>NC_057871.1:18414101-19844101 GCF_019740435.1 Gambusia affinis | reverse complement strand
TTTACACATTTCTAAACTAGTAATATTTTCCCTAGAAAATGATGAAGTTATATTAAATTGATTAATTCCTCTGCAAACAAATGAGGTCTGATTGATAAACACCACGTTCAGAGAACTACAAGAAAAAAAAAGTCAAACTCCAGATCCCAAGTAGAAAGACTGTACCAGGCTTTAGGGCAGACAGCAACTCCTACAAAATCCATGTAGTTTAAACTACTGAACAGCAAGAGTTTGACTACACAAGTCTAAAAGGGAGTGGTGTAAAGCAGAGAACAGCATCACAATATTGGTGAAGAAAATATAAATCCCTGTTAACAATATTTGTGAGGATGCTTTATTTTAATTGCCATGCATTCACACTCTGCCTATTGATAAACAATACATGGATGGACTCCAACCAGCCTTACTGCCAACACCTCAAGTATATTTTTAGCAGCTGAGGAGCTAACACTGGCAGAGAGTAGCAGAGGCATTGTGTTATCGTAAAGGAGAAAAGTTCAGATAAATGTTTAACAACAACCAAATACACCACAATTTCTAAAAATGATTTTTTTCCCCCAAGTTTGAAGTAATCAGTTAAGACTGTATAGTTTGTAGCATCAAATCTAGACAGATAAGAAAGTGCACATCTCATGGAAAACTCCATTTAAAGTTTCATGCTGCTTAAAATGTGTACAACTTTTGCTTTTCAACATTTCAAAATACTAAAGTCAAAGATCTTTTTTTCCCCCAATTAAAACAATTGCTTGCAGTAGGAAAGGATTGCGATTTCTTTGCGTCTCGACCATTATATGCTTTTGTACTCTTTGCTCAATCAGAGCCATTGGTGAAAACCTCACATTATTCAGAACCAAGTACATTTAGAGGTCAAATTACGCCTCTAAGCCATGATTCAAATTTCCAGCTTCTTCATCTGAAGCTGGTTGAGATTTTCTGGTCTTGAACTGAAGCTGAGACTAAAGTTGAACAAAAACCAGCTGATGTTTCACAGATAATTCAGGAAAGTGATGCTGACATGTAAAATTTAATCAGTGTGTTGCATCGTGTAAGTAAAAACTTACATAAATACTATAAAGCGATGCTCTACATGCAAGTAGAGTAGATTTCTTCTGTTAAGCACATGATCAAATTATCACGTTCTTATTAAACTAGCCTGCTAACAGGATTGTAAAAGGATGAAAAGATAAACAGCATCAGCCTGGTTCTGGTGCTACAGCTGACTTTAGCTGGATGGAATCTGATTTGAATAATTGATAAACAGAAGATGAAAAGCGAGTGCTGGACATATGCAATCTAAAACAAGTCAAGATGTAACTGTCGATTCTCTACTTTAAGACAATATTTGATTCATTTGAAGACTCCTCGAGGAGTGAAAATAGTCAAAATCACACAGTATGACTTTTTAAATGGAAAAATAATGGATTTATTGTTTCAAAGTTGGACGTTTCTCTTTGTAATTCGTTGATAATGAAATTGCTCGGTTGTCAATTAAGAAGCCAAGAAGAGAATTAGACACAAAACCACTCAAGTAAAGCTGCACAAGATTAGAAAAACCACAATAGGAATTGTTTAGCGTGATGGAAATATCCGTTTCTCCGAGTTCACATTTTACTGCATTCTTCAATCTGCTTATGTGTCAATACAATATTTTAAACCTCCGTTAGGTTTAAATTTTCTGTGAGCATTTACTGTATTTAGACTCCATCTGGCTTACTATAACAACATGTAATGCACAAGTGTATTGCTTATGTTTTTCAAATCCTTTCTGCTGATGTTTATACATGCATGCTTTGAACAATGTGAGCCCTTAAAAACCAAAAAACTAAAACCCCAACTGCTTGTTTGTGCACACAACCTTGGCTATATGATATAAGCGTCATATTCCAACACAGTTGACCCCTGCTTTGATTTCTAACAGATTCAATGGGACATAACCAATAAAAATAAATAGTAAAAATCAAGTGAGCCGTTGGTGGGGGGGAAGACAAACTCAAAAATAAAACAGAGCAGGGATCACACAAGTCTCAACGACACAAGCTTTTATAAGTGACCAAAACTCGTTCATCTAATCAAAAAGTCTGATTTTAGAGGCCTGTTTTTCCCCTCAGGTCCAGTGAAAGTCTGAAGAGGACAAAGTGATTCTCACCCAAACTGTCTTGAAGGCAGCAGGTTGTTCTGCCACTTCTCCAGATCCTTGAGCTGAAGATCAAAACGTGGACTAATCACACCACACTGAAAGAGAAATACATCACTGAATTATACGCCACACTTTAACAGGATTTAACTTCACTGTCATATTTTAACACAGACTACAGCAGTGCATTGATTCAAAAACCTGGCAATCTATTACAGAAATTGCCTTAAAAAATGTAACAATGTATTTCTGCAGGGTAGGACTACACTTACCTTGTTCAGCCTGCCTGTGAGATTCACAACGATTTTCCCGGCTCTGTGGTCGTCAATGATCTCAAACTCACCAATGTAACCTGAAGGTTTCAGTGAGAAATGATCAGCCATAACGCTCCGCTCCACATATGGAGGCTTCACCATTCAAACTTCTCTGTCTCACACACGTAACTGTTTGTCACTCACCGTGCTTCATCATGACGGTTAGAAAGCGCACAATAACCTTGGAGCAGGGCCGGATGAGGACCTGGCGTTTCCCACGCTTCTCAGCATTGTTGATGCTTTTCAGAGCATCTGCGAGAACGTTCATGCGCACCATGATGCCTGCAGACACAAACAAGAAAGACATATTAAAAGTTGTGGGAAGCCCTATCTCAAAAGTCCTCAGAAATATTCTTGTATTTACATAAAAAAAGCTAATTCGCATGGGACATCAATCATTTAACTCACCAATGCAAGAGACAAAATACAAACTATTTTCTTTTATCAGAATGACCTGTACATCTCAAGAGAACAAGCTTAGCAGCATTAGCTCATCATGTAGCATCAGTGAAAGACTTCTAGGATTTACCAGCTATTTAGACATATTATGCTGATATAACTTGGTCAAAACATTCACAATAATTATGTATTTTAACCAAACAAGGTCCGTGTACACCCCAAATTCCCAGCAAAGCATGGTCCACTTTGAGTACTCAGCGATGCTAGCTACCGTAGCCTTCTCCACTAACAGGTAAAAACATTCCCAACACGTAACGTTGATAAATATGCCAACAGCATATGAAGTGTGTGATAAACTGATATTTATGGCGACAACAAAAGTTTTTCCCTGTTCTAAACAAGTAGCCCCATCGCTAGGAATGACATTAATGGCTATCCGGGCGGCTTGAACACACCGAGTCCCAGGGCCGAACAGAGGAGGAATAATAACAGGACAAATATCCACCAATAGCTTTATTAACTTGGTCGATAATCTTCTCAGATCATTTTTATGTTCTTCCACTTTGAAAAGGGAAGGTTCAGTGAACATATATCACACAGATGGCTAAGATTCTTTAAAGATTGTAACTGAGTGCATAAAAAGACATCTTACCGGTTCTGCAATATGGCGGAAAGAGGAAGTAGAAAGAAACGGCGGTGCATTATGGGAAATTAATCCAATACTTTTTTTTCCCTAAAAGACGCGACGACCCAAAACACCACGAAATTGCGCAACCTTTTTGAGTTACAAGTCAGACACGGAGAGTATTGTGCATTTTAATTAAAATCTGAAATATGATCAACTGCATTTCTTAATTTCAGGTAGATATCATTTTACCAAGACACCGCCCTCTAGAGGAAAAGAGGACTAAGGAGACTATTGCCTATCCAAAACATTTTAAATAAGACGGATTGTGTGGTAAAAACAAACAAAAAAACATGCTACCTGGATATGGAATATATATATGTATATATATATATGTGTGTGTGTGTGTGTGTGTGTGTGTGTGCGTGTGTGTGTATAAGCTTAAATTTATTTCATTTTAAATCCTCCATTATATGGCCCTTCGATTACTTCAGTTCAATTAATGAATTGAAGTAATCCCATTACTACCCTTGAACACAATATATTAAGTAAAAGTTGGATTTCTTTTCTGTTCAGTTGTTACATCATGCATTTTCCTTTTCCTGATGCTATAATTAAGTCATGAAGATGCAAAACAAAACCAAGCTTATATTTACATAGCGAGGATTCAAATTATATTTTTTATTTCAACATGTACATCAGTTGACTTTACTAAAGCAGTGACTTGGAAATAAACCATCTGTCCATAAATGAAATGAAAAAAGAGAAACATCATAGGATATGTTTGACAGCAATTATTGACAGGAAGGTCATAGTTAGTAATTTGCATGACAGCAAAATGAGTCATAACAACTGCGCGGTGAATCACCACAGCGTCAACATGTTAAAAATTGCGCTTACTTCACAGATTAGAATAAACTGAATGATTAAATATAGAAGATCAGTGACTTCAAAGAAAACACATCAGTAACTCATAACACTTATTTTGGCATGCATAGAACACATAAACATAAAAGTATATATAAATAAGTTAGTATCACATCAGTTGCTAAAAATAATCAAACAAAGCCAATCAAAAATCAGCAGACTCCTTGTGCACAAAAGTTTATGGTGTTTTCCATTTTTGTGTGTGTGTGAACAGTTTGCTGGATTGCATTATTAGATTTATTTGTATTTTCGATCTGATGAAAGTGTATATCATCTGTGCCCCAGACATTGATGTGAACATTTGTGTGTTAAAACTCTACTAACAGGCTCGTACTATGATGCTGGATGTTAGACTGCTTAGGATGAACGTGTGTTTTAGGTTATGCCCAGACATCTGGAAAAGGTCAAACCACTGAGACCTGGATAGCTGAAATACTTTTGATGCTAAGCTCTTCCCTCTTGTGACCAGTAGAGGGCCCAGTAAACAACACAAACCCAGATGCTGCAACATACCAACCAGCCGAGTCACAGAAGTGGAGCATTATGGAATGCTAAACAGGACAGCCTATCGTAACCAGATTTGTAAAAGCATTTCTACGGTTACATTAAATTTCAAACACTTTTCTGTTTCATTAAAATTGTCTTCCTTTCAGTTTTTTTCCACTTAGCCACCGTTATTGGCCATGCTGACCAGAGAATCTCCCTCTCCCTCGGGATCCAGGCCGAGCCTTTGTGGGTCAAGGCCCATGGCGACCAGCATCTGGAGCAAAGTAAGCTCCTGCTGGGTGGCCTGGTCCACCAAAGCTGGACAGGTGGGGTTACACTGAGGCCACTGGCAGGTGTCCACCAGGTGGAAAGGGCAGCCTTTAGATGGGGTTCTGTTGTTGCGAATTGCCTCCAGGCTTCTGTCCCAGCAGTGGAGAGCCCGTGGCAAAGATGTGCCTTTAACCTGGAAACTCATCCAGTTGCTGCAGGATAGGATGTAGAAGTCATGAATTATTAACAAAGAAACAAAGGCAAAATTTGAGAGAAACTTGGGAAATTCAATTGAAACAAGTGGAACTGTTGTCATGGTCTGGTTACAGGCTTTTTATCTAGCTTTGACTGATCCATTTTGCATTGCTCTAACCACAACGTTCCAAACATTTTATTGAAATTTTGTTGAGTGACACGACTTGTTCATGTTCAGTTGTGCAACAAAATAATTGAGACTATATGAGTTTAAATCAGAACAGAGCTAAATTAACAACCCAATTGAATTTAAATGTTCATTCTTACCTTTTGGTGATGACAGTGTGTGAGAGGCAAGATGGAGCAAATACAGCCCTGTCCCAAAAGAAAAAAAAGAAAGGATAACTAATATTTAGTAATTATTTACTTTAGCACCAACTGGTCTAAAGTTTTATACGAAAGAGTGTTGTTGCAAAACCTACGTCACATCTGTCAGGGAGTTTTTGATTTCTAAGCCCAGATTCTGGATGTACTGCCACTGTTCCTCAGACAGACTCTGACCGCCCATGTAGATGTTTTCCACTCTCAGCTGCTCCTCATCAAACAGCCACTGCATGATGAAGAGTGGAGCTGTAGAAAGAATAAAGACTTAAAAGACAATGCAACCAATACATTGTAACTGCAGAGGAAGAATGAATCGTTGGTATTCTTATATTTTCCTTTGGAAGAAGAGGAGTGTTTTAATTCTTGCTTTAAAATGACGTGTTTAAAATGACGCTTTTACAATATCTCAAGACATGTCTGCAGTTTATTCAGGCTGGGAGACAGAGAGAAAGAGAGAGAGACTTAGCAGATAATAGGAAGACTGAACAGGGCAAAGTTGCTATTATTTTATCATTTTCAATCAATCAAGTTTAAACTGAGTTTATTTGAATAGCAGATTTCAGCAACAAGATAGTGCTTTACATTATTAAAAAATAAAAAGTCATAAAAACATCATAGTGTCACATTCAATTTTGAGCTTTGAATCTCTGTCACATGAAACATGATGAATTTGGAAGACCTTACTTTAACCAGAAGTTAAGACAGGGACCTAGAAAATACACACAGTTCGTAGTTACTAGTGCTAACCAGGCAAACAGCCGGTTACCAGCTGTTTAACAATAAGCAAGTGAGAGGTGGCACTTTGATGCTTGAATTTCAATTAATTAATTACAGAAGTTTTTTGGGGGTTTTTTTTAGCTCTAGTGGCCTTTATTTGATAGTTAATTGACAAGAAAGTGGGTAATGAGAGAAGGGGGAAGACATGCAAGGTCGCCAGGCCGGGAATCGAACCTGCGACGGCCGCGTCGAGGACCAAGGCCTCCTTATATGGGTTGTGCTTAACCCCTGTGCCACAACAGCACATCCCAATTACAGAAGTTTTAATGTGTTAAATGTTTTATAGGAAGTAATTGCTTCTTTTTAAAATATATACAGGATTCAAGAACCAGAACTGGTATGTTTCTGGCTCGCCTCTAAATCTGACGCACAAAGCTATATCTGCAATCGCAAACAAAGATGGATGACAAAGTCAATTCTCTTGGCCCATTAGGGTGTTAATTTTTGCTTCAAAACTAGCAAATCTGATAAGACTTCTGTCTTTTGTAAAAGAAATTATGACCCACCCACACATTTATATTTATGACAGTGACTTTAAAGCACCGCATTCTTGTGGTGACTCAGAATTATATAGTTGTGTGTCATCAGTAAATTGCAAAAGACGTTTTAGTCGTTTTTCATCTAAGCATTGTCAAGCACATCGACACTGAATTAAAGCGACTCTAAGATGGAGCTTTGGGGAATCCCACATGTGATCTTTGTTTACTCAGATTTATAATTGCCAAATGAAATTAGTCCAGGTATGTCAATGAGATCTGAACCAGTTTACCACAGTGCCAGATAATCACACTTTTCCAGTTTATCAATCAGTATGTCATGTTTGGCTGAGATCCAACAACAAACACAGCTTATGATGCAATGCTGTCAAGATATATGTCATTTGAACCTTTTATCAATGGGGTCTCAGTGCAGTGGTTTGAATAAAAATCTACCTGGAGATACTCCTTGCCTACCAAAAATGGCTAACTTTGTTGATCAACGTGTCTTCACATCAACAATTAAGTTGACGTGAAGGCATAACAGTCCAATCCACTTCTGAGCATGAGTGTCTGTCCACAATCTATTTCTGAACAGTTTCTGTCAGGTTTGTGGCATGCGGTACCAACATTATGAGAAACAAAGCACTCACAGGTCAAAGTGGAGTATAGTCTATGACCAAAGAAGCACTGCCATTCCTCCCCTCTCTTGTAGAGCTGCCGACACCTTTCCGGAACAACCCCATTCCACATCCTGTGGAAACAAGACATTCTTTGAAATAACATAAATGACAAATTCAAGAGAAATAAGGAGGATCTCTGTGTTAATTTTAGGGTTCGCATCTGTCTTTATAGTCTACCGAGTGTCAGAAGAGTTCCGGGATCTACCTGAGTCCTATCTTGATAGCATCTTCAGGTGTGCAGGAAACAGTCGCTGGGCAGTTGGGGGACCGCTGCTGCTTACTCTCCAGAAACCATCCAGAATCCACCAGGCCGCGCACCTGAGCCTCGGTACCTAGCTGCTCCAGCTGGCTGGCAACCCTCTCAATGTTGAGCAAAACACCTGTCGCGCCAGCACTGCAAAGGGACCCAGGGACATTATTTCATAACCTGGCCTTGAGATTCATAATCACTTTCAACAGCTTCCCATTTAGATGGTGGATCTCATTTTAGGATGTGGAGGTGATGTCCCTGCAACCATCCCGCTAACCAGAGAGGAATGTTCGCCATTACAAGGCAAGGCCCTTTAATAAACATTGTGTCACTGATCACAGATGACTATAAACATCTTTATTACTGACGAGAGGATGCACCCAAAATAGGACTTCTCGTGTTTAAAGTTTGGAATGGAGGACATCCAGGGGACTTGGTTCCAAAAGCTGCAGGCATCATGAGAGCACAAGCGATAAAACAGACTCACCTGGTGCCAGCCAGCATGACAACCTTGGCCTGCTTGATTCCTTTGGGAATGAGGTCTTTGATGACCTCCCGGATGATAAGGGATCCCATGAAAGAATACTCAGCTGCAAGGAAATGTCCGTATTGATGACAAGGGGCAAACATGGTAAATAACAAAAGTAGCTTGTGTTTTAAAAAAAGGTGCATTTATCAAGAGACTCACTTGCATTTGTGTTCCTGTCTTTCACTTTATCTTTTCCTTGTCTTGTTCTTGGAGCGGGGGTTGGAGCTGGGCCTGTGCCACTCCATACGTCGCTGGAACAGTATGGGATGAATCTGCCCAATGCGACACATTTACATTTGTTACGTAAAAAATTAAGTATTTAATCTCACACCATAAGGAATATTGCCAGTCTTAAATGTTTGACTTTGTACACGAAAAAAAGAGTTTTAATTCAGAATAAAATCAAAAGTAAGCACAAGAGTTATGTCAAAATAACCGGATGAAATCATATGCATTTAATTTTATAAATTTTTATTGTAGGCTTTTGCACATAAGGCCATGTATAAAGAACATGTTGGTACCTTGTCCCATGACAAGAAAGTAATTATAAAGCAGATTTTAACTGAGAGTTGGTTTTGAGTTTGGTCCAGTAAACATTGACGTCGACTACCTTAAGGTACTAAAAATCTCTTAGCATATAATATTTTTAAAGACAGTAGCAGAATCAATAAGATTAAAACCTTCGAAGGGAAAGTAATTAATTCTCTGTCATGTACAACGCTGAATCAAATGAGCAAATCAACGTTTTTCTCTTTAAATCTATTTTTATTGGACCTATTGAAATTTAGACTACAAGCTAGCAACTGGAAATAAATATTAAACACAAGAAATAAAAAGCGGCAGTAAGACATAGAAATCTAGAAAGCCTGATCACATGTCTTTAAGTAGTTATTACTAAAAAAATAAGGCTTTCTACAAAATATTAAACTAATTTAAAGAAGCATAATCAAGGCTTGTTTCCTTGTGCCATTCCACTTCCTTAACCAAATTTATGGACTAATTTTGTATGTGGATAAGTTGGTGTACATATCATACCTTTTTATTTGTTTAGAAATATACTCAATATTTATTTTACCCACTCCACATAAAAACAATAATGTCATTTTTTGTCGGTGGGGGAGCAAAGAAAACTATTATCAAACTCCCCCACATTTTACATATTAACAATGTTTCTTTAAACAACTAGAATTATAGTCACTCACTAAAAACTAAGTTGCCTGAATTGCTGCTTGTAGTTTTTTCTTCAGTCTTCATTAAAATTTGGCAATTTGCAAGGGTAATTTACGAAAATAAATAAATAAATCACAGTCCAAGGTTTCACTTGTGCAAAATGAGATATTGGTCCAGGTACTTACACAAGATTTGCATTATGCCAGTGGGGGTTTTCCTCTGCGCTGGGCGATAATATTCCAGTCCCTGTAAAAATATCCAATCGTTAAATAAACCTCTCGCCTGACAAAAACAACAAAACATGTGTAGCACGCATGCCAAAATATGGATAGATGACCAACCTCTTTTAGTTTGGGGCCACCCTGATGAGCTCATTAGGCGGGGGATATTTTGGTACCTGGAATCACAGGTCTCTTTGCTGTAGCAGCACCAGCCACCTAAAAATAAAGCAGACTAATATTAGAGACTCCGATGTGAGACACTTAGCCCAGCAGGCCTCCGAGGAACATGAAAACACCTTCAACCAGATCAAATGAATTTTGTTATAAATATTTTTCCACTCATGTGGAACTATAGCATCACTCCAAAGTTAGCAAGCACGTTTAATAATTTTGTCTGATTAGACATCCCCACAAGTGAAACACCATGGTGTGCAAATGTCTTGCTCATAAACAAGACTTTTCAGTCCATTTACACAATTTCCATTGTTTTCCTCCACCCTTGGTCAATCGAAAAAGTAGAAACAACCAAAGAAGGAGAAAAGCAGACGATGACGTAACAAGATGACATCCCCGTCAAAATTCCAAAGGGGGCATCATGCCAAAAGCATCTGACCTCAGGGGACCAATTTAACCAGTTTGTAAATACTCACCTTCCAGAAATAACAGCCATCTGCGGCTTCCTCTGAACTCTTTTAGGTAGAACCTGCACAAACACCAAAAGGTCCAAGATGAAGACAAAGCAGTAATGAATGGAATTACTGTGCAGTAAACCTGTTAGAAATCCAAGTCGTCTCACCCAGCTGCTGATCCGTCATTGCATGTCACCTGGGCGCTCCTTAGGAACTGCAGCCTCATCTCGTCCGTCTGTTGTCCAGTTGTACGACTTCCTGCAGTGCTGTCCTGTCTCGAGTCAGCTGATCTCCCGGAGCTTCTGCTGCTCCCTTGAGAAGCATCGGCCGACGGGGTGGACTGGCCAGTGTCACCTGCTTGGGCCCCACCACCACCTCTCTTGGCGGATTTCCCACTCACTTTAGCATTACGGCTGCTCTGAGCAAAGATTCCCCCGAGCAGAAGGAAGAAGGTCACATGGCCGAGTATCTTCATGTCTGACAACATCAAGAAAAGAGGCATGCAAAGCAAAAAGATTGACCCAACACTTGTACGTGCACATGGAAACCCTGTTCCATCTCTTCACTGTCAAAGGTGTAAATGAATTTACCTTTCAAAGTTTACCAGCCCAGAAGGTTGCTGCAGAGGTTCCTTGTGATGTCCGGTGCTGCTGCTGCTGCTGCTGCTGCTGCTGCTGCAGAAGAAGAAGTCAGAAGTTCAGCGATCTCTAACCAGGATTGAGATGAAGATGCCGGTCATGAGTTGTGATGGAGTCCTAGCCAAGTATTGATGAATCCTGCAAATCAGTGATGAGCTTTATAGACGCACCACCTGAACCACATCACCTCCCACTTTCTCCTGAAGCCTGAGATAAACCGCTGATGACACAGCCCAAGGGGGGAGGTACTGGACAGTCAGCGGCCAGGAGAATAGATAACAAACATTTCTCTTCAACATACTTCAAGCCTTTGCACACGCCCACCACAGAGCACTTTACCAGCTGACCATTACTTAGAAACAAGCCCTCGTTGCCATCTTCCTCCTCTTTCTAAATCTAATGCATGCCCTCTTTGCACAGCATTTGACCTGGAGGTCACTGGAGCACACACTTCAAACTGTTGTACCATTAAGTTTCTTCTCCGAAAATGGAAACTGTTTTTTTTTTTTTTACATCACGACACATAATATATAATATTAAACATAAACATAGTGTTTCTCTAGTTTGCAACAGTGTGCAAACAAAAAACAACAACTTATGGTGGCAAAAATCTAAATGAACTTATCAAACAGCAGAACTATCATATCACTGCCAAAAAGAATAGAATAGATCTATGCAACTACAGATGCACTGAAATGTCAGCTGATTATAAGCTTGACTACATCGACTTATCACCCAAAGGTGGAAACTTAGAAATTTGGATTTGTTCAAACCAGTGAACAGACCATAGCTGACAGATTTAGCTATGGTAAATCTGACAGTGTTTTCATTTTCACTGAATGAAAAACACTTAAACACAACTACTGCTTGTGCCAGTGGGGTAATTAGAAGAGAAAATACCAATTTTGGTAGACATTTAAAAACTCTTAGGGTAAAAGGAAAGATCAGTGGAAAATACATTCAAGGAGCAAACATTTAGAAATGCTAATGGTGATGATTGCTCATTTGAGCTAACAAACATATTTTAAAATATCAATCATTTTGTCTTTGTTGCAAAAATAATAATAAAACCATCTTTTAAAGCAACTGCTCCTATGTCGCTATCCTATTATGTTAACACTGCTCCTGAAAGAATAATAATAGATGATGACTGCTAATTACAGGAACTGTAAAAGAAAATATTTAAAATACTATTCATAGATTCTCTAATATTGTTGTTCTAGATGCAAAATTGGAATCGCCTGTTCTGCTTTGAATTTAAGTCAATGAAAACGCAAGAATGTTAGAAAAGAAAAAGAAATGATTTAAGTAGCATTTTCAAATTGAAAGGTGATGAAACAGATGAGTTAAAATTAATTATTTTGTGTGTCTTTTGCTTTGAATAATAAACTGGAATAACAAACCGAACATAAGGTGCAATGATTAAAACTAAGAACAATGTGAAATATATGTGATTGACTTTGAATCTGTATGAATGAATTATTGCAGGACTGACTATATATTTCTGTATATTAATTTCTTTTTCTTTGCTTTTTGTAAAGTGCCTTAAAACAGCAATCTGTTTTTAACTGGTGCTATCTAAACCAAATCCAAATCGCATCACAAGCTCCATTAGGAGAGTATTCAACACTAGTTGTGTGTTTTTACCTTATCCTCACATATAACTCAAATTATCTGACAGATTACAGCTAAAAGAAAGATATATCTTAACCACAGAAAACATTTGTGAATGTCCTAAACTTCTGATTGGAAAGTGGAAATTTAACCTAAAAGAGTCAAGTTTAATCATTTCTGACCTACAAAGTAAAATATTTTGTGTAGTACAGATGATCTTTCTTTACCTGCAGCTTCTTGCCTGTCCAGGTCAGTGTCTGCGGATTCCCGGGATGGCTGGTTAGTTTTGTTGGGTTCTGGTGATGAAAGTGACAGAGTATTTGAAAGTGATCTGCAGCCGTACCCTCTTTCAGATGGCCTTAGGTGACGTACCGACGATGGCTCAAGGATCACAAGCCGCAGGGCTCTAAAATTCTCATCAATGAAATGCACACCATCCCAAAGTGTCAATCACGGAAAATAATGATCGCTTGGAAGGCCAAAGGCTACAGGGTGGTGCTACAGGCGCTGCATGGGACCTTGAAAAAAGTCCAGAGACTGTGGTGTGCGCATGTGTCTAAATATGTGAAGATGAATAAACCACAAAGTCCAAGATAGAATTGATCCAATCGATGAAAGCACAAATGAGTCTGATTTACCCTTGGTGCTTTAGATTTTTGGTATCGGAAAGGATGGGGGCTCTACAAGAGATAATAAGAAAAGGCAGATTTTTGTCTTACATTTGAGCAGATTAAAAAGCTGTCCCATTTTAAGCAACTTGTGGTATTTCATCTACTTTCAACTATAGCCAGAGAAAAACAAAGCTGCTACAAAAAAAAAAATGATAGTGAGAGTCTAGACACCCACACGCAGCGCAAATGTAGCCAAGGCCTATAGCAAATTTGATCTACTGAGCTGAACAATCCTTCATTCCTTCAGTTGTCCTGAAGCATGCACACCACCATCTGTCTTCCCAGAAATCAACGCAACAATCTGTTTAGCAGATACCTGAAACAGCTGAAAAATGAAAGCACTTGCTGTAAATCTATCATCGTTTCACCAGAATGTCGATAGAGAGAGGAGGCATTAGTAGGCTTTGTGTTTTTCTTCAAAATTGGAAAGGACAGAATGATATCGTTTTTTTTCGAACCAGGCTTCTGATCAATAGATTAAAGTGAACTCATGTTCTCCAACGATCCATCTTGTCAAACACTCTCCCACTTAGGTTGAACAATAGAATACACCAATAAAATACACAACAAAACAGAACTGAGACACTTTGGAAGTGAGCTCCATACTACTGATAAACTTTTTAAAATAAATCATCAGGGGCTCATAAGACATGCTGAACTTCACCCTGATGGAGCAGTAGCGTGACCCCCTGCACAACATTGGAGGCATTCTTTCTCCCCTTGTGTTGTTATTTTTCACAGCCAGCCTCCAAGGTCAGGACACCTAAAGCCCGGGTGGTCCGGGTACTTTGTCTGTTCAGCATGTGTGTCATCGCCGGCCTCGGGAGCCTAGGGCTCGGCCATGAGCTGGAATATTTCTCGGCTGATAACTTCAAAGAACAACGAGCCAGGGACTTCAGTCATGTGCTGGATTCTTCTGACCGCACTGCGGCAGAGTAAGGTCATGACCCAACAAGCTGCAGGTTCAAAATCCAAGAGTGCTTCAATCAAAAGATTTATCTTTTAGCACACCAAGAACGCCACATTAAAACATTGAAACTTCACCCCCCCTGGGGCTAAAACCGCTGAAACAACCATACCTCACCTCGCTGCTCGTTGCCTCATTCGTGACTTTAACAATCAGAGAATCTCTCTGAGTCGGCGTTGTCACCAGCAGCGGAGTGCGCAACGTAGCAAACAGGATTGTGATTAATGGGAGTTAAGAGTGGCATCTTTGCAAGCCACACGAAAAGAAGCCACAGGCGAGAGAAATGGGACCTGGGTTGAATAACACCGCCAGAGCTCAACACTGAATCAACGAGCATGACAGACAGCCTTAGCAGCATCGGCGTGAGGTGCTGGGCCGCAGCAGGAGGCGAGCAGGTGGTGCAGACGAAACCATCCATGAAACCAGGTGTTTAGGGGCCTTCTGCAAACGGCCAATGCATCACAGTGATGAATGGAGGAGGGGTCGACAGCAGGGATATGAGGTGTTGGATTCAGTGATGCCTAGAGGGGGGTGTGGGATGGATGGCGATAAGAGTTTTAGGGTTCACCTCGTTCTGCTGATCCCCTCACCGCTAACCATGCGTTTTGTCCATCTTAATAGCATGCCACACACACCTCCGGCCAGGGAAAATATGTTCAGCATGGAGTTTAGGTGTCACACCTGTAATCCTGCATACTTGTGAGATAACCATAACCAGCTTGAACAACATACAGTTGAAGCCAGAAGTTCACATGCACTGAACAAAAAGAAACACGCTGCTTTTCTTTCCTCAGTGTCTGAAGTTAAATAAGGCCACATTCATCTTGTTTTAGATCAGTTGGAATGACCAAAATTAATAATGATAGAAAGAATATGTCAGATATTTATTTATTAATGACTGAAATGTCAGATGCTTTGATAGGTATTCAGATTGTATGGTTGCATTGCTTTTACAATGGACTGGATAAATTTGGTCAAGTGTTTTGGGTTTCCTACAAGCTTCTCATAGCACATTTTTCACTTTGAGATGGCCACTTTAATGTCCATAAGCCACTTTGTAACCACTGTCTGTGTGCTGTGGGAACAACAACTCATGGTTTTCTTGCCACAATTCCTTAAAAGTCAGATTTGGAGGAATGCAAAACTCCATAGGTTTGAGCTCTACCAGAGTTACCATGGGGTCACACTGCTGCCCCTCTGATTAATACGGCCCTGGTCTACGGTAGTTAGTTTAGATAAAGAGCCTTGCTTGGCTTGTAGTTGCAATTGATGAACAGAGCAGTGAACCATGAAATGTTAAAATTGTGGAATATAGTTGTATAAACTAACCCTGCTTTTTACTTCCACACATCCTGATCTCTGACCCGTCTTTGTCCTCATGATGCTCTTTGTCCATTAATATTACACGACATTTTGATGAAATTTAGTATATTGGATTTTTCAGGAAAATCAACAAAGGAGGGTAAATGCAAATGGACAAAAACATTTTTCTGATTTTCATTTGCTAAAAATGTGCAAATGTTAAGCAAACTGAAAACAATTCAAGTGATTAAAAAAATATAGTAATGCAGCTTTTGAATCTTTGTAAAACAAACTTTATTCCTTTATTCCTACAAACGTCTGAACTGTAATCTTGACCAGGCTGGAGAGGCGTTCGTTCTCAACCTTCAATTATGCCCTCTTGTGCTAGCGAGCGTGTTTTTGTTTATGTCTTTCGGTCTCATGTCATGGCATTAGCTTGGCCTCGGAGTTATGCTGAACAAACCAACAGGCCTGTCATTGCACTGATAGATGTTATTGAAGAGGGTCACGCAACGCTTAACTCTGGCACTCAGCATGAGCGTTATCATCTGATTGACAACCTGAAACAAAAAAAAAACAAAACAACTCAGCAACAACTGGGTCTTACGTGATATTGGGAGAACCGCTCAAATTTAATTTTGTCATTTTGGTAGACAAGATGAAGAAAAATTCATGAAAGTTTTTGTTTTTGATTTTTTTTTTCTTGCACCAAACTGGCCCCCAAAGCAGTCAATTGGTTGGTGCAAAATTAATGGCATCTTGTTTTGTAAACAGATTTTCTGTAGTATTGTTAAATATATTAATTCTTGGGATTCATCGAAGCTGTACATAAGTATTTGGGTTTTATTTAACACATACATATATACATACCACACATGTACTTGTTATATAACTTGTGAAAGGTGTATCTTTTTGCCTACATTTCGATCTAAGTCCATTATTTTTCTTTGTGCATAGCTTGTTAGAAAAATGAATGTAGCTTTTATGCTTGTTGTTGGACAGCAGTTGCCAGACATATGTAGTCTATAATTACATTGGTGTTTTTTTTTTTTTGTTATATGACATAGATGTAGAAAACATTGCGCAGAAATGTGTCCCACTAGCATTCAGACAACAAATACGTTTTACACTGATCAACCTTCCTAGAAGACTGACCTTGGTTTGTGTTGTTTTTGTCTTTCTTCAAAGCAGTTGGTAGATGTCACTGCATGACAGACCGTAAATCAGAGATTCCAGCTGAAATGATGTCAGCCCTTTACATCATGTGTTGTCACCTCACGCTATGAAGACATGTGGACATGTGGCCCCTCTCATAACTACATTCACTCCTCAGACTCACAAGAGATTTTTCCAAGGGTTAACTGGTCACATAAACAGATGAACAGCGTACGTCTTACAGCATAAAACGAATCAGTAAGTTACGAATCAGTCCTCTAAGCTGATTGAGCCTCTCTAGAGACGTGGAGGTGATAAGGTGATAAGGAAGAGCCATATTAATTTAATTACAGAATGTGGCTATATTAATTATTCTCCATTCTATTTAAAAACAAGTGTAGGATTTTTTTTTGTGTGCCTTGTGTTATGTCACAATCACAAACAGCAAGAAACGTACAATTTGGTTTATTTTATTATATGTGATTCCCATTGTTTCATCTTCTTCCTCTTATTTAATACTACAAAAAATATATAGTATTTAGCACTTAATTGTTGCTGGAAATTGTCATATTTCAGAGTACTCCTAGTTGCTTCAACTAGTCAAAGTTATTTAAAAGGAGAAATTGAGCAGTTTTTTACCTTATGTTACAGTTCTCTAGGTAAAACTACATGTACATCAGCTGAAACCCCAAGTGTAAACTGTAAATGGACTGCACGTAATGAAGGAAGCTGAAAGGAAACATACAATATTCCAGTTGCCATTGCCACCCCCATTTCATATCAATTCAGTTATAAAACACCAAAGAAATGATGATGAAAACTGTCATTTTACCATTCAGTGTTTTGCTAGGACATTAAAGCTCACCTTTAGCCGCTAAATTCCCGTCTGACTCTTTTCATGCTACCCATTACTCACTATGAACCTCTGGAAAGCCGAAAGACTGACAGACTGCAGGTATAAAAGCCAAAAGGTATTACAGCCTGTATCCGAAAGCTTTAATGACGTATGGAGATTTGTATTGTCCGTGCTATTCAAAATTTACAACAGCAATTATTCACGGATAGCGAGACAGTCACAGTTTGGTAAAAAGTTTTATTGCTCTCTACATACTTGTCGTTGCCAGTTTCTGAGTCAGTAATTCAGCAGATTCCTCTGGAAGCGATTCTGAGAAACCGTGCACATGAACTCCTGACATTTACAGGAGCAGGAATGATTTCTCTGATTGTCTTAAAATGTGCCTATGCAGGCATTACCAGACACTTGGACTATGTGGTTGGACATTGTTCATTTATTTGTGGCATTAAAAGATTTTGGTTAATAACATCAGCACTTTAACGGAGCCATCACTCTGGTCTTTATGCAGTGGTGACTTCGTCACCCAGAATGCAGCTAGGAATGGAGCTGTACATGTGTTGCTTTATTTAAACAGTTACACCTCGTTGTAAACCTGTCAGCGCTATTAATCTGGGGCAGAGATGATGCGAAAAGATCCACCTTTGAATTTCACGGCTCCCCATTGTCTTGCGTCGCTCATGTACGGCGACTGACCTCAGCTGATCATGTAACTACAAAAACATTTATACGCCTTAAACTTTTGCACATCGTCACCTTACGATCACATGCTTTAAATCTATTTTGGGGGGGGATATGTGTGATAGACCAAAAGAAATAAGTCCTTGATTGAGAAGTGGAAGGAAAGAGAAAGTTTTTTGCAAAAGAAATCTAGAAAGGTTGGCATGCATTTGTATTCGGTCACATCCCCCAACGCTGGTTAATCCATAAAAAATGCACTGCGTTGTAAAAAGATGACCAGTGAATGCACCATTTCCATGGTTAAACACGGTGGAGGAAGCATCATGATGCTTCTCTTCAGCGGGGCAGAGATGACGGGAAGATGGCTTATCTGATTTGACAAGCCTTGAGCAAAACCTTTTTGAGGATTTGGGGATGGAGTGGAAGTTCACTTTCCAGGAGGATAATGATCCTAAACCTGCAGATCTAAAACAGTCTATAGACTGTCAAACGCAAAACCTTTGATTAGTTATAAATTGTTTCGATAATTTTCTTCCATTTATAAAAAATAATTTGTGAAATTTCAGATTAATTTCATGAATTGTTGGCATTGCAACTTATGCCAGATCAATAAAAAGTCAATTTAAGTGTAACTTACAATAAAGTTTTAAAATGGCAACTGGATCACTAAAAAAATATGACTACAAGTGTAGCAGCAATATTAATACACAGTATAAATAACACCAAAAATGTAGGTCTTGATCCAATAAGGGACTAATTATGTTGTAAGGTTTTAGTCACAGTTGAGGGAATGCTCTACCTAGTTGAATTTGCTTATTGACAGAGGACACATGTCAACAAGGCTGTATCGCGATGAACACAACCTGAGCTAACTGAGGAAAGTGGATGATTACTTTCTGTAAGCAAACATTTCCAAAAGAGAGAACGAAAAAAAAAGAATTTTGTTGTGTTTAAGCTAAAATTCAGACACGTTGAGAAACGTATATCGCAGCTTTGCAGCCCAGTTGGATTGCGTTTTTAAGCAGCCAGTATCCAGGTAGCTGAAAAAAAAAATAAAAAATAAAAAAATCACAAGAAACACATTTGACTTTTTTAATACTACACAGCTTGTACTTATATTAGACATGTTTATTTAAACATGAGTTTAAATGGATTGAAGGCTCAATTATCTAAGATATTATTTATTGAGAAAATGTTCAGTGGGTGACTTGTTATTTCATATGGATAAGAGAAATGCACTTACTGATTCGGCATCGTGCTCCAAACCTGTATCATGATGGTCCATTTCATCGTCTCTAAATTCCTTTATCAGCTGTTGAAAGGAACCACAAATTAACACTTTTTACATCACGTCTTGGTACATACTGCTAACAATGAATTTTATCATTTGTTGATAAAAAAAATGTGTCCCACAGATGTTTTATTGATGATCTTAAACAAACCAGCCTTGGAGAATAATGTTACTTGATGAGGCAGGAAATACAACAGTTTGCCTTATCATTAATAGGAATGAGTTCAGGTTGATTAATCAAGTCAACTATAAATATTGCTTAAAGTAAAATAGATAACATGTGGCACAGAAAATGGCGCTTCTGAACAACTTCAAACCTTTGCAGACTTTATGCTTAATCTCGATTTAGATAAAACAAGTAAGAATAAAATATTGTCAATAAGAGTCATCATTGAGTTTGGCTTCAGTCAGTTTGTTGGGGACTTTTTGCTTAAAGTTAAACACAAAGTCAAACATCTGAAGTGTGGTCCTCACTTGTAACAGTTCAGTGTATCTCTCTGGGTCACTCTCCATCAGTGCTCTAATCTGGCTGTTGTAGTGCTCAGAGATGCTCTCCTCCACTGCCACTGTGCACGCCATGGCCCCCTCTTTACCCAGCAGAGCAGTGGATGCCCCTGGAGGATGTGCAAAACAAGAGAGATAAATAAAACAGTAATCTTGTCTTTTTACCAGCTATAAAGTCTCTCCACTGGCTACCTGTAGCTCAAAGAATAGACTTTAAAATACTGTTGTTAGTTTATAAATCACTGAATGGTTTAGCACCACAATGCATTAAAGATTTGCTGCTGTTGTATCAACCTTCCAGACCTCTCAGGTCTTCTGGTTCTGGTCTGCTCTGCATCCCCAGAACCAGAACCAAACGAGGAGAAGCGGCATTTAGCTTCTATGCTCTACAAATCTGGAACAAACTTCCAGAAAACTGTAAAACAGCTGAAACACTGACTTCCTTTAAATCTCAACTAAAAACCCACTTGTTTAGAGTTGTATTTGAAATGTAATCAATTGCAAGTTTATTGACGGAATCTGACTTGATGTTGTGTTTTTAATGTTGATTCTATGTTGCATTGTGTTTTTGTGTTTGATTTGATTTGATGTAAAGCACCTTGAAATGCCTTGTCGCTGAAATGTGCTATACAAATAAAATTTGATTTGATTTATGTCAAGAGAGTTTTGTGTTTTTACGTATCTATTGTCTTTTTTTTTTTCTTCTACATTATAGCTATACGGACGCTGCGTATTTAGATGCTGCCCCAACCTAAAACAAACCCAGCCAGGTTCCAGAGTGGCAGAAGAGCCGTGGGTCGAACTCTGTTCTCAGCAAGGATTTCGTTGAATTTTGATAGGTGCTTCTTTTCTTGATCCCACATTTGCTTAAAAAACAAAAAAATAAAAGAGTTAAAATACTATTCATACCATTCAGCTTGATCTGACAAAACAATTTAACTGAAAAAAAAGTAAAAATTGATTCCTTTAAAAACAAAATAATCTACTAAAGTATTTAAGTACATATCAAATTTTAAAAAATGGATCTGACAAACAAAAAATTAGAAACCAGAGTCTTTTTTTTTGTCTTACTGTGAACATTTTCTCACTGTTATTAATGGTTTAAATGCAATATTCTCAAATATCAAACAACATTTTGGCAGAGAAATAAAAACAGTTGCTAGGGATATAAATCAATGATGCTGTCACTCTTTGAGCAATAAACATTTTTTATTATTATTTGGGGGCATAACCTTTCATAAGTTTCAATATAAATTGAGAAACATACTTGACCACAGAATGGAACCTTTTAAAATGCTCCAACTATCAATTTTTGACAAGCATGTACGACCTCTGCACTATTTAAAACATATTTTAATGCTTTTTAACATGAGACCTTTTGTAGTGACAGCCAAATCTAATACTTTTAGACATACTGTCTCGACCGGCCCAACACCGCCATCTGCCCGGCATAGATGCGATTAGCACCATATTCACCCGCGTGATCCACGCGCAGCATCCGGTGCATCATCTCCTTCTCCTCGCTGTCTCGCGGCGCAGGAACAACACTGTAGGCACGAGTGCTGTTCTGCAGGCAGCCTATGTAAACATTATAATGTCAGCATGAGTAACTTGAGGAAATCCTTCAAAGATGGTGTCCATCTCTAGCTGCAGTGGTAGATTTAATACTGAATACAATATTTCAGTAATATCAAACAGATACATTTTGTTTTAAGCACGTTCACAATGTAACTTCAAAGAAAATGTCTTGATGCCAAGCTTACAGTTGCATCATGGCTATCTTAGGTAAGTGTTTTTAGCATTTTAGCTTCACGCTGATAACCCAGTAGCTCACCTGTGCATTTTAAACTCTGTCGGATCATCGCTGGTCTGACAAACTGAGGCCAGTCACAGAAAGCCGTGTGCGCTGCTCTATGCATTATAGTTAGCGAAGGATTTAACTGCTACCATAGAAAAACACATGCTAGAGGACATTGAGCGTCAGCTGATAAACCAAACGCACACTTATGACGTAGGCGCGCTTTACGACGTCGCCCTATTATGGCAGGCTGTTGTACCATTTAATTAAAGAGACGTTGGCTAACAACTTCTACTAGATTAAATTACCTTTTAAAACGGGATTTACTGAAGTGTGTTTCTCAGACAGGGATTAAAATACCCTCAGGCATTTCTCAGTCTGGAGTAAAGTAAGCTATTTTTTCCAAGTAAAGTCCAAAAGAGGACTCAAATTATATATGGCAATGATGCAATCCTAAATACAGATTAAGGCCTATTCGCCTCACGATTTGATGAAACATGTTTTTTTGTTATTATTACTATTCATAATTGTCAATAGGTTGTCAAATAAATCGACAACTTCATTCACTTTTTCAACATCTGAAAAGGTGAAGGAAGTAAAGAAGGAAGGACTACTGAGGAGTGACGGCTCATAGATGATCCAGTAACCTTTCAGCAGGACAATGGTCCTAAGTTTACAGCCAAGATATCAAAATAGTGTCTCCAGGAGTTTCTTAAATGTCTGTGAGTGGTCAACCAAAGTCCCAAACCTCTGATTGATCAGACTGAATCTGATTAAACATCTCTACCAAGAACTGAACATGACTGTGTGCTGATGTTTCCTATTCAACTTGATGGAGTTCTCGTGACTCTGGATAGAGACAGGCACCCCAAGCTTGTTGCATCATATTTAAGACGTGCGGCTTTAATTGCCGTCTATGGTATTGAGTTAAGGCTGTGAATACTTATGCATGTGTGATTTCCCTGTTGTTGTTTTTTACACATACCTCCGAAACAAAATGACATTATAGAGTGTTTTGTGTATTGAGAGGAAAAATAGAATTTCTTTTTGAAACAAGGTTATAAATGCAAAATTGGAAAGAACCGAAGCGCATTATACCAGCTTCATTTCTGTTTTCCGTATCGACTGTGCTTCATGAAAACACCCACACAAGATCATGAGCTGCTGAGGTGACCAGGTTCAACACTTTGGATAATTCACTTGTCTGTCACAGCACAAACAAATCCACGCTCTCTCCAGCTAATTCAGTGCTCACAGTTTACTTGGCCTACATATATTTGGCCTGTGGGCCATAAACAAACATTTAAAGGTGAAAATTACATTTTGGCTGCTCTCTCTTTGTTTTTCTGTGCTAAACAAATTTTGACTGTTTTCTTTGTTTAGACATGTTGTGTAAGAGGCAATTAGGCAAAGAAAATGAGGGCTTTTATGGAGCAATTTGTGTTATTTCTGAAGGTCTACAGATGGCAGTGCAGCACAGTTAAAATAGGCAGAGGGACGTTTCAGTTCATGTACACCAGCTGGTCCCAGTTTGAAGGATTTCAGTGGTAGTCAACACATTTGTAATGAAAAAAGCTTCATTTAGCATTTTAGCATAAATTAAAAAGCAAAAAAAAAAAAAAAAAATTTTCCTAGAATAATAGCCATGATCTCATAATCCTGCTGTCATGAGTTGCATTAGTAAATATTAGTCTGATTCCTGCTTTTGATGTCTAACAATAATAATAATAATCATAATAATAATGAAACCAACAAATTACACAACACCTAAAACAGACTGAGTGCAGAAATGTGCGAAGAGGTTCACTGCTGCAGCAATACGGTGGTCAAAAGTAAACAACGCCAGGGTCGTAAATGGCAGGGTGTGTTGGTTCTGTCTGTATGTGTGTTTGTGGTGAGACACCGGATATGTGTTTCCTTATCTGTCTGTCTGACTCTGGGTTGCTACATACGTGTGGCCTCGTATCGGTGGGTTACCCAGGGCTTTCAGTGTGACTGTATGTTGGTTTTGCTGCAATAAAAAAACATTTCAAATAACTTTCACAATCGTCTTTGGTGATCTTCGCTGCTTCTAATTTGAAGCAACTAATTGCTGGTGTTTGGAAAGTCGCACCACAGAAGGAGTGTTTCCTCTTGGTTCTGCATTTTCACATTGGACTTGGTTGTTACTGAAAATAAACTTACTTCCGATTTCATGGGCTGATGAAAACAAGTGCTGAAATTTATGAAGGTTTTCTTTTTTACATGTTGCATAGAAATTTAATCTTGAAATCATTAACAGGGACATTAATTCAGTAAAATCTGATTTTTGGAGTGAAATTACACAGAATATTTCAAGGTCAGAAAAAAGATAGTAATACCGTATATGGAATACCGTATATAAAAACAGACTTTGAGAAAACAATATTTCAGAAATCTACTATGATTTTTGTCAATCATAGCGGTAGTAAATTACAACGACCACCGAAGCAAAACTATTTACTCTTCTCCGATAGTTTCACATTTTGTCATGCATCAAACTGAAACTGCAGTGTAATTTATTTAGATTTCCTGTAGCACACCGAAACAACGTTCTAGTTCCTAATTATAGCTCGAAGGAAAATGATACATGGTTTTCTAGATTTTTCAACAAAAACATCTGAGAAGATTAATATGTAATTATATTCAACTCTCTTTACTTACTCCTAGATGAAATCATGATAATTAGTCATATGAATTAGTTTTCATCATGTGTCAAAGTCAGGACATGGATCCAATTGAGAATCTGTAGCAATTGGGATTGATGTTAAGAGACGCACTCCATCCAGTCTTAGCTTCAGCTACTCTGGAAAGAGCTCTGTTCAAATGTTTTAGTTGTAAAACGTGCAAAACGGGTGGAGATAATCCCCAGAAGTATTTCAGCTGCAATTGTTGTGAAAAGGCGGTAATAGAAAGCTGAACACATGCATTTAAAGCCCATGCCATTATCTTTCCACTTCCCTTCTACATTGTCTTGGTCTGTCTCATAAAATCCCAATCAAATACAGAGAACCTAACAGTTGTTACCTAACATGGAAAAAAGTTCATGCATTTCATGCTAGACATCAACTAATGGGCCAAACAATGACTCATTGTGACATGGTCTCACCCTTTTAGTATTTGGAGTTAATTGTAATTTCTTGGCTTGTATTTATTCTGCTGCTTTTTGAGAAATAGGTATCCTGGTTCTCAAAGAGTAGGACTGAAAGAGTTCTGAGGTTTCCAGATCTGGTACCAAAACTCTGCTAATTGTGACTGTTTGTTGGAAGACGCTTTTCCTGAGTGATGTTTCTAGCCCTCTCTTCATTTCTGAGCAGAATAGAGAGTGAGCTCTGCTGGATGAAAAGCAGACCTACACATGGATTGTATCAGGATGCTTTGCTGCTGGCATGACAGAAAACTCACGGTATCCCTCACCTTTTGGGGAAATGATGTTCCAGATGTCTCAAATAATTAGAACGAGGATTCATCTCAGAAAACAACGTGGCAGTAGTCTTCTGCTGTCCATTCCTGTGTTCCATGCAGGATTTCAGTCTGTCCTCCTTGCTGTTTTTTTTTTGGACACATGCAGCCTTTTTTCTCTCAACATGTTTTTCTTAGGTTCTTTTCCACAGGCAAAACTGTCACCAATGATTGCAAGTATTTTCAAGGTAATGGATAATTATATATATTTATCGAGATGCATCAAATCCAGAAGCTGTATTGAAATACAGCTTCTGTATTTCAATACAGAAGCTGTATTGAAATACAGCTTCTGTATTTCAATACAGAAGCTGTATTGAAATACAGCTTCTGTATTTCAATACAGAAGCTGTATTGAGCAGGGCTCTTGTCGCCCTGCTCTGGTGACAAGAGCAGGGCGCTCTTGTCACCAGCGCCCTGCCAACAGAGAAGAAAATCACCATCACTTTATTCTGCAACTAGATAGATTTTACTCATCGATCTCATTTCATCAGGAATGCAAATAGTGATGTCAGTAACACTCAACTATCTGCTGTACAAACTCTCAGAATACAGCATGCAACTGTGCAGCGGCACTGGGCCACAGCAGTGGATCACTGGAAGGTCGATACCTTAGAGTCTTTAACGTCACAACTTTGGTGCTGGACAGAATCAGAAAGCAGTAGATTTACAAGTTTGTCTTTCTAAAATACAAATGGTTCAATCTCAAAGCAAAATGTGTCAAAAAAACATGGAGTATTTTTTAAGGAGGCTAGGAACTTGAACTATGACGTGGCAATCCTAAGCAAGCAGATTTTATAACATTAGGAGAGATCACCCTGAATGACTTGCATCAATGACACTTTCTTGTCTCAGTGGCTTTCTGAAAAGATGTGCATAAATGTAAAATGCAACAGCAAATGATCAGGTAAAATGAAGTTTTTCGTACTCAAAACTTTTTAGAGGCACCTTTATATCTATCTACTTATATCTAGATAAGATAAGATAACATAAGATAAGATAAAAGCAACAATAATCTGAGTGGCCCATGGCTTATTATGCAACAAGACTAGATATCATTTAGCAGAGGTACAGCTGAACAAATTTTTTAGCTGCAGGATTGTCAAATAAAAATCTAGGGAGCTGGAAAAGGCCCTACAAAACGCTTCAATTTTTCCATAACTCAATCAAATCTCCACCAAGTTCTAACCAAAGACCAAGAGACAGAAAAATGGTACAAAAGAAATCTCTGTCTCATCTCTGATAAAGTGCAAGATTAAAGTCCTGGGTTCAGTGAGTTTTTGTCTCAGATATTTTACAAATTATGAACCACAAAGAATAAGTTAGTGCATGCTTCTAAAGTAAATATCAATAGACAAATTATACATGTCTCAGTCTTTAGTTGAGCTTATTCACATCCAACATTACACTTTTTCTGCTTCTAAGCAAGAGGGATAAAGTTTTTCTATTTAATTTTAATTTTTTGCTTAGTTGTTGCCAAAATCAGCAAAAGCAATAATTTGAAAGAATTAGAATGAACCAGGACACTTACTCTGAACAAAAATTAATTCAAGCAATATAATAAACACCTGTTATACTAAACAATGCTGCAGTTTTTTTGGTTTTTTTAAGGTTTCTTATTTAAACTTTATGCACAGTTGCACATCATTATTGGAACTAACTATTTTTGTTTAGATTTGATGAACTGTGAGTATTTCTAGTTAAAATAGGTTTCAAATAGCTAACGACCTCACATGTATTAACAAACAACTGTCATGTTATGTCATTGTCTTCAGGTTGTGTGTCTTGATGCTTTTGTGAATTTTCTGCCATGCGAGGTCAATGGGAGTGTAATGGCATAGACATGTCACAACAGACTTTGTAAACATTTTCCTAATGGGCCTGGTAAGTAACTTTTTTTTCTGTCAAGAGTCAGAGGAGTGAAAACACAGTATAAATCTTTCAGCGCAGTCAATTTAGGCAAAGACATTCCTGCAAGATTCATAGTTAATCCCAAAGAGTGAACGCCCCCTTGAAAAACAAGAAAGAAGCAAATTGTAGTTATGTAAAATTCAGCAGCTCAACTGAAGGAAGCAAAGTTCAAGAGAAAGTCCTCCTTTCTTTGTATGCTTTGCTTATGATTTGAGGACTGAGCAACAAATCGCAGAGCTTCAGAAGGAGGGCGACTGGCTCATGCATGTGTCTGAGCACCTGCATGCATGCGTCTCTGACTGTGTTTGCATAACGTTTGCATGCATCCGTGGATGCGTGTGTGTGCCTACACACACGCTTGCTCCAAGGCTCTGGTCAGACGGTGCATAGCTGTGGCGGGACGCAGCCCAAGCGCTTCTAGACTGCACTGAGTCAACAGCGTCTGCTCTCACTTAGGGAAGACATGATAGGTCTTGTCTCATTTCGTCTCTGACTTGTGTGGTGGGACTCCCAGGGCTTGTGTGTGGGGTGTGTAATTTTAAGTAAAATTAGCAATATAACTAGTAGAAGAACAACATGCGTCATTGTCTCAGCTTACTACCGTCATAATTTCAGTCGACTGTTCTTTGGGTCATGGAAGTGTTTTTTCTTTTTCTTTTTCTTTTTCCTTAATGACAGATGAAAATAGATTCAAGCATCTGCTTTAAAAAGGAATTACTATGTGGTGTGGAAATTTAAAGTGTAAATGTATTTTATAATTAGGTTTGCTTTGCCAGATCCCTTGAAGTTTTAATTATTAACAGAAGCTGCCCCGGGTAGCAAAACTTAAATGGATCTTTCTTTTCAGGACTTAAACTTGCATCTTAAATTTGGGCCTTTTAAAGGCATTTCACATTTTGCCACATACCTACCTCAAAATGAAAGCTATTTTGTTAAAATTTTTGACCAACACAAAGGGCCTGACTCTGCTGTGGAAAGAAATTGTGTATTTTACAAATGAAAAGCTGCAAAGTGAGGTATGTATTTGCATGTAGCCCCTTTACTGCATGCAAATACATATTGCACTTTACTTAGGAACACCAAAATAAACCAGTGCACACCGGCCTGAACACACCAGGTGGATGAAGAAGGATGATGATGGTGGCATCCTGAGATTTGATGAGGTCAAGCAGCTGAAATCAGTGAAACGTTGAGGAGAGGCTTCGGCCGTCAGTGGAGCTGAAAACAGGGCTCAGGAAACTAAAAATGTTTGAGGCTCTTGTCTTATAGATTTCACTAATTTAGCCAATATCCAGCATCGAGGGGAAGACTTATGGAACGACCCATTCAATCCGACCGAGCTGAAGACGGTCGGTGAAAGGCGATGGCAGAAAATGCTCCAATGCTGCCACAGGCGCTTTAACAAAGCATTAAGGACAAGCTGTAAGTGCATTATATAGAAATTTGAGGAAATAGTGTATTTAATTCCTTTCAGAAAAAAATGGCTGCAACGTAGCAAGATGTGGAAGTAGAGAATACCTTCCCCGTGCTTATTGAGGTTTGAGTCGCAGTATTGTGTGAGTGGAGCGGTAGGCAACATAATTGCTTTGACGGCAAGGTACTCCCCTTGAAAACAACAAGTTAGTCATCCCAAACTGTTGCAAGGCAAGGTTGAGAAATAAATTAAAGTTATGTAACCGTGTTTAAAAAAGCCAACCATATTATGGGTTTGGTGGTAGCCCTCTGGAAAAGGCACAATGTCTCATAAAACCAAACTAAAAGGAGAAAGTCATTTTCAGATTTCAACTCACCAAGACTCTTAAAACACCACCTACAACCATTTTAAAGACCTCATACGTGATTCACACCAGATGACAGAGATTTCTATTATATTATTGAGCTGTTACCACCCCTCTGCTGCATGCGGACATAAATTTCACGGAAATATCCTGTTTTGCAGGACACTGGAGAGAACGGAGTGTCTTTTCCACATTGTAGTGGTGAAATCACACCTTTCACATTGTTTTCATGTAATGGGAACAAAGTAGGGCATTTTGTGAACAGGATGAAAAAAAGGGATAAACGGTTTCAAATATTATCTTGCAAACAAGAATGTTTTATTCAGCTTCTTTTATGTGGATACCCCTAAACAAGATCCAGTTGCTTCCAGAAGTTTCATAATGAATAGAGTCCTCCTGCGTATAATTTCATATCACTATATATAAGTCTGTTTGGTGAAGACTTGTTACAGAACATCAGTGAACAGACGACGTCAAGAAAACCAAAGGATGCCACAATGATGTATTTTTAGATATATTTACAAATATGTCCTGGGTTATGTTGGTCTGTTTCGTCACACCCAAATGAAAAACATAAAGGTTTGAGGTTGTATTGTGACTCATATAATATTATGTAACCCCAGACCGAGAGGACCCAAAGATGATAATCAAAAGCAGGTTTTACCAGCATTTTCAGGTGGAGTCCTCTGTAAAAATTCAGGGTCTCTGAGTTTAGGAGAGTCACAAGGAGATCACTTTGAGTCAAAATGTTTTCGGCGAAAGACAGATTTTAACGTCTAAGACGACCTGAAGAGCTGCTGAAGACTTTTGGAAGGCGACAAGGAAGAAGTAATTTGTACTGGCTGGAAAAACAGAGAGAGACAGCCTCAAGCTGTTACTAGTGAAGGTGAATCAGTTCAATGCATGTGAATGTTTTTCAAGGCATTCAACAGCCTTGACTTGTCCAAGCTGAACCATCTGTGCCTGCATGGCGCTTATTTGTAGTTTTAGCAGTTGGAAAAAAAAAAAAAAACATCATGAAATTCTCTCTCTGTCCTTTCGAAGATGTTGAGAACTAATTTAAGAAAATTAATATGTTGTGATTGAACTCTGCCAAACCGTAATAATAAATTTGAAGTAATAAGAAAAAGTTAAAGGGAAAATTAGCTTCCCAACTTACAGCTTTTTTTTTTTTTCGAGCATTTAAAGGTAGAAGACAAGTCTGAGCTGCTTTGTGTACAATATAAGAGTGATTATGCCTTCGAATCATTGAATCCAGCCAGGTGTCTCAAACTCTTCTGTGGCCACATGTGTATAAAATCCAGCACCTAGGCATGCAGACTGCTATAATCGTGAAGGAATGGGTCACACTCAGGAGCTGACTTCCAGCCAGCAAGCATCCGGGCTGGATGCAACCTGCCCAATAAGTCCAGTTGAGGAATTTCCTCACTTCTGAATATTGACCAGGCGCACCACTAATAGTCAACTAGTGGTAATGTAATAAAATGGAAGCGACTGGAAACAACAGCAACTCGGCCACAAAATTGTAGGCCACATAAAGTTACAGGAGGGTCAGTGGATGCCAGGCTCAAACTTTCCAGCTTGCTGCAAGCAGCTGCATCCGAGCCTCACATCACAAAGTTCACTGCAACGCACCAGCGGTTTGACAGCAGCCAGAAGAACAGCATTTGTCCGTATAAAGTTTGACTCAGGCGAGGTTACGGTGTGGGGCTCTTTATCAGGAGCTGTGCTTGACCCCTTAGGGCTAGTAAAAGGAAACACTTTACCTCTCCAATTACTTCATCCAAATCCAAACAGACACATTGATGCAGAATGTTCATATTCACACACGCACCTCAGGCTTCGGTATGCATCTCACCGGGTTCTCCACTCTGTCCATTCATTCTCCACTTTGCTTTAATCCAACAGCAGTGGAGAAAGAGAGAGACCAGCCTCCTACGTGGACAACAACTTTGCGATTTCCGTCCTGTAGTTGTAAGTCATTTCACAACCTTTGTAGGAATTCAGCAAAGAATTGTACAAACGTATGTGATAAACGCTCCTCAGAGGTACTCATGTTGGCTTCGGACACAAGAATTGGATAGTAGAAGCGGACAAGTTAAAGAGAAAAATCGACATTGCTGTTTGAGAGCATTTTTAAATGAAACAGGCCCCCAAACTTCTGACAAATCACACAACACGTCGCAGAGCTCTGTGTGACATAGTTCGACCAAGGCATGGCAAAAAATCTCATAAATAAACTAGTAGTAGTACTTCCTAGGAGAGTTGAAGCTGTCACCTGCAAAGAGTAACATATTCAACCATATATATCATATTAAACCATGGAAAAGAATGGTTTAATATATAGGAAATGACTCAATGTCATTTATATAGGAAATGATAAGAGAATGTTTTTGGCAATATAGTACAAAGGTGTATTAATTAGTGTTGCAATAATTTAGGGAAAATTATTCTCATGATGTTCACCGCAAGTTTTATAGAAATCAACAGAAGTCGAGTTAACAACGATTTTTCAATAGTTGTTACATTTTTAATGAAGGAAACAATGGAAAATGCCGGCAGGCCATCGTTTGTGAAACCTGTCGTTTAGACATAATTTCCTGTTTCCCTCAAGATCTCAGTTCTCTCCACCAGCCCAGACCCTGCTGCCCTATATGTCTTTTCCTGGAAGTCTGTCATGTTTTTACTCTCTGATTTACTGGGTGAAAAGTGCAGGTTTCTAATGTTTGAGTACATACTGCAACAAATGGCCCCGCAATAAGACGGTGAGTAATACACCCTGTGTGAAAAATACTTTGACTTACTGTTAGTTGCTTATTTTCCCACGCATTTTTCAAAATTGAAGCCATCTTTCCGGAGAAAAAGGAAAATATCATTTCATACTATTTTGCATATTTTGAGTTGTGATTTAAGCAAAAACATAACATGTTACAGATTTTAAAATGGAACCTGTGATGAAATGTCTGTTAGCTGTGTCAAAACTTATTGCACATCAGCCATGACACAGCTTTAAATTACTATATCTATATCAATATATATATATAAAATTACAACAAGCTGTAAAATGTTTTTGCTGGCAATCACAACATCATTTTACCACATTGTACTCATCCCATTTGTTTTCCACCCTGAAAAAGGCTGTGTTTTTACAACTCTTAGGGAGTGGATGATCCCCTAATAAATGCCGCAACCGCAATCCAAGCCTCCCCCTCAGTTTCCCTCTGTGATATTTTTAGAGGGGATCTGTCCTCAATCATCAAGAGCAAAGCAGAGGAATTGTTTTTGTTGCTGCTTCTCTGCGGTGATTTGTGCTGAGCTGGTAACTCTTTACGTCACAAAGACCACGCGTGAGTGGGAGCCAGGCTCCGGGACCTATTAAAGTGGGAGTCGGGAGTCCGGGATCCTGGGCAACCAGTGACAAGGGGCTGTCCCACGAAGCTCTGCTTGGTGCTATTTTTGGGTGATAACACGTCGGTTTGACAGCAGCCAGAAGAACAGCATTTGTCCGTATAAAGTTTGACTCAGGCGAGGTTACGGTGTGGGGCTCTTTATCAGGAGCTGTGCTTGACCCCTTAGGGCTAGTAAAAGGAAACACTTTACCTCTCCAATTACTTCATCCAAATCCAAACAGACACATTGATGCAGAATGTTCATATTCACACACGCACCTCAGGCTTCGGTATGCATCTCACCGGGTTCTCCACTCTGTCCATTCATTCTCCACTTTGCTTTAATCCAACAGCAGTGGAGAAAGAGAGAGACCAGCCTCCTACGTGGACAACAACTTTGCGATTTCCGTCCTGTAGTTGTAAGTCATTTCACAACCTTTGTAGGAATTCAGCAAAGAATTGTACAAACGTATGTGATAAACGCTCCTCAGAGGTACTCATGTTGGCTTCGGACACAAGAATTGGATAGTAGAAGCGGACAAGTTAAAGAGAAAAATCGACATTGCTGTTTGAGAGCATTTTTAAATGAAACAGGCCCCCAAACTTCTGACAAATCACACAACACGTCACAGAGCTCTGTGTGACATAGTTCGACCAAGGCATGGCAAAAAATCTCATAAATAAACTAGTAGTAGTACTTCCTAGGAGAGTTGAAGCTGTCACCTGCAAAGAGTAACATATTAAACCATAAATAACATATTAAACCATGGAAAAGAATGGTTTAATATATAGGAAATGACTCAATGTCATTTATATAGGAAATGATAAGAGAATGTTTTTGGCAATATAGTACAAAGGTGTATTAATTAGTGTTGCAATAATTTAGGGAAAATTATTCTCATGATGTTCACCGCAAGTTTTATAGAAATCAACAGAAGTCGAGTTAACAACGATTTTTCAATAGTTGTTACATTTTTAATGAAGGAAACAATGGAAAATGCCGGCAGGCCATCGTTTGTGAAACCTGTCGTTTAGACATAATTTCCTGTTTCCCTCAAGATCTTAGTTCTCTCCACCAGCCCAGACCCTGCTGCCCTATATGTCTTTTCCTGGAAGTCTGTCATGTTTTTACTCTCTGATTTACTGGGTGAAAAGTGCAGGTTTCTAATGTTTGAGTACATACTGCAACAAATGGCCCCGCAATAAGACGGTGAGTAATACACCCTGTGTGAAAAATACTGTGACTTACTGTTAGTTGCTTATTTTCCCACGCATTTTTCAAAATTGAAGCCATCTTTCCAGAGAAAAAGGAAAATATCATTTCATGCTATTTTGCCTATTTCGAGTTGTGATTTAAGCAAAAACATAACATGTTACAGATTTTAAGATGGAACCTGTGATGAAATGTCTGTTAGCTGTGTCAAAACTTATTGCACATCAGCCATGACACAGCTTTAAATTACTATATCTATATCAACATATATATATAAAATTACAACAAGCTGTAAAAATTTTTTGCTGGCAATCACAACGTCATTTTACCACATTGTACTCATCCCATTTGTTTTCCACCCTGAAAAAGGCTGTGTTTTTACAACTCTTAGGGAGTGGATGATCCCCTAATAAATGCCGCAACCGCAATCCAAGCCTCCCCCTCAGTTTCCCTCTGTGATATTTTTAGAGGGGATCTGTCCTCAATCATCAAGAGCAAAGCAGAGGAATTGTTTTTGTTGCTGCTTCTCTGCGGTGATTTGTGCTGAGCTGGTAACTCTTTACGTCACAAAGACCACGCGTGAGTGGGAGCCAGGCTCCGGGACCTATTAAAGTGGGAGTCGGGAGTCCGGGATCCTGGGCAACCAGTGACAAGGGGCTGTCCCACGAAGCTCTGCTTGGTGCTATTTTTGGGTGATAACACGTCTGTTTTACATTAGGAGAGAAGCCACAATATCCTGTTGAACAGCAGCCTGGAAAAAAAACTGAGTTCATGCTGGGGCAGGCGATGGATGGATGGATGGATGGATGGATGGATGGATGGATATCTGAGAAAGATAAGAAATGGCAATCAAACCAGTCAACATTTGGTTATATGCTTTTCTGCAAAACAAACAAACAAACAAAAAAAACAACTTCCTTTTCTGTGATACACTCTTAAAACTACGGAAAAAAAAAAAAAAAAAAAAAAATACTGAGATTAAAGTCAGAATTCTGAGATTAAAGTCAGAACTCTGACTTTCTGACTTTAATCTCAGAATTCTGACTTTAATCTCAGAATTCTTTTTTTTTTTTTTTTGGTGGCCCTAATCCTCTTCCGTATAAAATAGATGTGTCAGCATCAACTCACATTGTGTCAAAATCCAGCACAGCAATGTGTCTATAGAAGAATGGCATATTTTGCATTAAATTTGTGCTAACTGTTCCCCACAGTAATTATGGTTAACACAATAACTGTGTTTCTTTGTTTTAAATGATTCTACCGTAAGGCAGGATAAACCCTGGACAGGTTGCCAGTGCAGCGCAGGGCAACACAGGGACATATACACTCAGTTTTAGAGAAAATTGTCTAACATAACCTAACAGTGACGTCTTTGGAAGCTAGAATACCCAGAGAGAACCCAGGCATCAACAAGGAGAGCTCCATGCGAGAAAGGCCAGGGTTCAAACCCAGGATCTTCTTGCTACAAGGCTACAGTGCTACCAACTACACCAATGTGCAGCTCCACAAATGAAAAACCAGTTCAAACTACATTTGGTAGGTAGCAACAATTTTTTTTTTTGTTTTTTTGTTTTTATTTTTAACATTGTCCCTGTTATATAAACTAATAAACCAACAAAATCCCCAAAAACAACAATGGAGGTTGCTTTAATAAAACTGTTTTTCCCGTGGAACGTTCCAGAAGTGACGTCCAAGAAGTGACGTGTTTGGTCGATGGTTTAAAACATATTCCGTGTCCAGTTGTTGTAATAAAAGAAGACAAAGTGTAGAAAACAACACAAAATGTGTATGCCTGATGATAACTCAGAAAACGTGTAAAAAAAAAGAACAATTCACTTGCAAGAAGAGTGTGTAAACACAGAAAAACAGATTAAAAAAAAGATAAACAACCTGTGAATTGCAGGAAAGACTGTTCAGTGCAGCAACTAACAAAATATGTCAGACTTAATGTCTACACTTGGTGTTTCCCGTTTCTTCATGGTTTTTGCCCTTGCACATATTGGCAAATAAGAGTATCCATCGATGTAAAAAAATACACACACTGTAAATTAACACTGTTTGTTTGGAAAATCATGCTCCTGCGGCATCTCTGCCATTACTCTGGCTGGATGTCGTCCAGTGTGGTTTTTCCTCTAAAGAGTAATCACAACACCGTCTCATTCAGACACTTTCGGATTCCAGGACTGCTGAGAAAATGATGGCAGCCATCTGCTGTCTGAGAGGGGAAAAAAAGAGCATCTTTACTATGTCTGAGGTTTGGAGATGTCAGGTTAAGATTAGAAAAACAAAAGCTCAGCCCAACAATTATCTTACTAATTCTGGATGCATTTTGCAACCGGCTGTCTCCCGGTGTCATGCAAGACAAATAGGAATCAGAATAAATATCGTGTTTACCTTCAGAAGAAATGAGATGGTTAAAGTCTTATTTGGACATCATTCCAAACAGATGGTGCACTGAAACAGTAGCTCAGCATTTGCCGTAATTTCGTTTGGTCTCTAAGCGGAAAGTTTCACAGCTCCAGGTTGCTTTGTTTAGAGTTATGCCTGAAAAAGAAAAAAAGACTAACTATGCTAAAACCAGGTCATAAGGTCAGCAGAGCAGACTGATTATTGTTGGCTTGAGGGAAAAACAGAGCAGAATAACAAAGACAAAGGCAGAGCTGCCATGTGTTACCTTCCAGCTGCTGGGGGAGAAATCAAAACCACTGCAGCAATAACGGAACGCCAAGCAGAAGCAATCTGCTCAAAAAAAAAACAAAACTCCTAAGAGTGATCATCTTTAGTTGGGTTTGTATTTGAAAATGCTTGGTCCCTCTCCAGCTTTTTCACCAATCTATGCAACCATAGATTGGTGAATGTAGTGTCATTTTGTGCTCACTGGAGAGATCCCACTTACTTTTCTGGGCCTGTGTTTGACAAACAGTGACTCAGATAAACTCTTATTACCAATGACCTTTAGAAAATTTGTCTCATTACAACAACAAGCTTGCAAGGTTTATATAGAGATTTTATTAGCCATCTGCCTCTAACAGAGAAAAGGGGAAAAAAAGCCACAGATCCCTGGTCCAGGCGCGGTACAATGGGGGAAATTAAAAATCTGAGTACATAGAGTTAAGTTGTGGTCGCAGCTCAGTTAGTGAATGTTTTTGGTAAGACAGAAAGTTAAATGGGGAGTCGTTGAGCCAGTGAAGTACTTTCACTGGGATGAGAATCAGGGAAAGTACTTCTAGATGCAACACGAAGCCCTGCAGGGTCTCTGTCCAGCAAAGAATCAAGGTCAAATACGTGTCCTCTTTGGAGAGCCAACACTGATAACAATAAATCCAGCAGCAAAAAAAGATAACAATAATGTTTTTATTGCAAAGGGTTCACAGAAAACATGTAGTAGATTGAGCTCCCTTGACACACCATCCCTGCGGTGTGGTGGTGGCAGCATCATGCTGTGGGCATGCTTTTCTTAAGCAGGGACAGTGAAGCTGCTGTAAGATTGAAGGGAGAAAACCTTTTGCGGCCTCCAAAACACTTTGAAATCAGGCAGAGGTTCACTTTTTAGCAGGTGCTTCAACACCATTATACCTTAGTTTATATCGATTTTCCACATAAAACGACATGCGAATACAGGCACAAAGACTTTGGTAAGGCTCTACATTTCTGCAACGCGATGAGAGGGATCGATCTTTGAGTGGGCCTTGTGAGTGGGGCTGAGAGGGGGCCGGTGCCAGCTGGGTGTGACATACCTGCAGGCTCGACTCACTCACAGCAACATGTGAGACCGTCAGGGGTCTGCAGGGCTGAAGAAACGGATCTGATGCACAAAGATCCACAGATGAGGTCAAACTTGTCCTCCCTCCCCACTCATGTTGGTTTCCGCTTTCACAGCACAGCAGTCTTGCTGACAGACAGGAAGCGGGTCGTAGTCAAAGATCAACCAGACTGAAACGGTGAGGACAGGTTAGGACTCTGCGTGGAAGGGCAGCGGAAGATGCCATTTTTTTTGCATGCGTAGGTTGACGCATTTGAATTTACAGGCTGCACTGGAGCTGTGACACTCATTTAAGAGTTAATTAAAGAGTTGTGAGAAGAAGAAGAAGAAGAAAGAGAGGAAGAAGTAGAAGGAAGAAAAAAAAAACACTGAACAGATATTTTGCTTGCTTGTCTCCTCAACTGTTTCTGGCCCCTCCTGTTGCTTTGCTGCTTCTAAATCTGTCTCTACCCTCCACCCCCTCACCGCCTTCTTGCTCAAACGTAAGAAGCCAAAATGACACCATTATTTTGACTAGACTGTTTTTCCTCCCAGAGAGCGGGAGGCCAGAGGAAGTGTAGGTGACCCAGACTGGTTAACCACCACGCAGCCATGGCCTGGCTGGGGCACTGCCACCCCCTCAGCACAACCTCTGCATCCATCCACCGCCTGCCGGGTCCTCATTACTACTACTACACGCCATGACCGCACATGGCCTCGCTCCAGGTCCAGTCTCCCTTTGGGTCCACGCTCTCTGCTTTCTCTTTCTGCGCTGGTGTAAACAGTCTGACCATCTGGCTTTAACGAATCTCCTTTAGGATCGGATATTTTCTGCACGCGTTCTGGGCTTGGCCCCCCTACCATCAGCTCGCGCACTTCTCCCGCGAGCTGATGGTAGGGGGGCCAAACTTGTCACTGCATGTGCACAAGTTTGCGTGCAAGTTGTTTTTGTGCTACTTTCTCTTCCACGAATTGCACCACCTCCAACCTCAAGGCCCTGTCTGGGAATGATCAGCTGAGGAGTCCTGGCTCAAAGTCATAAAGAGGGTTTTTTTTTATATACATATTTTGAACCCAAGAGGGGAGGAATTAGTCCCGTCTCCACTCAGGAAGCACATAAAATATATATGTGTACATTTCACTAACAAGCCTTCCGTAGGCAGCATTTACGAACCGAAGTCAGGGCAGCTTCAAGACACAGTGTGCAACCATGATTCGGAGGAGAACTATTTATAGGACTCCATTAAATGACATCAACTGGCCAGCGCTAACGAGGAGACAAACGGATTAAAAAAACAAATAACCCACACGCTAGCTTTTTGTTTCTTAGTCACCAAACTACATAAATTTTTGGGGGACTGTAAACATTTCATGTCGCGCCACATTAACATACACACACCGCTCACACCTCAGTGTCTGTGGTGTTTCAGACCATTTCTCTGTAACTGCAACACTGTGGGAGAAATAGCAATAGACTGTTCACGCCTTATTTATTTAAATTTCTGTCAAAGACGCACTGATGCATTTGTACCCGAACCTCATTTACTGTGCCTTGTGAAAGTAATAGTAACCTTTGTCACTTTGCAACTGTAAACGGCAGTATGTTCAAATGGGATTTTATGTGAAATGCTAACATAAAGTAGTGCATGTGCAGGAGCATGATAGGTGTTTTTCAGAATGTTTTATTAATAAAAATCAAAAATTCGATTCACCTTTCTTAACTCTGAAACATCCAAGTTGAATCTAGCTTAACCAACTTGCTCAGAGGTCATAGAATAGTGTGTACGGTAATTTAATTGTAGAATGAATGCAGCTGTTCTGTGAACTGCCCAGATGTTTGTGGAAGAGCTTAGTTAACAACAACTCTGCTATGTCAAGATAATCATTTTTAGCTGTGCACTTTAAAAGCCTGGCATTATGTAAGAGTGGCACAAAGAAAGCTATTGTTGAACGAAAGCCATGATAAGTTCAGTTTGCAGTTTGGCACAAGCCATGTAGACACAGCAAATATTTAGAAAAGGGGGTTCTGGTCTGGTGAATCCAAAACGGCAAGGGACTGTAACCTAGATTTATACTACTTTCATAAAACACCTTGAAATGTCACTTTAAGACAAAAGCACTAAGTTACATCTAAATCCTGGCTTTTGTTGTGTAACCTCTTCCGTTGTATTGCAGAAGTTAGTTGAATTACTGCACTGAAGGCACTAGCTAGCCTGGAGCAGAAACATGAAGTGATGAGTTCTTTAACTTTTTTTTTTTTAAAAAGAATAATAATCCCATATTTGCACATGACGAGACACCAAGCCCCAGCGGTGGTCTGCCTCCTTGCCAAGCTTTCCATGTTTCTTCTCTGCGGTGATGACGATGATGTTGGTGGTGGTGTCAGTCCCAGTCCAGACGCTGTCATATTTTCCTGCACAGCTGAAGTTTTCCCCGACTCCTAGCAAGACTGAGCAGCATCTCTCCATGTGGCGATGTATTTCTGCAGACAACAAAGAGCTTTGAGGACATTCCTTCGTGTTTATGTCTTTACTAAAGAGTGACTATAATTAAAGGGGCAGATTTTCATGTAGTTTTGTTGTATTTTTTAAGATAAAATTGCTCTCTTGTTATTGTTTTTCCAAGAAGCAATTTCACTTTGAGTTGCCAAAATTTCACATTTCCCAGATTTTCCAACAGGAACATAGACTTTTAAAACTTATGATCCAATTGAACTAGATGTCTTGACGAAATGCTGTGGAATGACTTCATGTTTTCCACTTACAGTGCAGGTTCTAGTCTAACGGAGTGACTAATTAACCAAATGCAATCTATTTTTCACAGTGTCAGCAAGTTCTGCAATGCCCGGAAATGCATGTGATGCTTTGCATCAGTGAGGAGACTCAACCTACTCCGCTCAGTCTAAATCCTGAAACATTAATGTAATATCAGAAGATACTTGTACACTGGTTGATTTATTGCAGATCCATTCAACAAATTAGAGTATCAGTGAAAAAATAATACATTTGAGTAACTCATTTGAGTTGATGTTTTCAACCCTTTATTTCAGTTACCTATGAAGATGTTCTGCTTACAGTTGATGAAAATGTGATGTGTAAGGTCAGAATATTAAGCCAGACTGTTGAAAAGAGAGTTTGTCTGAATGCCAATAGACTTACATTCACAAGTGGAGCTTTCCGGGTTTCGCTGTAATTCTGCTGCATTTGATTCCCGTATACATTCATACCAATTTATTAGAAATTGCTTTGGGTTTATTTCAAAGGCACTGGATACAGAGATGGGAAAGAAAGGCAAAAGGAATGGAAGAAAGGTGGGGAATGAAGCTGAATGGGAGATAGAAACAGAGGAGAGGAAGACAGATTGAGAGAACCCAAGACAACATCTTAACCTTGGTAGGTTTGCACTTTATTTGCGCTTTTATTTAGCTCAGACAAGTTGTGACATAGCTGCACCGTGACTCAACTGGAACACTGCTTCCTCGCAGTGAGACGGTCCAAGGTTTGAATCCCCTCCTAGGGTCTTTCTGCATGGAGTTTGAATGTTCTCGTTGTGCCTGTTTGGGCTCTCTCCAGGTACTCCGGCTCGCCCTCACAGTTCAAGTTTCCATCGTTTTAATGACTGTCAGTTGGTTACTCTAAGCTGCTCTTGGTGTGAATGTGCATTTCGGTTTGTCCGATGTGTTTCTGTGTTGTCCTGAAAGGGTAGGGTAGAGGCCCCCAACCCCGTGGTCCCCAGAAGTCGCTCTCCTGCTTGTCTTAGACGATTCCCATTCCAGCGCAGATGATTGAAATGACTGCATTACCTGCTTTGCATGCCTGCCATTGCTGCAGACGCCTGTTAATCACCCATTCATTTAGGCCAGATGTGAGTCAGGAGGGAAACGCCTAAAACATGCAGGACAGCGGAACCTGGGGACCAGGGCTGGCGACCTCTGGTTTAGACAATGGATGGATGGACGAACTGAGCAGTGAAAGGCCTTCACAGAACATTTGAGTTTATTCTCAGATTAAGTTGCACACAGATGGACCCTTTTTACTAGTTAGTTGACTCCAGAAGGAAATCGATTCCACCGAATTTCCTTTGTGTGTTTCAGGGCAGAAGGGAAGTGAACACACTTCATAATTCTATTTTACATAGAGTTGGTCTGTTGCAGAGCGTCCCGTTAAAAACATGTTGACGTTTCTCAATGTAATGTGACGAATTGCGGAAATGTCTAAGGTGCATTTTGTAAGGCATAATCTTATGTCTCTTCTTCTGAAGAGAAAGAGAAAAAAAAACATCTTACAGTTTTCCTCAGATACTTAAACTATGTGCCACAAATGTGATACAAGACAAATTTCTTTACTTGCTATTATCTCGGATTTATATGAAGAACAAATCCTATAAGCACGGCGTTTATTGGAGTGTGTCTCGTCTCTGTTTAAAGGGTATTTCTGTGTTCAACCAGACACTTTGTGGCCAGACAACTGGTCTGTTTGGGATGTGGGGAAAGTGGGCGAGAGAAGGACCGAGAAAGGAGGTGAGGGGGCAGAGAGTCAAAATGGGAGGAGTGAGTCTGGGTGTGGGACTGTCATCCCATTGAGGGAAGTGGTGTTTTGATCAAAAACCAGTAAATGTGGGAGAGCAGAGAGGGGTGTGAGTAAGCGATTGAGTGAGTGAGTAAGCGAGAGAGAGAGAGAAATATTTCCACCCACCCGGCAAGGAGACTCACTCATAAGCAGCAGCCAGGCTGACTGGGAGTCAGAAAGACACCGGATCTCTGGGCAGCAGCAGTTACAGTCAGGGTGGCAGGGAGAAAAGTGTTTCATTCAGACAGAAGATGTTTCATTAAAGGAAAGCTGAAGCACACACTAAGAAACACCGAGGCTCGACACTCACAGTGCTTCCACTAGGAAAAGAGAGCAATCAGAGATCAGAATTAAACACATACACACACACACATATATATGTATATATATTGATATCCTGGTGGTGGTGCAAAGAGAGAAAGAGAGCGAGAGAGAGTGTGAGAGTGTGTGCAAAGTTTGCTGAGTGGAGAGAAGGCCTGATCGACCCAAACGAGCAGAGCGCCGTGGTGGAAGGAACCAGCGAGTGGATGGACGCCTTTTGCAGACTGAGTGGCCTGGACCCTCTGTGGGTGAGTTTCTGATGTGTTTGCTGACCCTGGAGTCACATTTCTTCACTGGGTGTTTTTTCTGCCTCAAAGTCTTAAGAGTCAAACCATATGCAGCTCGGTTAATCGCTTCTTTCTGAATTTCTGTCACATGTACAGAAATTGCTTTTAAATATCGGGGGTTTGTTTCTGAGATTGAATGAGGAGAAAAATTGTTGGGATTAAAATCTTTGGTTGTTTTTCTAATCGTGCATCATCTTCAAGATTTAAATGATTCCATCTTCCATCTGTATCATTCTTTTTTTTTTATCATTAGCTGTCTGCTTACCTGAAAAGCTTCAGAAAACACCAATAACTGTCATAGCAACACTGATAACCATAAATCTTGTACAGCATAGAAGAAATTTCAATACAAGATCTTACAAAGCTCATCTGTGTACAATGAAAAATTACCAAAGCATTCTCAGGTCGTTGCATGTGTGAATGGGAACAAGACAGATTATCCATAATCTGCCTTGGAGGTATTTTGCCCATCACTCCGCACTGAGATTTGAATCATTGAAATGCAGACTAATGAGAACTCAAATAGTACAAGCTATGTTGGTTGGAAAATGTTTGTTTTTTTTAAGTCTCATTTATTAGTAAACCTCCACATTATGGATCTTAGCTAAAAAAAAATAGCAGAATAGCTGTGAGCCAGCTGGAAATGAAAGCACTCATTCCCAACATACCCCCTCTCCCGTTTTATTTTGTTCTGGATCTCATTACAGCTAATGCTTTTGTCTCTGCTTCTGCAAAACATCAAAACAGTGGTCATCATGCTTTGTGGAGAAAGTAAGCGCAAACCGTGTTTCATCATGTGCACGCTACTTTTGCATGAAACTGCAAAAACATGCTGACGTTACATCTGTGACAGTGTGCTGGATGTTGTAACATGTTTTTTTTTTTTTTTTTTGTGCTATGTTTGCCGCACACAGTACTTTGAGTCATGAACTGAGTCAACCTTCTTACATGCTTTTGAAATACTTTCACGCAATGTTTCTGCTCACACACTTCACAAGTGAGCCGAGCTAGAAGAATTGTTTTCTGCAATAGGTAAACATGCCTGGAAAGAAGTTAAATGCCATTTAGTCTGGTCTGTTACAAAGCATGCAACATGTGGAAAAGATAACATCACTTATCTGAAAACAGAGAGAGTGAGAGGTCAGTCTCTGCCATTTAATCACATGATTTCTAGAAACAAAGTACTAACATAAACAATGTGTTTTTAAAGTTGATACCATAGTCTCAGTTGATGTAAGTTTACCTGCAAGGTGGTGGAGGGCAAAATGTTCTTTGCTGTTGATTTATCGGCTAAAAACGAGATTTTCCACTAATCCCCTAATGAGAAGCTAAAATAATTGAAAGGAATTCTAAAGAAACATTTTGAGCCAAGCTCGTGCTCTAGGATTTGTGGATTTTTATTTTCTCCATGTTCATCTATAACAAACACACATCGGTCTTGCCAGTGTGTCTGTATTTGGATGAGCTTGCTGCAGTGACGGTGCCAACGACGCCAGCGTTATAGACGGATGTCACAAAATTATAGTTTCACAAGGAAGGTAGTCAAGTAGAAACTAGTAATATTGATGCCACTTTTCTGTCCAATGTTACACCTTCTTGCAGATACTTAGCTGGCTAAGACTACCTCGATTGCTAAACAGCACAATCAATCCTCTTTCCAGGAAAAAGACCAATGGTAGTAAGCTTTCAAACAGCAACATTTTAACCTTTCATCAGCGTTATTCATACTTTTGAGCTTCTCCCCCTGATAGTGCAAGATTTCTGAATTGAGAAGCTGGGTGGGATAAATGAGGCCAATTCTCAACGTGTAGAGACGTCTGGGTGCTTGAATCTTTCTGAACAACTTAAACAGCACATTGATGGATTTTTACCGTATTTTTAGGACTATAAGCCGCCACTTTTTTCCCACGATTTGAACCATGCAGCTTATAGCCCGGTGCAGCTTATATATGTACTTCTCCAGTTTAAAAAAAAAAAAAAAACTTTGTGGGTGCGGCTTATAGTAAGGTGCACTCTATAGTCCAGAAAATATGGTACTTTTCAGTGTATCAATGTGCGACCTTGCCTTCTAAATGTTGGAACTTCTTCAGAAATACCCATCAGTCTCATACAGATTTTTCAATGATAAAAACTACAACAAAGTATGTGTTCTAGTGCTACTGCGAGCTACCGTCCCTCTCAGCTTGTCTTCTAGATATTTAATATAACTAGAAATCTCTCAGGAACGACCTTTTAGACTCATGTGGAACTTTGAGTGTGAAAAACAACACAACTAAATATGCTAACACTACTTGTACTTTCTGTCCAACCGTCCAGTATGGTTAGGTCAAATTGATTTTCGAAACATCACAATGAAATGTCATCCATTTTCTTTGAGGTGCCAAAAGTAGCAATGGGTTATAAATGCAAAACACATAAAGAATTGGAACTGAACTAAAAAAATATGGATTTGACCTTCTACATTGTCTGAACTATAAGCCTAAATTCTTTGAGTGTGCTAATAATAAAAAAAAACTTTAGTCCAGTAAGATATCTAAATATTGATTTTCTCCCTCTTTACTCAACCTGACCTGCAATTTAAATCACAGGAAAGGCATTGCTGACATAAGAGTTGACAGAAAGATGGACATTTCTTAAATTAACAGGTCTTTCTTTTTTTGACACATCACTTGCCTGATGCAGTTTTTATAGGCAAAGATACTGGAAATCCTTGTGGATTTCACCAGTCTTCTGCCTCTAAGGGTTTCAAAATGGTGAATTTGTAAAAATATGAATTCAGCACCTTTGCAGTGGCACAGAAGATGTCTCTGCTCTCCACTTTCACATCACTGTGTTTGTCTAGTAAAAATAGACGCCTTGCAGTAGCTCCTGGCATACGCAAGTTTACAGAAACCACTTCGGCAAAGGGTGAGAAACGGGACGAGGGTTGAGCAAAATGCAGAAGAAAGTGTTTGGATTAAGTTGTGGCCGGTTGGACTTTTTCATAAAAGGGCTTTGAACATCTACTTGCCACTAACCACAGGAGTCATAAGGGTCTGTGAAAGTAGCCTCCCACTCATTTAGATTTGGGCAGTCCTTTCAAGGGTTCACCTACGTGTACGTGCAAAACGGTTTCTCGGTGCAAAACCTTTAATGAGCTCAGATTTGAAGAGTTGTGAATGTTCTCAGTGTGTCTCGTCCTTTGGGCAGATTCTGCGTTCAGATCTTGTGGTTTCAGAAACAAGAAGCGGTACCAATTGTTGGTAAATCCTCAAACATGCTACAAGGAGCAAAGCCTGACTCACCTGCGCTGGTTCTCTGTGGGAGGAGGGTTGTTACATAATAACCACACAGCTGCCACCAATTGTGGCTACTCCGCTTCATCCTAGTTGGGAGTCTACCAGCGGGACTAGACTCCACTGCCATGCTCGGAGCCTTAAACCGCTTCCTGTGGTGACTCCGCAGGGCAGTCTCGTTAGCACAGCCAGACACCCTGCCCCTCATTAGGCAAGTGAAGTGATAAACAAGGGAAGCAAGAGAACAACAAGCCACTTATCCCACCATATTGTTTTAAACAAAGACATCACAAACCAAGTTCTGCCACTTTTTGCTTGTAGTTTTTATAGCAGTTTTACACCGGATTTTCTTACTTTGAAGGCCGACCGGACAGAAATGTCAGAACTCTCCCTAAACTGACTTAGCTTTTTCTTTCTAGCTAAGATCGTCAGGATCCAGCAAATATTTTTGGTTCCTAGCTGGCTCACTCTCAATTCACAAGCTGCACTAAAGTCTAAAACATTTCCACTGTGCCTAATTTGCACAGAGAGTTTGTAATAACTAAAAAGTAATAGCTAACATGGCTGACTAAAATCTGGGTCTTTTCCCTTGACCAAACTCTTTGCAATTCTTTTTTTTTTTTTTTTCCCCCTCATTGTTTCAGGACTGGAACCGCACCTGGTACACAGCTAACCCCGACCTAACTCAGTGTTTCCAGAACACAGTGCTGGTGTGGGTCCCCTGCGTCTACCTGTGGTTGTTGGTTCCTTTCTACTGTGTTCATCTCTACTGCCATGACCGCGGATGGATCCAGATGTCCTGCCTCTGCACTGCCAAGATGGTGAGATTCCAGCCACTCATCTTTTGATCCTACTTAATCCTCTCCAGGTCGCAGGGGCCTGGAAGGACTGCTGTTTATCTTGAGAGGTCAACGGTTGGGAGCCAGGTCGCCGGTCCTTCACAGGGCAAGCAACTAGTCACACAGTACAGGCAACCATACAAGCAAACCTTTACACCTAGAAGTTTGTTTCACTGTGAAAACTGTGCATGAGACATTTATCCACCCATTTTCTACACTTTCTTAATCTCTCCAGGACTGGAAAGAGACCGGTGCCTACGTCCAGCAGTCAATGAGTGAGATAGGCATTCACAGACAAACACATAGAAAAACTGGACACACAACCACACATTAAACAAAGGCAATTCTGACAGGTCAACTAGCCTGACCTTCATGTTTTTGGAAGACTAGTTGACCTGGTGGAACATGTAAAACTCATAGATGGAAACTTAAGACCTTTCTTGCTGTAGGGCAGCAGTGCTAAGAATTTCACCCCTGTGCTGATCCTGCATGAACCATTACTAAACCAGCTTAATCCTTGGTTGGTTGTGTGGAAGTGGAAGGGCTGTTGCTTACCTTCAGAGGTTAATGGACAGGTTATATTTTCTCACAGGTCCAGCTGAAAGAAAGAAAAAGAGAAACATGTGTTGACAGATTCACTCTTAGTGGCAATTAACCTGTTTTGTTTTTTGTTTTTTTTTGTTCCCTCAGGTGTTGGGTTTCCTGCTGGCCTCATTCGGTTTTGTTGAGTTCTTCTACATTCTGCTGGAGAGGAGCCAAGACATCCAGCACCACATGGTCTTCCTACTCAGCCCCATCATACGTAGCATGACAGTGGTAAGTTGTGAGTCTCTTTTTTTTTTCTTACACATGTTTTTCCACCATTGTCCATTTTCGGACCAAATTGCTATTATTTTTTATAGAGCCATGAAAGGAGACCTCACATGCCTTCATGTGACCTCATGACCTCACTTGCCTTTTGAAAAACAAAAAGCTCCACCTACAGAACTGTGCCTGACAGTTATTACTTCTCACTCTTACTGAGTTTCTGCGAGCAACAGAAAACTTGCGGGAATATTTGACTCTGCATCCTGCCGGTTGCACACAGAGCGAACACGGTGTGCTCACCAGCCACTCGGGTGCAAACATGCCTAACCAGGTATGGACTTAAAGTGTCACAGACTATGTAAATATAGCAGTGACCTGTAAACACTACACATTTTGGATAATCAATCATCAGAGTGCAGAGTACAAATGTCATGACATCTGTTACAGATTGATTAGGAGTCAGCGTAAAGTACGTATGTGTAAAGTTCCAGTGCATGAAAAACCATTCTAAATGTCACAAGGAAAAACACACAGTTATTAAAACCAGATATTTTGGATATTGTGAGAGAAAATGCTGCTAAAACAAACAGGATCAGCACTTTTAGTTGCAGGACTGCAGTCTGAAACAGAAGGAACTGAATTGCAGCTCAACAGTACAATCACAACGGTGCATCGAGATAAAGTTCACGTTATAATTGTATTTAATGAAGATGAACTGGCTTTCCTGTCACTGGGTCTTCCTCCAATTGTTTGGTTTGTCTTACAAAAAAAAACAACATAAAACCACCAAATATAAAGTTTAAGATATACAATTGTAGTCTGTGTTGACCCTAATTACACAGACGGCTTTAGTCTTTTTATAGCTTACAGGTGTACAGTTGGACAGGAGGTGCTGAGCGCCATTGTTCTGCCCTGAACTGTATTTAAGGTGTAATGTGGTTCATTTTACCGCCTCAGCAGAAAGAAAAACAATTGTTTTTCTCCACATATGAACACGTTCCTGGCCATACTCCCAAAGTCCATTATATGCATTACGGTATCTGAAGAAAGTTCAGACAGGTCAGGTATTCAGATCTACAGCGCCTTGTGAAAGGGTTTTGACTTAAAAAAAAAACCCCAACATTTCTGGAATGACCAAAACAAAGAAATACATGATTTTAAAGTGGAGGAAACTGATTCATGGTTTTCAATTATTTTGGTAAATACTTCATATGAAACATGCAGTCTGCCTTTGTATTTAGAGTTGATAATAGAACTAAATTCTCTGAAAATATTGCTGATAATCGTTTAGGCCACAGACTAACATTTCTGAAAAATAGATGAATCTCCATCAGATTGTAATCAGAATCTTCCAAGTCAGGTTGGGCGATGTGACTGAAAAACGCATCGTGGTATAAATGTTTCAAATCAACCGATGACGATGATTATTGTTTATCGTTTTTTACCTATTTGAAATAAAAACCAGGAGAAAAGGGGCTTGAATTAACACTTTTGTTAAAACAAAACCTAAAAAGAGGGCAACACAACTAAACAAAAACAGAAAGATGAAAAAGTAAGAACATTTCCATCACAAAGGTTTCAATCAGACTTCAAATATTCACTTCTTAATCATTTCTTTAAGTCATTCTGTTTTAATGTCCCATTAATCTGTGTTATATTATTTAGTTCTCCGTTTACTATTTGGTGATTTCTGAAGGGAATAAACTAAACTGTATTTTATTTGGGGCTTTAAGAGTAAACAGGGTCAGATAGAAATACACAGGTTTAGAAAGACATTGTCTTGCTCTAACCTGGACTGGTCTAACTAACACATCAGTAAAATAAATCAGACTTCGTCGACAGAACAAGATGTGAAAAAAGTCAAAGGGGTAAACATGCTTTCGGAGGGGACTGGAGCTGTGAAAAAAGTATTTACTCCCAACAGATGTTGTTTATCTTCTACGTCTGTACATCCTGAATGAAACCACCACGCCCTCTGTGACCTGCGTCAGGGTGGCATGAGGGCTGGCTGGGACACACAACAATATTTATAGGAAATAAGGGCTAGTATGCAATCAGAGAAAGGTTTTAGTTGCAGTTGTTTCTCAAAACGTGGATCTTACTCATTTCCAGTAGTTGTAAAATTACACTTAACCTGTATGTGTAGGCAAAATGAGGGAGGAGTGGTGCAGCCTCACGTGGGTGGCATGACAAGTTAAAATGTTGTTTATGCTTTGGCAGGAGTGGATGCAAAATCTACAAAACAGCAACAGACCATGCTGAATGGCTGCAAAGAGTCCAAAGAGAGCAGCAGAGTTTCACTCACAAAGCTTTCTCTCTCTCTGCAGACTCATACAGGTCCTGCTCAGTCTCCCTCTCTTAAGGTCAGACGCTTTTACTGACCTGTGGTCTTTTCAGACGACTGAGTAAACACCGGCACGCGTTTGGACAAAAATACACTGAGACGCCTCTTGTATTTAGGGATGCGCCCCAAAAAAGATCTTCTATTTCATGGATATAATTAGTCACAGCAGGAGGCTAAAGGACAGACAGCCGCGATATCCTGTAAAAAAAAAAATAAATAAAAAAAAAAAAAGTCTCTCACCAATCATTCCCTTCACTTGCCAAATTTGTCCTTATTAAAAGACAGAGTTTTCTTCTCGGTGCTTAAGATAGCATCTTGCTCCCTACTTGCAGGAGATGAAACAGACCAACTCTGTTTGTTGCCCCTTTTTGTTTAAAGTATATGGTTAACTTACTACAGATGAGAAATAGACACCATCATCAGCTAAAATCAGTAACTCAATGACGCAAAGCCTGTGTTCCTCGCTATTGCACAACACACTTCCCGTTTAATTAGAAGACGGGGTTTTGTTTCAGACCTTAGCGATCGAGCTAGTTGTACAAACAAACAGAGATGATCTCTGCAGCAGCAGGGGAGTCGGAGCAGGAGGCTAAAAGCAGAAAGGAGCCTGGCTTTCATCCCCGATCCCAGCGCCGTAAGGAGCCATGTTGTCTTAGGGCCTTGAAAAAGGAAGTTTCCAGCTCAACCAGAAGTGAAAGCGCATAATAATATTTGTGAATCCAGTAAGATCTGACGTCCTCTACATTACGCAAACTGTAATAAATCAAGTCGCGTGTAATCTAACATATGACTCAATATCTGATAGGCTAAAAAGCTGACGCTACAGGGAAAGCCTGACAAGGTATTTTATTCAGAATATTTTAAACTGTAGAATGAGTATGTCAGAAGACTTACGTAATTTATTGAAGTTTTAAATCTCTGTTGGTGTAGTTGAGAAATTAAATCGCTCCTACTTAGTCAGACTTAGCACTAAGCCAAATGAGAACGCCTGCTGATATTTACTTGTTCATGTGGACATAAACAGATATCAGTGTTAACAGAAATTCTGTCGTTGATCCTATGAATTAATTAAGAATGCACATTTCTTGCAAGTGCATAAAAGATATTAAACACGTCAATGGTCCAGTCACAGTCCTCCAGAGCCGGTGAGCTGCCAGTTCTTTGTTCACACACAGCTGACTCAAATGGTCCAACTACAGCAGGTCAAAGTTCTCCAAATGTTTGCAAAAAGAACCAGCTGACAGGGCTAGTACATGCAGAAAAAATACAAAAACATTAATGCTGTTCATATTGCCATGCTAACCTTCACCGTCATCTTTTATATTTCCAAATACCATAGTTGAAGCTGACAAAAATGACTCAGAAAGCTTCCTGAACTTATAAAAAGACAGAGCGGCGGCTCGTCCATAAGTTAGCGACACAACGTTCATTTCAAAACTCTTTCCGCACTCCGTGATTTCTGGAGAAACAACATGACGACTCACTCAGCTAACCGCTGTGTGGGGAGGGGCAGATTATAGTCCTCCCCAGGAAAATGCATGATTCCGTCAATGATGCACACACGGTGGTGTTTTTGAGAACTAAATCGGGGGTTTTGTTTTGGAAAAAACGAAGAAAAAAACATTGAGGTGAAGAATGTTTTTAGTGTTGCTTATGATTCCACTGAAAAATGTGTGCGAGGCAGGCGGCCTACCGGGCATGTATGAATGTCAGCCAAATCACGTTTCAGTCTGCAGAAAGGGAATTCCCAGAGACCCATGTTCATTTTTTTTAAAGAAAACCACCATCATGCATATGCAAAATATCAAAATAAATCAAAATATTTTCCCCTTCTGAAAAGTACCTCTCTAGAGTACAGCTTAGAGATAAGTCTACCTAAACCCAGTATTACATATTGTGCAACTAGTTGCTGCTATAGAGTGTCTTTTTATATCCCTCCATTCCCAGACTGAATAATTCAAGATCTTGTTTCCTTTCTGTGTCTTCCTGCAGATCCTGGCCTTATGCATCATCCAGTTGGAAAGAATAAGAGGCTGTCGCTCCTCCGTTTTCCTCTTCTTGTTCTGGGTCTTGTCTGTTGTTTGTTCTCTGGTGCCTCTAAGAGCAAAGATCCAGCTGGCCATAGATGAGGTAGGTAGAAACACCCCACTGTTTGTTCTTTCTAACTAAGGATGGGCAATTGATTCAGTCTCTTTGCTTCCCTGTGTAATATTTTTTACAAGTGAGTCATATTATAGTTCTAATCTACCATATTTTGCACATATAAAATTTATAATAGCAGTAAAATGGAGTCAACTCAAACAAACTTCAGTTAAATATGTACAATTTATAGCAACGTAACTTTTAATCCTAAACTGGGGCTATATAAAGACACCAAAATATATGATTTCAATCATTAAAAATACGATAAAATGCCAGAAGAGATAAAAAGAGCATTCCAATGACCAGATTAGGTCATTGGAAATGGCCTAATCTGGATTTGTTTGTGTGTCCAGTTTGAACTCGATGAACTGGTGGTGTCAAAACAAAGAGCTAGAATATCTAATCAGGTCTATTCTTACCAAAAGTCTAGACACAAGACTCCAGCAGCACAGTGTGAGATATACCCTGTGTCAGCAAAGAGTTTCTATTTCTCGCCTGAGTTTAAACCAAGGTAAGCTAAAGTTAACACAAAGTGTTGGAGGATGACACTGCCAATTCTGGTCAAGGCTGTGAGCGTTTAAGTACTCCCTTTCTTCCTGTGTCTCCTGTCAGACATTGCAATCATTGTTGTATGGAGAGGTTAGCGCGTGCGTGCACACACCTCGCGCACACACACATACACACAGTTGTGATGCAGTAGCATTTGCATTTCTATAAAAACACACATCTATATTTCTGTTTTATCGTCCTCAGCGTGACATTCCCACTCTGCTAGGGGGGGAAAGTAATGATGGCCCTGGAATAAACGCTGGTGAGACATGGCAGCCCAGGGTCAGACCAGAGAAACGTCAGCGCTGTGTTTATAGGGCTGCACCGCTGTAAACACATCCAGATGAAAATGTATGCATCCACACATAATACAAAGCCATTTGCAGCTTCGATGCAGACATTTTCATTTTGTGCAACCACAGACGTGAACGCAGTGGACATATACCGGCACCTCCTATATTCTTAGCCTCCGAGTTCTAGGCTTGACGGGCCTCTTTTAAAGCTTTAGTAACAACAACTGCTTAAGGTCTGAATTTCAAACACTAACTTATTAAATGAAACATCCTTCCTTCATTAAATATAACGCAACAGGTACCGTACCGAGATTATGCACATTTGAATGTCAGCAGTCTAAAAGAGCCTTGGAAAAAGTATTAATTCCCTCAGTCTTTTTATATTTTGTCAAATTACAGATACTAATATAAATTTATAATTAGTTATTTAAGTGAAATATTAAATATTATAGGTTTAGGGTAATGAATCAAATTGAAAGCATTTTTGTCTGTATTCTGCCAAATAACATCAACATAAAAACATCGATGTAATTTGGGTTCAATATTGTTCAATCTTGGAAACTGAATGCAGGCACTACTATTAATATTTTAACATTTTCTTAATGCCACAGTCTGCGACAGACTGTTGACCTGTCCAGGGTGAACCCCGCCTCTCGCCCAGAACGTAGCTGGAGATTGGAACCAGCAACCCTCCCAACCCCATAAGGGACAAGGGTGTTAGAAAATGGATGGACGGATGGATAATGCCACAGTGTATTTTATCAATACTCTCTGGCACAGCCAACCCTGTAAGGACATTTATGTCCCAAAATGAAATGGGTTTGACACCCCTGATACAAAGGACCAGATAGCTAATACCAACATTGCTATAAAGTAAAAGTGGGGTTCTGTGGGTAGATGGTAAGTAGTCAGTACCTTACCAGCAGAGGACAGCCTCAGTGAGTAGAATCAGAACAAAATTATGTATATTTTTTACTTTAAGCCTATTAGACCTTAATTAAAAGTTAAATTAAAAATTATAGCTGAAGCAAACTTGGGTGAATTTTGAAATTAAAGTCAGGATGTTTTCACTACAATTGCATTACAATATGATAGGTCAAGGTATGATTTAGCTTTTCTTCTTTGACTTTGAACCACGATCACATATCTCAAACTACATCAGTTTAATATAATATCAACCTCTAAATTTTCACCAAAAAGCAGTTTTTAACTTCTTTATATATTGATCTCTTTCTTGCTATTTCCAAATGGATTCTTAACTGTTAATGCAAAGATGAAAAAGTTGAACCACAGCTTGGCAGTTTTCTTACCTGTCAACATCTAAGCTCACATAATACCATATTTTTAACATTTACCACTAAAGCCCCTAATTCTTGTTATGGCATTGATGCCTCTAGTTGACAGGGTTCATTTTTGTTGTCCTTGGCCATTCTTAGCCACCTGACCTACATTTTTCCCACTCGCTGTCTGACCGAATCGGCTGTTTGTCACTGTGTGGCCAGATCCATTTGGCCCCTTTATATCTGCTTTCTGGGCATGGCACCATGCTTCTCAGTGAAAAAAGAGTTTTACTGTTTACAAGGGGTGCCACTTTGACACACACACACACACACACGCACACGCACACACGCACACACACGCACAAATGCTGGTACTGCTGCTCAACAGGCTGGCTGTGGCAACAGCATTTACCCAGTGGTAAACAATGCATGCTGCCAGAAGCCACAAATTCTGTATGTCAAGAATAACATACACATCCTGCTTTTGATAAAAGCCTCTGAGTGGTTAATATTAAAGCTGCTCCCATGATTGAAAGTGTGGGCGCTGGTTTGTAAAACCACAATTTCCCTATTTGCAGATACGGGCCCTTTGCGTGACTGAGAGGCAGCTCCAGCTTTTGCTTCATTTATATAAAGTACACCAATAAAACTGTTGGGTTTTCACCCTGATGTTGCTTACAAGTCCAAATTAATCTTTATTGAGTCTGTGATCTTGGTATTTAAACCTTCCACTGCTGTACGATGTGGAAGGCGAGCCAAAGCCATATGAGGAATTTGGTGGTTTTGCAAAATGGGACACAAAATAGGACATGCGATGAATTATCCCATATTCTACAGGATGTTCTCAATTTTCTTAAAGCTGAAAGTTGAAAAAACAGCCAAGCACCACCTAATTGTATTAAAAATACATTTTGTTTATGTTTACGGTCATTAGCGTAGGAAGTAAAGCAACAGCGGTGGCTGAACGACCATTCCTCCCTATTGAGGTGGCTGATATATATGGCAGCTCAAGTCCACTTTAACTTTGGTCAAGCAGTACTAATAAAAGTAATTATATGAAAATATTAAGTAGAAATAAAATACTGGTGAAAAAATAATATTTTTTTTGTGTTGTTAATGTTAGCACCACAGCACAGCTAGCTGGAACAGGAAGTTAGAAACTTTGTTTAAAACGTCATGAGCCACTACTATAAAACTCATCAGCTTGTTCCTGACCTAATTATTGGTTTCAGTCCTGCGGCAGTCATTTAGCCAGATAATTACATCAGTGAAGGTTTTCAGTATTTTATTATGTGTTTGTTTGTGTTGGCAAAAATGATGCATTAAAATAGGTGATAACAAGCCACCACAATCAACATTTTTTTGGTGGGAAAAGCTAAGATTTGTCATTTTTGGTTTTTTTTTTTTTTTTTCAGAAATAAGTTAGTTCAGTTTAGATTTGATAAGTCTAAGTATTTTCAGCTTTGAAAGAAAGATGATTAAAAGCAGTCCAGATTCCTCAACAGGCTGTAAAATACATAAATTGCTTGTGAAGCTGCAGTCAGTAGTTACCCAGTTGCAGTACTGTCACACGTCAACCTTCATTCGGTGCAGTAGTTTCCAAATCAGCTTTGGAAAAGTCTACTTCAGATTTTGAGTAAGAAGTTGGGCAGTCGCTGTTTTCTCACAGTGATGACGACCCAGCCTTACTATAGCTCAAAGAAACGGGTGGCTCTTTGGGCTCTTCTGATGCCTTCAAGTTGTGTCTAACCAATCCACCCATTCTCCACTGACCTCTGACATCAACAAGGCACTTTGGCCCACACAACTGCAGATCACTGGATATTTTCTCTTTTTCCGCTTGTTTGTAAACCCAAAAGGTGGTTTACAGTCCTGACAATCCCAGTGAATCAGCAGTTTCCGAAATACCCAACCCAGCCCATCTGGCACCAATAACCATGCCACATTCGAAGTCACTTAAATCTCCCTTTTCCCTCATTCCAGTCCTCTGTTTGGACTTCACCAAGTCAACCTCACCATGTTCAGATGCTTAATTGGATTCAGTTGCTGCCATGCGGCTGATTCCTCATTTGTGCCAACAAGTTATTAAAGTGGCCAGTGAGCTCATGTAGACACCTTGCATGTAGACTTTATTGTATTAAACAATAAAGTCAAGTCTATAATGTCACAATTTTCATTTCTGCAAGTCTCCTTCCCTGAGTGGCACCAGATTACTCAGCTAAATTAAAGAGTGACTAAACTTGTCATTCCCAGAATTTAAAAAATCTTCAGCTCCTTTAATCTGCATTTTATTTTTCAGGGCATTGCTTCTGATATTGTACGGTACCTCGCCTTCTTCTCCTACTTCTCGATCCAACTGGCCCAGCTCTTCCTGTGCTGTTTTGCGGATCAGCCTCCACAAGGAAAACCCGTCTTGGAAAAGGTAGGCTGAAATGAGTGTATCCCACTTCCGGTTATTACATCTATGATGACACAATGCCCAGGAAGCAAAAACACCAAAGTGGCTATTTTGTGGGTTTTCTTTTTTTTTCTTTTTTTTACTTTTGTTGTCAACACAGTTTTGCCTTTTGCAGGAAGTGATGTGGTCCGCCTCCCCCCTCATTCCTCTTACACTTAACAACTTTCTGCAAGAGGAGTGTGAATGAGTGTATGCGTGTTTGACACGGAGCTCCTGCATACCTTTAAAATAACTCATCCGCTGTGTGAAATAACATGGCGACTAGCTGTGTGGAGTTTGTGGCCACACAACAGGAAAGCCGTTGCGTAACACAGATCTCACTGTGCCATCAAACCATGACAGACTAAAGTTTTCGACTCCTGGCAGCTGACAGATGAATGAAAATGAGCTCCTTATCAATCAAAGTGGCATGTGATGTTATATTTCCCTGGTGACAGAGCGTCAGAAGAGCTAGAAAAGTCCCTAACCCATTCCCGGCTGGCGGTGAGGAACTGTGGGGTGCAAGAGCCAATGTCTGGCGTGGCGGACACACCCAGTGGCGTGTCCTCCTCGTTTTTTCTCCTCCACCTCCTCTCTTTCCTGTGCTCTGGTTAGAGTTACTCACATGAAGACAGGAAGTCCGGAGATAAAAAAGCAAAAGTGTCATAATGAGGAGCGAAAACACCCGGGGGAAGGGGGCGGGAGGGAGGAGGAGATGCCATGAAGTCTGTGTCAGAAAAACACAACGTTTCTTCATGAAGTGTGTATGTGCGTGCGTGTCCGTGTGTTGGAAAGTTTGCGATGACATATTCCCGCTCTGTCTGCGTTAGACCTCAAAACGTCATCTTTCCCCTTATTTATTCTGCTCTCTGGGAGTTCATGGCCTCCACTCCACAGAGCGGGACCACCTGAGTTTACCGGCCTGTTTACAGACATAAGCATTCCCCAAACACACCCCTCACAAGCACAGCATTCAACCATCAGCCAGCTGCGTGTGCTTCCAAAAAAACCTCTTAGTGGTGAGCATTTTCTCCAAAACCAACTATCAAGTCTGGTCTTTAATCTGTTGCAGAACCCTTGTCCCGTGGAAGATGCCTCTTTCCTGTCAAAGATTCTCTTCTGGTGGTTCACTGGGTAAGATGGTTTTTTAAAAACCTCTAATTTTTTCCACGCATAATGACTCACTTACGGGCAGCAGTTTTTACTTGTTTACAATAATGTGTGTTTTGATTATGCACCTCGGTGTGTTTGCATTGCAACCTCTCTCAGGCTCGTCGTCAAAGGGTATCGCACCCCTCTGGAAGCAGAAGATCTGTGGACCCTGAGGAAGGAAGACACGTCGCACAAGATCATCGCCGAGCTTCAGCAGGACTGGACAGATGAATGCGCCAAGCTCCAAAAGTGAGAACTAGAAATTGACCGATAGCGATGATCATAATGTGAGAGCATTGGCTTTTCATTGCAACTTTCACTGATATAAGCACGTGGCTCAGGTGACAAGAAATCTTTTGAAATATGAGATCCATTCCATTTCCAACATTGAATATAGAACCATTTAAAAGTATTCACGTTTTACATTTTGTACTGTTTTTAATTACACATTTCTCCGTATCTCATTAGGATTTTTATGGGACAGCCTACACAGGGAAATAATTAATGATTCGAAAGATTTTTGTTAGAAACAGAAGGTCCGGAAAGTGTCACAAGATGTTTTTGTCCATATTAACAGACGGTATTTAGATAAAGAAGCCAGGAGGCCCGTGATCATTCTGGAGGAACTACAGAGACACACAAAAAACGCAATTTTCAAAGGAAAACCATAAAAAAAATGTACTGGTTGCACATCGTAACTGTTTGGTGGTGACGGTATCATGCTGTGAGGATATATTTTTTTAGTTCCTCAAGTCTAGTGTAGTGAGTAGTCAGTATCCTGCTTGCACTGGGAAGCATGAATGTTTCCCAAAACTCTACACGAAAAGGATGTTATGGCCGTCCTCACACTTGGCATATGAAATCATAATAAAATGTATTAGAGTTTATTATTACAATGTCAGAAAAGTGAAAGAAAATTCAGGTCTGTGAATTGCGTTGGGTCTTTGAGAAACATCTGTTGTGAAATACAAATCCTCTGTCAGACCCGGCAGACTGAAACACATCTGATCTGCTCTAAATCTGGTCCTTACTTTGTCAGAGTTTATGAAAACTCTTAGCTGCCTTTAAAGTTTATGAATTTGGTTTGTTGCTTCTTTGCAAAGAAAAAACTTGCCAGGCAACAGAGGAACACATGTTATATAAGTCTTGTTTTTTTTTTTTTGCCTGTAAGGCTCAAACTATTGTCGTAGGTCCACATCCAAAGATTCAGTGCAGGTTTATAATCTTGTTTTATATCTCTACTGGCACGCTTCCAGTTGACTTAATGAGCAGACATTTGGCTGCGCCTAAGTGAAAATCAAGATCTCTCAAAGACAAACATTTGGATCTAAAAAAAAAAAGCTTGCAGGCAATCACTTGAGGACAAAGGTAATGCAATGTCATTACAGGAACCCTGAATCATTTTTAAAGCTCGTTAACATAATCCACACCTTTGAAAATCCATCGTTAAAGTGTAATTATTATTTGCAAACCATACTTTCCACAGCTCTTGATGAATTACTTGGTTAATCAGTGATGTCAGGAAAATCTAACGTTTTATTGCTGTCTGTTTCAAGCAGCCAACACCAGCTTTGTGCATCTCTGAGACAAATTTCTTGCCTGTAACTATTTTGTTTTTGGGCTCTTTTTTTTTTTCCTCCCTCATGCAGGCAGCAGAAAGCCTTGGCGTCAGGCGCAGCTCTGGGCAGCCGGCTGCCAGACCAGGCTCAGCTCCTCAGGAAGCTGCAGAAGGAACAGAGCTCTGGCTTTTTCCTGCTGAGGACGCTGGCACGCAAGTTCGGCCCATACTTCTTGACAGGCACCTTGTGCATCATATTTCATGACGCCTTCATGTTCGCCATCCCTCAGGTCTTGAGGTAAAAAATTTCAAGAAATAAAATTTTTCATTTGATATTACTCAATGAGCGATCTGTGGTGTGCCACGTACCTCGAAGCAGCTGTTGTTAATTTTAACGACAAGCTACTTACTTTTTCGTAACTAAAGATGAGCAACAAATTCAACTGCAGGAATTAGTTTTATGCATGCAACTCTGGAAGTTATGTGGACAGAGTTACTGCCTTTAACTTTATGAATATAATTTAGAGTTCTACAAACTCAATGTGCTGAACGCTGCAACAAAATCTGCCCAAACTTTATTTCAACCTAAAAAAAAAAAAAAGAAAAAGAAAAAGAAAAGAAATCAACATATTTCCTCTTAACTGAGATTTCAGTTTAGATGAGATCCTTGGCTGAAAGCCGATCGTCCCAGTTCTGATACACAAATAGATAAAAGCACAGCTATAGACGGTGTCTTCTTGAAAATGCCAGATAAGTTCTACTGTACACAACATCAGGCACTAGGAGCTCTTCTACACATTCAGTCTTTTGTTTCCCATCACACATCCACTTGACCCAAATTTCTTGCAGTAAAGATCAATCTCAATTTCACAGCACACAGTTCTAGTTAAACTCAGAGTTTAGCATTTACGACAATCAACCCTTTTACATTTGTGATTGTATAGAGACATCTCTGGTCTTTATGGAGTCATGTTGAGTCCAACATGAAGGTCTGCACTGTAGTTCCTTTACTTTGTGCAGCCATGTTTTGAACAGTTGGATTAGTGATGTGTCTGTAGATAGGTTTTTTTTTTGGTGGCAGCTATTTCTTACACTAATGAAGGTCAACACACATCTCCCTTACTTGAATTGCATGTTAGCTAAAGTTAGCTAAAAATAACAATAAAGCATGTCAGGATAATGCATTTTAAAGGAACTCTTGGGAGTGCAAACAAGGCTAACAATAGTGACTCTGTAGAAAAAAGAATTAATAAAATAAAATGCAGTCATTATGTTTTAATGTGAGTGTTTTTCCCCCACTGAAAAAAAACAAACTTGGTGCAGTAAAATATTATTTTATTTCAAGACTTTTTGTGCACAATTACCAGGGGGTTACCAGTACTTGTGCTTCCATGATTTACAACTTCATCAGAAAAATAAAACCAAGAGCTGGCAGCGGTGAAAACAGGTCACGACTGACCCACCACCAGCTGCCTCGCCACCCCACCAATCAGACTGGAATGTTGTTGTTCATGCTGCGCGCCGAATCAGTGGAAGTGATAATTACGGTCGTAGAGTTGAGTGAGAGGAGCAGGCGAGACCACAGCCCCGAGTGCTCCAGTAAAGGAAGGACGGGGCTAGAGGAACGGAGAAAGGGCTCTAAATGGCAGAAATGCTGTCGGACCACAATAAGAGAGCCGCAGGCCAAGTGTGAGTGCAGCCCGGCCGCAGCCGGAGTGCCATTGTGCAACGCGAGCTGCTTCCAGCCGGCCAGTCAGCCAGAAGCCACAGCGGTGCTCAGTATCAAACTGGAAAGAAGAGATGTTGACACAATACAAGCCTGTTTCTGTCTGCTTAGCTTCGTGTTTTCCAGAGAGAAAAAAAAAAAAGACAAAGAACTGTCACACCTTGTTTCTTAATGTTTTCAACAAAATAGTCAATTCATGTTTTACTTCTCTTTGTCCTCAGTCTTCTTCTGGGCTTCATGAGGGATGAAGACGCTCCTCTGTGGAAGGGTTACTTCTACGCCACCTTGATGTTCCTCCTCTCCTGCCTCCAGTCCCTTTTCAACCACCAGTACATGTACACCTGCTTCACGGTCGGCATGAGGGTGAAGACAGCTGTTATGGGCTTGGTTTACAGGAAGGTGAGTAACTCCCCACTACTTCTTGGCATAAACAGGAGATTTGTCTCGTTTCAGGCTGAAAACGGCTAAAGGTGTATGATTAAATGCTTTTACAAGGGTGACTGATGTTGTGTAGTCTTTACAGGAGTATATAAAATGATATTGTTAAATGAAAGTCTCTTGCTGTCTATCCAGTCTCTGGTGGTAAGCAGCTCTGCCAGGAGGACCTGCACCGTGGGTGAGATAGTGAATCTGGTCTCGGCAGACACTCAGAAGCTCATGGACTTTGTGGTCTACTTTAACGCTGTCTGGCTGGCTCCTATCGAGATTGCTCTTTGTCTCTTCTTCCTCTGGCAGGTGTGTGGAAATGTAATGTTTTCTCAGTGGCTTCCATTCATGCAGTTTAGCTCAACAACGTCTTGACAGCTTTTCTTTTTCGTTTCTTTTTTTTTTTCCCCCACCAGCATCTAGGCCCGTCTGCTTTGGCAGGAATCACCACTGTCATTCTCATTTTTCCGCTCAATGGATTCATTGCAAAGAAAAGGAGCAAGCTCCAGGTAAAGCCAGGAATCCTTCCACAGCGAGTCAGACATCTGGCAGATCTCGTCGCGAGGGCGAGGGGAGTTTGGTGGGGGGGATGCCACAGCTGGTTTAGATAGTGGGTGAAGCTCTGCGTGGGTGTTTGGCCTGAGTGCTACATTCTCTCTTGTCCTTTTGATGTCTGGCTCATATAAGGCGCTTTAAAAACAATGACAGGAAAGGGTGGGCAGTAGCAAGACATAATTTTTCATTTCTCTGGAAAAACAACAGACGGCTTCTGTAAATTTAGATGCCAGTTTAATCAAAAATTTGTCTTGAGTGCAGAGACCGCATTCCTGCCTCTTTGTTGTTTTCTTGTAATAAAAGAAAATCACTAAAATGTTACAAGTAACAAATTCCTACCGAATTAGACAATTTCTGTGGTGTTCAGAGGAGACTAGTGCTGCTATTATGAGGGCAGACAAGCTGGTGTACTGAAAGGAATGCACTCGCTTTGGTGTGGTATTTGTCAATTCACTGCTTTGGCTTACGATGGGTAATAAAAGAGTAAAAGTTTTATCATCTGGTCAACAGGAGATCCAAATGAAGTTCATGGATGGCCGCATCAGACTGATGAACGAGATCCTGAATGGAATAAAGATCCTGAAGTTTTATGCCTGGGAGAAGGCGTTCCTGGAGCAGGTTTTGGGCTACAGAGAGAAAGAGCTCAAGGCCCTGAAAAAATCTCAGATTCTTTATTCCATCTCCATCGCCTCATTCAACTCTTCCTCGTTCTTGGTAAGAAAACTAAAAGGGAAGACCTGCTAATTCAGGCATTAACGCAATGACGCTCGCAGGCTCAGTCAGCTCCACATTGATTGCACAAGATTGCAACAGAACTGAGTCTGAGATTAAGCAGAGAGTTCACAAACTCCTGGACAAATGGAAATTACATCTTTTGTATGCTTTAACTCACGTATTCTTCAAGGTAAAATGTTGCTGACTGAGATTCAGTGCTGTGCAAAAGTCATGGGTCGTCCTTCATCTTACTTGCGTCTTCGTAGAGAGAGGTTCTTGTAATCTGTGAATGTGATCAACAGTTCTTCAGACTTCGTAAATGTCTTTTTAACATTTGCTTTTTAACTTTTTTTATTTTTAGTGTTGCACCTAACATTCCAAAAAGCAAAATATTTTTCGTCAAGACTCTTGAAGCATGAAAAATCTCCCAAATGGAAATGATAACTTGGTGAAGAGCTAATCAAATCAGATTTAGTTTGCACTTAACAATATGGCACAAAACCCTATTTTTTCACTGAGCTAGTGAACAGTACACAGGCATCAGAGTTGTAAAATTATGAAATAGTATATTGACGCCAACAAAGTGATCCCCAACATAGTACTACTTCTGACCGTGGGATGCAGAAGACGTTTCACTGAAGAAGGATTTGCACGACACAACTGTATATTCAATCTTTATGCTGATGACACAGTTCTTTATTTTTGCAAACTATTTGTTCTACTACTCATTTCAAACATCTTTTAGACAAAAAGCACATTATTTAATAAGTCTGGAAATCTTGATAATGAAGGTGTACTGTGCTGCAACCGGAAACTTCTTCCGCTTCATTGAGATATCACATTTAAATACTATTAATCTGTCATGAGTCCATCGTCCAGATCGTATTAAATGTTCACTGTTCAACATGTAGTCAAGGTTTTGGACAAGGTCTGATTAAAAAGAAATAACTGAAGGAGTCTCAGAAAACATGGCAAAAAAAATGAGAAATGCCACTAAACTATGAGAAAGAAGTTGGATTCCGTCAGGAAAAAGCATAAAGAAATTAGAGATAAACAAAATTATCCCTGGACATCTCGGCTAAAACAACTTTGATGACAGTTGAGCAATTTCAACAAATATAACTAAAATGTATTAGATTATTTGTAAACCCCGGTTCTCAAAAGTCACAAGGTAATTACTCTGCAGCCCACGATGAAAATATTATGATTCTCTGCGCATTATGCTTAAATGAACCTCTTTTGGCTTTGGTTGCACTCGTCCTGCCAGGCGTCTGAGAGCAGGAGAGCCTGGGAAACCGGTGCAGTCAACAGGGCAGTAAATTCAGAAAGAACTGAAAGTTGACAAAAGTGCTGTCTGCGGCTTTAATCTCACTGTGGGACACAGTGTGTTGACAATAAGATGAAATTACAGCAAGCCTCAGCTTATCCTCAAAGATGTCTGAAAGATCATAATTCATGCAGTTTTAAGCATTTCAGAGATGTGTAGATAACAGTCTCTCCTGTTCTTTTCTAAGATTGCCTTTACAATGTTTGGAGTCTATGTGATGCTGGACGAGAGAAACGTCCTGGATGCTCAGAAGGTCTTTGTCTCTATGGCGCTGATCAACATCTTGAAGACTCCACTAAGCCAGCTACCATTTGCAATTAGCACAACTATGCAGGTGGGTGTAGTTTTTCTTTGATACTCATGATTGCTCTGAGTTGTCCAGGCGTTTCTCTCATATTTCTTAAATTTTGATATTTCAGGCTCTAGTTTCACTGAGGCGCCTGGGAAAGTACCTGTGCTCAGAGGAACTGAGGGTGGACAATGTCTCAAAGGCTCCGCTGAGCCCTGGTAAGAACTACTACCACTAAACCACCCAACGAATCAGCAAATCGTCCTATGAGGCTTAATGCAATGAATTCCCACAAAGTGCTCCCACTCTGCCTGAAATGCCATAATCAATAAAAAAAACAACCCACACGGATCTTGTTGTTTATAACTGTGGAGTACCACAGCCTTGTATGGATCATATGCACTGTCACTTCCTGAGTCCCCGGCTCACTGGAAGATGGGGTAATTATAGGATATTCCCATTTAGTGGTTAAACTTGAATCACAGCGTAAATTCAGACATATGATTCATCGAGGAATAAAAAGAACGAATACTGTAGTTCACTGTCTAAGATCTGTCATCACTTCCTGAGACGGCTTGTGAAAAGACAACGGCTCCCTGTAATTTGCCTGATTAAGAAAATTCACTTGTAATTACGCCCAGACAGCACTCTGATGAGGAACTTCAAGGGGGAAGCTGCTTTTTTTGGAACATTTGTTGCGTAGTTTAAAAGAACACGTCCCTTTTATTGCAGGTTTTTTGGTAATTTTAGTTGACTCTTCTTTCCTTGTTTAGATGGTGAAGATGTGATGATAGAGAGTGGCACTTTCAGCTGGACTCCAGAAGGTCCTCCATGCCTCAAACGGTATGAATCAAAGGATAAAAATAAAACCCTTGTGGTAAAATTATTGGAGTCTCACAGAGAAATTCCCCTTTTTTATTGGCAGAATAAATTTTTGTGTGCCACGAGGCTCCCTAGTTGCTGTGGTTGGACATGTGGGCAGTGGAAAGTCCTCTTTGTTGTCTGCTATGCTCGGTGAAACAGAGAAAAGAAGTGGCCAAGTCACTGTCAAGGTACACAGCTAATGTTCCATGGCAGAGGAATCTATTCATAGCCTGTGGCTTTAACAAATATTGACAGTTTCTGCATTTGTTCATGCAGGGCAGCGTAGCATACGTACCTCAGCAGGCCTGGATCCAGAACGCCACAGTCCAAGACAACATCTTATTTGGCCGTGAAAAGTTGAAAACATGGTACCAGCGTGTGCTAGAGGCCTGTGCCCTACTACCTGACCTAGACATCTTACCTGCTGGAGATGCTACAGAAATTGGAGAAAAGGTACACAATGCCTGTGAAACATTTTTTTTTCTTACTGGTACTAATTATTTCATACTTTATATTGAGTTCAATCTATTTCTTTTCCTTAAGTAGAATAAAGATTTCTCAAATACTGAAGTGTGTTTCTAGGAAAATGTCATCAGTGAAGAAACATTCAGTCCAAGTTTGATGAGTGCAGTTTTTGTGCTTTTGAAGTCTTTATAATTTTCCAAATCTAAAGTGGCATCTCATACAAAAACATGTGATAATATTTAAAAAAGAAAAATGCAGTATTCTCAGAGTGTCTGGAACTTAACTTTTAATTTGTTACTGGTAAATTCATCCAGTCCAAGAAAAATAGCCTTTTAGTTTAGCGTCAAAGCAGAAAATAAGTTTAGCTTTTGACACCAGTATAGTCTCAATGTTGGTAAAACATCTGACCTTATTTGTCACTTCCTCAACTTTTCTTATTTCTAACCTAAGCTTTTATTGTTGTCAACCAGCCAATTTTGTGGTCTCTCCATTTACCCAATGACACTTCTTCTAACATACTTTCTTAAGTCAACTCAGAGTTTCAAAAGTACAGTGGGTACAGGGTGTTGAGCTTGAAGCACTCACCATCATTTCTGGGGCTCATAATTATAACTTACACTTACTTCACCAGAAAAAGTCACATGATGGCAGCAGCTGGAAAGTGCTTTGCAAGACAGATTACTTAGGCAAGAAATAATGTGGCGCCTTCATATTCCAACATGTCATTATACACATGCTGTTGAATTTTTCAAAATCTTCATCAATGTTTTGTTTTTTAAAATTATTATTGTTATTTCTAATGCAGGGACTTAACCTGTCAGGGGGGCAAAAGCAGAGGGTGAGTCTGGCCAGAGCTGTCTACAGAAAGGCCGATGTATACCTGCTGGACGATCCACTGTCTGCTGTTGATGCTCATGTGGGTCAACACATCTTTGACAGAGTCATTGGGCCAAAAGGAGTCCTTAGAGACAAGGTAAAACCAGACAATATGTCTACACACAGCCAAGCACAGTTTTACACCTAAACCGACAATTTCATGCCATTGTTACCACAAACTGGAAACCACCACTTCGCTGAGTCGCTTGTTTTTTAGCCTGAGAATAGCGCTGGATTGTGCTCACATATATATTTTTTTCTTTCTGTTTTGGTGTACTTAACAGACCCGCATACTTGTGACCCATGGTATGAGCTTCCTGCCGCAGGCTGACCTCATCCTCGTTCTGGCGGACGGCGAAATCACAGAAAGCGGCTCTTACCAGGAGCTGCTCAGCCGCCACGGCGCTTTTGCGGACTTCATTCACACTTTTGCAAGCACAGAACGGAAGGAGAGCGTCATACAGAGAAGTGCAGATGCATTTTATTGATAGATTAATTATTTGTTGGGGTTTTTGCTCCAGTGATGAAGATAATCATAAGCAGGTTTTAAACACAGTCCTTCTTTGCAGCTGGCTCAAGAAGATCCAACGCTCGACTCAGCATGGTTGACTTCATGCCTTTTTCTAGAGACTTGTCACAAGAGCAGCTAATCGGGTATGCAAAAATAAAACAGGAGTGAACTGAAATCCTGGGGATATTCTTACTGAAACTGACCTCCAACCTGTCTTTCGCATTCAGGGGAGACACCACTAATACCAACCTGCAAAATATGGAGCCTGTTTCTGAAACTGACCAGGATCAGATACCAGAGGACTTGGGGAAGCTGACTGAGGTGGACAAAGCTCGCACTGGACGAGTAAGTCTTGAAACACCCTGCTTGGTCAACATCTTAGCATAAGATGAGTGTGACTGGGCCTGACTCATTTGTCTTTTCTTATTTTTTTCTGTTACAGGTGAGGTTGGAGTTGTACAAGAAGTACTTCAAGACCATCGGGTTGGCCATCATCATTCTCATCGTCTTCCTTTACGCCTTCCAGCAGGGCGCCTCTCTGGCCTACAACTACTGGCTTAGCATGTGGGCCGATGATCCAGTTATTAATGGCACACAGATTGATACAGTTCTCAAACTGTCTGTGTTTGGGGCTCTTGGATTTGTGCAAGGTAAGTGAGTTGGTTTAGTTTGGTGTTCCAACATTAATTCTATGTCAGCTGGTTGTCGGCGACTTAATAATATTAATAATATTCTTCTCTCACAATGCTTCAGGAATTGCCATCTTTGGTACCACGGTTGCCATCTCCATCTGTGGCATCCTTGCTTCCAGGCAGCTGCACATGGACCTGCTGGTCAACGTTCTCCGCTCTCCAATGTCGTTTTTCGAGTGCACGCCTAGTGGCAACCTCCTGAACCGCTTTGCTAAAGAGATCGATGCCATCGACTGCATGGTCCCTGAAGGCTTGAAAATGATGCTGAGCTATGTCTTTAAACTTCTGGAAGTCTGCATCATTGTGCTGATGGCGACGCCCTTTGCAGCTGTGATCATCCTGCCTCTTGCTTTCCTTTACGCCTTCGTCCAGGTACCTGCTGCACTAGTTCCCACAAATACGTCTTTAGAAGCAACATCTGAATTTCTTTGCTGTATGTTATTGGAATGCTCTGGGGTCCAAAATCAACTCTGCTGACATAAATTTAACTGGCGTTCATTTTGAATTATGGGAAAGCCCTCTGTGCTCCTTTTTGTTGAGCCTGTGAAAGCTGGTGTTTTACTTTTCCACTGTGGGTCCACAGAGCTTCTACGTCGCCACATCCTGTCAGCTGCGCCGGCTGGAGGCTGTGAGTCGCTCCCCCATCTACACCCACTTCAACGAGACTGTGCAGGGTGCCAGCGTAATCCGAGCCTTCGGGGAGCAGCCCAGGTTCATTCTGCAGGCTAATGAAAGGGTCGACTTCAATCAAACCTCCTACTTTCCCCGCTTTGTCGCCACTCGGTGAGCAGATTTGTGTCTTTGGTCAAAGATTTGTCAGAGTTTGAGTCCTGCACGGAAGAATTATAGCTTTAAGCATAGTTAATAAAATGTTAATGGAAATACCAAGAGTGTTTAGTTTCATATTGCCTCTTGTAGTATTGGCAGGTAGCAAAACGTTTTTGACCAGTGCTAAATCATTATTACATTCATAGGTGGCTGGCGGTCAATCTGGAGTTTGTGGGTAACGTTGTGGTCCTTGCTGCTGCCATTCTTTCTGTGATGGGCAGAAGCACTCTGAGTCCAGGCATTGTCGGTTTGGCTGTGTCACATTCTCTCCAGGTAGGATATTATATCTTCACACACACAGAAAAGAGGTCTCGAAAGGGTTTTTCTCATTATCCTTAAAAGCGGTGTTAATTCAGTTTTTCTTCAGGCTTTTGGAAGATCTTGCAAAGGTAATGACGGGGAGTAGAAAGAAAATGAGAGAAACGGGAACAAAATCCTGAAGAAAACTTTCAAAGATATCCAAAAACCTGAAGAAATGCTAAGCCAGACCACCCACCAAAGATTGCTAAAAGTGTTGGCTCTTTGAATGCAGAGGTTACTTTATACTTTTGCACAGCAGCGAAGATTCTATCCAAAATTCATAAAGAACATTAGAACCTGGCCTAAGCAAGCACAGCCCTTTTAATGTGCAACTCAGTGCCAGTTAGCTTCGAAGACATGAAAAATTCACTGGTTTGTTTAGTCAGTAACTGGATACTGCAAGTGAAGTAAACCACACTGTACTGTGTGTTGCAGGTGACGGGAATCCTCAGCTGGATCGTACGGTCCTGGACGGACGTGGAAAATAACATTGTTTCTGTGGAGAGAGTCAATGAGTATGCTGATACTCCCAAAGAGGTCGGTGGTCCAGTTACAAGCAAACGCTCAGCAGAACACCACAGGGACTCGTCTTGATCTCAACACACACTTTTGCTACTGTCTCTTACAGGCCAGCTGGAGTACAGAGGGCAGCTCTTTGCCTGTGGCTTGGCCCCAGAGCGGCACCATTGAGTTACAGGACTATGGGCTGCAGTACAGGAAAGGCCTGGAGCTCGCTCTAAAAGACATTACGCTGCATATTAACCCAAAAGAGAAGGTGATTTATCATCTGTTGTTTGTAATCACTAACGCTTTTTAAAATGTTGGATTGCAAAATGTTCCTGTATTTACTTTCAGAAATGTTTGTTTATTAGGTTGGAATTGTGGGTAGAACAGGAGCTGGGAAGTCCTCACTTGCACTGGGATTCTTTAGGATCCTCGAGGCTGCAAAGGGAAAGATCTTTATTGACGGAGTGAATATTGCTGACATTGGACTCCATGACCTCAGATCTCGCATCACAATTATCCCTCAGGTGAAGTAGCACAGATGGAAACTAAGTTATGCCTTTTATCATGTAAACTGCCATAGCCACACATCTTTCCTTAGGGTTAGATAAACTGTTTACAATAGTAATTTAATCTGTTCCTCTTCACAGGATCCCATGCTTTTCTCAGGCTCCCTCAGGATGAACCTGGACCCCTTCGACACCTACACAGACGAAGAAATTTGGAGCTCTCTGGAGCTTGCTCACCTCAAGACATTTGTGTCTAATCTGCCTGATAAACTCAACTACGAATGCTCAGAAGGAGGCGAAAACCTCAGGTAAACATTTCTATATCCGTATGATATTTTGCACCGGAGCTGCAGCACCAGACGTTCTTTTTACACGAGTCCCATAGGAGCTACAATGAAGATATCTTGAATATAATTGTGTGTCTCCACGTTTTCTGTGTAGCTTGGGTCAGCGCCAGCTAGTCTGCCTGGCCAGGGCCTTGCTGCGGAAAACCAAGATCCTGGTTTTGGATGAAGCGACGGCTGCTGTGGATCTGGAAACGGACACTCTCATTCAGTCGACAATCCGCACACAGTTTGAGCACTGCACAGTGCTGACCATCGCTCACCGACTTAACACTATCATGGACTACACAAGGTACACCACCTCAGTATTCAGAGTCTGTGAAAACCAATTTATATTAAGGTATGAATTGTTTCTCTCGAGTGCTGGTAAAATGACAGGGGAAATATCTGCGGAAAGACTAAACACATTGGATGTTTTCGATAGGAAACTTTAGCTATTAGATACACCTGTAAATATTTAAGCTACAGCTTCTATTTTAAAAGATTTGCCACAATTATCAAAGTAGTTTGAGAAACCAATGAACATTTTATAAACAGATTATGAAAAAAGTTGTTTTATTTTATTTTAGCCAATCTGGGTAAAATAATAGCCCAACGGATTTGATTGAAATGTTTTTCCTATTGGTTTTAAGGATTAACAGGGTTTTTGGCATCAAACATGGCTAAGTCTGTGTTTGATGTACTGTCAAATCTTAGTGAATTTTGTAAGTGTCTCTGCTATGTACAAACAAATCCTTATTGCTGTCTACTGACAGATTAATAGGAAATATCTCAAATAAAGTAACATCCTTGAAGGAAATTCATTTAGAGAGCAGATCAGAGACGTGATCTTGAGTCTGAAAACATTTAACACCAGAGGGCGCTATATGGTAGTGAATTGTGTATTACAAAATAGATGGGATGAATTTTCACTGCAGTCCTTATATTCAGTCAGAGTACCGTAATAACTTGAGGATATATTTGACATCTGAAAATAAATGCCAAAGTGGGACTGGCTTATGAGGGGGAAAAATTAAAAGTTGACCTTTATAATCAAACTTACCCATCTGTCCTAATGAGCTCAATTTTGAGGTTATATTTATTAAATTCCCCAAGCTTTAAATTACTCAGAGAAATCAAAGGTAATTTACGGTACAAAGATCAGTGACAGCTAAGCACTGGAGGGTGCATATATGAATATGAATCTAAAAACTAAAAGTGATGGGAAACTTGCTGGTTTTGGCAATATCAAAACTCTAAGTCCAGAGTTTTCTCAGTGTGGTTGGTATGTTCTACTGGGCAATGATCCAAGCAACTGGGTTTGTTTAGAGCCTATGTTTCTTGGAATGGTGTGGCATGAGAAAGAAAGTACGCCAGGAGATCTGTGTTCAGGAACGGATTTGCTAGGGAAGGCTTGGCTTCTTAACAAAAATACTGGCAGTCCTAGTTTATTTGTTTTTTTGTGTTTATTGACTGAATGAACCATATATAAGAAAAACAAAGCAAATCATAAGGCTTTCTAGAAAAGGTACACATGCAGAGACTTCTAGAGGTAGTTGTGATACTAGTTGAATTCATGATTGTTTGCATTACCTGCTCAGAAGTTGACTTAACTGTGCAGCATTATTTATTGGGTCTATAAATGTCGACATTCATAATCTTAATCTGCATCTCTGTCTTTGCAGGGTGATTGTCATGGACAGAGGCCACATTTCTGAGATGGACTCTCCAGCCAACCTCATCTCACAACGGGGACAGTTTTACCGAATGTGCCTGGAGGCTGGACTGGTTTAGGTCTCCTCGTACCATTGAACTGATGGCCTTGATGTACAGATGTGGGACCTTTTTTTTGTGGGGCCTTTCAGCAAACATGAAATCCTGCCCCTCCAAGCTTTGTGGCATCTCCAAACTATTCCAGCAAGGGCATTGTCGATGAATCTCTTGAGCAGCTGCTGACACAGTCCCTTTAATATTTGTTTTTCCCATTTTAAAAACCCAAAGACACCTTGTTCTAATTCAGGAAGAGACTTTTGATAACCTCAGAGGACGGACAATCAAACCAAAGCTCTGGAGGATTGTTGAGTCCTAAAGCTACAACACAATGTACATAGGGAAGAGAAGATTTAGAAGCCAAAGGCTTGAAGAGTACCACAAATTTTTATGATTTTCATTCTCTTTAAGGATGGGAGATGTATTATTTGTGTATTTTTTGTGTTTTAAAGCACAAGACATTTATTGATGTTGTCTCAGGCGTAGACATTGATGTTTACTCATTCTTTTTAGCCTTCTATACCAAAAAAGAGGCACTTTTGTACTTGCAAACTGACAGAAGTCTATATTTTTGTCTTCTTCTCTTAGAGATTGGGATGGGAAATATTCTGATACATTAACCTTTGCGAGGTTTATGCTTGCAAAGTTGAGGGCTATGGGGTTTTCATAGGCTTCAAAATTCAAAACTTGAGATCGTTTTCATTTTATATGTCAGGGAGACGGAGGAAAAAAGACAGTGAAGTAAGCCAAGACATTAGCTGTGGTCCAACTATGTTGTGGCTGGTAGTTTATTTCTGTCAATGTAAACACATAAAAAAGGCAACAGACCTTGTTGGTCAGACTTAACCTGAAACCGGTAGTGAAAACCGCCATGAATGAAGAGAATGCCTCTTTAAAACAATGGTGACACATCTCTATGGGATCGTCACTGCCTACGCCACACAAACTCTGGCCATACCAGACACAGAGAGCGACAAAAAAAACAGTATTTTTCTCAAGGTGCTGACATGATGGACTGTAAATAGTCCACACAAGTGTTGATTCAAGGAAAGAACCCTATGAACTTTGAAAAGCGAAGAAGCATTTACTGTTTTTGTCTTACTGGTTTAGACAATGTGTTTTAAGAGAAGCCCAACTGTTTATTTATGTTGTTCGTCAAAATGTTTTAGTTGTCCTTAAGATTCTGAGGAATATATTATATTTATACTTTTTATAAGAAGCCTGTTTATTTTCACTGACCTTTAATGTACTGTCGTGTTCTATATAATGCTGGATAATAAAGTTTATTTGAATATGTTGTTACGTCTGACTCAAAGTTTTTGTTAGTGTTTTTTTAATCTGCTCAACCAACTTACAGAGCTTTGCAAAACTATTTATTCTCCTTGAGTTTTTTTCAAGGAGAATAAAAAAGCTTGTTATATTTCAGCAGTAAACAGGTCAAGGTTCACTGTTGAAACTAGTCATGTTTGAACAGCGAACCTTCATGTGTTTATATTACACAGACTTTATGCGATTGATTAGGTCATTCTAACACAAGAATATGGTTTTGAACAAAACCATTGTTTGAAGATTTAAGATTATTGTTCTGATGGATGCTCAAGACTGATTTGCTTCACCCGACATGATGCTGCCACTGCCATGTTTCACAATGGGGATAGTGAGTTCAGGTTGATGTGCAGTCTTACTTTTTCACTTTTTCACCAAACCTTTGGGTTGATCCTCCCTTCTTCTGACTGCCTGCTGTGCTCATGTTTTTACAGTTTCTTTTTACAGGAAATTAGTTACTATATCTATATGCCCCAGAAATAATTATAAAAAAATATATATCACCTTAAGAGACACAAAAGTAGATCTGGAAATCCAAAGTAGCAGACCTACTTTCAATACCAAAATGTTTCACATAAAACCACCAAAAAGGCTCAGAAAATAAAAACAATAACTATGACCACATTTATTGCTCATAAATTCCTGAAGTCCCACAAAAAAAGAATAACACACAAAAATAAAACAAATAGGTATTGCCAGAAAATGCCATCAAAGACAGTTTGAGCCTCTCTTCAAAGGTCAGACAATGTGGCACACACATATTTGAAGATTAATGATGAATGACAATAAGTACAGGGGTAAAATGCATTGGGTAAAGGTTATGATAGGTCTGTCAGGGGGAAAAAACAAAGAAAAAATGTTTTCATAATTTTTGTAACATTTGTTTTTCAGTCATAGATTGACAGACATTTAAATTCCAAGAGACCCTCTCAAAAGTATGTCCAAAAACTGATGGAGAAGTATATATTTTTTTTAATGTTGCCAACAATTGCGGAACATCCCTCTTACAAACCAGGCGGTAGGTGGGAGAGCTTGAAAGAAAAAAACAAACTCAAAATATATTTCATTAGAACTTATTTATTTGTCTTTTGTTTGTTTTTTGTTTGTTTTGTGTCCTATATCCAGTTACGTAAGGCATACCTTACATAACTGCATTGGTGTGTGTTGCTTTGTGGTCTTTCTAGTCACTGTTGTAGATAAACAAGTTGGCCACTAGGTGGCAGATATTTGTGTAGCCAACCGTCGTTCCAGGGTTTGTTTACACTCATTACAATGGCGACCATCTCTGAGTTGAAGGATGGTAAGCGCTCTCTTTTAGTCAACTTCCTTATTTATTTTAGACCTAAAAATATTAATAAAACTTAGTTGTGTCGTGAAGGCCCAGGACTGGTTAGCTAGCATCATAACAAACCCGAAGCTCTGTTTTATCTATCGATTCGTGTACATTTTAGCCAGGAGTTCACAGTTACTGAAAGGGCTTGGTGAATCTTTTCTGTATTGCATTTATATTTCAAGCATTAAAGCTTGAGTCTAAAACATGTATTGTTTACCTCGAATTCCTGTTAGTTTACTGATACTAGATAGCAACGAGCTAGTTAGCTAACTGCAATGACCTTTTGTTTCTGGAGGTAATTTGAGTAATACATATTAAAATTAGAAGTAGAAGTATTAAGCTCTCGTACGAGTTAAAAACTGGCTCGGGATCATATTCCCATCTTTATAAGTCGTATTTAACAAGTCAAGAATTGAAAATCTGAACCTTCATTCAATATTGTTTGAATGAATCTGCCGCACATCATTTTTCATTTTCAGAGTTTCTAAGTATTTTACAGGTCAGAGTATGCAAAGATTTTCAGATCGTATTATTGTCTGCAACGAATTTCTTATCCGCTCTTCCGTCCATTCATTCTTGCAGGTTTGACTGGTTCTTTGTTTAAATCCGATGACTGTAGAAGTATTTGCAGCACATTAGTACTAAATATTAAGAAATAGTTTGAAAAACTGTGGAAATTTGAGTGTGAAAAAGTATGGAGTTTTGATATGGAAATATGTAGCCTTTAAAGCATTTGGCCCCTTTAACAAGCTCTGTTTCATGTACTATAATACTTAAGAAGCAAAACCTCTAGGAAGTTATTTTACGCCACAGCAATGTTATTTACAATACAGTTGGTGACTGATTTTATTTTTTTCGTGCACTAAAAAAAAAAGATAAATCTGTGATTTTAAAGCGACTTTGGCATCCAGTCACCTTTTCCTACTTACATGCCAGTTTGATCTGCATTTGAATGGGGGAGGGAATCATAATTCAGAGAAACACTGAACCTTTCAGCTGTGAGGCAGACACTGGAGTCCCGTGGCGTAATGGGCCAGCTGAAGGCGCGGATCCGAGCAGAGGTGTTCAGCGCCCTGGATGAGCAGCAGGAAGCGCGGCCGTCGTTGTCCCATGAAAACCTGCTCATAAACGAGCTCATCCGGGAATACCTGGAGTTCAACAAGTACAGGCACACAGCGTCAGTGCTCACAGCAGGTGGGTAGGTCCATCAAAAGTGGCTCTTTCAGATGACAAGGATTTCAATCCGAACCCAAGCTAATTGTGTCAAGATCGAGAACATATATCTTCGTAAACCCATCAGCAGTTTCACCTAAGAAAATTTGTACTTTCCTTTCAGATTTGACTTTCTGTTAGTTTAACTTGCTCTGATTTCACACCAACGATCTACTTCTCTCTAATGTTTGCTTTCACAGAGTCAGGCCAACCTGAAACTCCCTTGGACAGACAGTTTTTGGCCGCTGAGCTGAGAGTCTCGGAGGATGCAAGCTCCAAGTCTGTGTAAGCGTTGAGTCGGTATTTGAAAAATCTCAGCACAGTCTGCTGTGAACTTGGCACAAGCACAATGTTATCCTCACAGTGTATAATCTTAAACAAAAATACCAGAGTTTTACAAACTTTCTGCAGCATTTTAAAATAAGAAACTCTAACTGGTTTTATTTAACTCTCTGGCTTTGTTCAAAATCACAATCCTGTCAGTCGGAGGAGGAGTTTTGATCTTTTCTGCTGTAACCAAAAAAATTTAGTTAACATAGTTTGTTATCCATTCAATTCCTTAAATAGCTGTTTGTTTATACAACGTGCTTACTTGAAAATACTAGGGAAAATATTAGCAGTTTTTAGATCTCAGTGAACCTCAATCAATGTGATGATGCGAAGTGAGTTAGATGCAGCAGTAAATAATATCTCTATGTTTCAGATCAGGTTTTTGCTTTAAAGTTTGATGTCTGTGTCTTTTAACATTATACTGACCCAGAATATGATCTGGCAACCTTATAGTTAAAATTATGAAGAAAGTGAAAAAAATAAATAAAATAAATTACATATTTGCCGTTTTTATTATTCTTATTTTATAGACCTCTGCTGTATGGGCTGGTTTCTCACTTCCTGAACAGCAGTGACAACCGAGGGAAGGTTTTGCTGCGAGGTGCTTCTGTGAGTATTTCAGCTCCTGGACATGATTCATGACATTCGGCTGCTGACCAGCGAAGCTCGTGGACTTAGAGGATGCTTTGGCTCTCCCAGGAGTTTTGCGCCACCTGCCTGAAGACAACTTATTTTCTAAAATTTCATTTTGTAATCTAGAAGACTTACAGAATGAAAGGCTAAAAGGAGGGGATAAATGGTATTTTATAAGTTGTCGACGTTTGGGGGGAGGGAGTGATGTTTTTTTGTTTTTTTTCTTGTTCTCTTTAAACCAGATGTGAACAATACATTTTGTACAAAAATTCAACTTATTCATATTTTGTGTTTACAAATATATGTCCGTTTACTGTTTTGATAATACAGAATTCTTTAATTTAAGAGATATTGAGCTTTATTCAGAAAAGGTGCTGTTTTAATTGTGTGCCACATGGTGGCGATCTCACCACAGAAATGGTAAGGACTGCTGTTTGATCAGGATAACCTGACCCTCCCAATATTGGTGTCCTACAAGCTTTAAAGTCCTTCAGTAAACCTGCCCTGAACATGCGGGATGCTAACATGTGCCTTGATCGCAGGTGTAGTAATTTAGTTATTCAGAATGAGGTGTGTTGCATCAGGGGCTTATGTAAAAGACTCGGGACACAAGCCAGAAATGGACACCACCTCCTCAGATGGTGCGTTTTTAAATTATTTTTTGTAGCTAGTTGCCTGTTTTCTCCAAGATCTAGATTTTTTATTTTTATTTTTTTTATCTACAGACGTTTTCATAGTTTCCTTTTATAAATGGTTAACCCATAAAGTTACATTAACACACATTTGATTTCAAAGTCTTTATGATAATACACACCTCAAATGTAATTGGGAGTCATAATCAAAATTTCGTCCATATCAGAAATCATTATTTATCATCAGTTTGGATGAACCTTGCACCTTAGCACCATTAAATTCAGCCCAAATACGTCCAGTTGCTAATTTACCATAGTTTGAGAATGAAAGAAAACTAAACAGATCATACTTAGAAAATAGTGTGTTCTACTGTTTTCATAATTTACCTGTAGAACATTTGAATTGATGTTGAACATGTATTTGTAAGTTTACAAATTTCTTAAATGTCACATTAAGAGGAAAGAAAGTGCCATATAAGCCCAAACAGCTGCATGTTGACTGTTGGAGTCGATATTCCTGTCTTCACAAGTTGAATTTTCTTCTCTACTTCATGGAACAAGACAGCTTGTATAGTAGCATTGACTCCATTTGTCTTTTAGATGCAGCAGAGGAAAAATTATGTTTCCTTCCAAGCTCAAATTAGAATGAAATTGCATTCCAAGAAGGTCAAACATATCTACAAACATATTATTGCGCCGATGGATGGCCATCTATGGACATAAAGGCAAAGAAAATAGGATCATGATCAAATCTTCTATATGTAAAAAAAAAAAAAAAAAAGAAATCCTGTTGTATGTTTTGTCATTTTTTTATTTTGACGCACCAGCCTGATGAGAGGTCCACATGCAAAGCAGTTTATGTAGGTTTGGTGATGGACGGCTTCTCGGTGACCTCATGTAATTTCAAAGTGCTCTTCAAAATAACCTTTTATTTTGAGCCGTTAAAAATATTCCCGATCTTGTTCCATGTGGATGCGTTCACTTCGCTGGATCTAATTCTTGACTTTCTACTCACGTTATCTCCCTCCCTGCTTTTTTGGATTTGCCCCAGCTTTTAATAATTAATTTGAGGAACTGGCCAGACGTTTGTTTTTTTTCCTTCTTCCTTCTCTCACACAAGGGAGGAAGGGAAAATGTTTGGGCAAAGTAAAGTTCAGATCTTTGTTTTAGAACGCTCTGCTCTTTGCTCTGAAACTTTGTGTTCTTGCAGTTTAGTTTCATGATTTCTTACTAATTGATGCGACTGAATGGACTAAAAAAACGTCTTTGTTACAGAACCAACCAAAGACTATGAGGGGCCTTGACCACAATTGGAATTGGGGCCCTAATTCCAGTTTGCATTTTTTTTTAAATAATAGCATTAAATCAGTTGTGTGTGTTTAGCCAAGGTTATTTCTGTGATTTATTCATTTGGTCTAGCAGAGCAGATTTTCATGCAGAGTAGGGAAAGAGGGCCCAGTTTCCACACATTTATTACGTCATTTGCATTTGTATTCATTTTGACTTTGACACACCGCAATAAACTTTAAGGATGCAATCCAGGGGGTGTTTTTTGTTGTTGTTTTTTTTTCAGTAACAAACGTTTAGGAAGCATTGATTTCTCCTGCAGTGTTTTACAAATTCCAACTCTGCTTTGTGTATTTGGGTGATGTTGCAAGCTGATCAGGCAGCACGATTAAATAAAGATAATATAAATGTTAAATGTTGAGGTAGGAATTTGTAAAAATAAAAAAATTTAAAAAATAGGATAAAAATATGCAAAATATAGGTGGAGGTACAAAAAAAGTACTAATACGTTTTCTGGTGCCTTTTTTGACGTCACCAGGCATGTGCATAGTGTGTTTTGGGAAAGAAGATTTTTGTCTTGAATGATCAACTTTTTACAACAAAATAGCATAGCAAAACTTGTCATTACATGTTCAACTCGATATTCTTCCCTTGATTTATAATCACCTCTTCTCTTCACATATTAAGGAACGCTAAATTTACCTGTCACTGATGACAGCAGGGAAATTGTCAGCTATCCCTTTCAGAGGCATCTTTGTTTCAACAATGCTGATGCTGTTGGACCATATTTAGTCACCAGGACTTGGGGTTGTTGCTCATATGAGACTTTGAAAGCAACACACAAAGCCGCAGAGACTCCACTCTCCTTATATGGCACACATTGCAGCCTCGCTGCTCCACATATCTGCTGCCTCACTTTCCCCCTTCTTCTCATCTCCTGCATTTGTTTCATCTCTTCCATGTTTCTCAGCCAGCGTACCTCCTCCATAAACACTTCCCCGTCTTTATGATGCTGGTCTGTCGTCAGGTTTCACGCACGCTGGCACGCCACAGCACAGCGTTTTTTTGGGGGTTTTTTTGCATCTGGGACTAAACAGGCCATAGCCATCGGAAAGCCGCTTGATTTATCGGAACAAACAGAATGGTGTCCTTATATAGGAAGTTCCATTGGGGAGAAACTGGAAAAGGACGGATGCAGCAAGGAGGGGGGATTTGTTTTCCATACTGGAATGGGGAGGGTGTAAAAATGGAAAACTCACAGAGAAAACTTACATTAATCGGTTTAACTATGAGTCGTGTGCTGGGGGGGAACGCTCCAGAGACGTTACAGTGAAAGGGAATCCTCCACTGGTTTTCCTTATCAGGACAGGGAACACATTTCATGATCCACACGCCGGACTGGAGCCCACAGACGTTCGTTGCCAGTTCTGTCTTCACTAGATAATTCATGTTGCTTAGTTTTTAACCAACATCAAATGTGTTCAGATACAGTTCTCAGTTTCTCAAAATAGAACTATTATGGTCTACTAAACGATTAACAATGACATGGACATGCATAAATGAAACCATGTGTTTTACTCGTCATGTTGTATCCTTCTGGTAACAAGACTCTTTACTATATTTTCTGAAATGGTCATGGCCTCGTTGGCTAAATAATGCACTGCTTTGTCACGTTTTATTATTTAGAATAAATATATGACATCTTTGAAAGGAAAATGTAGATTATTACAATAATACACAAGTTGTCCTTTGTGGAAATCCTGGCTTTTTTATGATAATGATATTAAAGTGTGACATATTTATTTGAAGAATGAACCAAACTGTAACAAAATCCTGACCAACTCACTATTTCTTTGATGAAGTTGTTGCTTTTTAATCTTCTACCTCGTCACTATCAGACTTGTTTGCTTTCCTCTTCATAATTTAGAGAAGATTAGTTCAAAACCAAACATCACATGTTAACTCCAGCTTATTTACTTCACTATTTTAAGCATGAAAATGAAGAACTCTAAACCTTTTTATCAATTTTGCTATGTTACATCAAAAATGTCACGACTGTTTATTTTCCAAGATATGCCAATATTTAATAATATGTTTGGTAGTTTTAGGCCACAGAGTTACATTACATTTCAGAGCTTCTTTCTTCCGCCAACTCCAGATGGTCCAAGCCGTACGTAAGAACATTACTGTTGAGGAGGAGAATTACCAAAACGGTGGACAACGGTACCAGAGACAGGCAGGTTTTGACAACCAAATTCTCTGAAAAATCAACACGACAAGCAGATGGAGGAACTAAAGGTGAAGATAAAACAGCAGACCAGAACAAATCAAATGATGGGAACCTGGAAAAGAAAAACTAAAAACCTTGAACCACAGATATGGTGATAATGATTAAAGGAGTTAGTAAATGTGTAGTGGTTAACAAATAGGGACCTGTTGTGTAGGAAGAATCTGAAAACTAAAACATTCAGTCATGACAGAGAGAAAGAATGAAAGCAGTCCATATTTCTTTCATAAAAATATCTCTTTTTTTTTCTAAAAGGCTTTAGTAGCATTGCTAAGATTTTCAAACTTGCACCTGATTTCGTAAATCTTCCTTTCAGCTTAAAGTGGATATGATTGGTCTGATCAGATAATTTGGGCTTGTTTTGTTGCCAAATACTCCAGGACCTGATTGCAGTCATTGATTGGACCATATGACCAACTAAAATATGAGGACATCTGATTGATTTACCTTTGGCAAACACATAATTTAAATGAACTTTCCCTCCCAATGTGTCAATTTAAAAGGAGATAAACAATATTTGCCAATTGCCGGCCAGGTGTTGCGTGAGGTTAGAAATAAATTATTTTAGTGTCTTGCATAAAGACCAAATCATGTTAATTGTAATATGCGTAAATCCACTGTCAGGGTAATCTTCTTAAGTATTTTAGTCTATAATAATGTAAGGTTGCATGCGGCATAAATTTGACTTTTTATCCTCTGTAACTTCATCCAAATTAGTTTTCTTCTGTTCAAGCCACTGGTGGACCTTACTGCGCATGTCCGCAGCCTCGGTCCTCTGTGCTGGTGGAGGAGGCGAGAGGGAGGAACAGTTTAAATGGTAAGGCTTTTAAATTGACGGGGGTCATTTGGACTGCTTGCTTGGGGAGTACCTCGTCGACGCCCACCTTCTCCAAACTCCAGCTTTCCAAATCCGAACTTTCTTCACGTTATGTGAGTAGTTTATACCGGAGGGATATCTTGAAATTGATTGAAGTGCACCTGTCAGACTTCAGTAATCCGCTACAGCACTTTTTAACTTAACCGCTTTACTGCTTTTTTGCCTACTTTTCCTGAAATTGGATATAATTGGCTAATTAGCCCGTCGAATTGTGTGAGCGTAAGTTGTTAGTCAACTCATGTTCTTGTTATGAGTAACATATTAACGCGTTCGGATTGGCTAATTACATTTCTTGTCTCTTTCGTGTCTAGCTGATTTTGTTTGTTATTTGACAGGCCAGACAATATGTGTAAGACAAGTTCCACAATGTTGCTTTCTCTAGAGCGATAATTATACTAAGCTGCTTTGTAAATATGACAAATAAGGTTGACCAAGGAGTAGTTTAATTGCTAATTCAACAGACCAAATTGTTTAATAGAGAGACGCAGGATGGAGAATAAAAAGGAAGTCTCACTTTTATCTCACTTAAAGCATGACTAACCATTAATGGCGTTTCCTGTTTTCCAAATATAGTCCTATGAAGTTAATGCTTGTATGACAATCATGTTTAATTTATTTGGAGGTCGGAGATGCAGAATGTCGAGGCAAACTAGAAATGCTCTCAAAAACATAGACGTGAAATTATCACTGGGTTTTTGGTCCAAATCTTTTTGAACTACAATTAGACCTTAACGGGTGTTTGAACGATGAGTGGGGACGTTAAGGTTTTATTGTATGACAGCGACATTTTTTTGTCGAGATTTAGCGCTTATACAATACATTATATTAGTGCTATATTCAGAAAACATGATTCTGTTGTGTATGTTTGTTTTTGTTTTTTTGTTTTTTTTTATGCTGTAGTCCTAAATGCATCAAGCATCTGGGATTCTTAGTTTGATGATATCAGAAATGTTTGTGGAGCATTTCAGATGGGAAATTAGAAATATGATTTACTGGCCTTTAAGGTCAAAATTCCCCTACCACAAATAGAAAGGTCATAAAGTCTCCAGGGCAGCATCTTCACCAGTTTATTATTTTTAACAGAGACATTATTAATGCTTCAAAATTACTTTGAACACATTTTTTTTAAGTTGGGGAATTTTATTGCAACCCAAATTATACAGGTGTTTACACTGAATTATATTTAATATAATTCAATTTGGCTAATTATAGTTTGGCTATAGACATTGTAACTGATTATGAGTGTTTTTATCTCAAGTTTTTAGTTTGTTTATCTCAAACTCCCACAACCGCTTCAGTCAGCCTTCTTTAAGATGCAAAAACTTTGACACAACATTTTAAATGATCAAAGGCTTGATGTGGGTATCAGATGAAATTGTGTAAAAGGAAAGCTAGAAGAGCATGAGGAGGAGCAGTGTCTCCTTTAAACACGGGGTGTGTCAGGAAACGTCTGTTAACTTTTATCTGCAGAGCATCAGCTGATTCCCGTCTCTCACAATCCCTTACAAAGACTTTCATCTCTGGTCTTTGACCGGTTTTGATAGGTTGATGGAAGGTTTTTAGGTGGTAATATTCTTTTTAAATAGTTTTTTTAGGTGAATAGATTTTTTATTTTTTTTGTCTCAGTGGAGGGTTTGTAAGTGTTCTCGGGAAGGTTGGGGCTGTTTTATCACTTAGTTCCCACTCAGTTTGTGGATGTCTCCATGAATAAAAAGATAACAGCAAGGGTCTGCAGAGAGAAAGATTTATGATACATCCAGAAAGCTTCACAGAGTTTCTTAAGAATTCAGAAGTATGTTTTTTTTTTTTTTTTGTTTTGTTTTGTTTTAGATTTATTTAACCAAACCAGCGGTATTTGTTGACTTACCCATTATGGGGTGAAAAATATCACTGATAATAGCTTAATAAATTTGATGCTTCTGTGATGAAGAAGTGGAGGCTGTCTTTGACAAACAGTTCACCAAATCCGTGGTTTCATTTCTATTGTGTTCAGTTGGACAATAATCCGATGAGGATGCTATAAAATAGGATTCATATCACTTTTTTTTTTTAAAGGTTTTATTGGCTCTAGTGGCCTTTATTAGATAGTTAATTGACAGGAAAGTGGGTAATGAGAGAAGGGGGAAGACATGCAGCAAAGGTCGCCAGGCCGGGAATCGAACCTGCAACGGCCGCGTCGAAGACTAAGGCCTCCTTATGTGGGTTGTGCTTAACCCCTGCGCCACCACAGCACATCCCGATTCATGTCACTTTTATACCCAAACAGTGTTGGTTCATACAGTCTTAGGAATGAAAACTTCATGGAAGAAATGATTTCCTCCAGGTTTTCTTGAATTAAGCTCCATCTATTTCCCTATCAGCTTTCTCCTTGCTGTTAAAGAGAAGCCTCCTCACAGCATGATGCTACCACTACCATGTTTCACAGTGATGGTGGTCGAATTAGTTTTATGCCACACACTTGGTGTGAAGGGTAATAAGCAGAGATCGTCTTCTTTAGTCAGAAAAGCTGGAAAGCATGGGAGTCACTGTAGACGCCCATCTACCTTATACTCTTACTTTCTCTGCAAAGCTCTCAGAAGGATGCAGCTACTCTAGTTTGTTATACGTTGCTTTCCTCTGCAGGTCTCTCCAACAGCCAGACACTTGCTCATAATGCAGCCACTGACTGTAACATTTAAAAATGAATTCCAACAGGGGCCCATGTGAAGCATGGTTGTTAAAATCCCGAGCCCCCTCAGCCTGTCTGCCTCGCTGTTATCATTTTGCAGTAAACGACAAAGCCGACCAGAGACATACTATTCCCTATATGGGCTTTGTTTGGGAATTCACTTGCCTTGCTGTTTAGGTCCGCAGAAAGGAGCCCTGCTCCAGAGAAGGAGCCCTTATATGGTCATCACAGCACGAGACTGAAGCTTCCCTAAGCAGGAGACTGAGAGAGAGAGAGAGAGATGGAGGGACAGGGAGAAAAAAATGGTGGCTATTAAATTTAAGAGGAACTCGATGGTTCAGTAGCAGAACAAGTCGCTCTGTATGAGCTATTTGGGTTGTCTTTCAGATAAATCTGTTGACACAATGTTGGGAGGTTAATTAAAACCAATTTCCCAGCCTCAGTCGTTATGTCTGCAGTTGAGAGGGGAATTGTTTGTTCGTTTCCCGTGTGACGTGTGGGGTCGAGAGGGAGGTGGACGTCCGTGAGAATGGCTGCCTTCTGAAACTCCCTAATGGGGGGGGGGCAAAAAAAAAGCATTTTATGTCTTTTAGCTGTAAGCAAGACATAATTTTACTGGATTACAGTTCTTTGGAAAAGTATTAACGGTTATCATGTTATATTTTGTCATGTTGCAACGCTTGAATGTATTTTGTATTATATAAATGAATAGAAAGGAAAATATTTTTTTGTTTACCAATAAAAATGTGAAAAGTGTGTTGAGCATTTGTGTTTAGGCCCCCTCAGTCAAAGCTTTGTGGAACCTCCTTTTGTTGCAATTATGGCTGCATCTCATTTCTTCTCTGCAGAATAGCTCAAAGACAGTCGGACTGGATGGGGAGCTCTCATTCCCAATAGCATTTAAATCTGGACTTTGACTAAGGGATTAAAATAGTTTCATTTAAACCACCACAGTGTAACCATGGCTGTAAGGCTCAGGGCCATTGATCCGCTGGAAGGTGAACCTCTATCTCAATCTCAGGTTGATACAAGTTTATTTTTCAGTAATGATTCGTCAGTGCTCACCAGCATCCCCACAGCCTAATGATCCCCCCACCGTGTTTGAATCGGGAAAATGTGAGTTTCATCTGACCAGAGCATCCTCTACCTGGCTGATGGCAAACCTGAGATGTTGCTCATGGTTTTCCTTGAAGGCCAGGTTTGTGGAGTACACAACTAATATTTCTGCCGACAACAGATTCTCCCTCCTGAGCTGTGAATCTCTGCAGCTCCTCCAGAGTCCCCATTGGCCCCTTGGCTACTTCTCTGACCAATACTTTACTGGCTTGCTTTGTTTTCTACAGCAGTTTCCTGAAGATGTTTTATAGAGGGCTACCAGGGTCATTCTGATTATGAATATAAATGCAGGCCATGCTGAAGATATTTGTTTGTAAGAACATTTAATTAGCACACAGTTACAATAATGTACAGCTATGTTTTTGAATGCAGTGTGGTAATATGGAAAAGTTGAAGGAACTTGTTCCAATGTTCATGCTATTCTTTCTCTCTATCCTCAAATGAGAACCTTTACACTTCGATTGTGATCCCGTAAATATGGTGTCGTTCGACTGTAACATGGCTTCTCCAAGTGCCATCCATTTTTAACATTTAATGCACCGATTCTTTTCAGCATCTGGCCCTCCACCACTAGCCAAGATGTCCAACAAGGCCCCGACAGAGGACGAGAAGTTCCTTTTCGTCGATAAGGACTTCCTGAACAGCCCCATGGCTCAGGCCGACTGGGCGGCCAAGAAGCTGGTGTGGATCCCCTCGGAGAGGCACGGCTTCGAGGCGGCCAGCGTCAAGGAGGAGCACGGCGACGAGGTGCTGGTGGAGCTGGCTGATAACGGCAAGAAGGTAACCGTCAACAAGGACGACATCCAGAAGATGAACCCGCCCAAGTTCAGCAAGGTGGAGGACATGGCCGAACTCACCTGCCTTAATGAAGCCTCTGTGTTGCACAATCTACGTGAGAGGTACTTCTCCGGGCTCATTTATGTAAGTACGCTAAAGAAAACATTCAAATTTCCTCTGAGTGTTATTGATTGTGCATATTGGTTTGACCTGGATCTAAAGGAAATGCTTACAATATCTTGGCTTTATTTTTGGCTGAAATATCCTTGCATGCACACATTTTCTTACAAAAACATCATTTCCTTACTAACTTTCTTCTAACAGCCATGAAGGCAAAAACATCCTCCCAAGTTTTGAATGTGACATTTTTGTGTTTTCACAGACGTACTCTGGCCTGTTCTGTGTGGTGGTGAACCCGTATAAAATGCTGCCCATCTACTCCGAGAAGATCATCGACATGTACAAAGGGAAGAAACGGCATGAAGTCCCCCCTCATATCTATTCTATAGCTGACAATGCCTACAGAAACATGATGCAAGGTAGGATTTCTCCTGCAATTGGTTCTCTGTTAAATCCCTGCAGTGAAGTTGGAAATGATTTAAACGTCCATTTCGACTCTTGACTGGAGGATTATTTTTGATGAATTACCTGTGATTTACTGAGCTTCTGAATCAAAATTAAATAAGTCAATATTAAATTGATGTACTTCTAAATGTATTGAATATTGTTTTATAAGTTGATTTCTAAAACATGTATTCAGTTTGTGAAACTGAATATTTTTATTAATTTCTAACAGTTTGTTGATGAACCATCCTACTGAGTGATTTGTACTTTGAATAGTGATACCTTTTTATAATTTGTTTAACAAAAATTTTTTTATTAATATAAAGGCTGTTTTAGGGTCAGTTTTTTAAAATATTACATTATTTATGTCACAACTTATACCTTGTTAATTACTGAGTAAATATGTTTGGTTTTACCTCTGTGGATTGGGTAGTTTTTAGGATTAACCCATTCTAACTGAGTCTTAATTAAAACAAACAAACAAAAATACTTATGTTTTTATTAACCTTGTCATTAGTTTGATATTTTGTTGATCTGTGTAACGTGGTAAAAATATTTAAGCTGGACCCCGAAAGTTTTCAAATTAAATAAAAGCTTTACAAATTAGCTTTTGTGTAACTTTGAATATAAAACAATGCAGTTCATTGCAAGTATTATGTACTAGAGTGGATCAAATATAATCCATAGTTTTCATAGTTAGAGGTGACGACTGTGGCCTTGGCAGAATCGTGCTTACAGTAAATGGCTCTTGGCTCAAACTGCAGTGATGCGATTTCACAACAGCTCATTTCCCACAGAATCTGTTTCCAGGGGGCTTTTGGACCACTTGATTTCATGTTGACATGAGGACATTTTCTCAAAGGAGTTGACATCTGGATGGGCGGAGGGCAGTAAAGCATTTCCTTCTTCCAAAATCTCCTCTTCAGTTTGCTGCTACTTCTTCATGACACAGAATATTTGAATGAAACTTATGAAGGACGATTTGCAGTTTTAACAGTGTCCAAAGTTGAATAATTCTGTAAAATTAGAGCTTTCCCATTCAGAAAGACTGCATAGGTATGTGGCAGAAAATTATTACCCAAAAAGGAAATGTAAGATTAATTTTGTTTATTGTAAAAGAACTGTTTGATTACATATAACAAATGTTGCAGCTAGATCAAAAAGTAGATGCAAGTAATGCCAGCTTTCAGTTTTGTTTTTACTTTTGCACATTTTTAGTGAGTTACACTGGTATTTAGAAAAACGATCTAATGTCCTCTCTTAAAATAAATTGCAAAGATATTCATTATCCATTGAACTTCCTTTAAGTGTTGTCACATTTTAATCACAAACAGCATTAGGATGTAGTGTGACAAAACGACACACAGTAGTGCCTAATTGGGAAGTGTAAGGGAATTAGAACGTGGTTTTCTAACCCTTCAGAAATAAAAATCGGAAAAATCCCATATGAGGAAAAACTTTTGGAGAACCAACTTTACAACAGCAAAAGTTGCACATCTAAGGACTAAAGTTCTCAAATTCTTCTGCTTAAAATGCTCTTTATTTTATTTTTTTCCCCCCTTTTCTCTTCCCAATTCTTGTGGCAGATTCTCAATTGGATTTAGATCTGAGCTTTGACTTGGCCATTCAGACACATGAACATGTTATGTAAGGGATTTCTTTGACATGGCGTCTTGGTGGAAGGTGAACCACCATGTGTTGTATTTGGAGCTATGTGCAGCCTTAGTTTGCCCCAAAGCTAACTTGTTTCATCCACGCAGAAAACTTTCTTCAACATGTTCGCTGTGTTTCCCTCATCAATTGTGGTAAACTGGGGATGCCTCTGTTTGGCGCTGTTTCAGCAGTGGTTTTCCATCTTTCTGCTCTTGCATAAAAGCTCGATTTGTGGAGTCCCTGATAATGGATTTGTGTTTTAGTAAGAGTAGCCAAAATAAAGGGGGGCAGAATACATTTGTACCCTGAACTTTTCAGATTTTTATTTGTAAGAAATATAAAAAAAAAAAAACATTGATGGTTTTATGTTAATATCAAATTTGATCAACCATAGCTGCTAATCCAAGACTTCCTGGGACAAACCAGTGCACAGGAAGTTGGTGTTTATGTGAGAACTTATATTTACACTGCAGCTGTGGAGGTAAACAAGAAAACGGGTGGATTGACTGGTGTTTCTGCTGGTGTTTGGATTATATGTCTTCAATTTATCCTTTGCAGAAGCACCATTGCAGCTCAGGACTCAGTTTATGGGTGTGCCTTACAGGAATGCACATGCTTAAAGCAGAAAAAAAAATACTTGTTTTAACTTTATGTTTATACTTCAGACTAAACATTTGTTTAGGACTGATGACGCATTACAGTTTCTGCATAATTTAGTTTATGGACCACCCCTTAATGAATAAACTTAATAAACCAGACTATTTGTCAGTAACTTTTCCAATAATGTTTTTAATGTGACCTCTGGTAAAGATGTTTTTTTTTAAATTAGGAAAAACAGTACTTTTTGTATGCATTTATTTTTTTTAAATCACCTTCTGCCTTTAGTACGTCACCTTTTCACCTGACCTGTTGCCAATAGATCATGTTCTGCAGTAACATTTCACAAGATTCATCCTAGTGTGCTCTATGACCTTGTGAATAAAATTTGTCATCTGTACCGGCCCCCCGGGGTCCGTGAGAGGTCTCTGCAGATGTCCACAGAAAGCCCAGATTTTTGTGTATGTGATGAATGGAGGGGAAATAATATTTGCAGTCACAGAGGTGCCGCAAGCAGAAATCTGCTTTCTTGGTGTGGATAAATTATCGCAGGGAAAACTGGGGTCAAAAACATGCAGTGATATTGTGGTGTGAAATCCCCTTGTTCTTTTTGTTTGTTTGTTTTTCTCTCTCTTTTGATGGGAGTGTATAAAGCTGCAGAATATTGCCCCCTATGTGGCTTTATTGGAAGTTGTGCATTTCTGAGTGGACCTCTGGTATTGCTGAGCTAAAAATGGTTAAACTGGCTCGCTCCCATTGACCCAGGGAGTTATGTTAAGCCTTTTATGCCCTCAGGTCTTCTTAGACGTGGAGAGTAAGAGGTCTTTATAAAAAGGTTGAACTTTGCGGTTGGGAGACCGTTTCTGTATTGATTTGGCCTTGTTTTGGATTATTATCCTGTTGAAAGATACAGTGACTGCCTGTTCATGTTCAGGCAGAGTTCACTGGATTTTTGTTTAAAATCTTCTGGTACGTGTAGAAGTCTGGGGCCAAGCTCTTGAAGAAGGTCCCCATGGCTTTTAGGAGAGAAACTGCTTCATTTTGTCACAGGTCCTCCACCATACCTGGGAAAGAAATATCTTTCCACACATTCAATTTGTCTTTTTTTTCCACCAGCTTCCATTTGTGATGGTAGGACAGAAATTACTTTTTTTTCTCCATGGTATGTTAACTTCTAGATATTGTTTTTACTTGAGGAAATCAACAAGTATCTGCCTGACTAGAATGGCTTTCTATTTTGAAATAGTGCCTAAAAGAAGCAGTTTTTCCTCCAAGATGACCGGTAATGCTTACTGTGTGTTTCAGCTTAGTTATTTTTACATTTCTTAGTTAATGAAACATACATCTGCTCCTAAGGACAAATTTATGTGGCGTTAATGCTGGCTGTATTTCCCATGAAGTTTAAACCAATGAAGCGGGATGTTTCACACTGACTAGTCAAGTAGGAACAGTTCTCATGTTGGAGCCAACGTGATGCATAACTACCACAAATTCAGATAACTCTCCTAAGCTTTGAAACATTCAGCCTCCAGCTTGGCTGAGATCCCAGGCCTCCAAAATTACCCTTCAGTCTTTGATGTGCAGCAGATAAAAAATGTGAAATTCCCAGAAGGGAGTTGCTGTCTCATTGCAGCAGAAAACCATTTTATTCCTCTGTGCTCCCACTATATTTACAGGTATAGAGCTCTCTGGCCTCTTTTTGACAATCATATCGACTCCATATGTCTGACTCGATTTCATAGACATGTTTAAGCCTTTCTGTTCCCTTTTAGGTTTTGTTGAGTGAGCGGTGTTTTTGGATAGTGTTCAAAAATACGCTTATCTGGCCGTCGCACGTTCCCTCTCCCTCTGCCTTAATTAGGAAGTGCAGAGTAGGAACCGGCTGCATGTTTTGTGACTGCCTACGAGGAATGGAGGGAAGTGGCCAAAGTCAAGTTAGCACTAATGAACCACTTCTGCACTGGCTTGTGTGTTTTTGACTTGGCATTTAAACATTAAATGAAGTGATTCTCCTGCTGCAGCAGTTGCTCTTGACTATTCAGCATCGAGCTTGGAGGTGTTTTTGCATTCAGGGACTGAATCGCATGAATTATCACTCAGATTAGTTAGATAAAAACTGTTGTGGTATGACTTTAGTTTTACACTACTTGAACTTCAGGTTTCACACCGAAGTAATTTTAGAGTGCTGTAAAACTAATCCAACTGCATTGTTTCATAAACAGAGCTGAACTGAATATATCAGAGTTCGAATTCATTTATTTGGAGTGACTTGCATATAGTGCTGCTTTGCAAGAACAGTTGCCCTCTTACAGACTCCTTCTACTTCAAAATTTCTCTTGGTACAAAGTTCAGCAACCAACAAAACAATACTTGAGTCTTTTTTTATATTAGTTGCATTTAAAGGTAAAGTAAGTTGAAATAAATGCTACCTAAAATAGACAATGCTGAGTATGCATTTGTATGTGTGACTAAATATCTTTAGGGTACAAAATTCAGATATATTAAATTTTCTTTTGGTTTGTTCAGTTATGTCTGCTTCTTGGTGCTGTTTGTGATTGGTTATTTATGCAAGCTGGCGCAGTGCAAGGAAACTCTGGGTGGAAAAAAGACCAGTCTGTGGTTGGTAGGTGGTGTGGTTTGTTTACATTTATTTTATCAACTTGCCAGTCAAGCGCAGACCAGAACACATTTTGATCAAGAGTGTGTGCATTTCTCTTTGTTCTTTGTGATTGTAACTTTCTCCCTTACCAAAAAATTTAACTAGCATTGAACTGGAACACATGGTTGTCACATTGAATCTGTGTGATTGGACTGAATTGACTGTCTCTCTACATAAAGAGAATTTTAGTTTTTTGGTTGTTTTTTTTTTGTTGTTTTTTTCTTTTGCAATGTGGCCTTTATATTAGACGGGTGTTTGTTTGTTTGTCTTTACAAATTGGTGATCTGTAAATAAACTGAGCTGTATTGTGACCAAAACAAAGCAAAAATAATAAATCTGCCTGACGGGAAATGTTTCCTCTCATCACTGCAAGTTCAGACCCTTTACCACATCAGAACTGAAACGAGACCCTCTGTTACCACCAGCTGGTGTATAAACCCCAAGTAGCATTTAGTTTTAGTTCTTTTGCAGAGGAACTGAATTCTTCCCTTTGTTCCTATGCTGCTGAATCACTTGCCATAAATATCTAATGCTGCCACTCTCTTTGATTTTGCAGATCGTGAGGATCAGTCCATTCTCTGCACGTAAGTGAAACAAACTCCAAATGTCTCTTGGATTTATGTTGTGTTATGTGACCTGATGTCACATAACACAACATATGTGTTGTGTGACATCATGCAAGCAGAGATCTAAACCAGATGCCAAAAATAAATGAAACGGCAAAAAAAGCAAATGAAACCTCCTTTCTTGTCTGTTCATGCTAAAGGTTTTGCAGTTCTCTGGGAGATCCGTGTCCTTGTTTGTCACCCAGGGATTTAGTCAGGAAGTGTGTCCTGAACTCTGATGGGGGAACCAGATTAGCTCTCCAAATGTTTGGAGAGCTAATCTGTTTATTTGAGCTAAACAAATTATTGAGAATTTTTGAACAGTTGCAGAGACATCCAGAGACAATTGGACTCGGTGCATTAACTTTAATAAAATTTTGGCTTGTTCATTTACTAAAAAAGATTATTTAAATATAATCATAGAGGTTTATCATGTTATTAGTCATTCAAGCTGAATGTCATATCATCCAGTGCCAATACTGGTGTGCTGCATGCAGCTACTTAAAGTAAAGACAAGGCGGGGGAGGAAGGGAATGAGGTGTGCAAATGAAATGCACACATCAACAGATTACATAAAATGCATAATTAATGTCTCCATTTTCAAAGTGGGCTCAGACAGATTTGACTGCATAACGTCATTCAAAATCTGGACCGAAATATTCTCGCTGTCCTGAACCAGCTGAGAGAAAAAGGCTTTCCCCATCTTTGCTCTGAATTTATTGCAACCAGGATGCAGTACATTCTTTTCCATCAAGCAATTTCCTCAGCGATTATGCTTCCTTATCAGAGGGAAACTGGAAAAGTTTAGATAACTCTATACCAGCAGCCAAATATCAGGTGTTTAATGCTAAGGGAAATTTATATGGAGCATGAATGAAAAGGGTTTAAAGGGAGAATCTGTCAGGATGTTGAACTGTACCTTGTCTTAAACATTGTATTTATACAACCATTGTGGTTTCTAAACCTCAACAGGCCTCTGCTTTAAACCCTCTGAACATTTGTGAAGTTTCACTGGGTTTTTTTGGGTCTTATGGGATATTTTACAAGAAGTTAATGTTAGAGTTCTGGAGTAGTAAGTGGAAATATTTGGCAATAGGAGATGTTTTTTATTAAATAATATTCCTCTTCTCAGTTTAGTGTTAGAAATATAGAAAATGCATTTTGTAGATGTTGATGTATAATAATATAATAGAGGCCAGGGCAGAACATGAGAGTGAAATCTCTCATGAGTATAAAGTACAATGAGCTTCTCACACACATTTCCCCTCAATAGTATTTTACTTTTTTTTTTTTTTATCTAAAAAAGCAAAAACAAAACCATATTTGTGCTCTGACACAATATCTGTCTGCATATTATTTAAAGTCTAAAAAAAAATTATATATATTTTTAATGTGGATATTTTTCCTCTTTAAAAGGCAAAGTAAAACTCCATAAAAGATGCAAGACTTCTCAACACAAGTTTGAACGTAAATATAAAGTTGCTGCTGATGGTAAGCTGGAAGTGTCAAGTCACTTCCAGTGATGACAAGTCACCAATTAATTAACAGGAGAAAACCTTGGATGCATTTCAATCTGTATTCCCAAATGTCTGCAGGCTGAGTTTGGATGTTGTACGTCCTTACTCAGCCTAAACATGACACCACAGTTGGATTCCTCTTGAAGCTGCCAAATCCTAACACACAGAGTTTCCCGTGCCTTTTAAGGACCCTCGACCAAGCTTGCATGTGTGCTCTGCCTGACGTCTCTGGGTTTAATCAGACTCCTGTTTCCGAGTTTGTTGTGTGAAGGGAAAGAATCTGTCCATGTTGCTTTGTGAAAACATTTGAGTGATTTTTAAAAAGGTGTAGCAGCACATACTTCAAGTTAGAGCTGTCTGATGGCCTTCCCATAACTTTAATTTAGATCCAATAGAGATTTGTAAGTAACCAGTAGCAAGCCTGAGTTTGGCCTGCCTGATATGGTGTGTTGAGCTTTGAAAGCCACCTGGACTCCTTCAAACATTTATTTTGTCATTGTGACCCTTGCAGCTTTTAATAACACCTGATCTTTGTCTCCTCTGAACATAAAAATATCTGCAGAAAACGTTTGCCTTGTCCATGTGCTTCTGTAAATGTCAGTCAAGCCTGAAGGTGTTGGCATCCTTTCAATCAATCTTTGCTAGTGGTTCTTGTGGGTTTTTTTCTTTACACCCTGAAGAGATTTCTTTTTAATGTTGAAGGTGAAATTGGGGGTCAGACAGTTAAAACCGTAACATTATATTAAAGGGACAATAATCCCAACCACGTATATAAACTGTTTGACTAATAAAGCCGGCAAATATCAGGCTTCTGGAATAATCTCAACCTTGTTGCCAATTTCTTGAGAATATTTAAAAGTAAAGTTCTTGGTAGGACAACAACTCATTTAAAGGATCTTTGCCAATTCATATTACAGGAGTTATTGTATCAAGGGAGAATCATTCCAGGTTGTTTTTGATTCCCAAAGTCATGTTTTGATTCTTTGTGACTTGAAAAGTGACATGTATCCAAATATAAGATGCATACCACTGTGTGCATCAATCGGATGCCCATGATTGGTGTGAGTAAACGTTTGGACTTTGATCCCTACCTGTCCTGTTTTAATGCTAAACCAAAAGACTGAAATGATTTAAATAATCCCAGATCAGCTGAATTGTCAGACTTGAAAAATTCCACCAGATTACATAACGGCAAGTTAGATTTTATTTTGGGTCAGGCAATGGTGACTATCTCTGCAGCACATGATTCCCATCAAATTAAACTGGACTGTTGAACTGTGAACAGAAATCCTGTCAGTTCTATTTATCCTTATGGTGCTCTTTCTTTCTTTCTCTCTCTCTCGGGATCTGTTAATCCTGTTCTTACTTTGTTTCCCCGTTCTTCAGAGGAGAGTCTGGTGCCGGGAAAACGGAGAACACCAAGAAAGTCATCCAGTATCTGGCTGTTGTGGCCTCGTCTCACAAAGGCAAAAAGGACAGCAGCGCTGTAGGTATCTGTGTGAAGAACCCGTGTTGGGTTCTGTCAGTCACTTCCCTCACTCTCAAAGGAAACCTGCCCAGTTTAACTCTGTATATTTCCTTCAAATAGCAACAATCAGGATCACAGTTTGCATACGTGAGTAAAGGGGAATGCCTGACGTGTGCTGTTTTGTTTTTGGTTTTTTTGCGTGTGCCATTTGTGTGTTCTATTAGAAAAGTGCATGAAGTTTAGTGACACCAAATAGGGTGTCCAATTTTGTCCAATTTTCTAAAATTAGATGTTGTTTTCTACAACATGTCTCACTAGCTATAGCTTATTTAGAACAGCCTCCTCGCTGGAATAAAATGTTGGCATACGTCCTGGAAGTCTTCCTAAAAGAAAATCCAACTTTTTACTCTGGCGACTGGCTTGTTCAGACTGCATGATGGTTAGTAGAGTACTGACACTCAGTGGTGAACATGCCCCTTTTCCTATCTTGAGACGGGATTGTTGTCAAATTGATGGGTTTTCTCTGCTGCTGGAGATTAAACCAAACTCTCTGCAGCAGTGAAAGAGTCTCTTGCAGATCATCGAGCACAGTGTGAGCATGCCCATCTCCTGTTTTTGTCTGTCAAAATCCAACAACCTCTTGACTCCTAAACATATAATCTACCTGTGAGGTACACAGGAAGTGTTCACTGACTCTTCTGTTGCAGATTTTATTGTTTTAGGGGTTTTTTTGGTCAATGTTTTTTACACAGACCTCATAAAACACTGACAAAGACACATGCACACACAGCAGAAATCCGTCCCACCCCTCCTACACCGGATTTATTACCCCCACATGAATCCATCTTGTATTCATACAACAACCCCATGCAAGGTACAGGTTTGTGAATAAGTGAAACAACCAACATTTGACCGTTACACAAATTTATCTGCTGAAATTATTTCAACAGAAAGATATGAATGGCTGCCAGATATCATAGAATTTTATTTATTTTTTCTAACAGATATAGTGTATAGATTTTATTGTCTTGCATTTTTATGACACAGGTTCTGGCATGAAACTTGCACCAGATTTCTGTCACAATCACATCAAAACAAAATATTCCATAAATTGGGTGCATTAAGTGAAGTCACACAGCATAGAAGTGTAGCAGATATTTACTGAAAATTTCTTTAGTGCCAAATAGGAAAGGTAAAAGAACAGGTTCATCCACACAAACTGTCTTTTTTTCATAGATTTTTCAGTTTAGTCAGATTGACTGGGGCATCAGTGGCTTTGTTCTCTGGCTTTGAAACCAATCAAAAGCTTTCTTTTGGTGTCTTTCAGGCTGTTGTTTTGCTTTGAAATCCACACTTGATCCACCTTGTCGAGAATAACCCAAACATCATCGTCACTTGACCTTTGCGTCCAGTTTGTCCTCCAAACACGGTGCATTTTGTTACATTCAGAAATGTAATCCTCCTATGGCCAGACTAAATTCTCCCTCTAGTTCATTGGATTGTCCAAATGTTCTGTGGTAAACTTTAACAGCCTTCATTCATTTTAGCCACAGTAAAATTTTGAGTGAGAGTTCTCTGTTTTTACCCATCATGACATGCTTTTGATTTGATAGGCTTTCAGTGAGGATTAAATCTTCATTTGCTCTGACAGGGAGCGGAAATGCTTTTTACTGCAGATTTCAGATATTTTCTTTTTGTTCAGAGCTCATTTCCCTGTTGTCCCACTTTTTTACACTTGTTGCATGGAGTTTTTGCTTTTTACTTTTTTATCTTGTGTGAATTTCCTGGTTGTGTTGTTGATGTGGTATATATTTAATTTCAAAAGCCTTTGCTTATTGAGGGGAAAAGGTTTTGGCTATCATATTCTGTATTAGGCTATGTGTGTTAATTTTTTTTAAGTGAGTAACTCCTTTTCTACTAATCTCACACACACGTTTTGGGTGTCTAGAGGAAATATTGTGGTTATTCTTTTCTCCAAGTTCCAGAAGCTCCCACAGTTTGAACAGAAATAGTTTCAGGAATGTTTTTTTCTTTTCCTTTTTTTCCTTTCTGTCCTTTTCAGGCCTTTTTGACTCCTGCTGCTTTTCGGTCTCTAAAGTTTCTATTTACATTTCATGAGATTAAAGTTTTTTCCTTTACTTCCACCTTGCTGTGCTCTGTCTTCTTCCCTTTGTTTTCTAGTTTTCCTGAACTCTCAACAGCACATCATCAGTGGGTCTGTATTTTCTCTTTTTCCCTAAAACATAAGAGTGGCTTTTATTTTGGCGCATTTGGTACAGACGTTTGTTGTTGTTTTTTTCCAGAAACATCAAATTTATATGCGATCTAAATAAATTTCAGGGATTCAAATAAGAGAGACCTTTTTAAAATTAACTTTGACTATAAATCAATTACCATCAATCTGAAGAGTTACTTCTTGATACTGTTTTCTTTTTTCCTTTCTTTCTCTTGCAGGCTTTAGCTCATTTACACAGTGGGTGTTTTTAATTGAGAAAATTTATGTAGAGTTCCTGACCTCGATGCAGACAAAAGGAACGACTTTGATCAGGAGGATTAGCTCGATTCAAAGTGATGGGCTGTTCACCTCGGTTACAGACATTCACTCAGCTACTTCCGCTGGAGACAAATTACATCTCCAGAAAATATGTTTGGATAATTCTTAATACATCGAAATCTATCAAAAAGGTTTTCTTAAACTTTTACAGACTTTTCTTGATTCTGTGTAATTATGCCTTTTACTGCTCGCTATAAAATGCCTCAGTAGTGGTGAATCAAGTAGATTCATTATTTGATGCCTTCTTCCCCTTATCCCACATCATTATCGTTGTAAACACTCACCGAGAACAACTCTTATATCTTCTTGACACCACCTACTTCTGTCACCAGGGTGAGCTGGAGAAGCAGCTCCTGCAGGCCAATCCCATCCTTGAGGCCTTCGGAAACGCCAAGACCATCAAAAATGACAACTCCTCTCGATTTGTGAGTTTGTGGTTCAAAGAAGTATATATTTTATTTATGTATGATATATTCCAGTCTGTGATGGAAACCTCACTTTTCCTTGTCATCTCTCTCTCAGGGAAAGTTCATCCGCATTAACTTTGATGTGACGGGCTACATCGTTGGAGCCAACGTTGAGACTTGTATCCTTTAATGAGATTTTTTGCAGCTCTAAAACAACTTTTTCCACAATTTAGGCTATTCTGGCTACTTATCCACCTGCAGTTTTATCACGCCACAACTCTTCAGACAAAAAAGGCAATCCATAATTGCAAAGAAGGAGAAGAGGGATCTATGTATTGTTTACTCTGAATGCACATTATTGTTCCTCAACTAGGGGCTGCTGTCAGACCTGCTAGAAAAGTCCCGGTGCATCCGGCAGGCAAAGACGGAAAGAGCTTTTCACATCTTCTACTACATGATCGCTGGCGCAAAAGACAAACTGAAAGGTTAGATGATTATTATCTTTAAGCTTCTTTAAACTGTTCACACGTCGTACTTAAGAGTATACCGACAAGGAGTCACAAGTTCTTACAAATGGGGGGAAAAAAATGTTTAAAGCCAAATAAACGCTAAGCATGCTCCCAATGAAGTAATTAAGTTTTTTGACTGTTTTTCTTTTATCATCAGAGGACCTTCTTCTGGAGCCCTTCAGTAATTACCGCTTCCTGAGTGCAGGCCATGTTCAGATTTCTGGACAGCAAGACGATGAACTGTTTGAGGAGACCATGGAGGCAATGAACATCATGGGCTTCACCGAGGAGGAAAGAACTGGTAACAGCGGCTTTTCTGTTACTGTGTATGGAAATGCCTGCATATCTCATGCAGTGGCAGTAACTTAATCAGTCTACTTTATGTGTTTGCTCTTAATGATGCAGATATACTGAAGGTTTGCTCCACGGTAATGCAGCTGGGAAACATTGAGTTCAAGAAAGAGAGGAATCAAGAGCAGGCCACCATGCCGGACAACACTGGTTAGAAACTTTTACATCCAACGAGTCAAATAATGTTTTCATTACAAATTTCTGTGCTTCTTGGTTTTATTACTTAACCGCTTTTTTTTACGTCCCCAGCGGCACAGAAGGTTTGCCACCTGCAGGGCATCAACGTGACGGACTTCACCAGAGCAATCCTCACTCCTCGTATCAAAGTGGGCAGAGAGGTGGTGCAGAAGGCACAAACCAAAGAGCAGGTAAAACCAAAGAGCAGGTGAAACCAATTAAAACTACACACTATTGGTTAATTTAGAAGTCCTTGTAACAGTCTGTGCTTTCGATTTGTTGATTCTTTTTTTCATAAATTTTTTTTTTGTATACATTAGGCTGATTTTGCTATCGAAGCTTTGGCTAAGGCCGTTTTTGAGCGACTCTTCCGCTGGATCCTGGGCCGCGTCAACAAAACGTTGGACAAGACCAAACGTCAGGGAGCCTCCTTCCTGGGAATCCTTGATATTGCCGGCTTTGAGATTTTTGAAGTATAAACATATTTATCAGTCACATTTCATCGTTGCGTGACAACAAATGCCTTGAGGTAAAAGTACTTGCACAGATGGAAGACACGTGATGTGCATCTTCTGCTGTGTGTGTTAGGACAACTCATTTGAGCAGCTGTGCATCAACTACACCAACGAGAAGCTGCAGCAGCTCTTCAACCACACCATGTTCATCCTGGAGCAGGAGGAGTACCAGAGGGAGGGCATCGAGTGGAACTTCATCGACTTTGGACTTGACCTACAGCCCTGCATCGAGCTCATTGAGAGGCCGGTAACGAGCACTGACACGTTAAAAATAGCCACTGGAATGAACACATTGCAATAACAAGTTCCACTTCCATGCACAGAGGAAGTTTAAAATGTAAAATGAGTTGCCATTTTATTGCTAAGCCCCATTGTGTATCCTCTACAGAACAATCCTCCAGGCATCTTGGCCCTGCTGGATGAAGAGTGCTGGTTCCCAAAGGCCACAGATGTCTCTTTTGTGGAGAAACTCATGAACACTCAAGGAAACCATATGAAGTTTGCCAAACCAAAGCAGCTCAAAGACAAAACAGAGTTCTCCATTCTTCACTATGCTGGAAAGGTGAATATGAAGAAACAACACAAATGCATCCTGTTCTTGTTTTACTGATGCACTTTTTAATACTTTGCTGTCAAGAAGAAAGACTTTCTTTTGATCTAAAATGGTCTTTTTTTAAAATAGTTTCTAAATGTTTTTCAAAGATTTGTTTTTTTAAATTTGGGTGACTTTGTTTCTGTTCTGAGCAAAATCAGTGGATCAAATCAGCTGATTTTTTTTCTCTTTTTTTCACATTTTTGTAAGATGACTTATTTCAAAACTGCAGAAATGAATCATTCTTCAGTTCATTATATCTTGTCTCAAATTTTCATCTCTTGATTCTTTCTAAATGACTGTCGGAGCTAAAGTATGTATTTTATGTTTGTCACATTGTCGATTTGTAATTTTCATATATTAAGGCCAATTAAGATGACATTAGGTTGCTTCTTTTGACAGAAACTTGGTTTATAGTTGGTTCATTATCAAGCTGTTCATACCTTCCTGTTATTTTAACAAAGCAAAAATGTATTTATCTGAAGACTAGATAAATACTTTATGCACTATATTGTTGAAAAACATTTCCTCTTTGATTGCTTACGCATTATAGGAAGAAAAAAAATCCACTAAGGTTATGTAATGATTTTGTTTTTTAGGTAGATTATAATGCCACAGCATGGCTGACAAAGAACATGGACCCTCTAAATGACAATGTCACAGCACTGCTCAACAACTCCTCCAGCCCATTTGTGCAGGACCTCTGGAAAGATTGTGAGACATGAGATATACACAAAAATAATTATTTTTGTTAAGAGAACAAATACCTTACTTACTTTACCCTCATAGAAATGTACATATTATTGTGTAACTGTATAAGCTCTGTCTGCACTTTGTTCTTCAGCGGACCGGGTGGTTGGTCTGGACACGATAGCCAAGATGACGGACAGCTCCATGCCAAGCGGATCAAAAACCAAGAAGGGAATGTTTCGTACTGTGGGACAGCTCTACAAGGAGTCTCTGGCAAAACTCATGACAACACTACACAACACTCAGCCCAACTTCGTCAGATGCATCATCCCGAACCACGAGAAGAGGGTTAAGCAAGAACTTTTGCATCATATACTAAAGTTCTTGCTGTTAAAATCCTAAAATTGAACCTTTTCAGGCAGGAAAGCTGGATGCACACCTGGTGCTCGAGCAGCTGAGGTGTAACGGTGTGTTGGAGGGAATCCGAATCTGTCGGCAAGGTTTTCCAAATCGAATTGTTTTCCAGGAGTTCCGTCAAAGGTTGGCGTAAAACCATTTGTATCAGACTTAATATCCAGTTTATGATAAATCTGGGTAATTGCGACTTCTGTCCGCCTCTGTACAGATATGAAATCTTGGCTGCAAGTGCTATTCCAAAAGGCTTCATGGATGGCAAACAAGCCTGCTGCCTCATGGTGGGAACAATTAACATTTTTAATCTCCTCTTCCCAGTGATCTTCATCCCGCTGCTCGTCCTAAAAGTCCTATTAAAATCTTATGTCTGTGCAGATCAAGCATCTTGACTTGGACCCCAACCTGTACAGGATTGGACAGAGTAAGATCTTCTTCCGAACTGGAGTGCTTGCCCAGTTGGAGGAGGAGAGAGATCTGAAGATCACCGTGATCATCATCGCTTTCCAGGCTCAGGCGAGAGGCTTCCTGGCTAGAAAGTAGGAGCACACAAGCTTTCACGCACAAAACCTTGTCTGCTCTTACTCAACATTGACATGATTTTACATTTATGGTTTCATGTTCTTTATTATTTTTAACCGCTTTGTTTTCAAAGGGCATTTGCCAAGAGGCAGCAGCAACTAACGGCCATGAAAGTGATCCAAAGGAACTGTGCTGCTTACCTTAAACTCAGGAACTGGCAGTGGTGGAGACTCTTCACAAAGGTCTGCTCCTAACGGACAACAATGTCACAGTGTAGCGTTGTTTTGTAGCTTACGTTTAGTGTTGTGCAAGATCATCCTTAATGAAAACTAGTTCTGAGTTTTCTTCACACGAGGTAATATTTCCTTATTTAAATGTCAATATCAGTTTCTTTTTTTTTTCCTCCAACTGGAGATTCCCTGCCTGCAGCAGGTTCTGCAGAGTAATACCAGAACTTTGATGCAGTAACAACTCAGTATAATCTGTTTAAATTAAAGTTAAGCCACAAGCCTGCAGTTTCAATTAAGTTTAAAATAGATAGGCAAGATTTACGAACAATAATTCAGCACAAATGTATATCTTCAACAGAAAAAGTTTTCTCTTGTGCACACATGGAAAGCTTTTCACTTTGAGGGAAATTTTGAAGCTCTATGCTGCATGAAAAGGTTGACGTTAGCCTAATTTTCTTGATGTTGCATCGAGCCAAAAAGCTAAGCTAAGCGATCTGCCTACATTGGGACCCTCACCTATGGTAATGACAGGATCACTACGGACAGATGACAAACAAAAGCTGCTGAAATGAGCTTCTTCCGGCGAGTGACTGGGCTAAACCTTAGAGATGGGGTCATATCTGGGTTTCCCTCCTGGACCAGCTGCCCACAAGACCTGATTTCCAATAAACAAAAGATTATAAAGCCATCATTGATATTTTGTACAGTTATGCATTAGGTTCAAGCTTGTCATTTAAAATAAACCTCAAGTTACATTACAAAACGTTGTGACTTACAAATATGCTCATTTAAGCACTTTTGTGCACAACACACATTTGTTTTAATTTAGGTTTTTCTGATGTTAAATTTAAAACGATTCTGAATTTAACATCAGTTTAAAAATATTTTCCTAACGTTTGCCGTTTACAGGTCAAGCCTCTGCTGCAAGTGACCCGACAAGAGGAGGAGATGAGTCTAAAGGAGGAAGAGCTGAACAAGGCCAAAGAGGTGGCAACCAAGTTTGAATCGGAGCTAAAAGAAATCACCTTGAAACACACTCAGGTAAAGGATGACGCAACCAATCACATGGTTTACAGTCAGTTTTCCAGACCTTCCTTCTAGATATTTAAAAATAAAATTTTCAGCTTGCTTAAGCCTTTCTTTTCGTATTTAAATTTACAAAAGAACGCAAACGTAAAGAAGAAATGACCATTTGACCCTGTGCCATACAGATTGTAGAGGAGCGGAACGCCCTGCAGGAGCAGCTCCAGGCTGAGACTGAGCTGTACGCAGAGGCAGAGGAGATGAGGGTCCGCCTGGCAGCGAAGAAGCAGGAGTTGGAGGAGATCCTCCATGAGATGGAGGCCAGACTGGATGAAGAGGAAGAACGCGCTCAGACGCTGCTGCTGGACAAGAAGAAGATGCAGCAGCAGATGCAGGTCTGATCTGATCTATCACTTCTTTGCTCATTTGTCTATAACGACAAGTGATGAAACTAATGGCTGGGTTGTTTTGGTTTTTTTTCCTAAAGGAACTGGAGGAGCATTTGGAAGAAGAAGAGGATGCGCGTCAAAAGCTGCAGCTGGAGAAAGTGACGTGTGAAGGAAAGATAAAAAAGCTGGAAGATGATATCCTGGTTATGGAGGACCAAAACAACAAGCTGCTGAAGGTCTGGTTTGCAAATCAGAATAATTTATTCCAGATTTCTGGTTGTCGCATACTGAGGGAGTTTATTTGTGATGGCTTTTTAGGAGCGCAAGCTGATGGAGGAAAGAATTGCTGATTTCAGTGCCAATCTGGCAGAGGAAGAGGAGAAATCCAAAAACCTCACAAAGCTCAAAAACAAACACGAGTCCATGATCTCGGATTTGGAAGGTAATCCAAACCACAAAAAAAAAAAAAAGGTTCAACAAAGAGATTGTTGAGCTGACTTCTCTGCCGTTCCAGTCCGCTTGAAGAAAGAAGAAAAAACTCGGCAGGAGCTGGATAAGGCAAAGCGCAAGTTGGAGGCAGAGTCCAATGACTTACAAGAGCAAATAGCCGACCTGCAGGCCCAGATCGCTGACCTTAAGGCTCAGCTGGCCAAGAAGGAGGAAGAATTACAGAACGCATTGTCCAGGTGACGCCCTGCATTTGGAAAATGTTCCTACCTCTGGGACTTTTACTGATTTTTCTTTTCTTGTTATAAGGTACTATTTTATTTTATGTGCCTAATTCTATTACTCTATTTATGAGGTGGAAGAAAATGGTACGTCGTTTCAAAACATTTTTTACTAAGGATCAGAAATGGTTAGCTTGCATTTGAATTCAACAACCTTCATTCAGATTGTCCTAAATAAGATCAAATTAAGCTGATTTCTCTCAGAAGTATTTTAGCATATAAATTGAGTCTGCCTGGCCAGAATTAGAGGAATGATGGAGCTAAATTGCTTTTCATTGATTCAGAGGACAGTGGTGAGTAAAATGTCAGGCTTTGGATGTACAAAGCTGACAGTGATGTACCCCAAAAGGCTTGTAGCGTTTCTTGCTGTTGCAAATTATAAACTGTTTATATTACAAACCGGACATTAAGCGAAACCTGTTTCTAAGTATTGTCTTCCCTTTGTTTTCCACACCACAAATATGCACGTAGTTGTTTATTTACACAAAATGAGAAAATGAAACTTGGAATTGCAATGTGACAAATAAATCAAATCTCAAAAGTAGCCAAATATTTGCTTGAGTTCAAGTGGACACCCCTTTATTCTTCTTAGGTTAGAAGATGAGACGGCCCAGAAAAACAACGCTCTGAAGAAGATCAGGGAGCTGGAGGGTCACATCTCCGACCTGCAGGAGGACCTTGACTCTGAGCGAGCGGCCAGGAACAAGGCGGAGAAGATCAAGCGCGACCTCGGCGAGGAGCTGGAGGCGCTCAAATCGGAGCTAGAAGACACTCTGGACACAACGGCAACTCAGCAAGAGCTAAGGTTGGTTATATGGAACAAGAGTGTCTCCAAATTCCTATCTTTAAAGGAATTTTATAAAGTTTATAAAGTAAAAACACAAATAAAAACTGTTGTGCTTCGCTGACTGTCTGCAGAGCCAAACGAGAACAAGAGGTGACCCTGCTGAAGAGAGCCATTGACGAGGAGAACCGCACACACGAGGCCCAAGTACAGGAAATGCGACAGAAACACACCCAAGCTGTGGAGGAGCTAACTGAGCAGCTGGAGCAGTCCAAACGAGTACGCCTGGGTCGCTAAACACTCACGTACTGTGTTTTTTTGGGGGGGGTTTTATCCCAGTAGATGCTAATGTCGTCACCATCTTCTGCTCAGGTGAAGTCCAATCTGGAGAAGGCTAAACAAGCTCTGGAGAAGGAAACCTCTGAGTTAACCATGGAGGTGCGCTCACTGACTCAGGCCAAACAGGACGGGGAGCACAAGAGGAAGAAGCTGGAGGGTCAGGTGGCAGATCTGCAGTCGCGCTTCTCCGACAGTGAGAAGCAGAAGGCTGAGCTGGGAGAGCGCTGCTCTAAGATCACTGCAAGTTGTTTTTTTTTTTTTTGGTTGTTTGTTTGTTTGTTTTTTTGTTCTTAAAAACATTAGTGCAGAAATAAAGTGGGGATTTTAAACTATTGGGGTGCAGAAATAATTTAGCATTTTCTCTGTGCAGGTAGAACTGGAGAGTGTTACAAACTTACTGAACGAAGCAGAGGGCAAGAACATCAAACTGAGCAAAGATGTGACCAGCCTTTCTTCCCAGCTCCAAGACACGCAGGTTTGTGCCGAAACACGTGTAACTTTTTCCGGTGTGAATGTTTCCGACGGCGCAAGTTTGTGATGAAAGTAATCGCTCTCTGAGCCGCTGTGCATCTGCAGGAGCTGCTGGCCGAGGAGACGCGTCAGAAACTGCAGATCTCGACAAAGTTGCGTCAAGCGGAAGACGACAAGAACAGCCTGCAGGAGCAGCTGGAGGAGGAGATGGAGGCCAAGAGGAACGTGGAGCGACACGTTTCCACCCTGAACATCCAGGTCAGGAGTTGCATTTTCTTTTTCCACAGTTGGAGTTTATCACTATAGAAAACAGAGTTGAGTGTAAAGCAACATAGTTTTACTGGTTTAGTTTGTTTTTTTTGTTTTTTTTACAGTTATCAGATTCCAAGAAGAAGCTGGAAGAGATGTCGGGTAACATAGAGCTTCTGGAGGAGGGGAAAAAGCGACTGCAAAAAGACCTGGAGGCGGCCAACACTCAGTTCGAAGAGAAGGCCTCTGCGTACGATAAGCTGGAGAAGACCAAGAACCGCCTGCAGCAGGAACTGGAGGACACATTGATGGACCTGGACAACCAGCGACAGATTGTGTCCAACCTGGAGAAGAAGCAGAAGAAGTTTGACCAGGTGAATATCACCACAAAAAAATCCTTCTTTTTTTTTTTTCTTTTTTTTTTCAAATTAGACAGAAATCAGTTTAAATTTAAATGTTTATGAAATGTATCTGTTATAAATGTGCGTACAGTTCTTGATTTCATCATCTCTGACCTTCAGATGCTGGCTGAGGAGAAGAGCATCTCCAGTAAATACGCAGATGAGAGGGATCGTGCAGAAGCCGAGGCCAGAGAAAAGGAAACCAAAGCTCTGTCGCTGGCGAGGGCCCTGGAGGAGGCGCAGGATTCCAGAGAGGAGCTGGAGCGGGCCAACAAGGCCCTGAGGATGGAGATGGAAGACCTGATCAGTTCCAAGGATGATGTGGGAAAAAATGTCAGTTCTTAAAACATCTCGGTAGCTTTTGGTCTTGAATTGATTTTCAGCCTCCCAGTTAATTTGAAAACGTGCTGATGGCAGGTTCACGAGCTGGAGAAGTCCAAACGAGGCCTGGAGGCCCAGGTGGAGGAGATGAAGACCCAGCTGGAGGAGCTGGAGGATGAGCTGCAGGCAGCCGAAGACGCCAAGCTGCGTCTGGAGGTCAACATGCAGGCGCTGAAGGCCCAGTTCGAACGAGACCTTCAGGGACGGGACGAGATGGGAGAGGAGAAGAAGAGGCAACTGGTCAAACAGGTAAGATCCGGGACGGATTCCTTTTAGCCGATGTTGAAAGAAACTTCAGCAGTGATGGTAAACGATGATCCACACCGACTGCAGGTCCGCGAGTTGGAAACGGAGCTGGAAGATGAACGTAAACAGAGGGCCCTGGCCGCAGCAGCCAAGAAGAAGCTGGAGACAGACATGAAGGATCTGGAGGGACAGATCGAGACGGCCAATAAGGGACGAGACGAGGCCATCAAGCAGCTCCGCAAGCTCCAGGTGAGCGTGAGGAGATGAAGGAGCATGGATGGATGCCCATGCCTTGGTAGGTTTTGATACATTTGTGCATTTATGGGGTTTTTTTTTTTCACAAATTATCTTTACCAGGAAAGATTTTTCAAGTTGTTGACAGTATAAACTCTGAGAAGGAGCCCTACAACTGATTGCTTGGTTACACTGGTACAACTTTCTGTAATTACTACAACAGTAGAAGTGTCTGGCTCCATGTAAACATTCCAAATGAACAAATCATGTTAACATATACCTTGTCACTCCCTGTTTTTATCTGTGCTTCTGCATCCAGGGTCAGATGAAGGACTACCAGAGGGAGCTGGACGATGCTCGTGCTGCGAGGGAGGAGGTTCTGTCCACAGCGAAGGAGAGCGAGAAGAAGGCCAAGAGTCTGGAGGCTGAACTCATGCAATTGCAGGAGGTGATGAGATGGATTCCTAACAAGGTAAAAAATCTCTGTGCAGTCAGAGGATGCTTAGTAACAGGAAGCCCCTCTAATCCGTTTCCAGGAACTGGCTGCAGCCGAAAGAGCCCGGAAGCAGGCAGAGGCCGAGAGAGACGAACTTTCTGATGAGCTGGCAAGCAACTCGTCTGGAAAGTGGGTGGACGATTTCTGCTTTTCTTTTGTCTGTGGGGTGAACGGAGCGCACATTTGACATTTTATCACTACGATCCATGAGTTTAGATCCGCACTGGCGGATGAGAAACGTCGACTTGAAGCCAAGATAACCCAGTTGGAGGAGGAGCTGGAGGAGGAGCAGGGCAACATGGAGATCCTCAACGACAGACTGAGGAAGAGCTCACAGCAGGTGACCTGACCCGGAGGAGCCACTCGGAGAACGGCGAAGTGAAACTGCCAGCCCCGAACCTTGACTCTGGATGCGTGTCTTCATCAGGTGGAGCAGCTGAACAACGAGCTGCAGACGGAGCGCAGCACCTCCCAGAAGAACGAGAGCGCTCGGCAGCAGATGGAGCGCCAAAACAAGGAGCTGAAAGCCAAGTTGCAGGAGATGGAGAACCAGGTCAAGTCCAAGTTCAAGTCCTCCATCTCTGCCCTGGAGGCCAAGGTGGCACAGCTGGAGGAGCAGCTGGAGCAGGAGAACAGGTTGGGGACAAATAAAATCCTTGTATAAATTTCAAACATAACCTTTTGACTATTTTATGACTGATCAAACCTAAATAACTCTTAAGTTACAGTAAGGATTGCTACAAAGTAGCAATCTGATTGCTTTTAAAACGTCACTCTGTTTTTTTCTTTTTTGGTTTAAAAGTGCACTTTAACCCATTGTTTTTTTTTTTAAAATCACTTTAGAGAAAAGCAGGCGTCTGTCAAGAGCATGCGCCAGAAGGACAAGAAGCTCAAAGACGTGATAATGCAGCTTGAAGATGAAAGGAAACAATCAGAGCAATACAAGGATCAGGTAAAAACACCCAAACAATCTGTAGCAAATAAGAATTTCTTTTTGTTTGCTTTTTTTTTTTTTTTAGACAAAAACAAAAAGATGCCTGAAGTATCCATTGCAGTCATGGTGAAAAGGACATTTTCATACATAAATATCAGTAGCTAACATGATCAAAAATATATTCTTTGAATCACTAGCTTCCAGAAAGGTGAAATTTAACTCACTTTTCTGCTTTTGGTCTTATAAATAAGGTTTTTTGGGGGGTAAAAAAATTGCCCAGCTGCCATGGTTGCAAAGCAAACCCAAATTATGGCTCCCCCACCACCGTGCTTCACAGTTATTAGGTTTAGGGTGTTGGTGTTGGCACGTCGTTTTAGTTTTTGCCAGAAAACACCACTTTGGCAGCAGGATTTCTTCTCTGCTGCAACCGTTGAGATGTTTTCGCTTTGACTTTGTGCACACACACACACATACTTGCTAGCAAAAAGTTCGAAAATAAAAAGCCACGTGCTCCGTTAGGATGTTACTTTTATTAATCCACCAGGCAGAGAAGGCAAGTACTCGCATGAAGCAGCTGAAGAGGCAGTTGGAGGAGTCTGAGGAAGAGTCTCAGCGCGCTACGGCAGCCCGCAGGAAGCTGCAGCGAGAGCTGGATGAAGCCACTGAGGCCAATGACGTCATGAGCCGCGAGGTCAGCTCCCTCAAGAACAAACTCAGGTAGGACGGTTTTCTTTTGACCTCATTTATGGATTCATTTTATCCTCAACACTAATAAAAGGAGCTGGCCACCTTTCTGCCATTGAAAATGTCTTTATAGTCCTCGAATTAGTTTTACAGTTTGTCATAGTTCTAGCACTACTAATGCACCGAAATTGGTGGTTTCAGAAAATGCACAAACTTGAGCTTAACTCTGACGTGGAAGGAAAAGGAAGCATGATTTTAAGCATTTCTACAAATAAAACCCTAAAGAATTGTGGTTGAATCATGTTTCTTTTTTTGGCAGAAATATGTCCACATATTTGTAGCGAAATGTCTTCCCCCTACAGGTCTTCAGAGACATGTCTCTAAAAATTGGCCCTACTGACTGCAAACCAGCTCAGGCAAAGTCAGATTGGTCTGAACAATCGAAGAGTATCGGACGATTGTCAGTTACTGCTAAAGATTCTCTGTTGGAGTCGCGCATCATTTTCCTTTAACTTTACAGTTATGTGCTACTTTAGGACATACAAGCTCCTAAAAAGACATTTCAATTTGTGGTAGTAAGATGAAAACATGTAAAGGTTCAAAGGGTCTGAAACTTGATGCACTTTCATTTAGACTTCCAGGTAGTGGCAAACTTCCTGAAAAGGATGAATCTATAAAACAAAGGATGTAAAAAACAATTTTTAGTGATTAAAAGTTTTGAAAAAGCTGTGTACTTTCTTGAACAATCCTTCCAACAAAGTCCTTGGATTTAATTGGGATTGAAAATTGTTCAGTTTGTCTGAAGAGTGACTCTCCACTACAAAACTATTCCTGGACATTTAAATCCATGAAACATATTTACATTTGCCGAGTCGAAGCAAAACAATCCTGTCCCTCTCTGTTGCAGAGGCAACCCTGAGCCTAAGGAGTGACACCGTAGGTACCTCTGCATTAAGTTCCCCCATCACCATTACTCATTCATTTACAATCTTTTCATCCTCCGTGCTCACTCTAAATGCTCTTATTTCTTCCATTGAGCCTAACTGAGAGAAATATGGCTCATTATTCTTTTAATTAAAAGGAAAAATCCTCAAATTTGGAATTTCACCACTGAGTTCTCCTTAATCCTGTTTTCTGGTGGCCATCTTTCTCTCTGTGCTTGGTTTAATTGTCATAAACCAAACTCATTTTCCTGAGCAAGGAGTTAAATGAGTTACCATTACCAGCGTGCTTTAGCAGTAACCGAAGCACAACCTGTATGTTCTGCGTTTCATGGACCCTCCCTGCAGTGTGCAACACCTGCCTGGGTTTTACACGCCGCCTAACCAGCTGACGGCATCGCTGCTCTCAATGTGACCGTGTGTTTGTGTGTCTTCTTCGTGCGTACACGTCTCTCTGTGGCGTTTCAGGCGTGGAAACGAGCCGTCCTACAGCAGCGCGCCGCGCCGTATGGGCGGAGGCCGGAGAGTGATGGAGGACGCCTCGGAGGAGGATGGAGACTCCCAAAACGACTTCAATGGAACAAAGTCCTCAGAATAGGAGGGACTTTGGAAAACCAGACATAAAAGTTCAGGGGCAATGGCTGTCTCCAGTTAGTTAAAGTCAAAAGCCTGCTTCGCTATCCTTCGTGACACTTCTAAATATATATTTTCATTTATCTTATTTCCAGCATATTCTTTTGAAGAGCACACACACATTCAGAAGGACTTGATATTCACAAAGAGGAGTTGTTCGCGAGGCTCCGTTGTTGTGATTTGCTGTTTCTAACAAACACTGTTTTTTTGGGGGGGTTTTTGTTTTGATTTTCTTGTATTGCACTGAATGTCTGATTCCTCCTCATGTAATGTTTTGTACACAGAAATGCCTTTTTATCGACACCCACTTTAAAATCTAAAGCAGGCGTGCAACTCCTGTCGTCCTGTTGCCTGTGACTGCTGTTACTGTTCCAGCAGCACTGAAATGGGTTCAGATTGGATGGGCAGAGTTTAGTCTTTCTGCGTCCAGTCAGTGCTGACTTTTATATCCCATCAAATATTTAACCCAGAGTTTTTAAAGCCACTTTTTGACATTATTTGCACCTTTCCTGTGCTCCGTTGTGCTCATGATTCTGCTCACTAGAGGACAGACGAGGTTCGTCTCCTATAAAATCAATCATGAACCACATGTTTATATGGCACTGGGCACCTTTTTATTTTCTACTTGTTCAAATTTACATGTACATGTTCTACAATTCTCCTCCAGTCACATTTAAACTGAGTCTCATTCGATATAATCAGCTATTGTTTACATGACACTTTGTTGTATTCTTTAATTGTTGAACCACTTGCACAAAATAAATAAGCTAAAAAAAAAACTTGTTTTATTTATTTATGTATTTTTTAAACCTTCTCCTTCAACTTGACATGCCAACTGTAAGCAGGTTGAATGAATAATGAACGTGAGCAAGTCTAATCCGTCATGGACAGTTTGAGACGTTTCCCTGACTATTATTTTTTTATATATATATAATGAATGGGTCATTAGCAAGTTGCTGGACAACACAACACTGCAAAAACACAAAATCTTATTTTAGTGTTTAAGGTTTTGCTTCAAGTGCAAACACCTTAGCACAAAGTTAACTTGCAAGCAACAGGAGCTTGTTTCAAGCAAATTTCTTAATATTTAAGAACAAATACTAGTTGGTGAAATAATTCAGCAGTGGGATAAGACATCTTCCATCATGTCGGTTCGTATGCAAAATGTAGAAATATGCAATTTGGTCATTCCGCTTATTGATCACTGTATTGACGGGGCTTATGCAAGTGAAGTTATTTGTTTATATCTAGTCATTTTGAACTTATCACTCTTGGGTAGGTGTATATTTTACAAACTTTGTATTTATTACCTAAGATGGAGTATCTTTCAACAAATAAGCAATTTCATCTTGGGGATCTATTCTATAAAGAGCTATGTGAAATCTAAATAAACTAAAACTCAACTTAAGAAAAACATAACCTGGCATTTGACTTGAGTGCTTCTACGTTGCCTGATTTATGCTCCCACTGTACAAACTAATATCCTTAAGTGTGAAATGCTCAAATTCCTGTTTTCCAGGTAAGCCTTGTATGCACTTTTCGATAACGAAGAAACTGATGGTGTATTTAAGAATCTTTATTTTGTTACTTAAACATAGAACAGAAGTGTTAGAACGAAAACTAAACGTTTGAGAATTTCCTTTCAATTGCAGTAACTACATTCAGGCATCATCTATAGTTTTGCTACATCTTAAATCCCTATCAGATCTGCCTCCTTTTATTAAAAAAAAAACCGCATACAAAAAGCAACATATGAACAAACATGAGATGAATTTGAAAGCTAAGATTTTTCAGTTTACAGGTAAAAGTTTCCTTGTGCACTGGCCCGTTAAAAATACAATGTCAAATATTTGCTCTGCATAACACACTCTCATGAACTGTACTTTTTTTTCCTCCCCTTAAACAGAACCCTCAATGCTCAAAAGACCTGTACATTTAAAAGTGCATGTGTTCCAAGTTAAACGCTATAATTGCCTGAAAATCTGTAACAGCAGAGATTTTGCAGAAATGCATAAATCTGCAAGATGATCAATTGCATCTGTCAGAAGCTCAATATTTTTTCTCATATTAAAAGACAAAGTAATGAAAGGAGTCGGCACATTGACAGGAAGAAGTTGACATTACCGACAGGAATCGCGTATAATGCTTAATATCATCATGGGTTTTTTTTTTTTTTGGCTGTTTGGAAAAAGTACCAGTCAAATTGGTCTTTTCTGGAAGTATGAGGAAAAACACACTCGCCTTTTTTCCAGCATCCTGACCAGCAATGTGCAGCAATAGTTGGAGGAGGGGCACTGGTACAGATGGAAAAAAAAAAAAACTCACTTTCTCAGGGATTTCAAACCACAGGAACAATTAAATAAGATGTATGTGTTCTTATAACACATAAATGTTTTTAAAACCTTTGCAGACCTTAATAGAAACTGATCCATACTAAGCACCAGCACCTTATAGACTATTGCAGCTGCTTCAAACCACATCTACCAATGTTGGAAATTATATTCCACTACTGCCTGTCGATGCGCATCCAACACTCCCTGAAGACACTTTAACAAATTCTGCCAAACTAAAGTTTTCAGACTAGATGCCTAGATTTATATCTCTTGAATTCGTCACACCTGATAAAACATCTGCTTGACTGCAAAACAATTTGTGCCCTTATATATTTGCAAATAAATCTGGGCAGTAAAGGTTTAAAAGATTGTGGGGGCAGGAGGGTTAAGTGTTAGAAGTGTTGCTGCACACTGCCAACCAGCTGGCTGAAAGGAGCTGCATACACTTCTCCCTAGTTTAAAAAATAAAATATTTTTTCTTGTTAGGAAAAATTTCCAGCCAAGAAAACACACAACTGTAGTAAATATATTTATATCATATCTTGAGGTCTTGAGTCAATATCATGAATCTGGTATTGCTGCCTGTGAGAACGCCAGACATCCTCTCAGTTATTGCCTTAAACTTTACTGAAAACAGTGGCAGACAACATTTAAAAGAAATGCATAAAAATAAAATTATTTTATAACACTTCAATTGCTGCTACCCTTACCTTTTCATATTTTTTGGTCATTAATTTCACAATAAATTAATGGTAGATGCCATCATCTGGTGAAAGGAAATGTGGCTGTGTGACTAATAATTATAATCTACTGGAAGAAGGTTACTCTGGGGCTTTTTGGTTGCATTGAATTGTGATCACAAATCAATAGAGGGTGCAATCTAAGGTCCTCCGGAAAAAAATTTGCGTTTAAGTGACTACTTGTATTTAATTCAATAAAAAAAAGTGATACAGTAATGGTTTTATTGGTATAAAACAGAAGCAGGTTGGGATAAACCAGATTAAATATGAAGGATAGATATTTTAACTTATTTAAAAAAAATAAAAACCCAACCCAATGGATTTATATCCATTTATGTTTAATCACAGCTTCAGTTTGGTCAGAAACACATTAGCTAAAATCCAAGTTCAAGTTCTTGGTCCCTGTACCAGGCTCATCTCCCAGACGGCTGTAATTGCCGTCTCTCTTCCCCCTGCATAGATCGCAATCGATACATCGATACAGGCAGGCGCAGCGGCTTCACTAAGTCGGATTCAGGTGTGCTTTGATCCATCACGGAAAGCGTCGACGCAGACGGCAGCGTAGATAGAGTGGAAGAGATGAGCGGTGGGCTCGTTAAGAACGTGGAGCAGCTTTCTGTGGTTATATGTTGAGCCTAAGGCAGCAGGAGTCCATGCGCTGATGGGCGGAGTCGCTCTGCTTTCTCCTAATTCGAGATCGGAGCTCTCTCTGGTCAACTACGGCAGACAAGCCAAGCTCAGAGTACCGGGTTCTGTGGAACCATGTTACAGCAGGATCTTGACCCCTCCCTGTGGAGACTGGGGACTGTGGGATACCACTCTGGGAGGAGCTGGTCCGAACTCTAACCGCTTCACCAGACTGAAAGACAAGCCAAACTGGATCATGAGAACTCCTCACACGAGCAGAACAAGGCTTCGTTCACATAGACTTCCTCCTTTCCATCGTCTTTCTAACCTGTCGTACTGAGGAGGAGGGCTGAAGCTGCTGGCCAGGACCTCCGGACCCGCGTCTAAACCTGACGGACTGCAGGGGCCGGCGGGGAGCGCCGGTCTGTTGGAGGACGTCTCGTAGACAAAGTCTCGACAGGATGCAAGCTTCGACTCCAAATTCTGACAGCGATTATACAAAGTCGGATTAAACATGCAAACCCAGGAACAAGAAGAATCGAGATATATATATATATATAAAAGATCCAATCTTACCCCAACTTTTCTCAGCAGCTCCCCGACAATGTTCAGTGCAGATATTCTAGCAGATGTAGTCAGAGGGCTTCCTGTTAGACCGTCTCCTGGAAAATAAAAGCAGCTGCTGAGCTTAGAGTAAGAACCTGAATCATTTGGTCCTAGCTCGTAGTTGTGAACGTCTTGTTTATTACCCCTGCGGATGCTGGAGGCGGGGGGCGTCATGTACGAGCCCACAGGCTTGGAGGGCGTGATGGGGATGGACGGATTGGGCGGAGAGGAGCACAGCATTTCTGAGCGGTCCGAGCCTTTGCCCAGGCTGCTGGACGGCCGTCTCTCCTTCTGACGGACAGCCAGCTCCTGACGGAGGTCTGACACAAACAAAGCCAGTCAGTGTGTGTACAAGTCAATCATTTTGAATATTTCAGCTGTTCAACCGTACAGCATCTTAACCTAAAAAAAAAAAAATACCCTTTAAAATATATGTGGCACAAACAGAGCTTGCTGTCAATAAACAAAGTAGCTGAGAATAAACTGAGTAACCTGACAACAGATTTCTTTGACAGAAGATCTTGAGCATTTGGCTGGGCCTCCATTTGGCTCCTAATTTCCTGTTGCATAAATAGATCCTTGTTTGGTGCCAGCTGTCAAATCATGTAGAACATAAGAGGTTTAAAACCGACTCCAGCGCTCTGAGTCTGCTAGCCTGGCCATTGACTTCCCGTGCAATTCCGCTCAAACGTTAGCAACTGGGTGAAATTTAAAACTTCAAGAGAGTCCACACAACCGTTTCTCAACAGCCGAGAGCCCAGACCCTCTGTAGGAAGCAAACAGCGTATGACAAGGGGGCGTTTTTTTTTTTTTTGTTTTTTTACCAGGCTAGGAATCTGCGTACCTCTGGCTTCATCCTTAAGTCTCTGAACAGACTCCAGCAGGTTCTCCTTCTCGTCCAGCTCGCTTTCCAGAAAAGCGTTCCTCTCGATGACCTGGTTCATGCGGTGCTCGAAGTCCTCCAGAGACATGATGGTAGCCCTGTGACAGAGTTCGCAATTTTAAATAAGTCAGCTTCACCGCCGACGATTAGCACATTTTGTACAATGCTGTACTTGCTTTAAATGGTAGAAAGCAAGAAAATGTTTCTCCGCAGCACCTATTTTAAGCAACACCTCCTTGACCTGTGCTAATACTTCATCTGTGATACATGAGCCCCAACATTGTTCCTTTTCCTCTCTATATATACCAGAAAACTGACATTTAATCTTTAAACAAGCAATCAAACTAGAATAAAGCATTAAAAAAAACAAAAAGAAAAGAGCAAGAAAACAGAATAACTACATACCATTGCACAAGAAGAATCTTTTTAAGATGTTTGAATTTAACTAAATTAGCACAGTAATTACAAAAGCACTGACCTTTTAGTCCTCTCTAGGTCATCATTGGACTGTTCTAGCTCCCTGATATACTTCTGCAGATGGTCTCTGACCGCCTTGGTCTCGGCCAGATCGTCCTCCAGTGTTGAGATATGCCTGAAGGCCTCTGAATGCTGGGCCTCGAATTTCTCCTGCAGACGGCACACAGAAAAATAAGCCGACATGTCCAGCTTCACAAGGTCATAGGTCATTCAATATGGGCAGCATCGTGTATTAATGAAGAGTGTTGTCCAGGCATAACCTAAAAATTAACCTTAGATCTTTCTCCTTCAGTTCCTCTGTTACAATGAACTGCAAATACATACATTAATCAGCATATTTTATTTGGCTTTCAAGTGATTTTTCCTTTTGTTCTTTTACAGATAATATATAAAACATGTATTTAGTCCACCTGAATAATCATTTTCTTTCACTTTGCATTTTTGCTCTACTTCGTGTTGTTTTGTGGCGTGAAAACTCAGTAAATACACTAAAGACTCTGGTGTAATGGAGACTCGCAAGGTGCTGTATGAAAAGCAAAAAGTAGCTACTTCATATCTGGTCTGTATTTTGAATATACGTTGTGAGGACAAATTCTTTGTCATTTCTTTTGCAGTGTAGTCATAAACAATAGTCTGGTGTGCTTATGTACCTTTATGCTTTCTAGTTCCATACGGAGTCTGTTGTTATCCAGCAGCAGTTCTTTGTTCCGACCTTCACACTGCTTTAACTCCGTTTCCAGCTCTGCCTCATAGTCTCGACTCATCTGCTGGAATTCCTGCAGCTCTTCCTGAGCCTCATCAGCCCTGGTGACGAAAATGTGTTCAACTTCACCCAAAACACCTGGAAACACCTTACACTGCTGGGTGGTTACCTTTGCTGGTGTTTTTGTGCTTGTTCTTTCCAGTATTCCAGCTCCTCTTTCAGGGACGGAAATGAGTGTGCTGTTGGCTCTACCATGACTGCTGGATTAATAATGAAATGCAGGGAAATTTCAGCCTTTAAGGTCGCCCGTCAGCACATGCTAACATGGCTAGATACCGGAAGCAATGTGAACGTTGTCACAGTAGTCGAAGAGCAGCATAAGAGGTGTATCTTCTGTGCTTAGATATGACTTTATAGAGGAATAATTACAAATGGAGTTGAAGAAAGCACAGTATTAGCGTTTAGCTACCCGGAGCTAATCGTGATAGCTAAATGAAGAAAACATATTATGCGATCACATCGCTATGCTAAGCCCAAACAGTCCAGACTCACCTGTTTACGAGTGGAAAATTAACACATACTACATATAAGAGACTATTTATCGATGTGAGAATCAGACTGTAAAGGATTCAGGACTCGCACTTACTAATCTCCATTTACGTTAGCGCAGCACCGAGCTCTCCAATCAAATACAAACAAACGTTTAACATTTAGAGACTATTGGACGCCGCAAATGACGTAGAGTTGACATTAACCAATCATATTAGTTTACGACAACGCTCCTCGAAACGTCATGAGTGATGGCTGCTATCAGACTAGTTGTTGAATTCAAACAAGTGCTGGGAAAAAGCTGTTTTTCAATGGAATTCAGGAAAAGCAATGAGAGAATACGCAGATTGTTCCAAGAACTTACTGTTTCTCGTCCAGCCATAACACTTTATTGGACCCGTTATATCCCAGATATTCACTGGAAAACTGTTTGGATGATCCTCCATAAATATTTAATTATAAACAAGGTGAAGGAAGTGTCATTTAAAATTCTCCATAAAATTTACCCTGCTAAACACTATATGATAAAATATAAAAGCGACATAAACACTAATTGCACTTTCTGTGAGGGCCATCCAGAAACTGTGACACATCTTTTTTGGCTCTGCCCTATTATACAAAGGTTTTGGTCTGAATTTAGCAGGTTTATTATTGACCATATTTTAAAGAATTTTTCTTTATGCTGGGAAAATTTTTTATTTTGTTTCTATAGATTTCATAGAAAGGTTGCTAATCATTTCTTTATAATAAACTTACTAATACTCTTTGCTAAATTTTATATTCATACATGCAAATTTGCTAATAAAACACCTTGTTTTTCTTTTTTCATTAAAGATATGGGTCTATATATTAAATCAATAACAGACTCTACAAATGAAAAGGCTCAAAGGACAATCTCGATACGTACGTCTTTGCATGTTCTTATCTAATCACCCCTGGTTGTATTGCTTGAATGTTGTATATTTCATTATGCTGTTTTGATGTATACTTATTTCATACGGAGCTACGGAGCCCCCTAGGGGACATGGGGAATTTTTTTTCTTTTGCGTTACCTCGCAAAACTTTTGCGTTACCTCGCAAAAACTTTTGCGTTACCTCGCAAAACTTTTTGCGTTCCCTCGCAAAAACTTTTGCGTTCCCTCGCAAAACTGTACTGATCAGTTGTGCGGCATAATTGAATACTGTAAGACTTTCTTACGGTGACCGCCGTACTTTCTGATTTAATGTAAGGTTATGTAAGGTTTTTCCATGAATGTTAATATCTCGTTGTGAAATATCTGAAGTTTTATATCTTTCTTTAGAATACAAAGGCACCACAAACCTGTTATATAAACAGAAACCTTCCGTAAGTAGGAAAGAAATATAAATACTGTACATCCAAACTATATTTCTGAGTTATTATCGCGGCGTAATAAGTCATCTGACAGTTTTGATTGTGTCTCTGTTGTGTTGGTTAGCTAAATGGTTTAAAGAGCTGCTTTTATGTTCAGTTCCATCTCAACCTTAACAGACATAAATATGCGGTGAATGAATCGATTTTCAATCAGTTTTTTGCACCAAAGACTTCATAATAATAAACACGTTTTATTATTAAAAACACAACAAACTAATTATGGTAAAGGGCCGTATTGGGTTAACTCGGGGAATCTCATCTGTCCGTGTATCAATTAGCTCCAAACCACTTCTTTGTTCTGTCACATTTATCGATTTATTCCATTTTGATTATTATGCTCCAGACTTTGCAAGGACTGACCAACCCGCTCACCGTTTCCTCATACACACAAACCAGCAGGCCAGTAAGTAAGTAGTTTGGATGTACAGTATTTATATTTCTTTACGGAAGGTTTCTGTTTATATCATAGGTTTGTGGTGCCTTTGCATTCTAAAGAAAGATATAACACTTCAGATATTTCACAACGAGATATTAACATTCATGGAAAAACCTTACATAACCTTATATTAAATCAGAAAGTACGGCGGCCACCGTAAGAAAGACTTACAGTATTCAATTATGCCGCATAACTGATCAGTACAGTTTTGCGAGGGAACGCAAAAGGTTTTGCGAGGTAACGCAAAAGTATTGCGAGGGAACGCAAAAGTTTTGCGAGGTAACGCAAAAGTATTGCGAGGGAACGCAAATGAAAAAAAAATCCCCATGTCCCCTAGGGGGCTCCGTACTTTTCCGTACTCAGGAGATGACTGAGGATGAAGAGACGCTGATTTCTGGTCCTTAAGGTTCTGATGTGTCTGCGGTCCCTCTCCTGATTCATTCTGTGTGATACACAGCACCACACTGCGCCACGAGTCACGACGGACAGGTTTTTTTTTTGTTAGTTTTTTTGTCTTTTGGTGTACACAGTATCCATCTTCTCTGAAATCGTGCAGCTTATAATGCTCGTCTTTTCACTCACGTCTGTATTTTTAAAAGCGTTTTTGCTTCTAAGGACATGAAATCGGGTCGAGGACGTTTTGAAAGGACGTGGGTTGATAGCAGCTCACCGTGGCTGCGTAGTATCCGTCTCTAGGCAACGGTGACGTTCAGCGTCGGTCCGTAGCGTTCTGGGGTCCTTTAGCTCCCGCCACGACAATTTAGCTGACCTTAATATTTCTTGTGTTTTATTTTGGTCATTATTGTTAAACTTAGTGTTGATGTGTGTATAATAGGCGTTTTTATCGGACAGTTATATATCGGTTCAATATAATTAACGGCCAAATATGGGGAGACTCCGTATTTTACGGAAAGGGTGGCAATCTGATTCAGGGGTGCTGAGATGCAGTTTTAGGGGTGCTAAAGCCCCCTAAAACAGGCCTATATACGCCTCTGCCTATAACAGTTTTTTTAAGGATTTAAAAAAAAAATATAAACCAGCTTGTTTCAATTTAATTAACTTGAGTCATATAAACTAAAGGTATCTTCACTTAGACTGTTTGGTAGCCAAATGTTAGAATGTCACTCATTTTTTAAGGTGGAAATTTGCATTTAGACCAGTTTGCACAAAGAATGATCAGATTAAATATAATCAACTGCAAAACTAGTACAATAAGTGAGGCTTCACTGAATTGTACATGCCTCTGATCCAAAGGTGAGGGTTCACTTACAGTTGTAACTAAAGAATGGGATGGGAAACATCTTTCAAAAGCAACATTTCTCCACTTTGCAAATTTCCAGGAAACTCTCCAGATCTTAGTCTTATTAAACCCATTGAGACTTTGCATTTAATGCAGTCTAATAAAAACACTTTAGTTATTTAACTTCACTATACTAGCCACGTTAAAGAATTCCTGCCACCTTTGGGACAGAACATAAAGTTTATCTGCCTATCTATTTAACAAAACTTCTGATGAAGAGATCAAAGAAAGATATTATAAAGTTTGTCAAAGAAAAACAAAAAACATTTCTGTAAGTCTTAAAACCTCATGCCTTCATTGTAAATAATATGACTTTATTTTTTAAATTCTTTTTATTTGTTTTTTCACATACTAAATGTTTCATATATACATTACATTCAGTGCAAACAACTTCTGACATTAAATGCTGTTAGATTGTAATGATAAGTAATGTTAGTAAAAAAAGTTGACTAGGATCTAATTTGCAACAGCATTATCACATAAGAGCTGCTCCAGGCCAAGAAGGTTCTAATCTGTCGTTTTATCATCTTGAAGAAAATTCAGTCATCTTGACTGTAGCTCTGCGTTATCGGTCTCACTTTACTCTTGTCTCCTTTCTTTTACACGATGAACACTTCTCTAAATACAGTAATTGCTCTTCCTAAACCACGTTTAAGCTAAGCCGTCCATGCAGGTCTGCACACTTTATCGGAAAGCTTAAATATAAGGGTTTTAAAAGGCAATCAGACATAAATAAAACATGCAAAAAGTGAGGCTAAATTCCTCTAAAATTAACACTTACTCCTGTCAAGAGTACATGTGTGTCTCCATTGAAAGGAATCTTGGATTAAAGTCGACACTTTTGTATTCTAGTCAAAGTAATGACAGGACATTCACTGACAAACCACAGACCCTGAACCAAACCCAACTTAGCTTTCCTTGGAACAGCTAAACCTTATTTTGGTCAAAATAGTCATTACTATCCTTGTTGTGTGGATCTGAATCTACACATCCAGCATTTTAGGTGAAAATAAGTGCACAGGTTCTCCTCTCAGATTTCCTCTGCCTCACCTCTTCTTCTTCAGAAACGAGGCTGAATGAGCTGAGAGGTTGGGGGCGGTGGGATCACAAAAGTTAATCCAAACCTGTACCCAGTATTCCAAATTAAATTTCGAAGCATCTAAAATAGGAGCAATAGTCCACCTTAATCAGTCTAATTAATTTCCAGGCTTATCCATCTCACAGATGTTCTTAATGGAGCCCATCTTCTGACTGTCCAACACGTCGGTTTTCACCTGACTCAGAGTTTGCAGCAGGCACATTGTGTCGAACTCCTGATCAGCAGACTGCTGCAACAACTCCAGCACCTGTTTATGGGAAACATAAATGACTTGTAGAAGAGAAGCAAATCCACGGCAACTACTAATCCAATTGTCATGTGACACAGACTCACCTGTAAACACTTAAAGGACTTGAGTTCACTCAGGTTCTCCTTCAGGAAGAGCAGATACATGCTGAGGTCGTTGTAGATGGGTTTAACTTTTCCCAGAGCACCAAACCCAGGCAGTATCTCATAGGCCTGCAGGAAGCCGGAGCTCTGTCGTGCCGGCCCCAGAGCCGCCAGCACCACCAGAGGAGCGAGGAGCAAGTACACACCCAGGTTGATGTAGCTGAGCAGCCTGAAGACGCCCACTGCCACCATCTTGCACTGAACGGCGGCCGGCACTGCGCTGTTGTTCTTTAGCATTCCCGTCCGCACGTCGCAGGGGAACTCGTCGATGAGCGAAGCCAGAAAGATGTAGTAGCAGAGGTAGACGCAGGAAAGCAAGAGGACGAGCAGAGTCAGGCATCGACAGACCATGTACTTGACCACGAGGCTGTAGGAGAAGCGCTTGGTCTTTAGATACTGCTCCACTAGAGGGTATTTAAAGCAGCCCTCAGCCAGATCCAAAGCACTGCAGCAGGACAAAGGCACATCTACATGAAGCACACAACTTCATATTAAGTATAATGCAAAAACAAAACAAAATACTTACACTGACAACTGTTATTTATATACAAAGCCACGCAACATATTCTTTAGATTTTTAAAATATTTTGTCCTATTAAAAAAACACAAGCTGTATTGCTTTTATTTGTCAGAGCAAAAAACACTAGAGCATGTGTGTCAAACTCATGGCCTAGGGACCAAATCCGGCGCACCATGTGGGCCTCTGGTAATAGAGAGTCACATAAATAGAACCTTCAAAATAACAGTTCTGTGCTGTGTGCTTCAATATTACTTTATAAATCAAAGCAGTTTTCATCTGTATATTATATAAAAAACTGTTCTACAAAATATTGATTCAGAGGGGATGAAAAACTGAAAAAAGAATAACAACAACGTATCATTTTTCTTTCTCTTCACAATCTTGCACTACGTTGGGTTGCTGTGTCACAAAATCTCATTATAATACAATGAAGTTAGTGTTCATCAAGGGGTGTGAACACTTTTTTTCCCCGTCTACCTCTGGTTGTCCTGTGCTCCGTCCTTGTCGTTTACAGATGCCAGATTTTTGGCCAGTTTAATGGCGCGGTTATAAAATCGATCCAGCTCCTCCATGATGAAGCTGAGGTCAGACGAGAGGTATGGCGCTGCGGTGAAACGCCAGAGGACGGCGGGGACCGACATGAGGATGGCGATGAAGAGAAGGATGTAGGGAAAGAACTGAGGGTGTCAGAGAAAAGGAGAACAGGTTTGAATAAAACGGCAAGGAACGCAAATTTGATTTGATTTCTGTAAATTTGACCTTAACCGCTCTAAACACCTCATTAGTTTGAGGTCTTCAAATGTGTTTTGAGGATGTAACAGCTCAGAATGTGTTCTGTAACTACTATGTCCCGTATGCAGAATTTCATTTTTAGTGTTTGTGTCGGTTTATTGGGCCAAATCTCACATCAACACTATACCTTGTGCAGCCAAAGTGCAGAACTGTCAACCTGGTTCTGAACTGCAGCCCAACAAAAGGAGTCCACATATACAGCTTGTTTCAAGGAGAAGCTGAAGGGAGCAAAACAGGTGATCTGAGTCCCTGGGAGAGAAAGAGAGAAACAGTGGATTGAAGCAGGCTGACATCCGAAAAGATCATAATAATAATATTAATAGTAAAACCTTACTAATGAGCATCATTAGTAAGCTTCCCCTCTTTTGCACTCCTGGCCCAATTTTTAGTGAGCTGTTTGCAGCATCATTATTCCTTATAATTATTCTGGGCCCTTTCAACAAAGCATGACCCAGATATTCACGCATTTGGACTTAAACTTTGGAACTAAAATATTTGAAAGAACCCTCTGCATGTTCATGATCCCAGTGGCAGAAAATTGTTGAATAAACGAACAAAATAATTCACTTTCACTTTTATTTCCCAGGCAGTACCTCTCCCTGCATGTAATGAGCCAGCATCCCTAGTACTGTATTGAAAGTAGCTAATAGAGCAGGTACAGCCTTATACATGTATCATTATCCTATATGTTTTACGTAAAATGATTATTTCTATTCTTCCAGCATAAGTGAAGTTCACTTGCACTCTGTCCTCTCAGATTTCATTTCTCTGGCTTTAAGGACAAATCCACTCATCTCTGAACAACATCGTTTGTGGGCAATCTTCCCGGTTGCCGATTTGCTGACCACACCGCATTTCAACCCTTAATGGACATGTTCAAGATCCGGTAATCGATAAATCCTGATTGGTTTATCTCGTTTGTATTCCATCAGAACAGCAGAGGAAATGTGAACTTACACTTGGAGAGTATTAAAGTATTATTCCCATGTTTATTTTATGCATTATCCAAGTTTTTTTTATTATTATTTTATCTGAAACAAGTTGATTTGGCATTAGATCTTCTGTCGGTAGAAAAATGTAAATATTTTCTTTCATTGCTTTTCTGAATGACTGTGAAATAATGGCTAAAACCACACCTTATCACACTTCTGTTCCAGCTGACAACACAAGGACGTTATGTTTCTGTCTCCAATTCATGAACCACTGGATTTATTTAAGTGTTATCTCTGTCTGGAGGAAATGCATCATCTCACCTACAGAGACCTCCTGAGCAAAGGCGAGCGAGATGAGAAACAAAGGCAGCCCCACCGCCAGAAACGTCACTATTTTATCCACGGCCAGCTCCAGACGGACCCCTTTGTACTTCGTTTCCCTGGCATCCTTTAACAAAAAGTCCGAAAACACGTACTCTGTGGCCACAGAGGCAATCGCCATGAGGGCCGCGCGCACAAAAAAGCTGAGTGTGAGACTGATGGAGAAGCCGCTCTTTGTATTACTTAAAATGACAAAACTTCACAGCTTTTCGTCTGTCTGATAAAGAAAAAACGTCCAGGAAAGAGAAACTGAATTGATATTTAAACCACAGACTAACTCTGTTGTTCACCAAGCTCCTTGCACGCTGACTGGTGGATTAACCTGCTGCTATGCTGTCCCGTTAGGGAACCCAGACGCCAGGAGTTGATACTGGAGCAAGGAGGCCTGCTAGAGGGCGTCATTGATCAGTTAGATGAATCTGTTACCATTGGCAATGGGAGAGAGCGTCGAGGCCCCGCCCACATTCCTACTGCGCTAAATAAACAGTAGGAATGTTTATAACGTTACATAAAAATGGAAACGTTATTTATTTAATAAATGTAAGAATAAAGAACTATATTTAATTCGTGATATACTTAGATATTTCTGTGTTAATTTAATTATTTCATATTTCATTCGAACAAGAAATAATTTAAGTGGTATCTGTGGCTCATTAAAAGGACACTGCACAAATAAAACACTGAACTAATTATATTGAACACAGAATTTAAATGACATTATTATTATTATTATTATTATTATTATTATTATTATTATTATTATTATTATTATTATTATTATTATTATTATTATTATTATTATTATTATTATTATTATTATTATTATTATATTAATAGTGTACGTCGCTTTAATTGATATTTTTATATTTTATTAATAGAAATGTCTAGAAAATATATGAAGGACGAAGTCTTATTCTTACATAATGTCGGTCAATCTATTTATTTTTTTTTTGTACTGCCGCCAATTCCACAGTACAGTTGCCATTCCACAGCAAAAACATTATTTACGACAGTTGTATCTGGTTTTTGGCAGCCCTCGGTTACAAAAAGGTGCAGGTTTCGCGGGGAGTCAAACACAGGTGAAGGGTTGTTTACGGAGGATGTGAGAGGCTAAACCTTCGCAGGTAAATCTGCAAACAAATCTTTGACAATTCAAAAATGATAACTTCGTTTTAAATGTAGTTGAATGACAGCTCTATTTATGAATGTTTACGTTACTGTGTGATTGTCGCTCTGCGGTTAGCAAGAACAACTACATGCGGCTAACTAAGTTTAAGGACTTATAGTTTCTTCAACGTTAACCATCTTTATTACTTTGTCTAGACGCATAGAAACGACAAAAACCGTCGACCTAGCCGACCACAAAGTTTGCTAGCTTGGAGCTAACCTGATCTCAGGTCTGGTTGTTTTGATGGCTCCCTTCTGTTAAAAACAACTTAGATGTGATTAAACTACCATTATCGACAGCAATATCCCGGCCTCCTCTCACCACAGATCCTCAAGCTGTCGATAAGGAATCTTGTTTCATCAGACGCACTTTAACCACATATGCTGTCGTCGTAAACGAGTCACTTTGAACTGCAGTGTCCTGGTTTTGTAGCAGAATTACTATTGGGAACTTCAGTTTCATTTACTCGCCATAGGGAAGCATGAGAGAGAAGAGGGACGGAAGCATGGTGAAAGGCCCTTGGTGTTTGTCTGATGGATGGCGTAAGGAAGGAGAGCTCCACAAGCGGCTGTAGAACCGTCCCATGGCCATTTCCCCCTGATGTCTCCAGCCACCAATGGAAACATAAAAACTGCTTCTCCTTAGATGAGACGACTTCCCTTCATCAAAAACAGAAAGATGTAAGTATATTCATCTTTACACGCAAACGTATTATAGTGAGACAAATATGGAAGAAAAAAAAAGTCTGGGGGTGTAGGAGTGAAATAGCTGTCTATGGGGAACTTTTGTAAAGTTTTATGGAAGTTGTACAGGTCATGAGATCTGCTGTGTGTCTTGTGAAGGTTGATGACTACTTGCTTTTGTTAATACGGATTTGATTATGATCACACAGTTTGATGAGCAGGAAATGAAGGGATAGAGGCTATAAACAGACGCAAACCATCTTTATTGCGTCTGTTTATAGCCGCAATAAACAGACGCAACCAGATATTTCTGGTAGAGATCAGAAATCCATTGTAATCTACTCATTCAGTCAGCTCCAATTCACAACATATCAGTTTGCATAACCCTCCACCCCCTGAAAAATGTTGAAAACAATCTGAAAATATTAATGTAGATATGTAGAAAGTTTGGTCTTGGGTGTTAAGATTTTAGAAAAATCCCAAAATGTTTAGAAAGCACACAATTGCCGCTTTTCTTTTACCCTCTTAGACAAAGGTTGTGAACAGGGAGGCACTGATGGCCCAGCTGGTTTAAAAAATAAAAAAAAATAAAAAAATAAGAATCAGCAGGTCAGGCTCTTTTAGCAATCTGTAGCCAACCAAAAAACTGCAGTTGGTGCAAACTGTAAACTGGTCCTATATTTCCTAAACTAGGTCACGTTTAGAATCAATCAAAATATTAGTACCTCTATTTTCTTTCAGCAGGTGCATTATTGTTAACAAAATGTGTCTTTTATGTAGGATTATCTGCCCCTGACGACAGCTTATTCTGTTCAGGTGACACGTAATCCAAACGCGTGAAAATTATGCAAATAAAAGTTCTTATTTTATTAATTTAGCCAGTTCTCTTTTCTTATTGAATTAAAAATTCAATAAAATCTCTGTGTTTTGGTTTTAATATTTCAGAACATTTACATGGACAACCGAAAGGCTGTGCTGGATCTGAAGGATGTTCCGCTGCCACCGCCTCCTCCTCTTCCTCATTGCGCTTCCACATCCCAACTATCCCAGCCCTTTCCTTTGGTGCCTCTCCCTTTGCCTCCTGCCTGCTTGTTAGCCTCCCTGCAGCTAACGCCAGATTCTCACCAACGACATCCGCCATCAAAACCGCAAGAAGAAGGGGCTAGCCCCAAAGTAAGCATTTGCACCCACTGTGACTACTGCAGCACAGAAGGCTATGGCTTGTTGGGTGGCACAGGTTTTGTTGGTGGCAGTAATCCTCAGGCAGCACCAATCAGCAGTAGATTGGAGCAACGCTCTGTAGCCCCGTCTACTTATCGCTGTAACAACCTGAGCCATGGAGGGGGAAGTGAGGCGTCTGATCCTTTGTTCACTCTGGATTGCAAACCTCAGTTGCCCTCTTCCATGGCTACTTCTCAGCCTCCTTCCTTTCACCCTTACTTCCCCTGCTGCTCAGGACGTCTTCCGCCATGTTCAGCTTTGCCTCTCCCACACAGTCAGCCCAGCACGTTTCCCTCTGCTTCACCTCTGTCCTCCTCTCCACCTGCTCCTGTGCAAGGCCCCTGCCTGGTTTCCTCTGGCTTTTACACGTGTGGTGTGGACTGCAGCACATCAACCAGATCCCTAAGAACATCACTCGGTGATCTCTCGGGCAGCACGACCATTACCACTTCAGCCACCTCAGCACACTTCTGCTCTAATCCTATGCTGCAGAATGTAAAACACGCTGTTTGTCGCAATGGGGGACACTTCTGCCAGGAGTGCTTGTTAAAGGTTGGTTCACTTCACTATTTAAAGTTTTGGTTTTCTTGGAATTTGATGCCACGTAGTAGGGCTGGGTGACATGGCTTAAAAATAAAATCTCAAATCTGATTTCAATATAAAAAAATCAGTTGTTTTTATATATATATATATATATATATAAATACAACATATATATATATATATATATATATATATATATATATATAAAAGCAGAAATTACAAATGACAGCAAATCTTTTCAAAAAGTGGCTTTAGAAATACTTTTAGTGAGTTGTACAATGGAGTCTTAGGGCAGGCTACAAAATTCTTCCTAATTGTTTATTGTGAGAATGTAGTCATAGTATTAACAGTATAATAACTTCGATGGAGTTGTCAGGATCTGACTTGACGTCCTCCCTCCATGTGATATTTTCTCTGAAACGAAGAGGTATGGATACTTCTGAAAGACAAAAAGGTGCAGGTTTCCTAAGAAGTGTTTTGGTGAAAACAATCCAAATTTTTTCCAAAATCTTCAAATGCCAAAAATTTGATTGATTGATTTTATCAATCACCCAGTCCTACCACGAAGATGAGAAAATCTGAACTCCGATGAGTGAAATGATTTGAGACCTCTGTTTTTTTTTTTTTTGTTTGTTTGTTTATTCATAGTTTAGTTTCCTCATGGTTGTTAGTTTTTCCCTGATTTGCAGCCAAAGACTGCTCTGACTGCAGAGCCAAAAGTGTGGCCTGACGTTCCTGCACCTCTGACCTCTTCCATCCCTGTTCCCATTTGTAACGGCTGTGGGACGTCCTCTGATGGCCTGATGCTCATGCCGCCCCTCAACCATGGCATGATTGGCTATAAATACGGTATACAAACGTGACAATATGATATGTAATTATGAGTTTTTCTTTTTTTTTGAGACTTGCTTTCAGAATATGTAGTCGACATATTGAATTTCTAAGCTGCGCTGTTGAAGTCTTCAAATAGCAGCTTCTATTTTGTTCTTTTAGGTTCAGAGAACAGTGGTCCTGAGAACATCCCTCCCGTCGGTGTCTTCTGGGACATTGAAAACTGCAGCGTGCCCAGTGGCCGCTCTGCCGAAGCCGTGGTGCAGCGGATTCGCAGCCGGTTCTTCCAGGGACATCGCGAAGCCGAGTTCATCTGTGTCTGTGATATCAGCAAGGAGAGTAAAGCGGTCATCCAAGAGCTCAACAACTGCCAGGTATCTGCAAGGATTACAGTTGTTGGCATATTCTGGTTTCCTCGAGGATTCATACCGCTGAACTTTATGCCTCAATTATAACTACAAACTTAAAGCAACGTTGTTGGGAGTTACCTCTTGGACACAAAGTGCCAAGAACAGGTTTTCCTCCTGCACTGACCTGGATTTTTAGCTTCATTCGTTTTGCATCTAGTCTGAGTAGCTACCCTGTTCCTGATGAACAATAACCAGAGTTTTCTTATTTATTTAAAAGCTAGATTTATGGCATTCAGGACTAATAGTTGTCAACTTGATTTCTCTGATGCTGTTTGTTTTTTAACAACCCTTTCAGGCTTTCCGTAAGCAGTTGTATTCATACTGAGATTCATTTCACACAGATGGACTCTATTTAGTAAATAAGTGACTTGGTGGGGCGATCTGGGCTAGAATTTAATATTTTGTGGTACTATTGTGATAACTATAAAATGATAATAAAAAAGGTAAAGAATATTTTTTGCAGGATGGTGACTGCCAGGCACAGCATTTTTAGCGTCTCAAATGCAAATGTTCTTGAGAAACAATTTCATCTGAAATGGGTTTCTTCAGGATGCCGCTTACGTCAAACTGCATTTAACCATATTTTTCAATAAGTGATAATTACTGATGCTCTCATGGAACAAAAAGTGTCTGGGAGATTAGCTTTACTTGTGTCTGTATTTACCTGAACTCATGCTGGGTGAAACATTTGTCTGCAAAGAGCTAATATTTTCATATATTGTACGTTTTGCTTTTCGTCAGGTCACCGTCGCTCATATCAACGCCACGGCAAAGAACGCCGCCGACGACAAACTTCGCCAGAGCCTGAGGCGATTTGCCGACACCCATGCTGCACCTGCAACTGTCATTCTGGTGTCCTGTGAGTTGCCTTGTTAACCCACGATCACCTGAATCCACTGAATCAGGTCGTCTTTGAGGGAGGGCTTTTGATCAAAAACGTTTCATTTCCTCTCTTTGCCGCCAGCGGACGTGAATTTTGCCAGCGAGCTGAGTGACCTGCGTCACCGCCACGGCTTCCAGGTGATTCTGATCCACGGCAGCCACACGTCTTCGACTCTGCTGCAGCATGCCCACCGTCATGTTCCCTTTCAGGAAATCACAGCGGATCTGCCACAGCGTATGCCGGTCAAATCACAGGTAAGACTCGGAATCCTCCACTAAAGCCTGAAACACCTTTTTAAAGCTGTATCTGACTAGGTAAGTTGGTATTGTCCAGATTAAACAAAGGAAAAATATAATTGTTGGTCAATATGCATATTGACTCTACATCAGCACCTTTTTTGAGAAAGGCAGGATTAATAGCCTACAGGATTAAAATATAGGATACAATCCTGTTTCTTTACCCTCATGTATAAGAAATTGACATTCTTGCTTATCAAATCACTGTCCTGTCATGATTACCACCCCTCAGGTTAAGCAAGTCCATATATTCACTGTTTTTGGCCCTTAAAACTGAACTTATTTTTACAGTGTCTGTCAGAAGAATCCACACCTCTAATTCCAAATGTCTTAAACTGCCCTAATGTTCATGGATGAGCTTCATTCTGTCTGTGTGAGGTTGAGATGTTGTGCAAAATCACAATGCAATGCGTTCAATTTTGTGGTGCAAACATGTGGAAAAAGCTTCAGGTGTGTTTAAATACTTTTAATTTGTGTTAAATGTGTAAGATATTAAGTTCCTAAAAAAAATGACAACCTCTAATTTGATAGTGCACGTTTTAGAGCCTTTTGTGTTTAAAATGTAAATTTTTATTTTATTTTTTCCCAGTTTTGAAATCAATGAAAAACTTTCACTCAGCTCTAGTAAATGTCTTTATGGCTACCCTAATTTCTTTTAAAACAAACAAAGCTTCAGTTTTGTATCTTAAGTTTCATGCAAACCAGACGGGCACAATGTCTCTTCCTCCCCTCTCTCAGCCCAGTTTCAGCCTCCTCTATGTGCACAACCTCCCCGTCATCTGTGACAAGACCCTGCAGAACGCCGTGAGGCTCAGGCTACGCCGCCTGTCAGACAACTGCGGGGGCAAAGTGCAGAGTTTGTCCCCGGGTGCGGCGGTCCTCCGCTTCGGCAGCCCCGAGGCGGCCGCCCGCGCCCGCAAACGTATGGAGAACGAGGATGTGTTTGGCTACAGAATCAGCCTCTCTTTCACGCCAAGGCTCAGAGACGAAGTCAGTCCTGAGGCTTCGCTTCAGGCCAGACCCCGCTCCGTCCAAACCAAGGTGTCTGTGCTCGCCCCTTTCCCCTCCATTTCCTCCTCCTCCTCCTCTTTTCTCCCCGTGGAGAAGCCAAGATCACCCAGGAGGCCCCGGCGAGCCACCCGCCCCTTCCCCACCTCTGCCCTAGTGCCCGAGAGGCCCTACAGCCCCAGGAGGGGGTCCAGTGGGCCTCCGGGCGGCGCTCCAGCCAAACCTCATCAGGTCAGCAGACTCTTCCACGCCCGCCTCCCTCCCACTGCGCTTTGTCCTTGTCTGGGCTGCCGTGCAAATCGCAGTAGCTCGTCCTCCCTCAAAGCTCTCCTGATTGCTGCTTTAACTAACACCTTGCTCGCCTTCATTTGTCTGCCGCTTCTAGCAAATGCCATGCAGTATTTGTGCTGGTGCATGTTTTTTATTTCTTTATTTATTTTCTCTCCTGGCTGCCCTGCATGTTCATTTATCAAGTCATATTAATCAATGAGTTGCCTCATAGCTTTTGTGCTTGTCTTTTGTGTCTGTGAAGCCATATTTCTACTAGCCAGTTTGTCTTTGGTCAGTTTTAACCGATTTTTTTTGTTTCTTAATGCTTTCCGTTTTTACAACAAACAAAAAAATAAATAAAAAATGAAGGCTTTTTTTTTTTCTTTGCATTCGACTGTCTGATAAAAACCAACCCATTAAGGTCAAAACTAGAGATGTAAAATTCAAACAATATGGAGTTGAACTTGGAAATTTTAATCAAAAATTTATGTTCAGCTATATCACAATAAGCAATTAATCGCATGATAAATTGAAAATGACCTCAGTCATTTCCATGCTGATGATTTATGCCATCATCAGCATTTATCATCCAAAATTCATTTAAAATCTATTCTTGATTTAATTGCTGTGTTGATCTTAACTGCACATTGCTAGATTCCCCTTAATGAGTTGGTTCAGGTCTGATTTTTCTTCAGTTGTTCTGCATGCAGCCTCGCAGGCGTCACTAATATGCCTCTCCTTATTACGCCTTTCTGAAAAACAATCTCCCACTGTTTTAATTTAGGAGATTAACATGGATGCAAAGTCCAAGGTGGGCCTGTCCCACTTGGACGGGGGCCGTGCTGCTTCCTTATCACCCCAGAGAAAAGAGACGGGACCCCTGGAGGAGCAGGGAAAGACCGGTCTATCGGGAGAATCGACGCACAAGAAGAGGTACACACACATACACACACATCATGGGGACAATTGTTTTTTGTTTTTTTTGTTTTGTTTTGTTTTTAATAAGTGCCTATATAAATTCATTTAGGTTCTACAGAACTGTGAAATTCAGTATTAATTGTTTTTCATTTTTTGGAAAAAAAACTCTTGAGGGCTGTGTGCATTTTTACGTTGCCCCCTATACTTTGCTGTTCCTAAATATCAAATCATCTAGCTGCCTTCAGAAGTTATAATTAATGAAGCATCTGTGTCTGATTTCACCTCAGTGTAAATGCAGCTGCTCTATGAAAGCCTCAGAGGAACAGTAGTGAACAAACCTGATTGTTATGAAATGATGACCAAGGCTTTGAATACAGGGTGTGATTTCCTTCCTGATTTCCTATTTTTTTTTTTTTTTTTTTTAGATTTATTTATTTATTTTGCATGTTTGTCACACTTTAATGTTTCAGAACAACCAAGTTCTGGCTTTGTAACCCTTTCCAGACCAGTCAGATCTCAATTACTTTACTGAATTTCTTTGGATCTCCGCATGATGTCTAGCTTTTGAGAATCATTGACTGTTCTTTATTTGTCAGGCCAGGTTATATTTAAGTGATGTCCTGATTGGAAACAGGTGCAGCGGTAATCAGTGCATGGCTGGAGACGGTGAACTTCTAACACTTCTATGATGCTCTTCAATCCAATGGGAATTATATACAAAGAATACTGGTTGACCAAAACTGAATATTTTGTACTACCATGTGCTGTGAAAATGTTTTTTTGTTGTTTTTTCCCCCACTCATAAATTCCCAGTAAAAATGGATCGGTGGTCTGTATTGCGTAGATGTTCGAACGTATTATTTGAACTAGTTTTGACCACAAAACGGTTTGCTGAGTTGATAGTGTTGGTCCCAGCCTAACCACACCCTCCCCTCTGTCTGTGTTAAAGAGAGGGCTTCAGTCCTCGAAGTGGAACCGGATCACCAGCAGCGCAGAGGGACCAGAGCTCGGACGAGTTCAAGATTAGCACGCCTTCGGCCTTCAGCAAGCTGAACCTGAACAGGAGCTTCAGCCCCCTCGTCCCGTCTCATGGGTCCTGGTCCTCCCGGTGCGAACGCTGCGTGAACATTATTTTATAACTACAACTGTTATTTTTTTAGATTAACAAACATCTCCTCTTTCGATAAAAAGGAGTGGATCCCCCTGCCTGTCCAGCCGCTCCTCTCCTCTGCTCTCGACCGCTCGCAGCTCTTTCTCTGAAGGTCCGTCCGAGCCTTTCTCAGAGGGGGCGGAGCTTCAGGTCGCCAACCTCGACTACAGGATGTCCCGCAAAGATCTGCAGCAGATACTGCATGACACCTTCTCCCGTTATGGACAGGTAAGGCTTACACCTAGTGTTTGGAAAGATGTGATGTGTCCCTCAGGGAGTCGGAACATTTCTGTGTTCCCTTGTTGTTTTGTCTAGGTGAAAGCTGTGGATCTGAGCCCGCACACGGATTACCAGCTGAAGGCCACAGTTCAGATGACGCTCCTGCAGCAAGCCATCAGTGCCGTCAGCGGCCTGCACCGCCACAAGATTGGAAGTAAACGCATCCAGGTGTCTCTCATTACCGGTGGCAACAACAAATCTCTTTCCTTGCTCAGGTACAGTTTGGTGAATTAGTAAATTGACAAACATTTTGTTTCAAGTTAACCCCTAGCATACAAAGTCTATAATAAATTCCTTCAATGAGGCGGTTTTAAATTAAAGAAACAAACCATTGTTTAAGATATTAACGCATAGAAAAGTTTTAGTTTATTTTAATTACTAAAGGTCAGGACAAATTTAAAAAACGATTGAGGGATTCAGATGTGGATTAATTGTTGAGAGAAATTACAACTGTGTCTTTCACTCTTTAAATGAAAAAAAACGAATAAAAATCTATTTTGCTAAACAAATACAAAGTTTTGATTATGATTATAGAGAAACTTCAAATAAAACGGACTCACCTCAAGTTCCTTGGCGACGTTTTAGAAAAATACACAGAAAAGATCCTTCTGTTTTTGTTTTTTATTATTTCTAATGTATAAACAAAAGTGAAGGTATAAAAAGCTTATGCTTACATTTTTGGTCTACATTTTGTTATTGCCATTGACAGGAATTTAAATATTTATTTTTGTATTAGTTTCGTTTATTATTTTTTCTATTCAGCATGGTGGTGGGTTTTTTTGTTTTGTTTTTCTTTCTTTTTTGGTTTTTGTATGGAAAGGTTAAAAAAATCGCCAAAATAAATAAGATCCTGAAGTAATTTTCCTTCTGCCGTTTTACAGCACTGAGGTCATTTGCATTCTTCAGGATGCTCCTGCTAATTGCCTGCCCCTGTTCAAGCTAGCTGAGATCTATGAGAAGAAGTCAGTACACCGTTTCAACCCATTGCTTTCCGTTTAGTATTTACTAAATGTCTAAGCTGTAAAGTAACACATTTCTCACGTCCTCCTTTTCAGATACATGCATAAACTGTCCATTGGTGAGCTGTACAAGTTATCGGACGTGCTCTCGGTGCGGGAACAAGGCGGCTCCAGGCTGGTGTGTCTCCTGCCCAGCATCCAGATCCGTCAGAGTCCGCTGGGATCTTCCCAGTCACAGGAGGGCTCGTCCTCTGCAAGCGGGAGTCCTGTTGTGTTTGAGGAACTCGAGTACCACGAGCCTGTCTGCAGACAACATTATGCTAAGCAGGACTTTAGGTAAAAAAGCATATTCAAACAGTGCCTTGCAAAAGTATTCACATCCTTTGAGCTCTGTAATTTTTTTTTATTTTTTTATCTTGATCAGAGTTTTTTATTTTTTTTATTTTTTTATTTTTTATGTAGTTTTAGTAGTTTACCAACATGTGGTCATTTCAGTTTTAATCAACTAAAATTTCCTACTTTTTATCAACAGAATTCACTGTAAAATATGAGGAGGGATTTTTAGGACTCGTATAATTTTGGTGATTTTTATTGTACCTAGACAATTTACAGTATTTGCTATGCGACCAGGGTATTTTGTAGCACACAATGACATGCTTTAATTTGGTAGCTTTCAAGCACCTTTTTTTGGGATTTATTTCCTTTTTTTAAATTAATCAAGAATCCTGCATACTCTAAATTAAATCAGTTGAAAATATAAAAACGAGCAGGTTGTCATTTTAAATCATCCCCAGTGCTCTTCCTGGACAATAATTGTATACTGCAGGTACTGTAAAATGCTCCAAACAAAATCTTTAGATATGTTTAAGTAGAATAACCCTTGATATTATCAAGGGATTAAACTGAATAAATGATTATATCACTCAGCAAATATTTCAGCTACATCATTTTTCAGCTGCGTATGGACAAAGGCCTACCATTCCTTCAAACCATTAAGAAATTAGAAGTGTAAATATTTTAGTGCAAATGCTATAGTCAAAAGTCGGCCATTTTGAATATTAGTTCATCTTGAATAGACTTCAGTTTGGTCATCAGTCCGCTTATTACTGTTTTTGTTTATTGTTTGTTTGTTTTTGTCTTTTCCTGACACTCTGCTTCTTATCAGTCTCCAACCTAAAAACTGAATTCTACACGAATGAAAACCGGCCATTGTCCTTTTGTACTTATGACTACCTAAGATTAAAATATGAACATTTACTAATGTTTTTTTTAAATTATGTTTTACATTTTTGACAGCGAGGCAGACTTTGACCCTGAATCCTATAAAATCCCCTTTGTCGTGATATCGCTGAGTAGTTTGTCCACTGAAGTCCACAGTCTGTTACAGATGCATGACGGCACTCTTCCACTGCTAAGGTAACGGCACAGTTCTGTGTAACGTTGACGAAACTTGCGTCTGGGCACGTTTGAAGTGAGCGATGTTTAATTTTAGTTTTCCAGACTGCTATGCAGCAGCTTATACCCCTCTGCAAGTTGGCAATGAGACTCTAGAGGACGGTGTTCCTCTGGAGCATCTCATTACCTGCGTCCCCAGCATTGCCGTCGTCACGGCACAGAACGGGTTCAAAGTCATCAAGTGGGTCCACAACAAACCACCTGGACAAAACTCTGGTAGGAATGGACGCAAATATCCAAATTATGTCTCTACCCTTCACATCTCTCACATGTATCTGAATTTTAATATTTTGTTGGGGGGGTTTTTGCAGAGCCCTGGTTTCAGCGTTGCAAGAGTCCGGTTGGCAATCCCCAGCTCATCCAGTTTAGCAGAGAGATTATTGACCTGTTGAAGAGTCAGCCATCTTGCCTCATGCCAATCAGCAAGTTCATACCTTCATACCACCATCACTTTGCCAAGCAGTGCCGGGTCTCTGACTACGGTTTCTCCAAGCTGCTGGAGCTTCTGGAAGCCGTCCCACACGTCCTACAGGTTCTCTAAAGAAAACCCCTTCCATTAATGTTCCCATTAATGAGATTTATTTGTGTTTGATGATTTTGTTCATGTTTTTACCAACAGATCATTGGAATGGGTACCAAACGTTTACTGACGCTCACCCACCGAGCACAAGTGAAGCGCTTCACACAAGACCTTCTTAAGCTGCTCAAGTTCCAAGCTAGTAAACAAGTGGCATTCAAGGACTTCATGCAGGCATACCATTGGTCAGTAAGCATGGCAGCGATGGCGCTTGAAGTCTTTTTTTTTTTTTTTTTTTTAAATAGCTTCATTCATTAAAAAGAGTTTGAATCGCTGGTGTTTCAGGTCTCGTATTCTTTGTTCCAGGTGCTTCTCGAGAGACTGGAGAGTCACAGACTACGGCGTGTGTGACCTGATGGACCTGCTGGCTGAGATCCCAGACACTACCATCACCATCACCAACCAGACCACCGACACGGTCATCTCTGTTCCCAAGAGAGGTCGGCCTGAAACTGATTGAGTCTGAATAAAAACGCTTCGCTTCGTTAAGAGGCTTTTAGTTCATTTTGGCAGAGTTTGTTACAGAGAATTATCCAATTCTATGCAGACGGATTTTGAAAAATCATATGAAAATCATATTTTATATGAGGGTTGTCGTTGTGTTTCAGTGGAGTTTAATGTGATAGACTGCTAATAATTCTTTCATCCAAAATATTACTTCGTAAAAACATATTTTTTAAGACAGAAAAGTACCTTTTTTTCTTTTTTTTTAATCTTATGCCAATCTGGGTAGCATGCACATGTTAAATAGATTCCAGATTGCCTTTTAGGTTGTCACCGAATTAGAAAATGGTGTGTAATATACCAGATGTACCCTCCGAGGTCTGTTGGGGAACATTATTAAACAAAGGGCATCATAAAATAAATGACTGGATTAAAAAAGTGGATAGGAGCCTTCTGTAGTCAGAGCCGCTGTGAAATTATTTAGTTGGAATGGCCTAGTCAAAGTCCTCGTGCAATTGTAATTCAGTAACTTTGGTAGAAGAAGATTGAGGGGAGGGTCGGTGTTTACGAGTCCCATAGATTCAAATGATTTGCAGCTGTATTTACTGAGCTGTGGTCCTACAAAGTATTGAGTCAGGAGCTGAATACTTGTAGTCAGATGTACCGCTGCTGCATAAACTCCACTGACTCCATCGTCATGCCGACAGGCTTTTAACTAGGCTGCTACATTTTATGTCCATTTTTATATTCTTGATTTTTATGAGTGCGTCTTTGTGAAGCACGTTGTGATTTTAAAGTCTGTGACAGGTGCTATATAAATGAGACTGAATTACTCGCTTAAAAAAAAGAAATTGACGACCATTCTCCTTCCACCGAATTGCTTTTATTTTGGGAACCCGTCCAGAGCGGACCGTGGAGGAAATGGAGCGAACCAAGCAGTTTGCGAAGGAGGTGGTGGACCTTCTCCGGCATCAGCCACACTGCCGGATGCCGTTCAGTAAGTTCATCCCCACCTACCACCACCACTTCGGCCGGCAGTGCAAGCTCAGCTACTACGGATTCACCAAGCTCATGGAGCTCTTCGAGGCAATCCCAGACATTCTGACGGTACGGCAACGACACGCCGCTCCGGACTCCGTAGCGCCTTCTGTTCCTCCGAGCGCCCCGGTTGGTTTCTGACCTATTGGGAACGTTTCCATCTCTCGTCAGGTTTTGGAATGTGGGGAGGAGAAGGTGCTGACTCTAACCGAGGTGGAGCGCATGAAGGCTCTGGCGGCCCAGCTGGTCAAGCTTCTACGGGCTCAGAAGAGCTGCGGTCTTTCTGTCAGCCAGCTGCTCGTAGAGTACAGCAAGACCTTCGGTTATGGGCTTCGTCTGCAGGACTACGACGCGGCTACGCTGCCCGCTCTGCTGGCCAAACTCTGCCATGTTGTCAAGGTAAAAAAAGAAATTTGTTCTGATATATATATTATAAAGAATGGGAATATAAATGGGTTCAGTCTCTTCTAAAGAAGTTATCAGGAAGATAATTTACTGCATAACAATGAGTGAAGATTTTTGAGGTATCTTGTCATCAGTGATGGTTCTCTTACTTGGAGTAGAAGGTTCTCATATTGAGTTAATATATTACAGTAAAGTAATCAGATTCTCAGACCAGTACAAAATTAAGCCACTACTAATAATACCTCAGAAGATGACTAGAGAAATAAATAAGCTGTATCACTTTTAAATTAAAACTGAGTATTTTGGTGTATTTTAACCCCTTTTGAACAAAATATATATATATATATATATATATGTATATATATTTTTCCTTTTCACTTTGGTTTTGTGGTCTTGCAAGGCTACATCAGATTTCTGTTGAACTAATCAACTAGCCAGAAGCCCCAAAACAGGATGGAAACCTGTACCTACTGCTAAAATATGCTATTTATTACCTTTGCAAAAATATCGTCCTGGCTACAAGTTTCAGAAGTCTAGATGGTATCTGTTGGTTATTTTAGTTTTGTTCTAGTGTCACTGTAACTCCAGTATCTCCCCGTTTACCGTTGCGGCGTTGACGGCTTTCCGTTCCTCTCGTTCAGGTGGTGGACGGAGCCGACGGTCGGGAAGTGCAGCTGATCAACAGGAAGTCTCTGCGGCTGCTGACCACTCAGCTGCTGGCCCTGCTCATGTCCCAGGACGGCGATCGCGTGACGAAAGGAATGAAGGTGGAGGAGCTGAGTCACCATTACCTGAGTGTTCACGGAGCCCAGCTCAATCCCTGTGAATACGGCTTTCTGTCTCTGAGCGAGCTGCTGAAGAGCCTGCCCTACCTCGTAGAGGTTGGAATCAGATTTCTCTCTGAAGAACCGTGATAGATTTTCTGCTTCTGCCTAAATGTCAGTCGACGGCTAAACTCCTCCTTCTTGCTTAGCTGTACTTTGAAGAAAGTGGTGGAAATGTTGAAGACGGCAGCGGCGGCCATGGGGTTGAGTGGGTGAGGCTTACCAGACTCTACCAGTTTGCTCGTAACGTTCGGGCGCTGCTCCACACCTACCACTACAACCAGATCTTCCTGACCGAGTTCCAGGGGGCGTACAGCAAGTTTACAGGCTGCAGCCTACAACCTCGCTTTTATGGATACACAAGCACTGACGACCTGCTCGGCGCTATTCCACAGGTCCACATGGACTTTTTTTTTTTCTATCCCCTCAATTTCTTTTCAAATATTATAATTCAGTCCCTTAAAGATCTACATAATCTTTTCAAGTCTCTTCTACTTTTTGATGATCAAACACGCCGTCTTGTGTTTCCAGGTGGTCTGGATCAAAGGACACGGTCATAAGAGGATTATCGTTTTAAAGAACGATATGAAAGGTAAGGTACGGTTCAGGAGTACGGGGTTTATTTAGATGTTTGTCGAGGTTGACAGAGATCTCCCAGACGGATGAAAAGACGATACAGAAACTTTAAATGTGGAGTATTTGTTTGCTTTTAGCAAAGCCAAGCTCCTCGGGGCCCAGCAGCCCGCAGCCGGGAGAAAGCATGGAGAGTCCCAGGGACAGCCCCGTCAGCAGCACAACGTCAGGAACACAAAGTCCAGGTGATCAAAGTCGCGCACGTTTATATGAAATGCTGGTTGCATGTAAAACTTCTGAAGTTCTTTGAAACACTATTGCAAATAACAGTTCTAGTGCTGGCTATTTTTGTGGTGAAATTACATTCCTCCCACTTCAATGTTGACTTGAACCTTCAGACGTTTAGAAAATGCAATTGTAAGCATTACTTTCAGGTCGTTTGTAAACCGTAAGACTTTTTAAAGTTTTCGCAATACTTTAGTAATGACAAAGCTTTTTATTACCATCCATGGCGGCAAGAAATGCTTTCTTAATCCTGATGGATTCTAGCTGGTTTCTTGCCATCCTTATGTTCAGATGACTCCAGATGTCACTTTACTGTGCTGAACTTGATTTATGTGGATTTGTTGGGTTGTAACAGCTGTGAATTTGATGTCAAGAACTATATTCATTGAGAGAAAAGTGAATATAGGAAAATCTTGGATAAACTGGTCTACAAAGGTACTGGGTGAACCTTTTTTTATTATTATTATTATTTTTGTGTCTCTTGATATGTTTGACTTAAACTTTAACTCTTGAATCTGTTTCTTCTTCTTTTTTCTTTTCCCCCGGCTGCCAGGTTGCGATGCCGATTCAGAGTTGCTCCGTCTAGCCTCGCCCGTTGACCTGTTGTGTGGTCCTGTGCCGTCCTGCCTGCCGTCACCTCAGCTCCATCCTGACCCTGTTCTCCTGCAGCAAATGGACCTGATTGATTTTGAGAGAACCCCACCTCCACAGCCAACAACAGGTCGGATCTCGCTCGGTAATTCAAAGCTGTTTGATTTCCTTCAACATATAAACACTGCACACTTTCCATTTGTTTTTGTTTTTTTGGTTTTTTTCTGAATCTCAGCGCTGGAGTCCGTGGAGGCGGCGGCGCCGGCGGCAGCAGATGGTCCATCTGATCCTTCACTCCCTGAAGGGAAGAACGTTTTGTCCATGGACAGTCCTGGCAGAAGAGCTTCCCGCAGCAGATTTAAACTAGCTGCCAACTTCTCCTTCACAGCAGGCCTCTGATCCACTCATTTGCTTCCACTTCAACGCAAACACACCCACACACTCGTCAGTGTAACTCTAAATGGAAGAGTTGACCAGCTCCAAACGGATCCGTACCTCCGACGTGGCGACAGGCTGCGGCGTTTCCGTTTCCTCCTCGGCGAGCTTTCGTCGCGGCGTTTCATTAAAGTTCACCTAGCTGATCTTGTTTTTGCAGATTTTCTGCAATTCTTTGATTTTGCAAACTGATGTGCTGAATCCTAGTTTTCATCCCGGGAGCGGGCGATTCTCGGAGGGCGCCCTCGGTTCTGAGACGTGGTCGACATGTTGAGGAACTCGGGGAGTTCTAAAAACTGAGTTAGTTTTCACTGTGTGGTTTTCAGTTCATAAAACTGCATTAGGATTTATCAGTGAAACATTCACGGTCTCTTGCTTGCTCCCTGCCAAAAACAGAAACTTTCTTTTCAAAACCTTAGTTTCAACCTTTTGGCGCTTAGTCTTTGGTTGGTTATAATGAGCAGTCCAGCTGAAGAGTCGCTGCCCGACGAATAATTTCTGATTTTTAAAGTAGTTGGCCTCTGTATGCTCCCCTGCAATGTCTCTGCAGTGTTTTTTTTTTTGTTTTAGTTCCTTCTACATTTTTGCAGAGTCTGTGTTCATCTGTGAAGGAGCTTGGGCCTAAATGTGATGGTGGATCCTAAACGACAAAGCCGGTAATCTGCAGCCAGCAGCTCTGAATGTTTGTCTTTACACTGCCTTTCTGTGCCTGTGTGTGTGTGTGTGTGTGTGGTGTACACTGGAGAGGATGGAGTGAAACGTGCGAGGTGTGCATAATTGAGTTTATGCAAGGTGTAACCACAGAGTCAGATGAGAAGACATTTAGTTTCAGGTCGGTCTTGATTTTTCTACCGCGGTCTCGCCCAGCAGCTGCCTCGTGAAGGTTTGACGAGTTAACCTTTGCCACTAGTGGGCGCTGAATCAGAGCTGGCGTATTTAGAGGAAAGCACACAGTCCTGAGTTTTTGATTTTTAACAGCACAGTGACTATGTTTTAGAGGAAACGTGGTGGGGGCAGGAGCAGATGGATTTCGGACTGTGGGGGGCCCTGAGAGCCTCCTGCACTCACAGAGGGGGGCCCTCCGCCGCTCTCTGGGGCCTGCCGGGCTTTTACAATGGCTTGTATTCGCCACGGCGCTGAAACGCGGTGCCATCGTTCCTCCCTCTCAGGCGGAGTCGTTTTTAACTGGCAGGTGGTCTCTGATTTCTCTTTCTTTTCGTTCTCCATTGGCTGCTGGCTGCCGAAATATCTCCAGATGTCGGCTGCGCGTGTGTGTGTGTGACGTTTGGCACAAACCGGATGTAACTGAAGTCGAAGCTGCTGCTTGCTGTAAACCGTTAGGGATTGGGTCAAAGCCCATGTAGGAAGTTTGTTTGCCTTGATACTGGGTTTAGTCTGTTTAAGGATTTTTTTTTGTTTGTTTTGTTTTTTTACACTCGGTGTTAAGCTCCATCTTGCATAAATCAGAGTTTTTAAAAGTGGCTCTTGTTGCTCCTTTCTTTTTGCACTGTTGTAGCGGCCAGCTGAAGGAATCATCAGTTCAAAGTAATTGTTTGAAATTAATGACACAAAAAGCAGATTAAACAGATCAGTGAACGTCTACAAATAATTATTTTCCTCTTTTTGTTTGAACTGCAGCGACAACTAACTCCATTTTTAATGAGTCCTCGATCCAGTTGGATCACCGAGAACCTGCTGTACCTGTTGGAATATGCACTTCTGCATAGTTTTAGTTGCTGAAATACATGCTTGAGAAGGGATTTAATTGAGTTCTTCATGTGTTGAATTTCCTCCTAATTATTCTACAAAAGATTTTAAGGAACTTTATTTATTCGACTGTTCCCTTAAAGCTTTATGTTGCCATGAGTGTTTTGTTTACCTCAGTGATTCATTGTGTCTGCAGTCGTCTGTCCCTTCAAAGTTTTTACTGCCTTGCTGCACTGTTGCGACAGTCAAATGATGTTGAAGTGACCAAAAAGAATCGATTAATAAAATTCACAAGCATCTGTGTGTGTGTGTGGCATGTGTTCCAGGTGCATCTTAATAAATGAGAATATTACGTTTATTCAAGCAGTTGAGTTACTGGCTCTTGTAAAGTCATGCAGATGGACGTATTGTTTGAGTTCATTTTGGTGATTTATGGCTTAAAAGAAAACAAAAACACAATGTTCCCTTTATTAATACAATGTCTGATAAAGTTCAATTGCGAGGTAATTGAACCTCGTGATGTCAATTTCTGGTAATTAGTATCACCAATACTTATTGGTGATACTAATTGCTACATATCTTTAGGATGCCAATGACTGGTCGTTAGGCCATAACATTTCAGTATTAAGCCGTTTAGAAGTTCATTTTTATGCATTCCGCTTCTAAGAGCCTTCACTTTTTCCGTATTATAAAAGCGGAATCATCCAAATTAACCAAAGAATATCCTCGACACCCCAAAAAAAAAGAAAAAAAAAAAAGAATTTGAGCCGAGTGGAAGAAATAAGTAGACATTTTAATGGCATTTTCATTGTAAAGGTACCTGTACTTGCAGAGGGCAAACATGACACTGTTCGTTCTTGAAAGATGCTGTTTATTGAAACATATTTACAAGTGTTTTCAGCTTATTTTCTGCATATTTAATTTGGTTATTTATTTTTTTTAACAGCAGAACTTTTATAAAGTCACTACACTTACAGGACGCCAGGTTATCAGAAGAAAGAAGTGATGAGAGATCAACAGTTTTCTTGACGCGAGTCACTAAAGTCCTAAAAACACTCAAGCACACAAGGTTTATTGGAGGCATTTAAAAGGGCTTCATTCCTTTCCTGGTGTTTATCATAGAAGTGCAAGATTAAATTTAAAGGATGCAATTTGTTTTGAGGCTTTATGATCACCACATGTGAGGTTGTACTGTCTGTTATGTCCAGGTTGTTGATGGCGTCTACAGGTGACCCTGCAGGATGAGGAAGCATGACCAATGATTACATTGGAGGTATTTACAAGCGTCAAACTGTGATTCGGAGTAACGTCGAAGAACAAAAGTGACATCAGACTTCATGCCAGTCAGCAATCTCCACCTGTTTTTGTTTTTCTTGTGACCGCAGTGAGAGACGTTATCCACAAAAGGAGAAAACGTGAAACAAGAAAACATGCACAAGCAAAAACTCTCCAATGGCACCCATGATGGCCAAGACTATTCAGAAAAGATAAAAACTTTGTAAAGGTGTGTGCTGCTATATCTGACCTAAACCTAATGGCATTTCCAGGGAGAAAAAAAAAAGCACCATATAGTAAACCATGGTGGTGGCAGTATGATGGTCTGGGGCACTCTAATAGTTTTAGAACCTGCACCAGGTCTGTAGATGCAGAAATGCATCCAAAAGTTACAGGTCAGTAGGAGTTGGGAGTCCACCGCCACCAGGTCTGGATCCTCCAGACATCATTTGTTGTCTCCAGAAAAGAAACCAAGAAAAGAACTAAAGTGTGCACAACAAACGCAACACTATGACAAGGAGGTTTGAAAGATGTCATTAGAAAACAGGCTCCATTATCTCATGAAAATTGGAGAGGAAAACATCTGTTGTTAAAAAAAAAAGGATTTTAAACATCAAGATGAGAGAAATAACTAATAATCTCCAGGTAAAGATATCCAAACGAATGTTTACGACTGATTTTGGCATTCGTAGAGAACATCTTTGTGTCTTTGGAAGCTCATCAAAATGACTGAAATCAAGTCTGATTGGATCAACTGTTTGCAGCAGCGTTTGCAGCGGTGAAACCGATTTAAATCAGCATGGAATTAGTTATATTTATGCATTTTTATCCAATGTTGCCTACTCCCGAGATCGTCTGCTTGTGAACTGCTTACGTTGATGTGTCAAAGTATCCACTGCAACCTGACCTTCAAACATGAACCAATTAGTGGATCAAATTTGCTCATCAGAACAACTTAGACTATAAATAATAATAGCTTATGAATGAGAACTGTTGTCCTAAATGACACAATGAGAGGCTTCATGTTCATGTCAGAACCCCGCTAATTACTGATGCGATGGATATTGTGCTTTTGGGCCTTATTCGTCCAGTCGGACGCATCCTCACCTCAAAAATGAATGCGACATACAGGAAAGGACCTGACCTGCCTCTGCATAAATACATCAACCATACAGCTATCAGACTCTATTTACAGCTCTGCTTAGTTCATGTACAGTCCAGGTAGATGCGTTCCCACGGTAAAACACCCCACCTTGAACACTGATCAGGGATCAGTTCCCACGTGCCTGCAGCTGGGAAATAGATGTGATTCCTGAACGGGCTCAAGGGCGAGTGCTGCTGTCTGTGGTTCTCTGAGAAACAGGAAGTGGCTGGGTCATGTGACATGAGGCTAGCGATCGTCGATGAGGAGGTGGGTTACATTACAGCACACTGGGCGACTCCGCAGCAGTCCTTGATGATGGCCGCCCCTGACTTGGTGATGAAGGGTTTGTTGGGAGGCGGCTCTGGGATCTGTCGCTTGGGCTTTTGAGAATCTGCAATGAAATTAAAGGACAGAGATTTTATTTTGTTATTATTATTATTTTTTTTTTAAAAAGCACATGTGCGACTAGTTTCCGTCTCCGAAGGTGAGTTTTGAAGCTCTGACTCACTCGCCGTAGTTTTGAGTTTCTGCTCCAGAGGCCGGAGCTTCAGCCGGAGGAACTCGGCCATCTCCTTGTCCTCCTCCTTCTCCCTGAGGAACGATCACATCTCAAATGCATCTCAATAAACACCAGCAGTTATCTGACCAGACCAATCAGAACCTGTAGTCTGCACGCTTTATTAAAGCTTTGGCCTTGTTGACTAAATCAATGAGTCTGAAAGACAAAATCCAAACTCATTTAGTTCTGACAGTTTTTTTTTTTTTTTTTTTTTTCCAGAGGTGGGTTGAGCGAGAGCAGCATCACTTCAAAACAAAAAAATTTTCTGAATGAAGTCACTCAAGCGAATAGAAGACAGCAAAAACATAAAATCTGACCAAGTCTTTTTGGTTTAGTTTCTAGTGCAAATGAAATGAGACAAAATCTAACATTTCAGTAAGACAAATACTTCTTTTAAGTCAGTAGCTCCTTAATATTGATGGAAAACTAGTTATTTCACTTATAATAAGGCGAATAATATTCAGATTCGTCCATCTATTTCACGTTGTTACCATGTCACCATGTGTGTGTACCACATGTCTGTATGAAACGCTCAGGCACAGCTGCACTAAGAGACAAAGTCCCGGATATTAACTCTGCCCGTCATGCAGGCGGTACCTTAATCTCTCCACCTCGGCGTCGTCCACCAGGAAATCCCTTTTCTGCACCAGTTTATGGATCTTTAGGATCAGCTCCTCCTCCTGCTGCTTGTGTTTCTTGTTCTTTTCTTTCTCTTTTGGCAAATGACAAAAAAAAAAAAAAGTCAATTGCATTAATAACAGTGTAGACTACAAATTAACCATTTTCTAAATTCCAACATCCCAAATAGACCCTTAACTCTCTCCTTGCTATTTATGGCAAATGAAGCATTAACTTCAATATACAAATACCAGAGAGCTTGCTTTCTCTTTAGAGAGAACATCCGTTTTAGTATTGTCTGACCTTCACGCATCAGTTCAAAAACCAGAGCCGCCCTACTGTATCATATGAACACGCATGGTTGCAGCTGAATAGGCAGGTGGCATCAGGATGGAGGGAGGAAAAGGGAAATAAACGAGTAATGTGCACACGTCGGCTCTTTGTCCTGTCTGGAAGCGAAAGTGGGGCACTGCAGCTGCAGCGACTGCCCCCCATGAGGGCAGAACAACCTGAAGGGTGCAGAACTCAGGGAGAGGGGCGGTGCTCGTTGTCCTGAGCTGGAATAACTGGAGGCCCTCCAGTTGCTCCGTCTGACGCTGAAATACTGCAATATGATTTATTTTTTGTTTGTTTCACTTTCATGGCTATCGGCAGAGTTGTCAATAAGTGGACCACCTGGGACTTTGCGTCAGGCACAATCTTTTAGCTGGAGAGTGAAGTTATCCCTGTCTCAGTTAAAAAGATGAATTTATCACAAGGCTTGTGGCACGTAGGATGCGACCGGCTCTTTACTTTGCTGCTCGAGTGCCAGATAGATCGGAAACGCAGCTCTCGCTCAGAGACGGCCGCAGAAATCTTTTCGGGAAAACAGAGTCATAGCAACCGTGGCAGAAATAAAGCTGCTCTGGTTTTGGGTACTTGAGGCGGCTGGGATCAGATTCTGCAGCAGAGAGAGAGAGAGACAGAGAGAGAGAGAGAGCGCGGTGTGCGTTGCGTCAGGCCATCTGTCTGAGCGACTGGGATGATATTGATCAACAGAACATGAGCGGATCCACTGAGAAGTGGATCCAAAAGAAGAAACGGAGGGAGGAGGAGGAGGGGATACGTTGACCTCTGTGTTGGTTTTAATGAGCTGGGACTTTCAGGAAGCAAACATTTTATTACTCAGTGTCAACAAGCTAAGCAATTAGGCCCATTTTCAGGGTATTTCTGTGTGAGGATAGCTAATGCTGAGATGATGCCAATGAAATGTTTTAGGCTTTACTTATCAAAAAACAAGATTATAAAGACTAAGTAAGCTAAGGTGACGTTCTTATTTTTCACCGATAAACACAAACATCCCATCATGACAGCAGCAGATGTCTACAGGTTGTCAGGTGATCCACTTATTTTCTCTCCCAGCTTTAAAATAAAATCCCCCCCTCGCTCCCCCCATGTTTGAGACGTCACCCGTGTGTTGTCACGTGCGTCCTTGAACGTGACACCGCCACCTCTTCTCCACCTCACACACGCAGACTCTGACATATAATGAAAGAAGATGTACATTCTCTGTCAGGGGGCGTGTTATCCTGCTGTTGCCAGGTTTTATCTCAACTCGCTGCTTCGTGTTACTATGGGAGACGCTGCTGACGTCAGGATGCGCATCACACGGGTGTAGAGTTATGCTTCCATTAGAGTTTTTACTGTCGTTACCATTACATTCAATTACGTGAATTTTATCTAGAAACTTTCTGGCTGCTTCTGATGTATGTGCTCTGATTAATTTTTATCTGCAGAAAAACAAAAAAAAAACGTGTCAAACTCAAGGCCCGTGGACCAAATCCGGCTCATCACAAGCTTATATGTGGCCCCTAGAAATAAAACATTCTTTAATTGTGTGCTTAATCATTATTTTATCAATCAAAACAAAGCAATTTCCTCTGCATTCTGCCAAATTGGATCAAGGTGAAAATATATCTGATGTTATTTCATTTCAAGAAGTGCTCATCAAATGTAGAGACGGCTGTTTTTTTTTTCTCATATTTTATCACTGTTTATGGGTTTTATCAACACATTCTGCCACAAACCGTCCCTTTGGAGACATTCTCGATGTTGATACGGCCCGAAATGAAAACGAGTTTGACACCCCTCATCTAAGTAATAAAATATTTCAGAAAGAAATTAAGACTGTTCAGATAAAAAAAAAAAAAAAAGGATCCAAAGAAAGGAGGAATCTATCACAGAGGTAGTTGCATTTTTAATCATTTACTGTAAAAAAAATATATATATATCTGTTTTTAATCTGTGTTGGTCTGGCACACAGGTGTCAAACTCCAGTCCTGGAGGGCCATTGCCTGCAACTTTTAAATGTGCCTCTGCTGCACCACCTGAATAGAATAATTAGGTCATTAAGGCTCTGGAGAACTGATCTACACAAGGAGGAAGAGGTAATTAAGCCATTTCATTCCAGTGTTTTGTACCTGTGGCACATCTAAAAACTGCAGGACAGCGAACCTTGAGGACTGGACTTTGACACCCCTGGTGGCACATAAAATCTCAATGCACTCTGAAATGCTGTGGCTGCAAGCAATATCACAAATTGCCTTATAATATGAAGTGTGAGATTTTCCTCTCTGCTTTGGTGCAGCTTGTACTTCGAAACCAAAATGCTTCTTTTTGGTGAAGTTCAGAGAGGGACCATTGATATTTCTGCATCCATACAGAGTTCTGTTCATGTAAAATGCAATCTTCTTCGTAGTTTTGTGCGCAGCAGAATACACGCCAGCGTACCTGGTACTGAAACAATCTGTCTCAGCTCCTGCTTTAGGCTCATGATGTCTTTGCAGAGCTGAATGTCATCCATCCTGAGATACAAAAAAAAAATAAAAATAAACAGAAACAGAACAATGAATCAATGGCCTCCATCAGATCAAAGGGTTTCTCATATTATTAGCTCAATTTATTTTGGAAATCAGTCTGAACTGTCAGAGAGGCTTGTTTTGTTTAGATGATGCTGGGGGCTGGGGGGGATCAAAAGCAGGCAGAGGTACTGAAAGATGCGAAGAAGAAGGTTTGTCAGACAGGATATGGTCCGCAAAATATCTTGTCATAAAAGAAATTATGTTTATAGGTTCAACAAAAAGCAGAACGTCACATTTTAAATCAAGCAGCAAAGTTGCATTCTGGATAAATTTCTCTCCAATGAGTCTTCCCAACAGTTTTATTATGCTTCACAACTTAATTTCTCTGTGAAAGCATAAATCGACTGACGGAGGCTGGTTGTTTGCACTCTGATATTTAAACAGTCTGTCGGATGTTACCAAACCAGGCTTGAGTCAGCCTCAGGCATCTGTCACAAATCATAAACATGATGGAGAAAGATGCATCAACAAAACTCATCTCTCTGGAGAACTCTTTATTGGTCCTCCATCGGGCAAATTCCCGCCTGAATCCCTCCCATCTCTGACATCGTCCACAGATTTGTTTCACGCCATGACAGATCAGGCCTGTGACTCATCCACACCCTCCCTCCTCCTCCTCATCCTCTTCTTCTTACTGTCACTCTGCTTAACACCTCCCTCCCTTCGTTGCCTGTGTTTCCTCACTTGTGTTGGCTTGTGTTTCACCCTCTAAATGCTATCCGTGGATCCATACGTTGACGTCCACACTGGGTGAGCGAGACGTCTTGCCACTGCAGACTGAGAAGTTAGCAGATAGCAGACGTGACGAAGCCTGGAGGTACGAACATCGTCAACAAAGCTCTTCAGCTGTATCCGCACCATCATTTGACACTTTAACCGTCCCGCTGCAGCTGTTAGGCAGCGCACTGAGTCACTAAAGAAGCTATCCAAAGTGACAAATTGGAGAGAGAAAGAAAAATAAATAACCAGACTGTTTTATCAGGAAGTACTTATTTAACATTTATCTGCTAATCCTGTTTAATGGCACAGGGAGGCTGGAGCTCACCTCTGGTGATAGGTGGGGTATCTTATGCCCAAATGGGTCTCCATATAGAAACATATTCAAATCAAGAGGAAACGTAGAATCTCAAAATGATCTAATTTGCATGTTTTTGAACTGAGGAGACAGGCTGTCCGTGAGCGAGGAGAACGTGGCTCCACGCAGAACCCAAAGACATGCTATGCAACAGTGCTGGGCAGTGACTTCATGTCTTCATGTCCAAACATTAGCTTAAGGCTTCAGCACAATAAATGTTGAAGCTGAATTGGATGAAGAGACAGAGGCTCTCATAACTCCGACGGCCATCAAACCTGAATATATTCTGGTGGTGTTTCTATAATTTTTGCCATAAGAGTAACATTAAGAAACAAAAAGGTAGATAACCTGTTACTGTACTAAAGATGCTCGTTGTTGTAGTTTCACCCTCACTGCCCTTATCTTCAACCAGATCGTCACACTTTTCCCCTGACAATTATTATTTTTGGAAGTTGTCATCTTCAGCACCACTTAACTCCTGATTCCTCTCTTCTATGAAATCACGAGGAAAGGTAGTATGTGGAAATTTTGAGGCAACATCTCAAGACATGCGCCAGGAAGCCAAAACTTGAACAACAAACATTGACCCAACTCGTACAGTTTTGGAGTGACGATCAGTTGAAATTCCAGCAAACTATTGAAAGCAGCTTGTGAAGGGAAAATGTTTGATACCGGCCATTCAGCATTAAAGCCAAATCTACCTAAATACTAAAATATATATTTATATGTACATTTCTGACATTGAATAAATGTTTAAAATAATCTCCAGAAAGTGTTTGGTAACTCTTAATACTTTGACTCTTAGCAAGCTCAAAGCTCACCAACCTAAAGCAGATAAAGGTTTACTCTGCTTTTACTGTTAGACAGGCATTAAACCATTGAATCTGATTTCAGCTATCTGTGTGCTGTGAAAATAAAAAATAAAAATAATAATAAAGCAACTCAGACTGTGTAAGGAAACAGTTTTAAACTGATCTATAAACCGTGAAGCTGTTGCTTGAGGACGAGCCAGCAGCTTCATCACAGTGACTCATTCGTCTGCTGGCGGCGTCATGCTCAGCCTGCTGAATAATCAATGGACGCTCTCAAACAGAGTGTCTGAAGTAAAGCAGCATCTGAACTCCTCCCAAAAGTCTCACTGCGACGAGATGAAGCTCATTAGCCCTGCCGAGGACCGCTGCAGGAAGCGTGATGCCACTTCACCGATTAGCTCTCTTGTCACATTCTGTTTGCGTCGGTGTGAAACGACACGGAGGAGTCACACTCACATGAAGCGCAGCTCCGACTCCCTGCGCACCAGGACCTCCCGCAGGCGCTGGATGCGAGCCATCTCCACCTCGATCTCCTCCGGAGACATGGTGCTCTCCGCCATGGACACATCGGAGTGACCTGCGAGTGAAAGAGAGCCCCGGTGTGATGGGAAGGAAACAGAAACGAGTTGGGCCTATTTTCCCCTTAGTTTCAAGCGGTGATGTTGTAATTACGAAGAGCGCTCACTCCACGCTGCAGAGTAAAAGCTCCAGCGGATTCTGATTGACTGAGAACTTCGGAGTGTTTTCGTTTCTTGGAAGCTTTGCCATGACATCAGGCCATGTTGCCCTTTTCATGTGACAAGGGTCTTCACACAGCCGGGAGGGGTGAGATTTCCGGAGAGAGCAGCGGGACGTTTTTTCTTTTCTTTTTTTTTATCGTTTATTTTGAGTCAGACTGAATAATCTTCCCGAGGTGACGGCTGGTATTGTTGCAGGAGGGGAGGAAACCCCCCCTCTGTGCTAACATCAATTTTACACAATATATCTGGCAATTATGTGCACAAACTGCAGCCTCTGATGACGATCTTTGCAAACCACTTAATCCGCTGATCAATTTACTGCTGAAGATGCTCCAGGATCTGCAGCACGGTGCTGACCTTTCCAGCACACAAACAGGAGCACGGCTCTCAGTTGGCAGCACAGATCTTGTCTTGTTACATCCGAGCTACAGCGGCTTGTCATGACGAAACCACTCTGGGGTTTTATATAATGACATTAAAACACAAAATAAATCAGAATTTTAAAGTAGAACAAATTTCATACGTGGTTTAATTCATTTTTCCACATAACAGAAGTTAAAAAAAAAGAAAAAAGAGGTATTTGTGTGAACCTCATTGCTTAAATACCCCCTAAATTAAATTCAGTGCAGCCGACGTTCTCCAGATGTTGCCTCATTAGGTGTCCATCTGGTGCATTAATCCAGATGTCATATGAAGGCCTCAGAGGTTTGTGACAAAACATTAAAGAAAAAACAAAAAGCGTCATGAAAACCAAGAAACACAGCAGAAAGGTCAGGAATAAGGTGGCAGGAGAATTTTGAATCAGTTATGTAGGTCATCATCACAATTAATCATCCCACATCTAACAGAGTGGGAAAGGAAAGTGTTGATCAAAGAATGTTGACAACTAACTGTTCGTTCTGCAGGTATGGCATAAATCTGACTCTTTATGAACGAGTAGAAGAAGAAAGCCACCGCTTTCTGCTTGTCACAGGTAGGTGGCATAACAAGCTAACTGATGCGGACAAGGTGTAATCATGAGATGAAACCAAAACTGAACTTTTTAGACTACATGCAAAAATCTACGTTTAGAAAAACCAACACTGCAGGTAACCCTGAACGCACCATCCCTACAGAAAAACCTATGAGGATGTTTTTCTTCACGCCCTACAGGATGGATGGAGCTGGATGTTTGATGATGCGCATGAACCTAGAGCTGCAAAACAGAAGGTTTGGGTCAAACCTTGTTTATGTGTTAGAAGGGCCTAGTCAAAGACCTGAATCCAACTCAAAATCTGGTGCAATATTTGGAAATCAAAGTTCACAGACGCTCTCCATCTATCAGGCTGTGCTTTAGATATTTTTGCAAAGAAAAAGAGTCAAACTTTTCAGACCCAAGATATGTAAACCAGATAGAGAACACTGATAAATCCAGAGAATCCCATTCGTATCTGCGAAGTCATACAGTGACAAGCTGAGCTGACTTAATGCTCCAAGTTAAGGTCTAAGGACAGCTTTGAACTTAGAGAATTTGTTGATTTTTCTCAGAAACCGTGAAGCTGCTGCGATTCACACCAAGGCACTGGAAATCCAAAATCACTGTAAGAAAATGCAAACAGCAGTTACAACGACCTGAGTCAGAGGGGATTAATAGAAACAGAAGTGACATTACACATAGATAGACTCGACTTACTAAGTTGAACTGGTTCTTATCACAGTAAAAGATGATAACTACAAGTGAACGCCATATTTTTCAAATGTGCATTTGCAAAGGAATTGAAAACCAAGCATCATTCTCCACTTGCACCCCTTTGTGTTTATCTATGGCATAAAATCCTAATAAAATATACTAACATGTTTTTGGTTGTAGACTGATAAAAAGTGGAAAGCTTTAGGAGCTATGAATAATTTTACAAGACAGTACACAGGGTTTAAAAATATGAAAATATTCTTTTATACATTATTATAAAGCCGTACCTAAAACTCAGAGATTAATGGCACCTGAATACAGGCTGGAAACAATCTGACAGAAGACGCTGTAATCAGAGTCTTGTTCTTTCAAAGCCTCGATTTGAAAGAACATAACTATAATCTACATAGTTATGAGGAAAAACATGAATGTTTCTTCTTGTTGTTTAAGTTGTTTTTGTTATTTCTGGAGTTTAGAGGACTGCATCATGTAGAATCTAGCCCACTTCTAAAGCACTAACCATTTCAACAACAACAACAGCACAATTTGTTTGGGGGGAATAAAAGACCCTATACTGATTTGGTGATTTCAAAGCAAGAGGGTCACAAGTTTTTTTTGTTTTGAACATTTTTCACGGATAAATCACCTCTGCAAAAGCCAAACATCACATTAGATGTTTCAATACTCTACTGCTCTTGAGGGACTGCTGTTAGTCTGGAGGCAGCAGCTTTGTGCGCTTATGCCTTGAGCCGGCTAGCTGTTCTTATAATTTAAACCTTTGACAGAGTTCCCTTAATCATGTGGCCATTACTTTCATCCACGCTGCAGTGAAACCCACTGACAGAGAAACACACTGATAAACAACAACCCCCTTCATACATATATATATAGTAACTGAGTAAACAACTCAAGTTCCCTGTTTTTCCTGAGTCAACAGCGACGATGAATCCATGGTTTATGCTGTAGCAGTGGAAGACCAGCTGGCCGGGCGCTGCAGTCTGTTTCTGTGGGGTTCTGCACGTAGATGGAGCTGACTCACCACATAAACGTCTGCGCAGGACCACTCAGTTTCTCTTCTGTCTGCTTATGATTTCAAATCATTTAATGTGCCCGTAGATAATAAACACTAGTGGTAATTCAAGGTTAGTGTCACAGAGTTGCAGCATAAAACAAGCTGAGGTGTTGTTTCCCTCATCTTCCTTCTTCTTCCACCATAAACAGAGGCCCAGGTGTCTATAAACAGATGGAACCAGTTGCAGTAGACCCGATACTTTACCACTAAAGGTGCTCATATGACTCCTATATAATATCTCTATAGCTTCTTCTCATATCAACAAAACATTTAAATCACGGGACAATTACTTAAAGTTTTCTATGAACCTCTAACAGTTGACGGCAGACTGCCACACATTGTTTTCTGAGGAAAGTAGTGTAATTCCATGTATAATTATTCAGATTTATTTAACCCTGTTTGAATAAAAGGGCGTGCTCCTCATCAAACTGTCTGGAAACTGCAGCAGCCTCACTGAACTAAACAACATAGAAATGTCAGCGTATGTCACCCGACGCAGAAGCATCGGTCCTGCAGTCACGCTGAATGTTCTGGTGCTGCTGGACCGGCCGTCCCCACACTTAGACAAGAGAACCAGGTGAGCACCAAATACAAACCACAAAGTGCTCTATAAATATGCATTTTTATTTTGGGGATAATGACAGCAACTAAGTCAAGACATACACACAAAAAAAAACAACCACAGAATTAAGTGTTTCCTCACACTTAGGTGAGTTGTCAGAACCAGCAGGGATGTTTCAATATTCATAAAGTAAAATAACAGAGGTTATGTGAGCCGGGTCGTTGGCTTTTTTATTTTTATTTTTTACAGGTTTAGATGTTGGAAAAGGAGAAAAATAATTAAGACATCTAATGTGATGTAAGCAAGCTCAAAAAAAAAAAAGTTAATTATAAGTAAAATAAAAGTTTCTTCAAAGGTTTAACAAGTGATTAGAATAATCACAAAAACAAATGTCAATTACAATCATCTTGAAGATTGCAATCATTTAAAAAAAAATCGAAGCAATAACCCTGCATAATGACGCTTTTTTAGAAGGATGTTTAATACGTCAATCAGAGTTACCGTAAATCCTTATTAGTCTATTCAGTCTGAGTCACCAGCCCCATGCAAACTCCTCCTCGTCTTTAGTTTTTAACCGTAACTAACACGTTCATGCGTCCTGCACCGGTTATATTCGAGATTTAGTGCTCTGTTTGTTAGCGCAATTATGATCTAAGGTTTTAGGGATGTATATTGACTCAAAGTCATCTGCAGCCTCTTGTTACCCACCGTGGTCATGTAAGTAAGTAATAGGCCTTAATAGCACTAAAGCAACGCCAGGCTGTCGATACATCAAAACCCTTTTGTGAGTCACACATTAACCATTTCAGCGCCGACCGAAATTAAAACTACACCAGGCTTGTCTGTATTAGGAAGAGCTCTGCGTTTAAAACATCAGCACACCCGGATGCAGGTTGCCCACCTTTGTCCGTCGTCCACGCCGTTTCCGACACGGCGCCGTAGCTCCGGAGCGCTCGCTCGGTGTCCGAGAAAGACTTCTTCATCTCCATGCTGGAGTGGAGGGGGAGGAAAAAATCCGAGGAGCGAGTGAGAACCTAAAGGTATAATCTGCAGCTTCTCCTCCCTGTTTGGGTTCTAGATGAGTCAGTGTTCACCCGGCGACAAGCGACCAGCGACCCGAGAAGCTGAGAGCATCTTCAGCCGAGTCTCCAGATCCTGCTAGATAGAGGGGGATGCTGGGAGCATGCGCAGTGCGGGCGGAGATGTGGGGAGCTGGAAGACGCGAAGACTCTAGGATGCTGATGGTGATGATGATAAAAATAAAACAGCTGGCTTACACACACACGCATGCACACACACGCTCAGAAACATTATTAGAAATATGCATGTCTGACCTTGTTTCTTTTGAGAAAACAATGAAGAAAATGAGAACATCCCCTTTATATATATATATATATATAAATATATATATATATATATATATATATATATATATATATATATATATATATATATATATATATATATATATATATATATATATATATATATATATATATATATGTGTATGTAATATGTATTAATAATTTCTAGTTGCTTTGTGTTCAAATGCTTTGGACTATCATTTCCTGAATGACTTATTCTGGACTAATGTATTATTTATAAATAATTTCATTCAGACTGTAATCCATTTAGGTGTAAACTTTTTAAGCGTAATATATCTCCATAGAAACCCAATAAAAGCACACAGAGTCAAAATAAAGTTTACTTTTATTAACTCCATAGTATTATCTTTTATAATTAGTGCAACAAATGCAAGACAATATCAATTCATTTTAAATATTCAAGAGCACCAATCTGTTCTTACACCCAAAAAGTCAGAAATCTCTGACTGTGCAAACCAAATACTAAATTAGCTGCTAAAATGACCCAGCAGGAACAAAGGGGATATTCATTTACATTTCATATCCAGTGTAGCAAATCTCCATGCAAATATTTACTTAAGAAAATATTGGGGGGGGGGAAGAAATCACATCATATTAAACAAATAATAAATCCATAATTCCAAGGATGCAGTTTAAACATAAATAGCACAAACAGCTGCAGTGCTGAATTTATTTTCCAACAATCCCCAAGTTATGCCCTTATTTTGATGTAAAATTAATTTAACTCAGGTGTGTGAGATACATGAAATGTTACAAGCAGATAGAACTGCACACTCATATCTTCTCTGCACCATAAAAAACAGAAGTGAATATTTTTCTGTCATCCACGTAGAAATAGGAACAGAAATCCAGTCTGTCACAACAGAAAATAAGATTAGGATCTAAAGTACTGTCTCTTTAAAACAAAGGTAGGAGCACCTAACACATGTTAACATTTGATGGTTGATGATTGAAGACATAATATGGAAGAAATCAAATAAAACATAAGGAAACAGTATTGCATTCATGTGAAGAGGAAGAAGAAGAGGTGGGCAGTATATAGATGTTCAAGTAAATGTCTTAAATCAGATGAAAAAGAATCTCAGATTGCCTCAGTAAAAAGTTAGTAGCTGTAGTGTCACAATCTTTTCTTGAGCTGATGAGAGTAGAAAGCAATAAAAACTGACTTCCATTGTTTAAAAAGCACCTGCTGATACAGCATAAAACATGATAAATAAAAACAAAGTAGGCAGCCTTTCTCTGCTCGTCTTTGACATTCACTCTCTTGGCACAATTCAAGACATGGCAAGCTTTGACATAATAAATGTGATTTACTGGTTAATCTCAACAATATTTCCTTTTTAAAATACAGAATTTAAACCGTCTGAGTGTGGAAGGTTCCAGTTTAAGCTTCATATGCAGATGAATCAACAGAACAGGAGCAAATTAACTCAATGTCTGTATGTCCGTTCAGCTCCTTCAGACTAGCGGCAGCAGCAATTAGCAAACACCCGGTGGGACTGCGTGGCTGCTGAGCTCATTACGCAAATTATTTCTCGATGAAATGCTGCCGACAATGGTTGTAAACAACATAATGGAGAAGCATTGTTGCAATAATGTGCTGAAGATGGAGTGTTGGAAAGATTGCAAATTGCAAAGTCAAATTTCTTTTCAGCTATGTTTGATATATTAAGCATTTTTATAAAAATCGAAGGCAACATAGTTACTTGACTGTAAAATGGCAGCATGTGCCTGGAAAATACACAATTCTGCCACTTCAAGACTTCACTGCATAAAAACCATAAGGGAGTCTGTGTGGATGCTTCAAAAAATGTCAGTCAAGACAAACAGCACAGTAAATAAAAATTGTATGGAAAAGCCAACAAGGATCGAATGCTGACAGCTGCATGTCAAACTTGTTCAGATTTACTGTCTGCTTTACTTGGACCAGAAGATCCTGAGATGAACCAAAGCAGGAATGTGGAGTAAGGTCAGAGAAATGAAACCACAACAAATATCAAAGTCAAGAGAAATATGAAATAAAATGTAAAGCCCCTACCAATGTCATATTAAACTGTGATTCCTAGAGACACTAATGAGCACCCTCTGAAATTCTGCCTCAGCTGCAAGCCTCAATCCCAGACATATCGTGGGAAAAAAAAACACAGCCCAACCTTTTCTTGGAATGTGCTGCTGCTCCAAATACAGGAACTATAAATTCCTGGAAGGGAAATTAAACTGATGCGACTGATGTTCATTTTGAAATGTCCCCACATTTTTTTAATTATAAACATAAAACCAGATTTCCTAACTGACCCGGTTGATGTAGCACAGTGTGAACTGAAACCCCAACAGATCACAGAAGCAAAGCTGATAAACACTGGCTGTGATCTCCTTTGTTTTAAGGTATTGAAAGTTTCGATCAAATCATTTAGATCCCACTCTGCAATGTGGAAATGATGTCTTGTTGCACATTGGTTTTTATCATTAAAAACTGAAGATGTGCTCATTAATATTTTCAGTATTTTTAGATTACTTAAGCTAAGCACTGGGTGGAAGTACAACACAATATCCGGTGCTAACCTGGTTAAATAAAATCTAAAAACATGCTGACAGGTCAGCGTAATGCACAGTAAGATTAGATCATATTTTTTGACTTGCTGTATTTCTATTAGTACTGTGCTTTATGAACACTGTCAACAAGCTGGCGGAGGTTTGCAGCATCAGGGAGGCCTCGGTTGACAGGTCTGGCAGTGTTTTTGAAAACAACAAGACAGTAGAAACAGGACTAAAATCCAGTTTTTATCCTCCATTATCTCATCCTGACCTGGATGCTGCCGTTTCCTCCACCTTTTGCTTCGACTCTATTTCGTCTTTGGCAGGTTCAGCCGCCTCGTCTTTCGGGGGGAACATCCATGCCAGGGCAGCTCCGGCTGTGCCGTCCCCAGTCTGACGCGAGAAGCAGAGGAAGGTGGCCCAGACGAAGGCGCAGCAGCCGGTGAAGGTGGTCCGCACGTACAGAGGCACCAGGGCGAAGTTCAGAAACTTGGGAGAAACAGACACCTCTTAATATATGAAAGGCACAGTTGCTATGATTAAAACTCAATAGACGAGAAGTCACAGAAAGGACCAGCTATAAGTATCATACAGTAGAGCTGCTGGTTTCAGCAAAGAAGGATAGGCACTTATTATTCTATTTTTATGTATTAGTCTGCAAACACATGCACATTTTCATTTTGATCATTTATTCTGACTTTATTTTAGCGTCAACATCTAGTAGATAGCTTGTTAATTCTAAGCAGTACCCTGAGTATGAATGCAATATTTTTAATAGTTCTACATATTTTATATTCCTAAAGTCCTTGCACTTGTTTTGAGAAATACTGTTTTACTGTAACTGATACAAAATACATGGGAACAAGTTTATCCTGAGGCTCTTTGTCCACCTGGTGTTAATCTGCTTCTTGGGTAATCTGCTAAGAAGCAGGAAGCGTTAAATACATGTGTGAAAGTGTCCAGCACGCTTTCGGGTCCAATCACATTGATCCAGAGGACACGTCTCCTGACCTGTTATACTATCCCTCCAGTGTGCAACACTAACGTTGTCAGGTATAACAACCTAACATGAAAAAATGATTTAGGATTTATGAAACGCTTCTGGCTATGCTGAGAATATGAATATTTCTTAGGAGCTGCTGCGACATGCAGCAGTGATGAGTGCAGCTGGAGGTCAGCTGGTTTCTATTATGGATTTTATCAATATTCTGGACAATAAGCGGACTTTTGAGGCTACCGCTGATGTCATCTGTGAGAATCCCAACCAGAGAATGAAAATGAATGGTTTTAATGTTGGATTCAATAAAAACAAATGTTTTTATTTTTGAACAGTTGGTAGTTGAACTACAGACTTAATCGCAATCATCTTCTCAGCGTTGCTGTGTACATTATTGAAATCGTTATTTATTAAGCTTTCATATCTAAAAGGCCGTGTATTACCATTGTGCTTGTCAGGATTATGACTGACCACTTGGAGGAACTTTTAATTTTCGCACAACTGAGAGATTTCATAAAGCAAAGCAAACAAACGGGAAACTATGGCGATGAAAAAAAGGAGAACAGTCAGGAAAATTTAGTCTAATTACAACTCATTGTTATTGCAGAAATTGTGTTGGAATATCATGTTTTCCTAATACGTTCCTAAATACATCTGTATTCGTATAAATATTTGCACACTTGCTTTATCCACTGCTAACAGCTGAGGTAGAAAGGATACATGTTCATTTATAAATGAGACTCAGCCAGATATGTAGACTAATGTTAGCCATCACCTTGCATTCTTGGATCAACAACGATGCATGTAAATTACAAATTAAAGGGTAAATAGGTCCTTATTCTTGATGCATGTTGGATTTCAGATTTTTCCCCTTACACCAATACAAGCAGTCGCGCAACAATATGTTAATAATTACCTGCATGAACGGCCAGAACATCAGCCCGGTCTGAAAAAAAACAAGAAACAGAAATCAGACGCCAGCTTGCTAACAAACAAAGAAACAAAACTACTTTAATTCACCTGTGGAGATTCTTGCAACCAAAAAATTGAATGTGAGTTTTTAATGTTCTGACTAGCAAAAACAAACAGTTTCTCTGTAAACACTTCACTTCTCTACCTCTGCAACTGGAAGAGTTAGAACAGTAATCACCAGCAGAGGTACAATTATAGAAAACCCAGTGACGTTTGGTTTATCAATCCTGTGAATCGTGTTGAACAGGAACTCTTTGACATGTGGAGAAGCTGTGGAATGAATAGCCAACCTTGTGGCTGAACCGGTCTTTAACCTCAGCTCCAAACGGATGTTAGTGTCTGTCTGTCTGTCTGTCTGTCTGTCTGTCTGTCTGTCTGTCTGTCTGTCTGTCTGTCTGTCTGTATGTATGTATGTATGTATGTATGTGCTGTTCATTCACACCGTGAAACCTCAGGAGCCCTAAATTATAAAGAAGACAGGCTTTACCATGAGTGCTTTATTGTTTTGTAAGTTGTTTTGCTTCATTAAAGGCCCGTCTGTGGTCACACAGTGCAAATTAACTAAGTCTATAAAAGACCTCCTTACATACACAAGCAGTGGCAGAAATCAGCTTTTTTTTCACAGGGCAATTATATAAAATTTCACTCCTTATCTTTGGTGGGAGTAATCTGCAGAAAAACAGAGTGTGTTTATATTCTTACTTGTATCCCCATCTAGGACAGAAAGAAAAATCCATGCTTTTGAGAGCCGACCCACCTTATAAGTGTTCAGGAATTTTTCCCTCCAGTCCTCCAGGATGTCTTCTTTGCCCTCCAGAAAACTGACACCTGATTGGGGCAGAAGACACCGCACAAAAATGATTTACAGTGACCATGGAAGAGACCATTATAAACACTGCTAAAAAGCAATAAATCACTGGTAAAAAAAAAATTAAAAAGCACTTCATAAACAAACTTTTGGTATTTAAACAGAAGGAGCAGTATTCTCATAAACCTTTTTTTTTTTTATCAACAACAGCAAATACATTGGTTTCCTGAAAAAAAAAGCTGATTTTTTTTGTCCTGATTGGAATCAATAAGAACTTAGATAACTTTTAATAACTGGGATTAGCTGTACAAAATAATACATATGGGCACAAAGAAGAACATGGAGCTGTACATTTGAGCTTTTGTTTCCAAAATCCACAAGTTTGGTTTACAACTTTGTGTTCGCCTCCTTTCTTTCCACTAATTTCTCAATACTCAACAAGCATCGTACATCAACCACAGATAATCTTAGATTTATAGTCTCAAATATCAGTCCTCTGCGACAGACTGGCGACCTGTCCAGGGTGAACCCCGCCTCTCGCCTGGAACATTAGCTGGAGATAGAGACCAGCACCTCCTGACCCCACTAAGGGACAAGGGTGTTAGAAAATGGATGGATGGATGAATATCAGTCCTTATCAAAGGTTTGTCATGTTCACAGGTAAAAACTGAAGCAATTACTCAGTTTGTCATTAATTACACCTTTCAGGCCATCTGGGTAAACACTGCTGCTTCTGAAATAATATGAAAAAATAAATGCTACATTTCTTGCTCAACAAACGTTTCTAGCTTACCAAAAAAAAACAAAACATTTTATTGCCAAATATGTTGGCTTAAAATAGATTTTTTTTTCTTGTTGATCTAATTCTCTCCAGTGGTTGCACTTTATTCCCAAATTAATCAACAAAAAATAGCACAAGTAGGTTGTTTTATCCATATAGCAGATTTTACAGTTCGACTAAATAGATGCGCAGGATATAAACATGTACTTACAACGCAGCTATTTACAAAACAATTATAATATATATTTGGAACATGTCTTCTGTAAATTTAAGATGTTTAGCAGAGGTGCATAATGCACAATTGTTATTCTCAATGGAGAAGACAAGAGGGGAGAAAGCACAGCCCTGAGGAACACCTGGATGCAGATTTTCCCTGGTCTCTTTAGCTGTTGTCTGTCTTTAAAAAGATTCTTAATCCAATTGTAGATAAAGACAAGAAACTTATTTAAAAACTATATTTTAAGCACATTTATTTCTCATAGGGGATCTGTACATATCTTACTGGCAGCTCAGGATGTTGCCAGAAGGTGATGCAGCCCCAACTTAACAGAATCCTTCCATGATGTTCCCTGGTAAGGAAATTGGATATTATTCACTGGCATGCCATCTCTAGTCTCTCAAAGGATCTTATGAAATAAAGATGGTACAAAAATACATCTGTAATCATTTAATTCAATGAGAATGGGTTTCATATAGAAACAATATGATCTTTTGAAGATCTAGGTGAAGACAGAACAAGTTGACATACTATCTCTGTTTCAAAACTGTTAAATACCATTTCAGCTGATCTTCAATGCAAGCTTGTTGCAAGAAGGAAAACAACTGAGGGTTAGAGGAGTAGGGTGTAAGAGCAGATTGGTCAAAATAACTCAATAACCGTTTTAAGACCTCCGCCAATTGTTGGTTGTTAGCTAAGTGAGGATGCCGGCTTGTAGCTGGAAATGATTTTCACACCAGTCATTACTCTGAAAGTAGAGTCACTGGCAGAGAACTGGTTCATCAGCTTCCTAGAATAGCTCTAATCTCCTTTCAGTCTGTATTTGGCCTGATTTTAAAGCTGTTTCTGTTTTGTGGCGTTATTGTTATGTGCTAGGTGGGAGCTGATTGGGTTAGAGATATGGTTAAAAAAAATTACTGCAATATATTTTGCTGTATTGAACGGTTTTGATAATTGTAACAACAATTGTAACAACTTTGAATAGTAACGGTTTAATATGTACTAGAAAAACTACATTCAAATAACTTGCAAAACAATAACTAATGATATTTATTTCTTAAAAAGTTCAAATGAACTAAGTATTTAACTCCCTCTGTGCGGCCTTTTTAGCTGTTTGTCTGTGTTATTAAATATTAAAGTCTGTCTTTATAATTGTGGACTTTTTCAGTTTCCCAACCAATTATTGAAATTATTTGTTGACCTCCACCGAGGACACAGATGTTCTCAAATAAATATAACAGTTTAAGCAAAACCATCTCAATGTCCTCCCACTAATATATGAACCCAACATCAGCTGCAAGACTGTTTCACTTTTTACTCTATTTCTAAATATCTTTGTAAGCACCAGCAGCAGTGGGCATAAAGAAACTATAAGCTAATGCGAGAAATGGAAAGAAGCAAAACAAAACAAACATAGAAGATCCCCAGATATATACGTCTAAAACATGTACGAAAAGGGATAACTATGGTTCTCCAGTCTTCAAAAAGAGTAGTTATGAATGTGCCACAAATTAATTTCTAATTAATCTTAGTCAGAGCTGAGATAGTTTGACCTGGCCTCTGTAGGTCAAACTATACAGGACTACGAACCAATGGGGCACGTGAAAAGATCACGTTGTTTAAGATACAAATCGACAGATATGTTTATGTGTTAACTATTAACAGCGCAGTGTTTTCAGTGTGGTGATGCGTTCACTGACCCGTGTAGAAGACGCTGGTGGCCAGGGGCGCTGCCGTCGTCTGGTCCAAGAACAGCTTCTTCATTACCATCCCGGCGGAGTTTCCCGGAAACCTGCGCTCCAGCAAACGCATCCAGAAGAAATTGAAATTCCCGTGAAAACTGAACGCCACCGCAGCGACGTTGCGCGTGTGTCTCCAGTCCATCTGGTCCCTAGCGGAGAACCACTGGTGGACCAAGTCTCCCCCGGCGAACAGGCAGCCGTACAGTGTGACATTCGTGACCCACGGAAAGCGGCGGACATGCCTCAGAAACGCCTGGAGCATAATTCAGTCTGCACCCACCCTGTTGCCCGACATGAAGGAGAGCAAAAGACGTTGTTATCCCGGGCTGGGAGTTAACTAAATCATGATGTTAAACCATCGTTCCCTTTTCCTCCGGAGGATCGTTAAAACACACGCAGCTGTACGCTTCCTTTTAGGTATCAACAAATTACATTTATAAATAAAATAAATAGTGTTTGTCTCTGACAGTGAAGGTTGTAAATCTATAAAAATCCACACAGTGTAGCCTACTTGCTTGTCAAACTCCTTCCAGCAGAGAGAACGGGAGCGACAGTCCTCCACCGGCTGCGGTTGACTCCTACTGCGTATTTTTCTTACGTAAAAAATACCCACGTAAAAAAATGAATGGGTGGAGTAGTACCAAGAGTCAGCTATGCTCGGACGGGCTAAAAGTGCCATAATCCAGTAAAAACTTCGGTAAATATACATATGGTAATTAAACTAAAGTTGCCAAAAAAATACAATAAAATGGAGAATACAGGTCTATAGTGTTTATTATTATAAATAGAAGTGAAAATATAAATATTTCAATTCAATCGCATTATTAAGTTTCCATCATGAATTTCAATTGACCAGAGATGAGCTAAGATCTATGAGCAGCAGGTTAAATACACCAATACATAATAGGTTGTTTTTTTTAAAACAATTATTTTTACTGTTCATTAGATGCATTAAGACAAAGAACGCCTGTAATGTCTGGTATGAACAGTTGAAACTAAATATTTGACTCCACTGTGTATAAATACCATGTGAGTGTTTAGCTGCTATCATATTATTCAGAAAGGAAATTGGTTTGTTTCCCCTGTTTGTTGTCCCAGACATGACAATGTTAAAGGAAAAAAGTATCTTAAATAAAAAACACACCAACCAGCAGAATACGCTTTGATCCACCTTTTTGTAGTTTGAACTAAATCTAGGTTGGAAACATAAACACTGTTACGCTTGTAATTTCATAATTTTCAGTTGGAAACAAAACTATTACTCCATCAAAGGATGAGAAGCATCTTTTCCCTCTTTTTGATAATGTAGTCCATAGAAAACACAAATTAAAAGCGGCTGAGCGGAACGCAGAAAAACTGGAAACCGCTATCGACCAGGAAACGCTGGATCAGGGGATCTTAGGTTACAGTGTGCTTGAAGCAGCTTGCAAGGATTCGAAGGAAACAACTTATCAGAAGGCCATAGGCTCAGGTTTAAAGTCATAGATTTTTACTGCACCATGCCATAATTCCTACCATTACTCGCAGAGGATTTTGATGGACATAAACACATGCACTTTTGAAAGGAAACACATTCATATAAAGTGTGACATGGTCAAAAGCGAAGAATAAATAAACATGAAAGACAACTCTATTTTTGAAGGTACATTTCCACAGATAAAAAAAAAACATTCAACAAACTGACCACCTCCTCTACAATTTCTGCACTTTAGAACAGTACAGATATTTGTTTTGAGTCTGTAAATACAGAAAGGTTTTAAATGGGGGCTGCACAGTGGCTCAGTTGGTAGCGCTGCACAGCAAGAAGATCCTGGGTTCGACTCCCGGTCCGGGGTCTTTCTGCATTGAGTTTGCATGTTCTCCCTGTGCATGAATGGGTTCTCACTGGGTTCTCCAGCTTCCTCCCACAGTCCAAAAACATGACAGGTTAATTGGTCTTTCTATATTCTTCCTAGGTGTGAGTGTGTGTGTGTATGGTTGTGTGTCCTGTATGTCTCTGTGTTGTCCTGCGACAGACTGGCGACCTGTCCAGGGTGAACCCCGCCTCTCGCCCGGAACGTAGCTGGGGATAAACACCAGCAACCCTCCTGACCCCCCTAGGGACAAGGGTGGACAGAACATGGATGGATGGTTTTAAATGGACTTTTCCATTAAATAGAAGTTCCCCGGCTGGCTTTCTGTAAAAGTGTCTTTACTGTGTGGTACCGTTTCTGGTAATACTTTGGTTCTCTTCAGAAATACTGCGTTGGTAATGTTTTTCTTGATTGATATACGCTGATACCCCCAAACAAAATACAGAGCAAGCAAATATATTCACAATTCACATAATCATCAATATATTCCTCTTAAGGCTGGACGATGAACACATTATATTGATCAATCTAAATTTAGGTTTTTGAAGATTTCATTTTTGGGCAAAATTAAATCTTCAACAATTTATTCCTTGGGTTTCTATAGTTCAGATTGATGTCAGTAGACCCAAGGCCGGCCATCTTGCTGGACAGGTTTTACAGGTTTTTACAAATTCTGTGTACGAGGTTAAACTCCGGTATAGGTTTTACAGATAAGAAAATACCTATGGTAATCTTTTAACAGCATCAAATTACAATCAGCAACAGGACTTTGAAATAATTGTGCAAACGACTGTCTACTCTGAAAAAAGAACTACATGGATTTAGGTAGCCAACTAACTCTTTAGAAGCTTATATCTCATAAAAACAACTTTTTATTGCAATTTAAAGAAGTTCTTCTAGTAAAATTTGTCTTTATTCTGCTAATATTAAGACTATATTCTCGCAGTTAAACAATTTTAAAAATTGTGTTGCCTGGCCCTAATTCACCCTCGTACATCTCACAAAATGAATGACGACAGCAACCTTTTGGAAATATTTTCTCTTTCATCTTTATAGAAAAGAAAGCAAGAAAAAAACATTATCAGATCTGGAATGAAGAAATCTGAGATTTAATTTTGAAGTCATATTGCCAAGCCGTAATTCCTCGTATGAGTAAATTAAAATCGAGCTGTTCTCCGAAGGCCTCAGAGGTTTGCTAGTGAACGTTAGTGAACAAACAGCCACGTGAAAAGCAGGCCCCCCCAGAAAACAAGTCAGGTGTGTAAAAGCTTAAATCATAACTGATAACCGGCCAAGACATTAGCATTCATCTAAACCAGACACACCAAAGTAAGTCCCCAGGGTCTGGTATCCTGCAAGTTCTAGGTCTTCAACACAAATCCTCCAGAACTTTAGGAGAGTAATTTAATTATTTACACAAGCTCTGTTGGCTTAGATAATACGCAAATAACGTGTGTTGGCTTGAGCAATGGTTTAGATCAAAGTATATTTGCGTGTTAAAATATCCCAATCAAAATCCTCACCCTAATCTAAAAGAATCTGTAGACTTGAAAAATGCTATTCACAAAAACCCTCCATCCAATCTGCAAAATGCAAATACAAAACTGGCTTTTCACAGAGGAGCCGATCAGAAATGATCCATGTGGTGTGAATACGCTTGCAAAGCGCTGGTCTGGGATTCAACCCTTCATAGAATACTCTGATTGAAAAGGGGTCACAGTGTTTCCATTGAAAAACAGACAAATAACATTCAAAGGTTCAGTTGTGACTTGTTATGACTGGACAAGCCTCTCCCAGCTACCGCTCTCCGTCCGCTGGTAGAGGTGCGGCTGACCTCCCGGGAACAGGCTGTCAGAGTTTGGATGCGACAAAAGGAACTGGATGGTGGACTTAATGTGCTGGACAAAGTGCGGCGGTTCAGCAAACGGAGACGTGGACAGGTACTACAAACACAGGAAAAAAATTTAATTTTTTTTTTATATAACTCGCTATACTGTTTATTCTCCCAGTGTTGTTCTGGTCACCTTCAGAGGTTCAATACTTCCCAGGTAATTATGTTACCTTTAAAATAGTGTCATCACTTTGTGACAACCAGAAGGAAATTTCCAAATCAGGACTCCACTGGCATGGTCCAACTTTAATAAGTCCATGTCTTGAGTCATAAATGTCAGTCATCTGTAAAGAAGAGATATTTTATTAAAAATCAACGTGTAGTCCAGCTTCAGTCCCTTAAAAATGAGACCATGCAAATTTACATCATAAGGACAATAGCATTTACAGCTAAAGATGGCATTAAACAATAAACTGAAAGAAATAATAATAAAAGTATTAGGCATTTTAAACTATTTATGCCCAAAGATATTTGGTTTTGTTTTGTCATGTCACAACCACAAAATTTGCTACTTTCTGTTGGGATTTTATGCCTCAGATCAACACAAAGTAGCGCTTAAAGCCAATATGGAAGGGAATGGGATTTTTTCTTCCCCACCAGGGGGTCCTTTTTGTGGGCACTAGTGTCCCTTATACCACAGTAGGCTGACAGGAAAGGGGGCTGACATGCGGCAAATGTTGTCAGGTCCGGGAATCGAACCCGCGACGGCCGCGTCGAGGACTGGGGGCCTCCAAGCGTGGGGCGCGCTACCCTCTACGCCACCGGAGCACGCCCCGATATGATTTTTGAGTTTGTTTGTTTTTTTCTTGCCTGTTTTGCAAACTAACATCTGAAAATTGTAGAGTGCCTATGCATTTAGCCCACCTGAGCCCATACACTGTAAATGCATATTTCAATGGTGCTACAAATACAAATCTTTTGGGATATGTCTCTACCAGCCACAGGCATTTAGACACATTGACTTTTTGCTCATTCTTCTTTGCAAAGCAGCTCAAGCTCAGTCAGACTGGATTGAAACTGCCTTCGAACATCCAAAACATTCAATGTCAAGTGTTGACATATATTTTCCCAACTTGACTTTAGAGCGGGCTGCACAGTGGCGCAGTTGGTAGAGCTGTTGCCTTGCAGCAAGAAGGTCCTGGGTTCGATTCCCGGTCCCGGGTCTTTCTGCATGGAGTTTGCATGTTCTCCCTGTGCATGGTGGGTTCTCTCCGGGTTCTCCGGCTTCCTCCCACAGTCCAAAAATATGACTGTCAGGCTAATTGGTCTCTCTAAATTCTCTCTAGGTGTGAGTGTGTGTGTGAATGGTTGTGTGTCCTGTCTGTTTTCTGTGTTGCCCTGCGACAGACTGGCAACCTGTCCAGGGTGAACCCTGCCTCTCGCCTGGAACGTTAGCTGGGGATAGGAACCAGCAACCCTCCTGACCCCATTAGGGACAAAGGGTGTATAGACAATGGATGGATGGATGACTTTTGAGCTGGGCTTTGACTGGGCTAGACGGAACTTGGGTTTTTTACCTCTCCTCCAGTGAAGGTCCGTGCTGACCGTAGCATCTCTGCAGGTCCTTTATGAGGGAATGAGGCAGGGAACACTTCCCCTGTTTTAACATTTACACCTACACAGACTCAAAGTTATTACCAGTAACATATGACATGCATGCTTATTACTTGTTTCTTTGCCGCACATCTGCCACTCACCTATTCCATATACTATCGGTTTATGAATTCCCTTGTCAACTACATTGTTCATCTCTACAATAGAAAGAATTGTGACTGAGAAATCAGAATGTCCAACTACGGTATTTACAAATGACAGAAATATAAAACCTGTGATGCAACATGTCTCCAGGTGAATGTGATCCTTCTGTTTCTGGAACGCTGCTATAAAGTAAAAGCAACACATGTCAATCTGCCGATTTTGAGATTATGTCCACGAGCAACGTACCATAGACAACTTTATTAACCTACCCAGGATGTTAAGGCTGAGTTTATGAGATCTTTTGTCATTGTCATCAAACCCTCCAACTAGATGCAGCTCAAATCTAGACGGTAGCAGAAAGTGAAACAAATGTTATTGGGAAATTATGGACTTTGAACTTGTACTTGTGCATTTATGACGTGCCTGCCCTCGCTACAGCCGTTACTCAGTGATGTGACAGCTTTCATAGTGAGCTGGACCTCAGTCCTGGTGCTGGAGCCATCGAGGTGAGACAGACAGACGGCTCCACTACCTGCCAAGTAATGAAACAATTTAGCTGAAAGCAGATGTAACTCACAGTAGGAATCTGAAAGAAGTAACAGTACCGGTGTGTCGCAGCACAACCAAGTGGCAGGTGGTAGCATCATCTGATCCAAGGATCGAAACGCAGTCTGTGAAAGATTTGACCAGAACGAATGGAACTGATTAGAGTTCATATTGTAAAGTTACATCGCAAGGAGAGAGAGAAAAAAAAAGTAGGTGTAAAATCCGCCGAATGATAGAGAAATTATGAACAGCTGCCCATAACTCTGCCTTTAAATGTTTTGACACCTTAAGACCACAAACTTTAATGTGTTTTATCTGAATGTTGTATGTTGGACCAGCACAAAGTTACTCATAATTATTGAGTGGCTGGCAAATAATAAATAGCTATCAAAATCATTTATTAAAACGTGCAGACTCTTTCAGATCTGGAAAGTATGCCATGCATTTTTATTCAGCCCCTTATACTCGAAAGCCCCAAAATAAAACCCTGTATAACCAGAACTAACATAAGTAGAAAGTAGAATCCAGCTGTTTGTAATCTAATCTCAGCATAAATGTAACTAGTCTGTGTGACAGTTTCTTTTCTCCGTAATACATGGATGTCAATTCAGAATTCAGAAGATTATTCAAGTTCTTAAATGTATGGCTGTGATTTGTCATCGTGAACAGCAGGTGCACTCACTGTCTGCTGGGGTTGTCGCTGCAAACTCTCTCTGCTGAACATACAGAAGGTGCTTCGGATCTACATCAACACGTGGCTTGGAGCGAAATGCTTTTGCATTTTCCTGCAAAACAAAATTAAACTGTTGGTTTTTTTCCTGGATTTAACTCTGAAATAAATACAAACCAAAAGTCAGTCTAGTGACAGTAAGCATTATTTTATTTCTATGAGAGAAATACATCTTGTAAGAGAAAAAAGTCTTTCTTGAAATGCAATGTGTGTCCTACTCAGAAGGTTTTTTTCATATTTCATCATGGTCATATCTTAATATTTTATAATTACTTTGTATGAACAGTTTTACAACTCTAAAAATTTAGGTACAATTTATATAGACTGCAGTTTCCTGAATTCTCAAATTGCTCTTAACCATTTTTTAAAGTATGTATACAGTCAGTGTCTATTTACTTGAGACATTTTTTGAATCTACAAATTACACCAAATAGAATGAATGAATAGTTGGACCTCAATGTTCAGAGCAGACGGTTGGGTACATTGAGCTGGGTCCTGCAGGAGTTTATTATTCCTATTAAAAAAATGTCTTCCTGAAAGTATGTATTAGTGCCATCTTTGCCATCTGGGGTTTGCTTCCTGGTCTCAGGATCTTTGTTTCATCTCTTCAACTCTTTCACTTTTCAGTTTATTTTCTGTCAGAAACAGTTCGAAAAAGGCCACTAGACCCACAAACCTTCCATAACCACTGTCAATCAATCCATTTCCAGTACAGGTAATTGCTGCAAAGGTTAACGCGGTCAACTATCCGCTCTCAGCTGCAAAATCTGTGACTTTTTGCAACTGAATTTATTTCTTTAGATGGATAATATTTTGTCCCAATTGGGGTGATAAACTGAACTTGATAGTACTGTATTCTGAATAGGATGAAATTGGAATATGGTTAATGAAAATTTACTATATGATTGGATTGAATTGATTGTATATTTCTTTATACCAGCTAGATCTGCCTGCCTTGTAAAGTCTATTGAAATGACTATTGTAAATAGCTGATAAATAAATAAATTGAACTGAACAGGGTGGATTGATAAGCAGACAAATGTGACATAGAATGCAACCCACACGAAATGTGTACATTTATATCATTATCATACATTTGTATCCCTTTAATGTCTTTTTCCCTTCTTCCGTTTTTTAACCTACAGAATTATCCTTACCTTCCCAGACTGATAGGATCCTGCAGCACTTTCTTGTGTTTCAGAAAAGTAATCATTATAATGACTTCATAAAAGACACAGTATGTCCATATAAAAAAATGGTCGGGTGCAATTATTGTTCTATTTTATGTTTAGATGTGAAACAGATACAGTAATAACAATTGTCTTTCGGTGAAAGAGCAGTTGAAATGTGGGAAATAAATGCCAAAAGTAATACAATCACATAAAATCAGACAGTTTCAGGAAACAAACCTGTAAATGTGGATATTTGTCGAATAATTCCGCTGTTGATCTGAAGCAATCTAATTCTCTGTTCTGAAAAAACAAAGGCATGTCCTTCAACCTGATCCGCTTCCAAACCAGTTCGGTATTATGCTACAAGAACACCAATAACTTCGGTATCAGTATTGGTTCACTATTAAACAGAACTTCCTGAAATGATCGCAGTCTTTTTCGTTTTAAATAGTGTTTCTTTTTAAACTAAGTCTGGTATAGTCGCCACCTACTGACCGCTTATGGTTTTGCTACGCGTCTCTTTTCTTGTTCAAATATGTAAAAGCAAATTTTGTTTTATGAAAAATATCTTCAGACATAGGAACTATGATTTTTTTTTATGCTGCACAGTGCACATTTGCTGTTTTTGAGCCGCAACAGAGGCATACTTACCGAAAGTCTTAAAGTTCCAACGTTTTCACGGAGTGAGATTCTCCATTATTACTTAGGCAAATTGCGTACGTCCTGATGTTTGTTTTGAAAAAGAGCTACGTAGTTTTACTAGCCATTAGGCCGAAGTCGATGTCTTTCGCTGGTAGGAAACAAACAAGGCGACTGGCGACGTGTTTAGAGTTGCTCAATAATTCCCGTATTACTCGTTTTATCTTCTTCTTTCAGCTTTTACAAATAAAGTAAAAATTATTTGTTGTGTGCTCGCTCATTTTTACGTTTCTATCGTCGAGCCTACTGCAGCTAACCATCGTTCTAGCTAACGACAAATCTACCAAAGGGGCTGTTTTATCGAAATGAGAGGGGGCTCCTCGTACGGAGACAGGGACAGAGACAGAGATCGTGGACGAGACAGGTACGTTTTTCAGATTTAGCACAAAAAAAAAAACCCAAAACAAAAAAAACAAAAAACCCCAACAACTTAGTGTTAATTAATGTTTGAGCTTCAAATATAGTTTGGCTTTGCATGGATGAAAGGTACACACAAACAGAAGCTAAGCTAACGCTTAAAGATCCTTTCCAGTTAATATTTACATCGTCAAAAAACATCAGATCAGTCGACGAATAAAGTTAGGTAAAGTGTAAATTGAAAATAATATTACCACAAAGGACTTTAAATGCTAACAGCGTGTTTGTGGAACCCCACACTATTGCTTCAAAGTTGCCCTAACTGTGGTGTGGGTCATGTTTCCCTTCTCACTCAAACGTATTTCAGCTATTGTAAAAGTTTTTATTGCACGTCTGATCTCGTGCAAATGATTACATTAGATTTTGGGCTGCAGTAAAGTAATGGTGTTTGATTTAGGTAATTATCATTTTTGAAGGAGTTCTAATTAGATACTGTACTGTAGAATTGACATTAATAACTCGGCTGACTTACTACTTTGTCTAACTAAAAATAGTTTAAATTTAAAAGGTATATCCATTAATCAAATTTTATTTGTACAGCACATTTCAGCAACAGGCATTTCAAAGTGCTTTACATCATAAAAACAGCCAAAAAAGGCAATCCAACATAGAATCAACAATCAAAACATTGCATTAAGCCAAGTTCCATCGCTAAATTCTCAATTGATTATAACTAAGACAACACATTGGTAAAATATGCACATCCTAAGAAGCTTGAAGAAAATGGGGGGCATAAAACTGATTTGTCCAAGAGAATAGAAGAGTAATAGGCAGAATGTACCTTGTAGATGATGCCGGGCTTTGGTAGCTTGTCAACACACAGTACCTTCATTTTACACACACTTCATAGAACCCATGAACTACAAATGCTGTCTCAAGGCACTTAAGATTACAAGGCAAATTGCTCCAGTTTACATTTAGTAAGGTTTCATTCAATTTGGGTCAATTTTACACAGTCATTTAATGATTTAAATCAAGTTAGCATTGGCCATTGTGAATACTTTTAGTTTCAGATTTAATATGAAAGCATAAAGAGGAGGAAAAAGATAACTATTGCCTGTTTTACTAGGGAGGTACCATTCCACTTTTTTTCACTTCTAGTATGGATTCAGAAGTGAATCCGTACTGGATATATATGGCATATATATCCATATATATATATTCATATATCCATATATATGGTATATATATCCATATATATATATTCATATATCCATATATATGGTATATATATCCATATATATGCCTATAGCATTGGCTGATACCAATCCGATACAGCAAAGCAGCGCTGAAATGACTTAAAATGTTTTTTTTAAACATAGACATAAATGTACAGACTTACAAATTTATTTGATAACTCCACACCAGTATAGCACATGTAAATATGCCAATTACTTTACAAGCTTCACAAACAAGATTCTTTGATCTTGAGTTACTGATTAAGAACCCTTATCTACTCTAAAGTACTTCAGAAATGGGTATGGTTAGAGACTTAATTTGCATAATAATTGGTTTGCATCTTACTTTCTTTTGCTTTACGTGTCTCAGACCACGGTTTGGAGGGGGCATGGGTGGCCGCAGCGGACCGCCGCCTATGAAGTTTGGAAATCCTGGTGAGCGTCTCCGCAAAAAGAGGTGGAACTTAGATGAGTTGCCAAAATTTGAAAAGAACTTCTACACTGAACACGTTGAAGTCCAACGCATGGGTCAGGTAATTCATTTTTTTCTTCTTTTCTTTGTACTTGCTCAGACACCATCATCATTACCGGTAATAATAATAATAACAAGCTGTTTGGTTATGAATAATTTTTTTTGGAATGCTTATTTTTCTTGTTTGCTTCCTTATCTAGTATGATGTGGAGGAGTTTCGCAGGAAGAAGGAGATCACCATCAGAGGCTCTGGCTGTCCAAACCCTGTTACTGCTTTTCACCACGCTCAGTTTCCTCGTGAGTTAGGTCCTTTTTACTCCATCTTTCATAAAGTCTTTTGCTGTAAAAAACAATAAAAATCTAAAATTCTCTACTTCCATAAACCTTATTTGCCTCAGTTTAGCACATCTGCTCATTCTTTCACGTTTGTAAATATCCTATATTATTTAAATGTCATGCACAATTTAGCAACATTTGTTTGTCTGGTTTTAAAAATTTTTTTTTTTTTTTTTTAGAAAAACCCAGACAGATTGCTTTCAATAACATTTAAATGACTGAGTTAAACTGTCTCCTGCCTTTGCCTTGCAGAGTATGTGATGGACGTCCTGGTGCAGCAGAACTTCAAGGAGCCCACAGCCATCCAAGCCCAGGGTTTCCCTGTGGCCTTGAGCGGCAAGGACATGGTGGGAATAGCACAAACTGGCTCTGGGAAGACGCTGGCTGTAAGGATTTCTCTCCATGATCTTGTCAATAATGTATTCAAATCATTTTTAACATTTAATTTGGTATCTAATAGGTGAAAATCTGTGAGGGATTCTGACATATGAACAAAAGAGACAGAGTAAAGTAAAAAAGTAATTCATGGCGTATAATTAGTATCATAAATAACCTAAACTTTATAAGCAAAATGCAGGTAATTTAAGTTAATATTTAATGTTTTGAATCTAAATTTTTGGCAAAAATTGTGAAAGCAGTTCTAACAACTTGTTGCCTCCTTGTTTCCCCTTGCAGTACCTCCTTCCTGCTATTGTACATATCAACCACCAGCCCTACCTGGAGAGAGGGGATGGCCCCATAGTGAGTGCAAGAGAGAGTTCAGTTGAAACGGTTCAGTGCACAGAATCCTTCTCATTTATTCTTTCTCCTTCGTCTTCCTCTGTTCTCAGTGTCTGGTCCTTGCACCCACCAGAGAGCTGGCTCAGCAGGTCCAGCAGGTTGCCTACGACTACGGCAAGTCCTCCCGCATCAAGAGCACCTGCGTGTACGGCGGCGCACCCAAAGGCCCACAGATTCGAGACCTTGAGAGAGGTGGGCGTGGTGGGCTGACGTGGACTGTTTGGCTTTTGATTGTTTCTGACATTCTGTTCATATCCGACCGTAGGCGTTGAGATCTGCATCGCCACGCCGGGTCGCCTCATTGACTTCCTGGAGGCGGGGAAGACCAACCTGCGCCGCTGCACTTATTTAGTGCTGGACGAGGCCGACCGCATGTTGGATATGGGCTTTGAGCCGCAGATTCGCAAGATTGTTGAACAAATCAGAGTAAGGCGGCTGCGGTTCTGTAGTTTTGCTGTTTTCAAATGACCATTGATAAGTGAGGGTGTTTTTTTTTTTTTTTCCAATTTGTCTAAATCCATCCCTCTCTTGTCTCTTTCAGCCTGACAGACAGACCCTGATGTGGAGTGCAACGTGGCCAAAAGAGGTTCGGCAGCTTGCCGAGGACTTCTTAAGGGAATACATCCAGATTAACATTGGCGCTCTGGAGCTCAGTGCCAACCATAACATTCTGCAGATCGTCGACGTCTGCATGGAGACCGAAAAAGACAACAAGTAAGACTTAAGCGTGCGACCTACATCATTTGCTTTTTGATCTTCTCACGCTGCTGGATCCGAGTTGATTTGCTAAAATTGTCTCTCTGCATGCAGGCTTATTCAGCTGATGGAGGAGATAATGGCTGAGAAGGAGAACAAAACCATCATCTTTGTGGAGACCAAAAAGAGATGCGATGATCTCACCCGGAGGATGAGGCGCGATGGGTGAGGAGGATCTGTGAATCTTTAAAAAAACGTGGTGGGCAGCTTTCAGTGTTTGAGTTTGACTTGCTGACTCGATGTGGTTTTGTTACCTAGATGGCCAGCCATGTGTATCCATGGAGACAAGAGCCAGCCAGAAAGAGACTGGGTTCTCACTGGTAAGAATACATCAAAGCAGTGGAGGTCAGGATGTTGGCATCTCTGAACTTTCATATCATGCATACCTTAGGACTATGGATAAAAATAATTTCTTGTGCTAACGCCGACATATTTACATTGATGCCTACGGCTGACGTTGATTAATATGCATTGTCCGAGTTCAAATAAATAAATAAATGAAATGAGAGTCTACAGATTAAAAACATTCTCTGGGTTGAAGTCTTTTAAAGTATAGAATGTACGGTAAATAATTTTTTTAGCATTGAATAAATGTGAAAATAGAATGTGGACAAATATGTGTAGCATTTTTTCTTTATCGTTTAGAAGTGTTCACCGTCAGTCCGTCTGTCTTTGTGTTGTCTCAGTCTTTCCACCAGTCCTTTCACAATCCATTATCCATTAGTCATCAGCCTAATAATTCACATAATGCACCTGTTTTACAGTATTAATTAATTTCTTACCTAAAGAAGAAAAATCACACTCCCTCACACCTAGCATAATCCAACTTTCCCTCCTTTAAGATGTTTCCTCTCTTCCCTTTCATTTAATCTTCTCCTGCTCTGGTTTATCAACTATTTGGCAACATTTTTTTCCAACTTGCCTGTTTCTGTTTCAACTCCACAGAATTCAGGAGCGGCAAGGCCCCGATCCTGATCGCGACAGATGTTGCCTCTAGGGGTCTGGGTATGTCTGGGATCACATTGTTTACTTCCTGTGATTTCTGTTCTCAGCATCATTTGTCTCATTTGATTTGTTCTTCAGCTAATAATGAATTTACATGTATTCAAGTCAACCATAATCACCAGTTAATGCTCTGAATTAAATTAAGCAGGTGGTAAGTATAACAAGTTGTACAGCAAGCAGGCTTGAGAATTATTACTTATATCCCACGAGCTTATTTGCAGGTATTGTTTTCGCAAAATAACAGAAATTATGTATACTTTTTCAAATTAATTTCTTAGGTATAATGTCCGTAAATTGAGTTTTTCCTTATTTGTATAAATATATTTTTTCTTCCTTTTTACAAAAATTGTACAAGTGAAAGTCCAGCTGTCAGCCAGATATGTGAAAATCACAGACGAAAAAAAACCAGAATGAGTCCAAAAAAAATAAGACTTTACAACCTGGTAACGTTGTCGGCTGAAGCCTGCAGAGCTGCAGGCTTCGAGCCTCTCGATCCAGCAGATTCATAGTCTGTTTCTTGTTACCGCAGTTTAAAAGCTTCCTTCATGCGGGGCTCTCTGGCACGCTGCCTGAAAGGAGGGGTGTGTGGGCCCACAACGTCCTGCGCACCTTTTCTTATGTCTCCTAGTGTGGTGTCAGTATAAACTCCTTGGATTGCTGCTCATGTTTCACATTTTTCTGCTCAAAATCTTTCAACGTTCACTTCGGGAGAGAGCCGTATGTTTAGGAGATAGCTTTGAAAAAAAAATGGAGGGGGGAAAGAAAAGGAACAGCTTAACATCTGACATTTCTGTAGAATATTCTGAGAAGGGGGGATAAGTAAAGTTTTGTAAACTTTTACCAAATTTCCATGACTTTATCCTTGTTTTCTTCTCCCCTCTTCTCCTCTCAGGGTTTGGCAGCACACGGCAGCTGTAACAGTCTGTGCTGCTGTCTCTGTCCCCCTCAGTCACATTATAAAAGGCAAGCTTTGTGAGCTTTAGTGGGATTAACACCCATATTACTCTCCTGAACTAAGAAAAAGGGAGAAAAAAAAGAGGGAGACTCCAACCCCCCATCCCCCATTAATGTCAGTTTGCAAATCCAACGAGCCTTCCTTGGGAGCATCCTGAGGGTCCTGTATGTCTGCCCGTCGGTCCAAAAAGCAGACAGACAGGGGAGAGAGAATTAGACGGGCTCGTCTGGATCCAGTCCTGGCCAGGGTGTGAGGAGGGTCCCGCAATGCGACGAGAGAGCAACAGAACCAGCCATTGGGTGTGCGTGGGTGTGTCCTTTGGGGTTTAACGGTTCTGCTCCCGTCTGACGTTGCTGGAGTGAGCAGAAGGTGAGGGAGGAATCCAGTCTCCCTCTCCCTCAGCCCTTCCCTTTGAACCAGGACTGATCAGGGGGAACCTTTGTAAAAACAACTTGCAGGGGGTAAGTACCGCAACACCCCTTTGTCTTAACTCCTTCACGAGCTCACCCTACAGTCAGATTCTGCCTTTGTGCTTATATTACAAAAGAAAAGAGTTCACGGTTCAATAATCATAGCACACTATTGTTACTGTGTAATAAATGATTAAATGGCGCCCCTCTCGTGACAGAGGGGGAGATGGGAGACTTATTGATCAGCAGTGCTGTCAGAGCCCCACGTCTTCTGTAATGAGAAACAGACTTCCTTACCTTCCACGTTTAGGCTAGTAATCATGAGTCCTCTGAAAAGCACAGAGGCTTAAAATGGTTTCTTTACATGCCGGTTCTCACTTTAAACCAAGTGAGTGTGCAACGTTGAAGGCATGTTGAATAGCAAAGCTGTCTCTGAAATTAATCTTTGGATGTGTGGATTGTTGCACGGTAAGTGAACTCCAGTTTGTTTCAATCTTTCTGCTTCACACCAAGACATGTTGTTGCCTTCATAGATGACTTCAGTCGTTCATAGGCATGAAGCTCCCAGCTTTCTTTAGAATCTCATTAAATACATCACTTCCTGTTCTCTAAAAGCCCTTTACCCTTCTTGAACTTCCTTTGCTGTCTATCCCAAAGATGTGGAAGACGTAAAGTTCGTCATCAACTATGACTATCCCAGCTCCTCTGAGGATTATGTCCATCGTATTGGGCGCACAGCCCGCAGTACCAATAAGGGCACCGCCTACACCTTCTTCACCCCGGGAAACCTGCGACAGGCCAGAGACCTGGTCCGGGTTCTGGAGGAAGCCCGGCAGGCTATAAACCCAAAACTGCTCCAGCTGGTGGACTCCAGCCGTGGAGGTGGAGGCGGTAGGAGGAGCTATATTATTATTTGCAGTGCCAACCAGTGGTGTACTTATACATCAGTCTATATAACTGATTTGATTTCTCTTTGAATTATTCAGGAAAAATGCAGTAACAACATAGGACTTATGTTATGCATCTCACTGCACAATCTATTCCGGAAGCCCGATCCATATCGTTAGCTCATTTACGCAAGTGGGAGGATCGTAGGAAGATGTTTTTTTTGTTTTTTTTATTTCTTTTTGCATCTAACTGTAATAGTAAAAATAGTATATTTTAAAGGCAGTAATGAAACACAGATTAAAAGGGTTTAATTGTATTTTGCTAGACTGCTTTGCTATTTTATGTCAAAAACAAAATCAAGCATATGTGCCTGCATAAACAGTCAAGCACGAGGAAAGATGGAGTCATACTTTTGGATTTTACATAAAACTATGGGATATAGTCTTTTACAATCCGATAACACCTTTTGTTAATCTAATAAACAATTGCAAAAATAATGGTCTTCTACCAGAAGACATTGACAAATACGTTACAGTCCAGTGAGTCCAATACACAATTTCCTACTGCATTATAACCTTATAACTTAATAATTATGACAATAATTTATTAATGGAAAAATAACATTGTCTAGGAAATTAGATCCTTTCAGAAAGTTTACTTTGCTGAACTACAGCAGTGATTTCGAAGTAGTAGCTAGATTTAGCGGCGGTGGTGCAGACAAGGGCGCGACCCATATGCACTACGGGGATCACAGGTTCGAGTTCTGGCCCATAGACCTTTGCAGCATGTATTCCCACTTACTCATATTCCACTTTCCTGTCAACACAAGGCCACTAGAGCCAAAATAAAAAAATTAAAATAAAAAATGCGCGAAAGAGCTGATGGTCCGAATAGTGCTTCCGGGGCAGATGGTGCATTGACGATGCTTTAAATAGCTCTCTTTTCAGGCTAATAAACAGGTTTCTTTGAGGCGATGAAAACAAGAGCCCATTTTAAATGTTACTTCTCATTGTATTTTGGGGGGGTTATTTGCAGGTGGCAGGATGCGTTACCGTGGCGGCAACTCCAACAACCCTAATCTAATGTATCAAGACGAGTGCGATCGGCGCATGCGCTCCGGCGGAGGCGGCAAAGACAGCCGCGGGGGCTTCAACCGCGACAGCCGCAACAACCGCGACGACGACCGCTCTTCGTCGTCCTCCTACAGAGACAGAAACCGAGATCACAGGAACAACTACAACGCCGGCTCGGATCAGTACCAGAACTACAACAACGGCGGAGGCTACAACACCCGCGGCGGAGGCCCGACCGGCGGCGGTCAGGAGCAACCCAGCCAACCGCAGGGCCAGTTCGGCCAGGGCCCTCCTCCACCCCCTCCGCCGTCAGGCGCCCCGCAGCCGTTGATGGCACAGCAGTTTCCCCCGCCGCCGCAGCCCCCACTTATGGGCTTCATGGGGCAGCCACCTTTCCCTCCTTTCCCCGCTGCCCCCCCTCCACCGCCAGGCCCACAACCACCCCGTAAATAGTTATAATTAACATGTACTGGGTAAATTTGTTCAAGTGTTTGTAGCTCAGTTTTATTGTTGTGGTCTCCCAAACAGTGTTATGTCCAATGAGGTAAGGGCTTGTACTTTCACACGAATTTTAAAGCAAATTTAAGAACCCCAAAATAATAAAATTTCTCTAACCTAGTACTGTGAAGAAGGAAAAGGAATTTCTCTCTTTTTTTTTAAATTTTATATTTTTTCCTTTACCAGCCAAACTTTAGGAGTTAGAGATGCAGTCACATTCCAAACACCTCCTCAATCTCTACTTGTTCAACTTGACTTAAAATAAGTGGCTTTTGTTTATAACTTCACTTACAGCTTCACAGTACCTGTTTCTGATCTTCTCTTCACTGGTTTCGGTAATGACCACTTTTAGATAACTTTTTTTTGCCTTTTTATTATCTATTGTGTTAGATTTAGGTACATTTAATCATGCCTGCCTCCACATGTTCCCTTTGTGTAGCAAGTCAGAAGTGAAGTTGTGTTTTGAGCTTTAACTAAAAACATATTGCTGCCTGTTTTCTGTCAACTATTCTCTTTTTACAGCGTTTTCCTAAATAAACAAATTAAATCAATACATTTTTGCCTTCGTTTCCAATTTATTCTGAAATATCAGGTACATTTTTGGATCTGCTTCACAAATAATAGCAGAATATTCTTGGAATTGATTACATGCATAGTAATATTTTGACTTCCAGAATTAGGCGATTTGTCTTCAGAATGGGGCTGCACAGTGGCGCAGTTGGTAGAGCTGTTGCCTTGCAGCAAGAAGGTCCTGGGTTTGATTCCCGGCCGGGGATCTTTCTGCATGGAGTTTGCATGTTCTCCCTGTGCATGCGTGGGTTCTCTCCGGGTTCTCCGGCTTCCTCCCACAGTCCAAAAACATGACTGTCAGGTTAATTGGGCTCTCTAAATTCTCCCTAGGTGTGAGTGTGTGTGTGAATGGTTGTTTGTCTTGTATGTCTTTGTGTTGCCCTGCGACAGACTGGCGACCTGTCCAGGGTGAACCCCGCCTCTCGCCCGGAACGCAGCTGGAGATAGGCACCAGCAACCCTCCCGACCCCATTTAGGGAAGAAGGGTGTAAAGTAAATGGATGGATGGATGTCTTCAGAATGTCATTCTAGTTTTATTTACATATCTTAAAAACAGTCCTTCTCGTTGACTAAAACTCAATATAAGCAAGGCTTCTGTAATGACCTAAGAAGTCTAGAATTAGATTTTTGTTTGGCCCCCTTCCAAACCTAGAACTCTAAAGCTGCAATTGAATCACAAAATGTATTATACAACATCCACTGTAAAGGTTGCAACACATAGAGCACATCTTTGTTTCATAACCTATAGAAGCAATCAGACACCATAAACTCCCACAACACTGAAAAACATTCAGCAGCAGTAACTGCACTGAAACGTTTCGGCTGCTAACTGATAGAATAGGTGTGATATTTGTAAATATTCATGTTTTATTCTATTTTCAGTTGTGATTTATCCTTAATTTATGCTTGACAAAGCCAAACTGTCCCTTACATCTCATTGTATTCCACATGAGTTATAGCCCCGAGAAAGATATTTTATTTTCTCTCCACAGCCTTGTGTTTTGGATCATTGTAGCTGAAGAATAAAATGGGTTTTTACTGGCATCCCTGTGAAACTTATTGTCTAGTGGTTGCTATGGTAACTCAGCAACTGCAAGATGGCAGTTGCAATTTGATAATTATAAATTTCTAGAAATTATGATCAATTTGAAAAAGTATGGATTATAAATTGCTTTGATTACACACACAAAAAAAGAGAAAAGCTCCAATAATACCTGAACTGTGATCCCGAATTCCAGATGAGTAAAAAAAAAAAGGAGGTTTCATGGATTCAGAGCAGGACAATAGAATAAACAGTGGAGGATAAAGTTCAAACCATCTTATCCATCAATCATAAGGGGAAAGGATCATATCCCCTATTCTAATGTCTCTGAGCCGAACTTTCTGACCATATGCAGGAGTATAGCAAAAGCAAATGAGGTGGATCAGCAGTGCTTGCCAACAACTGCGTCATCCAGAACATGTTACTGTAGAATATTGACTTAGTTGCTTGGAAACTGAGCCATTAGCACATCATGACAGTCATCAGACTGTCATACAGAAACAGACTTCAGTCAGAGGCTTCTTCAGAGTCGTTGCCGGATTGTCCGCTACAGGAAATCCTTCCTCAACATCCACAGCGCTTTGAAGACACTTGTATGATATGCGTTATAACATTTAATGTTCTTTTTGGATTAATAGTGTTTTTGAGTTGATTTCATTTATGCTGAAGGGATCTTTTATAGGAACAATTGTCGCAAAGCTTAAAGGTTGCATTTCTTTCTCTCTCTTTTTTTTTTTCAATACAAAATTTATTTGAAGACTTTTCACACAACTTTACCAGTGGTGCCAACAAATACTTCCACATTTTTATCCTTATAATTTTTCCCAAGAACAGCCACCTTTCTAAAATCTCATCATTGTATTCTTTCTGAATACTCCAGAAAAAAATACAGAGGAGTTTATATATTTCTTCTCTTGCTGCACACAACATCTAGAAAGATCATTTAACACATAATGCATCTTATGCTTTACAAAGTCATTTTGGGTAAAGACAAACATGACACAAAAAAAAAGGAAACCCACTTAAGTTATATGTGTACAAAAAAACAAAAACAACCAGACAACCCAATCTGAGGCACATGTGGCAGAATCAAAATCAGTATGACGTGAACATAAGAGTTGAGAGTCTTTGGGTTAATCAGTAGTAGAAAAGCAAAGTGACAAGAGATGAATAAACAAGAATGATTTCACGTGCAAAATATGAACAAAGTAAGTGCATACAAGTTTAAATAAGGAAAAGGAAAAATAATCCTGAGTTAAACTGTAAAAAAAAAACAGTCCTAAAAACAGAAAAGTGCAGAAATAAAAAAAGTTTGTAAAGGAATGGAGGCTATGTGCCTTTCAACTACAAGAAGAAGAAAAAATGAGGCAAAAATAACAGGATTCGTTTTGGCTGGATCAGGCTCGGTAACAATAGCTAGCTGCGGTGAAAACTCTTTGCATTTCCTGTAGAAAGACGTCATCGTCGTGTTCACCCTGCATGCTTTGACAACACCATTTTACATCGGTTCCCCCTGCTCTGAAAAGATTATAAAGATCAGACTGAAACTTAAATCGCTGCAGTGGTTTTTAAAATGCATTTAGTTTCATTTTGTCCACACAAACCCAAGTTTTAATTTGATTTGTCTAATTAGCTTGGAGGAAACCCATTCAGTAGTTTGACCTGCAAACTGTTTAATGTGCAGCAGACTGTGCAGGATGTCGCATAGGAACGGATAACACAACTTTGGGGGTATGCCTGAATCAACAACATGATTCATATGACACGGGATTTGCTCAGCGGTTTGGAAGTTAAACCAATTCACATTCAGAAGAAATTCTGCAAATCAACACACTGGGCTAATTATCTGACAAGGAGGATGCGGCAACTCCATTTAGAAACACTGACAGGATCAAATAAGGATGAGAAGGCACAAGGTCAACTGGCTTCAGCAACTGCTCTCACAGTCCATCAGTTTTTTGTACAGCAGAGTCTGAAACCGCTTCATTGTAATCTGGTCTTTATTTCCCCCCTCCGAAAGGAAAACGTCGACCCAAATATAAAGGATGGTGCAGGTCTGACGACAGGAGGCCAGGTCCTCTCCCTCTCTCTCTCTCTCTCTCTAAAGGTTGCCCCAGGTGTCAGGAGGTGGGAACTCGTCCACGTCGCCGGACTCATCGTGAGATTTTTCCCCCAAGTTGAAAGTTAGTTTGTAGCGCAGACGCACTTTTTCCTGAAAGAAGAGCCACAAACGGGGTGAATCCGACCCAGCTGGACACAGATAAAACACATCAGATGTTCTCTGTAGTGAAATGTGGAGAAAGCACCTTGTGAGGGTTGGCCAACAGCAGGATCTGTGTGACAGCGGCTGGAGGGAGGATGGGGTTGAAGGCTGGCAGGTCAGTGCAGGAGGGAGGCTGCAGCTTTACTTTCATTACCTGGGAAACATAAACCCACTGATTAGTCAAAGTCCATAAGTTACAATAAATTTCCAATGTTTATAAACACAAAAATTATGATTAACTTTCATTTGTTTCTCAAAATGTCTTAAACTGGGCAGGCAAAGATGAAAATGAAACTTTTATGTGACACTATGAGCAAGAATGAACCGATTTCCTTGGTTCTTTACATTTTTAACAAATTCAGATTTTTTTTTTTCTCCAAAGATCTTGGAAATTATAAGTACTTTGAATCCAACAGAAACTGAAGAATTACAATATGATGCCAGTTTCTGCCCCACTGACAGGAATAGAAATATTTATGTATTTTTTATTTTGTTTTTTCAGCATTGTGTGTATTTTTTTTTTTTACTTGTGTATGGAAAGGTTAAAAATTAATGAAAAAAATTTAATAATTAAAAACAAGAACCTTAACTTTTATCTGGTTTTATTAAACTCCAAAAAGTGATTGCAGCTGATTGCCGCAAATTTAAACAGAAAATGGTGATACTGATCACTTGTGGTGCATTTAATAAAATAGGAAACAATATAATTATGTATACTTTTACAGTATTTGAGCCTCCGATCAGAGCAAAACTGTCCGATTTCAGGCTAATTAACTGATGCAAAAAAAATTAAATAAATAAAAAATCCCAGACATACTCTGGGAACGGCTGCCTGGAAACGGATGTTGGTGACGGGAATGGGTGCCGAGGACAGCATGGAGATGATGACCACCAACACGTCGGGCCTCGACGGAGGACAGTCGCATGCAAACGTGAACAAAACCCTTAGGCTGTGTTTGTCGAATACAGTCACCGGTAACACTCTACCTGCAACAGAAAAACAAACTGTAAATGATGCGAAGAAAGTAAAAAAAAAACAAAACAGTGCAATAAATGGCTTTGATCTGAATGCAAACATCAAAAGTGGACACTGGACGAGCATCTGATGACACATTTTGACGGATTCGGAAGCAATTAGGTTGCGGTTTGCTTTAGGGGTTTCCACCTTGGAAAGAAAACTTTGCTGGTAAGAATCTATTCATATTTGTATTTTTCTACCTGATCGGTTTCTGTGTCTACACTAGTACTCTTCGCAAATGACTTCCATGTGTTGTTCCTGAAATCTGAGCAGCATTCTCATATAGAGCTTAAAAGACTTTAGGAATTTAAATAAAAACACGTCAGCAGAGAGAAAAATACAAGTCAACGTATTTAAAAGAACTGTAATCTCTTGCTTTATGCCTTATGTGATGTTACTAGAGACATGTGCATTGTGACTTTATGAGTAAATAATGATTATCCTGGAAAAAAACCTAAACCAAAAGAAAGGCAGATGGTGAGCTTTATTTTAGGTGACGAACTACATCTAATGTGAGTTTTACTGATGTCACAGCAGAAAGTCTGTGACATCAATGTCAAATTCAATGTCTATCAGATTTTCACTGTAAAAACCACCTACGAGGGAGAAAATCGGACTTAAAGATGTTAAATTCACGCTTCTCGAATTACGCCATCATAAAAGCCTCAAAAGTGCAGAATAACTCCAACAGCTGCTGTAGCTTTAAGCTTTGGTGCTTACTAGGCTTGATTGACTCTAGAGGCACTGTGACATCTGCTAATGAGATGTGGTCGTTGGGGTCAACAGATGATGACGAGCTTTTGTCTGCAAAGCCAAGACTGGAGTGGAGGACGCCATCAGGCTGCTCCGACTGAACGAGGAAGCCGGACGTCGGCCCCGGACCCGCAGCAGGCCTGGAGCTCACCCCAGACTTTGCTTGGAGATCTCGCAACGGGACCTTAGAGTGAGGCTGGAGTTTATCCCTACAGAGGAAAACAAACGAGCAAACCCCACAGAGGATCATTTTCTAGCACAATCAAAAATGCTGCTTCAATCAAACATAACTTAAAAGAAATTTGACTTTGCAATTTAACACCTTGAAATTGGGTCTCTGTTTCTTTAAGACTCTCCGCCTTCAGGAAGTTGTCACAACAATGCTTCTCTATTAAGCCTTTAACAATGTTTTTTTTTTTTCTTTTTCTTTTACCAACGCTTCACTGAGAAATAGTTCGTATGATAAGGTCAACAGAATCGCAGTTCCACCAGGTTTTTGCTAATTGCTGCAGCTAGTCTGGAGGAGCTTTGTGGAAATGGTGGTGCTTTGAAATAGTAAGTGTTTCTGCAAACAGAATGGCTGCCAGTGGAGAGACTGGGATTTTTCAAACATGAATGAAGGAATCACAGCAGCGCTCCACATATGTTTTAGATGAAGGAATTGTACTGAAGCACAATGTGAAGCTCAACAAGTCAATTTTACATAATATGCCCCCTTTACATTTGGAACCATTAGAAACACTGATGAAAGGTTTGATAGGTTTTTAGAAATACAGGAAAAATTTAAAGTCTGTGAGAAGCAACTGAATAATGAATTAGGCGTTGGAATACAAAGGTCTTATTTTACAAACCTTCGCGTTGTACGGCCGTGAAGGAACCCTGAACAGGATGTCCACTCACCATTTCACCTGCTGGCTCTCTGGAGGTAGAGACTGCTGCAACAATGTTTTCCCCAGCAAATCCAGCTCTTCCATTGCTCTTGGCGTAGCAGTGCCGCCCCCTGCTGGTGTAGCCTGTGATGTTTGCACCACAGCTGGTTGCAGCGCTACAGCCGGAGCAGAAGACTCTGCAGTATTCAAGGGCTGACAACAAATGGAAAGTTTGATGCAGTGAGACAACAGGCTGCAGAATATAATCGTTTTTATGCGAAATCATAACTGCAGCGATTTGTGAGGGTATTAATTCCCACCTGAGAGATGATGTTAGAGTCACAGTTTTCTGATACATTCAATCCTGAAAAGCAGGGAGGGGAAAAAAAATTATGATGTGCAAGTGGTAAAAGTTAAATAATTCTCAGGTTTAAATCATCTGTAGCTTTCTTACCAAGAGACATGAGTTCATCATCCAATAGGCTCAACCCCAGGCTCTGAGGTGCAGCATGCGGGTTGGAAGGTTCTGTGTTTTCTGAAATGTTGAGTCCTGTCAGGTCTAATAGTGCTGAGCTGCTGCCACCTGATTTAGGGTGTGTAGAAAAAAAAAACACAAGCAACTTAAACCAAAAGGGACGGAGTTGCACACGACTGCAACGATGACTCTGAAAAGACAAACGCACCTTGTTGAGAGGAGAGAGACGTTCCGTCTTTTGACACCTCTTCACCCTTAACCAGCTGCCTGTACAGATTGATGACCTGCGTCAGGCTGTCGTTGGCCTCTAAGATGTCGGCTGCAGGGCGTAAACGTGTTAACGACATTGCGGTGGCGTTCAAATGCTAAACTTTAAACCAAAATGTACCTAGAGCTTCGTCGTTGTCTTCTGTGTCGCTCGCTAATCTGAATAACGTAGGTCTCATCTTCTCACAGCGCTGGTAAAGATCCTGTGATCAAAAATATGTCACAATGTGCAAACAGCGTCACTAAACAGTAATTTATCGACTCGATTTTTTTGATATCCAAATCAATGGCTGGTTGTAATATCCAAATCACAACTTCCTAGTGTGACTCCACAATGGCTCCACAATAAAAGATGAATTCATGTCAAGGCGCTTTAATTTGTTTTTACTAATAAATGAAGTGGGCACAGAATCGAGCTTTCAGGGGTCATTTTAATTGTGCCACACATGCTGTAAGATAAAAAGTGGAGGGGATATCTTTTAGTGGAACAATGAAAAATAAATTATACGTTGCACTTAACAGGTTTACAGAATGACAACATCTCAAATCCAGACAAATGGGAGTTTTATCCTCACTAAAAGCAACACCTGCTATGATCTGCATCAGCTGCTTTGTTAACGGTCCGGTTTTGTCTTGCATGCAAAACCCCACTAAAAAAAGAAAAATATGTAACAAAAATAGGAAGCAATGTAAAGCAACCATATAAAAGAAAGCCTCTGGCTGCATTGGACCACCAAAAACTGCAGCCTGGGCTGCCAGTGATCAACCAGTAGATGTCTCCCTGTGCTGCTGGAACTGGTTCATGTGAAATGGCTCTAATCATGGAGTAAAGGAGCAAAAGGTGAAATCCTAAGTTGGGGCTTATATTTTTCTCATCTTGAGCAACTCTAGTGAGCTTAAATGAACAGGAACTGAAGTTTCAGGCAGAAAATTTAAAAAGCAGCCACTGTAATAATGAACTACAGGAGAAAAAAAAATGTATCTATACATTTAAAAAAATGCTGATCTACTGTAGTTACACAGTTAAGAAAAATCAACAAAATCCAAATGAGTGGTAGGTGGTTAATGACTGAGCGTTACAAACCCTAACGAGCTCCTGGTTGCTATGGGAGCAGCTCTCCTTGCTGTAGCCGTCCAGCAGCTGGCTCAGCAAGCTCACGCTCTCCTTCACCTCCTGGATGGCGTTCACTCGCTTGGAAACTTTCTCCACTCGCTTTTGGTCCTGGGGGGCAGGAGGGACAACGCAAGACAGGAGAAGCCATCTTAATTGGACATTTTTGAAATCCAGTTATTTTTTAATAGGACATATGTCCAAATAATTAAATGATTCTATTTAGCATTTAAAAATGAAAACAGGAATCAGTTTAAAGCCACTGAATTCCAACACAGTTCTAATATTTACATCAAATAAAAATTACATAAGAAAAATGACGGCGATTCAGGTTTTCTGCAAACTGGACTTTTCATTTGAACAGAAATCAAAATCGTTTACATGCGAGTTGATGTCCTGCACTTTGTGAACTGAGTCACTCACTTCTTGAACCATTTCCTTGATGAGCTTGTTTGCTGCTCTTAAATCATCAGGGTGGGTGCTCTTCAACAGGCGGGACAGCATCTACAATAACAGGATGAGGCAGAGAGTGGAAAAAGAACGAGGAAGAGGAATGTGTAGATAGCGAGCCCTCAGGAGTTCAATTCCACATGGTCTAATGGATTTTTGTTCATTATGAGTCTTGAGCATATCCACACACCCCCCTCTCCCCCAAAATACTAGACAAAAATGATCTACTTCACGATGATACATTCTGCTTCTTGATCTCTCGTCACACACCTTGGATTTCTCCTCGTCCTCAAAGATGGCAATTTTGGCTCTGGGTGGAGGAGGTGGGAGTGGCTTGTCACCAGGAAGCACAGGATCTTGCTTTACAATGCCTGGAAATGACAGGAGCATCGATTAACCTCTGACAAAACGAACTCCTAACAGCCCAGCCTCGGCTTCATGTGTAAACACAGTGTGTGAATACTTCAAGGGCACCCAAAAACATTTCAAATCTGGCACAGTACATTCAATTTTCAAATGGACGTCTATTTTTAACATCACAGCACAGTCAACTACTCATGACCCAGGACATCGGTCTCGTGCTCGAGCTGAAAGCAGAACTGGTTCTATCTACCTACAGGCGGGAGAAGAGCAAGTATGGAGAACCAAAACCGACATTATCAGCTTGGGAAGAGAACTAAAAACTTCCATAAGCTACTTTTGGTTAATCTACCACACATATAAAGAAAAAACAGTAAAAACAATACAGAAACCCTCTCAAAAGTCAGTTCCTTAATTACTTGAAAGACGAAAAAAGAACTCACCCTGTTTCTTCAGCATCTGATAAGCTTCAGCTATCTTTGCCTCATCAGGATACCACACGGTCCAGCTGTACATCATCTCCAACACCTTTGCCTTCACCGGCTCTGGAGCCCGGGATCCTAAATACTACAAGAAAGAGAGAAAATGTCTCAAATACTGTAATGATTATTTTAGAGACGGCAGGCTCCTGAAGCTTTTAATCCATATCAACGCTCATATATCCACAGCTCCAATTCCTTTTGAAGCCATTTTAACAGGATGCACATCATCGTTTGACAGAGGGAGTTTGGAAAACAGAGAGTTTGATAAATGGATGGATCAGCAAACGCACGATGGAACAGCGGAACAGTCTGGAAATACAAATATTTTTTCTATGCTCCATTTAATTTTTCACACTTATTCCACAAGACAATATACCTGGTTACGTGAGGAGGGAAAATGTCACAACAAATCAAAAGAATGCTCACAAATACTTAATATGATACATATAAGATGTACATATCTAATGTATCATTTTCATTTTTCTTCTGAAAAGAAAGCCAGAGGATTTCATGCAAAAACTGAAAAATAACACTGGTTTTACTCATGCAGCACAAAAACACAAAATAACATAAAACAGAAATGTGTTTTCTAACACATTTTTGTGTGCTCACATCATGAGCACCAGGTATTATTTGCCTGTTTAGTGTTTAAGCTATTTCAGGGCTAGATCTAAATCCTTTACCTAAAACAAAGTTTTATTTATTAAATCATAAACTTTTTAAATGCCTTTTCTGAAGTGATATTTATTTAACTTCTATTTCACAGTAAAAAAAAAAAAAAAAAGATATTAAATATGCATATGTCCAAATACTATAGACACACATGAGCTTTCATAAGGTGTTCTAATTTTTCCCCAAGTTTACATCAGATTATAAACTTCTCCAGCCTGTAAAGGAACCTTTTTATGGGAACAAAGAGCAGTTGCTTTTCATAGCTTATAATTTAGACTTTGTATTGGAAAGTTGGCTGCTTTTGGTTGGATTTCAAATATAATAAAAGTTTGATCATTCTTGCTACATCCATCCAGGCTCTACTCTACAAAACACTGGACGGCGAAAGACACAGTTTCTCCTTTGTTATTATAGCTAAGAAGAAAAGAAACAATCTCAAGCGTATTAAGTTGCTACAAACCAGTGAGACAAGAGAGAAGGCGTTTACCTTAGGCGAGACCACCTTGATGAGCTCATTAAGAAAGCGAAACTTTCCCACTTCACCATGAAACTTGTTTCCACAGTTCTTCATACACGTCTCAAGCACCTGAGAGAGGACAAGAATTTTCATTTTTGTATATATCCATCTAGCCATTTGGAAGATGCCAAATTTCACTCAAAGTCTGGAGCTTATTGATTCAAGTCTTACCAGTAGTGCTTGCATCGCCTCCCACTCCTGAGGAGACTGGATTTTGTGGGCAAGAAGTCTGGTTGCAAGCTGAGGCCTGATAACAATGCAAATATTAACTGTAGCCTTTTCAAATCGTCTAGTCGTTTAAAACATTGATGGAAGCCTTTTAATTTAGAATTAAATGATTTTAACAAATAAGACAAAAATAACCCAACAACATTTGGCTTAAATAAACTGCACTGTTTCCAACCAGTCAAACTTTTTTTTTTTAGACAAGATTTAAAAGCACTAAAAAGTATTTGCCCCTTTAAAGGTTTGCTTTTCTTTCACAAATAAATGACTGAGATTAAACTAATTTTAAGGTCACACAGAAGGTAACCTGAGTAAACACAAAATGCAGTTTTCACATGACGATTTGTACCTGTCCGTATGTGAAAAATATATACTGTAGTTCACTTCCTCGTTTTTCCCTGAATTAACTGCGATAAGTCACTTTTTTGGGTTAACTTTTGAGGCACAACCTAACTTAATTTTTTTTTAAAGTATTAACTAGATTAAAATACCATCCACCCTTTTTCTATACACCCTTGATCCTAGTGGGGTCAGGAGGGGTGCTGGTGCCTATCTTCAGCGAACCTTTCGGGCGAGAGGTGGGGTACACCCAGGACAAGTCGCCAGTCTGTCGCAGAATTAAAATACCTCAAGAAGTCATTTTTGACGGTAGTACCTTCAGTCAAACATGGCGGTCTTTATGGTTCAGGGCCTGGACAATTTGCCTTGTTTAATGGAACCAAGATTCTGTTTGCTTCCAGAAAATCGTCAAGAAGAAATCAGGGTAATCAATGTATTACCCCAAGATCATGTACAAAACAAAAGGTTTTGGAGTGGCCTAGTCAAAGTCTGAACTTAAAATTACTTGAGATGCTTTGGCATGACCTGATTAGTCTTTCAAGTAGTGTTCCAGACAGCTTTTTTCTCTAAAAATACAAAATAAACAACTGAAAATAGTTGTCTCTCGTCACTGAGCTCATCTTTGACGAACTGTAAATGTGTTTCAAGATCTGAAACCTGTCATTGTAGCTAAAAAAAGAATTTAAAAAAAGCATAGAAGAAATCTTTAAAGGGACAAATAAATATTCAGCTCTATAGCTGTAATTTTCATTCACCATCTTACCCATCTGGTTCAGTGTCGAGTTTATCACAAAATGCCTTGATATTGTCCCAGTCAGTTTCCTTATTGAGAGGATTGGTGGCCTTGTCTGTGTGTGAGAAACAAACATTAAATTTAAAAACTTGGAACAAATTCGTGCCAGCTGGATGAAACAAGACTACGTGACTTAAAAAAAAAATTATGTTAAGTTTGTGAGACGCTAAATGTCAGCTCTGTGGTTTTACGGATAAATAAATAAGGAAAATCTGTTTTTTGCAGAAGTTCCTCCAGTTGAGCAGATCGTTCAGGAAGGTGTAGCTTTTGGACCCGGTTAGTATCACACGGAGGCTTCCAAGATATTTACATTCATTCGCTTTTTAACCAACGACTGACAACGGTGTAGACGCTAACAGCAGAGCCAAAACAGCACAAGTTGTAATTGTCGTTTTTCCTTGTCACCAACTGCACTTTGCTGACTTGATATTTTGACAGTGACAACTCATTAGCTTGTGACGAGGGTGTCGGTGACAACCAAAATAGAACACGAGTTTAACCATAAGGATCCCTCTAAAGCAGTATCTCAGCTCTTGATATCGCTTAAAACGTCATCATGTCTAGTAATGTATGATGACTTACTGATTTGAGACTGAAGGCTAGTCTCATCAGAAGGGGCCGCCGCCATCTTTACAGGATTCTTACCAAGTGGCTACTGTCGCGTGACTTTTGTAACATCGCGTGAATAGGCAGACGTCGTCGGCGTCACCGTCATGTTGTGAGTGGCATTTTGGTTAATGCGTAGGCAAAAAAATCGTCCCATTATTTGAAGCAAAAGCTCGAGTATGAAGCATACATGTGGATTATTATTATTATCATACAGTTACTATTTTAATGACTTTGTTTTCTCTTTTTGTTCACTTAAGAAAAACTCATAAAATGGCGGACGCACTGACCCATCTCTTCTGTGCAGCGCCCCCTGATGGCTGAGAAGAGGAACGACAGAGTGGTTCAGAGAAGAAAGGTCGAAGGTGTGCTGACAACAAATTTAGCTAAACTAGTCTACAGTAACTCCACCGCTTTGAGTTTTATCACCTGCCCATTTTTTTTCAATTATTATCCTTTTTGAATTTTAGGTTTTGACAAGAGTTTTGAGTTGACCCAGCGTCAGTTATAGACTGTAGCAACAATAAGGCGTTGTGGACCAGGTCGAGGAGGAAATGATCATCCCTGTTTCGACGTTATCACAGCATCTGGATATTATTTGCGGATCCCCCAAAAAACGAAGAAGCCTGTTTAAGTGGATTCGTCAAGAAGTTTGTATTGATTAAGCTTACTTTATCAGCTCCAGGCTTCAGTTAGTGTTATAACAACAACAGGCTCGTGTAGCCGTTTGAGTGCCGATAGTTTCACACGGGAAATGAACTTAAGCCTTTTTGTTTTGCACTTGCAACAGCTAGCTAACTTCTCGCACGATTGTGGTCCATGTTCCTAACGAGACTCTGTGGACGTGGGTGAATGCAACGCCTCGTCTCTTCGGGTGTTGCCTGCCTGCCTGGCTGGCTGGCTGTCTGTCGACCCTCTGCAGCAGCACGCTGCTGCTGCTGCTCCGCCTGCTGCTGTGATTTCCTGACTCTCCTGACGCCGTTTGAAACTAAAAGACATCGATTTTTATTTGGCTTTAATGCAGCTGCTCATGTGTGCTGAACAGTAGCACAATGGGATCCCTGAAGGCTCTCCAGCAGTGGTGTCGGATACAGTGCGAGAACTACAACGATGTGGAAATCAGGGACATGTCCGCGTCCTTTCGGGACGGCTTGGCGTTTTGTGCCATCATACACCGCCACAGACCAGATCTAATGTAAGTACTCTGAAACCTCACTATGTATCTGATATAGCTTTAAAGAGATTGTAATGTTTTAAACGCCATGAAGCCTAAGGAAACGTCAGCACCCTGCTGTTACAAGATTGTGAAGAAATAAAAATAAAGGTCTACGGTCTTCTGCATTAAATTTAGCAGCAAATTCACTTCCAAGTTTAATCAGATGATCACAAGTCTTTTGGCATATATGAGGGGCTGTGTAACCTAAGATTTGGCTCAATTTCATTCACAACAAATGTAATGTCAAAGCAATTAACAAGAAAATGAGTGAACTCAATTCACAGAAACGTATAATCAAGTAAAGCCAATCAGATTCCGATTCCCTTGCACACCTAGTTGACAAAGTAGTCAGAGTCAGTTTATGCCAGTTGGTTGAACAAAACTGTCCACATTGATCTAATAAAGCATTATAACAAACTGAAATATTGTAATTTGTTCAGAAATTGCTTGTTTCGTTTAGGCGTGTTGTGTTGTACAACCCCCCTGATGAATAGCTTAACAGTGTGGGACAAGCCTTGCTATCTGTCTGTGATAAAAACCCATCCTCTCCATATTTCACACCCACACAAGATAACACAACATCATCCGTGGTATTTAGGTGGTTAATTATTTATGGGGAAGGGACAAGGATGACTTAACATTGTTTTAGTCAAGCTCAAGAAGAGGAATTTCTCAACACATTTTAACCCTACATAAAATGACCATGACCTAATCATAGTGAGAAATTACCACTTTAAATACAGAGCCTTTTCCCTTTTCAGTAAACGCTTTAAAAGTAAAGCAGTTAAAGTACTTTGGACCTTTTGGGATTTTGGAAGAATTAAAAACAGGTTAGTGACAGATACATACATACAATGTTGGATTTCCTGCATTTTCTGTTGGACTAAAGACTAGTACTTTAACCAAGAAAACATTTTTGTCTGCTCGCTTGTGTGTTTTAGTCTTTATACAAATTGAAGACTGTTGGTCGGACCAAATTGAAATCTCAAAATCTGCGCTAATTGGGAAAAGCTTTATTAATGCACCTTTAGTGAACTGTTCAAAACAGTATCCGGGTTTTAATTAGTGTTAGAAGTAAGTATAAAGCAGTTTGTATGCTATAAATCTGAGAACTTAACAGTGTTCTTACTTTGTAGGGTTCTTTCATCTTTTTAATTTAAATTCCAAGAATACTCTAAAAAGACATTTTAAAAGTAGTGGCAGTTTTTTTTGTCCACACACAAAAAATACTCCTAATACTTAAAAACATATTGTAATCTGTTGAACAACCTTTTACTTATGTCATATCTTATTATTGTACATCCAAACAAAGTGTAACCATGCATTTTTATCTGAAACTATTCTATTTGTTTCAAGTAGTGCTTTAGTGGGGGACTGACCTTTTCCTCCTGCACAGGGAGAGAACACAAGACGACACAAAACACAACATAATCTTTGTGATTTGGGTGGTTTGTTGTAGGGAAGAGGTTCAGGATGACTTGCCGCTGGTTTGGTTGAGGTCAAGAGCAGGAAATGTTATCACAATGCAGTTTATTTGTGTAGCAACAATTCACAAACGATTGTCACCTCAAGACCTTTTGCAGAACAGGCCTGTTTAATGGCCAACAATATAGATAGATATAATCAAATAAATCCATATAAAAGCCATCCAAACATCTAGACAGATTCAGAATCGACTAGCATGCAGTCCATTTTGATCACAGCTATGACACAGATGGTCATTTATCTGTGGATCTAAAGAGTTTCCTATTTTAGATTGATATAGATTCAGATTCAGACAGTTAATCAATTCTGGTAGGCATTTCATTTGTAGTCTTCCCGTTTTGCATTTACCTCTAACCTGCAATGGAAAATCCAATAGTGGGCTATAGACAAATCCTGAAAACGTCAAGTTAGAGCTGGAATGTTGAGGCTTTTCCTGGTTGACTCCTGTTTTTGTTGTTCTGTTTGAGCAGTTAACATTATTATTGTTTTTAATGCTAAACACTCTAATGCTTAACACATGATAGTTGTGCTGCAGTTTTTTTAGATGGCGTTACGTGTTTGCCATCCACTAACAAACGAAGCAATTGCAGCTTTATTACAATGATTGTATCAAAAACCTTTTATTTGCCTTCTCTTCTACTCAAAAAATGGTGTTTAAATTTATTCTGGAGGTTGACATCATTATAGACTAAAACCAGTTTCTAAACTCTTAGTTTTGCATTTAATAACCAGGGGAAAATAATCGTATTTTTCCATTATGACCTTCAGATCATGTGACAGTTGATCCTTGACGATTGATCGGGACATCTCGACAACAAATACTGCATAGCTGGAGCAAAGCCTCCTTGCTTCTTTGAAAAGTACTATTCAGGACTCGTATCCTCCATGTTTAGCAAAGAGGAGCTTGAAGTAGCTTTTAGCTCTTGCTTTGGGCACAGTATGATCTCAGCCTTAAACGCTGCGCAGATTATTATCATCAACATTCCAACGTTGGCGTGCTCTCGAGTCACATCACAGGACATGGCATGTTACAGAAATCAAATTCATGCAAACACATAATCCTGCAAAGCTGCTTTTACATTGAATTAGTGACAATAACTGAAAAAAACAAAAACAACGGAAGATGCAAGAAGGGCATGACGGTTCGTATTTTTAAAGGGAGCATAAGTGAGAACAAAAGTAAAACTAGAGTGCATCTAAAACAAAAACACTTCCACTATCAGCAGTAATTTAACATCAAAGCACCGGTGACACCACTTCCTTCTCTTTAAGTTTCAGGCTAGAGTGTTTTCTCTGCTTGGAACAAAAAAAGTAAAGTATGTTACACTTGTAATATACAAGTGTGAAATTTGTCATGCATCACAGCACTATTGTTTAGAGACATCTCTACACAAACACATCTGATTTTATGTTATGCATCCCTAAAAAAAATATCTGTACTTTCCAATATGTTTATTGCTATGCTGCAGAAAATGTAAATATTGTATTTGCTGTTTTCCCCCCCACAGTATCATTTGGCCCTTGCTTAAACAATTGCCCTTCTTTGCAGTGTGACAGCAACCATTCACAGAAAATCTGTGCTGCGTATGACTCGCTTTAGAAGTCCTCTCTGTGTAGCATAATGCAGCTCTGTTGGTAGCGCCTGTGCTGAGCAGCGTTAGGATTTCCTGCTGAAGCAAGTCAACGGCCTCCATTGTAGTGGCTGGATTGCACACAAGCTTTCTTGTAAATTATGTTTGTGTCCTTCCCCTGGTACTTGGTGACAAAGAGAAAACATCTGGTGGGCTGATTCTTAGATTAGCATCTTGTTTCTTTTCAGAGTACAAACTAGACTTTGCCTTGATGTAACAGAGTAAATATTGACTTATTATTAAATTTTTGACTATCCGGTGCTGTGGAATATGGAGGGTTTAAAGGACAAAAGTTCACGAATCATTTATACTTTTTGTTTTCTTTCGTCCAAACCCTTTTGCTTAACTTTCTCTGTGCTGCGGATGATCAGCCGAACTCGCACTGATCCAGATAGGCAGCCCTGTCGGTCTAATCTGTGCATGAGACTTCTCTGCCTGTCAGACTCTATTTGCCATCAATTTGGATCCAGGCCATTGTTTCCCTGTACTGTAAACTGCAGCCAACCGTTTTCATCTGAGTAAAGTGCCAGTGATGCGGAGGAGAGGCGTCGTCATAATTCCTGTGGCCAAGGCCAACCGTTACTAACACAGGGGGAGTCAGTATTGGTACAGCCAGATTAGTCTAAGCTAGAGTGCCCTGCCGAAGTATGGATAACTTCAATTTCTCCACATTTTTTCACATTGCCACCCCAAACATGAAAATATATTTAATTGAAATTTTATCTAATAGACCACATAGAAGTGGCACACAGTTTTTAAGCTTCTAAAAAGTGGAGAATTGTAAATTGTAGCCTGCATTGCATTCTGCCCTGAGTCGATGTGTAGAGCCGCTATTCACTACAATTGTCTGCTGGTATTCAGCATTTGGCAGCAATATTTGGTAGGTTGAGAGCCACACACATGCAAATTTTATAACGATAATATATCTGAGATGCTAAAAAGAGTGTTGGCACACTGTGATGAAAGAGGAGAACCAGGAAAATGTAGATTATCTTTTAGCTTTTGTGTGGATGAAAGGCCAAAATACATAAAAATGGATTACTTTTCCCAGATATCAGGCTATATGGACTAAACCCATGGTTAGTAAAGTTTTACTGCAGGTCTTATAATCAGTCGATGGTTTTTGACCCTCTGCCTCCTCAGGAATCAGGTGGGAGCTGCTGTTAGCTTTTTCCTTCTGCTACATCCAAGTGGTGTAGCCACTTATTTTTTTAACTTTAAACAAGATATCAAGATAGCTTGTTGGCAAAATTAACATTTATGTTGAGAAAAAAGAAAGACTATCAGGCTTCTGGACTGATAGTGAACAATGTTCTCACCTTTATCTCAAGCAGCATTCAGAGCCTTTGCTGTTGGTTATTTTGTTTAGTTTTTACTTTAGTGTTTGCTTTGTTTTTTGTCCTTTTTCTTGTGCGAGGCAATGAAAAAGTTAGAGTTGTTCGGACAATTTTTTATTTTTTTTACTTGATTTGTGAAGAATTGCGTTCAGTGTGTTCAGATTTTTAGACTGCCGTAGATATCGCTACTAGTACATTCTGTTTAATTTTGAACAAAATGCTTGTGATATCAGTTTTCTTATACTTTTTAAGCTTTTGTTGTCTTGTAGTTCTTGTTAAAACTCATAAAATGTAAAAATTTTTACCAGTAAAACAAATTTTCATCTAATGCTGAGTAATTATAGTTACATTTGTAAATGGCAAACTGGAAGGTATTTTTTTTGTCTGTCATAACTTGATCCTGTTTTTATTTATTTTTTTTAAGTCGGCACAAAAATCTTCTGACTGAACTAAATTTAACAGAGTTACTGACACAGCCAGGTTTTCATCGTGAGGATTTGAAACGCCCGACACTCAAAGACGCACTGTTCCTCAGCATTACTCACTCCCAAAATAAACCCAGAGTGGGGCCGAGTTGCAGAGGATTAGGATTGCAGTTCCAGTCTCACGCCTGGTCTCATCATATACGTCTGTGTCAGCGAGGATCTAGAATATGAACCCTGTCCAACGGTTTCAGGGAGTGTTGCAGGTCGCGCTCAATTCATTTTGCAGCAACGGAGGAGTTTGGCACAATCTTGATGTCCGGGGTGGTGTGTGTTGCAGTCATGGGAACTAGATTACAGAGAACAGAGGTCACTTTGTGAGCCTCTGACAAGCAGCTCATTCAGAGGATTTTGCCTTCTTGAAACAACCACATGGTTTCCAAAAGCTTTCGCCAAAGACAGGGTGTGTGTGTTTTTTTTTTCCCCCTTCATGCTTCATTAGTCATTTGCATCCACACAGACACGGTTATCCCAGAGCTGCTCAGACGTTTTCCAGTTTTACTGCAGGAAGTTTGCCGGCAGGAGCCTGGCTGTACTTGCTTGCTCCAAGCACTTCAGGGCCAAGTCTTGTAATTATCAGGCCCGTGCTAGTTTGATGCTGCTGTTTCTTTCCCTTTGTTCAGGCAGTTTATCGGCCTCACGTGGCGTTTATGTGGAGGTTGGACATTCTCAGCTGTGGTATGTGTGAAGCAGGCAAGCTCAACATTGCTGTGTGTCTAGCTGGCCTGCCAGTAATAGAAAGGTGATGAGTAAGACTTTGTAAGCGGAATAAATACCATACTGTTCAGTAAAGGGATGACTTTGAAGATTCTTTGGGATTCCTTCATTTTGTTTGCCTTGGGATACAAAAAAAAGTTACCAGAGCCTGCATAGGTTAAAAACTGACGGCAACAGTCAATGTGGTCTATTTCATTTTTTGTTCAAAGTTCTTCAAGTTTAAAAGAAATTCCTGTCCCGTTTATGCAAATTAGATTTATCATGCATAAATAGCATCTTCACCTAATCTACGTTTAAAATTGATTTCAATACCAGGGAGGAATGAAGGAAAAGAAATCAAATAGCGAAGGGAGTATTAAAATTCACTACAATATTTAATTACACTAGTAAATTATGCAAAGATAATTTCAAGGGATTCAGAGGCTTACCAGCTGGTAAGATTAAAAAAATGAGCTTGTAGTGTGTAATTATAGTGGCTACATGCTAATTTGTATCTGTCTTTCTTTTTTTTTTCTATTACAGAGACTTTGATTCACTGTCTAAAGAAAACGTCTATGAGAACAACCGTCTGGTGAGTCACAAACTTTTGCTCTCATGAAGTCATTTTTTTCTTTTTAATGATGGAGTATTAGCTCATTTCTTGCAAGCTAGCTTTTAGGCATTGTATCTGTTAGCCACTTGTCCTTTGGGGTGAATGCAGTCATGGCTGGCGTGACTTTGATTTATTTAACAGCTTATGTGGGGTTAATGTTACTTAATCCTGGTGGAGTCTGACTAAGGCTCAGACTCTGAGGGAGACATATGATGCATTCAAGGTCAGGAAAAAAAACATGTTCTTTGCATAAGCCTGTAGAGAAGTTATGAAGAGAGGACTACAAGAGCAAAGAACTTTATTTGCAAGTTTTTTTTTTAGTCTTAATTTTTCCAATTGTTTATAAAAAAGCTATAGGGGAAAAAACCTTCAATGGCACGAGGACATTCAAACTCTTCTTATAATTGCTGAGCAGCTTTTTGCTTGTTTCTACTGGCATTTTAAAAACTTTTGCAATAAGCTCCAGGTGTTTGAATCACCCTCTTTCCCATCACCATGATCTTTAATTTCCTTCTCAAATCGTTCTATCATCTCCATAATATTACTATTGCTTCCAGTCATTATACCAACAATTTTACCAGCAACATTTATTTTCCCCTTGGGATTAATAAAGTATTTTTGAATTGAACAGAGCTGGTAAATGAGAAGATTTCTTTAATCTTAAATCTGCCAGGGGTAGGAATAATTTTTTAATTACATGTAAGCACATTAGCTAAAACACGACACAAACAGGCTGCGGCATCAAATACTGTCTCTCTTTCACTGTGAGAATGTTTTTTTTAAAGGAAGTGAGGGAAAATACAGATTTGTTCACAGATTAATAATGCTCAAATTTCCATTTGGTTTTGCAAGCTAATTAGGCAGCGATTAAAAAAAAATTGTTACAGGTGAAACACACAAACAGTGCTAACGGGAGTGTGTGTGTTTTACACAGCCATATATATAAATATATATATATATATATATATATATATACCATCGGCACTGTTTGTGTGTTTCACCTGTAACAATCACAGATGGTAAGCCAGCGACAATTATCAGAAATTCACTTTCTTCATTGATTCCATTTTCAATCTTTTGAATTCAAGTAAATGCCTAAGGATTTATTGAAATCAATTTGATAAAGTCATAATGTGATTGTCAAATTAATAATCAGGTTAGATAAATGATCAGAAAGAGTTCTCTATATGCCTAACCTTTTACACATCATGGACCCCTGGCTACTATAAATTATCAGCCTATCAGATAATGTTCCTTCCCTTCCTCCTTCATGTTTCTGCTGCAGGCATTTGAGGTGGCGGAGGTGGAGCTGGGCATTCCAGCCTTGCTGGACGCAGAAGACATGGTGTCCATGAAAGTCCCGGACCGACTGAGCGTCATCACATACGTGTCTCAGTACTATAACTTTTTTAACAACAAGTCCCAAGGTGGGTTCACTTCGTTCTCCAAAATCTTCAAAGTCTTCCATGTGATTAACCTGACTCCTTTTGCTCTGTCTACCACAGCAAACCCTCCATCTATGAAGAGGCTCAGTACAGTCAGCCATAATGAACCAGCTCAAAAAAGGCCGTCAACTCCTTTAGAAGACAAAGGGGTTGAGCCTGAGGTAAGTGTGTGAAATGGCATGGAGGGAAAACGCATTAAAATGAACTAATGTCTGTGTACTTGCATTGTTTTTCATACTTGTCTTCTGGCTAAAATTTATTAAAACTGCATGACAGCAACAAGTATTTTTCAAATAAACTCTATTAAATTATAAATTCCACATGTTCCCTTTTTTAAATATATATCTGCATGATCCGTTTGGTTTTAACTGTGAAGCCAACATTGCACCAATCCTCAATGGGATTGATATTTCTATGCGTCCCTGTTTGAGCATTGTGTTATGGCTGGGGGTGGGGGTGGAGGGGGGGGCGTAACCATAGCGATAGCATAAGTCTATAAAGATAGCCTCTGTATCCTGTCTTTCTTTTTTCTCGCATGACTCCAATTTCTTTCCTCCATCCCATACTGGCATCATATCCTCCCCCTTCCTCATGTCTGTAGATGGGAATTCATTCCTCTTCCTGTTCTTCATCCTCACATCTGTTCCCCCCTTCACTCTCTGGTCCTGAGCCTAGGCAGTAATGTGGGGGTGGGGGTTGGGGTAGTAAGTAAAGGAAAAACCCTTTAGGTCAGTGTTTTCTAATCATCTTTTGCATATAAAAGACTAACGGCGGTTTTATCCTAACATCCTGTGTGGCAGGGTTTGCAGTGCGTTGCCTTTACATAACGCATAACACACAGAAATGCCTAAAAACATAACAAACCTAAATTTCAGTCACAGCAAAAAAAAATTTGAGTGCTAATCTGTTTTTTTTTTTTTTTTACTATTTATTACTTTAACACGTTTTTTTGTTTGAACTAACTGCTGTTTTAAGCTGTGCAGACGTGAATCAGCGATTTGCAGATGTAGCCAGATTAAGCAGAATGAACAATCCACATCCTCAAATCCTGACTCCATGTGTAATTTCCCCCTCCCTCATTGCTCTACATCTTGCCCCTTCCCCTGATGTCTCCTCCTTGTTCCTCCCCGTCCTGCAAACAACATCCTGGGTCTGTGGCGTCGTCGGGTCCTGCCCGTGCAGACCGGTGCAGAGGTGGCTGCGGCGGCCAAGCGCAGCAGTCTGAGCAGCACTTGTGCTGCTTGCCAGAAACACGTTCACCTGGTGCAGAGGTTCCTCATCGACGGCAAGCTCTACCATCGGAACTGTTTCAGGTGAGTACTGAGAAGATGGCTGCAAAACATCAGAGGAGTCAAACCTATTTTTTGGCACGTTAGAGAAAAATAAACTCCTAAATTAATGGGACATCTATTTAAATGGATTGCTGTAGCTAATATTTAATAAGAATTGGGTATTTAATTGTTTACAAACATTTTCTTCCAGTCCTGCGTGTAAATTGTAAACTCATATATTTGCAATATAGATATTTGGAGGCATTTAGATGATAAAATGGCAATAAAAAAAAAAATTGAAATAATTTCGTTGTTTTTAACCAAAAACACAGATTTATAACCACAGCACATAGTTAGAGTCAGAAAAAGAAATAGTTAGCACAAAATCTGAAAGTTTTAGACGGGCTACTACATCATTTATGTGTAGTGTGCTAAACGGCACATCATAATTACATTCAATTATATTTTCAAATGGAAACAACAAGCACTTACTGATGCTGTCATGTAAAACTTGTGGAAAAATGGTTTCAGCTGCTAATCAGATATTGGCTTTTAAAACATCAATCACATATCAAGGAAATTCATCGTATCTGAATACAATGTGGTCTTTAGGTTCTTTCTTTTTTTTTCTATAAAGGTATACTTCCGGCCAGCATAAAATCGTTTTGTTCTAAATTTAAGAGTAACACTTCTCCCACAACACTTCATCATCACAGCTGCTGAAGCGTTTACCCAGCCACTGAACCAGATGAATTTAGGGCAATAATTTATATAACTCCATTAAAATCTGATTTTTTTTTTTTCTTTTCAAACTAAATCTGATTTTAAGCCTTTTATTCTGACTTTCTTTTCTTGAAACAAAATAAATTACAGAAAATACTTTCAAAAAGTAGCTTTTCTTTCAATCAATCTTTCTGTGAGCTGACTTGAATTCAAAGTCCAACTAAATAGAAGCTGCAAAGCACATTTTTAAACAAGATGGTGGGCCTTGGGCGTTCTGACGTATGGAACTCAGTGAGCGTATTGTTAGAAAAAAAAAAAAAAGATTTTTCAGAATGTGACTAATTGGAAAAAAAAAAGCAATTCATGGCATAACCCCAGCTTGAATGCAGTTCAACTGATGTACTTTGTATGAATAGTTCCTCCTGTTGGTTTCTAGTGAAGACATGTTTATGGTGGCCTGCACCAACAACCACCATCAGGTTGTCATTTTTTAGCTATAAGCTTAACATTTTCACTTTCTAATATATGTAATCTTTTTGATTATGCAAATATGGTGGATGTGCTTTATGTGTGCATCACAATTACAGGATTATACTGAAACAAAATATATTTGTAAAATCATGTTTTTATGTAAAACAAACAAACAAACAAAAACATAGTTTGAGTTGTGACTGTTATTGACATAAGATTTATCATTAATATTTCTAGGGTGACAGCTCTGTGTCTCAGTAAGAAAATCTTCAGGTTGACGTTTTTTCTTTCAGGTGCACAGAGTGCCACAGCACTCTGCTTCCTGGATCCTACAAAGGAAATAACTCCGGGGCATTGGTGTGTACACACCATCTCTCTAGACACGCTTCAGCCAGTCAGAACGGTCGTCCAGATCTCAGTAAGAAGCCAGAGGAGGTTCAGCCCGCTCGGACCGGTCGCAGTGCAGCTCCCTTCCCCGCGCTCTCCGAGAGGGATGAGGCCAAGACCCCTTCTCCAGTTCGCTCCACAAGCACCGAGACGCCGGCTGATGACTCGGCCACAGCCACTGCTGTAGTAACAAGTAAGGAAGAGTCTTTGGGTGAAGAAGAAGAGGAACCGCGTCCTTCTTCTCCTCCTAATCCTTTCGACGAAAGTGATGAAGAGGAGGACGAGGGTGAAATAGAGGAAGAAACTCAAGCTGAAGAAGCTTCAAATGGGGATCTTCCTCCTCCCTCTGATGGTGAAGCTGCTGAAGCCAGTCGACCTGTTCCTGCACCCAGGAGGGTGTCAGAGGTCACCCCTCCACCTCGCCCAGTGCCTCGGGTTCGGGTGTCCTGCACCGCAAACAGCTCCCCAGCCGGTAAGTTCCCTCATAAGGATCTGAGTGCTCTCAAAATAGACACACATACATGAATTGGTCATACTTTTCTTTTGAAATCACAGGTGAACATCTGAAGCCTCCCACTCCTCCCAAACCAAGAGAAAGATCACAGTCTCCTGGAAGGTAGGCCAGTTTTCTGAGTGATGCCACTTGTCCTGGGCATCGGCACCATTTCACCTCCCTGAATCATGTCATCAGCAGTTCCTCGTCACAGTTCTGAAATGCATTTTGTCGCAGCGTGAACCGTCACTGTTTGTGCCTTGCAAAAGTATTCATACCCATAAAACTGTTGGATACTTTGTCAACTTACGACCCTAAACTTTGAACTGCAATATGGGGATTTTATGTGATACACAAAGGGTGATGTATAATTCAAAGTTGCAGAAGAATGAAACATGGATACGTTTTTTTGTTTTTCAAATCTGAAAGGTGTGTCATACGCCCTCCCTGAATTAATACTTTATAACTCTTATCTCTGTTGCAATTACACACATACTTTTTAGAGGTACAGTACAGACCAAAGGTTTGGACACACCTTCTCAATTCAATTAGAAAGTGTGTCCAAACTTTTGGTCTGTACTGTATGTGTGTACGTCAGTACCGGCACATCTAGAGACTGAGATTTTCCCCATTTTACATTTTCACGCTACTTAATGATTCGTCAGATTAGATGAAGAGCTCCTGTAAACAGGATTTTCAGGTAGATTTAGGCCTAGACATGGTGTAACAATCTATTAGAATGGTTCCAACACATTATTGCTCTATGTCGTAATGTAAAACTTGACATTGCAGCTCCAGTTATGTGTGCACGAGTTTCACTGTCTCTGCTGAAGAAAAGCACGCCCACAAATTCAGGTTGACGCTCAGAGTTAGTTTCCCATTAAGACTATTTGACATCTGCACAACTTAAGGAGTATTGGTGTAAAAGGGACCAAATACAAGCACTCCATAGCAGATTCCAATTAGCAAAAAAAAATATGTGAAAACTATTTATCATTTTTCTTCCACTTCACATTTTATTGTATCTTGATGTGAGGTTGTTGAATGACAAAGTGAAAAAGCGTTCAAGAGGTATTTATGCTTTTCTAAGGTACTGTGTGTGTGTGTATGGGTGTGTATGATGTGGTTTTCCTCCGTGTGACCCCTCCATCACTGTCTGTGTCTCATGGTTCAGTGGCACCCATAAACTTAAAGACCCACCTTGGCTTGCCCTGGTCCAATCAGAAACTAAGAGGAAGAAAGCCCCTCCTCCACCCCCTCCTGGAGTGACAACGCCTCCAAACACAGGCTCTCTGTCTTCTCTCCAAGCGGAGGGCTCTGGACCCAGCACGCCCCCCAACCCATTTGAGGATGAGGACGATGAAGTCAATGAAGAGGGAAGCGATGGAGGAACGGCTCCACCCGCAGTGGCGGCCACCCACCCATGGTACAACATCACTCAGACACCTGACGGGGCAGGGTCAGAGGTCACGCCCAGAACAGAAAGTTCGTCCCGTTCTGCCAGCCCAGGCAGCGCGAAGAGCAAGAAAAGGCCAGCCCCTCGGGTTCCCCCCCAACCGCCTACTGGGAACCAAGGTTGGTTTGATCATCCAGCTGAACATTTACACTTTAACTAAAAATTCTTCTCTAGGTCGGATTTCTGAAACTCTAAACCAAAAGAACACAAATGACTTGTTTGTAACAAAGACCAACTGAAGACGATGTGCTGTAAATGAAAATTAATAATTTTTGTTCTTTCGCTTCCATTTTATCCTCTCCCTGCTTCCGTTTCGCTTCATTTGTGCCGTCTTGCCTCTGTACTACTTTATTCTTCTTACCAAACCACCTCCCTCAGCTCCCTCTCACTCGCAGCCCTCCTCCTGTTCTCCTTCTCCAGCTCTCAGCATAGAGAGTTTGTCTTCCTCTTCAGACCACAGCTCCTCCCAGCTCCCACTGGGCGCCAGCAGCGACCAGGAGCAGAGCTTCAGCAAGAGTGTCTCGGAGCCGTCCATCTCGTCGCCAGGCGACAACCCGTCTTCCTCGTCCTCGGCAGATCTCCTGAACCATTCCTCCCAACGCTCCTCCCCGTCTGCGTTGCCTCCCAATGCCAGCTCTGCGCCGGCCACTCCGCAGACCAGCCGCAACACTGGAGCCAAGCCACCTCGACCGACCACCACTCCCAGCCCGCTAACCACGCAGGCACCCAACAAAGTAATGAATTCGCATCCAGGCCAGATATACACCACGACATCATAGCAATACACAGTAAGCCCAACAGAGAATAAACCTTCATAGAGGCAAATAAGGTGGAGAACAAAGACATGTAAAATGTAAAATGTTGCATTTTACATGCATATCATCTAGTGGAAAAAGTAACAAAAAAAATAGCATGCTCTGGACTTAAGATGGAGCACATGAACACATATTCATAACATGCCTTGATTAAACTAATCTATCTTCTATGTAATTCTAGTACCAAAAAATTAACTTTGTACCAGGTGAGTCTCTCACACAAAAGAAAAAAAACCCTCATAGAGGCAAATAAGGTGGAGAACAAAGACATGTAAAATATAAAATGTTTGCATTTTACATGCATATCATCTAGTATTTCTTGTCTCTTCTACCAAGAGATATGCAAACATACCTTTATCTTGGCTTTTTTTTCCATTCTTCTTCTTTTTCTCTCTCCCTGGAGAATAAGTTCTGCTTTGCAACATTGGTTTGCTTGCTTATTTTCCATCAAATGTCTTTTTAAAATTTTTTTGCAGAGGTTTTGTAAGGAGAATCCCTTCAACAGGAAAGCTTCTCCTTCCAATGCCAAGTCTGAAAATCAACCTTCCAAAGGCCCTCGTCCTGCCAGACCCCCGGCACCAGGACACGGGTTCCCACTTATCAAACGCAAGGTCTGAAGTAGCTGGATCGTGTTTTTTTGTTTTGTTTGTTTGTTTGTTTGTTTGTTCTTTTTAAAATGATGCCAATAGGATACGTTCTCACCAGGCTCCAAATAATTCTTGCAGGTGCAGTCGGATCAGTACATCCCAGTAGAGGACATCCATGCGGAGTTGCTTCAGCTAGAGAAGCAGCTGGATGAGCTGGAGCAGAGAGGGGTGGAGCTGGAGAAGAAGCTGAGAGACACTCCTAACGGTATCGCATGTGTGGTTTCTGTTATTTCTCGATGCAACACAGTAAATATAAAAAGTCTTCTCACCCTTGGAAATATATTTTTGTGACGTAAAAAAAAGAGAGACAAAGATAAATCATTTCGGAGCTTGTTTCACCTTTTCACATGACCGTTGCTTTGTACAGTTCGAAAGGGAAAAAAAGTAAATTTGTTAGAAAATATTTAAACATGAAAGAGTAGTCAGGTTGCATAAATGTGCATAATCTTAAAGCAATGCTTTGTTGAATCGTTTTTCAGTTCCAGCTTTCAGTCTGTGGTAGTTGTAGGATTTTCATTAAATGTGCATCACTTTGGATAAACCTGTGGTTTGTACAGAGTTTAGAAAAGGACCAATATCTCAATGTACAAAAAAAAACAAACAAACTGTAGGATAAATAGTTAAATCACAACAGAAACTGTCAAGATGAGGGCGAGTCGGAGGGTCTGCTAGGAGCCCACCAGTTGTGGAAGTGTTCAACAAGAACTTACTGTGTTCTACTTATCAAAACAAACTGATGTATTCTCCATATATTGAAGAGAGAAGGTTTCTCTTTAAAAATAAACATCTGGTTATGGCTAAAATCTCCTAATCCCTTCTGGAAAACAAAGGATAGTTTTATGAAGCTACCATACATTAAAACCTTCGGCCATAACTTGGCACTTAAGCAACATCCCATCTCGATCGACAATGAAAGATTACACTTTCCCCTCTAACATAATTTGTTTTTCAGGTTAATTGTATCGTTGCGTGTCACATCTAAGGTAGAAAAAGCTCTGAAGTGACTTATCATGTTCTCTTTTTATGTCGCAGAAACATTTCTGCAGGGGTGCAGAGATGATTTCTGTTCAATACAAGAATTCAATGATATTTAATGCCAAGTCATGCTGAAGTTATTTCTCTTCTATTCTCTGTGAAGATGAGGATGAGGAGCGCCTCCTGGTGGACTGGTTCACTCTGATTCATGATAAACATCATTTAGTGCGACGCGAAGCTGAGCTGGTCTACACGTAAGTCCAACACTGAAGAAACGGTTCTCTTCATATTTTGAGGACTAGAAGCTGACTGATGCTCCCATCAAGCAAACGGTTAAACGAATCAGTCTTTTTGTAAAGATAAAAATAAAGCAAATTTTATTTTCCTGTTTATGATTGTGTAAGTTTATCTGCAGCTAGTTTTAACTGGCATAAAATTGCGAAAGAATTGGACTTTATGTGCATCTGCAATCTTTTAATCCATTCACAGATGCAGAAACTATCGGGAAGCTTTTGATTGCTTGATTCTTTATTTATTGGCCCAGATTGTTGATGCTTCTGTACACAAACCTTTGACGGCATTTCTATCTTGTTTTTGTACCACAGTGCAAACATGGAATAATGGATTATTTTCTAAAGAGACAAGGTTATATTGCATCTGATAGAAGTAGAACTATGACCCATAATATGGTGTTTTGTTCTCCACACAGTGCGAAGCAGCAGAACCTGGAGGAGAGGCAAGCTGATGTGGAGTACGAGCTGAGGTGTCTTCTCAACAAACCAGGTTTTTATAGACTTCCACAATACCCTTTGGCAATAGCAGATTGAGTCTCCAACAGTGTAAAACAAATGTTTGCATTCTTTTTAAAAAAAACAACAAACAAAAAAACAGAGAAAGACTGGACCGAGGAGGACAAGACTCGGGAACAGGAGCTAATGGCAGAGCTAGTTACCATCATTGAACAGCGCAACCAAATAGTTAACAGCATGGATCAGGAGCGACAGAGGTAGTCAGCAGCTTGCTTCACTGGTACCCATCACTGCTGTACTAGTATATACTCATTGGTAATATTTATGATCGCTGTGTTAACAGGGAAGAAGAAGAAGACAAATTAATGGAGGCCATGCTGAAGAAAAAAGGTAGGATGTTTAAAATTAGGTGCTGGGCTAATTTCTTTTTTTTTCTTTTTTTTTTTTTGTAAGTCACGTTTTTATTTTCTTCCTCTTCTGATCAGACTTTCACAAGGATCCAGACAGTGACCACCAGAAGAAAAAAGGGACAAAGTTTAAACCCATCAAGGTGCTAAAGAGGCTGAGCCAGAAAGGAGATGCAGGAAAGAGCCACAGCCCTCGCAAGGACAAAAGCTGAGGAGGAGAGACTGTTGGACCGTTTTAACAAGACTCAATAAGTTTTTATTAAAAGAAGAATTATGAAACATATCGGATTGAGAAGAGAAACTTCCCTTGCAACCTTGCATCTGCTCACAACCCTTCTAAAACGTCTGCAGTGACTGTTTCCATTTGTCTTTGTGTTTCAAAGCGACGGTCTAACAAGCAAGTGCTTTCTGAGCTCTCAATAGAAAACTTGGTGAAGTGTAAGGGACGTTTTTATTGCGCCAACCTGATTTGTTTTATTTCCAAGCTTTACTCTTGCGGTGTTGCTCAGTGACCATGAAGGCTCAGCAGAGGACCGTGTTTTAAACTTATTGTTTCACCTTGATACCTGAGGCCCACAAGTCATTTTAGGGATGCACCAATCAGAACCGATCTCTGGTTTTCTGTTATGCTTTGAGCTTCCGAAACGGTTTTTCTCCAAATCCAGGTTTCCTTGGGGGCGTGAGAGGATAATTAATAACAGTTAATCTTGGAAACAGGCAGTTTCAGACTGCATCTGAGAATATATAGTAAGTATAATGATAAATTGATGTTGAAAACCTGAAAGATTAGAACAGGCCAACTACAGTTAGGGGTGCACCGATTGCAGTTTTCTATCTGATTGCTGATTACGGATCTTGATAAGCCTAACCTGCCGATTTTGATTTTGGCTCCTTTTTTTTTTTTTTTTTGTCTGAAATGTTGCTGAGTTGGCAACAATAGGGTGACTGTTAACTGCAAACCTGCAGACATGACCTGGTGGGCTGGTGAATCAGTCACACTTCTCACAGGAGAAAAGAAGAAGTGGCTGATTTTTAGGCCTTTGCTGAGGTAGATTATTGGGGGACAAGATTGACTTCACATTGTAAGTATTGGACGATCACCGATCTCCCAAAATTAAGGAAATCTGCACCGATACATCAGTGGACCCCTAATCTATGATGATAATTCATCCAGCCCTCCTGTTATCTACTGAAAGTGTCTCTCTCTCTCGTTCTTCTGCAGCCTTATTTGCAAAAAAAATTTTCAACAAGTTTACAGCAGTGGAGCTTCTTCTGACTACATTTTAAACACCCCACAGCTACAGAAAATATTCTCTATACAGTAACGGCGTCCACAGCTCAGATATTTGTTACTGTGACCTGATGGTGCAGTTTGAGTTTCAGTTTGGATACTCACAGGTCAAAGTCTTTTAATGCTAAAAATGGTCAGATTACACATAATATCTAACAATTACAGATTACACAAATTTACCTTAGGGTAAAGGCGACCCTAGGGGTAAAGGATGACCTTTACCCCTAGGGTAAATATTAAGGTGACCTTAATATCACCTTTACTCCTTAGGAGAGAAGATGGACCTTTTATTTGTTTCAACCCGTTTGGTTTGAACTGGTGGTACTATGTTTTTTTGGGATGATCGTGTTTTTGCTTTAAACTGCAGCATTTTCCATTAAAAAGCTCAACCAGCAAAGTATACCTAAAGAATTCCAGCTGCTATAGTGTCTCAGAAATACTTGTCATTTGTTTGTGCCTGTGCTGGAAACTTACAGTATTTATGAGAAGTGTGTGTTTGGGAGAAAAAAAAAAGTGAAAGGGAGAAAATGTTTTTTTTTTTTTTTTTTTTTAAATAAACAACCTGTAGCTGTTATAGTTCTCATAATTATCCGTCACACATGCAATAATTAGAAAAGGACAGTATATCATTAAGCAAAATACCATTTTATAGGAGCTTTAACTATCAGGTTTATGTAGGCTTCTTTATGCAATCAATAACTTTCACATTACAAAGCCTTGCTGTTTGTATATTGCCTTAAGGTTCATAGGAAATTGTATTTATGATCTTGCTGTTTGAGTGCCATTTATTTAACTGCACATGTGGATGAAGGTCTGTAGAGTTCATGTAAATGTGTGTGTTGTTGCTCTGCTCATGATTTTGTCGTTTTGTTTCACTCCTCTGTAATCGCTCTGCCTCTGCTCTGTGCCTGATTTTTGTCTAGCGTGAACCAAGGGCTTCGGTCGCACATCTTTCTCATCTATACTGTAATCTGCAACAGCAGCCGGGTTAACTAAAGTACTGACAGATGTAGGGTGAAGAATAAACCAAATTTATTTATCCAGTTTGTTGTTTTTCACTGATGTACAAACTTGAAACATGAGCCAGGCACCAGTTTGTCTTGTCAGTGCTGGTTATCCCTGAAGTGATGTTCACTTGCCTGTGTTCTGCTTGGAACTGCAATCTTTTTCCAAAGCCTTCAGCTCATGAAGCTTCTGTTGTTGGGAAAAGGACAGGAAAAATGTGCCGTTAATCTGACATCCTGGGTAAGTGCAAATTTATCACCAGTTTGCTTGACGATGTTCACTTCTGCTGCCAACCCAAACAATTGATTTATTTGCTATTTTCTTTTGTATATTTCTGTCATGATGGAGATCTTAAATTCCATTCCTAATGGTCTTAAAAAGTTTTAAATCTGAGTTGGTGAAACCTGCAGAAGCCACATGGAGCCCGCTGGGCAAGCAGTTCTTTTGCCAGTTGAGGAGGTACAACATTAAAATGCTAAATATTTGCCCTGCCAACAACAGGATTGTTCAACTGAGTACATCTGTCAGTATTTTGAGATCGAAGGTCTGGGGAAACTTACGAAGCAAATTTTACCTGTCCGGTTGGCATCAATGCCACATGGCACTTGTCTTTCTGCACTGCTGACTTGCGTTTTTGAAAGCCCTCAGCTGTGCAGAATATCTATTTATTTATGAAGAGTCAGAGGGAGACGAGCCTTCCTCTTATGATGAAAATATTTTGTGAAAGAGGCAAAGACTAGAAACTTCTCGCTGGAACTCAAGAACCTGAATTTTGTGGAAATGAAATGCAGAATGGACTCTTATCTGGAAAGAAGGCTGAGGAGCAGTCCAGCCCTTTTTCCTCCTTCCTCTGGGTAGGACATGTCTGACCTCTCTGTTTCGGTGCTGGCTTCACACGCAGAATGCAACTGTGGCCATATCTTGAATACACCTGGTGGCTCTTGGAGCAATCTACACCTCATGGATCTCCCCCAAACACTTGAATGCACTTTTCTTTATCACATTTTATCCTTTCACTTGCAATCAGTCATTATCTTTGACTATTACAATTTAAGGGTTATTAATGTCTGTCTTCTGGTCAAACAGTGAAATTAGCAGTCTCTTCACCATGAGTATGTTGGTCATACCATTCCTTCTGTATTGGTCCTATGCAACATTCAAATTTTCTGACACACTGAATTTAGTTTATTTTTTTATCAGTGAGACATGATCATCCAAATGAAGAACAATAAACACTTAAATATATGTGCATACATTTGTAGACAATGGATATAAAAATGTATTTTTGACAACCTGAACCACTTGCTCACCTGTGATATCTCAGATTTCACAACGAAGGAGTGCTCGTTCTGGCCCAAAGCTTCCATATCTTCTATGAACTGTTTCCTCTCTTCTATTTCATTTAAAACTACAGAAAAGAAAAATGCTTCACGTGAGGAACACAGGAGGAAAAAACAAAACGGCTAGAGAGATTCAGAGAGAAATATGAAGACTAATTCACAACAGTCAAGACTCATCCTTGATGGATTGTTTTTGTAACGCTGCTGCTCCATCTGGATCCGTGTTCTTAGCGTTACCTTCCTCAATGGGGTCGGGCTTCTGTGATTCCTCCGGTTTGTGACATTCAACTCTTTTTATTAACATTGCAGGGTCTTCATATCTTCCTGTAGCCATGAAATTCTGAAGCTTCTTCTTCTCATCCTCCATATCCCCTGAGGGTGCAAGCAGAGAAAGGATCAGTGTGACCAGTATCGGGTCTGGATGTTTCTGAACATTCTCCTGCATTCACAGGAGAATTTCATAACTACCGAAGTTCAGTCAAATGTAATTTCGGGCACATACGAAAGGGAACGGGTTGAAACATTTCCCTCTCGTAGCTCCTCCCAGCTCGACAAGCTTCAGCGTTGCGTCTCAGAGTCCTCCTAGGCTCGCCTCGGTACGCAGATTTACTTGCGGTAGATTTTTCTGAAGCAGAAGCTGACAAAGGTGCACCAACGCAAAGGGGAAAACTTTTTATTTATTCACCCGTGTGTAGCGGTAGGTATTTTTAAAACTGCTGACTGCTGAACACATACTGTGTATTTTCAGCCATATTCAGCCTAGAATTAAAACGTCTAAACATTTAACATCAATACATTCACTATCCTCACTGCGTATAAAAATACTAACTTATAAACTATAAGTACTATAAGTACTTATACTATTCCTTGCTAAAGAATCCATCTATACTCTATGAGCTTTTCACTTTTTGTCATGTTAAAGCCACATTATTTCAACCACAAAAGAGATTATAATGAAGAATTGAAAAGAAAAGTGCAGAACTGTGAGCTGTTTTTATGTTGTGCATTTGTAGCTATATAGATTTGCATTTTTGAAAACTTTTTTCATTTGCATGGATGATTTTCTGAAGGTAGCTGGATGCACTGTAATCTTATTTTAATACTGACATAATACATACCATACTTTAGAGTACTTTGTAAAGGCAACAAAAAAATCAAATGTAATTTTCCTGCTCAGCTTCACCACCATGCACCACTTGTTAGTCTGTCACAAAATCCATTGTATTACAAGCTTTTTGTTGTTGTTGTTTGTAACTAACAAGATATGAAAAATACTTTCCTGTGGTAAAGCAGTACTGCTTCTGATATAAACAGACTTACACTTTACTGGTCTGAAGCTCTCATTTCTCTTGATGTTTGTAAGCTCCGCCTCTTGTTTCCTCACTGAACAAATCAGAAGAACATCGTGAAAAGCACAAGTGAGACAAGGAGTGCTGAACCACTGACCTAGCTGCACAACAACACTATCTCAGCCTCTGAGGACACGCATGTAATGATGTTTTTTAATGTATTGTCAAAGCTTTAATAAGCTTGCCTAGCTAGGTTTTCGTCTATCTTTAGCAGTGCAGCTGATATAATATAGTTAACTTCATGAGTGCACACAGTAAAATGTAAACACATTTATCCACTCACATATCCTCAATTCCTCGGCCTCCTTGTTGTACCGGGGGTGTCTGGGACTATTCCACAGTCCTCCTCCTCCTGCACCTATAAAGATGTTCTCCATCTGTAAACACACACACGCACACGCACACGCACACACACACACACACACACACACACGAATCAAACAGAAAACCTCTTACTCCGGCTCAAAACGTTATATATATATATATTATTATTATTTTTTTTCTGAAGGTAGCTGGATGCACTGTAATCTTATTTTAATACTGAAAATAAGTATATATATATATATATATATATATATATATATATATATATATATATATATATATATATATATTTATTTATTTAAATAATGTATTTTTTTAATAACTAGCTTGTTTTAACAAAGGTTGGCTAACGACAGTACGTCGCCGCATACAATTAAAAGGCAAACGAAGAGAAATCATAATAAACTGACGACTGGTTTTTAGACAATAAAGGGAAAAGCATTCTAAAGTAGCGACACCAGTAACAGAACAACTAAATTTTACCTGCTTTGAGTTTTAATCCGGGGCTCCGCTCAAGAAGTCGGCGAAAGCGTGTTTCTATAGCAACAGCAAAACACTAGGAAAGTCGGACGTTAATGGTTGTTTCTGAATTATACTTTACGTATTATCTCAACATAATACGAAAAGTATAATTTACTTTACGTATAAAGTAAATTATACTTTATACATATAATTTATTTTATACGTAAATTAAAAAGTAATAATGAAAGCTAATTTTCGCTTAATAGTAAAAATATGTGAAAGAAAAACATTTCTTAACACCTTAATTTTTTTAAGTTAAAAACGTATGAATTTCCGAGTCTGAAATCATAATTGAGATTCAATTATGTCATGGGTTTAAAAGTATTAATTTACATTTTTAGTCAAAACTGTCAGTTTCAATATTGTAATTATCAGCTTAAAAGTAAAAATAATACCAGCACCTTAGAATACATAAGTTATAATTATCACATTCAAACTCATAGTCATGAGACACAAAGTCAAAATAGCAAGTTCCAAAACGGTAATTTTAAAATGCAAAGTTTTCTTTATGACCTTCAGCTTTTAAAGTAATAATTATGTCTTTTAAATTTTTAAACATGACGAATAAAGTAGGAAATCTAAAATAAAAACTTATGAGATGTAAAGTCATAATTATGAGATTAAAAGTCATCATTTTAATTTATTCCAGACGAGTTTCAGAGTTCTGCTTTTGAATGTCGTATCTTTGAATCTAAATCCCATAGATTCTCTTCATTGAGTTGATTTTTTATTTTTTGTAAATTTAAATACAAGTATTTTTTAACGTTTGGGCTCCAAAGTCACACATGCAATGTTAACAATACCCATTAAATTACATTTCCTGCTGTACACATGTGTTTTTAGTCTACACCATCAGAATGTCATGAAATAGAAGACAGGTGAGAAAGTTACTAAGTTTGTATAGTGTGACAACTTCTTCACAGTGTCATATTTCTGAAACAATACCTGTATTTATACCCCTCAAACAATTCAAGTTCTTGCCTCGTCCCAGGCAGGTGCTTGGTTGAGCATCTATCCCAGAATGCTTGCTGGAAAACTTTATGAATCAAACAAACTTCATGTTTAAGGCCATTCGACTTTCATTATGAATGTCTGCTGTAATCATCATTCAGATGGAAGGAGAGTCTTTATCAGTGGCCGGCTCGTCATCGCAGATCAGCAGCAGCCTTTATCTGTGCGTAGGCAGCAGGCTGCCTTCAACCCGTTTCCACAGATAAACAGCAGCGAGGATATAATCACCTTCCATGCACAGGTCTTCTCAGAAGCTGCACGTCCGCACCAAGAATATACAGACAGGTCTTCTTCTGTAAATAACTGGGCTAAACTTTCCATAAGAAAACAAAAGAGACTGGTTTTCCAGAGAGGACTTAAAACTTTAAAATACGTTTAGAAATATTTTGTTTCTATGTTTCCTTTATTTCTATTTTTTCTTATTTGTGACATACTTATCAAATAAGCAAGCTTTTCTAAAGATAGGCCAACAGAAAATAGTTTTTTTTATTTCTTCATAATAACTTGAAATCAATATTTTACATAAAGTCACACATTCCTGAAATATACCCATAAAGTCAAAGATTTATTAAAAGGTTTTCAAGATTTTGGAAATTGTCTAAAGATTACTACTTATAGGATAAAGCTACACTCAACAAAAAGAATAAGGAAATGAAAGAAGTGGGTCAATTTTGTAAACTCAGAGGGTTTTTCTGTGTTTATTTGTTTGTTTCTTTCTTTCTTTCTTTCCTTGTTTCTCTACTTGTTTATTTCTTTCTTGCTTTTTTTCAGTTGTTTCCTACTTGATTTCTGCCTTTTTCTGTAAAATATGTTCTCCAATTCGTTTTTAGGGATTTACCTTTGTTATGCCAGATATATGGATTCATTCAAATTATATATATATATATATATATATATATATATATATATATATATATATATATATGAGTGTCCACATATAAATTAAAGTTATTTTTTGTGATAATAATAATTTATTGCAATCATTTCTTCAAATATTATGCAAATTGTCAAATTGATGTACTTAATTTAAAATAGAATAAAACAATTGTCAATAGTTGAATTGAATAGTTTTTGGCTCTAAATTCTCCAGAACAAGAAGACAGAGAGTTGAGCAATGGAAAGGGTAAAGTAATTCACTCATGTCTCTTCCTCCTCCTCCTCCTTCTAACGGTCCAGAGCTACATGAAAAAGAGAGATTTGAAGTTGGACTACCAGCTGACAGAGACAGACAAGAGACATGAGGAGAGATAGTGATGAGCAGTAAGGAGACTTTACTTCTCTGAGGCCCTCGGGCTCCGAGCGGACTAGAACTGAGCTAAGAGGACTTACAACTTCCGAAAGTGAGAGGAAAATAGTCATGAGAAATTTTACAAATTTTTAAAAATTCTGTTAGAATTATAAGCACTGTTAGTATTTTAATTTGTTTTCCTGCAATCTCACCAAAGAGATTGATGGCTGCTACTCAGGCTACGCTCCCTTCCTTTAGCTCATTCTCCGGTCTTCCTCACTCCACTGACAACATGAAAGTGAGTATGGCAATGTCTGTATATTTTATTTCTGCACATTGGCAAGACAACAACATAAAAAAAAAGGTTTAAGGATGCATGTTGGGGGAGAGGATTGTAGCTGGAGTTAAAACAATATCTAAAAAAAGAAATGGAAAAGTTAGACTGTAAAATTAGATTTTTTTTTTCTGTGCAGTTGGAAGCATAACTGATATCTATTTTACTGATAGGGTTTTCTAAAATGTTCTGAAATTGTATAAGGTTACAGTGTTGCTTGTCAGTTAAAAAAAAATCATTTTGTGATCTTATTGGAAAGTGTTTTGTATTTAAATGGTATTTTACTGAGGCTGCTTTTTGAAACTTTCACTTTAGATTCATCTTTAAAAACATGAATGTGGTCAGAGCCAGACCAAGGGACATGCAAACCAAGCTGCTACTTAGGGTTTCTAGAGCAGCAGAGCCCTTAAAGTACCAGGCTACAGAGACTTTTTTTGTTTTTATTCATTTAAATCAATTAATATAGCACCAAATGTAAAATAAAAGTGACAGATGTATTGTGTTTGAACAGAAAAAGAAAAAAATGTCATAGTTCTGTTGGTGGAGTCATAATTGAGCGTAATCATAATTACTCATCGTGTGTCTGAGCTGCGTTCACATTTTTCTGTTTGCAGATGAGTCATTCAGACACATTGCTGCCACATATTTTAGTGCAGTTTATTCATTACAAAGAAGTGTATAATTATTAACAATGCACTTGTATAATTATCAAGTGCATTATTGTGGGTTTATCTTTGTGCCATACACTTTCTGTTTCCTTTTTGTAATTACATGATTTCTGAAGATATTAGGATGCATTGTATTTTATTTAGGGGTATCAGAGTAAGGGAGCTGAGTACAAATACATACCATAAGTTTCAGTTTATCATAATAGAAAAAAGGTTCTTCAGCAACTGTTGTTTTGTACTAGTTTAATTGTTTTAAAACTATTATTATTATTATTATTATTATTATTATTATTATTATTATTATTATTATTATTATTATTATTATTATTATTATTATTATTATTATTATTATTATTATTATTATTATTATTATTATTATTATTATTATTATTATTATTATTTAATGATTGTGTCCCAATCAGACAAAGTTTGTCACACAGAAAGATCCCCAAATAAATAACTGTAGCAGAATTGCCACATATTTGTAAGATTAAAATAAATTAACAACACAAGCTGATAAATGTGAGTTTCATGCTTTCAGGTTAAGGAAATTATTGTTTGTTAATTCTAAAACATGTTGAGTAAGTGCAAACAACTAAGAAGGGTTTTCCTGGTGTTTCTGACAGGCTCCCAAATTTGACTTAGGTCCTCATTAACTATAGGACAGATCCTGAAAGAGTATAATTGTGCACATTTTCAATACAGTTTTGGATGTTTGTGGAATGCAAAAACAGAAGGTAGGAGTCATCTTATGATCATACCTCTTGATCTAGGTGTGGAAGTCCAGTGATGGCGCTCTCCCTCTGGACTCTCCGATCAGCAAACTTTCACCAGACAGCTCTGAGCAGGTCCAGGTCAGCCAGCAGATGACGGAGGAGCTCCTGGATGATGACAGCCAGACATCGGTGGATCTTGAGTTTTTGCTGTCTGAGTGGAGCACAAATTCTCCCGATTTCAATCCTACTTTAGACTGTCAACAACTGGCACAACCTGACCCACACCTGATGTACCAAGAGGTGGGCATGTTCAAGGAGCAGACAGGGCTGGGGAGTGTGCAGATGGGCAACAGTGGGGTCATGGCTGAGCTCATGTCTCCTGCTGAAACCACATCAGCGCAGCCGGAGATCTACCACCATGACTACACCAGCAACCAGCCGGGTCGACGCGGATTCCCTAACGTGCAGAATATCAATCAGTTTGACATCCCACCAGGAGGCAGTGGAGACAGACACAGCAGAGGAAGTCACACTAAGTTCACTTCCTGGGACTTTAACCACTACTACACCCAGCAGCATATACCACTGTGCACCATGCCAGACAGCAGGTTCATCCAGCCACAGGTCATGACCCCCAGCCCTCGACCTTACAGCTACGTGCCTCATTTCAGTCTCAACTCCAGCTTTCTTGGTGACTACTCCCACCCCCACGGCCAGGCAACGGTGCATTTGACCAATCACCAGCAGCCCATGGTGAGCAGACCACATTTGCCCCCTGGTGGAGTGGAAGAGAAGCGTGGGAGGAGGCCCACTGTGAAAAAAAGACCTGCCATCCACAGCTGTGAGTACTCTGGCTGCACCAAGACCTACACCAAGAGCTCGCACCTCAAGGCCCACCTCCGGACCCACACAGGTAATCAAAGGAACAACAACAAGAAAAGACACTCAAATTACAACCAGAATGGGTATCTAATGTGGAAAGCCACAATTCAATAAATAAGGTGCTGAGTTAATGATTACATGTAATAATTTACAAAAACGGGAACTACACTAAATATGTCAAGTCATTTCAAGTTTGTTTTGTATAGCACAACAGTTCAAAGTCAGTACATTTATGTAATTACTTTGACGTTTTAGGAATTAAAAAAATGCACAAATACATAATTAAATGTTCAATTGAATAATTAAAAACTGAACTCATTGTATGTTAAAAGCCAAGTGCTTTTAAAATACAATGTCATTGTCCCGCATTGTTGTGCAAAAGTACAACAATGTTCCAAATACATCATAAAATAATGTTAGTAATAAATATATTACTAATTAAAAGAGAATGTATTCATTTTCATATATATATATGCATTATAATGCATTTTTGAAATTGCATTTTTAACTAAAAACTAAGGTATTATATTTGATGATTGTTTTTGTAACTGAATTATGGCCCTTTTGGACCTCCGTAGAAACCGCTATGTGAATTTTACAGGAGAGAAGCCTTACAGCTGTCCATGGGAAGGCTGCAGCTGGAAGTTCGCCCGCTCCGATGAACTGACGCGTCACTACCGGAAGCACACGGGTCAGAAACCGTATGAGTGCATGCTGTGTCACAGGGCCTTCTCCCGCTCGGACCACCTAGCCCTTCACATGAAGAGGCATGTCTGACCACTCAAAACCTCACATCGAGGTCTTCACTCAGTTTACTGATAACGACTGTTTAAACAGCCATTCTCAGGTAATTACTTCCTGAAAAAGCAGTACTTTTCATATAACATATGTTTCTGTTGTGTTTGCTTCGTGCCACACATGTTCTCACTTTAAGGACCTTCAACAGCTCTCCTGTTTCTAAGACTGAACAGCAACTCTACATGTTAGACCGACATCATTTGTCCTAAATGAAAAGGAAATGAAAAGACAAAACAAAAAGCAAAGCAGGATTTGTTTATTAGCCACTTATAAAAAGTGAACTTGGAACTTTTAAACCCTGCAAAATTTAAATGAGGACAAATGGAAGCTTGTTAAACCACCACTTCATATACTATACACATGTAGATAGCTAAACACTAACAGACCACCAGGAAAAAGAAGACAAAGTAAACATTGAGAAAAAGAGTTGATATCTTCTGAAGTCTGTCAGTTGTATTATGCAAAAGCACCATAAACTGCTGTTGGTTGTCTTAATGAATCAAAGGTTGAGAATCAAATAATTTTCTGCTTTTTTCCTTCCCATTTTAAAAATGTAAATATTTGATACTTTCATCTCCTTATTATCAACTAGAAATGCATATAATATTTATATTTATGATCTTTTATATCAACAGAAGGTACTATGTTATTAGAAAATGTTATCTTTATTATCAGAGGCTTTAAAGTTGTACACACATTGTTGCCATAAATCAAGAAATAAAGGCTCATAATGTTACATTTCAGAGTATGCTGAATTATTATTGGTTGTTGATCCTATGAAAGCAGAAAATTATTGACTATGACTCTAGTAAAAGGAATTTTGAGAAGAAAAACTTAAAAAAAATATATAAAAAGAAAAACAACAAATTGAAGTATCAGCTGCTTCCTGTAGGTGGCAGTCTTCTCCTGCCAGGATAGTGACTGGTAGCTGAGTCTACCGTGTTTCTAATCTGGGCGAGGGTGAGGTGAGGATGACAATCTGTTTATATAACTGAGTCCCCGCTGATTCATCCTGATTATGTCATGGTGGGAATCAACAGGATGTTGTGAAGCGCGCTCTGTGCCAGTGTCACAAAATCTGGCACATACCGCACACATACAGAGAGGAATGACTGATGAAGTGGCTATTTATCCAAATTTGCAGAACCCGCATACAGTTGTACAGAGCTTTAATCTGTGCAAAAGGAGGACTGGCTTTATGCGAAAAAAAAAAAAAAAATTAGCACACCTGGAGATGTGCAAAAGCTTTATATTGTAACGCAGTAATATTTTATTACACTGAAAATGTTAGAAAAAAAAAACATTTTTACTTCTCAATGTGTTTTTTCCGTGTTCAGAAGATGAATGTACTCAAATTGAAAGTAATATTTTTCTGAATATTTGAGAATAAGAGTAATCAAAGAGTAATTTTATTTTATTTTTTTAAATGTCATCAAGCAAAAAATAATCGTAAATGTTTGTCAAGTAGCTGGAGAGAGTGAAGACTGGGCTGCTGCCTCTTCTTCCTCTGACGGACGGACAGACAGATGGATCAGTGTTGCATGTATCACTCTGTCATCTTTCTAAAATAATGGCCTATGTTATTTATTTTTTGCCAAAAGTGTTTTTTCTTGTTTGCCTAAAACATCTTTTGGAAGAAACAGGTGGTGATTTTTACTGCAAAAAATTACTTTTGTCAAAACTGACTAGGCTTTTAATTTAGGAAGGTGACGATATAACTTTTTCCCTTAAAGATCCTCCATATACGTTAAATATCAACAGTCTACCTGGTGTTTATTTAGACCTAGTCAGGGACTGCACAACCAAGCTAGACAAACACTACAAGTCTTCAAAAAAAGAATATTTAATTCATAAAAATGTCAAATATGTTTTAGATATCAAAACAATGTTCAACGTAGTTCAACAAAGAAGACATGAAGACTCTTAAATAGTGGCTGATCAGACTCAGACACTGTAGACACAAAAACACAGTCAAAAGCAACGTGCAAAATAAACATGAGGCAATCCAGACTTCTCAAAAATGCTATGTAGTTGCATTTTATTCAAGCTGCAATATAGAACTTTAATAAAAAAAAAATGTTTTTTCCATATTTGTTAAAGCTGTCACCATGTCGTGACAGTTTCTTATGAGACGATGATCTGTGAAAACAATCAATCTCCTCCACTTCCTCCTTGATTTTTCCACAAAGGCGTTATGGGTCATTAAAACATTCTTGGAATCTGGAGGAATTTTGTTGTTAAAGGTCAAGCTTAAACAGGATAATCAGGATCTATGATCCCTTTCTTGGCTCAGCATAAAGAACAACCATTCATCGATGTGTGATAAAATGGGGGAACGATGACTGTGGAGAACCTTAAACAATACTTTAAAAAGTACACTAACAAACATCATGTTGTACCAGCTTCCCTGGGGTTGGACTGATTTTGGTGTAAGAAAATAGATAATAGGAAAATAGATGTAATGGGAAGAACACTAATTTTCTCTCTGGATCTCACAGTGCAGCATCCCTGATTGTTTTCACTGCAGCAATACAGTACTATGCACCTCATGGCAACGCTCCAGTGATTCAAAATGAGAAACATCTTTACATTCTCACTGTTTCTTAAGGACAAATTGAAAGCGTTTGTTCTCCCTGTTCAAGTCTAAGTCTGTTTGTTTAGCATTGTGTAACCTCGCAAAATTTGAGTCGCCCGCTTGGGGATTAGAGTAATAAAGCTGCTACAGACACAGGCTGAGTGCGAGGGGATTGTGAGCTGATTTGAACTGCAGTGAATGTGGGCAGAGTCAAACAAGGTCACTGCACCGTCGAGCTTCAAGGATCTAATGAAACTTCACCTGCAGGATGCGCCTGGCTCATGTGTATTCATGGTGTGTTTATATAGCTGTCGCAGCACTTTGGCTGAGTGAGATTGTTCTGAAAAGTGACCTCACGGTCCTCAACCATTTTTATTTGGATAGTTTTGAGACAATTCTTTTAGCACAAACTTTCTAAGTTTCACCAAACATGGAGGGACAGCAATGAACTGAGTTATATTTATAGTTTATTATAAAATATATTTTCTTTTTGTTGCAACATGGATTCACCCTTTATGCCACACCCGTCTGGTGTTTTAATTGTCCAAAGGCCCTTGAGTTTACAAACTCTCTGTTTACAATTTTGTTGGGAAGACAGAAGTGTTTTTTCCTGGCATTTCTTCCAAACAAACATTCAAAAGTGTTTTTATGTTAAATCTGTGTCAACTCAAGATGCTATGCCTTCGTAGAGGTCTGCAACATTCTACAGGGTCTATTCTTTCCTTACCATGAATAAATGGTTATGAGAAACAAAAGACCAGGTTTAGTGAGGATGAGAAATGTTAGATTTAAAATGTTCATGTTGTGCTCTCAAGATGAATATGGGTGAAGTTTATTTTTTTAAGTTATTGTTTTGATTTTCAACAAATTTAAGTGAGTTGCTGTTTTGCTTTACCCATTTACATATTTATAAGGAGCAGCTTGAACAACATGTCCTTTTGTCTTTCCCATTTTGAATATTGGCAAAGGGAAATGGGACTCTATGTCACATCTTATTTATACCCCAGATAAATGGGTTGTCCAAGATTAGTCATTTGAAGGTCCAGAATATTATTCAGTTAAAAAAAATTGAAAGGAATATAAGGAATGCTTTGTCTCACTGGTTTTATAGGAATTGATAGATGCTCTTGTAATTGTGCAAAAAGAATAAAAATCTAAATACTTCTCAAAGTTGGATTGTTCTTTTGTATTTTATTTTTTTGCCTCTGAATGTATTCTGCTGAAATTGGAGGTTGGATTTAGCTCTTTTTTTCTGTTTAAACTTTAGAAAACAGAAGATGGATTTAGTTGATGTAACCTGTGAAGTTTGTGTAATTTACTTTTTCCTATTAATTTTTTTGTGTGAATGTGGACATTTCTAATGAATTGAAAGGGTAGTAAAATAAACTGAAGGAACTGAGGGATAAAGGCTTTTTTTTTTTTTACACATCTTTGCCAGGTGTTCCACGTATTCAGTGTGTGCTGTAATTATAACTAAATAAAAGATAATCCACTTAAGTTCTGGTGAGGAAACTTGTACTGAAACATGTTCCCAGAAGCTTATTTATTTATCCTGCAGTGATTTCTGCGTATCTGGCTTTCCCCCTTTGTGTCATGGTCAAAGAGAAAGGATTACAGTTACTCAATGTCCAAGAGGATTTTCAGGATGAAAAGGAGATAAATATACACTAATGAGACTGAATGGGAACTGTTTCCCTGTTTTGGAAGAAGTGTCGTCGTCCAGCAGAGTGAACAATGCTGCTGTTGTCGTTCAACTCGTCTAGCCTCAGCTGAACTTCCAGCGCTGCACTGTCCTCAGATGCTCTTTCTTTGTGCATTACAGAATCGGGCTGATTGATTCTCTGTATGGATCTGGTTATATTACTTACACTGTATTGTGCAGAACCACTGAGCCGTCTCTCATTACCTTATAGCTTAGCTCCGCACAGCAAAAAGGTTCCTGCAGCATTGATTTTAATCTTTCTAGAAGACCTGCAAATGTTTTTCTTTTTGTATCTGAAGCTTTGTGTCTCCTTTTCAAAACATGTCTGAAAGAAACTGCACTTTATTATTATTAGAATAAGGAAAATAGAAACAAATTTGGCTTTTTATTGTCAGCTGATAAAAGTGCATCCATATATGTACATATATATATATATAAAAGCTTAATTTCATATAAGTCTTACTCCCTTGCAGTAAAACCTAAAGAATGTTGATTATGATCATGTCTTGATTAATGCTTAATGTTTTTCATGTTTTAAGATAAAGTCTTGTTCTTTTTTTTCATGTTTATTTGAAAACATTTTTAGTTTTTTTCCCCCATTTTATTTGCATATTCTATATATTTTCCAATCATTTTGAGTGACAAATCAGCGCAACATATACTATTTTCTATCTGCTGAGCAATTTCAAGTAAATATGCAGTAAATTGTGCGTTATTATTGCTGTATGTACCTAACCCTTTTCTAAAATATAGACAGTAAGTTTTCATTTAAGTTTATGTTGAAAATAATAATAATAATTTTATCAAGTATTTCTTCTGCCTTATGTTGTTATTTTGCAATTATGTCATTCATTTGTATTTTTTTATTTTATTTTAGTCTTTAAATTATATGTTATCATCAGTTACTCATTACTTATGTAACGTTTTTACCAAATACTTTTTTACTCTTGAGTAACTGCTTGAATAGCCACATTTTACTGGAGTGTAACCTAAAATAAACTAAAGATTCTCTGATTGTACTTAATTATTTTCTTTTTCCCTTTAAAAGGATTTCTTGCCTTCAGGCAATATTGTACCATTGTGCAACAACCAATTTAAATAAATGTCTTGAGGAGTCTAAGCTTTACTCTTTGAGCTCTGCTCATTAAAACAACCAAAACATGAGAAAGGCAGAAAACTAGAGTCAAATCCCACTGTTTAAGTCAGAGTTTGTCCTGAAATCTGTTGTCATTTTTTGTTGTGAGTTGGAAAAATAAATGCATTGATGGTGATTCACATAAAGTGACTTTTAACAACAACAAACAAACAATAAAATGTAACATATTTTCCTTTTTTAGTACATGTTCATGCGTTGTTGTTATCACATAACAGAATAATTCATAAGCATAATACAGTCTTTTCTTTCCATGAAAGCAATTTGATGGTGGCAGTTCTCTTTTGGTCCAGCTGGCTTCCCGTCATAAAGAGGCGGAGGAGGAGTGGAGGGTGGGGAAGAGGGTTATTCAGGGTGAGGATCCGACCACAGACGAACCAGCAGCGGCAGGAGATGCCAGAGAGATGCGGAACTCTGAGGGGCTCAAACAGCCTCCAGACTGCAAGGCTTCGGGTTTTCATCCTCATAAAGTTTTAGAGAAGAGGTAAGTCAGAGTTTCTTCTTCTCTCTGTGTCACTGAGGGGGTTTTCCTTCTTATTTATCTGAAATGAAAAAAGGTTTCTGGTTTAAGGCAACATATTCAGTTGTGGGGAGAAATCAGTTATTTACACTAACTGATCGGCATGCTTATGAAGTTTTTATTATTTGAATTGGCACATAAAGTCTCAGGTTACCTTTGGCACGCTTTTACCTAATGCTCTTATCTAATATTTAACTTTTAATGTTTTTGTTGCCTAATAGATGATGTTGTCAAGGACCAAAATGGCAAAAATAAATAACTATTTAAAACAAGATCATTTAAATACAGCTGGAAGCTCATATCTCATTAATATATAATATATGCTATAAATAGCTATTTGATTTTTACTTTTTCCCTACTTAATTATTTATATCTATTCCACCAAAATGTATTTAATGTCATTTTTAAAGTACATGGTTATGTATTTTTAATGAGCAGCAGAATGGGACACATGTTGAAATTAAGTTTTAATTAATGATTTATACAGTATTTAATTAATTGCTTGATAAATTGACTCAACATATTTTCTATTTATTTCAAGTTTTATTTATTTTCTTGGTTGTCGCACTTTTGGCTCTCGCTGTAATTCTCACATCATGCATTTGCGTTTGTCGCCTCTAGGTGGAGCCCTAGCCGAGCAGTCCAGTTTGAACATGGCAGCTCAGACAGTGGGTCCTGTCTTTGACGTGATGCCCCCTCTTCTCCATGCAGAGTCTGTAGCTCATGGAAGACCAGGCTCTGGTTCTGGTTCTAGTTCTAGTTCTGAATCCTACGTTGAGAAAAATGTTTCCAACCTCAAAATGCAGACACACGAGCTCCGCTCCTTCGGACTGGCGTTTCAGGAGAGCCTTGCCACTCCAGAGGACGTTGCTGCAACAGGTTTCGACGAGAGTAACGGCGACGGTGTGCGTCGCAAGCGTGAGTTCACCCCCAGTGAGAGGAAAGACGAAAACTACTGGGACAAAAGAAGGAAAAACAACGAGGCGGCCAAGAGGTCTAGGGAGAAGAGGCGGGCGAACGACATGGTGCTGGAGCGCAGGGTCCTGGGTCTGCTGGAGGAGAACGCTCGCCTGAAGGCCGAGGTGTTGGCCCTCAAGTTTCACTTCGGGATGGTCAAGGACCCGTCTGATGTGTCCATCCTGCCATTGTCCACACCACCCAGTTTGACCCCCAGTAACACAGATGGCCTCTCATACTACAACACCCACCACACCCAGCCTGTGCAGGGTGTTTGGACAGAAATGTCTCCACAGACTGGCAGTAGAGACTCCAGCGTCCGTCCATGTGTCCCACAGGCAGACAGCACTGGGTTTTATGATGACACATTGGATGAGTGGGTCAGGCCTCCACCAACACAGCATCCACAGGTGTGTGAGGCAGCGAGCGGAAGAGCAGACTCATCCGACCGTCTGAGGAACCTCCCACACAAGCTCCGGTTCAAAAACCCACCCGATGGGAGGGTGTCTTCATCACCTGATAGCAAACCTGCTGGCCCACCTGTAGCCATGGTGGAGCCGAACATCCAGGTAAAAACAGCCCAGAAGGGGGGATGGGCTGGTCAGGCCGCGGTCCAGGCCCCTTATGGGTGTGAGCAGCAGCAGCAGGTCCGGGACTCGTCCTGTGGACTCGATGACTCCTCGTTTCTTCAGAAGTCAAACAGGAAGTTCTTAGCAGGAGATGTGAGTCTGAGGACGCACATCAGCAGTTTGTCGCAGGAGGTGGCTCAGCTCAGGAAGCTCCTCTCCCAACAGCTTCTCCATAAAATCCCTTAAAAAGAAAACCTCAAACCCAAACGTTGACAGAGATCTCATCCACTCAAACATACAGTTTATAACCAATCTCCGCTAAAACAGCAACGTTTTTATAACCAATCTTTATTTCTATGTATGGATAAATCTGACAGTGACTTTTCAATTTTATTGGGTTAATATATTAGTAAGAAGACTGTGGGAAATGGGGAGAGCTTATAGAAAATAAAAAATGTAACATTAATTCTCACTGCTTTGTACAATTTCAACTATATGGTTTGTTTGACAAAATTTTTTTCTTTTTATTTATAAAATTACTCTAAAGTTGTAATTAGTGTGATTAAAATGTTTTTTTTTTTTCAGTATTTTATTCTGTCTGTTGATCCACACAAGCACATAACCTGTTAGGTTTGAACTGGCCAGCTGCAAAACTGACTTCCTCTTAATTCATTTAAAGCTATACTTTATTGTAGAATAATAATAACAAAAAATCTGACCTGATCATATTGCTTTTATGAATCAATTCTGATTAAAATTTTTTATTTTTGACAGAAAACCTCCAGAAAAAACCCTTAATGTCAAATTAAAATCTGAGTTCTTGAAAAGTGATGACAATTAAATAAAAAATATGAACATTAAATAAGTGATTGCATGAATATTCACCACCTTCAAATCAGTATTTAGTAGATGCACCTTCCACAGCACACAGTCTGTGTGGACAGGTCTCCATCAGCAGCTGCATTCCTCCGCTCTTCCTTGTAAACTGTTCAACCTCTGTCAGCTCTTCTCCTCAGACACTCCATCCTCACACGGACTGTTTGTGGTGATGTGCAGTGTTCGGCGTCTGATATGTTCAATGCTTTAGAGAAGGTCGTTTCCATCCTCTGACTCATACTTTCAGTAGAATTTTCTCTGATTTGCTGGGAGTGTTCTTTCTTTTTGTCTGGCCAGGAATACTGACGAACCAGTGAATGAACCTTCCAGTTTAAAGACCCAGATGTCTTTATATTACAATCACTTATCTGATCTCCATTTCTCCTATTCCACAGTAAGTGGAAAACCAATTGGCTGGACCTCTGTTGAATTTATGCAACGCCTTATTTTATGTAATATAATTTGCATTTAGTTGTCATTATCTTGTAGAAATCAGTTTTAGCTTTGACATTGAAAGCTTCTTCTTTCTTGTGTGGGTCAAGAAAGCTAAATTTTATTGATTGAGATTGATTTGTAAAAACAATAAAGAGGATAAAATAACTCCCCAGGATGAATGTTTTTATAGTCTGATGGAATCATGAATCCTGAAGGAAAAGGACTAGGCAGTAGTTCATAACTTCCAGCTGAAGTGCACTTGTGTAATGCTGCAGGTCAATAATAAGCACTGAAGGAAGACCGTCACTGGAAGGCTCTAAAAGGGAGGATGTGAAATAGTAATAAATAAACTAATAATAATAAACGTTGTTTAGAAAGGAACAATGTACAGCTCAAACATAAATGTTAACCAAAAGCATAAGCTAATTTGCATCTGGAGTTAAAGTCTAGTCGTAAAGTTATTACAGTCCAAGTGGTGTGAAATCAAAAAGTCCTTTCATGCACCAAAATGCAACATAAGCATTTCTTTTAGTTAGATTAGTTGATGAATTGAAGGTCAACTTATTTCCATGACTTCAAAGTCAGTAGACAGCTGCTCTGATTCAAATTGTTAAACCTCGTTTGACCAACTTCACTCTGTTGTCATTGTTTCATTAAGGTTAAACATCAATAGTTACGTCGAGCTTGAGAACTGAAAAGAAACATACATTTTGGGAAGATAGATAAGATTTCTGAAAACTTTTACGTAGGTCATTAACATTAATCATCTTCTTGGTGCTATGGCGTGTGAGGCACATGCATGAACGGTCGGGTGATGCAAATGTCAAAGTTTTATGAGTCCTCTCAGCAATATTTAGCAGCTTTTGGCTCTTTTAATCAGCCGTCTAGCTCCCTGCAAATCTGCTATATGAAGAGCACTAAGCAATTTCGATCCCACTTTTACATGTACTCACAACGCATTCAAGATGAACTCCCACCGACCAACAGAGCCATCTGTTGTTTTCATGAGTTTCTTGTTAAATGGAATAGCTGACAGGTCAGCTTGAGATTCGGAAGATCCAGTTTGGTCGCATGCATTTCAAAGGTTGAATTAAATGGGGGACATTTCGAAAGCAATAATAAATTATTGTTGGGGCGTTATGTTTAATAAAGCAGACGTACTCCAATTGCCTCAGTAGCTAACCGATCCACGCTTTATAACAAAAATCTTTTGAACTGATTCAAAAGAACAGTGCATTATTAACTAAGAGAAAAAAGAGATCAACAACATCCTGAAAAAAACAAAACATGTTGATGTCATTTATTCTTGTCTTCTTTAGGCAGGGCATCTAAAATAATTTGAAATATCAATGAAAAGTTAATTTATTTTAGTAATTTCATTCAAAAACTACATTGCACCCCCCTCTCCATGTCTTGTGACTCTCCCTCAAACTCTTCAATGGGATTTGCCTTACTGTTTTTTAAAAGTTGCAATATCTCAGTTATTTCACGCAAGAAAGTTCTGCCTTCTTATGTATGAAGCTTAATGCTTTACGTAATTCACTAGCAGAGAAAAACACAACACAGGGATATGAGTTAAAATGTTTATTGAACAAAAGACTTGAGGGGACGGATGGACTGTGTTTGGAGACGGGTCATCTGAGGCAACTTGCTGATAAAGGCTTAGGAGGAAAAGACTCAGTGTGAGGAAGAAGTCTTCAGGAAATGACCTTTTCCTGAGCTGATGTAGGAACAACCAGATGGAACATGAAACAAAGAGGACTGGATGAAAAGTAGAGAGAAAGTAGATATGAGGATGATGGGGATAAGAAGGGATGAGGAGAGATAAAGAGATGTCCAGTGAAGGGTAAGGGAGGGTTGGGACTGAAACAACATGGCTGACAGTGAAGGCTGAGTTAAATGGTTACCAAGAGACTGCTGGGTAATTAAAGCAGTGCTGGAGGGAATCCCTGCTCCTGGACATAAGTGAACATATTAACTTCTTAAGGTATTGTTTTTATTTTATTTGTCTAATTAAATGGTTTTAAAAACATATTTTTGAAATATTTTTGACAGTTTGATGTAATTTCTTTTCTGAGCAGTGATTGGTGGAGGAAAGTGTGTTCAATCACAAAACCTAGTGCTGGTTTTGTGGCATCAGAGACTTTTATTTGGAAAGTTCAGACAGGACAGAGACGTCAAAAGAACAGGGTGAAACATGCAGCATAAGTCTTTATCTGAAACTCGAGGACAGCCTCTGTATGAGTTCCCTGTTCCATCATTACACCATCAGAGCCACAATTAATCAATTTGTTACTGTAATGCAAAACAGGAGTGTATGAAATAACAAACAATGCTCCTAATGAAGACCAAACCTAAGTGTAACACAGAACTGTTTTTAATCTTATTGCCATTTAAATAAAAAAACAACAAATAATAATTATAAAAAAAATTCTGAAACAAAACTTTGGGGCGTGCTGTGGTGGCGTAGGGGATAACGCGATCCACATTTGGAGGCCTTGAGTCCTCGACACGGCCGTCGCAGGTTTGATTCCTGGACCTGTCCGACATTTGCCGCATTTCTTCCCCCTTTCCTGTCAGCCTACTGTTATATAAGGGACACTAGAGCCCACACAAGACCCCCAGGAGGGAAAAAAAAAATTCTAAAAAAACCCAAATCTAATATTTTTTTCCTTTTCACCCATAAGGCTCTTTCTACAACAACCTTGTCACTAAAAGCAAGAAGTCTCACTCTTAAGACAACTTACTACACATTTGAAAAAAACCTGTGTGAGAACAAAAAAAATTAAATAAAAACAGCTAAGCTTAAAAAATTAAAGTTGCTTTCAAGCTTTTAGCTTCCACTCAACTTTCCATTAATCTGCTTGGAAACAGTCAGCTTTTGCAGTGGTGACCTTTACGACTTCTGTAAAGTCATCAGTCCTCTCCACAACAGTTGTTCTTAAATATGCTACGTAAAAAAGGATTTTATAAACTTTGATTTCTGAACTAAAACCGTGAAATAAATTTACTTTTCATTGATATTCTGGCTTTTGACATGGACTGTCACGTACAGAAGTTTTGACTCTATGCGATCAAACTCTTGTGTGCACAGTGGAGGAACATCTGATCTGAAGGTCACAGTGTACGTTCAAGAAAGCAACATATTTCAGTAGCTTTAAGCCAAAAATAATCTCACAATTTTCACTTAGAGCTAAAGCAAACAATTTGATTTTCATTTATGGCTATACATTGTTTAATAAACGCCGTAAAACTGCAATCCCCGCAGTGGCGGCGACCCGGTTTTCTCGGTAAAGGTGATCCACTCACAGGGGACAGTGAGACGTGAGGAGGGGGGTGAATGCAGGGGAAAATAGTGAGACCCTGAATGAGTCATCGATCACGTCAGATGGAAAACAGAAAAAAATAGGCTATTTTTAGCCTTAAAGGAGCTGAGCTGGAAACAGAATGTCCCATGTGGGGGGAAAAGGAGGCATGATCAGCATCCATACATCAGCCCTTTCACAACCAGGATGTGGCTTTGGAGAACTCACAACCGAAGAGCTGCAGCAAAAAAAAAAAAAGAAAAACTAAAAAACAAAACAAAAGATAAAACACAAATTCAGAATTAGACAACTGTCCCTCAAAAGATATTTAAATCTAATTATATGTTCGATTTTTCATCCAGCATTTCCTATTTATGGCAACACTAGAGGGCGCTGAGTACCTTCATGTGCATGAATTTCATTCATTCATTTCTTCATTCATCCACAGCCCTGTCTATTGTGTTTACTACACCACCGCATGCTGCACATGCAGAAAGAGCAGAGGTGGATTTTAAAGGAGAAGCTTTTTTTTTTTATGAAAAATGTATCTGGAAAGCCCAACGTAATCTCATTTCAGTCTAAATGGTGTAAGAAAACACACTTTAGTGTTACACTACACAGGGTAAGTGTGCAACAACATCTGTGTTTTTTTTGTTTTGTTTTTTTACCTAAACAGCAACACAGACACCAGACCTTTTGTCTGTGATCCAGTCTGATAACCCCCCTCCCTAAATAAATATGAGAAGCAGTGAAAGCCTGTGGTTGCTAAGCAGGCACTGCCACACCACAGCTGGAGCTGCAGCTGGAGAAATGGTGGAGAGTGTTGGGGGTTGGGGCTTCTGACAGAGGATTGACTGGGAGGAAGGAGGAGCCAGACAAGTTCAAGGCCGCTGTTTCCCCAACATCGAAATGGTGGTAATGATGTGTGTGTGTGTGTGTGTGCGCGCGTGGGTGTGTGCGTGTGTGTGTGTGTGTGTGTGTGGTTGCAGACAGAGAGGGGGGAAGGGACGGAGCTGCAGCAGCACTGATGTAAGACCCCATGAAATATGGAATATGAACGTGCTGAGAACAACAGGCTTTGATGGATGATGGAAAAGCTCCTATAAGAAGATTTAAAACATTTGAAATGAACAAAAAAGATAAATAAATAAAGGTAGCAACTCCATGCATGCTGTAAATATGAAGTAACTTCAGCCGAATGAAAACAGATTATTCAAGCATTCATTTTTATCTAAAACAGCAAATTCTTTGATTTAGGTTCTGACTTTAAATAGTGTTGATGCAGATTTGTAAGCTGGACCAAAGCAATGAAAAGGGTGAAGCGCAAATTATTTCCTCACTATAAAACCTGAATGCAACAGTAGAAACCATTGGCGCTGCTATAAAGTGCTTTGCTGCATAAACAACACAATTCCCCAATCATCTTGTTTTTGCAGACCAGAGCAGGACAAGAGATGATTTGAGGATATGTTCCAGCTCACTACTCAATGAGTATCTCCTCCTTCATAATTCATGTTTGAATGTTTTTGCAATGAGATAATAAGAATACTAACAGATACATATATTAACTGACTGTACAGCTGAAAGGATGCGGCCCTTTTCCTTAACGGAGCCACAATCAATCTGAATAAAGAAGAGCAGATCAGCCATCCGTATGCATTTCTAAAAAGTTATAGAAAAGCTGCAGGACTGTTGCACTAATGAATGACTTTTGTTTTTTATGTGATGAAACCACAACTACATGCCAAATGTGTGGTGTTACAGGAAACAAATTTTGCACATTAAGTCCTGAACAGACTTTCCCCACGGTGCAACATGGTGACTAAAGTCTCATGCTGTGTGGATTATTTTTCAGCAGGGACAGGTAAGCTGGACAGCGCTGAAGAGAAGAGTGATGGAGGTTCACATTCAGTCAGAGCTACAATGAAATACTTTGAAAAGCATTTTTCTATATACGAATGGTCAAAGTGCAAACCTAAAACCAACTGAGAATTTGTGTTAAATATTTCTTCTAAAAGGCTCTTCATCCAGTGCGAGGGAGCTGGAGAAATTCTTAAAAAAAAAAATGGATGACAGGTTCACTCCTCAGGTGTGAAAAACATCTACTGTAACCTAAAACACTCCCAACTCTTTGTGCAGCAGATACAAAACTAAAGAGATTTTCTTAAGAAGTCCAAAACTTTCGTTCTATATTCAGAATTATCCATATGTAATTTTAGTGTTTGATGAAACTGCCTTAGAGACTGTATGACTTGTGTTAAACATGTTGGGTATCCTTCCACAAGCTCCTCACAACAGCTTGCTGTGATTCTGGGACATTCCTCCTGACAGACCTTGTGTTTGCAAGCCAACCTGCTCATACACACACACACACACACACACACACACACACACACACACACACCTTTTCAACTCTGACCACAAGTCTTCTGTGGGACAGATGTCCTGAAGCACCTTGATAGGTAATGTGGTGGAATGCTAAGGGCTGCTTTCTATTTGCAAGATTTGTTTATGCCAAACTTTAGAATCCAGGTTGATGTCTTTTGATATTATGTCAGTTTTTACACATATTGTTATTTCTACGTGATGCTATGTATTTGGTGAAGATCACCACCAGTGCCTCATGCAGCATAACACCCCCACAACATCATGGTGCCGCCTCCGTACATCATTGTTGGGAAACCCATTAGCTCTTTCTACGTGGGCTTGAAGGTTTCCCTGGTTTTTCTCCAAATATAACAATTATCATTTTTGCCAAACACATCAGTTTTGGTTTCATGAGCCAGGACATGTCTCCAAAATTTAACCAAACTGCCATCAGGATTATCATTTGCTATGTATGGCTTCTTCTCTGAGTAGCCTTTCAGCCCGTGGTTCCTGTTTTGCGGTGGAAAATGACGCCCCCTCACCAGCTCCAGCCAGCAACGTCTCAAAACTCAAATGTTTTGGCCTTATCCGGAGCTAGAAACCTTATCTTGACTTTCCCATATTGTTTAGAATTATACTAATTGTATCTTATGTAAATTTTATGAAGAAATAATATTTAAAAAGCTTTAAACTGGTCTCCTTTATTCTCGCAATGAGCTAATAGATGTAATTTTGACAATCTAAACAAACCTAAAAAGGTCAAGTTAAATCAGTTTTTTTTTATATACCAGGCTATAAGAAACAAAAAGGTTGAATATTTTCTATACAGTTTTATTTTAAACAAATAGGTTCTCTTATCAGAACTGCAGTGGTATTTATAAAAATAGTCAAAAAGAAAATCATGACAGACTAGTCTAGAGCTATGAGAAAAATAAGCTATTTGATATTTAAATCCTAAAGTCTACTTTTAAATATTGTTTAATTTCCACCACAGTTTTCTGCATTTTACGTTAGTTCCCAAAAACCCATTAATTTGGGTTTATTGTATTAAGCAAAACCAGTTCCAGCAGGAAGAGGAAGACTATTCACACCACATAAACAAATGAATAACAGACTATATATTTTAACTATCTTAGGTCTACAAATGACTTATGGGGTAGATGTTTGTAAACATCTTGGGTTGCTAAAGGATTAGTAAAAAGTTCCTCACAGGCTTCAAAGGAGCCAATTTTGTCTTCATAAGAGGAAACTATGAATGCTGTAATGAACATGGCTTACAAAACTACAGCATAACAACCCAGGTGTTGTTACGCATTCACACCCTTTTTTTTAAATAAAATGAACCACTCCCGCAAGTGGAGGAGCCGAAAAGAGATGGGGCGCAGAGGGGAACAAAAAGAAAGGGGCCAGTAGAGCTCCAGCAGAGAGAGACGGGGACCGAAAAAAACGTGACTCGGCAGCCTAAGAGCTGTTATGCAACCGCTGACCTACTAACACATATCTGTAGCAGGGGAGCCGGAGAAACTGGAGCAAAGTGTCCGGCAGCGCACAGCCGACGCACAGATAGCCCGAGCCAAAAAGGACAGGAACAGCATCCAGCCGAGCCAGTGACTCATCCGACACCGAGCCGAGCGGCGGCACTCGCACAAACTTAGTTTTATTTCACGGCTCCTCTATCTTTTTTTTCCCCCCTCTCCTGGAGGTTTCCTCCTCTGAAGGGACAATACGGGAAGGAGGAAGCGGGAGCGAGACAGCTTTTGTGTCGGGGAAAGCCTGAAGCTTTTTTTCCTGCTGCTGCTCCTCCTCCGGGACGCTGAAAGGTATGTTTTGACTGAGCGCTGGACCGCTTCGTGGACTCCTGTCTTTACCTGTGTGCGTGTTTTAAACCTTTTACCGCCTCACATAAAGCCGTTTCACCGACGGGAGGAACGGGATGCTCGTGGCCGGGTATTGTTCACATGGCGACTCGCTGCTCCGCCGGTTTGATCCCGCGTCTGTGCGTGACTTTCGGGCGTTTGCGGCTTCCTTCTTGGGTCACGTAACACACGACTCATAGGGTAGCCAAGCTGGACACGAAGTCTCTGTTTTTTTTTACTTGGCTCCAGGCAGGCGTGCACATATGTGGTCAATGTCAAGGCTAGGTAAAAGCCCTCATGGTGGTGTGTTGCAGTGAACGAGGACAGCTGCTGCTGGGCTCTGTTGTCCGCTTAATTCACTTACTATAATAAGTCCTACACGTGGCATGCTCCTTTTCTTCCGTTTTTCCGCCTATCAAACAACCACTGAGCTATTAATTTATCCATTTATGTGTTTAATGTATGCAAACATATACATCGAATCTGAGTGGGGTGCAATTTTGTTTAAAATGTGTTAATCTTGTAGCATCTTCAGCTAAAACGCACATTTAATGTAAATATTTATCTTTCTTAACGATACATTACCTGTCTAAATAGTATTATGAATTGGTGTACAATAGCCATTAGGTAGATATTGATAACCTTAAGTAAAAATACAGCTTTACATAAAAATGTACAATAAAAAAATACAATGACTTCAATTTGAAATGGAAAAACCCATCAAATATATAATCATAGCTGAGATAATGAAGCATATTTGTTGTGACATTAAAAATGTTTTATTTATCTTGTCATATTGGTTCAGATATATGGAATTAAGCAATAATATAGTTAACCATCTCTAAATTTAGTAACAGTTTTACAGCTTAGTAATTAGGTGTAAAATGTAGTAATTTATTGATTTAGTTACAAATCTAAACCTACCCTTTTGTTGGCATGTTTTAAAAAAAGAAGTTGAAATGTTGACATGTTTGAATGCTTACCACAAAGTATTTGTGACACTGAATATTAAGCCTTTTTCAAAGGGACAACAGTGTAACAAGCTCATGTTAGATGGTTAATTAGTCAGGCTATCTGCTCTGGTAGCCATGAACATCCCACTTGTAGCTCACTAGTTTCAATACAGCATTCCATTACTAGGAACGGTGAGATGTTTGATCTGCGTCAGTTTCTTCGTCACAACAGTTTTTTTAAAAATATTAATATTTACAAATATTCGGAAGAAAATGTGTAGCAGCCTTCTTTTAGTCAGCTGACTGGCAGTGCGCAAGAAGATGAACATGTAGGGTGTTTTCATGTAGGGTATTGGGTATTTTCTGTTTTACGCTAGCTTGCTTCAGCTTGAAGAAAACTTTAATCAATCTAGTACTTTCCAATTCCTTATTATAAAGATTTTATACTGAACAAAATGACAATAAAATCTTTGCTCTTTTGAATCAAAGAAAATTGATATACCAGCAGCGGCTCCATGTCTCTTTTACTAGAAATGTTTTTTTGTTCAGATTTGTGGATCAATTGGTTGTGCTGTTTTGGTTCCTAGTTTAGGTCATTTTCTAAAGGCCACAGTTTCCTTTAAGTAAACTCAGAGGATATGACATAACCAGCAGAGCAGTATCAAAAACTCTTGAAAAGTTTTACGTTTGATTGTTTTATTCAGGAGTCTGTAATGGTGTAAAGAAATAAAAGTGAGTTTAGACAATGTTTGATTTTCAGTAAATGTTTGAAAGAGAGAAATAGTAATATCTAAAAAATAACATTGATGTCCTTTAACTCCAAATTGCCACATCATTATTAAAAGTTACACTCAGTCATTTTTGTTCTTCAGTTAGTGAAATGACAAAAAAAATGCAAATACATTTTGCTTTTTGTGCAATTGTGAGGGCAATTTTACAGCCATTTCTTTACTTCAAGAGCAAATTATGTCAGCGCTGTAAAAGGATCTGGTTTATATTACGAATAAAGCATGTTAACTTTGGTAAATGTGTTAAGCAAACTAATTTAAATGATCTGTATTTAATGTGGAAGGGTCCATATTTCACCCACATGTTTCAAGTGTTGAATAAGGATTTTGAAACGGAGGTCAGCTGCGTTTGTTGACCTAGAAAAACGGAGTAAATCATCCCTTCAGCAAACTGTTGCAGCTGAGCTGTTATGAGACTTGTTCAACATGCACATTATAAAATAGGCCCACGTTTTGTACTCAAATATCCAGAATGTTTAAAACACTTCCTTAAAGTTTTGGTTTTTTAGCGGGAAATTCTAGGATTCCTGTTGATTCTTATGCACTCTCTACATATTTTGTTTGTAATTTCCAAAGCAGAAATAGAGCAAATCTTCACAGTGGGAGCTGCGTTTTTAGAAAATGGTGATGTAACACAGCTGCTCAGTGTCTGCTGCTGCTATTTTTAACCTGATTACCTCTTTCCTTCCACCAGAAAACATATAGGGTGAGCCAGATGCAGCTCTTCCTTCATCTATTTCTGTTTTGTACAAGATCTCGGTGTGGGTTTGTTGTAAAGTTAACAGAGGGGCGTCCAGCCTTGTGATGCAATGCATCGGAAACCCCTGTCTGGCGAGGGCAGGCGCAGTGCTGGTGAGTCCGGCTGCTGCCAGTTGGTCTGGTTTCACAGTGGGTGCGTTGCTCTCTCCGTCCCAGCCAACTCTCCAAATGTAGGTCAGACCTGAATCTGGGTGAGGAGGAGAGACACGAGGTTTGCAGGGCAAGGGGTGGACTACTTTTTATTATTATTATTATTATTTGGCTCAGGCTCTGAAAGGCACAAGATTAGAGATGTAATTCCTGATTTGTCCCAGCGTTCCTATCTTGATGTGAAATCTAATTGTACTGATTAAGAAAATGCGTTAAAAACCTGCACCCTTTTCTCCGCAGTAATTGTTTCCTGTCGTTGTTAATCGGCACATTGTCGTATTGAGGTTAGTTTCTGTCAGGGAATTCTCGCCTCCCGGTTTGTTTGACACAAAAGCCTTGGTGCAAACAAAAACAAAAATGGAGGTTCCTATCTGGGGCCTCTTCCACGTGTGTGGTGTTGGATCTTTTTAAGCATGGAGGAGGGGGAAGAGGACGTTTTTGCGTTTTTAATCACGCTTGCCTCGGAGAGGGTCAGAGGTGAAGCATTCCTCCACCGAGTGGCAAGTGGCTGTGAACTACCCCAGGGGGGAGGGGCTTGTTTTTCCTCTGTGAAAACACACCGCCAGAAAACATCTTACAGTGAATCAGTCTTTCTTGGCGCACAAAGGGCAAATTACACAATGCGCCGTGCCTGAGCTCTTATCTCTTGAGTCTACAGGACTACGCAGAGGTATCTGAGGTCAGCTTGTAAACCTGTGGCATCTGCTGCTTTGTAATATGAATGTGTTACACAAGCTTTGGTCCTCACCAGGAGAAAATTCAGAGCATGTAGGCGATGAGCAACGACGACAGCCCCTCCCTGAGTGGGCCTGTGAGGGAGCATGGGAGTGAATTTGGCTGCAGAGATGGGTGTGTGCCATGACGTCAATGCCGTTGCGCTATCTCTGGTTATAATTTCCCCATCTGCCATGGATTTCTGCTGTAATGTGTTCGGGAAAGGTATAACGTGCTCTCTCTCCGCTGCTCAGGAGTTAATGTTGCATAAAGAAAGAAAGAAAGAAAGAAAAAAAAAATCCCCTCTTATGTCGATGTAGATGACGTGTTTGAGTGCACCTTGTTTCATCGTGCTGCAGCAGTCTGTAAAATTCCTCTCATGTCCACTAACTGAATTCCTTCTGTCACCAGATCCCCCCCTCTTTCTCTCTCTCTGTCTCCCTCTTCTCCCCCCCACCCCGTCCCTTACCTCTTTCACTATTTTTAGCGTACGCTCTAATACTCTCCTGCTTCTCCCCTCCCTTGCAGTCCCACTGACCTATTTAGTGGCGCACCGTCAAAGACAGGAGGAGTGTTTACTGCTTTACGCCGTTTCTAGGTCAGTGGGACAGCGCAGAGACGTGTGCGTGCGTGCTTTCTTCCCGCCCGCCTTTGTTTTCGCGCTGCCTCTCTCCTCGCTCTTAATGAAAATTATCTAAGATCGGGGAGGGCGGAGGCTTTCAGCCTGCATTTTTTTCCACATCGTTTTGTGTGATTCTGTTCAGGTCTCTTTGTGCTGCATGCCAAAGTTAGACAAGACACGAGGTTCAAAAAGCCAAATAAGCAGCTTTGTATCCAGAGCAGTTTTTAAGTCGTCTGTGGTCAAAATATCGTTTCTTTTTTTTTTTTTTATAAACGAGGGGTTATGTAACAGGGTAACTGACTCTGGAGGAAGCCAAGGAAGATTGGATAACATGTATTACTTTAAAACACTTCTGTGACACTAGATCTGCAGCTCTGATTAAAAGGGAACAACACATTTAGGTCAGTTTTGTTCCACTAACTAGGTTTTATTGAAAGGTTGCGCAGTAGATCAAATTGCAACCTTCATAGCAATAAAACATGATCAACATTGCGTACAGAAAGTACTTCTTAGATTCAGTATTAGGCAGGATATAATATTTCAAGTGCAATGCATAATTTTGTTGCATGCTAATAATATATTTGGCCTGTGGGACAGAGTTCCACCAGCCTCACTGACCTCACTTTATGTAATAACTGAGGATGAAAGAAAAGAAATAAAACAATATGAGAAACGTGGGTACTTGTAATGACTGCGGTTATTGCCACTTTCATCAACATTATCACAGCAACATGTTTCCCTGATGTCCATGCATGCCTAGCGGAGGACTGCGATTTTGACCCTTATGTCCTCACTATTTGGATAACAGGAGTGGTTATTTGTTCAGCTCTGCAAAGAGACTGCAAAGATTTGGAGGTGCCTGCTGCTTCAACAAAATTAAAACACTTCCTGTATCTAAACCTTACATTTGCACAAGAGCTCACTTAATTCTTACCCGTTTCTGAATGAATGTATATAAAAAAATACACAAGGCAATTAATTATTGGTGTTTTTGCTGTTAAACAAATGCTATATTAAAAAGTAAAGTGACATTTTTAGCTTTAGATTGGACCGCTTTGTGGAAAAGTTGGCTAATTCCAACCACTGGACAATTGTTTGGTGAATTGCTGCAATTATCCTAAGTTCTTGTGGAAGCAAAACAATGATAGCACTGTTTTTATTTCTAATATTTGATTCCTTGAGTAGCTTTAAAAAGGTCACTTGTTACACTATGACGTTTCTCTTTCTGTTTGTGCCTATCAAAGCTGAACTTAGGCTTCACTAAAAAATAAAACCTCATTCTTAAAAAGACATTTTAAGAGACTATTTTGACACAAGTGATCATAGTCGAAAATGTCTAATTTAAGCTCCGTTTCAATTTCAGTGCGGTCAATAAAAAGCAAAGCCAAACTCATTATAACACAGTGACCTAGATTACGTTCACTCTGTGTGTCATGAAAGGATGTTTTCATGCTTGTGAGGCACTGCAGGGCTCAGTGCTGTGATGTGTAATTAATTTCTGCATACGAACTGTGCAACGTTGTGTAGTGAGAAAACCAGAGGAACCAGAGTAACTCTAGCTGTTACATAACACAGAGCGGCCCGTCAACATCCGTTTGTGGTGCATTGTTTTTAATTTTATGGTGCAACGCATGATGGGTGGGAAAGACTTCCTGTTTAGCTGCAAAGTTGAGATGACACGAGGAAGCACAGTATGCAGTGTTGTGTAATTTTAGAAACTGCAATGGCTATCAGAGAAACTGAGATGTTGTTGTTGTGCTAGAACCTCCCACACGCCAAAAAGCAGAAATTACAGCATCAACAGTTTCTTTCTTCTTGCACCATAGTAAACCATCAGCACTACACAAATCCAGTCGCTCCTCCCTCAGCTCTTTAATAGTTTGCCTCTGCAGAGCTTGCACTAGGTCAGCCAATTTCACTCCTCGTCATGTAACAGACTTCTGCATATGCCGCACCGTCTGCACATGTGTAACCACAGCCTTTCCTTTATCTCTTAAGGGATTAACAAAAAAGGGCATTTTCTGTACCTAATGAAGCACAGCAAGCAACTTTCTGCTGCTTTTAAAACATATAATCGTAATGTTTTTTTATATATATATATAAATGTCATATCATACTGTTTCTGCACCTTATCTAACTTTTTCTCTCTTTTGTTCCTTCCCTTCTTCTCTTTCCTGCTGCCTTAGTAACCCAGTTTGAGGTCGACATCTCTATAGCAGAGTTCTGAAAGAGCCCTGGAAAAGACGTACTGACCTACATCTTGCATAAGACACAGCGAGAACCAGAGCAGCGACCTGAAAAGCTCCTGAAGACTGACAAAGAGGCAGATAAACTCAAAGTCACCTGCAACGCTTTGGAGAGCTGTGAACTAAGAATCACTTTAAATATCAAGCGCCAACTTTGTTTCCTGTTTTTTGACGCTCATTTTTCAGAACACTACTTCAATGTCTGAAGTTTTCGTCGAGTTCCACCTCTTTTTAATCTTTTTGGCTAATTTAGATACTTGAAAAGATTTGACTTTGGAAGATAAGTAAGAGCAAATCAATGAGGCAGTCCTTTCATCAAGCACAAATACCTCATCCAGAAGTTTTTACTGATCCAGCGACATAGGCCAAACGTTAAACCAACAAAGTAAAAGGCTTGTATAATTTTTCCATCGTTTTCACCCCCCCTTTGCCCTTCAATAGGGTCATACTGTGGCCCCCAGTTGGAAAAAAAATTGGAAAGTCTCAGTCTAAACATCCCATCCAACACCAACAAAAGCACCATGGAAGTTGAAGCATTTTCTCCCTACGATGGGAGCCTCCCTTCCCCTGGTCCTGATGGTTCAACACGGATCAGTCGCCAGCCCAAAGGCTCTAAATCAACCGTAACCTCACGTCGCAAGCGAGAGTTCATTTCTGATGAGAAGAAAGATGCCTCATATTGGGAAAAACGGAGGAAGAACAATGAGGCGGCCAAGCGTTCGAGGGAGAAGCGTCGCATCAATGATATGGTGCTGGAGAATCGCGTCATGGCACTAAACGAAGAGAACGTCCGTCTGAAGACGGAACTCCTTCAGCTCAAACTGCGCTTTGGTCTCATTAGTGCATCTTCCTACATGGAGAAAAGTCAGCAGATCTCTAACAGTACTGCAGATGGAAACCCAGGTAGCAATGGGAGTAGCACCAATGGCACCCCTAACAGCAACGCCTACCACTCGAGCAGCGGCTACTCCAGTGCGTCCCAAGTGATGCTGAATTCTGACTCATCTGAAGCTGAACAGTCCAGCCGAAGTGAACGCCACACCATGCTCCACAAGTACTCACCTCTGGGCTCTGTGTCTGATATGTCTGATGGTTCTTCCAGAGATAGCCCTGAACCCATGGGCTACAACATCAAGAAGGAGCCCTTGGGAATGGAGATGGGTGGACTGGAAAGCAATAGGATTCCCAATGGAGTTACCAATGGGATACCAAACGGAGCGTACTGTGGCAACACCACTCTGGTTTCCCCTCACCAGCAAAACACCACATTAGCTGAAACTGCCAGAGACTACCAATATCATCAGCAAGAGCACCAGCAGTGCCACATGGAAACAACTGGTCCTGCTCCGCAGGCTACCTCTACTCAGAGGAGTGTCATCTTGTACCGTTCCAGCAGTGGCTGTTACCCCATGGAGAACCAGAAGCTGGAGGACCAGCAGTCCCAGCAGAATAGACCACCACAGCATATCCTGCACAGTTTGCCCTCAGAGTTCTCTGACTGCTCAGTAACCATCTCTGAGGTTGCAGAGAAGCTCGAGAGGACAAAGACCATGGACTCACCTCAGTATGAATACACCAATGATCATGCCGAGTCCTCCGAGGAGCTCCAGCAAAGGTTTAGTCACAGTACCCACCTGCCAGATGACGACCACCCCTGCTACAGCTACCAGGCTCAGGAGAACTGTCTTCAGCACACCGAGAGTCCCCAGAACTCCTTTGCCCCTGAGCTTATCAGCAGTGAGGAGAGCAAGTCCTTCATACAGCACAATGGCTACCTCGGCACACTGGATGAAGAGCCCCCTGTTCTCACCTACGAAGGAGGGCCACGACCCAATGGCTTCTATCAGGAGAACTCCTCTGCTAAAGACACCTCCTCAAGTGACGGAGACCCTCGTAGCTCTGATAAAGAGGGCTCCACCGATGACGAATCCCCCTCATCGTCATCCTCAGACATCAGCAGCTACCACCAGAAGGCAGAGGGAGCTGGCGGTTTGCACAGTGAATACCACACAGAGGTCCAAGTCACTGCCCTGCCCCACAAGCTCCGCCTCAAGTACAGAGCTCTGTCCAACGGGGCAGCTGGAGCTCAGGTGGAGGGACTGGTCTTCAACTCTATGTCCCCTTCTCCCACTCTGCCCCAGCACCCCTACTTAGCCCTGCCCAGCAATCCTTCCAATGGCCAGGCCAACGGAGAGGGCAAAGAGACTGAGACTGAGTATGTGGAAGAAGTCAAGGCTGAGGTGAATGACAGGGCAGAGGCAAAAAAGGAAGGAGGGAAGAAGGGATCTGTCGGTGGGAGAAGTGGACGGAATAAGAGGCGAGATTAAGAACAAACATAAGCAGCTTGTGTATTTTCCTGTCAACTCTCTGTCTAGACAGCTACAACTCACACTGGCACTTTGCAGGACAGGCAGTGATCTATGTGAGGTGTATTTAGCACTGCGTGAAAACGTCAGTATCAGGATATGTGAAATCCCAGATCCGTGCTTTGGAGGAAGATGGACATCCTTCCCCCCCAGAGCGTGGTGTGTTTCCAACTATGAAGGAGAATTTCTCACAGCCAGATAGTGAAGTTTTCTTTCATATTTCACCATCAGATTCACTGTGTCACCTGTAACTCCTTCCTTTACTCTCTCTCCTACCTCCCTATGATCCCTCAAAATTAAACTAGCAGATTAAGGAGGGATGGATGAAACTCCGGAGTTGGAGTTTCCCTTGAGGAAAATTCAATTATTCATTTTTATTAATTGCCTTATTGGCTGGTCAGTCTGTATTGTGGCATTATGGGAGCATTCCTTTTACCAAAGATATGCATATTTCCTTTATCGTCTCCCTTTTTTGTCAGTTCTTCCCCCACATTTACCTACTTTTATCACTATTAGCCTGGTCAATTGAACTGGATTCAAACAACTATCAGCATACAAGTCCCCTTCACTCCCAAAGGCACTTAGATTGTATATTACTGTGAAATAAATTTGCAGATATCAAATATATATTTTAAGAAAAAAATGTGGCAAAAACAAAAAAAAAAATTGGTAAAGAAACGGGATGTGGTAAAAGACTTACAAGTTATGTGTGTTGTTTTGAAACTTCTTGTACAGTCCTGTTTTTGTTTTTTTATTCTAATAAATGCCTCAAAATTTTTTCTTTTACTAAAACTGTGAGCTACTACTCATAAAAAAAGAAGACAGGTACATTTGTTCTCAGACTGCGTTCAGATTGTCCACTCGTTCACTATAAACAGTACAGCCATTTCTGCTGTGGGTTGGAAACTCAGAATGTAATCTTTCATAATATTATGTGGTTCTCTAGATGTTTGTGTCATGTGATACATTGATTAGGTCAGTTGAAATAAACTAGTTGTAGGGACAGAATTGACCTTGCATGGTAATGTTAGCATTAGCATGCTAACCTTTTTTTTGTATGTTAGCATGCTAATGTTAACTTTGGCATGCTAATGTTAGTGCTAGTGTTGGCAATTGTGTGCTTACATTTATACATTGTAGAGTTAGCATTGTAATGTTAGTAGAAATGGCTCAGTAATCTGAGGATGGTGTTAGTATCCCAATGTTAGCTGTTGATGTTTGATTTAGCATTTAATACTAGTTTCCTTAAGTAATAATTGCTAGTCAAAGACTGAAAATGTCTGATTCCAGCAATTCCCAGTCAGCCTGACCTGGAGCATTTCTGAAAGTTTAAGTTCCAACAGATGACAAAGATGTCAAAAATGAATTGTAAATACCTGTAAGAACGTAAATACTGAGCCCAATTTCGACCATGCTCATATGTTTATTTGCACACATACTACAATTTTAAAAACTGTTGTTTTGTATGAGATATTTAATAGCTTTTCATGGGTCTTATTTACATTTGTTTATATTGAAGTTACACTCTTAGTGCTGCTTAAGTGGATACAGTAAAGAAAAGTAAAAAAAGCAGTTTTGTGTCACAACATTAATGTTTGTATTGTAAATGTACATGATGTTAGTTATGTTTTCAGCCTCAACATTGTCTCATGCTGTCCATCGTCTCGTATTTAGGGATGCTTCTGCAGGTATCAATGAGTTTTCAAACTGGAAACAAAAGTACCTGCAAAACCCATTTAATAGTTCAGTTGGATTTTAACTGCTGATGCCAATTAATGGTTTTCTTGAGGTCTGACAAGCCATTTCTATTTTTTAAGAAATATTAAACATAAAAATGTTTTGTGTAGGCTGATTAAATTGAACAACTTCTATCTGCACATGTTCCTAACATCCACCTGATTTTGACCAAACTCAAAATGAAAGTGGACCAAAGAACATGTTGTTAGTTGACGCGTTTACAGAGTAAAAAAGTGTGAGTTTTGAGGTTTGAAGCATTTAATGACCCTACACAACATGTATCAGAGTCAATTGGAAGAAAACTGTCAGTTTGGATCACCAGTTAGTTAGTTCACCAGTACTTGGGTCTTTATATGAGTGAACGAGTGGACATTTCGAACACAGGTTCAGAGTGCGATCCAGGCTCAAACCACCTGTGCTCCTTGACCAGTTTTTTTTCTTTTTCATATCAATTAAGGCAACACATGACCTTTAGCAGAACCTGACAAGCACAAGCCTTGTTAGCAGTTCATCCAGCAAAATCCATTGAATCCATTAAACAAACCATCTCTCCGGTCACAACCAGCAAAGCTGCTCTCTTTTGGATAAGGTGCCTCTTTATTGTGTTGTTCCTCGTCCCCATGTTGGCCAATGTCTTAGACCCCTTTCAACTCTGCACTGATTTGTTTTAGCTACAGTAGCTGCAGTAGATGATGCGGTATTTAAACTGTTTTACTTCCTGGTGCCTGCCTCTGGCCGCTATGTATAAATGTAAAGTTGTCTCTATCTCTTGTATACTGCTGTCTTTATTATTTTTAATAATATTTTATCAATATTGTTTTTTTTTTTCTATTCTATTATTGTGTGTATTTTTCAGTCACTTGTTTCATTCATGCTCAAAGCTCTTCTTGTCGTGCTGTGTATTTACCCATTGCTACCCTTTGCTGCAGTTACCATTTGTAATCTGTGTTACTGTATAATCTTCGTCTTTTGCCTAAAGGCTTCCTGAAAATGGAAAAAAAAAATAAACAACTTCTTCAGAAGTAATTATGTATTGATATAATTCACGTTGATATGCAAATGGCTACAAGAGAAAACACTCAATTTTAATTGTGAAAGATTGAAAATGGGGAAAAAAAAATTAAAGGTTGTTGAACTAAAGAATGTCTCCTTTGGCCTTTTTGAGACTGTCTTAAGATTGTTTTATTAAAAGTGACATACTAATACAACATTTGCATAAAGCCAATGATTTACACACATATCTCAATAGTTTTGAATATCATACTTATGTAATTCAGTTTTGAGTAAAAGTAACATATTCTACAAAATAAGTGCACAGTAATATATTGCAAACATTTTCGTAATTATGGACTGCAAATAATAGAAATAAAAATTTTATATAGGACTCATAGAAAAAGATTTTCTTACAGAAATATAATGTGGCGTACACAATTACAGGTAACAATGTCAAGTTGACTCTTCCATTTAAGTCACATAAGGTCACTGCTAAACAAGATAGCTGCTCATAACCAGCTTAGTGGCTCCGTGGTAGAGTAGTAGTTTATTAATCTGGAGGTTGTTTCCTCGATTTCAGCTTCCTCCTGCCACAAGTCCATGCGTGTGTGTGTGTGGTGCCTTTTTATACTCCAAACTGAGTCCACACCTCCTGAATTTCTCTCAAGTTGTTAATTTTTTTTCCAAGGTTTTAGTTATCCCTAGTGCACCTTTTCCTACCACATTTTTTCCTTCTACTCAACTTTCCATGTTGCATACAGCGCTCTAAGGTAAATTTATTTTTCATGGCATCGTTCCAGTCGTACTGACCATTCAAAGCGTTTTACACTACAGTCATCCATTCGCACAAACACTTTTATATGCCGAATAAAGATTGGAAGGCAACTTAAGTTTCTGATCACACACACACCCATTCAGGACGCATTCCTTCTGTTAAACTCCTGAAACAGATACAATGGCAGACGTGTGTTTCCTGGGCAGCTTCCTCAGTTGCCAAATGTCCTCTTGTCTTGTGAAGTAAAATATTCATTACGTTTGACAATCAAAACCTCCCAGCCCACCACCGCTGTCACCTGGGCGGTATGACAATGAAGGGATTTATTATGAGATCATTCCATAAACAGTCGCTCAATTTCAAGCGTGTCTCCGAAGGAAATGAAACAAATAATATTAGATTCACATACACCAAAGAGACAAAAACTAACACACATTTAATATACTGCCATGTCTTTACTTCAACAGCTTGGAGAAAACTAAAAGCATTTGAAAGAAACAGCTTGAACCTTTTCAAGTTTAGATGTTTCCTGAGAATATTGTGCCGTGTGTTTCTGATTTGTACCACATCTTACAGGAAATACCACTGCACAAGCAGGTGTGAGAAATCTTTAGTTTTACTTATAGTTTTATGCCACATCTGAGCATTCCTCTGTGTGTGTGTGTGTGTGTGTGTGCAGCCAGCAAGAAAACATGATTCATTGGAGCTGGCTCCATTCTTTCAGTGCTCCAGCCTTCATTTCAGATGCTTGACTCACACTGCTCACTAAGTGCTTTCCTAATGCACACTTACCTTTCCATCAGAGCCAGCTTTAGGGCAGAGCCTCTGTGCTGCTTTTTACTTCTCAAACACACCAACAATCCAGAGCCACACATCGACCTGACTATTACATAATCAGACACTGTCATGCTATGTGGCTGGTGCGTATAGACTCCATCTTTTTGAGCAGCACTGCAGCTACACGGTAAGCTCTGCTACTCGTCAAAGATCCTTGTGTGGTTAAAGTGTCTTGGCAGTAAGACATTTTGGAATATTTAGGTGATAACAGTGCATCGTAACGGTATCTCTTCACCGTTTTAGACATGCTACAACCCAGACTTTAGCATGTGTCGTGGAGATTTGATGTGGCAAAAAAAAAAATAAAAATAAAAAAAAATCTGAAAAGTGCAGCATGAATTTGTGTTTAACCTCAAACCACCTTTTGCTGCAGCTATAAGTCTTTTGAAGTATGTTTACCAGCTTTGCACAGCGCAGAAGTTTGCCCCGTTCTTACTGACGAAACTGCTTAAGTTCAGTCAGATTAGACGGAAAGCCTGGAGTTTGAACCATTCAAACATGTAAAAACGCATTTCTATAAACGAAGGGACATAAACTTCAACCCCAGAGGAACTGGTGTCCTGCAGCTTGAAGGTATTCAGCTGTTTCAGCACAGCTGAATCAGATCTTTAGATAGATATTTAGATATCTAGGACATTTGCAGGACTCTATGCTGAGAAGGTAACTCAGTGTGTTGGACCAGGGACACATCAAAAAGTTTTAAATATTTTTCTAAACCATTTTGTTGTAGCTCTATTTGTAAATTTAGCATCATTTAGTTGTTGAGTCATTGACAGCACAGAACACTAATATTGAAAAAAGATCTATCATTTACTGCTGTAATTCACTTCTTTTTTTTGGTAACAAGACCGTTTTACTTTTGGATTTAAAACTTTATCTAAAAATGGGTCCGTTTTGGATGCCGTGAAATTCTCATATTTTGGGGTCTTTGGGAAACCCCAACCAGATTTTTTTTTAAAGTATTATCAATCTCAACTAATTAACTGAATAAAATTATTGACTGGATTTGTCCAGATGATAAATGCTAGTGAAATCAAAAGCCAGCTTTAAAACTGGGCTGTTCAATCATTTGTGGGGAAAGAAATGTTGTAATGTTATTAAAAATAACTCCTAGAAAAATTATGAAAATGATTGCAATTCAGTCATTTGAGGACAGCTGGTTGCATTGGACGTCACTAAGAAGTTTTAAGGACATTCTCTTCAACTTTTTAGTGAAAAAAAGAAGTAAATAAGATCCTTAAAATTCTTTTTCTTCTTCGTCAAAATCATGCAGCACTCTGTGTTGATTAATCACATAAAATCCCATTTTGTTGTAACTGGACAAAAGCTTCAAAAGTTTACGGGATGTGGTTACAAGGTGCCATAATATATGTCCCAATTTTTGTTTCACTACCTGGAAATATTCAAATAATACTAAATACATTTTAGATAACACAGAACACACATCATCTTCAAGAAGAGGTTTCAACCAGCAAAAAAAACAAAAAAACAAAAAGGCAGTTCATAATGTAAAACTCAAACCTTGAGTGAAGCTGTGTCACAAAGCCCAATTATTATCTTAAATCGTCTTGTGTTGCCCAGAGTTGCACAATAATTCAGTTCAGTGCTTTACAGGCCAAGTTACACAAGAGCAGCCTGAAGGGAAGAAGAGCGTTGGGCTGCGAACCCGGAGCCAGCCGGCCCCCATCCTGCCTGCCTGCCTTTAACGCAACGACTGCTGCTGAGAACAGCAGGTTGGCATGAGAGGAGCAGGAGTTACATAAGAAAAATGACAGGAAGGAGAGCCTATCGCACACTGCGCTGTTGCAATCTGCAGCATAAACACTTTTTTCTTTTTCTTCTGAACTGATGACAGCAGCTCTGGCTGGAAAATGTCAACATGGATGACAGGGAGGCCCTCTCAGGAACTTCACGCCGTGTTTTCATCCTCAGAGTGGTTCACGTTGAGCAACTTCACAAAGTAAATCAAACGCACGGCTTCTTGTCTTGTTTCTCACTTTCAGACTGACTGAGTGAAGGGTGTGTGGTGGTGGCGGCTCACCGCAAACAGATCTGGTGGTTCCAACCAGTAATATGAAACTCTTTTTATTGTTTTTTTTTGTTTTTTGGCTTCACTCCTGCTCTCTGCGCCACGCAGCAGCCAGCTACAACAAGGTGACGTTCCTGAGAAACCACTTTTGGATCGGATCTCCTGTTTTCCTCCACTTTCTCATTCGTTCCCCCACTTCTTCTTCTTCCTCTTCTTTTTTTTTTTCTCCAGCCCATCTTTGAGCTGTACAAGCTGCTTTGTGTTGTGCAGAGGCTTGTGAAAACAGGCCAGGAGAGAAAAAAACTAGGTCAGTGAGGAGGGATGGGAGAGGACAGAGAAGAGGGGTGAGCGGCGATGTAGAAGAGAGGGGTTATTCAAAGTGGAGAGAATGAGAGCCGGGTAAGGAACGGGGGAGGGAAGGTTACATCACATCCCTCCACAGAGTAAATTTCGGCAAAGTGCTCAGAAAGAAGCTTTATTCTGCTCCAGGGAGCAGGTCAGCGGCTCACAATGGCCGATTATTTCCTCTCAGCCAAAACACCTTTATGTAGGAATGCTGCGTGAAAAAACTGCAGATTATCAGATGGATTAAAAGAGACACTATTTTTTTGTAACTGTATTTAAACAGTTGCCCTTTTTGTCAATCACATGCTAGAATCTGAGCAGTGGGATGGACGCATGAGTGTGGAAATTTAAAAGCTGGAAAAGAGCAAGAATTATTGAGAGTTACTTGATTTGACTTTTACTCTATTTCTCCTCTGAATTAACCCTTCTCTGACAGATGCAAACAACCCTGGAAGTCAGTTTTAAGGGTTCTGTAAGGAGGGCACCAACAGTCAGTATCTTTTTGTGAAATGTACTTTGCATGACAGATTGAAGGAGCAGGACTTTATCAAAACAAGGTGTTAAATTCAATCACATTGAAGTTACTTCCAAGAATTAAATTGTTCAAATGAATTCAACATAATCCAGTTCAACTTAATTCACTTCCATCCAGTCCATACCAAGTCAACACATAGACAAACAACCAATTAACCTAAAAACTAATGTTTATAGACTATAAGTTGGTGAGAATCCAATTTTAATAAATAATCTCTATTTTATTTTATTTTTGGTATTGTAGTCTCTCAACTCAAGCTCAAAAAATATATGCATTTTTAAATTGTTCTCAGATGAAAAGATGCACACCAATACATTTTGTTTTCCATTGTTTTCCATGTTTATCATGTTAATTTGTTGCTAAAGTATTTTTATAGACTTTGTCCACATTCTGTCCTCGACTTAAACAAAACCACTTTAAAGGAGAAACTGAAAAAAACACCTGCAGGTCATTAGTGAGATGACATATCAAAAGAATATCGGTATCAGAGTTTGGATCTGTGATACTGGCTCTGAGTTCACCCGGTATCGGAGCGACTCTAATGTATGCAGTATAGCACACCTTTAGTGAAAATCATCTAACACAAAGGTGCTGAAGGTGTTTATAAAACACGATTTCGTTTAATTGTTTTAGAACAGCAGACATTTACTTTGCTCCTAACCTCACTGTAACATCAGTACAAGGTGCTGATTGATGATAACACCGCCAGATAACCTCACGTAAAATAAACGTACTGTCCCTTTAAGTAAAGTTAGGCTGTAATACTGTGCTTGTGAAAGTTAGAGTCTGAGAAGGGGGTGTTGGCCTTGCCGCCGCCTGTGGTGATCAACAACACTGGCTGGTTATGTAACCGGGATGCTGCAGTATGTAGGTCAGCAGCGCAGGGAGAGGCAGGGATTGGGTAAGCAGGATCAAGCTGGGGAGTTTGTGTTAGGCTGCCTGTCCTCTCAGCCGCACACTGAGGATGTGCCGGTTAAACCGTGGCGAGGTGACGTCAGACCACATCAGTCACTAGTTAAAAATCTCTGCTTAATGACCTGAAAATCTGGAGGCAGAGGGGAGGAAATCATCCGAAGAGAGATGCTGCAGGAGCTTGTTGTGCAACGAAGCCAGACATGCTCAAACATTAACTTGGTTAATGTTTCCATTTCACATTCTAGTTCTTGTAAACAAAGTAGGTCACGCTAAGTATCTTTACTTTGTATCTCATTTCTCATGTGCATTTAGCTTAAAGGTGCAGTAAAAGCTTTTTTTTTCTTTTACTGTAATAAAAGTTTGGATAAAAGTTTCAATGAGGAGAGACACTCTGTAGTGAACATTTACAGCATGACAGAACGTGATGTTCTCACACTTTGCAACTGAATGTTTGTTTTGATAACATCTCTGCGTTTTCCATTTTACCTAAATTTCCTTCAACGTAACTCAAATATGAGCAAGCATCTGGCTTCGTGGATCCCTCTGACCCACTTTGCTCATGTGTTGCCCTAAAACGAGAGTTCCTCTGTCGAAACCGAAACGTTTCACATTGGTAAAAATGTAAACATTTCCCCACAGAGCAGATTTGGCCCCAAGCCTGCAGGAAATCGGGGAGACAAAACCCGGAGCGACTGAAAACAAGTCCTCGATTGGCTGACGTTCAGGGGAGAGTTATGCTGCCTGCAACAACCCATTGACTCTCCCACTCCCTCCGTCTGACACGGTACTGTAAAATAGGTCAGTGTGTAACTCTACACACATGTGCGTGCAGAGGGCTTTCAGCGTCAGGAACACACACACACACACACACACACACACACACACACACACACACATTCATCTCAGTGTTAAAATAGGTCACAAGGAAGTTGTGCGGTTCAGAAATGAAAGTAGGCCATCAGGAATAACTGCATGTGTGATAGATGAATCAGCTTCATGTTATGCAATGATTAAGCCTCAGTCCAGTCTCTTTGCCTTATCTTGTGCCCTCGCGGTGAAACATGTCGCTTGCAGGTGTGCCTGTCAGTGTACATAATGCAGGGTGAGATAAAGTGTTGCCTCTGTTCTGCCTTTCACTCACTTTGACGCATTTGAATCAAATTATGGAGTAAAATCTGGTATTTCGCATTCATCATTTTGTGAAAAACTTTGTAAAATAATTTACACTCACCTACTGGACTTTACCCACATTCAAGAGTTAGTGTTTTCTCTCTTTTTGCACTGTGTTGAATAATCTTATGTGATTATTTCCCCTCTTATAAAAGGGGAAATATTGTCGTCTGATGGATAATTACTGCATTTGCGCGGAGTGCCACCTACCGTCTCATAAAGGGAGGATCCGATAGTCTATTTGTTCTGCATAGATCCCCATAGGGATCAGTTATTGCATAACCTGTTATGCAATAACTGAGAAACCAACAAGGTCAGAGGACAGCTAATGCGAGTGCAAAGTAGGCAGAGGTAGAGGCATTGCTGAGCTGAGCGGTGAGCTTACCGTCACTGAGACTAAGAAGAAAGAAGAAGAAAAGCTGCTGCCATTAACTCTGCTTTTTCTCCTGCATCAGTTCCTTCTGTGGTTTTTGTCTTCTAAAACCCCCAGTCAGTAAAGGTAAAGAGTTAGGTGAATAATTACAAGTTTAGTTGCATCTAAGGACTTGTTGGCCCTCTGCTCCATTCAAATATAATTGATCATTAATCACTATCTCTCCTTTTTTCCTTTTCCAAGTCACTGTAAACAAAGAGGCGAAGGAACAAAAAACTTGACTAGCTCGCCTTCATGTCATCAGAAAGTGAAAGTATTTTGACACTTCTCCTGCCAGATAACCTCTAAAATGTCAACAAACCTCCAGGATTCACTAGACCTCATCAAGACATAATAAACTCCAATGAACTCCAAATGCATTCAGTTTATTTGTTACCGGTGGAACTGGATCTGTTTCTGCTTATGAACTGGTATGTGTGCCTTGGGAGGAAAAAATTCGGTGTCCTGCAGCCATCTGTTGCATTATAAACTAACATGGATGCTGTTTTCACTGCTTTCCAGCTGGTACTGTGACAGATTTTGCTTCTCCCACAGGCCAAAAGCTCACAAAATTTGAAGATGTGGAAACAAGTGTATCTCTGCAGTCTGGAGGTTAATAAATATTTACATTACCAAGACACTTAGAGACCGCCTTAATGTCTATAAATCTCAAAATCATTTAGAGAGCTGACTATGTTGTATGGCCACTGCTTTCAGATCATATTTATTTGCATTTGCTCATTAAAAAATGTCCCCAATATGCAACAAAATCCAGCTCCTGAATCAGTTCAGACCAACAGCTTTGTGGGAACCACAGCAAGTTTCCCACGTTGCTGCGAGACGACTCTGACTCAGTCGGTGCGAACGCCTGCTGCCTGTTTCCATGCTAAAACATCCGTACTGGTGCCGCGAACGTTTACAGAACAAATGTGCTGAAGCCAGAGCGACGCTAATGGCTCCCAAAGCTCATGAGCTCAAGTGCACAGCGCTGACTCCAAGCTCACAACGCTCCTTAAAGGTAATTAAACACAGGATGGCTCTGGACTTGAATATTTAACGTTTTTCAGAACTTTATTTCATCAGAGTGAATACCTTCCATTAAAAGGTGTTTCACTTTGATGATTTTACTGATCTGTAACAGCATCACCTGAAATGGCACAAGCTGGCTTAAAGTGGAGACAGGGCTTTTGTTGCAGGATCGTCTCACCTCTAGCCTTCAAAAAGTTTACTCTGATTAAATGTTGAGCGAATATTGGCCGTTGGGATTTCTTAAATAGAGATGTTTCCACTTATATAGAGTCAGATTTGCTCTGAAAAAGTTGGAAAAAGTTGTTCCGGCTGGGAAACATGCAGCTCCTCAAGGCAGAATACCATTAAAGTGTGATAACTGGCTCCCAGGACGCAACACATTATGTTTATGAACTTAATTCTCTGAGCAGCAGGAAAAGAAATGTGTTAAATGTCAATGTTTGTTCTTTCATAAAGTCACTTGAATGGATGAGCGCGGCGTCTTCAGGCCTCTGAAAATTATAAGGAAGGATAATCTGTGGAGTTTCTGGTATCTTGACTAATTTCTTTTAGGTTTCAGTGATGTCACTCAGGGAAGTTGTGTGTTGTTGCCTCAGAAAGGTGTGCCTTCACTTAACATAGATGAACAATAAAAACATTAGCTTAAGGATTTGAGAAACGTTAAGAGTTTGTCTAAATCTTTACGTCTAGCTGGTTAGCATAAAACCTTTTTTATTTCTATTTATTCATTTTGCATGTTTCTGGTGTAGTATTTCAAGAAATGGATAAAGAATTAAAAAACCAATAAAAATACAACATGGTGATATTCACCTGTAAAAGCTGCATCATTAGCAGCTTAACAAGCCTTCTAACCCGACCCGAAATATCCAACAGGTTTGCAAACAGGATCAAGCTGTTGGTTTCTGATTCCTGAACAATGAACCCAGAAGGCGGCAAACATTCTGCTGACTTTGTGTGAGAAAGTCTTTCCAGGCCATGCGGTCGTCAATGCTGGACTTTTACTTTCTGCCCCAGCGCTCAGAAAGCTTCTTCAAGCGTCATCATCTCCAGTTTATTCCCCGGCTCTTACTGTTGAAATGAATTCCAGTCAAAGGTGGATGTTATGCAATCTGTGTCACGTTGAGCCGCTCCTCCGTCTGCAGCGCCTGGGCAATAACCTCGAAGCTTTGATTGCATAAGTTTTTGGGATCATTTCAAGGGACTTGCACCTTTGACCAGTGACACCATGTTTTGTTGCCTTTCGTCTGATTACCTCTGCAGCTGCATTTCCACCGGTTTCCACCGGGCCACTGAAACCCCCCCCCACTTTTATTAGCTGATTTCAAATGAACACAATCCAACCAGGTCCAAGGAATGTTCTGGAGGGCGTCTGTCATTTTATGAACATCCTCAGCGGAAGTGAAGTTGAGCAAATAATTGATTTTTTTAAGAAAATAAAGTTATGATAAAAAGTAAGAACACCCATGTCAGAATGGAAAGGTTTCACAAATTGAGCGAGTTTCCAAGATTTTTGGGGTTTTATTTTGTGAAATAAAAACATTATACAACTTACACATATATGTATGTAAATTACAACATTGCAGACTGTCGAGGGATTTTCTAAATTTGGGTATGGATTGAAACACATTGCAAAGCTTGAAAGGTTATATCTGATAGAGCCTGTAGTTTATGTAGTTTATACTGGTTGTATCCAGACTGGACAGTCTTCATACACTCTTTTTTCATTGTATATGTACAGGGTTTTATGTGACAGACCATCACATTTGCAGAGTTAGTTTTCAGCCACAGGTAGTGTTTGACATTAGACAAAACGTTCTAATGTAAAAGCTCCTTTCAGATGTTTGCTGTCTGTTGAGGGACCTGAAAATGGGATTTCTCATGGTTTTCTTCCACCCACTCTTCTGTAAAAACCAGATTTGTGGAGCGCATGATCAATAGTCGCCCTGTTAAAAAATCCTCCCACCTGAGCTGTGGACCTCTGCAGCTCTGTCCAGAGTTACACTCCTCTAAGCTGCTTGTCTAAATGAACGCTGTGTTCTTCATGATGCTGATTGTCCTCTGATGCAGATGTCTTCACAGAACATCTGGATTATTACTGTAATAAATTAACACAGGAAAAAACTCCTGGTGACTTCTGAAGGCAAGTGGTTCATTTTATTATGGGGTAACAGAGTGAAGAGTCTGAATCACTTTTCAGATTTAATTTAATCCATAAAAATGTGAAAACCGAGCATCACATTCCCTCTAGTTTAGATTTGTGCACCAATTTCAATTCATCCATTTTTAGTGGAAAATGCCACTAAAATTCACTGGTTTGTTTTTGTGGACAGCTCTGAGGGATGGGAATATTCCCGGGGTTTTGGGTTGGTGGACTGCCCACTGCTGATATTTCATCTGAAAGATGTTGGCATTCCTGAAGCTCCGCAGCCTCACAAACAACATGTTTGTCGCTGCGATAACCTGCTGCTGTTCCCGGTGGTTATTAAGTGGATTAACCCCTTTAGATTAGTCTCGGCCACTTCTCCCATCTGTCCACTCGAGCACCCCAGATATGGTTCTGCAGGAGCACCCATGGGATCACACGCACACACACGCACACACACTGCGCAGCAAAAGAGGCTTTGTGAACAGCCTCATGTTTACATAAGGAAATCCTTTTCCATCTTTACCCACTGTCCTGAGCGTGATCAACATGCACCGATCAGAGCGCGTTATGCCACCTATATGTGCTGCTGCAGCCATGATCACATGTAGAAAAATACACCAGGACTGTAAATGGTTAATGATTTAAACCTCAGCTGAGAACAGTTTACATGCAGCTCATAAACACCGTCGGCACATTGAGGTTGAGCGAGTGGCTCTGGGCTTTGATCGCAGCTGTTCCTCTGTGGGGACTTTTGACTAAATGGGTTTTACGCCCCGCGTACATTTCTAGTGATGTGTTTTATTTGTCTCACACAACCGTGTTCTGATCACAAGTAACCAAACGTAGAAAGGAAGAGCAAACATTGTTTAGAAAGCAGCTCTAAAAGACAAAAGTGCTTAAAAAAAAAGGTGAATTTCTTGACAGTTTGGGTAAGAAAGTTGACACAGATAAAACTAAATTACGCTGAGTTCAAATGAATTATTCAACTTCAGTCTCTCTTTTGGTGTCTATATGTTTATGTCATTTTTTATCCAAACAAACATATAAAATGTTTTTCTTATTGGTTAGATTAAATACAATTAACCCAAATGTTTATCGAAATATAATATTTTCTCTCCATAAATGACACAAAGTGGAGTTTACCTTGTGTTAATAACGGAATTACCTTTGCTTCATGCATTTTGCAAAAAGAAAGCAAATCTGATTCTACGTTACTTTTTAAACCGACCTAGTTTCAATGTGTAGTAATACTAAATAGATAATTAAGTGTGTTCCAAGTAATGGAACACATTTCACAGGTAGTAGTTTGGAAAAAGCCTGCACAAACAAACAAAACCTTGTACAAGGCTTAAAAAACAAAATCTAATTAATTATGTTGCTGAAATTAAACACATTTATCTGTAAATGTTTACCAGTAAAACTAAGACAAGCCTGATTAGGTAGATGTTGACAAAAAATAAATAGTTATGAACATTTTATGTATTTAGTTATTCACATAAAAGTAAAACTGATATAATTTGTTAAATGCCAAGTTGCCAGACCTGTTTCTTTTCAGGAACTTAAAGCAAATAAAAAAAGGCAGAACAAAACTCCGGCTGTAAAACTGTTTTTCCGTCTCCAGCTGAAGTCATAACCAGGACAGAAACAAGATCCTAAATGTGGAAATAAGAGTTTTAGCAGCAACAGAACTGGCTGGACAGGTTTTCCACTCTAGTTTCTGTAACATGGGGCCTCTCACAGAGTCCTGGGCCCTTAATGTTTGTTCTTGTTTATTTATGTTGAACATGCGAGCAATATGTTCTTACACTGACACGTTCATGTAATAAAAGAAAGGCAAGTAAAAGAGTGTAGAAAAGGATCTGATTTCTGCACTAATATGCTGTGTTGTACACAGTGTTTTATATGTACATGAAGTACACTTTTAAAAAGTATTTGCATATTCCTTGGATCATACGCGTGCATGATATTTCTATTTGTACTATACATTATCATAACTATTGTAGTTATTGTTGAGCTTGTTTATTACATATCATTTTAACGCTTTAATTACTTTTCCTGAGACCATTTATGCCTGATTGATTTTCTCCTTTGTTATATACCTCATCCCTCTCTTTCAGTACAAGATGATTATTTTTACTTAGGTAATATTAACTAGAAAAATCTAATCAACAAAGAATCTGTAACTGAAAAGAAACATTCTCTACATTTTATGGAAATGCTTTTTTTAATTGCCTTTAGTCTGAACTTCTTTTTTTCTTCATAGGTCGAGTCCATAAACAAAACAAAACGTTTTCCTAACTCTGCATGGTTTTAAAGCAATTATAATTTGTACAACCTCAAAATTATAATTTACCTAAGTGAAATAAACGTTTTATTTTCTCATTAACAGGATTAGCCAGAAGATGAAAAAAAGAAGAACGAGGAGGAGTTCACTTTAGGAATAAACAAACCAGAACGCGATCTTTATGTTGTATCTGACTCCATCTAGCGGTCAGAAATGATAAAACATTTTAATGCCGTTTCGAGATTTAACAGTAAAGATGTGCATTCAGTAACTTTTGAGCTAATAATTTCTCCCAGTATTTTATTTTTTATTTTTAATAATCTGTTAAGCACTCATAGAGAACCTTTGAAACTGTATCTCTTTGAGCAAGAACTAAAGAGGATAAATAAACTAAACATGAATTCTTAGCCAAAATGAAAAACCTATTTTTTTTTAATGGTTTCACCAGATCCCAGAACTAAATCTGACAGGAACATCTGTAAGGTCACCTGAAATAAGATCATCTGTAAGATCTGAAGAACTTTTGGTCGAGGGAGAGAGGCTGGAAAACTAAATAATGAAAGTAATTTTAAATATGCCTCAACCAAATATCAAAGTGTACGCACCCAATGTCACAAATAAGAAAAGCAAAGAGAGAAACTGTAGACTTGCTTTATTAGTGAATATATAATACTACATATGTACATCATGTGCTTAGATTAAACAAAAATAAAACATCTCTTAAAAAAAACAACAATGAAAACATGTTTATAAAGTGACAAAATAAGTGAGTCAAATGCATGAATATAATACTGCACAACGAATGGAGGAACAAGCGGCAGAAGTCGTCAATTTCTTTTTTACTGCAGATTTCAGCTCTTTTTTTTTGTCACAGCTTCAGTTGAATGTCTTCAGACGGCAGCAGCTTTTCAAACTGCAGACGTCGCTCAGGTCACATGCAGAAAAACCGTCTTCTCACCTACGAGAGCCTTCCTTCGGACCAGAAACAGCGAAGCAGCCGAGGGTCACACTGTGCATCCTTCAAATGACCAGCAGCTTCTTGCATCACTGAGTCAGCAAAAAGACTTCAGCAAAACAATTACACAATGCAAACTAGGTTAGAGAGCAAAACCACTTGAAATCGGCAGGATGTTCCTTCATTTGACCACTACAGAAAAAAAACAAAACCCAAAAACAACTTTCTTCATTTAAACTGAAACAAATATGGGTGGAGCTTATGAGAACTGTAGTAAATCGAGGTTTTATGCCAGATTTAGGCACAAAAATCAAAAACCCAACTCCTCCATATATTAAGCCAGGTGTTTGTTAGACCCTACGCATGACAGGAATCTTTTAGCAACAAAATTACATGCGCTCGATAAATCGCTGCAGTCTGACTGAAACCTACAGCTTTGAAGGCTGAGACACATTTACAAAATTCAAATCAACGTGAAAATCCTTCATAACTCTGGTTTTGTTTTTAACAGGACCAGAGTAGCTGTTACTGGGAAGATCTTTCCACTCTCTGTAGCACATCAATGCAGGTCAGATTGTAACAGAATAAAAACAGGCTCAAACATTTTCTCACACTGCAAAAACAAACTCAGTATTTTTCTGTCTAGTTTCCAGTGCTAATGACTTACTACTCTTTAAAAACAAAACCCTAACTTTTCAGCAAGATAAAAGAGTTTGTTTTCAGTCAATAATTCTTTAGCATTAATTTTAAAAAAGTACTATTTCCACTGGCAAATTATTTTACTTATAACATGGGGACATTTTCTTGTTATAAGTGAAATAATCTGCCAGTGGAACCAGTAATTTTTCTTCATCCATATTACGGAATTATTGATTTAAAACAAGCTTCTGTATCTTGCTGAAGTTATTTATAGATTAGTTTGTCTTTCTTCAAGTGGACTCATATATTTACACTAGAAACAAGACCAAAAAAAAAAAACAACTTGTTATTTTTGTGTTGTTGCAGCGCATTGTGCCACCATTTCTCTGACACATGAATACTGAAGTGTGTTAAATAATTTAAACAGTTATAATTACATTTAGATTGCATAAAATATTTAAATTTTAAACTAAAAGACATGTGCAAGTGACTCTCAGGACAATGCTTCTGTATCTAAGGAGTGTTTTAAATATAAAAATGTGGTCTGGTTTTATATTTGGTCGGTTTGAACTCGCTAACCAGTGAAAGTCAGCAGCTCTTGTTACGCTTTCAGATCATCTGGGTGAAGCAAAAATGCTTCTGTAGTCATTCAGGAGTTTCCACTGATGAGTCAAACTCAGGACTGCTGATGATTTCCTCCAGATGGGGATTCAGATCCCACTAACACCAGATATCCTGCATGAACATCTGGATTATTCTGGCGTCATCTCTCCTCTCACAGAGCAGGTTTTCTTTCGCTCTGCTGGTAAAGTGAGACCTGCTCCGAGTTATTCTGCAGTCAGTGTCGGTCAGACACGCAGACGGTGTTTGTGGTGATGAACAGAAACGAGGAGGAGCCTCAGATGCGTCTTGGGGCTTCTGACACCGACGAGGAGATGCAGTCAGTCAGTAAACGTTCGGCCTGTGCAGAAGCTTGTTGTTCATTTGACGTGCCGGCCCCTGTGTCGAGCGCCGGGGCTGGAGAAGGAGCCAAACTGTTTCCCGTGGCTCCTCCAGCGCTGTCGCAGCACGAAGTCATAGTTGGCCGAGGTGCACATGGCGTAGAAGACGTTGGCGTTGTCAGGAATGTGAAGCTCTGAGGAAAACAAAACACACGTGAGGAGTTTCTCGGTGTGTTCTGTGCCATCTAGACCGGATTCATAAAATCTTTACTTTTTTTTAAATCATTATTATTGGCAGCAAGAACAAGAAAAGCAAGAACTTTTTGAACAGGACTTTGTTTTTTATTTTATTTTTTATATTTAATTCAATTAAAACAATACTTTTCATACAAGCAGTTTAAAAGTTGTTTAGTTTAGAAGGGAACAGTGTTTCAATAGGAACCTGTAATATTAATAATGATCTAAGCAGAAATATTTTAGCTATTCAGACAGACTGAAGTGCTGATGTTCACCTCTTCCATGGTTGAGCAGCTGGTAGAGGCCAAAGTCGCTGCTCCTGAAATCCTCCATATTGTGTTTCTCTAGAGCTCTCTGGATCACCTGCGGCGTGTGGTCCTGGCTGGTCAGCTGCACGGAAAACAGGAAGATTTCTCTGACTTCTCCAATGTAGTTACTCAATAACTCAATAGAAAACTCAATCCTGATATTAGCTTAACTATCTTAATGTCTAATTTGCAACTACAGAACAAATACAAATGAATAAATTAGGAATGCAAGATATATCTACACTAATATGTTGGCTGATATTAGTTATTTTTCAACATATCAATATCAGACTGGGTTGATATTAACCAATATTATTTCAATCTTGTTGCTTGTTTCTGGAGTGGAGGAGGTTGGTTGGGGTATTTGTTTAGTCATGAGGCAGTGAGATTAATATTGCAAAGAATTGTGGGAAGTTTAACTGAAGCAAAGAGGCAGTTCCTATTTTAAGGCGTTGAGAGATTAGTAAAATATATATGTAATGTCTGTAAATATCGAAAATTGCAGCAATATTAACATCGGATATCAACATCAGCCCAAATTTCTATATTGGTGTATTCAGAAAATATTGCAACTATTTTTAATGTACATTATTACATTGTCCACTACCATTACAAGAACAGTAATAAACTTCATTTCATTTTTAAGTTGTTATTCATACAGAAAAATTGACAGGAATAAAAAAAAGTTTATTTTTCCTTTGTCTTCTATTTTGTTCAAGGAAACACTGCTCAACAATAATAAATTATTTAAATTTTTTTAATTAATTTTGAACAATTTTATTTTATTATTTTGAAGTAAATTATAAATGGAATGGTCCTTATAATCGACAACCATAACAGAATAAAAGCAAGAATAGATTTTTAAATTCTTTTGACTGAAACAGATCTCCCGTAGTTCGGTCAACGTACCAGGATGCTCTTGTAGACGTTTCCGTTGCTGACACACTCCACCGTGACCCTGATGATACACGAGTCTGCAATCTGTTTGTTGTAGAGAGGCAGCACGGCCTGGGGAGAGCAGGTGGACTGCGATGAACACGACGATGACGATGAGGAGGAGGACGACTCTGGGCTGAGCGCCAGAGAAGAAGAGCAGAGGTCTGGCTGCGAGGAGCAGCAGGATGAGCTGGAGAGGCTCGGTGAGGACGAGGAAGACATGGAGAAGTCCTCCGCTACGTTGTGAAGCGAGCCTGGGAGAGACTGAAGCCAGGGGAGAAAAAGTGAGTTTAAGGGAGTCCAAGCAGGAGTCTGGACACTTTGGGGGCTCTTTTACCTTCAGTTTGAGCCTGAAGGGTGAAGGCTGAGGCGTGGAGAGGTCCTCCAGGTCTGAACCACTGGACCCAGACGACGACACGCTGATCTGATCCGAGTGCGACGTTCGCAACCTGAACATAAAAAAAAAAAAAAAGTTACTCTAAAAAAAAACTGACAGCAACCAGTAGCTAATTTGAGTTTTGACAGCTGAACTTTCAAAACTTACAAAGCGAGCTTATTGGCCAGCAGGCGGCGGCTCCAAGAGTTGGGAGAGTTGGGGCAGGGGTCAACAGGAGGCTCCAGCTCCCGAGACCGCTCGTAGCTACGGAAACAAAAAGACAACATGAGACATGGCAGGGTTTGGTGAAACCCTCATCAAAACCGTTTCGTTTTCCTGGTTTTACCTCTCCTGCTCCGTGAGCAGAGTGTGAGCCTGGAGCCAGGCTGTGAGGTCAGAGTTCACCGAGAGGCTGTAGTGGGAGCAGAAAGCCTGCAGCTGTCGGATCTGAGAGAGGATCTCATACTCCTAAAGGAAGCAAAGTTAAAAACACTGAATAATCCATGAAACTTGTAAAACTGATGATAATAAATCAAATTCTGCACACATCATAAAAAGCCAGAGGTATCCACACTCTTTACAGAGTCTGATGCTCTTTTTATGTTAATTCTGACTGAAAATGTAAATGAAAAGTTTGACTGTTAAACATCCATTCACTTAAAGTAGGAGTGCTGCGAACCACAATGCTTTCAATTCACTCAAACAGATATTCCTATGAAGCGCCACTAGGGGGCAGAACTTACCCGCCTCCGTTTCTCAAAGTTGATGAGATTCCCCTATAAAAATTAAAAATTAAAAATTAAAAAACCAAAGTTATAATGGGAGCAGACAGCTCTGAACTGGACCCTAGAGATGAGTAGGAAAAGAACCGACCTCCACAGTGTCGGCCAGCGCCGTGTCCAACATGGTGAGGACCGTCAGGTACGTCCCCAGGTACGGCACCACACCACAGCTGAAGTTCTGAGGGGGAAAACAAACATTATGCATGATGCACACATAGAAAAAAAAAACACTAGAAATATAAAAGATTCTGACCTGTGGTTTTCATTTCTTCATAATATAAAAGGATTTTAAACAATGAATTTTCTGCTCTTGTCTGAAACATTGAATATGATGCAAAACATTTTCCACAACCGACAGGCTGCAATAATTATAATAAATGTAGGAATCACTTTTTTAATTCCTTCACCTTTGTGCTGAACTCGTAAACATTTTCCACTTTCAAGCACAAAAACAAGAGGAAGATTAAAACACCAAATCAGCTCAAGGGAAGTGGATCTGATGATTCAGGGAAACAATTAAAGACTTTATGTCACACATTTCTCTACCAGCTGACACATTTATTCCATTTCAGTGGTCAATACTGAAATTTGGGAAGTGAAAGGCAGTTTCAGAGCAAATCGCAGGGTCTCCTTTCACCGTGGGTCTAGACGCAGTCATGACTTACAGCTATGCGTGGCGCTGCTTTCGCGATGACTCCTCTCTTACAGAGAGAGGACAGGAGTCGTGTCAACGCTCGTGAATCAAAGCGAGGCCACAACAAACAAGTGGAAGCGTTACATAATCGTTTCCTGCAGGGCTGAGTGGAGCTGGGGATGTGGGAGGGTGCAACATGACCAGTTTAGCTTCAGCCATTGTGCAACATTAGAGGGCTGGTTTTATAAAAACTGGAGTTTCTGCCTGTAGAGTCACTAAATGCACATCCTTATCGGCTGTTGCTCACAGTAACAAAAGAAAAGGTGAAAAGTTATCCAATATGTGAAACACCTTGAGCAATAAAAAACGTTCACCTGGCAACCAACAAATAGATGTGATGTGTTGAGGAGAGCTGCAGGTTCAGAGAAATGTCTGCTTGCTCTGCTTTACCCAGGCAGTGTTTGGCATTAAATGAAACGTGCAGGAATTAGACATTTGCGTGTTGCTGTCCCAGATTCAGCATCGGCCCTCGTCTCTGCATGGAGATGATAAATGAAACTCCTCAAGTCAGAGCAGTTTCACCCAATTCCTTCCTGTTGAGCATTTGCTTACATAAAGCTGCTTCTCAATATTCCTTTGTTGCTCTGCTCCCATCCAGAGCAGATGGGAGCTCTGGATGGGCTCAGGATGGGCTCCAATAGAACTTCCAATAGAACTTCCAATTGTTCTATTGGAAGTTTCTTTGCTTTGAACTGGATATTTCCAGTCACAGCTGGCTCACAGGGTTTCTGCAGATGAATATGCCGAGGTGTTAAAACCTCTGGGATTTTCACTGAGACCGTCTTTATCAAAATTAAAAATAACCTGGAGATATTTTGAACATAAGCACTCAATCATAAGAGCTATAGGTTTCAAAGCGTCTCAGTATAAAATTAAATTTAAGACAGAGGTTATTTTTTCAATTGAAAAGACAGATATAAAAAAAAAAAAAAAAAAAAAAAACATCTTTATGGTGGAGAGGTGTTTAAAAGCAAAACAAATGTATGCGTGATAAGATGCTTCCCTGAAAACAGAGTTGTTGTAAAAGACATCGCTTTTTAAAAATTAGTGTGTTTTTTTTTTTCAAACATTCTAATAAAATATCTCTGAGATGCTTTTTTTTTTTTTTTAGTCTTTCACAGACTACCTTTAGAGGAAAGTAGGGCAAACTGAGGTTAAAGACTGAAGTAAAGACTACATCCTGCAGAGTTTTGCTCTAGTAAATGCTTGACCAGCAAAACAAACTATGCAAAAAAACTATTCTTGGATGAAGATGAGTAGTTACTTTAATACTCTGCAGATTTACATGTATATGTTTAAGATTTTACTAGCGATCCACCATGAAATCTACCGGTGGCTGATCCGAGACCCGCGCCAGATTGAACTGATAACACTCTTCAGAGTGGATGTTGTTACTGAGGGGAAAGAAATGTAAAGTCCGAAATTTTCAGAATCAGTGAGATGATTAAAATGAAAGCACAGATTTAAGAAGCTGTTAAGAAGGAATCTATTTTCTTCACCACATGGCCGCAGTTCATTCAGGCTGCACAAGGCCCAGATAGTCACATTTTCAACTTATAACAGGAAAGCTGGAAGTATTACAGCAAAGTTGCTCCATTTTATCAGCCCTCAACCTGGATTTTTAAATACTTCAGCCTTTTGGAAAGCTCATAGTTAAGGAAAATATCTACATTCCCAACAGGATGAGCATAGAGACGTCTCCCTTTTGATGGTAGTTGTGCTAAATTTGAAAATCGCCAATATAAGACGCTAAAGGCTGATTAAAATGCTGTATTACGGCCACCTCTCACCTCTCAAGATATAAATTATATCTTGAGTTGGTAGATCACAGCGGGGTCGCTAGATTAAAATCTTTTCAGTGTAATTTTTGTATTTTCTTTCATTTTGACACTTAAAAAGAAAGAAATCAGAATCCACCAAAATCTTTGCAAAACCCAAAACCTGGCAGTCAGAAATCAGCATGAAATTGTGATCAGTGAAGCTGATTGATTGTTTTTCCTCTTGTTCAAGTGAAAAACATGGGCAGTGGAATCAAACACCCGACTAAAGTATTGAGCCAAAAGTTCAGCTGTGGTGTTCTGCAACAAACTAAATCCTTGGCAGGAATCATTTCTCTTTACATAGTCAGAATCAGGACTTTCTGCTCCAGTTACTTGCAAACACAAGCAGTTTTACTTCATCAGAGAAGTTTATGTCGGGTTACTAGAGTGCGACTTTTCAGTGGTTATAATTGTCAGATGAGGCTTCTCTGATAAATGCAGCTCAGTTCTGCTGAAACATCAGGGGAAAAGGGATTCATTTAAAGAATATACCAGATTAATTCTTCATTTGTATTCCATGTCATTTGAGAGTGAAGCCAATTTAAAATGTGATGTTTCAATCTAAGTTTCTTACATGTATGAGGACGAAAAACATGTTTACCTCAACTAGTATCTCCCCGTTTGTGAGGACACAGTTCTCGTCGGGAAACGTCTCACACAGGTGATCAAAGGTGGTCATGCTTTCCCTAAAAGAAATATTTAATTCATAGGTTAATCCAGATTCTCAGAGTCATAATCCCGAAGCTTGTTGAAAACATCAGCACACCTGCTCACAGCGGCCCAGGTCCTCTTGAGGCGGTACACGGCGTTGGACTGCAGGGCGGACAGGATGGCTTTCAAAGACGAGAAGTTCTTCAGCTGCCTGCACTCCTGTGGAGAAACAAAGCTGCTCACTCTGCAGGTCAACATAAACATTTGTTGTTGAACTTTGTGGCGATTTGTCTGGATCCTGACCTGTGCGACGGCGATCCACCACTCGATGACGCGCGCCCTGTGAACCGGACTGGCGTGCGAGCCGTGAGGCGAGCCGGGTGCCGAAGACGGGTTCAGAAAGGTGGGGGTCGAGGAAGGGGACAAGACGGGGGAGGAAGTGTCTGGGCTGGGTGAGGACGGGCAGAGGAGGGAAGTGATGACACGGTTGGTCACAACGTTGAACTGGGAAATGGTGGCTCGGACCGACGGCGCCAGATTGCGGTTTTCCTTCTTGTCACGCTGCGACCAGATGCAGCCCAGGCAGTGGAACGGCTCCACTTTCACAAACAGCTCCTGCAGGAATGGTAGGGACATTAAGGAGAAGTCGTACCAGACTAATCCATCAATTAAACTCCATCAAAGACTGTGGATTTGTGTGCATCTTTACATACGGCGTCCAATCTGGTGAGCTGCTCTGCTACTTCTCTAACTGGGAAGTCCAGGAAGTTGTGTTTGTCTGGTTTAGCGGACGTTTCTCCTCCATCGCCGAGTTTGCAGCGCTGCAGGGATGCACTGAGGTGTTCTGACACGGAGCGGCTGCAATCTGTCCAAACACAACATGAATGAGAGAAATGAATGATCAGCAGATCGCTACAAGGCCTCGCAGAACCCACTTCTTAGTCTTGTCTGGATTTTGTCACTTTGCAACTACAAACCTCTGCATATTTATTAGGATGTTGTGAGATGGATCGACACAAAGCTGAGTTGAAAGTGAAGTGAAAAGACTGACTGTTTTGTTTTTTCTTTGTTAAATTGTGCATGCCACTACCTTGTTCCTGGAGTCTCTTGAGCAAAGCCTCAGCAGTCGAAAGCAAACGTCTGAAGCTGAGTCGATGACGTAGGTGGGAGCACAGCAGCCTCAGGGCCTGGTACTGAGGCGGGTCCTGGAAGTCGGTGCTGTATTCCTCCAACCACAGCCGGACCACCGGGAGAGCAGTACTGCAGAGCAGCAGAGGGAGGAAGAAAACACGTAAAGCTTAGAAATGAGGTCACAGCTGCTTGCCGTGCAGGTGAGCTGATGAAGCTCTGATGTAGAAGCCGTGATAGCTGGGACTGAACTCACCTGTGCAGACTGACCGCGTTGTCCGAATTGGCAAGCGCTTTGTCTCTGGAGGGAAAAGGAAACGGTACCGCTTATCAGCTGGACTATAAATCAAGACATCATCAGATAAAAAAGAAATAAAAAAAAAAACATAGCAGCTAAATGGTGACAGAAATCATCCTGTAAACAACAGAAACCACTAGAGCAGAACGGCCAGACTGTCCATCCTGTGGAAATGTCCTGCAACACTCCTCCGTCCCCACAGAGATGTTGGCCTTGGCACAGAGCGTAAACAGAGACCAGTCTTCCTCTGGGATTTATGACCCTGCCATAAAACATAGGTGCAGTAAAACTAAAGTATCGCTCCACGATGTCTGCGTCGCAGAAACTGAGCTGCAGTTTTACAACAAGATCCTGATGTTTATGGTATTGATAAGTGATCGAAAACAATTTAAAAACTAACAGACGGGGAGCAATGCTCATGTTGCTGATAAAATACAACTTATGGGAAACTACAGTATAATAGTTGGTGGCAATCAGACTTTCACAAAGACTCATATGACAAACTTTGCCATTTCATTCATGTTTTTCAACTATTAGTTTTCATACAGACGCAAATTTATAGATAAACAACTAATATTTGGATAACACCCCCTTAGCAAGTTGCATCAGTAAGTTCTTTGGAGTGAGTTGATTTACTTTTCTTCTTAAAAGATCTAGTGGAGCTCAATAAAACATGTTAGTTCACAAGTTTTGAGCAGATGTTTATTACAAACGTTTTTCAAAAGGCTTGTGGGCAGGAACATTTCAGGTTCGGACTCTGATGGCCAAACCATGTGAGAAAGAGACGTCTCCTGTTCCTTGAACCACTCTACCACAATTTGAGACGTCATCTTGGAATATAACCTGGTCATTTAGTTTACTCAGGTAGTCGGCTGACCTCTTGATGGACCTGACCAACAACAGAAGCCCTACAGTACAGCACAGGCCTATACGGTTGAAATGCTCTGTCACTATTAAAAACAGTTCTGCTATTTCTCCTTTATTTGCTTTCACCAAACAGTTTAATGACCACCAGTCACAATTTTGTAGGATTCTCCACTTGACCTCCAGTTTTTTATCAAAGCCTTGGCCAGTTTTTAACCCAAATTTAGGAGATCTTGCAACTCATTAAAGTTTTTTTTCCTGTTTGATGTCAACTATTTGACCCTTCTTAACACAAACGTAGTTAGACAAGTTGTTGCCAGCTGAAAGATAACTGTCTATGCAGCAATTACCCAGTAGGAGGATCTGACCCGTTTAGCCAGCGAGATCCAAGCAACAACGTTTTTGTGACCTGGCACAGTACACCAAAATCACCTTGGATGTTTGTTTAGGATCATCCTCTCATTGAAACACCAACCAAATGTCTGACATGAAGTCCATAAAATGTAGTAAGACCAGTGGAACTGGTTTCAAAAGGCCAGGACTGACCTAGAAAGACACGCCTGACCTAAAATGGACTCCTTCAAGCACAAATGTAAAACCCAAGACCACTGGACCCATTGTCAAGCATGGCAGAAGCTGCATCATGATGAGGGCCCATTTCACTGCCTAAGCTTTGTAGAAAAGAAATGTATAAAAATCAGGTTCCACGACTAAATTCTTAAACTTGACTTCAATCAGCAGCTAATCTGTTGAAATCTGGACAAAGTTGTTTAGTCACTCCAAAAAAAAAAAAAAAAAGTTTAAATGCATCTTTAGGAGTTCACAATTTAATAAAATTGACACCAATGATGAGCAAGCAGCAGAGTTGTATAATCTGATGACAGTGATAGAAATGGAACATCCTGTATTAAATCCTGTTGGGGTAACACCTTTTCCAGTTTGCCCCGACCTCATCCTCTGAAGCTTACAGGAAGCCAGCCAAACACCAGCAGCAGCACAGCTCCGATGAGGGCGGCTGTCTGACGAACAATAAATCTATCAGAGCACCAATTAAAGCAAGCAGCTGCTTGAAGCCTCTGCAGCAAGAGGTGCAAAGGCTTTTTAGGCTTATTAGGAGTCACTTCAGAACAAAATGTACTGAAACGCTCTAAGACATTCCAGCAGGGAAAAAAAAAATCCAACCAGGTACGCCGCTGGGCATGGAGGGTGTAGTCATGAAGCGCTCACAATGCAACAAAGCTCAGGAAGCTTTGTTTACCTTGTGACGATAAAACCTGCCATAGAAACCGGCAGAGAAATTTGTTCTGAGAACAGCTGATGGGACGTGGGGAAGCTGTTAAACTGCTGTCTGTGTTGAAAACTGATACGTGCATCCGGCCAGTCGTAAACCCTTCTGACGCAGAGGCTGCGCTAACGTTTGACGGCAGTGACGACCCTCCTAAAAATAAGGACAAGCTGGGAAAATAAATCAATGTCAGAAAAGTTTGAAAGCAAATACAGCGAATATCTCTGCGTCACAGCTCCAGATAAGAGGAGGTCCTGTTATGGCACGACTGTTTTTAAAATCGTAAATTAAAATTTTTTTATTCCTGATTAAATTATAAAACATTCAAATCCACCAAGATCCTTAAAAAGAGGGAGGAAGAAAGGATACAAAGGAAGGAAAAGGATAAAAGGAGGGAAGAACGTAACAATGGAAGGACAGAAGAAAGTGAAGGTGTACGATCGAGTTGGGGAATAAAGCCTTAAGCTGATTTTTTATTTATTTATTTTTTTACCAATTTGGTTGTTTTCTTCATCAGTACTTATCCTAGCTAAAAAAAAAAAAACTCTTATCAAATTTCATGCCTTTCCAGGCAGCTTATGGATAAATTGTTATTCACAAACAATGTAGGATTAGGATGACTTGAAGAAAATGTCAAACTATTGTTTTTCTTCCCTTCTGCATACCGACTGTTTTCCGTTAAACAGATCAGTCCAAATCAAACAGCAACAATGAGCTCATATGGCGGCTGGGAGAGCGGCTGTCTGTGCCCTCATAATTTCTCTTAGCACCCGCCTCAGTTCAGCGAAAGCCCACAGGCTCACCTCTGAAACAACAGTTCAATGAAGGCGCCGGTGGAGGTGAAGGCCCGGTACATGGAGAGGAACACCCGGATGAAGTCGGGCTCCCGGTGCTCTGCGTCCAGCAGGTGGGACACCAGGCGCTCCAAGGTGGCGGCCTTCAGCCTGCGAACCTTCACCGTGTGGTACTGGACGCACCTGAAGGCCGGCGAGGGGTCAGGGGAGTCCGAGCCCGGCGGGACGGTCTCCCTTCGAAGGGTGATCCCGAAAATGGCCCCGTCCTCCTCCTCCTCGCCCCACTCCTGCACTAGTTCCTGCGGGGAAGAAAAAAAAAATTCAAAAAATTAAAACTGAGTCGACACAAACACTGAGGGAAAATTTGCACAAAATGAAAACGTTTTCCATAAACATGGAGCTGCTTCATAAGATGGATTTGGAATTGGATTCAGGTGAAACTGTACATGGATGGTTTTCATTCTTGACATTCCCTGACGCAGCTTTTAAGTACAACGGGAGGACAGAAACTTCAAAGTAACCGATGACTCAATGGTTCATTGATGCCACTTATGTTTTTAAAACACAGACAGAGTTAGATTCCCCATGTTAGAATCTGTTCATTTCCTCTGAATCGGTTTAGTTAAATAGGGTACTGCATCAGGCTCAATCTCAAGTTACACCACATGAACTGGACGTTTTATTACAATATTTGATCAAATGTATTGGAATTAAGTATTTCAGACTTTTTGACAACAAATCTCCAAATGCATATCGTCAAGAGCCTTGTTGATTAATGGCATAAAAATACACAGAAAATGCACTGACGTGATTTTGTGGCTGCAATGTGAGGCTCCAATGGACACCACACTGATCTTTTTCAAATCTGAGGCTGAAACTGTTACAATACGGCACATTAAGTCCTTTTTCTTGTCTTTTTGCAATTTTAAAAACACATCTACACATGATCTCCAGTGAGACAAGTTGATATTTATATGTTCCCCGACAAATGAATAATACACATAATCAGGCATTATTTTCTAACAAATGTTGACTAAATAAAACGTAAAGGTGACCATAAAGTGAAATAATTTAACTTAAAAAAGTAAGCTTTCCTGGCTTCGCATGAGCACTGGTTGACAACATGTCGTTGTACACGAAGTCTTATTTTGGGACACATGTAATAGAGAGCCAAAGTGTGCAACAACATGCAACCAGAGCGTTCAGCAAGGCAGTGCATTGATTTATAACCCTGCTACGTTAATGCAAGCATTTGTCAGCACGTCAACAGAAACAGTCAGGTTCACACAAACATAAAACACAATTAAGATCCCTGATTTTCGGGCTTACAGGTCAAATAACTGAAGTTAAATTTACATACCATCGATAACTGCCATTTTCCCATGTTTTGACAGACAGGAGATGCGGTGAATAAACCCTTCTTAGTTTTGCTCCTGAATATCAACGTAAACTCCGGGTAGTTAGGAATAGAGCCGCTTTCTCCGTAAACTTAAAACATCCATGTTATCAAAACTGACGAAAATATTAAAAATGATTCAATAGGTTGAACTCTCCGTAAAGCACTGACTCCTCTGAGGAGGAGGAGGAAGTCTGCAACAAAGTTTAGTAGGAGGTGGGCGGGGCCAGGAAGCAGGTGTGGGCGGGGCCAGTGCAGGCTGACCAATAAGCGGTTAGGAACAGATGACAACAGGTGTGCTGATGTTAATACTGAAACTACTGCCATTGTTTGGAGGACTATTATTATACTGACAGCAAACTGATAACAGTAGTTGAAATACCTGAAATAACGGTGTAAATCCCCTCAATTGTTCTGCATTAAAGTCAGTCAGTTTAGGTGAGTCTGGCATGTGGTGATGAAGATGTGTTCTAGGCGTGACCCAAAACTTACTGAAAATTAGGACAAAATAAGAATTATCATACACTCTGTGCATCCACAGTAATTACTCTATGAAACAGTTTATTGACTGCATTAAATTTAGTAACTATGCTGTGAATTCCCCACTTCCCCAAGTCTTACTGTGAAAAATAAAAGCAAAACAAAACTTTATCTAAAATATTTTACATTCTGTACTTCCACATTTTACTAAAAAAGAAACCAATAACAAGAAATGCTTACTCTAGCATCGGCTTGCAGGATGTCTGCTGGACATAAGCACAGCGTCGTCCTCCTGCTGAGACATATAGATACCTTTCCTGTCACTGAAAATGGGAAGTGTGGCGATTAACTTTGTTTACAAGCTAAAATCATTCAGCTGGATTTCTATGATGCATCTAGTGGACTGTAAATCATGTGAATAGATTTTACAACAGCGGTGACAAACACTCTCATTAGTTTGCTGTGTTCTCATTGATTGGTGTTGAGTGTGTTTGTTGAATTGTCTTTGGATCAGTCATTAGACTTTCAACTTTCCTGCTAAGATAATAAATAGTAATTTGAACCTAGGAACGAAACCTAAAGAGACAAAATATAAAGCAGATTTTAAAGTTTAAAGTTATTTAAAACATTAAGACTTGTTATTTATCTCATAGTAAGCAACTTCAAACCCTATCCCAGAACAGACAGATTTTATTTACGCTTGCATTTTGTGAATTTGTCCAAGTGCCACTTTTATATCGTGTATAATGTTAATTTTAACTTCAACAATCGCTGGGAGAGCGTTTAGACTACAGTTGACATGTTTTATGTTAGAAAGTTATTCATTTTATTAACCTTTTATTTTTCTTTTACCATCAACATGGTTGTTTTAAAAATAATTTTCCATAGAGATCTTAGGTTCACTTGTTAATTTGTGAAAACTTAAAAGTAAAAACATACATCAACATACAAGTAGAAAGCTAAATAATACTGACATTTGATGACTGAGCCAAAAAGCGAAAATAAAAACAATTTCACCTAAAAAAACATTTGACTCAAAGCTGGACCTACAACTTTGGACTTGTTCCAGGTACTTAAAGCATCATTTATGTCTGACAATCAGGAGAAAGATGATTAATAGAAAGAAATAAAAGATAAATGATAATTAATCAAATGCATCAAGGAAGTTGACTGTGGGTCAACTGCAGGTAAGAAGGAAAACTTTCATAAAAATAGAAAGATGGTAAGCAGAGTCTTGTTGACATTCCTGCCCGTCACCTTAAGACAAAGTACTACGTCAAACAGGTCGGTTCTGATTCTAAAAATACTCTATGACACACCACAAATGGCATCATGGGAAACTTTTAGATTTCGTGCCTTTTATGACATTGTAAACATTTGCGTCACAGATTTGTGGATGCACTCGTGATAAAAGCAAATCTCATCAGCAGAACTTTAATCGGGGTCAGGGTTCTGCTGCTCATTAAGTCAAAAGATGAATAATGAGCCTTTTGTTTGTCTAATGAGTTTCTGTCTCTCACGTTTCTCTAGCCTCAGCGATTCACAAAGGCCAAACAAAAGAGTGGCAGGAGAGACATTAATTAGTTCAAATTAGTCACATGAAGGGTTGATGTGGAGGCGGGCCAAGAGGCTGGAGAGTGACTGCAGAAAAACATCAAACTCTCTCGTCTCTGCTTGATGACCAGGACCGTTCATTTCTGAAGAGTAACTTCTCAAAATCCAAAGCAATGTTGACTGATTTTAGAGAGAAACCTCCACCATGCCCTCCTGTTTTTATCCACAGACAAGCTGTTGAAGTTGTACAACGTTACCAAAACTTCAGAACAATTAACAATCGTTTGCCTTTAAGGCTGATGCATGTGCTAGGGTTCACCAGCGTGTTTATGGTGAAAAGGTTGTACTTCAGTTTTATCACATTAGTTTTACCTTTTCTTTTATTTGTTGGTTTGAGTCATTCACTACAAAAATAATAATAATAATAATAATAATAAAATCCCAGACTCAGCAGGATTGGAAAAATGTTCAGCTAATTTGTACTAATTTGTGCTCCAGTCAGTAGAACAACACAAGCTATCCCTGCTGAGCCGAACTCCCCCCTCATCATTTTTACTGTCTGCTCTCAGGTACATGCTAAGACAGTGCAATACCAATAGATAAAAATGTTCATTTGTCCCCGTTAGTGTCGGCCTCGTCAATAATTTGACCTCATGAGATCGACTGCAGTAGTCCATATTTAAATCCTGGTTGTGTCATAAATGTGCTAGTTATTTTTTGGATTAAATTTTCTTCTTCATTATAACATTTATCTTGAAGCTAAACTGGTTAAAGTTCTCTAAATAATAATAATAATAATAATAATAATAATAATAATAATAATAATAATAATAATAATAATAATAATAATAATAATAATAAAAATTGAAATGTATATATATATCTGTATTTCCTTCAGTTAAAACAAAACAGGAGTCTACTTTCCTGGAAAATATTCTACATTGTGTTTCCGTATGAAATGATGCAATAATGGAAGTCCCATGACAAAAAAAGAGAAAGAATTTGCATTACAAACTAGCTGTCCGCCATAACAATTCAGGATAATAGCAAAAACATTTTTATTCTATTTTATATTAAACTTGTAAGGAACATTTATTACACTTTTCTTTCACCTTGACTAATTTTTGCATTTGGTACAAAGCGGTCTCCCATACCAGCTGGTTACATTTGGTACAAATATAAAAATTGGAAGCCTTTTTTGGTACAAAACTTTATTTGTACCAACTACACATTAGTTCAGACATTTGATTAACAGAATGATTTGCTGTAATTTTTCCTTCTAGTCTAGTCAGACTCTACTGAAAGTAAATATGACTGTGCCTCCAATAACGCTACACAATATCAGAAAAATTTAAAAGAGATACTATTGCAATCAAGTCACATTTTCCAGACCCAACTAGTCCACAGTATTGTGCCTGTTAAACCTCTGATGAGAGGCATCCTTCTTACATTCCCAAACTGGAGTCTTTAGATGTTGAGGGACAAGAACCATGGCCTCAAGGATCCGTCTCCCATTCCAGCTGGTTCACCCTTTTGTGGTGCACGCTAAAGCTCAAACCTTAAACTTGCCAACCTTTAAGAATCACATTATCTGCTAAAATCAGTGATGAAATCCTGAGGTTCCCAAACTTTCTCCTTTCCACCACTGCGCTTTGAGATCCTCCCCATAGAGAGCTCCAGGTGCAGCCTTGGCAGAAGCCAACCTGCACTGGGAACAAGTTGGCTTTTTGTGGACACAGCTCTAAATGGACCCGATTACCATTTAAAGCACCCCTCCAGCTATACCTCCTCAAAGACAACCTTGAGCTTTCTCCAAGTCCACAAAACACACAACCAAACTCATGCCCCCCTCAGCCTGTCCATGAGGGTACAGATCTGGGTCACTGATCCTTCTGGATAACAAGTTCAGTTATTGCTACGTCACTTTGTCCCTTGCCAGCGACACAAATGGGTGTTTCTATGAAGTCCAAAAAGCCAAGAACCAGTCAAGTTTTAATAACCATGTTCTTAAATAATGCCATAAGGTGCATTCACACCAGCCTTGCTCAGTCTGTTTTAAGTGAACTCCGGTCCGTTTGCCTAGAAACGGACTGGTTCGTTTGGGGAGATGTGAATGTACAATCGAAATCTGATGTGGATCATAGAGACGAACTGTGGTCCACCTAAAAACCAAGGTCTCAACCACAGGTTAGGAGAGAAGATATGCTGATACTTTTGCCTTTACTGAACTATTCCCCATCCAAAGTATCTAAATCAGGAAGCCAGCTATAATGCTCTGTTTTCAAACGAGACTTTCTTTATCCAGCCTTACCTCATGTTGTCCCTCCGTGTCCAGCAGCTGGAAGCTCCTGAGCCACACTCCGGGCTCCGTGTCCATGTGGATGCCCCCGCAGTGATTGGACCTGAGCCACAGCAGCCTCTTCATCCAACCCACCCTGCTAATGCTTCGCTGATGACCACAGGCTTCATCATCGCCTCCGCACAAAGGAAGAGTGGTCCTCATTTCCCGGTTTGAGTCGGTCACGCTCACAGGCCCACACACCTCTCATAAGTGATCTCCCACACCTGCTGCCTCATCTGTGTTTGGGAGGAAAGCGTGAAAACGGGTGTACTCATCTTATTTCAGCCAGTCAGAGTGATATTAGAGTCTGCAAGTATGAAAGAGGCAACATGCCATCATATAACCCATCACTGCTCACCAACCAGAGTGCCATTTTATATTATATCTCTTACAACAAGGCAGTTTTACCTGGTTATGCAAGTGAAATAATCTTCCAATGGAACTAATATTTCTTCATTTATATTAAGGATTTATTTACTTAAAATAAGCTCCTATTTCTTGATAAAAGGTTACTTGTAAGATATCAAGTGTGTTCAGATATCTGCACTAGAAACTAGACCAAAAATGCTTGGTAAGATTTTGTGGTGTATTAGAGTAAATTTGGATCTAAATGCCTGCAACATATCAACAAAGAATCTGTATAAAGTTTCCTTTTTCAAATGGTAAAACAAATAAACTACCTTTCTAATTATATTCTAATTCATACATTAGGTTACATTCAGTTTTTGTGCACTAATTAGAAAAACAGTGTAAGTAATGGCCAATTAATCCAAGCTCTTGAGTACTATGGCAGTCATCAAAAATCATTTTCAGTACCAGTTATGGCAGATATAATGCATAGATAACATTGAGGACTTTCATAAGGTGCATAATTACAAAAAGAAAATGTAAAAAATGAATAAATCTGAACACAAAAGAGTGCAGATACACAGAAAACATGCATTTACTTACCTCTATCCCGGCTCCTTTTGCCTGTTTGTCCACGTCCGAGCTTCACGTAGAGACAAGTGAAGCTCGGAGGAAGAGAATCTGGCATTTATCTCAGAGGGCTGATTGTTCTCTGAGTCAGTGGGAGGATGATGCCCTGCGCATGAGTCCGTGGTAAAGGCCTCCTCCTTGTTTAGCTGCAGCCTACTCTGTTATGTGTAAAACTGCTGTTTAATAAAATCAAATCATTCCAGCTCAATGCTCATGAAAACAATGCACAAACTCGCTGCCCTCATTTTCACTTCAGTAGTGCGTTAAAAAAACAACCCAAAAAACAAAAAAACAAAACACGAGACTGTACGTAAGTACGACGATTCTTTCGATGAAGGAATGTGCAAAAAATCCTAGAAATACTTTTGCTTTGCTATGAATACAGTCGAAAACAGCGAGATCGTGGTTTTAAATAACTGTCTCACCTGGCGGGGTGATTGACAGGTGAGTCTCGATGACAACTCATGACAGTCGGAGCATTTAGGCTGAAAGCCGAACAGATTACTCGAACATGTCTAAAAACCTGTTTGCGGAGCATTTCGATGAATCAATCAACAGTTTTAAGTTTGGGGAAGATTAATTTTCTAGTTCAAATTACTGTAATAATTTATCCTTTACTGATATTCTCGTTTGTTTATATGCACTTGTATCGTTTATATTATGAATATTTAATATAGTTTTTTTTTAAGGTTCAATCTTTGTTTATTCTCATTAGTGTAATTGTTTGAATTTGCTTATCCTTAATGTCAAAAGTGCCACAATTTAACAAATAAATTCATAATTTATAAAATAAATATTTACATGTGATCATTTAAATAATATCGGAACAATAATAATTACATTTAAATGTCCAATTAAATGACAAAACACAATTTAAAAATGGACTTAGCAAACATTTAAGTAGGAGCTGTATTTATTATGATATGAGTACATATATTTCACTGTTCTGGGCAGTACTTTCCTGTTAGTGAAAAAAACCGTACACTTCAAAACATAAATTGACGATTAAATGAATATTTATAAATGTGATGTTAATAGGAAAAATAGATTGGACATGTAAACATTACATAAACATTCTTGAATAATTATTTAAAAGTTAAAACACGAAATAACTGAATGTGCAAATATTTGATCAAAATTTGTGTTAATTACATGTTGAACGCATAAATCAGTAAGTGTCTAATTATTAAGTCTTGTGCTGCAGCACATCAAGCATGTCTATCTGTCCGTCTGCAGACAGGGACAACACTGCCACAGGCCACAGAAGCTGGAAAATAAATACATTGATACCTAAATAATTATTTCTGACATGAATGCATCATGACAAATGCAAACAACGACTTATTATTTAGTTGTACATGTAATAAATACACAGAATTCCTTATTAAATGAATACACCTAACATCCCTTCACAAGGCCTAGCAGTAGCTTGGATTACCTTTTACCAGCCTGACTATGGACGAATGCAGGATCAAACAAAAGGGAACACAAACGATGAACGCAACACAAACTCTGGAGAAACTAATTTTAGAAAAGAAAAGAACAAAAAAAAAGAACAGAACTGGAGCTAACATTACGCCAAAGCTGCTTTATTGTCACCTTCCTTACGTCACAGACACACACACAGAGAACCAGGCACCTGTTGAACTACTTGGATCGAAGTGTTTCTGGCTGCAGCTGCTGGGTCAACGTGTAAGACGTTTGCTTTGCATCTAAAAACAGAAATTCCCTCTGGCATAGGGCAGACATTTGAGAGGTCAGAGAACAAAGGTGAGCACATGACATTCAAGAGCTGGCTCCAACAACACATGAATTCTCTGAATAAAGCTGCAGAACTTGTGCCTGACGTGCTTAACGTGTTGCATTTAACCATGCCAGCGGGTTCTGATTCATCCTAATGAAGAATAGAGTCTGAATATGTCATAGGTGTAGGTTTTCGTGGCTCTGCGGCGTAATATCTGCAATTTGAAACCAATGTTTACAATGAACTGGTTTCAGACACTAGAAGCAAAAAAAAAAGAAAAAAAAAAGGACAAAATCTTCCCTGAAACTTGACTCTATTCACAGTGAAAGGATTCATAAGTCGGAGCAACTTTCTGTCGTTGACTCCCAGGAGGCAACGACAGAAATGTTGCCTGGTGATAGGTGGAAATATCTGTGTTGGTGCAACACCATCAGCAGCACACGGCTGTTGTCAAAACAAAGCTGACACGAGAACACACACACACACACACACACACCGATCATTTAACGAGGATCATCTAACCGATGATGTCAGGTGACGATGCAACATGTACAATGAGATATTAATCATTTTTATTAGATTATTTTAGTATTTATAGCAACTGAGCGTTGCTATACACATTGAATTGTCACAAAAACATTTTAACTCGTGAAATCTTTCCTTTGTTTTCATTTTACAACCACAAACTCCAATGCAATTTACTGGGATTTAATGTGATAGACCTACACAAATTAGTGCATAGCTGGAATTTTTTATTTTTTTTAACCATAATAAAGATTTAAAAAATGTGGCATGCATTTGTATTCAGCAACTCCAAGTCAATACTTTGTACAGCCACCTTTGCTGCAAATATAGCCACAAATCGTTTGAGTAATGCTTTTCACCCAAAAGACAAATAGACAGAAATTCAGTTGCAATGCTGGCATTGCGATTGAATTTCTGTCTGTTTTTCTTTGTGAAATAGCTCAGGCTCAGACACTTTAATGTGGAGAGTTTGTGAACAGTGCAATGGATATAAAGGACTCTATTGCACCTTTGGTTGTTTGTTAAAGGGGCAGTATTATATATTTTGCATGCACATAGTGCCATTTTATAGCACAATCAAATAACTATGCTACCTTCAGTTGTAAATCAAACAAGACTTAAAAGAAATTTGACTTTGCAATTTAACGTCTTGAAACTGTGCCACTGTCTCTTTAACAAGCTCTTGCTCTTTCCATCATGCCGCCTTCTCCATTAGGTCTTTACCATTTTTCCCAGTGCTTCACTTAGAAGTAGTTCCTAAGATAAGCTCAGCAGAATCACAGTTCCACCAGGTGTTTTCAAATGGCTGACTGGGGTAGTTGTGGGAGAGCGGTGCTATTTGAGGCGAAAACTCAAATGGAAACTGTGTTTCCGGGGAGGAGCTTCAAAGAAAAGGCGGGGCTTTGAGAAACCAGGCGTTTTTCCAAACAAAATGGTTGCCATGGGAGATTCAAGAATTTCTCATGAATGAATAAAAGTAACACTTCGTTTAATTTGTTTACATAATACTGCACCTATAACCATTGTTTACCCGCTAGAGGGCATGGAAGATTGCCATGTATAGCTACATTGCAAGCTTCTCTGCCCCTGCTGAATATGATGATATGACCCTCACGTCAACGCATTTCACATTCTGTGAAGATTGTGTGTTAAGGGTGAAGTACAGTGGTAGTTTTCCTTTACATAAGATAATTAAGCATGCAGTCTCATCTGACTGGAGAATATCCTTCTGCGTACGCCATTTTTCACATTTTTATTCGGAAAAACAGCCCCACCACATGTCATTTCCCTTCTACTTCACAGTTGTACTACACTTTGTGTTACTCTTGTTGCTTTGGATCAGGACTTATTTTTTCCAAGGCTTTTTGCTCAAGTTGGATTCAATGATGACCTGAGACTGACGCTTCAGGGCATCTCGCGTTATGATGTCAATCTCATCTTCTTTGATTTCACCCTCTGTGACACAAGCATGGACACAAAGAGATATTTTACAGTCTGTGTGTGTGTGTGTGTGTGTGTGTGTGTAGGCGTGGTTGTGTGGATTGTTACAACCCACCTTCTTTGCCGATGTCCTTTATTGGTTTGTGTGGTACTTTCACTTTGGTGTTGGTCTTGGGAAGCCTCCCTTCAATCGTCATGTAGAACTGCTCAGTAGAAAAAAAAAAATACAAGCAAATGATGTTGAAGTAAAAAAAAAATAGGTGTTTTGAATTTGTTTTTAGCTCTTTTTTTCCTGTAAAAGCAGCCTTTTAAAGACTAAACAGACTTTATTCATCACAGAAAAACTGGTATTCAGTTTTCAGTAGCATACATGTTTTGAGAATCTTCGGATTTCATTTACTCTAATGACTGGGAGATGTTTTCATCCAACATGCCTTACAAATGACAACATGAGAATGAAGGTTATATCAGCGCTGACAACAAGTTACCCAGACAGAATACCACTAGTCAGGTTGTTTTATATGTGATTAGTATACAATTGCAGTGCAGGTATAAAGAGAGGACAGGCTGCAGTAGAGGGCTAGGGAAGTAAAAAGGAGAAGATGCTCTCTGATGGATATCTGCTCTAATCAATAGTCCTTTTCAGGACAATGAGAGAGTAATATCAAACAGCTCTCACTGCTTTTGTACTCCACTCATCTATTCCTTATTTAGAGAGAATTAAAAAGCAAAGAGCCAGTGATCAGATCACCAAATGCATGATTACTGGAAGAAAAACAATATACTGTCTGGTTGGTTGGTTGAAGAAATTGCTGTCAATATTGCAATGATGCCTCAATTAACACGGAGAATAATGTTACAACTAATACAGCCTTAGTTAATATTGAGTTTCCTGAATGTCCATTACTGAAAAATAGACCAATATTTCCAGTGTTGTGTCATCTACTGCTCTAATTTATACATTTTACAGTAGATTTATATATATATATTACATAGATATTATTAGATGTTTTCCTTAGCTTCAATCTTTTCAGACTTATAAAAGAAGGCCCCAAAAATGATACAATGAGCTTTCTATCTTATGACTTGAGAAATTATATGAATCGACCCCATATTAGATTTGAGCCAAATCCAACAGCCGATATTATTACTACCTATACGATACATATATTGTATATATTTCCCTACATTTCTGACACCATGTAAAAGCGACCCAGACGCCATAATACTGTGCTGCATCACAATCACTGTCACATGACAGGGCAAATAAACATGATCAACCTCATCCATGTTGGCCCTTCCTGAAACACAAATGGTGACAAAACGGAAATAAGCATGTGTAGTTAATATCAACCCAGATTTACTTATTGGACCAGTGCCGATGTTGTTGTGGCTATATTGTTGATTATAACCGAATAAAACAACAAAACTGTTCTGGAACCACAAGCTTGTAACTTAGGCACAGATACTTAGGAATACCTGAGAAATAAGCCGCATGTGGAACTTTCCTTGTGATGGTGTTAACGTTAATAACTCAAGACCTGCTAGTTTTATGAATCTTGGCACTAAACTTGGTCCCTGAATTGGAAGCTTAGGTAAACTAACCAGTCGGACCTGAGTGATTCAACGGTGCATCATCATCAGCAGCAGCTCTAATCAAATTTGTCATCACCTTATCTGATTTTCCTCCCAGACAAATTTGTCTTAAAAAGCCCAAAGAACTGCCATGCAGGTTTATTTTTATACAGGGAAAAGTAGTTTCCCAAGTGCCAAATATTTCCTGTGACGTAGTCGTACACTTACCTCATCTTCTTCTATCTCCTTCATGACAGAGGCCATGTCCCTCCCTTCAAGTTCATTTAGTAAGATCCGCAGTTTCGTGCCACACTGGTTCAAAAGCTCCAGCACAAACTCATCTGAAGTTGGTAATAATTTGAAAGGTTTGTCCTCCATCTGGAAGAGGCACAAAATCAGAACAAAAATGAACTGCACCGTTAGCTGAAAGGCTGATGTAAAAGTCGAGTGGCGTCTGTGATTTACAGGAGAGGAGTCCTGCAGTTTCCCTGCCAGGTGCTCAACTCCGGCTCTGATGGCGCCGAGGGCCTTCACATTGTCGGCCAGGCGCTCTGCGTCTGCATCACGTCTCTGTAGCTGGACCTCCAGCTGCTGCTCACACTCCTCCAACTTCTGCATCTCACTAATAACAAGACAGAGAACCACTTAAAATCTTTCAGCACAAGTCGTTCAAATGAGGAGAAACATAAACAAGGTGAGCGATCTCTGATGAATCGGCTGCACCTGGACAGCTTGGCCTCCCCAGAGTATTTCATTTGATCAAACTGTTTGCTAAGCAGCTCCTTCTCCTCCTTCAGCTTCTCCAAGGCCTCGTCATTCTGTTTCTTTAGATTCTCTAAACGTTGACAATTCTCCTTCTCTAAGGTAAAATGTTCCACAGCGTCCTGCGTGGATGACATGGAAGATTAAAAGAATAGCATGAATCTGTTTTCTTGTCAGGTTTACCGTGTTCCTTTGTTTGTTTGTTTGTTTGTTCTGTTCTTAACATTTATACCTGCAAATCTGAGACTCCGGTGGCTTCCTTGAGGTTCTTCAAGATCTCCTCAAAGATGGGGTTGGCTTTCTCTTCTTCAGGTATGATCCTGGTGCTTTGCTGGGCCTCGCTGTCCAACTCATCTGCCTCCAGAGCTGTTCTCTGTGCCTGCAGAAAACCAGGGTGAATACAAATATTAAGATAGGTAAATAGACAAACATTAAATGTCTTTGTAAATAAGGAAATAAACATTTTATTACCTAAAATGAAATAACATAGCGTTCCTTTAGTGTACGCTTGATTATTTGTAGCAAAGGACGCTTCTGCAGGTTAAAAAAAATTATTCCAACAACATGTGAAAAGCTTAATCTCTCCTTCTTGACTCAACATCAGTGCAGTGTAATGCTAGTCTGTGGATTAACCAATTAGTAGTAGAATATCGTGAGGTGGGTTTTTTTTTAAACAGAATTTGAATCGGGTGAGGCGAAAAATGCCACTTGAGGAGTTCTGGAAAGTATATATTTTTTCTTTTATTGTGAATGCTAAAAGCATATATTTTCAGTAAAGTTTTGGTTTAATTGCAGGTCTGAGTGTGTTGTTCTTTTAGGAAATGGCCTTTTTTTTTAACCTGCATGCTCCGCTAATTGATTCCTAAATTAGTTGACGATTATTTCAATAACTGACTCATCACAATTAATTTGATTAATTACTTCAGCCGTATTGCAGACAAACCAAAATCACTTGTCCTTAGATGACAAGTAACTTTTTAAAAATGTATATCCTAAGCTTATTTGCATCTAAATCTAAATCTAAATCTAAATCTAAATCTAAATCAGTGTCTGTCTCCTAATAGGACAATTCTCCCAAGGTAAAGAACATTTACATCTCACCTTTTTGTCAGGCTTTTCAGTCTGAACCTTGCGCTGATCAACTTTATGCCTTAACCTTGCTATGTTACTTTCTCTCTCCTTGTGTTCTTTCAACAGCTGTTCCTCCAGCTGGTGTAAATCAGCCTGACGGACGCCAGACAGAGACACACGGTTAAAAGGATTAAAAGCAAGAAGGACCAGGGAGTTAATAAAATAATTCAACATGGCAAAAATGCGTCATGAATAGTCTGGCAAAAATGGATTTGCTGACGTTGATAAATGTTAGAAAATCATCACTCTTAAAACATGCGGAAAAGAAAGAGAGAACAATATGTTAATATCTTTCCAGAAACATTCGGCGGTTCACCTCAGCAGCTGTTTTTGAGAGGTAAGCCTCCATATTTAGGGCCTCCAGGTTGTGAAACTCCTGTCTGTACCTCAGCAATTCTTTTTCCAAATTGTCGATCTGTGCTCCGTAACTCCGAAACTCATCCTGGTTGGTTGAAATGGAAAAGGCACGTGAAACCATGCGAAACCACAGTGTAAGAAAGGAGGGTAACATATGAAAAAAAAAAACAGAGGAAGCATCACATACTTCATTCTCAAGTCATATCATGTCAAGTTAAATCCTCAACAATAACACTCTTTATGTGAAATGTGAATGTATAGACTCTTAGATTTAAAAAAAAAATATAAATAGCTTAGTGGTTTAGTACCTCAGCTTGTTTGAACAATTAGGTCCTCTAATCATTACAAAACAAAAATGGATAAAGAAGTACAAATAAACATATGCAAATCAGTTAAATTCCATGATTTTCAGAAAATTACAGAAAATAGAAGATAACTTTGCAAATACTAAGAGATAATTTGAATTAACAATGACTTTCATAGTTTTGTTAATTCAAATACACACAAAAATAAAATAACAGTTGACTAAAATGACCCCACAACAGAAGAGGTTAAATAGCAACAGCTGAGGAGCATAATTTTGGTATTAAAGTTATTGATGTTAATAAAATGGTATGTGAATTTCTATAATTACTTGTTACAATATCACTGAAATATTAATACAGCTGAGGAAGAGCTTAAATAACTATCTCTTTGGTAAACTCAAAGCTCGACCTCCTCTGTGATAAAGATTAAAAAAAGTATCTGGTTTGTTATAAGAACAAGCCCATTCTGTGATGGTTCATTCTGAAAAAAAAAACAAAACAAAAAAACAAAACAATAACAAAAAAATGTAAAAGTTTTTGTTTCTCACTGTCTGATATTAAATCAGATTGTTTTTGTGCCTGTTTTGGGTCAGCTAGGACTGCTAAAGTTTGCTAAAAGCCAGATTATAAATCAGTTATTAGAGAACTTTTTACATTTCTTAAGCTCCGAAGCCCATATGATCCTGAGTTTGCTTCTGATTGTCTTGATATAGAGGAACTCCATTGGGTGCGTCTTAGGAAAACACTTCAAACATCCAGCTTCCTTGTTTACCATCATGAGAAAATAAAAGAGAAATGCTTGGCTTTGTGAGGGACTGGTGCACTTCATAAAATAAATGGGATCCTGAGAAAAGAACATAATGTGGAAATATTTGAAGGAATATCCCCAAACACCAGACAGGAAGTTAAAAACTTGAGGTTAGAAGTTTGGTTAGAAAAGTCGATGAAACATCTTATTGGCATTAAATAATGTATTAGAGTTCATTTCAAGCACAGGAATTCAGTCTCCCTCTTCTGAATGTATCAGGTCCTCATGTATTGTAATGCTGACAAAGCAGCTCAGGGAGTGTAGACGGTATTATTTACCGAACATGGTGTTACTGTGGTGACTATGCATTTTTATTATTCAGACAGATAATCAACAAACTGGGTCAGAAAGTACTGTACTGCTGTGGTCTTTCACCTTTAGTAACTAGTCCTACATTAAAGCACCTCTTTGCTCTCCAGAGCGCCACATAACCCATCCTTTGTTACGATGATTAAAGTCTCAACAAATATGAACCGCAGACCAAACAATGAACGAATGAGCTCACTGTCAAGCAGGTAACTCATTAGGGAGTATTTGTCGCACCCTATAGGTTTCCTATGTTTCTGCTTTTTTCTCACACTCAGGTGTTCCAGATCAAATATATTTTGATGCCATACAACAACCAGAATAAATACAAAATGCTATCTTTACATAGTGATCTCATTAAGTAGAAAAAAAGCTATTAAAACCAACATGGGCCTTTGTTCAATCCTGTCCTCGTTAAATTACGACTGAATGTGTTTACCTGACTCGAATCGAATAGATTAATACTTTACTTGTAGAAACAAGAAATCATGTAAATAGAACCTGGTTGGAAATATGAAGTAGGCTAAAATATCTTAAGGAGTGTGAGTAAACCCTCGCATCCCGATTGCAAGAAATTCATGAATAAATGAGAAACAAAGTTGTATAAATAACATTTCTATGGCTTTAAATGCAAATAATAATAATACACCATCTCCGGAATGACCCACTTATCATAATTAGTCCACGAGGTCACAGGTGGTGTATCCAGGAGATAACAAAGAAATCAAGAATATCTAAAGAACTGCAGGCCTCACTTTCCTGGTCATAGCGTGAACTCCAGAGTGGTACTTTTGTTGCTATGCTATTGTTGCCAAGGGTGCAATTACTTTCTCATGTAGTGTCAGGCTGGTTGCGCAGCTTTTTTTCCCCGACAGTGTCTTTTCCAGTTAATGAGGATCACTGTCAAAAATGACCAACTGCAGGTAAATAGGGCGAAACAGAAAGTGTGTCGTTAAGAAGGAGCATCATCCACCTACCTGCATCTGTGCCTTGAGCTTCACATTGATCTTCCTGCATTTTTCAGCCTCCTTGCACTTGAACTGAAATTTATCCAGACGGTTCTCCAGCATACGGAAATTCTGAGGAGATGCCCACAAACAAGTAACAATCCTGCTGGTAGATCTAAAGAGTATGTTGTTAATACACAGTAGCTGCAATGTCAGTGTATTCAAAATGAATACTGCAAAGAACATGACGAATGTCAGCTAGTTCAGTTGATTAAAAGCCAATTACCATCGCTAGTGGTTAAAGCTTGACACATTTTTAGAGATCAGAGGGTAAACTACCATTGCGTCTTCCTCTAGCTCAAACTCCGAAGCTACAACGGACGTAGCTGCTCTGGTGTGCTCCTGGTTCCGTCTCTCTTCTTCTATTCTAAGCTCATCAAGGCGCTGCTGGTAGTTCAGGGTGGTGTGGGTTAGAGCATCGAGACGTCTTCTTCGGAACAGTAGCTCTTGTCCTAGTTTTGAAGCTGCTTTCTGAGGGGAAAAAAAGAGCAGTTTTTAACAGGCAAATACAAAGCACACTTAACAGCTTTTAGATGCTTTTGAAACCAGAAATATCACCTGTCAGGCATATTTATTAGTAACATAAAAACTTTGCCTCTCACCTCTTTTGACAAGTTGTGTTGATCTACCTAATTTAAAACACACAGAAATTTGTTTACATTTTTTTATTAGCCTTTTATACATTTGCATAAGCATTCATTCATTCTTGAACTAGTTGTAATCACATACTGCACAAATTTACATGAGCGAAGTACAAAATACTTTGTAGAACAATGTTAATACAGTTTGTTGCAGCAAGTCTCATTACAGTATGTCTGAACCAGCTAGAGACAGGATGTAGAAGTTGTTCAACATCTCTTTTGCAAGATAGCTCGAGCTCAGTCAGGATGAGCGGAGAGCGTCTGCAAACATCCACTTTCAAGTCTGTCCACGGATTGTGTATAGGTTTAAACTTTGCTGGAAGGTAAACCACCATGTCAGTAAAGTCTTTTGCTGCAACTATTTCATGCTAGGGATGTAATGTTCAGGATAACAAGTAGATTTCATGTTCCTTTCGCACATTGTCAAAAAGTTCAGTTTTAGTTTAGCATCTTCTTCCAAATGCTTGCTTTTATTGATTGGTCAATAAAACTGAAACCAAATGGCTGACATAACTAAGATGGAAATTAAGCACAAACTACACAAAGAAATAAAACACACAAAAAAGGTTATTTATTAAGATATAGTCTCTCAGTAGCACAACATAATCACTGAAAAGAACAACTGAATTTATGTTTGATTAAGACTGCTAAATAGGATACATCTTAGTAAAAGGATGACCTGTGCCAGTTCTTTGTGCAGCTTCTGGTTCGCCGGCCTCAGTTGGAGGATGATCTCATGGTTCTTCTTGATAACGGACTGAGAACGCTCATAAAATGCAGTCCCTTCGCTCTCTAGTGGACACATTTAATAATAGCAGCAACAAAAAAATGTGAGCACTGCAGTCATTCACGTTTTAAGTTAACCTAGAGCTCCTTTAAAAGTAAGACATCAATGTAAGCTAGCAGCAAAGTAAGTAGTACCAAACATGGAAACAGCTGAAAACCCAAAACCGTGAGACAGTTGAGTCACGAACTTACCCAGCAACTGAATTTTATCTTGAAGCTCCGCTTTCTGTTCCTGCAGTGACAGTCTCACGTTTGGGCCAAAAGACAACATTTTTGAACGCTAATTTTGGACCTAGTTAGTAAAAACTGAGAGAGTTTACTCAACTCGAAGCGGCTTCAGAGGGCTGTACCGTTGCTTAGCAACGTGTAAACGAAGACTGCGATCATTTCCCCACCTGCCCCCCAAACTTTATTTAAACAGAATATGTACAACAAATCTTAGCAGCAAGCACAAAAGTACCAGTAGGCCCAAGAATATAATATATCTTCGGCGGGTTACAATTGATATTCAAGGTAAAATGTTTTGGGGTTTCGCATTAATATCTAAGGTGGATTGATGGGAAGGTATATAGGCATAAAATACTGTAATTTTGGGTGTTGGTTCAGAAAATGTAAAACTGTGAATATACTTACCTATTACTAAAACAAAAATTACAACAACAAAACTTTTTTAATTGAAGGAGTCATACAAAAAATAGAATGAAATGGTAGGTCTATGTCCTTTTTACAAACAAGAATGTGTCATTTCAAAATAAATTTATGTCAGCTGTGGCTGGCGTTAAAGCGCTTTATAAATGAAGTTGTGGTTGATGATGTTGACTATGATGGTGATACAGTCCCAAAAATAGATAAGTGATGTTCACCTCTGTGCTGTAAACGGCACTAAGAACAATGTAAAACCAAAACATAAAAAAAAACCATCTTGTCTCTTATATTTTCCTCCAGAAATATTCCTATAATCTATGCGCAACAACAGGAATAAGACATTAGTTGTGTCTTCTAAAACCCTTCCTGTATTCAGCCAAATGTTTAAAGAATGGGTGTCCCCAGAGTCCAGGGCTGGTTGAAAATGGTTCTTTATACAACCAACTGTCCAATATGAAACAAAAAAGCTCTGGTACAGTTGGAATGTTAAGATGAATAAGTTTTGACGCACATAGTGATAACAAATGTTCAAGTAGCTCCTCTTTTATTTTTCCATTATTAAAAAATAATGGAGCCAATACAAAATGAGCTGTCTCTTTGTAAATGATTTGCCTCCAAACAACTTAATGTTTTCAGGTTTCAGGAATTTTAATAGGTACTAATTGTATACACTTTTCCACCCAACAAAAAAAAAAGCATAGTTACACAATTAATTTTTTTTTCTGATGTATATATATATATATAAAAAGCAAACAAAAAAAACCATAAGCTTAACAATTGCTTATGAATAAACAATCTTGCAAATCTTACAAACTGGAGAGCTTTCTATTGCATTTCCAAAACTTACAATAAAAACACAAACATTTATCATCAAAATCTTAAACTCAAAATTATCACAATAAAAATGTTACATAGTCAGTTAGACATTAAAAACAGCAGTATAAAAAAAAAAGGTGCAGTATCAAGCTTAAAGCACTTGAACTATGGATAATCTCTCAATGGCTTTTCTACCACTTTGGTGAGTTAATTAATTTGAAACAGTGCAATTTATTTGGTTAAGTTTGTAAATCTAAAGTTTTCTCTGTCTGACTTGTAAAGGTTTCCATGCTATCTGAATGTCAGAATAAAATTAACAGAAAAGTTAGAATAAAACATATGACATCATTTATAAAACAAGACCTTTCAGCATTCTGTTGCACTTAAATTAGCTAATGTAATTCCCAAACTTATGTACTTCAAGTTGCCTGTGTTGGCAATTTCTCATCAACAGTATGAAGTTTTCAACATGTTGAACGGAAAAAAAAAAAAAACTCTCCTCGTTTATACCTAGACACAAAAATACTGTACAGACATCAAATGAAATGGCACAGTAATTTATCTGCACATTCACAGACACACACAAAGGGATTTAGTCAACAGATTTGGGTGTGTCATTGGTCTTTTTCATGACATCAAGGAGATTTTGTGACATAAAGTAGGGCCTCTCGGCTGATCCATCATTGCGTTCCAGGTCTTCCACTGTGACAAACAGAAATAGAAGTTAAAATGTTTTTCTGACACAGATTTTATTTTAACCTACAGTTTTGATTAGAAGTTAATGTATTCCTATTCATTTCGGGCTTACAATGTCATGTGTGAACCACTGTTTTAACTCAGTGCATTTTGGCAATCTAAAAGCGGGGAAGATGACTTTCTGAGGATCCAGATGGGACAGAAAGGGCATTTATTGACTCTGACCAAAGCATTGTCATTGTAGTGTAAATCCTACACCCCTCAGTGTTGTTACTATGTCCCTCACTTTATGACCACCCATCTTCTGATGGAAACTTCCAGCTCGATAAAGCATCGTGTCACAAAGCTTAAATCATCTCAAACTGGCTTCATGATGTCCCTGTGCTCCAAGGGCTCCACAGTCGCCACATACCAATCCAGTATGGCAACTTTGGGGTGTGGTAGAACAGAGGTGATCATGGATGTTTAGCCAACAAGTGATGAGGTCAATACAAACCAGATTTTTTGAGGAATACTTCTGACATCTCATTGAATCTATGCAATGAACAATGAAGGGAGTTTAGCAAGCAAAAGTGGGTTTAATCCACTACCAGTGAGGTGCACCTGATGAAGAGCTGAATGAAGATTTTAGAAAAGAGAATCGAGAGGGCAAGTTGGAGTTCATTGTGATTTTTTTTCCCCAATTTACGCAGGGTCTAAATGTTGGGTAGAAAGATACAAAATTACCAATGAGCCAATATTTGGTGAAATCTTCCTTCTTTTCTAAACTTTTGGCTGAATATTTTGCAGAATGGATAGCAAAATCCTTTTATACAGGCATAACTTTTCAGAATACTCCACAAAGTCTTAATCATCGCCTTTTTGGAAATTCCTTTTCAGAAGCTTATAGTCAGCGCCCATCTATGCACCCAAAAGCCAGGCGATTAGTGTTTGGGATGATTTGAGGTGAAGTTGAAGAATTAAGAAGTAGTCCAGCTTTTCATTACAATCTCCTTTTTGAGAAATGTTTAGTGTCAGTATGTCAGTGAAACCCACCTTCAAGATGACGCTGCCACCATCCTACTTGACACCTGGTAGTGTTTTTTAAAAATTAAAGCCCAAACTATTGGGTTTTAAAGACAAGATTATTTTCTAATCCTACTTGTATACCAGGATTATAGGGTAATCCTGATACATAAACACCTGACAAAGTAAGCAGGTAAAAGAAGTGGATATTTAGATTCAAATAATTTATTTAGTCGCTCCATTTTCAAATGTTTCTTCAGGGATTTCAAAGACTTTTTCACAAATTACAATCACACAAAGTCCAGAATGTATACACCTTGTATTCTGTTGGAGGGAGTCACAAATCAAAAATGACAATTAAACAATTAAATGGACTTCTGTAAAATTGTCAGTCATTTCATTTGTAGACGAAGAAACTCACCATTTTGTCTCAGATCCCAAAACTTACCTGTTTCCAACCATTAAACCCAAATCCTCCTTCACATGTTTACCCATAACAGAACTACAATTATTAAATACGAGTATTTGCGATCAGGAATTACACCCAATAAATATGGAATGTCATCAGTGATTTCAGGTGGGGGGATAAAAATATCCGCTTACAGCTTTCACAGCATGACAGACAAGAAGAAGAAGTACAAAAGCTTTCAGACACCTAAGATGTTAGTTGCGAGCATTCAAAAGGCCATGTTAATATCATGCAGCACTTAAAAGACGGAAAGATTCAGGGAAGGGACAGAGCAAGGCAAGAAGAGGGGTCTGTAAACAACTGGGAGGTTGGGTCAGGGTCCGGAGAGTCTGAGAGGTCATGATTTCTGCATCATGGCCGGACAATCACAGCACTTAACGCCAGTCCAAAATACCAAGGCAAGTAGGCGGCGATACAATAAATGGAATCCCATCATAGTGAGAGTCTCAACAAGACTGAAGCCAAAAGATACATAATAAACACGCACCAGTGCATATATACAAGTTTTCCTATCCAGAAAAAAAAAAGAAAAAGACAAAGTCCAGTGTTCATAGCGTATCAAATAATGTGAAAGGTTTTGGCATCAGCTGGTATTTCTGTAAACTGTGAAAGGGATTCACCGTTGATTGAGATGTTTGCGCAGACTGTAAACATGGTTCCGGTTCTGTGGCGCATCCGGCAAATGGGATTGAGACGACAAACACTGACAGTAATCAGGCACGGGGTTCAGCACGCACTATGTGTTACAGACCTTCACGATAGAAAAACCAACACTGTTCTAAAACCCAAACAAAGGAATGTGTGTGTGTGTGTGTGTGTTTTCTTCAAGCTACAGAGATGCACTGGGCTTTCGACCTCCTTCGGCCTTCGCTCTGGCCGGCCTTCTCCAGGTGGAACATCAGCTCTCTCAGCAAAGCCGTACACTTTAGCTTGAATGCTGTACATTTAACAGGTCCATATCACACAGCTGAGGGACGTAACTTCTATTCTTTCTGCTTTATGTGGTCTAGCGAGCCTCCCTTGCTTTGCTGCATCTACTCCTGTGGTGCAGGTGGAGGATCATCATCTTTGTGTTGCTCTTTTTCTTCCACTTTCTTCACTTCCTCAGCTTCGCCAGCTGCAGCTGACTGCTCCTCTGCCTTTACCTCTGCTTTCACTTCCTGCTTTGCTGCAGCTTCCTTCACAGCTGGCTCTTCTTTTTTCTCAGTGTCCTCTGCCTGACTGTCTTGTTCCTCCTCCGCCTTCTCTTTCTTCTCGTCCTCAGTACTGGACTCCAGAGGCTGCTTTTCCTCGTTTTCCTCCTTCAGCACAGTCTGCCGTTTCAGCTGGACCTCCCCGTCCTGCTGCTGGAGGGGCGTTTCCTCCTCCACTTTTACCTCGTCCACTTGTTTGGCAGCGTCCGCCGCCTCGACGCCGTCACACTCGTCCTCCACCTTCCTGGACTTGGTGAGGATCTCGTGCAGCTCCGGGTTCATGAAGTAAGGTCTCTCGGACGAACCGTCGTTCCTTTCCAAGTCTTCGCCTTTTGGCGGTGTGTGGTATCGATTCAGAATGGGTTAATGGAAAACGGATGGGGAAAACGCAAAATGCAGAGGGAATGTATGAAAGTGAAATTAACAGGAGACAAAGAGGAGAGAAGTGAGAAACAGAGCAGCAAGAAGGCAAAACAAGCAGGAGGAGAAGATCTTTGGTTATCTTTGAGAAATGACTTACAGAAACACAGGAAGAGTGTGTCCACACACATGGCGTACACGCTGAAGAAGCCATGGGCAATCAGATAGGCTCCCACTACTACTGTCTGCAAAGAGAAAAGCAGGAAGTAAAAAAATATATATATCTGAAAATTCATGATTATGTCCGTCTTAAACAAAGCACTCCACACATATTGACCCCCTGATAAACATACGTAAAGACATCTTAAAATAATTTATCTTTTATATCAATAGTCTAATTTGAAACTGGAAGTTTTAGGAAAGCTCCATGCAGTCTGCCTAGGATCTAAAAATTATTTGTTTTTCTCCAATCCATCAGATCCATCAAGACAAAGAACCTATTTTTCTGCATGTACTTTGTTTAATTTTTTTTTTGTTTTGTTAAATGTTAGTCCTGTGAGGTATAAATGCGGATATTTAATTGTCATTTAATCTTTATGTTTTCTAGTCCATTAAGAAAACAACATCTGAATTGATCAGAATTGGAATTGGTAGATCAGACCTCGCATAACACTGTCACAGCCAGAAACATCCTGATCGCTGCATCTCTCACACATGGAGAAAAGGTTTAATAAATCTCAAGCAAAAAGCTGCATTAAGAAATTATTGTTTTTAACATAATTATTGCTACTACAGCTATTGGTTCCTCTGCTGTCAGTACATACAGTAAATATGTAAAGTATAAATAAGGTAAAAATGTTTTACTCAAATTTATTCTATAAGACATGCAAGGAGTACCAGTAAGTACTCTGTTGATTTAATAAAGCAAAAACTTTTTGAATCACAAGATAAATGACTAAATATATAGTAGTTTTCTCAAATTTATTAAATACACTACTTAATTACATTGCTAACAATTTATTTTTAAGTTTTTTTCCCACAACTGTTCTTACCAGTATTGGCACCCAGTAATAGTTGAGAGACGGAGCCGCCTCCTCTGCAGCTTTTATTCTTCCAGAGAAGAAGAAGAAAGAGAAAATCCCTGCGCAGAGACAAAAAGCGAAAATAGTTTATTTGAACTGTGGGAAAAACACGCGGATGTCTCCAGAGTGTTTCCGTCTATTAATAAAGACCTCCCTTACCCACAATGCCAACAATAAGGAGCTTCCCAAGAAACAGCAGGAAGTCAGTCACTTTATCTAAAACCGCCACCCTGCGTTAGAGAGCACACAGTGTTGAGTTTAACAGCGTTGTCATGTTGCTGCAATACAGGGGAAGAAATTACTGTAATATGAAGGTAAGTGAATGAAAAACAAACCTGATAATGTTTCTCATGAGAAGGAAGAAGGCATCTCGAGCTGAAGCGCAGAAACTTCTTCCGTAGATTGCAATCTAGAGGGAAAACAAAATAACGAGAAGTAAACTTCTTGGAAAGAAGAGCCATCAGTCAGCAGTATCCAGTTGCAGCAGCTCACCATGATGTAGGCGTTCCGGTTCAGGAATTTGATACATTTCTCCAGACACCAGAAGCAGCACTTCATGCAGCTCAGCAGAAATTTAGCAAACTTATTCTGAGCACCTGGAGGACAGGAGGGGAAATGGTGCAACACTTTAGGATGAACAAGTTTGTTTATGTGTGCACATTTTCAGTTTATTCTTCACCGCATGGAGATGAGAGAGGAAGTAATTGATGTGCATAATCATAGCTATATGAACAATGATACACAGATATGTTGGTCTGAGACTGATTAGACCTGCTAGCAAAAAAACAAACAAAAAAAACAGTAAAAGCAGATATTGCCATAAGTATTAATAACCCTAACTTCACAGTTTGTCATGTTGCAATGACAGCCATCAATGCATTTTATTGGGATAGACCAACACAAATTATTCACAAATTAGTGAATAATTGCAAAGTGGAAACTAAAGAACAGATGGCGTCATGAAGACGGAGGAAAACACCAGTCAGTTCAGGGACAGAAATAAAATGTATATACAGTACAGACCAAAAGTTTGGACACACAGTTGTGCCATTATCTGTACTATATATATATACACCTCCTAAGACAAGGCGTTTACACGAAGAAGATAAGAAGAGCATTAATCAAAGAAGCAGCCCAGAGGTGCTGCAGAGCTTCACAGCTCAGGTGGGAGAATGTGTTGATAGGACAACTATTATTCATACACTCCACAAATCTAACCTCTACAGAAAAGTGAAAATAAAGTTGAAATCAAGATATCCTGTAAAGATTAGACTCAACCCACAAAGGGACACGATAAACATGTGGAAGAAGTCGCTCTGGTCAAACCAAGACGTAACTTCTAGACCTACATTCGAAACGCAACGTGCGGAGAGAAAAAAAAGCCGACAGCGAACATCACCTGAAACATAATGCTTTAGTAGACACATGGAAGCTGGTCAGAGTCGGTGGAAGGACTTAGGTTAATGTGTTACTATGGTAACCGGGGTTACTTGTGACTAGCAAATCTCCATAGCCACTATTAAACAAGATTTAATGAAGCGATTTTCCAACCTTTCAACTTGTGATCCAGATACTCCAGGAGGACCCTGATGACCTGGACCAAAGACAGGATCAGGGAGCCAAAAGCCAGGGAGCCTGTGTGGTATCTACACAGGAGGAGACCAAAGACGAGAATTAGTCACAATTTTCCATGTCACATGGTCTGAGGCACCACCTGCAGACCTCAACATATGCTCCATTTGGGACAGATTCACCTGCTTTTACTAAAAAATAAATGAATAAATAAAAAATGCCACATTTGTTCTAGAATGTTTTTAATTATGATAGTTAAAGTAAACATGGTTTCCAACAACCTAAGAGCCCGTCCCAGAGAGGAGAAGATGGGATAAGCAGGGATGTCATCTGGCTTCTTGAAGGCCCAGTAATAGGAAGCGAAAGCTCCCGACAGCGTCACCTGGCCCAGCGCCGTCACAAAGTTCGCACACCAGAAGAAGAGGAAGACGTTGTAGAACTGAAGCAGGATGAGATATTTGTGGTACAGCGTCTCTCCACCGTAAAACGTAAACAGGCATTCTGCGTCTGGGCACTGGGCTGAAACATTGGAGGTGTTAAATGTCTGCGGGAAAAAGGAGAAGAGGCGGATCAATGCGGAGATTGTCTTTCTAACTAAAAGGCAACCTGTTTACAGCGTCAGTACAGTTACTGGATTTGAAAAATGAGCCTGACTGAAAAGAGACATTTTGGGATCACCTTGGGATCGCAGGTGTCCATCGAGAACGGGCAGTCGGATTTGTTGTACACTTTGTAGATCTGCTCATTCGACGTAGACAGAAATCTGATTGGAGGCGTCAAGGTGACAAAGTGTCATCACTGAAAACATCATGAGACAAAATGAGGGATTGAGCTTCTTGGAAGGCTGATGAAAGGATACACTGCAGTGACGGCCCAGTAGGCGATCACCAGAGCCAGGAGGCCGAAGGTCAGCAGCGGGTAGAACATCGCCGACATAATATAGCCCACAGCTCTGACAAAAGAAACGCTTGTTATTCTGCAACATGCCATTACTATATCTGAAATTGCTATAATTGCTACATAGAAATTGCTATAAAATAAAAACATTTTGACTTAATAAAAGTCAAAATATAAATGTGATAAATTATTGCTTGTAAATTAAGCAATAATTTAATTCGCATCATCTCTGTGAGCTTAGACAGCAGGATGATTTAATGACCACTTTTTCTCACACTGATCTGCTCTCCTGCTAATTTTAATTTTAATTATTATATTATTACAGTATTGTTTTCAAAGAAGGTATTCACAACTTATTGATTCTTTGTTTTGCCGTGTCTTACTCCTTGACGCATTACCCGACAAAGTTGCTGCTGCAATTAACTTCATGGATTCCCTCACTTTTATTTTGGTCTTTTCCATAGAAAGTTATCCTGGGTCAGTCGCTCTGTGGTCAGGTGCGTCTTGCTCCTGGACAGTGTCCGTGACAGAGCTGTTTCTACCATTAACGGTGGTACTTTCTCTCCACTGGAAAGTACACCTGGCTGAGTCATTCTGTGCTTAACCATGTCTCTTTTCTTAATTCTGCTATTAGCTGCATTTTTCTTTACCATGTAAAATAAACTTATTCTAGCGCAGTTCTATATTTTCAACCTCCAACCGTGATCATGCCTATTAGTTTAGGTTTTGCTGTAGTTCTTCTATAGAGCTTCGTACTACATTCAGTTATCCGCAGGACCGATTCCTGCTTAAAGGAAGTAGTCCCTTTCCACTGTTGTTACATGCATGCGGCAAAGTCAACAGCTCCATGCAATCACATGAGCTTATATATTTAGATAGCTTTTACAGATAAATAATCGAAGTCAGTTGATTATTTTATTGCATTAAATGATCAACTCACTTTGATTGTTTTGTGTTATAATGTGGATTGAATTGGACTTTATGTAAGCAGATGTGAATCTTTTGAGTTTGCTCTGACATAAACTTGATTGATTCCTTATTCATTTCCATATAACTGGATATGAAATGTGTCAGTTTTCCTTTTAAGGTGCTTAAAGATTAAACTTGTGGACAATCAATGGTACATAAATATGTTGAATTGAATTAAAACTCTAAATGTAACTTTCATACTGCATAATCTAGCTGCATTGCTTCTTTAATTAAGTCAAAACGATGATGCAACACATGTGAGACATCTGTATGAAAATGCACCATATCTGACATGCACGGACCTGCTGGCCTCTTTGATGAGAGCGATGGCGATCAGGATTCTTTTCCTGAGGAAGATGAGCAGCAGGATGATGATGAACTCGACAATCGCCAGGATGATCACTGCGAAGCAGATTAAAAATGATGACTGATCAGTTAATTGAAAGAGATACATCACGGTGAAAATGTCTTACTGAAGGCCAGCCATGTCTGTTGGATCTGCAGGTAGACAGAGAAGTCTGTCTGCAGGCCCAGGTCACGGATGGTGACGTCTGCGCCCGGTTCTCCCTTCAGGGCGGCGTACTCCATGTAGCAGTGGAAGATCCCTAAAACCAATCAAGCTTGTCAGTTATATCAATTGTCTTTAAAGACAACCTTTAATTTTAGCATTTAGAGCTAGTAGGATTTACCGTATCCAATGACAATAATGACCAAGAAAATTATGACCCAGACCATGACGGCGGCCAAGAATCGCAGCAGGACGATGAAAATCAAGCTGATAATCATGGCGATCACCAGACCGCTGCAGAGCGAGAACAGATTAATGAGTTACATCATTAACTGCGTTATCATCAACCAATCAGAAGTCAGTGTGATCGGTTGATGCTTTTCAGAAACCACACAAAGATTTTTCCTACACCAATCTGAACTAAAACAATCTGTCCGTCTCGGTTCAGTATGAACTGAATCACTTGAGAAAATTGAAAGCTTGTTCAGTGCTTTAACATACTACACTTATCCTTTTGTTTGAACAGTACAGGTAAGTAAACTCACAGTAGTATCCAGTGCCAGGACTGAGTGTAGTCTTCAAAGATTCTCATGGCCACCTGACGAGCTTCCAAAACAACATTTGACTTCCTTTCAAGAGAAAACATCAGATGAATGGATTATTTTTACTCCACAGGTTAAATAGTCAAGATGAAGTCATTCAACTTGGCAAGAAAATGAATGAAGGTATTAAAATAAACTCCTTCATCAAGCAAATTAATTATATTAATAATAGCATATGTGCTTAGTTTCAAATTTTCATATCACTTAAGAGCGATATTTCTGAGTTCAATGTGTGAACAAACAACAATGACGGAGAAAACTGCTCAGCAATTTTAAAAAGGTTTTGATTTCTGTAGTGCAGTGTTGAACATTTTGCTACAGCTGCCAAAAATGTCCAACTGAACGTGTTTGGGGCCCAGATCAATTTTTTCCCATTTATTAAAATTGCAAAACTATTTATTTTTTTAAAGATCTTTACCTGCTAAAACAATAAAGAAAGAACACAGATTAGTAAAGAAACAAGTAAAGTTGTCTGATTTCTGTAGAAAAGTGATTTGTAAATCACAGTAGGTTGGTAAACATAAAAAGATTCTCAAAGGTTTGCATGGTTGGATGGATACTTCAATTATCCTGTAAGAGCAAATAAAATGTTTCCCAAAACAAACTTTCTTTGCATATCTATTAGGGCCCAACACAAATGATGGTCCGACCGGAACACGGTGTGCTAAATAATGAAATATAACTTTTTGAAGCTTTGAGGGAGATACATTTCTTTTATAATTAAGGTACTCGAATCATTCGAGGAATCGCTACAGAACCTAGTAGCTATACACATTTCATAAACTGCTATACTGATATAAATGTTAAAACAAAAACTAAATAATGTGCTTTATAACATTATGTTGTGTCTCCATATATATGGAGGTAGACTCACTTTGATGCCTCCAGCAGGTCTGTGGCGTTGACTCTGTTGTTATCGTCATCGAAAAATGAGGTTTCGTTGCCGACGACCACCACCCCGCCACTCAGCTTTCCCAGGGCAGGCAGGCAGCGCCGTGTGACTGTGGAGGCAGGAACATTATCACTTTCTGAAACTCTTGGCAGCAGAAACTAAGTAACAGAGACACCATCATAAGAAGTGAAAGCTTGTCACTTACAAGCTTTGCTGGGCAACAGCATGGCAGGACACAGGGCATCCTTCAGGATCTCAGGAGGACTCTGAATCATGCAACGAGAGCTTTAGTTAAAGATCCCCTCATATCGCACACAAAGCTCTTTACGTCCGACCCCGTTTTAAGGTGAATAACCTCAATATCTGAAAATGTACCAGTGCGGTGAAGTCAGTTCCCTCCTTGCAGTATCTCGAGTAGTATTCACGGTCTTCGTTGCTGCCTAGCTTAGCCTTCACCAAATTCAAGTGCCTGTCAGGACACTTTTCCACACATATCTAGGAACAGAAAACAGCAGGCAGGCATGAACCACTGATCGGTGCTGTAAAGAAGCTGCAGCAACCGGATGTAGCCACACTTCCTGACCTGAGGGGTGGGACACTGGAACTCCAGGAGCACCAGGGGGCTGGCACATTTCAGGATGTTGAAGTAAAACAGAAAAGGTTTCTTCCTGTAACGTGACAATGACACAGATCACATATAATCATGAAGTGGAAAGGAACATGAAATGCAGCTCTGGAAAAAAGCAAGAGACCACTGCAGCGAGTCCCATTGAAAACCTCCTGGTTATTCCACCAAATATTGATTTCTGAACTCTTCCTGAGTTAAAATATTAGTATTGTTGTGTCTAAATGAATATGAACTTGTATTCTTTGCATTATTTGAGGTCTGAAAACAATGCATCTTTTTTGTTATGTTGACCATTTCTCATTTTCTGCAACTAAATACTAAATTTTTGCTCAGAATTTCAGAGACATGTTGACAGTATTTCATAGAAGAACAATGTTAATTTTACTCAAACATATGCCTATAAAAAGTAAAATCAGAGAAACTGATCCTTTTAAATGGTTTCTTGATTTTTTTCCAGAGCTATACATCTAAAAAGTGTGGCATGTATTTGAGTTCACCCTACTTCACTCTGAAACCCCTAAATGAAAATTTGTGAAACTATGAAAATTAAACTGCAAATAATTTTCCTTCCGACGTACAGTTGTTCTGCACTATGTGTTAGTCTATAAAATAAAATCTCAGGAAAAACACACTGAAATGTTTTGTTGCATCGTGAGTTAATGTTGAAAAGTTCAAAAAGTACGAATGGTTTTGCAAAACTCAATTATTTGAGTTTTGCAAAATCAAAATTCTTTAATTTAACTAATTTACTTAGTTAAATTAACTAAGCAAATTTTAACTTTAACTAATTCTTGTGGAAGTTACACAAGATTATGAGCAACCTTTAATATTTCAGGTGACTTACTCCAGTGCTGTCCCGGCCTGCCCACAGAACTGCCCTTTGCTGTCTGTGGGATAAATCACTTTCCTGGGGTCACCCTGAGACCAGGCTGCAGAGGGATGAAATACTTCAGTTTGGAGGTTTTACATAAACTTAGCAGGTTTTAGAATAAAGTAGCAGATACAGAAAAAATATATATAAGATATTATAGCAAAAACCAGATAAAATGCAGAAGTAATGTGTGGTGCAAGCAACAGTTCAGCTCTGCTAATCAAATGCATTGATTAACTGATCATCAGCAACCACCTTGATAAAAGAAGGAATTTCAACAGTGAGATTATCAGGAAAAACATACAAACGCATCTTAGGAAAGCAGAAGTTGCAGATGTTTGGTGAAAACAAAACAAAAAAAAAGGCATATATGCAGCCATCTGTCTTAAACGGTCCAAGCTGTGTCCCTTGACACATTGCAGCATAGCAAGGACTGTTTTACTGAGGTGGAAGCTAAAAACACAACAGAGCAGGCCAGAAGTGACTCATAGTTGGGCGAAAGACAGATATTCTGTATATGGGTGGGAAACCCATATACAGAATTGACTGACGTTTTCTTGAGCTTTTAAAAAGAAACTGAGAAAAAGAAAGCTTTACGTTGACTACTTTAGTAGTGTTCAAGTAGCAGCAGGGTTGAGATAGCTCTGCAGTCTGTGTATGGGTTTTGAACAAAATCAAAACAGGAGTAGAGTGATATGGGATGATTCTTACCGAGGATACCAACAGCAAAGTAACCAAACAGGAAGAGGATGAAGAGCAAACAGCAGAGGATGTCTGTGCAACCCCTGGAAAAAAAAAAGCATCAGACTCATCATGTTGCTATTTTGGTCTTACAATAAATCAAAAAAAGAGAACACACACACACACAAACACATTAATGAGTAACGCAGATGCTTTCACCTGTTCTGGATCGGCCCTTTGAAATTGGGATCAAACTTTCTGGACTCCCCTGAAAGAAAGACAGAGAGAAATCTTTCTTAGCTCTAAATGTATCCTTACTCTGACATGCAACACACGCAGCACGGTAGGCAGAACTAAAACCTATTGCACGTTCAGGGATCCCTCTTGACTTTACCACATAACCACTCACACTTTACAATGAGTAAGACTCCACATCAAAGCTGAGCACAACTCTGGGCTGGAGGTCAACTCCCTCAAAAGGTTCTTGATCGGGGTAAATTTTATAACTGAAATTAGTCACAAAATTTAAAAGAATGCCTTTTATAAAGCTATTGTGTGTAATACGGCATGGCAGAATAAGGTTTTTAAACAATATCAATACATCATCACAATACGTATTTTTAAAGAAGTGCTATAGTTTTACTTAAATCTGCATTGCTGATATTGTTAAAATAATGTAGTGGTTAGTTAGTTTAGGCCTACCATCATAATAATTGTAGTTTACAACATCCTCAAAGAACTTGGGTTTACTTTTTAAAATAAGGGCATAGTGTTTATGATTATGAAAGCCTCACTTTAACCTCTTCAAACATCTGGGCATTCCTGAGTGGTCAAGCAGTTCAGTTTTTGTCTCTTTTGACCCTAAATATTTTTATCCAGAAGAACTATTAACCTGTCCATGTGGGCAGCTGCAAATATCAGCGTGAGCCTGAAGGCTCTGATTTTAAAGCTGGCAGTTCTTTCTTGGTTTGCATCTCCTCAGTCCATGGCCATCGAAAACTTGCTTCACTGTGAACAGCAACACCAGTTCAAGATCAGGTTTGGAAAAGATAAAGCATGTTTACATAAAGCTTCTGGACTGGTCCCAGTTTCAAACCTGCTGACTGTTTATGGACTATACCCATCAGGCCTGTTTTAGAGCAGGTAGGATATGCAGGAAAATATCCAACTTGCTGAAAGGCTTTTAATCAAATATTACTGCAGGTGAACATTTAAGTCAATACATGTAATTTTGGACTTGAAATAAATAATATGTTCCTTTTTGACAGAAAAAATAAACAATTTTATCTTCTCATATATTTAGATTTAGAGAAGTGTATTTTTCAGTATTTTGTTTTTATTTTGACTGCATTACAAACCATAAAGTCAATGTAAAGCATCTGTACTGTGTTCCAAATTATTATGCAAGTGATATTTTCTCAGATTTTCTTAAATGGTCAATGCAAATGATGGCCAGTATAATTTTCAAGTCATGAACTATTACAGTATAAATCGATTTTTACTGAACAAAGCTCCCCATGAGGACAGTATTTTTTTCCAAAAATAAAAAACTGAAAATGCACCGTTCCAAATTATTATGCACAGCAGATTTTCTAAACATTTGATGGATTATAAAGAACTGCAAACGGTCATTCTTTGAATGTGCAGCATCACATGTACTAAAATCAAAAGCTATTTCAATCAAAAACATCTTAACAGACAGAGTTACATGTTAACATAGGAACCTTCTTTGATATCACAGCACAATTCTAGCATCCACTGAACTTGTGAGTTTGTGGAAAGTTTCTGTTTGAATTTCTTTGCAGGAAGTCAGAATAACTTCCCAGAGCTGCTGCTTTAATATGAACTGCATTCTTAGATCTTCTGCTTGAGGAAACTCCAAAAGTTCTCAATAGGGTTGAGGTCAGAGGTCAGAGGAGGATGGTGACCAGACCATGAGTTTCTCCTCCACCATGAGCTCACCAGACAAACTAATCAACCCAGCTCTCTGAAATTAATTATAGTGATTCAAAGAGCCCTGGCACACAATACCATCTATAAATTTAATAGCACAACAAAATATTTAATCTGTATGACACTTAAATCCAATTTGCATAATAATTTGGAAGAACACACTGGGTGGTCAGTATACAACACACACAGTTTCTTTGAAATGGACTGACAAGTACAGAAAGTATGAGGTCATAGCTTTATAAATAAAAACTCCTTACACTGCTGATGTTGTTTCATGGTGCAGATCATCATTTAAAGTCAGATGTTTGCAGCCCTTGTAGTTTGACACACAACCACAACATACTGAAGACAGAGGTATTTTTAACTATCCTTTCTGTGTTTCACTGCACTTCCTGTCTTATTATAGCTGTTACCAACAAGCAAATTAAGAAAAATAAAAGGATGTATGAATAAAATGCTAAAAAGTTTGTTTTTTTCATAAAGTGGTCATATATTGCTAGCAGTTTCATTAGCAATGCAAACTGAACTGAAAACATTAATCATTTTTATATTTCAAACAAAACATCAAGCTAAGCAGTATATAACTGCTTAGTTTGTCTTTGTTGGATCTCAAAGACAATGTCCTTGAGATCCAACAACACATTGTCTACTGTGGATCACTACTGGTTCCTGCTAATAACAACAATGACAGTCAGAACAACAAATTTATAAAAGTCAATTCAAAAAGTGGAGGCAGAAATTTAAGAAAGAAAAAGCGTTCCACCCACGTAAAAACGGGCTCAAGAAGTAGAACGTGGCAAAACCCAAACAGGCCAAGACCAAGCGAGGCGACTCCCATCATCCTTAGAGTCTGCTCCATCTGCACATTGAAAACTCCCACTCCCCACCCACCAACCAACCACAGCCAAGCAGAGGATGCAGCTGCCAAACAAAGCACCACCCACTCCAAAATCCCCACAAACCCAAAGAACACGCCACTAGAAGAGGCAACGGGCACACGCCAACAACACTGGTACTGGCTGAACCAAACCTGTGCCACCCAGCAGATTGTGGCAAATCAAACCCCAAAGGAAACCAGAAATAAAAAAATAAAAAAATTATTCCACCTTTTGCTGCAGAAATGTGTTTTACTAGTTCACATTGTTGCATGTAACATATTCTCAGTCAGTGTGCATACAGGACATGATTAGTTGATAAGAGTCAGGCCAAGCACTGACATAGACTCCTGCAGAACAAAAGGATTTTTTCTGCCTGACTGTCATTCCTCACAACCCACAAAATGGCGCCCCAGGGACGGCAGAGGGCTCCCTGTGGGCATCGCCAGCCTCCATGGAAACCCTTCAGACGAGGCAGAGGAAAGAAACTTCAGCCGGGCCCACGCTGACCACAAATACGTCACAGTAAGACAAACGAGTCAAAAGACTTACAAGAATCACATGTTTGAACACTTGGTAACAGGAAAACCAGCTCGATGGAGAAATTCTGCTGCAAGCAAGATTTAGTGAAGTTCCTCTGAAATGTTACACGTTCTGTCTCACACACTTTATGAGAGCAAAGCTGCATTAAGCTCATGTTAAGGTGTGGAAAATGAGTAATAAGAGGCAAGAGACTAGGTATCAGCCATGACGACCTTCCTTCAGCCAAAACAGTGCTTACACATCGCACATACACAGGATACCCAAACATTTCCTGCCAAAATGTCGCAGACACAACTGAAATATCGGACTACTCAAAAGCAAAAATGTGACCGCAGAACAAAAAATCCATCAAAACCGCTTGAAACAAAAAGCCACAGTTGAAATCATTTGTTTCAAGCAGAACCTACAGCATTTTGTTGAATTGAATCCAAAGGGGAAACAGTACCTGTTTTTTCATACATGGTCATTTTGTTGCGGTTTCCCTCCCAGTTTGTCGTAGCTACCGAGAGTTTTATCGATCCTCCACAGCAAGCTGGTGTTCAGCAGCTGTCTCCTTCGTCTCCTTCCTTCTAGAGCTCTTCGGCCTCCGAACTTTTTACTTCCTTCTTTCACTGTTTTGAAGCCCTTACTGTTTTTTTTTTCCGCTTCCCTTAAGCTTGTCACTCTGACGTTATAAAGAAAATTTGCAGCAGCAGCGGCTTGTCTGCATGGTGCCATTTTGAGGTCATCTAACAAAAGATAAACTTTGTGGAACTTTGTAAGAAAGACAGTATGTTTCTTACTTTCATTTTGCTGAATCAACATTTTGGGATGCTAACATAACAGGAGTTACTCTTCACCAAACACCCTCTCTTTCCAAAACACATGGCCTAAATGACTTCTGAGCTTTGCCGAAGCACAGCGGTGCTTCAGTTCTAGACAAACAGCTTCATTTCTCAGTCTCTCCAGCTTACTGTTGTAAGTTTAAATCGCATCATTCAGCTTCTCACAATGTTTTGATAGCAGCCAACAGGCTAAAAAAAAAATTCTTTCTGCATTACTGAAGCACTAATTCTGGTTCTAAACCATTATTGTTACACAGAGAACAATACAACTGAGAAAAGGCCGTCCTACGTAGTCAGTGGAGTGCATGACATGTGACTGACAAACAATACACTAACTATTGATTTAATCTGCTCCATGGCTTGATACAGTCAAATCGGCACATGTCTTCTTGTGTATTTCTGCTGTGAAAACTCTGCTAGCTCCCAGTTAGAAGTCTTATTTGGCGATTATTTCCAAAAGAAAATAAATATCTTATTTTTCCTGAATGCAATAGTGATTTTTTTTTTTTAAATAAAAGATTATATCATGTTGGAATCTGAATCAAGGTTTCCAATTGGTAACCTCAGTAATTTCAGTTAAACTAATGTAACCACATACACATTTTGTAACGTCATCCGTTCACAATATTTTGAAAATAACTGCACAAAGAATTCAGTCTCAAACAGTAATAAAATACCTTTTAGAGCACAAAAAGCTGAGTGTATAATTATGCACAGCTCTTGCCAGATGTCAATAGAAATGTATTGTTATTCAACTAAGAAGTCTGAAAGGAAATGAGAAAGAGCTATTTCAAAAGATAATGAAAGAATGCAGCAGAGTATCAGCTTTGATACATATCATATGAATGATTTGTTTTCATTTACTTTTTGATGAAAAAAAAAAATCAACATAGTGAATATTAATTACACTCTTTTCAATTATCAGTAGAAAAATCGGTTTTTTTTGTATTACAGCAGTCAAACCCCTCTTATGCTTGCTGACCAGCTTTATGAATGTTCCACTGGGAGAAATCTATTTTTGGTGATGATCCCGTTATTTATTCATTTATGATTGCCGTTATTTGTATTCTTTGAGACCCAACAACACATTGGCTACTGTGGATCATTACTGGTTCCTGGAAACCAACTTTTATTGGGGCATGAGGTGTCCTCTAACACTGCCGAGAATAAGCCCTAGCAGAGACTTCCTGCAGCAACTCCAGAAGCACAATCAGTCACAATAACTGCTGCTCATCTCCCTCACAGCCATTATTCAGTCTGTCCTGTGTTCATACAACATCGTGTGGTTTGGCTCAGCCACAAAACAGAGCAGGGCCGGACTCCAATGAGCAATCAGGTCTGGTTATATGTCTGGGGTCAGGAAAAGGGAAGCTAAAATATCTGCAGACCCCCCATATTCTGGACACAAACTGTTTAAGCGTTTACCTTCTGGTAAAAACCAGCTGCCCCAGAAATGGCTTCTATGCTTATACTGTCAATCTGATGAACACTTACCAATTAGAGTGTCCAGATTTACGCAAATTTGAAGTAATTCAGCCTAACATTATATCAGTAGAGTTACAGGTTTTTTTTTTTAATTCATCCTTATTTGGCATCAATTTAAATAAAATTGATGCCAAGTTATATATTATATCACAATTTTGTGCTGAAGGCTATTGTACGCAAGAAGAATCTCATACTGGCCAATGCAAAGACATTACTAAATGCCATAAAATCAGTAATTTGGCAAGTTAAAAAAACCAACAAAAAAAACAAAGCCCTTTTACTGCTCTTATCATTGCTACTTTTTCATATTGAAGGACAAAATGAATTTGAAAGACTGAGGCCTCAGAGCTGGAGGATGACTTGGCTCTTTTATGCAGAAAAACAGATCTCTGATTGTGCTGTAAAGCACGCAAACAGATTTTCATCTCTCTACTCTGCCAAGTCTTTACAAGCTCAGATGTGTTTGCAGATTTGTTGAAATAAACATGGCAGTAGTTTACTGATGTGCTTCGGCGCATCCAAATGCTGTGGATTTATATATTTATTGTTCTGGAAGCAGCCTATTATCTTCAGGCACAGCATTACTCATCCAGCAGCTCTGTATGGGATTAAAGCCGGTCCTAATCGATCCAGCCTGTAGTGTGGTCAGTATTAGAAATCTTGAAATTATTTATAAGGGGTGTGAATGTTAGGGCAGGAGTAATTGTGTGGGGTGTGTGTGCGTGTGTGTTACTGGGTGTGATGATGTCATGGCTGATGTGCTCCACTAATGGGCTCTGAGGGGTTATCAGATGAAGCTTTTCCTGTCTGCCTTAATGGATTCTACTGTGTGTGCGTTCCTAGAAGGGAGAAGATGGATTTGTCTCCCGATGATCTTATTCCTTACAGTGTATCTCTCTTTTTAAAGAATAAGGATGAAGACTTATTTATTAACTATAATTAGAAGAGAAGACAAACTCACAGCTGCTGTGTGTAAGTGTTTTAAACACATGGGATTACCTTAAAAACTCTATTTCCAGACACTATTCAGGACGTTGGCCTACATACTTTTTAAAGGAAATAAATTAATGGTTCTTTACAGACAGTACTGAAGAAAAAAAAAACTGGCCCAGATCACAGTCTGTACACCAAACAACTGACTTATTTAGTCAAATCCAGCAGCTTAGTTTGTTTGAGTTGTTCTAAAACATCTATAGGATCAGCACAGAAACATTTTGCAATAACACTGAGTAATCTCTATAAGAAAAAATTATGCAGTGTGTGTGTGTGTGTCAATAAAGAGGAGTTTGCAGGCCTAATATTGACTGGAAGTCTCCTGACTGGTGTCTGCTGTGTGGGTCGAGCAGACAAGGCTGAACATAGTCCAGGTATTGCAGGCTGCAGCCTGCCTTCAAGCAAGAACACCAACTCAGAAACGAAGGATTATGCTGCATTGTTAGACTACATTGCTAAAAGAATGCTAGAAATTACTTTTCAGTGCACAAACTACAATACAAAAACATTTTCCAGTCTTATTCTTATCTAAGCATCTAAGGAATGACAAACAATGGGAGTTGGGAGCCAAGACTAATGTATCTTTTGAAACTGTATACATGTGTTTCAGAAACACTGGGTACATAACAAGTGGACAGCAGCTGGCTAATTAGTCAGGCTATCTGCTGGTAGAGCCTGAAGTCAGCTGCTTAACAGCCTCAGACTCCTGGTCAATTTCCCACTTCCCCAATTCACCACCCCTACTTTGAGTCAACAGACCATGTCCTTCCTTTTCTCTATTTTATAATTGTAAACAAACAATTTCCTTACCATCTACTTAAACCGTTCTGTTTGATTCAATTAGAGTTCATATTATTAAAGGAAACTTATGCAGTAGTAATGTAGTTCTGATCCATGTAGCAGAATGTAACAAAAAATTATTTGAGTAACAACTTCTTTTTGTCTGTTGCTGAAATCAAAACTGGAGAGCAAATACTCAAAATATTGAGTATTTTGTACAGAAAAACAGATCTCTGAAATAACCACAAGCAGCTTCCTGCTGGTAGATAAATTTTACATGACTCATATATTCACATTATCTTGCAGTGTATATAGATTATATAAAACGACTTTAAATCGTCAGTTGTCAAAGAAGGGTCAACGTCCCCAAAGGGTGCATGAATTGACGTATGGTCTATGTGAAATGTCCAACAGTGGCTTTAATTCGCACCTGAAAGGGTTGTGCATGAAACAACCAAAACCACAATGGTACAAAAATGGTGATAACACCCAAATGCTACTTGGAGCTTGGCAATAAAGATTTGAAAACAGAGTTCACTAAGACTGTGGTGATTAAATTAGTTTATAAACCATAACAGATGCTTTCTATGTCAAAAAATATTTCCAAAGAGACATTTTTCTTTCTTGTAACTGAGGGATCAGTGTAATTCCTAAAGCCAGCTGAAGGGCAGTGTGTAGCAAAAGGAAGAGGAAGGAACACATTTTTTTTTTTTTTATCCAAACCCTGCTCTTTTCATCTTGAAACACGTAACAGACCCAATGGACAACTCGTTCATCATTGACATTTTCAGGAAGCCCTGTTGAGGGTAAAATCCCCAAGACGGGGTTAATTTATACCAAAACAAAATACATCTCACCAGCTCCTGAAACATTCACAATGCATTGTGGAATTTAGCAGTAAGGCAGCACTGGTGTTCTACTCCCAGTGAAACACCAGCTTGGGGATTGTGGCTTTCTATGACTGTCATCTCATGTTGCAACTCTTAACTTGGGGTTATTGCAGCAAGGCTAAGGTCGGTTATTAAAACTTCATGACTCAACAGCTTGTATGAGCAACAACCCAGTTCAGACACAAGAGGAGCAGGGTTCATGTGGGCTGAAACTTTGGAGAATCAGTAAGAAATCAGTAGTGACTCATACGCTTGTCTGATGTGGAGGGAAGAATTCTCACATTATGTGTGTCTACGGACAATCCATTGCTGTGTTTTAAAACACATCTGTCAAATCCATGTGTTTCTCTGTTTGTGGGAGGTTGTGTGCAGCTGAGAATGAAACGACCATATGCTGATCTATAGTACACAAAAAATACACACACACCCACACCCACACACACCAAATGGTTTCCAAGCTCAGGGGGAAAACAATAACCAAATAATAAATCACACATTTAGATGTTGGTTTCTTTCAAAGTTATTTAAACCAAGCCTTCTTTTTCAGTGTTTTTAAAAGCCAAATGAAGAAATAGAATAATTCACAAAAAAGGTAGACTTGTACCGTTAACCGGTTGTAAAAAAAAAAACCCAAAAGACAAAACTGAGGCTACGTAAAATCAAACTATCTTGTTACAAGATGAAATAGTCATTTTATCCATGATAAATAGAAGTCGCTGATTTTCGAGAAATTCCAGTGATAAACACCCAGTCTACAGCTGATGAGGATGTCTCCAGATCAGCGTACCACCCTTGAGGTCCACACCCATTCATCCATTGCAGTCATTGTTTCCGTTTCTTCGCCCCGGTTTGGAGAGAAGAGGTGGGGAAACAATCAAAGATCGAGGAGAAAGCTGTGACAAATCCAGCTATTTTTTGTTACCGTATTTAGAGTCTGCGTTTTTCTCCTCCGGCTCCATTCTCACGCTCGGTTCTTCTCCTCGCTGATGATCAAGCCGCAGACAGCACAGTTACCATGGAAATGTCCAGGCGGGGAAAAACATCAAGAGGTGACCGACTGCTAGCTGCTACAGCACTCAGAGAGAGAGAGAGAGGGAGGGAGGGAGAGAGAAAGAGACCATCCCAAAATGCACGGTTTCACGTCGCATTCCACAAATAATTGAAAGCAGACGCAGCCAATCAGAGAGCGAGGTTTGGGACCGGATGAGTTCTCTAGCCAATCAAAGTGTCGCTGAGCAGAGAAGCCCCACCTTTCGCTCACATTGCTCTGGAATGTGTATGATGAGAAAACTAGTGTTTATTTCAATGGGCGTAACAAGTTTTAAAAAAAAATGTTAAAAATGTTTTATGTTAAAAAAATAAAGAAAAAAAAAAAAAAAATATATATATATATATATATATATATATATATATATATATATATATATATATATATATATATAGCTACTTTTGTGAATCTGCGTTTTTGCTTTATACCAAAAACTTGTGAAAAAGTAAGAGTGAGCAGAAATTATTTCCCTTTTCACGTGCATTGCGAACATGGCTATACTTTTAAATGTAAACTTTTCACCATTATCGCAAAAATAATTGAAAGTATAATTGGCTATATGCAGTAAAAAAAATTAATAACTAGTTTATAGATAAATGTGAGAAAAAAATTCGATTTTCTTTTTCAAAAATGGAAAAAACATATACACTTACCGCTGAGTTAATACTTTGTGGAACCTGACAACCGGAACTACAATTTTTACAGCTTTGCACATCTTTGCCAAATTTTGCTAACCCTCACCCTTTTCTTTTTTTTTCTTTTTCAGAACGGCTTAATCATAGATTACACTGAGGACGCCTGTGAATCCAACTGCATTCACAGGCAATAAGATTTAGATCTGAACTTCCACTGGGCAATTCCAACACATTAACATTTGGCTGTATGTTCAGAGCTTTCCTACATTTTTTCCAGCATTGTACTCTATTTAAACCACTCATCATATCAGCACTGACCAGCTTTCCTGCGCCTGCAGAGGAAACTCATCGCCACAGGGTGGCAGCATCACGGAATGTGTGTTCAGGTAATGAGCAGTTTTTGCTATGATAAATCCATGTTTAAAGCTTGGGATATTGTTGTTGTTTTTTTAGCCTAACCCTACTTAAAACAAAAACAACCAATGCTTATTTTGAAACCAATTGAGTACAAATTAAGTTCTGATCAATCAATTTTATTCCAACAGGAAGATTAAAAGTGTAATCTTTAGTTTGTGGCTATCTGGCTTAATTACTCCACAATATACCATAAAACCTACAAATATGGACTTTTACAATGTGCATTTCAGAGTAATAATAGTACAAGTAAAAGATCATGCAACCTTAAGAGTAGCACAATGTGTAAAATGAGAGCCTTAGGCTTGGTGAGATGCAGATAGATGTTAAACTTAGTTGATGACCTTCCTGGTAAAATAAAAACATCCTTGAAATGGCAAAGCTTTGGGAGACAGTCTCACATTTCTTAACATAACTCTATTTGCTGAAACTGTCAGACATAAAAGTGTTACGTTCAGCTTTGCCAGGAAGGGAATGAATAATTTAACAGAATGAGATGTAATCAGGTTTCCTCAGAAAACCATGAGAGCTCCTTCCCTGAGCTATAACACCGCAGAAGCCAAAGCTAGCAGCTGAAAACATCTTACCAGCTGCAAAGCTTTCTTTTAATTCTGTTTGGTTTTGATAGCATACTAATGTAGAACTTTGCAAAAAAAAAAAAAGAGAGAGAGAAAATACCAGTTACACAGGATTATGAGATTAAATGATGTCTCAGAAGTGAATCTTGTGAAATATTTGCATTCCTGCAACAATCCAACTGGAAGTCGTGAAAGTAAAGCTTTTCTAATTTTTTCACAATACAATCTCGTCTCAAAATGCTCAAAAGGCATTCTGGGACAAAAATAATCAACTGAACTCAATTACTCAAGCTATAAAGAGCAGATAAAGATTACATAAAGGGTAATCTTTATCTGCTACTGACAATAATGGGCCTTTAATTTGGAGAATACAACTCATACTAACAAGTGAAAATTTGTATGAACACAATGTGTCAAATATTCCTTTTCCTTGTATTTTACTGCATGTTTAATCTTGATTGGGCAATAAAGATCTGAATCTGCATTGTTGTAGAATAAAACAGATATAAAACTAGATTTAATGTAACTTTAGAACAGTTATAAAATTGATTGGTAAAAAAAAAAGTGCATTTTAAACAGCAAATCTTCAAAAAGTGCACTCATTCCTCATTGGTTAGTTTTGTTTTTCTCTGTGGGTTGACTGATATTGATTGGGCAGCAACTTATTGAATGGTCAAGCTTTACAGTGAAACTGGGCTGAAGTTATAAATATAGAATCTTAATTTAGCATTTCATTTTCATTTTTAATATAAAAACTCTATCCGTCTGTCGTTAAGTTTACCTGCCTGTATGTTGTATGTATATTTATGTAATGTTGCTTTCAAGCTTATAGAACTGAAATTGTGTACCATCCCTAAATTACCAGCCAATGAGCTGAGAACTGGTAAAGCTACACCCTCGTCACATCCACCTCCTACTTGAGCCCAATAATTATGAACCATTTTGGAGTGAAAAGTCATTGCGGAAATTCAGATAATAAAATATTCGCAATAAATAAACAGTAAATCAGTGTGTTATTAGTGTTAGAAGCACCGAAAAAGTTACTTGTGTAACGTGAAAGTTACGCAACTTTATGCTCATATGTCATGTTACGTAAAGTTGTGACGTCTCACCCCCTGAAGTATTACTTAAAAACTTTTCCAGCTCCCGGACGCTGAAAGATTGTCGCATCAACAGATAAACGCAAGTAGAGAAAAAAGGTACGACTTGGATAAATATTTGTGTGTCTATGTTGACGTTGGTATCGAGCACTGCATGAGAAGCCGACGGGGCAAGATGATTTAGGTTTTGATTGGATTAAAACTAAAGATTTCAGCTGGGAGAATATTTTTGCGCAACATTCGAAGACATAATGGCTGTCTGCTACAAATCTTTATATTAGCGGATGGTTTTGTGTGAATTAGGCTCGTTTTAATTTGTTCACATATCATACATGTTTTCATATCGTTTCTTATGTCCTCAGTAAACGCATGATGGCTCTCCGAAGTGCCTTGACTCGTCTTCTCACGAGCAGCCAAAAATGTGCTGCGGTCACCGCAGGCAGAGCCCAGGGCACAGCTGCTGCATCTGCTAAAGGTACTTCCAGTGAGGGCTTAAATGAATTTAAGTAAGAAATGGGGGGGGGGGGGAACAAAAAAAATCAAATTAAATTCAACTGAGAAGATAAAATTATATCTAAACATATAAAACACCTTGAATAATGCAGTGTTGCTGTGTCTTTTAGACGCAGAAGAGTTCAAAAAGCCCACAAAGGCAGGTAAGTGAAAACTATAAGAAGTTTGCCTTAACATTTTCTGCAGTTGTGTATGACAGTGACATAACTGATGTATGGATATACTTTTTGCTGACCTACAGCTAAGGTGGCATTCAACTGGCAGGACTCTCTGGATCTGGAGGGTCAGCTGACAGAAGAAGAAATCATGATCCGGGACACCTTCCGCAACTACTGCCAAGAAAAGCTCATGCCTCGCATTCTGATGGCTAACAGGCACGAACGTAAGTTAAGACTATTAGTCACAGGAAAACAAGTTCATTCTAAACTTTTTTATGTTTACTTACACCTTTATAGAAAGTGTCAAAAGAGTTTCTGCAGAGAGCTGCTGGTTTTTGATTATTCAAACCTGTACCGCCTCACAGATTTCCACCGAGAGATTGTTTCAGAAATGGGGGAGTTGGGTGTCCTCGGGCCAACAATTAAAGGTAAAAGAAACACAAAGGCCTTAACTTATGCACACATTCAAATGACTGTCTTGAGGAGCTCCTGAAGTATTCATACCTTTAGAACTTTTTCACATTAAGAAGTGGATAAAAGCACATTGTTTGCGAATGTCTGTCAAAATGGCCCATTCAGAAACAAGGCCAAAACAGGTAATTTTGGTCTGTGGGAAGATTGAAAATATTAAGAACTCTCTTAATCCAATCTGACTCAGATTGTGGTATTTTGCAAAGAAGATAGGGCAGAGACTTCAGTCTCCATGTGTGCAAGGCTGGTATTGTACTTTGTATTGTTCACTTTATGATTGTCCACTATCTTGTGATAGTCTATTACATAAAATCTCAATATAATTTAACAAAATAGTGTAAGGGCTCCTTTTTGAGATGTTTAACAATAATTTTCTCTCTGTTTATACTACAGGATACGGCTGTGCAGGCACTAGTTACGTTGTTTATGGCTTGATTGCTAGAGAGGTTGAGCGAGTAGACAGCGGGTATCGGTCTGTAATGAGTGTCCAGTCTTCGCTTGTCATGCATCCCATCTATGCTTACGGCACAGAGGCCCAGAAGGAGAAGTACCTGCCCAGACTTGGTAAGGTGCAGCTTTTTTTCCAACCAACTTTGGTTCCAGAGGGAAAACAATTAGATCACTGAACTCACCGGTATGTGTTTATTTGTTCTGAAGCTCGGGGGGAAATCATTGGCTGCTTTGGGTTGACTGAACCAAACCACGGCAGCGACCCGAGTAGCATGGAAACAAGAGCCAAGTACAATCCATCCAGTGGTACATTTTCCATCAGTGGAGCGAAGACATGGTAAGCTGACAGACAAGATGCAAGACTTAAGATGGTGGACAGTTAACATCTCAGACTTAAAACAGAACCAACATGCAGCACGTCACTGACTAATAGATTGAGACTGTACATGATGAAGTATCAGAGTTCCGACTTCTGAGGCAATTGCAAAGCAGCACAAGTATGAGAAGAAGTTGGACTGAGATGAGAAGCAAACCCGAGTGCCATCTGCAATGGAAACATTCTTGAAGACATTGAAAGAAGGAGAAATGTAATAAAACAGAAGGGGTCCAATAACAGGCCGATGAGGAACACCAGTAGTAACTGGAAAATGATGCTGATTGTTTTTTTTAACTTGAATGTGCTGAACGCATTCCGACATATATGATGTGGACTGTGCTCTTTTTTTCTTCCAGGATCACAAACTCACCTGTTGCAGACATTGCTGTAGTCTGGGCCAGGTGTGAGGATGGCAGAGTTCGGGGCTTCATACTGGAGCGTGGAATGAAAGGTTTTACAACTCCAAAGATTGAGGGAAAGTTCTCTCTGAGAGCATCTGCCACTGGTATGATCCTGATGGATGAAGTGGAAGTTCCCAACGAGAACCTGTTGCCCCATGCCTCAGGCCTTGGTGTAAGTAGCAAATTTTACTCAGATGGTTTACCATTACAGTTTTCGTTCAGTAGTAGGATCATTTTGTCCTCTCTGGTCAGGGTCCCTTTGGCTGTCTGAATAATGCCCGCTATGGCATTGCCTGGGGAGCTTTAGGGGCTGCAGAGTTCTGCTTCCACACTGCCCGGCAGTACACTCTGGACAGGTACAGGGACAGTTGGCACATCAGAATTTACAAGCAGGAAGCCAGTTTTAAAAAGTGAGATTATTTCATGACTTATCATTTCCTGATCAGAATCCAGTTTGGGGTGCCACTGGCCAGGAACCAGCTGATGCAGAAGAAGATGGGAGACATGCTCACGGAGATCACGATTGGCCTGCAGTCATGTCTGACCCTTGGAAGGCTCATTGATCAGAAGAAGTGAGGGCATCGCTTTCACTCTTGTGTTTTGTAACTTATTTTTAATTGCTGATGTGTCTGTAATTTCTATAGAGCAGCGCCAGAGATGATCTCCATGCTGAAGAGGAATAGCTGTGGCAAGGCTCTGGATATTGCCAGACAAGCCAGGGACATGCTGGGAGGAAACGGCATTGCAGACGAGTACCACATCATCCGTCACGTCATGAACCTGGAGGCTGTCAACACTTACGAAGGTGAGTGAGAGGAGCAGCCCAAACTAAGACCACAGATTCGACTTATACAGGTTTTCTTTAAAAGTTCAGGGCAAACTAAATTTCAGTAAAACAACTCACTCTAGATGTGTGTGCAGTCACATAAACCAGGATGGGTTGTAATAAGAGGACCGATTGGTAGGAAAAAGCAAGAAAAATCTGAGCTATAAGAAGAAAAACACATTTTAATACTGTATTTTCCAGACTACAAAGCGCACCATACTATAAGCTGCACCTACAAATTTTTAGAAAAAAAATATAAACGGACATATATAAGCCTCACCGGGCTATAACCCGCTGATATCTCCGCCGCTCTCAGTTTTCCATAAGCACGCAGCAGAGGGCAGCAAAGGGCTGCGTCCTAATAAATCTGCTGTATTTATTAAGGCATCCCTCCTCTCCAACACTGAACAGTGGATTCTTTCACACCGAGCTTACGTGCAGCAGCGCTATTTCCCTCCTGTACTGCCAGATCGATAGCTCTCAACTTAAAATCTGCATAATATGAGTTTGAAGAAATTTCTCCGTTGTGGCTGCTGATAGCATGTGCTTATTCTAAATGAAAATTAGTACTTTCTTCTCTGGTGTCCAATTTTGACTTCCAATGATTCACTTCCTGCTGAAGTGAATCATTTTATTCCGTGGCGGTTGAAGAAAAATTCAAGCCGTATGGTTCAAAACAGGAAAAAAGTAGCGGCTTATAGTCCGAAAAATACGGTTGTTATCAATGTTATACCCGTGTTCTTAAAGCATGAATTTATTTAATATTTTATTGTGCAAATGTTATTGCATTAAATGCTGCATGTCTCAGCTATTGGGCACATGATAAAGTTCAATATATTATCTGCGCAATACTCTCAATGTTTTAAATCATCTTTGCTCTAAATGATCTACAAAGATAAAAGTGATTCAGTCCAGCAAGGTGAGATATTATGTTATTTTTGCTAAGCAAACTCTGAAACGTTACACAAAATTGTATATAGTTGTCTTAAGAATATAAGTAAGAATATAAGTTTTCTGAACAGAAAGTGACTGCTTTTGAAGATAAAGGACAATAAAACACAAATGCAATAATAAGCTGAAAAAATTAGGTTTAAAAAATTGGGTTTTTAAACATATATCTTAGTCTAAACTCATGAGAAACTTAGAAATTCTATCATTTTTTTGCTCTTCATTTACACTGGTATTGTGGTGGAGAAACGGAGAAAAACAACTACTAATCACGCTTCATAAAACAAGGGAAAAATGGCCTGTTATCTTGCAGTTACATATAAACACCGCCAGAGGTCAGCAACAGAATGTTGAAGCGCCATCTTAAATCACTTGTGCGATGTCAAGAACACCTTGTTTAAGATGTTTTCTGTTGTTTTCCTTTGACAGGGACCCACGACATTCATGCTTTGATACTGGGCCGAGCTATCACCGGGCTGCAGGCGTTCACCGTGGAAAAATAGATGGACTTCAGCATCTAGATAAAGCTGATGATCTGAAAAATCTGGGAACTACAGTCTCTTCCTACAAGCAGTAGTGCTCCTGGACATTTGTGATGAATACTTGATTGCACTTATGTTTATGAAACTACTGGAACTAGATATTTATTTGTGTTGAAGGGCTACTGTCAGTCATATTGGAGCTAAATATTAGATCCAACTCTTTTGATATTTGAATTATAGTTCACTATAAAAGTTCCGACTTGTATAGTAAAACAAAAATCATACTTAAGCATTTGACTGTTTAATAAGTTGGTGTATATTCAGCTGTTATATTTTGTATTACTTGATTATGGAAATAAATTGGTTTGAATGATTATAGTTGAAATACTGTATGTACAGACCATGATAGTTCCTCCCAGTAAGATTTGTGTGCTGAAAATATTCTGTAAATAACACAACATAACTTGGCATTGTTCCCTTTTCTTGTGAATGTATTTATTACAAAACATTACAATGCTGAAACTGAATATCAAGGAAATGCGAACTTAGCTTTGGCTAGTCTGTTCTTGTTTTAGCTCATGTCAGAAAATGTTGAACTGAAACCAGAGGCAAAATCAGTTGTTTAGGAATAGAGAAGGAATGAAGACAAATGAACATAATTATTTAACACCAACGACGCCACAAAAACCATTCAACATGTCTTCAATTTAATAACTCCAGTTGAGCATAAAATTAATTTGTTAGGGCTCTGCTCTTTGATTAATGTCGAGACCATCTTTGAGACATGCCAAGGCCTGACTGGCCTCGAGGAGCTCGTGCTCCAGCTTAGAGCAGTTTTCCAGCACCTCTGACAGCTCCTGCAGCTTCACCTGGATTTCATTGCTGTTAAGCTCATAGATGGTGAACATTTCCTCCTTTATCAGCTGACACATCTCTGTCACCTGAAGACGGGAGGAAAGAAATAAGACCAGAATCTCTGTTTAAAGCAGGAGAGAAGGGTCTGAAGTAGAATCAGAGCTAAGTCCTCAGGATCAGAGCTTTTCTGGACAAAATATCTAAGAGGAACTCACACCTTCTCCGTTAGCTGCTTCTGAAAGCTGTCCATCATTTCCTGGTCTCTGGTTCGTTCGTGGTTTAATTTTTCCACCATTTCTTGTGCTCTTTTGCTGATGTCATCAATGTATGAGCTGCAACCGATGTTAAAATGTATCGTAACAGGTGGAATATACGTCATTTCCTAAAACATATTTACATTTTCACAGCCTGCATGGGTGTCTTTGTACCTGCCATGGTGCTCTTGAATCTCAGTCATGCTCACACTTGATGACTTGTTTCTTGACAAATCACAATCTGTATCTTCTACCTGAAAAGAAAAGGAAAATATTGCAAGAAATTATTTCGTCATCCAGAAGAAAAATTACAGACAGAAATAGACATTCTCAAAGTGTAAATAAGCGGTTTGGCCAAAACTATTTTATTTATTTTTTTTTACTCTTGAACCTTAAGAGAGCCTGAGAATTAACTTGGTAACTTACAATGTTTATGCTTTATGAAAAAGAAATGCAGTGGTTCTCATACCATTTATTTAAACAATGAGAATATTTAAAGTAAGTCATGAAATTACATTTAATGTTAAAGAAGGTTCTTGCCTATATGTGTTTATCTAAAAGTAGATTTTATTTAATTCTATGGTTTTACCATCAGTGAGTCTTCATGTCCTTTTTTAGGAGTTGATAGGGAACTGGCTGGAAGGTCATCAAAGAAGAAGTCCATATTGGCCTGTCTGACCATAAGGCAGAGTCTGAGTTAAGGTTTGGATGTAGGAAAGCACGAGATTAACTTTAGTGAAAGTAATACTATTTACATTGAAAAATGTAGACCGCGTGTAAAAGTATTACCACTATGACAAACGAGTGCTAAAAAAGTTAGTTAAGTGGAAAAAACATCAGGCTAAAGCGTTTGCTGCTTTTACAATGGACACATTATAAATAAATACAGCGAATGTCATTTCAAACCATTGATAAAAGATACGTCCACATGAATTGTCCATGGAACCCAAACTAACCACATCAATATGTTTTGCATCATTCAAAAATAATAATTCTAAAACCTTAAACAATTTACACTGATTGTGTGTGTTTTTCAGGGCCAAATGTCCTATATTTTTGAGTTAATTGTCCTTTACTTTCTTGGTTAAAATATATATATTTTCATTTATTCTGAGCAACAAGAACAGGACACTCTTCAAAAATGCTTGCTGTATTTAGCCAAGATTAATAAATGGGTGTGCCCTAGTTAGCTTTCAGTAAAGGTTATTGGATTGGAAAACATGCTTAAAAGGTGATGCTGAAAGCTAATTGTGGATTAAATTTGAAATGCTTTATATGTTGAAATATTAAAAATGTTTTATACTTACACAAAATTTACATATTTAAAACATGAACTACTGGTGTCAATATTGTGACATTAAGTGAATAATTTGAATTCATGATACCAATTTGTTAAAAAAATTACAATGTACAGAAAGTCAAAATAAATGTACTTGTTAATACTCAAATAAACATTATATCCAGTCTGTTATTCTGTTATTCAGGATAATGTAATGGTTCTAGCAAAAGGTTAGCATGTAGCCAGCCTGCCACATGCTAACGTGTTGCTAGCAGAAGCTAGCAAAGTGATATTTTCTGTAGTTAGTAAACATAAAATTTCCACATCTTGGTCTGCAGTTTGTGAATTCACGCCATTTATAACGTAATATAGTGTACACGGTAATATTTTTAGGTAACTAGATATCAACTGGCAGAATGTACATAAGTAAGAAGTGATTAGCAACCATAAAGCTACAGTAGTTTAAAGTCCTGTACTTTAAACTACCATATTCTAATGTCTTTTCATTAAAAAGTCTTCCAGATGTTAGTTTAAGAGGGTTACAAAATACTTGAAAGATTTTATTAAGTTCGTAGTAACAGATCACTTACCTGTCAGCCGGAGGTTATGAGATTGTATTTTTTAGGGTAACTTCATTGGGACTGTAACTACGGTAACGGAACGCAGTTCTACACTTAACGGTTAACCGTAACACAGACAAGGTTAACAGCAAAACAGAGAAAATTTAAAGGTATTCAATTCAGTTAAATTAAAAAATACTTTATTGAGGCAAATTAAATATTGTTGTTTACTCATTTAGTTAAAGAAAAACTAAAAATTTTAGCTTGAGTCGATAAGGGGGACTGAAATATATTTGAGCCACTTGAAATGGTTATGGAAAAACCTATAATTTATTGTATTAATGAAAGTAATTACACTAATATAATAGGCTATGTGTAACAACGGATGGTGAAAACGATCGTAACTATTGCTATTTGTTCTTATCTAGCTCTTGTTCCTTGATGAAAGAATGGCTTAATTATATAATTTAACCATAAATTCTTGCCTTCTCAACATTCACTGGATGCTACTGCTAAATAAGTAGAAAAGTAGTCTGATGTGCTTAAATTTTGTGTTGCTTAGTTCAAATGAATTTAGTTACATCCAACTGAAACATCACTAACACTTAGAATAATTGGTTAAGTTGCTTTGCTATAAATAGTGTCTGACTGATTCGATTATATATATATATACATATATATATACATATATATATATATATACATATATATATACATATATATATACATATATATATATATATATATATATATTTTTTTTTTTTTTTTTTTTATTTACCTGTTCTATCATAGTTTTCATTGTGACTGTATAATCTTTTCTCTGGGATTTGCAGTTTTTTTCAATATGATTATTAAAATGCTGCTGTTAGCAAGCTCAGCTCACATACAATACTACAACTGGCTTCTGCTTAGACATACAGCTTACTTGTGTATTTATTCAGTCTCTTTTATATTCTTTATTATTCAAAAAGGTAAAACAAAAATCAGCTTTCACTGACACTTTTCATGATATACAGTAAAGATATTGTACCTTAGGTGGGCAGTCTTGTGTAAAGCGCTTGATGCAGTACTGGCAAGATTTGTTGCGGATTAAATGCCCTCCAGTTCTGTGAGCTGGGATAGGGTTGGGATGGGGTGCTGCTGGAGCGGTGCTGTGATCTGATGTAATCCCTTCCTTCCCTTCCCCTTCACGCTGTCACTGTCCACACACTCTGGATTATGTCAGGACAGAGGAAGCACCATACGGAAGCACACAGCCTGTTGAAAATACCATGATGGCTCTTCAACTTATAGCAAATAATGTTAATCATGATGTGATGCCGTGGAGAGCAGGATTTAGTTAGATTAAATAGTGGTAGTTAGTCTAAATGCTGGAATTGACAAAAACCTAGCATTTGTCAGGTAAGAGACTTTCTTCATTCACAACTTCTAATATTTTTTGAAATGCTCAAATTTGCTATTTTCACTTCAGGAGGAGACTCTTCAGCAGGAAGAAGACTTAAACTACAAACTGTTGTTCTTTGAATGTACAGAAGAAGCTACACTTCAATAGAAGAAGCACCTACTCTGGAAATATGGACAGCTTCAACTACACAGACCCCGTGGGACAGTCCTTCCAGTATTTGGTAGAAAATGTGGAACCTTTGTATAAGCAATACAAGCCCCCACCTAGGGACCTCATCCAGCTCCCCAAGTCAGTGCTGTACCTCATCATGGCTGCCCTGGTTGTTGTTGCTGTGGCGTACGCGATCGTCGGTCACCTCATTAAAGATCTCATGCTGGATATAACAGGTACCCGATTCAGTCAGAGGCAACACATAAGCTCCACAGCATAATTCTTCTTGACCTAAGCATGAGCTAATCAGGCTTTTAGTTGTGAGCTCTGTACTCTCAAAAATTGTGTTAAGTAAAGTAGTCAACTCTCGTCTTCACAATGTTATTCAGAAAATGTTCACATTTGACATATGCTATTCTAACAAATAGAGACGATCACTCTCAGTCAAGTTCTTTATTTCATCAAGAACAGACACACACACACACACACCTTTCTGTAGTTTATTGAAATTGCAGTATTATTGTAACGATTGCAGTTGTACAACATTATCTTGGAAAATAGCATCTCTTAGCCCTGGATAAAATAGTGGTAATATCCTGAATTTTATATGCAAATCTATGAAGAATGAATGCATGAGTGCAGAAGAACAGAAATCCTTAGAAATATCTCCTCGAGCTATTTGCTTTCCTGTAACGTCAAAGCAATTCCTCTGAGATAAAACATTGTATAACATGGCAGGTGTGTTGATCGCCCCAAATTATCTTGCACAACAGGAACAATACACACTACATAATTGTACAAAACGTGGAGGTTGAACGCCTTTTATAGGGCGAAACCCTTCAGCGCTATGTTGGCTTCATAGAACGTTGGAAATACGATACTTCATGAAGTGTGTTTGTTCACAGACTGTTTGCTGGGCCCACTTGAAGACGACCTGAAAAAGGACGCAGAAGTAGGGGGCGTCGATCCTCTTCACATACCGCCATCCCTGAGCCATTCCCACCCAAACGCCTTCCACGTGTGGAACCAGGACGACATAATCATCCCCATGACCCCCGTCAACGAGAGCCCGTTAGCCAGCCCGCTGATATCCGTCATCCCGTACATCCCTTCTTTCTTCCCCAGCCCCCTCAGCATCGCCAGCCCCACCACCACTCAGCCGCTCCCCAGGGAGAGTGATGCGTGAGGAGATAAACACACACCGAGTCTCTTCAGCTGCTTCTGCATCTGAAAGTTGAAACATACCAGTTTCCAAAATGTTTGGAGAACTAATTTACCTGGGAAAATGTGCTGAAAGTCCGCGAGTAACCCCAAGAGACGATTGTGATTCGGAGATCTTCCTTTTTGATGTCTTTTGTGGAACATACAGGCAGTAATAAGTTTATCGTGGCTCTACTGTTATAAAATAATAATAATAATAATGATACTGTTGTTTGTTTTTCTGCAAGAGAAGGAAACATTCCAGATGTTTTCATTTGCTCAAAGCCTGGAATATTCAGGAGGATCGCCTTCATTAGTTTCTTTTTCCAAGAGTTTTGTGCCAAGACATTGCAGTGATCTATTTTCACCTGCCAAACCAAACGATTCAACTGATTCTTTCATTTAATTGTTTTCAGGAGCCTTTCATCCTTTTGAGCGAAATATATTGTTCATAGTCGTGTGAAAAAAATATCCTACTTATTATTCTTAGAAATATATTCACAAATTTTAAAAGAATTGTTGACATAACAATGTCTAATCAATTTTTTAAACTTCTGCTAAGAGAGTAACTCAATAAGACACATTTTATTTTGCAAATTGAACAAAGGTGTTATTTGAGGAAAAGTTTAAGACACCCTGTACTTCCAGGACTAGTGAAAACCCATGTGGGAGGATGCAGGTGAGCTTTGATGAAAGTGAGCTGGCCTGGCTCTCATGGAGTGGAGCAATTTCTGTGGTTATTTTCCTAAAATGTTGTTTGGTTTATGTCAGACATGTCGTCTTGATCTGATTCCCAAATAATTTAGGTTCAGATTCTTCTAACCTAAGAACATTACTCTCAGGAGTCCTGCTATTTCTCTACACTCCTTCTGGGAAACTTTAGTTGGGCCTTTCCGTTTTTCTCAAATAGCAAAAGTTTTCATCCTTGCATATCAAATATGGAAGTTAAACTTACGACTGCACAAGAATGTAATTTCTTATCAACAGTAGTACAAACCTGCCCTGAAGACTTCTTTTAGCATCTTATGCTCACATTGCCAGGTTTTATGTCCTCCATTGATGGTTTGTCTTCAACTGATTTTTTTTTTTAAATTTTATTTTAAAATGAGTTATAAAAAAAAGCAAAAATAACACAAATGTCTGCTTTCTTTGTGATTTAAAGACAAATACAGGAGTAAGGCACTAACATATGCTGACACAGTCGTATTCTGATGCTAAAAATATCTGTGGACCTTAAGGAGCTTGGCTGTTGGGACGAAGTTAATTCAATTAGTTAAGGTGACCACTTTAAGTTGACTCTGTGATACCTTTTAGAGACTCAATGATTAATAGGAAAAAATGGAAACCGCAAAAATAGATTCAAAGTATCCTTTTCTATATAAATAAAGTAAAAATAAGCCCAAAGACCGAATAAAGCCGCTTTATGTTTATTTCAGTTTCATATTTTCTTCATCTTCAAATTGTAGTATTTAAATTTGTTATTTAAGAATGTTTGCTTTTACTTAAATTTTTTCTATGAGTTTTGTTCATTTATGTTTATATAAATGTATATTTTAATGCGCTGAGACAAATAAGTTAAAGGAGCCTCAGTCTGCAGGACAAAATCACATTATGAGGTCTTATACAGGCAGGATGTTGGCTAAAAGGAAATAAAAAGAATATAGTGAAAAATGTTTAAGTGCATCAGATCAATTTCCCCAATGTCATTTATTTTTTATGCTAATTTATCAATTTGAATTAGTTTTACTTTTTCTTTAATTTCCATGGTTATTTATTTTAAGCAAAATTAAAAGTTGCTGATCTAACCTTGTTTTGAAAATCTGGTACTTTGCGCTGACATTGCTCCTCCCATATGTGAAAAGCAGACTGTGTGTATTTAGTGATGGGCAGAGATTATAGTGGGGAGATTAGATGAGCAAGTTTGGCATCCAAAATGCCCTTTTATTACTTTGCTGCAGATTTAGACGACTGGACCATCCTGGTCAAATCAGAGTTGGTGATGTTAAGGATCTTAGTATGTTGCTTATGCAACATGCACTAGAATCACAAGAACTTCCCCAAAACCTCAAACAAATGGATGAAGCAACTAACCTGTGATAAACATGGTAGGGGATGTGATTTCAATTGCAGAAAATGTTGATTCAGATTGAGATGATTGTATAATATAGAGCAACTGAACAATAAAAACACGCAGCGTTATCATGTTATAACATAGACATAATAGTGCAAACTATAGAGTCATCTTGGCCTCGCAGCAGAGATTAAAGTCCTGGAAAGAAGAAGTTATTATTTTTACTCAACATGTGCAGCTAAAAAAATCTGAGTACTTTGACAAAAAAAGAGGAGTGGAACAAAAAACTATGTACTGCAGATTCATTACACATTGTGCAAAATATTTCAACTCATTGTTTCTTGTGCTTTTGATGATTGTGCATTAACAAAAATAAAAATTCAAATTGGAGTTGGACCATGTGTTACGCATAGCTTCAATATCGTGAGAAACAATGTCCATGGGCACCAACTGGTTGATAACACTACAGCTGGTTTATTATAAGTTATATTAAAGGGCTATTTTATTGTTTTATTAAGCAATCCAGTCAATATTTGTTTATTTCTTGTTCAAAATGTAAAATAATCAGATATGAACACCTGGCACTGGATTAATATAAATTGAATAGTTTACAGTTTGAACGTAGTAACACCTTTGTATTTCGCTTTATGTGTGGGCAAACTAAATTGGATATTCTCATTACTTTTTTTTAAAATAGGTTTAGATTAAATTGAATAAATCATTGTAGCTGCAGTGTTTTTACATGGGTCCAACTTGGACTAAATTTCACTAGACTGATTACATGTTATTTAAAATGACAAGATTCGTTATCGTTTTATTTGTGAGGCAGCTTGGACTTGTTTTGGTAGACAGTTTTTCCCGCTGAGGTCAGAAATAGCTGACCTTGTTAAAAGCCAAGGGGAAGTTAAACTGTTTTGTTGAAAATGTCACGACCTCAGAAAAACGAAGCGATTAATGTGCAAAGTATGGTCTGTGAGTACCTGCCCAAGTACCTCCTGTGAAGCCATGTCTAACTTTAGATAGACACTAATCAGCAGTAACTGACACGATGAGTAGCCCGATTAGGTTTTCTTCAGGTCTGTGGTGGATTTGCGTAAGTCAGGGTTAAGAGAGCCTCACCTGTCCCTTATCCTCAGATTACCCCAACCAACTTCTCCTGTTCTGACAAAGGATTGTCAGCCCAGCGCTCAGTCTGGTGGTGCATTACACCAACAGGCTGAAATTTATCCTAATTCGATCTACATACCCCGTCGCTTACTGTGAGTTGCCTTATAATAGCCTTTAGCAAAGACCACAGTATGCTTGGAGCAGAAGAGTCTCTGCCTTTATGCCACATAGAATATTAAGTTTGATACATTAGAGATTAGGGATTATAATTTAACAAAATGTTATAAATTGTTTGTTTTGGCATCCAGGGGAAGAAAATCCTCTCTAAAACACTCTTACATAAAAAGAGAGATTAGAGCACAAAAAAAAAAAAAAAAAAAAGCTTCTCCAAAGGTGACAGACAAAATGAACAGAAAACATCTGCTTGTAGATTTTTATTTTTTTTATTTTGCTTCCTCTCCCAGGTTAGCTGTCATTGGTTGGCTCAGTTCATCATGGACCTGGGAGCTGCCAACCTGCAGTCATTCAGGCTAATCCCCTGCTGGCAGGCCAGGCCGTTCTCTGTGACGGAAAAAGAGCTGACAGTCAAAGTCTTGTCCCAGACTGCCCTGCAGCAACAGCCTATCAGCTGCAGAGAGCCAAAGCTTCACAAATCTGAAAGTCATACAAGAGTGGCGAGAAGAAAGCCACAAGAAGTCCTGTTTGCAGATTGCCACAAGTCATGTGGGGAAGAAAGCAAACATGTGGACGGAGCTCTGGTCAGAGGAGACCAAAATGCAAAGTAATATCTGAGGGAGAACATAAAACAGAGAAAAGGAAGCTGAAAATACTTAAGAGTGTGGCGGAGACTGTCCTTCCTGTAGAAGAATGGCCTTTTCACATGCAGCCACGGCTACAATGATGGGTTATGTTCAGAAACAAACCAAGGTCATCAAACATTGTAGCTTCTGAGTCACAAAATAACAGAGGAAGAAACTCCTGGCCCTCTGTTATTTGTAGAAAAGTCAGTGAAACAGGGGTATGAAACATAAACAGCATCAGCAGCCATTACATTGTTTTTATCCATTTGATGTTTGTTTTTAATGCTAAGATTTATTGAATGAACCTGCTTTCCCATAATCATTTAGATTTTTGAAGAAGATCTCAATACGCCGCTCTATGTGACCCCACATTTGGGGACGACTGGAGTAAAGTGTATTCATGTGTCAGAATGGACAAGTAAAGGTCCAAACACAAACCCAATTAAGAGTCTGTAACATTAAATCTGGATGTTACAGACACTATATGTGTAGGGCCTGTAAAATTGTTGTTTGCAGACACTATACATCCAATCTGAATGAACCAGAAATATTTAACAAAGAAAAATGGGCACAAAAAAAAAAGTTATATGCAAAACAGGTAGCGAAACAAGGGAGGAAAAAAGGGAAAGACTGCAAGAAAAAAAAGGGACAAGGAGGGAAAAAGGAAAATACCATAAAAACAAAATTGAGGATAGGACAAAAAACAAACAAACAAAAAAAAACAGGAAGCACACAAGAAAGAACAGAAGAAAATGATGCAAAAATGTATCAACGAAGGAAGGACTAGGAAACGGGTAAAAACAGGGGAGTCAAACTTAAAGATAACAGGAAGGATGAAATGAAAAGGAAGGAGATGAGGAAGAAGGTAAAAAAGGATGAAGGAAGGGGACAGAATGAATAGGGGATGAAAGGAAAAGCAAACAAGACAAAGAATGGATTGGAGAACAAAAAAAAATAGAGAAAAAAAAAATTTGGAAATGTAAAGATTTTTCAATATTTTCCAAACTTGGAAAACCACCTGAAGTTTTCCACACTAAAGAAACCACGAGTGTCATCTTGGATCACATTACTCTCCTTGTGAAGCAGGTTTACTTAACATCGACCATTTTTGTACAAACAAAATGCAACATGGAAACTTCATAAAACATTTACTTAATTATCTTCACATGATCAGAAAAGGGTTTGAATTGATTTCACAGGAAAAGAAAATCCATTGCAATGAAATTGTACAGACATCAAGAAAAAAAAAATAAAATGGCTATAAAACCTTCCGGGAAGTTCTGGTCTTAAATTTCACTCAAACACCAGAACAGTTTCCTGTGTGAACAAGTTAAAAGAACAGCAGTAACATGCACGACATTTAATGGGAGGAAAACTAATCCAATGTGCTTCCATTATTTGACATTACCAAATCATACAATAAATCCCTTGCTGATATACAGTTGCTGCATGAAGTCTTTGGAAACTGCTGTCAAAACAAGAGACAGCACATTTTAGCTTACATTAAATTCACAGATGAAACTTTGATTCATTTAAAAATGTTCAAAAGCATTGACATTTTTGTGGCAAAGTTAAAAGCAAAAGCAGAATCAAACGTCACTGATTCAACACCACAGATTATCACTTTTCACAGTAAACGATTGCCTCAGTTGGACGTCTACACGAACTGCCTCTGGGAAAGGACGGTGCGGAACAGAGACGTGCCTTTAGACTGGAAGTAGGTCAGGAAGAGCTTGTTGTTTGTGACCTCCGCATGAACGAAGCCTCCCTTAGTCGAAGACTGGCCGGTGAAAAACTTCAAAGAGTCTTTGGGGACGCGCTTCAAGTGACTAGTGTCAGAATCCAAGAAGTTCCCAGCACCACTCACTACATAGCCCACACCAGACTCTTCAAGATACTGTGGACAAAGAAAGAAACATAAGAGTGAAGCTGAAAAAATAAAATAAAATCTGCAAACAAAGTTGTTTGTTAGATATTCTGGAACTGACCTGCAGATTGTGGTCGTGTCCACACAGATAAGCGGTCACGTTGTGTTTAAGGAGCAGAGGGCGAACCTTCTTCACTAAGCACTTTGTGGGGCCGTGCTCCGATATGGACCAGACCGGATAGTGGCCCGCCACCAACAGGAAGTCTGCCTTGGACTGGGCCAGCCGCTCCTGCAGCCAGACCAGCTGGCGGTTGGCGTCCACCGCACGCAGGGGGCCTCTGAGCTTCTCATCAGTAAAGTCGTCGGAGTGTCCACAGAGAATCACAGTGTCGAGCATGATGATGGTGAGAGTCTTCCCCGTGTTGGGGATGTGGAAGTTCAGCTCGTAGTAATAAGAGGGAAACTTCCTAACGAAAGAGAAATAAAAAAAATTTCTCTTCACAACTTCTGGTTATTTGTTGGGAAATGCTTAAGAAAATAGAATGTTATTAAATAAATTTATTTCAGAATTTCAGCTGAGAGAGGGAAGCTCATACACATTCATTACAGATAGATTTCAAAGGTTATTCCTATTTTTGGAAACTTTGACTCCAGACCTTGTGAATTTCCCTAAACCTTTGCTGCACATCCTCTGAAGACCGAGGTCATTCATACACATTTTTTTTTTTTTTACCCCCACTTTCCTTCCACTAAAATTTTTATTAATATGCCCAGAAATAACCCTCTAAAAAGTTGCCCTTTAGCAATAACTCTGAAGTTTAGCCTGTGTATGGACAGTGTCAACAACTACCTACTGGACATTTGTCCAGTCAGCAGTCTTTCATGTTTCTACAAGATAAAGAAAGTAATTTCTGGGCTAGACTGCATTTATTATAAGTTATCAGATTTTTAGAGAAAATGAAGAGTACATTTTTATTAATTAAAGACACATTTTGATTATATTCCTCTTTGTGTAATGGATCTATACAAGTTTCAGGTTGTCAATATATTTGAGCACAGCTTACCATCTGTCAGACCTTTGAGAGTACTCGATCTGAGCTTTGACATTTCCTGCATGGTCATGATTACCGGCCACAACATACCAAGGGACTCTGAGATACTTTGAGGTGTACACAGACTCAAAGGTTTCCTTTAAGTAGGAGATTTAGAAGAGACAGTAGGTTTGAGTTCACAGAAAAAGGCTTTTTAGAAGGATGTCTGTGGTCTCATATCAGAGAAACTCAACAAACCTGAAACCGTGGGGAATCCACACTCTCCACACCTTTGAAGTAGAAGTTGTCGCCAAGCGCCAGAATAAAGTCAGCGCCCATACGCTCTGCTACCACGCTCATTTCCTGAGCTGTAGCTGTCTGCACAGTCGTGACATAAGGAGCAGAAGGGAGTCCACCCCAGTCTCCAAAAGCCAAGAACCTAATGGAGGTCCTCTAGGGTCATTTAAACTCACGGTAGTCAAGGTGAAAACAAACACTTACTGCCATTTCCCCCCAGGTCTTGAAAAGCAGCAGGATAGGAGAGGGTCACACCGACGACAGCGGATAGGAGGGTTAAAAGAGCAAATGCCATCTTAAAAGTAAAAATCATCAAGAGTTTCAGATCGCTTGAAGATAAATCAAACAGAAGTGAACCAAGACCACATCTGAAACTCAGCATCCATGTGATCAGCACAACTATAAGGTCAAAATAAAGTCAACATATGAATGAAATCATATTACTGACTATTCTTGAACTATTGACTTTATTCTCATAATGACTTCTCGTATGAGTTTACTCTCATAATATTATGACTTTATAATTGTAATTTTATAACTTAATTTTTTCTCAGGTGCTTAAAAAAAAACATGTAGCCATGTTCTGGCAATAAATTATTGCTTTTAAATTAATGCTAGAAAATTAGCCATCTCAAAAACCTTCCGAATTGTCATGAAAAAATTACAATAAGGTCACATCTGCTAGTCATGTCATATGAAATGTTGATGAACTCTCACCAAAAGAACTATTTGGGTTTCACGAAGAAGGTTGGAAGTTGTTTTCTACAGCTGCGTCAGAACCAGACTACCTCTCCCCTTGTTGTTAATTCTTTATCTTTGGTATAAAACTCATGTGTTGTGTCTGCCTGGCAGAGCTTAGCGAGCTTTTCATCCAGACCTGCTTCATTACTGATTGTCCTACAAGCTCTCTCTCCAACAGAATACAATGCCAGAAACCAGTTAGCTAGAAACCACTTGTTGCATTCTTGCTGGTTGTGCAGGAGGCTCTACTTCTGCTTGTCAAAGATCTACAAGCTGTATAATTGTGCACTAAAATGTCAATATCTAAGAAGGATTTTGTGCAAAAAAATGTAATAACCATGCTTTGTATAGCTCAAAAATCTATCTTAACTTGTTCAATAACTTGTTCAACTATGTATAGATCACCTTTGAAAGAACACTAAAGCCTAAAAAGCGACAGACAACTCCTTTTAATTACAAGCTATTCAAACGGTGTACATTTGTCGAGATAAAAAAAAAGCCAATTGAAAACACTCACTGTGAGGAGATGGGATCTGGCTGACTGCGTCCTCACACCTCTGCCCCTTCCTCTGCTTTTTATCAGCGCTCCTGGAGGAGAGGCTTCGGGAGGAGTCCACGCTGCACAGGCATGATTCTTGATCACAGCCTGACTCAGGACCAGGCGGTGATTGGTGCCACGTGTGATCGTCAGTGGTTAATATAGCTCGTGTCTAGACTCCACTTCAGCATTAATCACGTTTTTTCCTGCTCTGCTTCCAGCTCAAGTTTCTGTCTTTCAGATTTTTTTTTTATAGAAAACGGAGCATGTTATATAATCGGATGGGTCAAGTTGTCCGTCTTGGAAAGTCTTTTGTGTCTTTGATCATGTTACAAAACACAGTTGTAAAAGTCCAGGAGTTAGACATGAGCTCACTTTAAAACTATATATTTTCCAAACCTAAATTAAGCCTCATAACACTTTTAAAACGTTTGAAGAGAAGTTTTCATGTCAGGTTTTGTCAGAATTAAATTCTGTTCAGTCCCCTTAAGCCCAATTCAATATAAAACTGTGTGTTCCTGTTGGATATTGAACATATTTCTACTTTGGTTAAGATCTAAACATGGAATCTGGAAACAAGCTGCAAAGGGGTATGGATGGACAACTGGACAGACGAATGGCTTCATGGAGAGATGCTAAAACACATGGTGGAATAGATGGCCAGATGGATGAAGGAAGGAAGGATGGATACAACAAATAGATGGAGGAAATATTACTGGATGGACAGATGGTGAAGGGGATGGGTGGATAGATGGACTCAGAAAGTGGATGGATGAATTGATTATTGGGCTTATTGAATGGATGGAAAACTGATGGAACAATAGTAAATGGATGGCAGCAAGGCCAAAAGTCAAGAGGTGTTGTGGGTTTGACGCACGTCTTACCCAATCCTTACCCCATGTTCTGTCAATTTACTATTGATTAAAGGTATCTATAGCCACAAAAGCAGTTTGTTTAAAAAGCAGTTATCTGAAACTTGTTATCTTAGACCAAGGTTAGAGCATCTTTATTGACACCAACAAATCCTTACATCAGAATTACATCCCGATGAAGAACGGAAACAAAACAGTTTCAAACTGCTGCGATGATGTTAAAAGAAACCTGTTTCACCAAATGTCAACTAAAAACATACAAGTGATGAAACAAAATGAAATCAAGAGGGTTCTCTGGTTTATCAACAACGCAGAGGACACAGACTTCAAAAACGGTGAAGAAACAGTACTGGTATTTGAAAGGATCAGTAATGTGTGTATCCAGAGTACTGGCCCAGGTTTTGTCCTCCATAGTTCTGGTAGGTGTCAAATCCCTGTTGATTCCCCCAGTTGACCTGGTTCCCCCAGCCTGCGTAGAGAGATCAGACCAGAAATATATCAATTTATCATCTGCTCCAATAGTACTGAAAATATTTAAAGACATCTCAAGAGAAACCAGTGGTTACCGTAATCATATGAATGTCCTGCTGTAACAGAACTAGGATAGGCTGTGCTGTACATGGAGGAGTTTCCTCCCTGAACCACAGGACTGCTTTGGGTCAGCATTTTCTTCTTTTCCTCTCCATATCCGTAGCTATATGGGCTCTGCTGGTCAACAGGTGGGGGCATGGAGCGGTAGCTTTGTCCCTTTGTGTCGCTGGTGCTGGGTACGGGTGGGGAGGAGTAGGTGGAGCTGCTCTCTGGGTAAAACGTACCGTAGCCTGTGCTGCTGTCCGATTCAGCCACGATGGGGTTTTTGCCAGTGTTGCTGGCAGCATTGTTAGCATAAAGTTTATCTGAAATAGATAAACAACAAATTCAGGCCGTTGGTGCTCTGTGAGGGTGTGAGCAGTGCATATATGAGTGTGATTAACAGCGCTAAGATTCTCCTCTGGACTGATTGATTGCTTATGAAAGAGCGGTGTATTTCTGCAGATGTCAGTACAGCCATTGGAAAGAGCCAGATGAGCTTGATTTTTTTTCATAAATTACTGTCAGGACATAGTTACAGTTTAAACAAATATGTAAAAAAAAGTATATATAGTAATATAGTATAGTAGTAAGTTACTACCAGTTTAAATTGAAGACTTTTTAGATAATTCTCATTTACATGTAACCATCCTTTTTAATGTTCTAAAAGCATGTTCTGTTGAACCAACCCAATGAATAAATATCTTGTGAATTTTGGCCCACTACTCTTTAAACAGATTGTATTCAGTTCATTGAGATTTGCAGAAATTCATTTTTCAAAGTCCTCTAAAGTTCTCAAACGGGGCGAGATAGAGATTTTCATTCTTTGCAACATATTGATTTATTTCTCAGTGCCTCTGTGGTAGATTTGCTGCAGTGTTTGGGATTACTGTCTTGCCCCATGATTCAATCTTAGGACCAATCTTTGTCTGTCGGACAGATGGCCTCACCTTTTATTGACTGCAAGGCAGAAGTTAGAAAAGCATAGACTTTAGACATGTGGGCTTCCTAGTGTGAATAATCCTGTGACGCTGCGTGAGAAGAAAACCATCCAAATTTGAAAGCGTAATGTATTAAATTTGGCTCAACAGGAAATAATAAAGTTTAAAGAAGTTCTAAACAAAACACTGTTTGGAATATTAAGATATTTATTACATTTGAATCTCTTAAGAGTTATCCTTGAAGATATATTTATATTTTTAGCATGGTAAGTATTATAATTTGTCCATTTCAAACTGATTTAAAACTGCTGTTTTAACTTGTTAGATTAAATGTTAAAAGATCTTTATAGTAAATTGATTTAGAGGAATACCAATGGATATGTGGTGTGAGGCACTTAAAAAGTTGATTTGTGCTCATCGCAATCTTATCCAAAGTAAAGAAATTGATCGAGATCACCTGTTCAAAGTACATTTAGGTAAAAAACACTGAAGGATGTGAGCGCTGCCTGTGTGAGATTCCTTTAATCCCCAGTAGATTATGCTCATGTGTTCTGGACTGACCATGATGATGGGTTTCAAAATACTTACGATAGCCTGTCCCAGCGCTGCTCTCATAGCTGTAGTTAGCTTTAAAATGATTTAAAAAGACATTTAGTGATTTCCTCATCCCTGACCTTGTTGTAGCAGATCCTTTATCCAATCAGAGTAAAACCTCTTACTTGTGTTATAGCTGGGCCCGGGGCCAAAAGGCTGGCCCCGGCCTCTGCCCCGGCCCCTGGCTTGGCCTCCTCTGTTGGGACCCCAACTTCGAGAGCCAGTATCTGATGGAATACCACGGATTGTACCAAATCCTGGGATGTGCTGTTGAGCAGGATATTTTAGATGGCTTAATGTAAAGTGACAGGACAATAAAATCATCAAAAGGAGTTTCTCCAATAAATTACCATGTCAGTGTAGATAACCTTCTTCTTTGCAGACATTCGGTTGCTGTCTGAAGCCTCGTCATCATTTGGGAATAACTTTTCCAAAGCGGCGAGGGCAGCGTGAGCCTTTGCTTCCTTTTTATTGGAGCCTTTCCCTTGAAACTTCTGCCCATCGACGTCCACCTGAAACACAGGACAGAAGACTGTTAAAGACTTTCTGTTAAAAGTCTTCATTTTATAAAATTTTGGGTCAAACTTTTATTGAATATCTGACTTCTTAAAACAAGTGAATGAAAGTTTCGTAGGGGATTACCACTCGATCGACCCTGATTTCCTTAATTTTGGGTGATAGGCAATCTGCCGGTACTTACATTTCAAACCAATCTTATCCATCTGAACTCCTGTACCAACACAGAGGTCTGAAAAACAGCTAATGCCTCCACAGCTGACTGAGAGGCCAGCCAGGCTCTGTCCTAACTTTTTATTTATATTTGAGAGCTTTACTTCATCTGCAGTTAAAACTATTTATCTTTTTTTTTGTTTGTTTCACGGATACTGTTCAATGTTGTTTTTTTTCAGTAAAATGCAGTATCACACCTTAAAGTGTTGGTTCTAAAAATAAATAATTTTGGGTTATAATCGGAATCGGCAGGTCAGGCTTTTTAATAATTGAGTTATTGGCCAGAAGACTGCGATCAGTGCACCTCTGAAGTTTAGAGTAAAACTAAACCCCCCCCCAAAAAAATTTTGTATTGTCTTTGAAGGTGGGCTTTTTTCTACTTGGTTGTATTTGATTTCACTGATCTCTCATTCTGTGGTTTAGTTAATTTATGGAATATAATTTACCTTGTAATCCTCAAAAAAAATAAAATAATAATACTAATACCATGTTGTTGCATTTAAAAAGCAAACAAATATAAAGGTGAACTAACATTGACCTCTATATTTGTTTGTTGAGTGTGATGCTGCTGACTCACCTGCATGACGAAGGACTTGGCGCTGGACCTTCCCGTCTCTTTAAGCACCACATACTTCAGGCTGCGGCGCTTCTCGTTGAGCTCCATCACAGGGTTCTTCCCGTTTTTAGTTAAGAGGGGACCCTGACCAATCTATTAGCAGTTAAAGAGAAAAAATTTAATCAAATTTTTTTCTCCTCTTAAGGCACTGGGTATGATTCTTTAAAGAGAGTTCAAATAAAGTCCTTTACCTCGTCTGCGGTAGAAGCTGCAGCAGAGTCAGATTTCTGAGAGCTTTCAGTATCGCCACTCAGCTCTGATTTTGACTCCAGGCCTGTTGGAAGACCGAGATCTTTCAGGGCCTGTGAATAAGAAACACACCAAATGAACAGCCGGATACCAGCAGGTTTACTGGTCAGGCAATCTGCTTAGGTAGAGTCTGCAGTCTGATGCTTTGTGTGTTTGTAGGAACCTCAGATAAGCCTGTCTCAATAAGCACTAAATCAATTAATCGCTTGACAAATTAAAATAAGTTCAATAAATTCTACTTGCATATTTGTTTGTTTTCCTTCTGGCAGGCCTAATCTCAGCCCACTTTGACAACAGTAACAGGCCTCAAACATTGAGGGAGGGGTGTGAGCTGATAAACTGACTTCACTTAAGTAGAGAAGATTTATTAGCTTCACCTTGATGGCGACGTTCAGCTTGGCAGCTCGCTTAGACGGTCCCGACGCCTCGTAGGTTTTTCCCTTCACATCCACAGACATGGTAAACACCGGCTCATGGACTGGACCGGTTTGAGAGATAAGCCGATACTCCAGGCGAGATTGATACTGGTTAAGACGCATCACAGGATTTATGTTTGGGTCAACTATGAGAGGAACAACACGAAAACGGTGAAAAATATACAAATGAACTCAGACAACAGCCTTTTTACAAATTTATTGTACTCTCAAAGTTCTTACAATGTTTCTTTAGAAAGCCTTTCTCAAATTTCTTCTCTTTGCTTTTTGATGCCGACTCATCCTCATCTTTCTCCACTGCTGAGTAAGGCCTCTTAGCTGGGAGGAAGTATTGAGAAGCAGGAGTCATCTGACCTGCATCGAACCAGAGAAACCAAGTTGAGACCCCGACTCTTTGAACAAAGTGCAGCTCCACAGAAGATCTCTGTTGTCCTGTACCGTCTTTGCGGGTGTATTTCAAAGATTTTTGGGATTTATAAGGTTTGTTGTCCATCCCCAGCACCTTGTACATCTGTCCAAAAGCCCACAGCCTCAAGGCAAACTGAGTAAAAAGAAAAAAAAAAAAAAGAAAAAAAAAGAAAGAAAAAAAATCTTAAGCAAGTCAAGAAGTTTAATGCAACTGTGGCGAGCAAAATAAGTAATGAACAAGTCAATGTTTTTCTCAGTAATTATATCAATATTTGTGTGGAATAATCAAATGTCAGCAAGAATCAATGTTTAAATTACACCATAAATTAAATTATTTGTAATGAAATAAGTATTGCTGCAATGGACTGGTGACCTGTCCAGGGTGGCCTCTCCTCTCGCCCGTTGACCTCTGGAGGTATTCACCAGCACCCCTCACGACCCCACTAGAGATAAGTGTGTTAGGAAATGGATGGATTGATGGAAATAAGTATTGGTCACATGGCTTTCTATGTAAACAGCATAGAAAGCCAAGAAACCAGTTGTATTTTATCAGTGTTTAAAAAGAGTTCCTGCTGCTATGTCTGGACCAATAGAGGACTGGTGACCCACAAAAAAAGCCTTTTCATTTCACCAGAGTAGAGCAGTGAGAGGCACGATTAGTAAAAGCAAAGACTCTAAAGACTGTTGCAAAATATACCAATGGTAATTATTACAGCTATATTTCTAAATATTAACATGAGGGTCATTGCAGCCATAATCCAGAAGTGGAAAAAAAAAAAAAAAAAACTATCACAAAAAAAAGCCACGGCCAAGAGGCTTCTTGTCAGACGTCAGAAGCATAATCAAGAGTCGTTGCAGGAGTCAAAAAGACCTATAAAGCTTCAAAAAAGAAAAAATAACCAAACACCAGGAAAAAGTAAGTACAATTTTTTTCAACTACAATGACATCTACACACTCACTGCGCAAGACTCCACTGGCAAAAACAAAGTCAAAGAAACTGTCAAGTGAAAGTAAAACTGCTTGAATGACCCAGCAAATCACTACACTTATATCCAGATGAAAATCCACGTAAAGAATTGAAAATCAGAGTAAATAGAAAGACAGTTTGTGTGGAAGACAACTGGTGTGAGTAGTATGCAAGTGGCCCTATTAGAAACATTTTAACTGAGAAAAAGCTTGACATGTCAAATACTAACCTTAACACCTCTGTTTTTTAACCTTTGCATGCTTTTCTCACCATACCTGAGCACTCTTTGTAATGTCTTCACGCTGCTGCTCAGTCAGATTTGCAGTGGCGTCAACATCTTCCTTTTCACATGGGTCCCTTATGCCAGGGCCGTCTTTGAACAGACACGTTTCAGTTTGGACATTCATGCTGGTTTCCATGCCATTATGGATTGAAGAGAAACTCACCTTCCAGTAGGATTCCAGAGGCGACGCACTCTAAAACTCTGCGGAAGGATTCACCGATTGCCATTGGCCGCTCAGATGTACTGATGGCTTTCTCTACCAGCAGTTCAAGAGACTACGTGGAAAAAAAAAAAAACCCAGCACCATTTCAAGTTAGACACTACTTGAAGTCAAAATTATACTTGGAAAAAATTAAAACAGATTATAGTCCTTTTAAGACCTTCATAAAGTTCTTTTGATAATCCTGTTGTGTTTAGTATTAAGACATCAAAAAGAGAAACTAACAAGCTAAACGATTCACATCATTAACAGGCCTTAGCCTTGCTTCATTGACTCTACTCTTGAACAAGAGAGAAAACATTAAATACTTTGCAAACCATGAGCCTGTGTGTATAATTTTGAGCTAGACTAAAACCCATTTACTACGCCCTAATATGGAAAAGTAGAAACGGATTTCTCACCCATTCTGAGAGGGGCGACCAATCGGGAACCCGTTTACACAAATCCCTCATTACTCGGATCACAATGACAGCAGAACTGAGATTGCTGACTTTAGCCTGGGACACAAAACAAAAACCAGTTGAGTCAGAAAGCTCGTCTGCCTGCTCCTAAGAGACCTCGCTTCTGTGCTTTCAGAGTTTTCATGAACCAATTCATAAAACAAGGCAAGCATGGAATAGCAAGAACTACTGAGCCGTCTCCACATCAACTAATAAACGACCTGTCAGGTTTTCACTGATCTTTGCACAGTGCTAGAGTTGAAACAGTTAAAACTCAGCCTTAAGATCCAATCCATACCAATGAGGCATCCACATGTGTCATTGGTATTGATTAGCAGAGCATCCTTTAAATTTAAAGTCTGGAGTTTTAAAGGTAATATAAAAAAAACTAATAAACTGTCACTCTCTATAGGTTGGACAAAATATAAAGGAGAGCTCAATTAAAAATAATGACGTGAATGCAAACCTGGAACCACTTGGCGTGGCGGAGAGACGCCAAGGCAGTTTGACATTTCTGCCTGTCCAGAACGTCCGGCGGATCGTTGACCGATTGCGTTTCTATTGACGAGGTGGGGTAAGAAGAAAAGGTACAGTTTGACCAAGGGGGTTGCCTCTGTCTTGCAGCTCAGGGAGCAGCAGCTTTCCCCAAACCAGCAGAAGCAGGGAATGGGGCTGTCAGAGTATCTAACGTGGCAGGCTTTGTTCTTAGTCAAAATCATCTACCAAAGATCTGTGCAAACTTTCTGATTTACTGTAAGTGAAAGAATTGGGGCGACATTCACAACATTGCTCGACATGTTGTGAATGTGTCTGCACTATTTATAAGAACCCCTTTCCATCAGCCTCATGGCTTGGGTTTGCTGCCCTCCATTTCCTGAGACAGTGTGTCCAGTTGGTCAAATGTCCAGCGGTCCTACAAAACTTCACAAACTATAAGGCAGTCAGTTTAAAATCACAGGCATAGAGAGAAAAATTCACGATTGTCCCATACTGCAGCAAAACTGATCAATCCCTGCCCAAAGGTGGCTTCTACTAAATGGAAAGAGTGGAAACAACTAAAGATTATTTTAGTAATCGATTAATCTATCAATTATTTTTGACAATTAACTGGATAAAAAAAAAAAAAAAGTGCCACATTCTGGAGACTTTTCATTTAGTCACGTAAAACGTTATATACAATACTGGAAATATATTAACAAGTGCAAATAAATAATTTAATTACCTTTTAAAATAAGAAAGGAAACATTTCATTGCCCAAAATGCAATCACATAGCATTCCTTTAGTGACTGCTGGATCATTTGCAGCAAGGAATGCACTTGCAGCAAAAATACCCCAAAAAGACACCAAGAATCAATATGTGAAAAACTCAGCCATTTCTGCTTGAATTATCAATACAATACAATGTAGGGCTGATTTGTTGTTTGTTTTTTTCTTATTACCAATTGGACAGCTGTAGGTGCTCTATACGGGATTATTATTATTCTTAAAACAGAATTTAATTCAAGTGGAGCTAAATCTATCATTTGGGAGTTCTGGGTAGAGCATATTATTTTTTTTTTCTTTTTAATTCCTAAATGCAAAATAAATATATTTCAGCCCTTGTACAATAAAAAAAAAATCCTTAATGTTAAAGAAAATCTCGGGTTTTGACCTTGAATCAATGGCCTGCAAAAGTTTAGAGCTCAAGTGACCAGACGACTAATGAAGACTAATGTCAAGCAGGGTCTGATGTGTGGGAAAATCTTGTTAGGTGACAAATTTCTGTCCTACATTGTGAAGCCATTAGAACATCTGCTGCTGTCTCCAGACCCTTCTCTTCCTCTATTTTGTTCCCCAGCTGACTAATAATAAACACAGTACAAACCACAGCTGACTGACGTCTCGGTTATCTTTGTCTGATACAATTCTGCTGCAGTCGTGCACAGTGCGACACGTTCAAGTACTGTTCAAGCACTTGTGACAGTTAAGGATCAACTTTTCTCAGGAACACAAATAGAGACTCCAGTTTTCTCCATCACTAGTTGAGAGTATAAACTTGGTATGTTTACAAAAACTGGAGCCCTGAAACTGATCACAAAACTCATCAGCTCACTACCAATTAAAAACGGTTCTAAAACTAGATGTAGCCTCTCCATCACCACCACCACACCCACCTAAAAAAATAATAATAATAAAAATCCGGCCTTTAAATTAATGTTCTGCAACTTTAGACTTCCACATAACCTTTCCTGCTTTTTTACAGAAACAACTAGCCAGACAAATCTTTGTTAAACCGTTTAACCATTTTAAAATACATTTTTACCCTCCTTCATAATTGACATAGTTCCATGCTAAACTACAGGATCAGTTTTGCAGCAGCTGGTTTTAAATGTACAGGTTTAGCATCAAGAGCATGCAATCCGCGCTTTGACTAGTAATTATAGCAGGGGGTTGGACAACATAACTGAGCCAATATTACCAGCGTGAGCAGAATGTTGTTAACTACATTAGAGGAAGCAGATTCCTCAAATCGTAGCTCACAATAAAACAACGCGAGGACCACGAGGCAGGAGCCTATAAGCCGTTTGCTCGCTGGCATTAGTCTGAGCCAGTCGCTGTACCAACACCACTGATCTAGAAAAAGATGAACACTGGGTGTGGCTGCAACATGGTCACAGAAAACCTGCGATAGCTTTTGGGATTTTAGGACAAAATATTGTGACCCAAAAATCAGAGTGGCACGTTGAAAGGCAGAAAAAACCCGAGACGCAATTCCTCATTTCAATGTTCGCAACGTATGTCGTTTTGTCTCGCTTTATTTTCCAATTCAACACTTTGTTCATGTTTTTCACGTGCTGGATGAAGTCTTGTCTCCGGCAGAGACCCTTCCAACATCACATCGCGCTACAGATCATCAAATTATTATGCGTTTTGAGCAGAACTGCTCAAATCTAACTGATTTTTCACACTTTCCCAGACATTCAGTAACTATGCAAAGATCGACAGTAGTTCTAGTCCAAAATACGCCATTGAAAGGTCCTGCAGCAAGCAATAGACTGTAGACTAGATCTCAATATAATTTCATATTGACAAACACTGAAGAAACAAGAAGATCAATGTAAACCAAACATATTATTTTAATTACAATTTTACTGCATTCACTTTTCGACCACCATTTGAGTAAGCAGTGTAACATTTCCCAATTTTAGCTTTTGTTTAACATCTTCTGGCTCCATCTTGTTGCTTGTTGTAACTGCAGGATGAGTCAAGTGTAAATCATCTGGGATGTGTGATTGAAAGGATCCTATCTTTGCCACTGCTTGAGTGGATACGGGCAGAGTTGTGAGTCCATGCAATGTGCTGCGTTTGTTACACCTTTTCTACTTTTTTTCTTCAACAGGTTAAACTATGTACTCTTCTATTTATAATATAATAAATAGATTAACAACTTTATACTGATCATTCTCATTTGGTTTTCTCTGTGCTGTATGTATTGCAGGCTTAATAAATCCACCACAGATGCCTGAGCCCATTCATCATAAAATGAATTCTGGCCTGAATTAATTTTATGGCCCCGATTTCAGATTGGCCTTGGGTTATAGATCGAAACTCTACGGTTAAATACCTACACCTCTTGTGCACAATCACAACAGTGAGCAGACCGTTTCCATTTCCTTACAAACTACTTATGATTTTGTGGCAGGTCAACAAACAGGCAGTAGTTATCTCAAACATGAACAGCTCAGAAGAAGAAAGAAAAGACATTCTGCAGTTCTTCAGAGGACGGCTACTCCTTGAATCTTGCACTAAATAAAAATCATTTTACGTGAGGATAAATAATAATTCTTTCACCCTGCTTAAAGTCCACACAGACATACACGTTTATACAAAAACTGAGACCTGCTGCTGAATTTAACTCCAGATATTCTAGTAATAGATGGTAAATAACCCATATTAGTTAACACAATAAATAGCCGAGGGCAGGTTTTAAGTTCAGAAAGTTAATATGATCTTCTAAAACATTTCCACTGCAGTGTTAAACAGAAAACAAGAGTGAATGACAGAAAATAATTGTGCCGACGCTGCTGAGCCACACCCAGGGGACTTTTGGGATAATATCTACTGCAGTTATAGATCAGTGGAGGAGTACAGTACCTGCCTACTGACATCACACAGAACAGACCAGTGAGAACTGGGGTTCAGCCGGAGAGCCGGATACGCACCATTCCCCTCTGCCTCAGCGATGTTAGTCTGCTGCTCTTCCCGGACCAGAGGTGATGTCAGGTTGATGACGAGAGTCGGGACAGACTCCTTGCTACTGGTCACAACAATGGCTGCTTCCTCCGGTCGCGAGCTTACGGTATATGTTCCAGCTGAAACTACCTGAAAAGATGAGACATTAAAGCTATGAAAAGTGTTTTTAATCTGCCATTAAGCAACTACAAGTATGACTCCGTACCTCTAGCTGTTTAGCTAACTGTTCAGTGACTTCATTAAATAAAGTGATTGTAGGCCAGCTGGAGCAAAGCAGCACCAGTTCCAGTTCATTGTCTCCTTTCAGGAGGAGTCCTTTAGCAACCAGACCGACCCTCATAAGAGCACGTAAAACTCGCTCTTCGGCTCTGGTACCAACAAAAACAAACAGAAAACAACTTTTATTTTAGTTGGTATTGTGTTTTGTTGTTGCAAAACAAACAAAAGAGAGACGTTTTATTGTAAGTTTGACTCATGCTATTCATAAGAGCATTCTCTGATTCTTCAACTGAGTTTAAATGTTTTAGTTTATTTGTTTAAAAGACATCAGACCAATTAGGTCACCTGGCTTACCTCCCTCCATCAATCTGTTCAGATAGTATTTTAAAAGCATGCTCCACATCAGAAATAATCGTCTGCACAGCTTCTAGCTCCTCAGCTGAAGGATACACTTCAGAGTGCTTCGTCATCACAAGGCGATTCTGAGGGCCAGTTTGTTTTGGAGGGGCCATAATCGCCTGTAGTAAAAGAAAACAAAGACTTGAAATCAGAAGAAAGTAATGTTTACATAAAATCCACATCCAAATCACAGAAAATCAATTTGATTTTGCTATATTCTATGATTAATTGTTATTTCAGTTTTGACATAAAATGGGTGTGGAGTTTCTACATTACATGTAGAATGCTTGAAAGAAGTGTAATATGCAGTCACAAAAGCATGGAAATAAACAGAAGTTATAAATACAATTTACTTGGGGAAAAACATTGCATCTGCAGTTATAACTAAAAAGGAGGAAGTTTCATATTTATAAAGCTCTAAAAATGACATGTGAAAAAGAAGGGATGCAAATACTTAACACGAATGGCAAAAGACAAGCCATTATTATTTACACATTTTTGTTTAAACTATTGTAAAGAGTGCGAGACCTTCTTAAATGTTATCCTTAGTTCGGTTCGGTTTTAAAAAGCAGACAACATCCTAAAATCATTTTTACAAGACGTGGATGTGCGGAAATCTACTCCTTGAAATTACTTTTATGATAGCAGGACTGCCTCACTCTTTGGAAGTAAAAAAATGGCCAACACATGTGGGGATTAAGACTTTTGCACAGCAGCTCATAAATCGTGTGTGCTATTAAGGAAAGAGGAAAAAAACAGCAACCTTAAGCTGTCGTTCACCCTCCAAGTTTTGAACTGCAGCAATGTATTCATGGTACTGCCTCAGCTCCTCCTCGTAGCACAGATAATCGTACCAATATCGCAGCTCCTCGAATCTGTCAGGAGCAAAAACAGTACATTTTAAAAATAAAACTAGTGCTAGAACCTCCAACCGACCCCATATATATTGTTTTTAAGAACAATCATGACCTGATCCTTTCACGATACCGAGTGACACATTAGTCTTTGTATTTCTGTGCAAATCTGTAGAAATAGAGCATGTTTTCAGCACTACCTGTCAAAGTCCTCAGGCAGAAGACGGTGGCCTTGTTGGATCAATTCGTCCCAATATAGAAGCTCTTCATAGGCCTGCTGTTCGTCCCACTCTGAAGCCATGCTGTCCTCCCTGTCCCATGTAGTATAAATAAAAATTGTTTATTCTGCCACAGAAAACTGTCAACAACATAAAATGAAATCGCTTACATCATGTACATCGTAGCGTACAGGTGCTAGTAGCAGCCAGTGTTAGCGGCTAACAAGTGCGCAGCAGCAAACGTTGAGCCAAACTATCAACTTGTGCATGAATGCCTCCAATTGTCATTAAGAGGGGATATATCTTTTCAATAAATTGATAAATAACACCTCTATTATTCGCTATACATTATTTACAGGTGTAAATACTTAATATTAAGCACAATTTACCTTTAGCTAGCTATAGCACCTGCACGAACTCAATGAGTTTTATTAATGCTATCACAGCTTACCTCTAAAATCGCGCATATGCACAGTTTTAGACCTTTCAGATTAACTTCACCACTCCTTTCGTAGTTTTTCTGATGATTTTATAAAAAAAAATAATTCATAGCCGTTAGGATGAGTAAGTCGAGCCTTTTCTTCACGTAATACAGTGGCTGCAATTCAGACTACTAACGTTATATCGCCCCCTGGGGGTCCGGTGGTTGAAGTGCACTCACTGTTGGATGTTTTCAGACTTTTGCTTAAATACACAACCAGATAGTTAATTAAAAATTTGAACCCTAAAATGTTTATAAAAAGAATTAACTCAAACGTATAAAAGAAAAGGCCTTTGGATAATTACAAATTCTGGAGCACAGCTTGCTCTTTCTTTAGTATCTTGTCTTGCAACAAATACCAATCAGATGAAAACAAGCAAATTCTCACAATCTTTGATAATATTTGATTGTATTCAAAGGACCTTCATCCTTTCAACATAAAGTAGTTCTAATGAAAGTCATTAAGCACAAGTCGAAAGGCATAGCAATTCATTTAAGACCAGCAGCATCTGTACCTTCTTCCAATTTAAGCTATACCTGAACACTGGGACATCAAGAGCGAAGAATGTCATTTTTTCATTTGTATGTCTTAATGAATGCATACTAAAGCCACAGAAGTTTCAATAAAGTGCTGAGGTGATGGTGTTTGGTTCATATTCAAGCAAATATGAACGAACATTTAAAGTTCTACATTGTTGTCCATTTTTAACCATCTCTTGTTTTTCAGTTTTAACTAATAAAAATCTCAACAAACAACATGATCTTAAAAATAGATCTTATTTTTGACCTTCTCCCTACTGAGCTGGATGTTTTTTGTACTTCTGAGGTAAAACACTGGTAGTCCATTACACGCTGACTCAAGCTTTAGTCAAAACATTATTCTCATATGTGTTTCTTATTTATTAGGTTACAATCTCTGTAACCTTTGTGGATTGTTCTTTTGCTAAAACATATCCACTGAAAGTGAAGAACATAATAAATTGAGCAAGGCATCTCTGTTGGAATTTTTTAAGGGGAAAATGTTGCTCATAGCACTCAAAAAAAAAGAAGAAAAAAAAACTGACAGGGGGTTTTCAATACATTTACCTCTTTTGCAGCTCTTCCAAACAAGACAGAGTAAAAATAAGAGCAGTTTTAAACTAAAAGCACATTGCATGGTTTTATTTACATTCAGTTTAAAGTGTTTTACATGTTCTCTGTAAACTGAAAATAACATTCAAGTATTAACTCATATAAAACGTATTGTTTTATACATTGTTGTATAAAACACACAAAATAATACTCAAAGTCAAAATTACATGTGAACATTGGACATTCTGTAATAAATTACATTCAGTAGAGTACTAGCAAAACACTCGATTATATCTGGGTTTGCTCCATAGCGCCCTCTGATGGTTAAACTGATGTAAGTGTCAGAGCTTTCAAAGCTGGTCAAAGTTATGATAGATTAAACCTTCCCCTTTTACAAATGTTCTACAAAGTGTGGTTAGTGCTGAATTCAGATTATTCTTTATCATTTCATTATTTACATAGAGAAATAAGGAATATTCACTTCTTCAAAGTAAACAGAGAATTTATGATATTTTGTGCAAAATTGTAGCCTTAGCTAGCTTACCTTTTTCAGGTCAGAGAAAAAACATGCTAGTAAACACAGTGGAGTAGTCTGAAAAGAAACAAACAAAAAATCTCCATTGCTGGACTGCTTCATAGCAACAACATTTCTTCCTTCAACTGCTGTTTCTGTATTTATAAAGGTTTGTGTGTTCAGTGACCTGCTAACATAATAAAAGCATTCTTTGCTCAGACTTGCTGAACTTCCTTCTGGTCCAAGCTGGGGTACAAGCTCTTCTCCCAGCGACCCATCACGGTGTCTTTCAGGCCCGCCTGGCACTTTACAATGAGGTAGATTTTGCGGAGCACAGTGCGGCGCAGCAGGATGTAGACCCAGGGGTCCAGGATCTGGTTCCATGTGGCCAGTCTCACTCCTATGTGCATCAGAGTTTGGTAGTTGGTCAGGTTTTCACCCACAGTTCTGCTGGAAGAATGGATCACCGACATCAGAGCAAAGATCTGGTGGCAAGAAACAAATTCCTTATTTGTTAATCTATAGGTTAAAATGTGTTATACATTAAAAACATGAAATAAATTTAAAAAATAGAAAAGAAAATTGTTCTTGTTTCAAAAGCAAACTTTGTAGGTTCTGAAAGAATTTTGCAGTTTTGGGTCAAGTTCTGAATATAATCTGGCTCATCCAATGAAGTCACTTTCACAATGATAAAGAATACTTTTGACTCAAGATCCATCCATCCATCCATCCATCCATCCATCCATCCATCCATCCATCCATCCATCCATCCATCCATCCATCCATCCATCCATCCATCCATCCATCCATCCATCCATCCATCCATCCATCCATCCATCCATCCATCCATCCATCCATCCATCCATCCATCCATCCATCCATCCATCCATCCTCCAACACACTTGTCCCTAGTAGAGTCGGGACATAATAGTTTCATTTGTCTGTTATTTTAGAAAAAAGTAACTGCTGAAGCACCAATATTGATACTTCTGGCATGTACTTTTAGTGGGCTTCATTGTTCTGTAATCCAGATAATAATAAAAACTAAACAATAGGCAATTACCCACTTGTGTTGTTGGTCTTTTGTGACCTCTGAAGCAACAAACAAATGTTCCTTCATAAAAAAATACATTCACACCCTTTATTGCATGCTGTTGATTAACAAAGTCAAATAAATATAATAAAGTACAATATAAAGCTGAATCCATTCAGTGAAAAGTCTTTCTGTTTTCTTCTTAAAGCCAAATGCCAGAGTTTGCTGTAAAGTCAAACACTTCAATATAGGTTGTTACATATAGAACAAAAGGTGATATTTGTTTGTTTTGCTGTTCTGTTGCATATTTATATTTGGTCAAAAAATAAAAACTCAAAAACAAGTTTGCGCTCACGCACACCTTTGGTGACATCACACCAGGCATTGGACAACCTTGTGAGTTCTTCCATTTATTTACATTTTTTACTCACATTCCTCGTTTAGAGGTGTCTTCAAGTGTTTTATTTACTTATGCCAGCTCAATTCCAGTGCTTCTCGTGATATCATCGGCCCCCGTACACAAAAAGCAAAATTAGGAATTTTGACTTCAGGGTTTTAAAAACTTGGCTCACAGCTTTAGGTCCAATTCAATTCAGGAGGTTCTGCTACTGAAAAAAAAAAAGTGTGGACCAAAGCACCAGGTCATATTGAGCTCACAATCACAATGATTCATTTTGGGTCAAATGGATGGATTACAGGGAGATTGATCCAGTGGATCCATCTTGAATTTAACAGAAAATAAATTGTACCATCAACTGTTAGGCATTTCTACATGTTCTCCTGATGCATTGGTAAATTTTCTTCTCTCCAAGACTAGGAACTGCAATCTAAAGAAACGTAAGTACCAGTGATCTTTGTCAAAAGTTCTGGGTTCACTTAGAAATATCCGTATTTATTACTAGATGTGCAGAGGCCCATTTTCAGCAACCATCTGTGTTCCAGTGGCACATTTTGGGAGCTAATCCAAGTTTACCTTGATGAAGGGCTAATTGATCATTTGAAAAGTCTTGTTAAATCATGTTAGCACAGCTGGAAATTGTTGCAATGATTAAAGAAATTGACAACTAAACTGCATAAGGTTTGCAAGGCTGTAATTGCTACAAATGGATTCTTCGATGAAAGCAGAGTTTGAAGAACAAAATTATGATTTCAATTACAAATACAACCTTGCCAATGTCTCTTGACTCTGCTACCTTTTCATATTGCAACTCATATGACTGATAACACATGAGTGTTCTTGGAACAATCTCCAGAAGTTCACCCAGTCCTTTTGTCCCACTCTTCTTTGTCACGTAACGTCATGTCATGTTTTACCTTCATCAGGCACAGCAAATCATTCAGATCTTTAAGTAGCAGAACATTCTCAGATCATGATACCATTACCACGTTTGACCTTTGGCATGATGTTTTTCTTCTGAAAGGTAATATTTGCTTTAATCTAGCTGTAACAGGAGGTATGTCTTCTAAAACAGAACAACTCATTGGAAAATTTATTTTATCGTTACAAACCAGCAGAGGGCTCCAGCAGATGCATGAGGTGACCATGATACCAATCAGCTGCACCACCATCTCTATGTCATGGGAGCGGGCTGAGTGATGGGAGCCGGGCTGCCTCCTGATCCGGGCCAGCACCAGCGTCAGTCCGCTTAAAGTGTTGCACACGAGAGCCACAGCCAGCGAGGTCAGGCCGAGTCCGGAGAACAGCGCCACAAAGGCCACGTCCACCCCCATGGTGTCGTTGAGCACGTTGATGAAGCACCAGGTCTTTGGTTCCTGATAGGTGTATGAGCCTAGCTGGAAGCAGGGCAGCAAGGCCACACACAGAGCTGCCAGCCAGATGACGGACAGGCAGACCTTTGTGCGAGTTTTGGTGACAAGGGATGAGTGCAGCAGCGGTTTGGAAACGCCCAGGCATCGCTCTGCGGCCATGGCGCAGCCCATAAACAGAGGGCAAAGGCCAAAGAAGACCATGCTGCCACCTAGGAATTGGCACATGCTATCAGAGGAGTCCTCGGTGCTCTGTCCGCCAGTGAGGTAGAGCCTCAGGACCAGGGCACCTGGAATCACATGGCCAAAGAAGTCTGTGATCACCAGAGAAGTGGCAAACAAGAGGAATGTAGCTTTGGAGCGCCGGCGCTGCAGAGAGTAGGCATTGACCAGGATGAAAAGAGCCACCATGTTGGAGATGATGCCTAGTGACATAGGCAACACCACACTGATGACACCACTGGTTTGGTTCTGCACAGCAGTGACATTTTCCTGCTGCTGCTCCATGGCCGTCACCATGGCCTCCACCACAGATGCACTGCCATCACCCCAATGAGGAAGAAGCGAGGAGTTAAAATGCCTCAAAGCAAACATCTCTGGCCTCTGTAGTGTATGGGGTCCATTGTCAAAGCAGGCTGCAGGAAAAAAAGAAAAATGTGCAGTTTTAAAAGTAATTGGATGTAATAAGGCAAAATTAATGTTTCACATCTTCGAGCACACTTTGATATCAAAGGGAACATGAGTAATTACAAAAATCGACTTTTCTAATGATGATTTTAATTATCAAGAGAGAAAACAATGTTCAACAGAAGACATGTAGAGCAGGCCAAATGTTTTTCTCTAGCACTGTAAGCACGGAAACCAATAAAGATGAAAAAACCCTGCATGTGTGATCAGTGAGGCTGTCAGCTGTAATTTTGGATAATTTAACCAAACTCTCTTCGCATGTTACCTCAAAAACACCAAATGAGGGAAACACACTTTGAGAGCAATGTTTTTCAGCACTGGAGTTCAGACTCTAAGAATCCAAGAAGAGCAATAAAGTAATTCTGGGAGCAATAATGACTTTCATATTTCCAGCTCTCACGTTCAACCATGCAAGTCTTATGTCCTTTTTTATTATTATTAGAGTACTTTCTTAGAATCTGTACAGACAAGAAAACTCCGCTATTTTATGCCTCATCAACCTAAGCACCATCACTTATGGTTTTTAAAAAAATCAATCAATTCATTGTCTATTTATTATTGTCTTTATACTGCTGCTTAACCAGCTACGATCTCTTTCAAATTTTGTTATTTATTAGTATCAATCTGATATTCCAACATAATGTGACATAAATCGACCAAAGAAGCGGGTGTTCACAGCTGTCGCACTTTACACAATGAAAATATGCAAATATAAAACCCAGCTAAAATGTTAAATTGATTATGCTAATCGCATTTCTTGTCTTTTAACAGAAGTCATTTTTTTTAGTTTAACCCAAAAAGTTTATCATTTAATTTCACCGACAGCTAAAAATCAGAAATTAACTCACCAACAAGACCAGAAAGTATTTCCAGAGCACCTGAATCTTTCTCTACGTCTCTCTGGAGCGGTCCCCGCGATCTAAAAGCTATTGAAAAATGTATTTTCAAAAGTTTCAGAAGTCATATTTTCCCTCAATAAAATCCACCGCTGCTGGGGCAAATTAAGCAAGGAATCGAAGTCCTTCGGGGCGCATTTTGTGTGTGTGTTTTTCCTCTGCAGGCTCGGTTCGGCTGACTGACCATGAGCTGGAGATGAACGGAGCATTCTCACTGACGCTGAAACGCCGTCTGGTGTTTTTATAGCGCGCTTCTCCTCAGCCTGTGTGGGCGTCTCTGCGCGCGCGGCCCCACGACCGGGTCATGTCTGCTGCAGCAGTCTGTTTATATTAAGTGCACCATCAGCCAGAGTAAGTTCAGCCTGTTACTCACTTTATAAGCTTCACTAAAATGACCTCAAAGAAGATTAGGTCTGTTTTATCACGGCACGAACGCACACCCACAGACATGAATGCCATCCTCAGGTCAGTAAATGGTTAAAAAGTCGCTGCTGGTATCAGTTTAAGGTGAAGATGCTTTCTTAAGTTCTTGGATCGATTTGTAGAGGTTCGGTTCCATCCATTATGCTTTTTTTTTGCTGCTCCATGCACAACACCGCGCTCAAAATAACCTCTGATAGTTGTTCAGAAGGATCCAGTGCTTAATGGATGCACTTGGTCTGCGGCCAGGCAGATTGTCAATTTGACAGACTGAATAAAGGACCTCAACAAGATAGGTTAAAATATCCAAATCTGTAAACAACAGAAGAACTCTAACAGGGCACTTTAAATACTTGACAGGGTGGTGAAAACCTTTTTGGTTAAAATATTGAGAGAGCAACATCCATCCTCTAAAGAGATCCAGATGTTTCTCAAGGACACGGATTTCTGCAAATACATCTGGGGAAATCTGTCATGTTGTGTCTGGTTGAATGAAACCAAGAAGACATTTATGCCTGTTTTTACTGCAGTCTGGAAACAGTTGGTCCTGTTTGCTCTAATTTTACTGGGACCTGGATCACCAGCTGTAGTTTGAATAAAGTAATCTGTAGAATAACTATTGAAACACAAAACACTCACCCGCACAATCCTGACGCTTTCTCCTTCAAAGTCCATAAATTAAATAGTTGTGGAACTATTGTAGTACAAAATGCAATACATAATAAACTTAAACTGTTTCTAGAGTTGAGGTTTTTTTAAATATTATTTCCTATAACACTGATATAACAACATCTGAAGAAACAAAACAATCAAGAAAACAAAACATTGCTTCACGTTGTTTGCTCATAAGCCGAGATAACTTGGTGAAGAAGAACTCGACTGCCCTCTGCAGAGTCCTGACCTTCACCTGATAGAATCCACTTTTAATCAAGAGCATAAACTGAAAAGCAGGTCTTGTCCAACATCAGTGTCTGACCTCACAAATACATATCGAGAATGAATTGTCGACAATTCCCATAAGCACTAACCCTCGTGTGAAAACTCAGAGCTGAAGCTGGTGTAGCTGCAAACTTTGGGCCAACTCCAGTGATTAGACTCTAATAAATAGGAAAGGAATGTCAGTCGTCTTCATGTGTTTGAAGGCACATGAGGGAATACCAGTAAGAACTAAAAACCTCTGACAAGACAAGTTTTAAGCAGTGTTTCTAAAATGATCAGTTGTTGTTTAAAACGATCAGTGTCCAGGGCAAAACATGTGGGAGAGCAGTGAACAGTGTGCAGGTTGTTTTGCTGTGTCTCTCCTAATTCTCCTCTCCATCCAGGGTGTGGCTGACAGGTACAGACAGGTGCGGCTCATTAAGACTCATCAGAAGGTCCTTAAAGAGGCGATGGCTTCCTGAGACAGACGCCAGGTTTGTTTTGCTCACAGGAGTGGTAATCAGGCTCTCATCTAGTTGTGTATCTTGTGCCCTGAAGCGCTGATTCTAATCTACTTTGTCTTTTCTGAGAGGAACTGGATTTCTCCATAAATGTCTGGGTTCTGGACTCCAATGATCCATTTCCTGATTTCTAGTATCTGTGTAGATAGCACCTACTCCGATTTCTCTGCCTCTCTCCACTGCTCCGCCATCAGCCCTCTTGGTAATTACTCTATGAATTCATACTTCTTATGGCATTAAATTCACCTGCCTGTCCATCCTTTGACATATTCGGCAGCCTTTCTCTCAAAGGATAAAATGGACAAATCATCACTGGGCCACAAAACAGAAAACCAGGACAGGGCTTAAAGGATTGTTACTGTGGGTATATACTCATTTTCTAGAGCACAAGGAGACTGTAGATAAGATGCTTTGAATCGTTGGGAGCAAAAAAATAAGACGGGCTGGATTTCCACAACACAGACGGGCAACCTGGCATCGATTGAGACTCCTGCATGTTATCATATTCTGCTTGGTGAATAGACGACCGAATAGAGGAAAAAGTGACAGCTAAGAAAACATCAATAACGCCAAGATGATGAGAAAAGAATGCACAACTGAAATACCAAAGGACTCATTTAAAGTTTTTAAAATAATTTTTTTTACTTACTGGCTTTAATAGATCAAATAAAACAAAAGAACAAAGTATTAAATACAAAATTATGACTTGAATTTTGATCACTCAGCAGTAATTATTATCTAATTAGTGGCAATTGGAAGACACGCTTAAACCAGAGTGTTGCATTTTGCCTAATAAAAATATTAATAATGAATACATATAATTTATACAAAACAGTTCCAAAAAACATTCTAGGGACCAACTTCTTTTTTGACCTAAAATTTGTGCAAGTTTTTTTTGTCAATAAATGCAGAAGTCGCTGTCTACTACCATCATGAAGTCCACTGTGCGTCTGCCAGCCACTAAAAAGACGCTGCTGTCCAATGCTGAAAACACCTGATTGTTTTTTCAATATGCAGTGTTACAAAAAAAACCTGATATTCTAGTTTTTTAAAATTTTTACCACAAGCATATTTTATTTTCATTACCTGATGCTAGCCTAAGATAACTTTTCAAATCACCTTTAACTTGACATTTCTGATTCGCACATCCCAAAAACAAAACAAAAACAAAACAAAAAAAACCACAACCACATCGTTCCAGTCAATGAGTTGATTCTGGACTGAAAGAGCCTGACCGTCTTCCCTGTCAACGCTGACTCGGTCCACTGCAGCAGCCAAACGTTTGGCCACCATGTGTGTTTTACCTCCACCGTCTAACGTGAGACCCCATCGCCCCTCGTCTTTCCACATGAACTGCTCCCATGAAACGATGCCATTTGGGCTCAACAGTCCGCTGGCAGGTCCAAAACCAAATCTGGCGTTTATGAGTTTGAAGGCTCTTCGACGCAATTTCAACTTCATTTCACCACAAATTTGACAACGCACCTAATAACCTTTGAAACAGTCTTAGATGCAGCAGATCGGGTCCAGATAGCAACATTTCAGAGTGTGATATTGCTTCTTTTTAATGTAAGGAAGTCTAGTCGGTTTCTTTTGGTTGGATGTGCACACAAGTATTTCGCTTTGGCCGGGGACTCAAAACTCTCCCACCACAACTCCGAAGCTTCCTCTTTTGGCCCATTTTACCAAAACTTTCAGAACACCGCCCGCCTGTCTGTGTCCGACGACTCGTTTTCAACCATCACTGTCTTCGAAACCGACAGCGGTTGGCACTTTAAATATGTGATTTCTGATACTCTTGAGCGCAACAAGGAAGCTCGTTGCCGTGTAGCAACCATTAAATTGGTTTCAGTCAGTCAATGTGACATCGTGAGGCGGAGGAAGCCACTGTGTGAGCATTCCTCTCGACATTTTATGAAGACTGAGTGGAAAACCACATGCTATCTGCATTTGCCGGCCAAGAAACAAAACAGAGGAATGTGTTCATATGAACAAACATACTGCTGGAAAGTTCAACCGATGAAACGCACTCTCTCTTTCTAGTGCAAACAGTTTAAAAGCTGTTGCCTGGCTGAAACTCAAAGATAATTCCTAATGTTTGGTTACTGTATGTCTGTGGCTTTTGCACAGGATGGATTTCTGATTGTGCCAAAACAAATGGTGAAAACTGCCACATCCTCCTGAAGCCGACTGACCTGTCTGTAGCATTAAAACATTGAAAAGGACTCATGTTTTCAGTTAAACAGGGCATGATGGGACACAGACTTAAAGGCTAGGCTCAACATGAACTTGGATCAGAGCTACTCAGGAGCACTTTTGATGCAAAGCCACACAACAGTGTAAATATAGGCGTGAAATGCTGGATGTGTTGTTTATTTGACTTGTCATTAAAGGATAAACTAAAAGTAAGAACAAAAGATAAACATGCAGTTGCACTTCAGCAGCTGACAATAGCAGCTGCAGAACAAAGCAGAATAACCTTGATGTGACTAGGTGTGAAAAAACACAAGTTCAAACTGTTGCTAGAAAGTCATTAAAAAAAAAGCCTCGTTCTCATTTTAGCTTTTAAATACAAGAGTTGTTTGAAAGGCTTAATTTTTTTTCTTGGCTTTGTAGACTTTTCTTAAATATGACTCTGCTGATTCTTCTCTTCTTCTACTCATGTCCCAGATTGTCTCACAAAGATATTCTGTGTGTTCTGCAACTGATCACTCAACACCTTGTTGTAAGAAGTTGAACAGTGCCCAAAGGGGATTTCTTTAATCTTCCACCATAGAGAAAATCTCCGTCACCCTCAGCAAACGGCTCTACTGCTGCTTTTTTTTTTTTTTTTTAATTCTGCTTTTGTTTTCTTGCAAATCCTCTTTACTCACAGCTACAAACTGCACACAGAAATCTACACTTACAATGGAAAGAAAGTTTAATTATTTTTGCAAAATTTCCTCACTGTACACAGATTTCAACATAAATGATAATTTATGACAACTAAAGCCAAAACTATTTGTCCTTGGCAACATGCTAAACTTTAGCTCTCTCCCAGAGTCTCCATCTGATTAAAGTCAGGGCTCTGGCTTAAATGTGTTTTATAACTTTCTGTCTCAATAAATGTGTTTAAAATTGTGAAAGGTGAAACTCCGTGCATATAAAGATGGCCATTGATGTCTAAAATGTGGTTGAAAAGTGATCTGCCAAGACTGAGTTCAAACGTCTGTGCTTCAGATAAATTTGGACCATGGTTCAATTTTCAGAATATAAATCCGGCCAGACTGGTTACCCAGAAACAACCACAAGCAAGATGTCCGTGGACATCCAGTGTTTATAGAGGGAGAGTGTGTCAACAGTGCCTGCTGCTTTCATCCATAGACAAGCTGAAAATAATCTGAAATTAAATGTCTGCAGGGAAACACAACAAAATGCATTAATAATTAACATTCTGATCATCTACACGTATTGTCTTTTCTTTGTGTTTGCAGCAAAAAGAGGATTTTCAGATGCTAAATAAGAAGTATGAAAAAGGTTTCTCTGCAGAATCAAATATCACTGTATTATGGGTCTTTAGAGACTTTATTGCAGTGAAACCTGTATACGTGTCAGCACTTCTACTGAGCTATAAAAAGGTGAGTGAAGATAAGTTGATGTGGCCATGTGTAGCAGAAAGCTCTCTGAAGTTTGTCATAGTAACTTTTCCTGTCAATTTCAGCAAGATAAACCAGGAAAAGCTACAGTCTGTCGGGAGTTAATTAGATCCACTTCAACCCCAGCATCCAGCAAACTCAGAGGAGTCATGTTGTAGCTCTGAAGACACATTTATAACCAGCATTTGCAAAATATATGAAATGTTTTTGCAAATAATGCTTGTTTTAAAATTGAACCGGAGCATTTTTATTTCTATCAAACCTGCACTGTCTCTTTAACATGTTTCCTCTTTCCATCTGCAACCAGGTTTCTAATTAAATTTTAAATTTAAGGTCAGACAGCGAGACTCATCTTTAAGGCAGCTAAACAACCAAAAATCCTAATAGCACCACTGCTGTGATTCTGACTGGGAGCTTCTCCTGCAAATTGCAAAACATTCATTGTAGGTTTGGTAAATGACTTTACTGTCCCTCTTAGTTTGTTTTCTGCTGGACCTTAACCTGAAACTTTTGTTTTTTGCAGAATTTTAATTAATCAAAGCTGTCCTATACTGACTCTTTTTCACAAAGCATAAAATCCTATGAATACTCAAAATTTATACTTAAGATATTAGGTAAAATATTTTTGTAGTTTTTTTGTTGTATTTTTTTGCTTTGTTGGGGTGTTTTTGGCTGACACAGAAACCGTTTTGTTGTGCACAATGTCAATACAATTTCCCTTGATCTTGAAAAGTCCAACCCATGTTTAGAGCTTGACTCAATCTATTTTCAAATATTTAGGAATATAATATTTATTCTGTGGTGTTCAGCCTCACTGCGACGGCCTGGCGACTTGTCCAGGGTTTGCTCTGACTACTGCAGATAGGCACCAGTCTCCTGGTGGCCCTGCAAAAATAAGTGTGTTGGATAATGAATGGATGGATGTTAGTCTTCACATAATTGCTTCAGGATCAAACTTTTTTTCTAAATTCTACACAGAACAAGTTGATCTACTTGGATTGTCAGAAGAGAATAAAAACATGTACAAAATATCAAAATATTTTTTCCCTATTCTCAACACTGACAAAGCTTTTTTAAAAAGTAAATCAGTAGATCGAAATGATGCTAGTGAAAGAAAAATACATCAAGGAAGTTTCATGCAAATGTTACAAAGTGACAAAATGTTACGCTGTTGTCCTCAGACAAAATAAAATTGCTTCGCTTTTATGTCTTTTCTCAAGCTCTCATTTGTTATATTGCAAAAACAGACCTAATTCTATTTAAAAAATAATTCAGATGAGATCACTAATCCTCCAACACCGTGAAATTAGCCATTGTTCTCCGAGTAGAGTTGGATCTGCTTGTTGTTAAACTAGTGCTCATTTTCAGTTTCAAATTATTTAAATGCCTAATAATTGATAATAGCTGCTGTAATTTTCACAATGCAGTTTGGCCATTTCATGTAAAGGGAAGTGAGACATTTTGATATGCAGCACAGGGGTCGGCTGATGGTATAAGATCAGACAATCATATTAAAAATTTCGAGATGATCTGCTCTTTGGCTGCAGCGCTGTCCTCTCACGTGGGCTGTGGCTCCACCGACGCATATGGTAATAAAACGGGGTCCTTGTATCTGACAAATGATTAATGTCAGTGTGAATAAAACTGGGGAAGTGGGAATTAAAGTGGGTCTGCAGGAGAGCAAGATTTAGGTGCTACAGCTTGCTAATCAAGTCAGGAGAAATGGAGCTGATGGGAAATCGTGATGCAGCGACCCACGTAAAACATGCACTCACGTAGTCGCGCACTTTTAAGAGTTTTAACATGAAAAACGAGCTCTAAGTATTGTCATTGATAAAATTTCTCCACAACCAGCCTCAGTCAGTTATTTCTTGATCACAACTTTTACCCAATTAATCAGTCTCATTTGATTTTAATTCCCTAATCACCCTCCCAGGATACACACCTCTGACGCGTCGCCCATCATGTTGTTACCTCATGTTCCCTGAGTTCGTCCCTTTTATTCCATTAAGCCAGCATTTATCATATTTGCTGCCAAAGTCCTGCTTGCCATCAAGTCTACTCTATAATAGTTTTTGACAAAAGGTTATAATTACTATCGTGAAGATTTATCTGACAGTGTAATCATAAATCACTCTCAGATGTACAGTTACTTCCCAACATATAGCTAAACATTTTGGGGAAATAAAAGTAAAAGTAATTCTTTCGGCTTTCCCAAGCAACGAAAAAATGGGAAAGACGTTTTTTTCCCATTATCTGCATGTTTTCTTTATGCAGATAAAAAACCTATTTAATGATCTTGTTTGTTTTTTTAAAGCAGCCATTTATCATGGCTCTAACTTGATTTGACAATTCACCTTGAACAGACCTTTCACTGTCATTCTTTCACCGACAGTGAAAACACAGAATGAAAAACAAAAACACTCGAGGGGCTTAGAAAAAAAAAAGAGCCCTTTTCATAAAAAAGATATATCAATTCTATCCTCAGGTGACAAAGCCATTAACTGAGTCTGTTTCAACACTTTTGAAACAGATCCCATATTTTTAGTTCCCATCAGTCAAAGTGCTAGATAGTTTCAGGCCGTGCACAAATGTGTTTCAACTTTGGTCTCCTCTTTTGCCAAATAAAAGTTCATGCATCAACACACTGTAGCTTGCATCTATCATCAGTGGGCCATGGAAAATATGAAGCAGAACTGCAGGAAGAAAATATTTTTCAACAATATTTACTTTATTTGGAACTCAGTGGCTTTGAACGCCAGCGCTCATCTTGGTTTTAACGTGCGGAAAATGCGGCGCATTCCAAAGATATTCATGCTACTTGAACTTTTGTACATTTTGTCACATTACAACCACACACTTCAATTCCTTTTATTCTGATTTCATGTTGCAAACCAGAAGTGTCAAAAACGATGCATGATTTAAATTAGCTTTTTTATAAATCTAAATCTGAAAAGTGTTTCAAGCATTTGCATTCGCCAGCCAATACTTAAAACGACTTTTTTGCCAAGATTTTCATGGAAAGTCTCCACCAGATTTACACGTCAAAAGGAACATTTTTTCCATTTCATCTCTGAAAAATAGCTCGAGCTCTGTCAGGTTGGATGGAGAGTTTCTGTGAACTGTATTTTCAACTGGATTGAAATCTGGACTGTGAGTCAATGTATCACACGGATATGGTTTGATTCAAACCTTCCCATTGAAGCGCTGGTGTGCATGTTTTGGTTGTTGACCCACTGGGTAGGTGAACCTTCGTCCCAGTGTCATATCAATTGGAGACTGCTTTTTGATATTTCCATGTGTTTAACTCCGTCCTGTCAGCTCAGACCAGCTTCCCTGTCTCTGCTGAAGAGAAGCAACTCAGTAGCATGATGCTGACACCTCCATGTTTCATATAAGGGGACGGTGCGCTAAGGGGATGTGCAGTCTTCACTTTTAGCATTTTATATGACCACAACACAAAATTTTTCCCTCATCTAACCCGATCACCTTCTTCCACATATTGGTTGTGTCTCCCATATGGACTGTGGCAAACTGAAGGTTGCTATTGTTTTCTTTCGGCGATGTTAATGTCTGCTCTTCTTCTTCGGCCTGGTAGTTTGAAGATGAACAGTTCTCTGTTTGCCAAAGCTCAGGAAATTGTTCTTGGCCCACACCTTCACAACTTGCTCTCTGATTTGTCTGCTGTGGTCTTTGGTCTTCCTGATGCTGGTTGTTCGCTAATCGTTTTTCACACAGAACAGCTGCATTCATAAGGAATTTAAATCACACACACAGGTTAACTCTACTTGTTGGTTACACGACTGTAGAATTCCATTAAGGAGTATCAGATTGAAAATCGGCTCAGAACAACTGCACACCAATTTTTTAAAGTTGAAGCACATTCATGTCCTTCTTTGTGTTGGTCTATAACTACAAATCTTAATAAAATACACTAAGATTGGTTGTTGCAACATGACAAAATGTGGAAAAGTCCAAGGAGATGACCACTTCTGCAAGGCCGTGAGTCATCTCATATCAAAAAGGTTCGCTGAATTCAGTTCAATTTTCACCCGAACTCCTCTCCAGAGAAAAAACGTGCTTTAAAATTTAAAGGTATTTAGCAAATTGTAACAAGAGCATATTTGGCAACAAGGGATGAATGAAAAGGTAGAGAAAAAGTAATAAACATATTTAATAAAAAGCAAAAAGATTTTTGTAACAATAAACGCAGACAATATAAGTAAATATAAGATCTTTCTATGTGAAGTCATCTGTCATTAGTTTATTTAATTTATGGTGCTCACTAGCAGCTGTATTGATTGGTGTTTTAATGCTATTCGTTCATCAGTTGTGAAGTGTTAACACTGAGGCACTAACATAAAGGCCATTTTCAGACCTTAAAATCCAGAAGTTAAATATGTCTTCGGTACTGTATTTTCTTTGTGTATATTTCTTGAGGTAATTGTTCCAGAAGGTTTAGTCAAATGGTGAGTAGGTATGTGCTCTGACTTTCCCTGCATTTGTCTTCCAGCTCAGAAGTTACGCAGGGATGAGTGTGCTGTGTGTGACAGACTGAGAGCAGGCTGCGCAGTGACGCTGCAGGAGACGGTGTTGGCCAGGAAACTGATAATTCACTTTCTCCTGACCTACAAAGTGACCGTCCTGACTTTAATCAGCACAACTTGTACCCAGCCGCATGTTCTACCTGATGACACAGCAAAATGCCTGCCTCAACTTAGATATGATACAGCTGATGATTTAAATGATGGTTTCACTTCCAGCATGACCTTTCCAACTCTGTCTGCCGGACAATTTGTCAAATCGGCTCTGAGATCCGATGCCTGGTAAAGATCAATACCTACTATTAATAGGTTGACCCATATGTCGTGCGATCTCACATTAATCAGGAGGTGAAAGAATATGCTTCATTAATTTAGACGTTAAATTAAAGGATCTAATTAATATCTTTCCCTGGGAAGAATGATTTGAACTTATGAATCCTATCGAAGCACGTCGACAAATTGTTCTTAATCTTCAAAAAAGTTCTTTTGTCCAGTAACTGGACCTTCCAGACTCAGGTGTCTTTATACTTGAGTTACTTGAGACACAATCGCTGCACTCAGGTGATCTCCATTCCAGTCACCATGAGGTTACCAGCACCAACTGACTGGACCTCAGTTCAATTATGTCAGTCACCTGCTCACGCAGTTTATTTCATATTTAATATTTCTGTCTAATTGCCATTAATTCTTAGAAATCAGTTTTCAATTTAACAGCAAAGAGTTTTTTGTATTATTGTTTTGTCAAAAGAAAAAAAATAACTCCTTTTTCTATCAATATTTATTTACAAAATAAATATTGATAGAAAAATGGTAAAACTTCCAAAGGGGTGAATACTTTTAAGGGACACTGTACCAATGCAAACAAAGATTGTGACTAAGAGAACTTAAAATGGCTTAATTTATCATGATGCCGAGTATTCCAAGAAGAGCAAGTTTCCAGAGGACTCTCTTTTTTGTTGTGGTCTCTTGAAACCGAATGATCAAATGGTGACAGCTGTGAGGAGGAATGACAGCGGTCAGGCAGTTGTCTGTCCCTCACCAAACTTGTTTGGGCTTCCAGGAGGATCAAGGGCTAATCGCTGTTTCCACAGCGTCTCCACAGTCGGAGCTCAAAATATCACAACAGAATCTCACCTTCACTGTCTGTATGTAGCAGAAACCTCAGGGTTTGGGAACCAATAGAAGTTTCCAAAACCAGAAGCCATTTTAAGGAATAGAACATAATGCTAACTTCTTAAGGTTACTTAAAAGAGGAACTTATACAATTCCCTACAATGCGTATATTTTTAAACCTTTTGAAAAGGCTCTTCTATCAAACTATACAAGCATCATTTAGAGTAGAGGTCTGTAACTCCAGTCCTGCCACTGCCCTGCAAAGTTTGGATGCAACCCTGCTGCAATGCACCTGAATCAATAGGCTGAATTACCTACTTTGTATGTCAGCAAGTTTTGCAAATGGCTGGTCGTTAACCATTCATTTGATTCAAGCGTCCTGGAGCAGCAATGCTATCAAAAATTGCAGGACAGTGACTCTCGAGGACTGGAGGTGCACACACCTCCTTAAGCAAAAGCAAAAATGTGCCAGTTTCTTAATTTTTTGGGGGGGTGGGGGAGTAAGAGGTTGTCTTTATGTGTACAGTCAGTCTTATTACATTTCAACTATACAATTGATTAAAAGTACAGAAATAATAGAAGTTAAAAGAGATTATAAATTAAATATCAGTAAATAAAAATAAAAATTCAAAAATGCACAAAAGAAATAACTATTTGATAATAAAGTTTCAATCCATTTCTGCTTGTATAATATTTTTCTTGTTCTCACCCTCCAAAATAAATATTTTCTTTTTGTGGATTGTTCATGCTGAACCTAATATTAATTTTAATGTGTTAATCTTTTCTCCACTGTGTATTTAGAATAAAAGATAGGTTCTGCTTTAAGACTTCTAACATCATCTGCTGCTATTGACCAGGAATTGTCACAGCAAGAGGTTGAGGAAGAACCAAATGCATGCAAGACGTCAATAGGAGCATGGGCAAGTTTAAGGAATATTTAAGCAAAGAACGGAGTGAAGGTAAAATGAAAATACTAGGAGACTTAAAACAATGGAATAAATTGACATAGCAAGACTTTAGTGACAAATAACAGTGTAAAACCTTAATGATCAAAATACAAATACGTGCAAAATCTGAAACCCGAAGACTTTGTCATGTTTTACGGTTGTGGAATACTAGTGATGTTACGTGATGAGCCGAGGCTTCGAGGCGTGTGTCGAGTAATGGAGGGGGCGTTTCCGTAAAGCGCGTATCGAGGCTTGCTTCATTTAGGGGAGGAGCCGAAAACGATGACGTCCGAGGCCTCGCTGCCCGGCTGTACCACGTGACTGCTTCGGGAAATGGCTCAGATTTTGTCGCGCGGTTTGACAGCTTTATAAACCCCACAGGCTCCATTCAAAATGCGGGTTGTTGTAGGCGAGTTGCGGTCAGTTGAGAGAGTGGATTGAGTTTTGATAGTTTGGATAGCAGAGTTTGGATAATGGTTATTTAGTTTGAGACAGTTAGTTTGGTGTTTGGAGAGTTTAGGAGAGAGATAGATAGATAGGAGATTTAGGAGCGCGAAGACAGGATAGGAGTAGGATGGAGCCAGCGAGAGGTAAGGTGAACTGAACATTTGCAGATGCATTAGGTTTGCTTATGAGGAACTGTATTTTTCACTGTTTCTTATTTTCTGTAAAGGTGAGGTGTTTATTGTGCACCAAGGAGTTGGGGTACAATAATAACACCTCATCCATGCTAAGACACTACCGTGCCTTACATGAGAATAGGGAGGAAACTGGAGCTTCACCCAGCCAAGGTATTTCATTACTATACTATATACTATACTATAATCATCGGTCACTGTACCCCAATCTGTACAAACTTGCACTTATTTATTTATGCACCCCGGCATTATCTGTGCCATGTGAGCGTGTCTTTTCAAAGGCTGGAGAAGTAGTGTCAAAAAAGAGAAATCATTTGACCTAAAACCTAAAACTGTGGAGAAATTGTTGTTTCTTAATAAAAATGAATGAAATCATCCAAGTTACACAAGCATTAGCCTATTCACTACCCCCTCCCTACTTCCACAAGCACTTTCACTGTCCTCTGCCTGATTAAGCTCATGCCATTTTTCTAGAGTCACAGAAAAACATTATTACAGAATATGCCATATCACATGACACTACTATTTTGGGAATAATTACACACAGAGAATACATTCAAACAATATTTTATTGTTCAAACAATATTTTATTGTACACATATGTACACCTTTTGTGAAGTCATTCCCAAGACCCATAATAGACAAAAATTCAATGCATCACATGTGTTAAGATACAGCGGGCTGTGATTGTACACCTGGCCAGTAGGTGGTTTCGTGTGCACATGAAGCCTCAAGAAATGAACCCTTTCTCGAACCAATTGGCTCAAGTGGTACAATGCCTCATGAGGCTTCATCTCACCATCACTATGGAATACTGAGATAGATGCATTGGACCCAGGTAGTACAAAAAAATTATGGTTTAATGATGAACAATGAACAAAATCCAGGCAGCAGAAGGCAAGGAGCTCTGAACTGGTAGCAACTGGGAGATACTGCTAGTGACAATGACTTTTGACAACTGGATAGACAAGATGTTAGACAAGGACCCTAGAAAGGACAAGAGACACAGGTGGGATTAAATACACAGGGAAGTAATCAAGGAAACAAGACACAGCTGGGATCAATCAAGGGGTAGACGGGACAACATGGAGACTCAACTGGCACAAAAACCAAAATAAACACAGCAGAGAAAACTCAAATCCTCACAAACCTACTGATCACAATGGACTCCTGGGAATCACAGTTTCCCCAACATTTGTATGAATCACACAGTCTTGAATTGTTTTATTGCCCTTGTGTTGCACACTGATTCACTGTATGAATTCAATTTGGAATATCAGCAAAGAAAAACAGGAAGAAGAAATCTCAGATGTTCACCTGCTCTATGTAAATTGTGTTCTCTTCTAGGAGCTTCCTCACACTAAACGTAAAGCAGATGTCTGTGCTGCTGTGCTCACTATGAACTGTCTCCATGTAGTAGAACAGAGTAACAGGGCGGTTAAAGCTTGTAACGTAATTCTGCACTGAGTCAAACGGGAGGAAAATTTTATTTAAAAAGTCAGTTATTCGTATAGGTTTCCAAACACTTTACAAAGAGCACGTTTTCTAAAGTTAAGGTCATCAAGATGTCAATCTTTAAACATCTGGAGAAAATAAAGTGTCTCACTTCAAGTTCTGGATGAGACGAGACATTCCTCACATTTCACATGTACTGTGAGCAGGTGTCCCAGATCAGTATGGATTATTTTGGACTTAATTCAGATTCTGTCAAAAAATAAACTAAAATTAAACTTAATGGTTAAAAAAAGCTGACCTGTGAATGTTCCCTAATCAATATGTGAAAACACATAACGGATCGTGTAGCTGGACCCAGGGAGGATTCTTCTGACCTGTCAGCGAGACAAGATGTTTATTTTTACATAAACATGATTGCGTGTTATTTGGCTGCATTTGGCAAGAAGCAAATGTGATTGTATTTTAAAGTAAACTTTGAAAAGACGCAAAGACTTCCATTTCATGTCATCTGTACGATTAAACTGAATGCTAGTCTGTTTTTGTAAATTCACAGGAAGTTGTTGCACTGAAACATTTTTTCTTTAAACCAACTTTAAAAGAAATCACTTCAATTTGAAAATCGAATCAGAATCATAGCTTGACCAAAACTAGTAAAATTGAGTGTAAGAAATCAAAGTCATTTTCTTAAAGTTACAAAGAAATTTTTTTTTTCCCATGTAGTTAAGGAATGTTGCTTTGAGGCAGCTGTCAGCCGATGCTCATGCCAGCCCACAGTCAGTCAAAAACTGATTTACTCTTCTCGTTGATGCTGATGATACTAAACCAGTGTGAGTTCCTGTTTCTTCAGAGCTGGAACAGGAAAACTTCAGCTGGAAGAAGGTTGTCTCAGTGCAGTAAAGTTTTTATCAACATCGAGCAAAAGAGTTGTGGACGTATGTGGGGAAAAAAAAAAAAAAAGAAAATCTTAAATGAAACATTCTGAAAATGAACATTTTCATGTAGAAACTCTGGTTGTACATAAGTTGAAAACTGGGATTGATATCTGTCTTTGTCTGCTGCTGTGTGGGCTCTCGGGCCACGCGCCTCTGTTCAGCTGCATGTTATGACAGGAACAGTTGAGACAGGGCAGGGATGGATCTGACCTCAGATATCAGGCCTTGACAATAACTAAGCTCCTATTAAAATGACGTGAAAGTGTGAAGTAGGCGCAGCAGGACTGGAATGTACGATTTTCCCTCCTTGTTTTTCTCCTGGAATATTCAGTCCTTCCTTTCTAATCACATCGTGGACATTTCAAACTCGGAGCCAGCAGCAGATCTGTGGACGTCGGAATCCTCCTAGTAGTTTTATCTTGGAAATTTGGCTCCTCGCAGGCTTCTGGGGTGCTTGAACGCGAATGATTTGACCCCAGAAGAAGTGTGGAGGGAAGAAAAGGAAGATGGATGAGATCATGATAAACCAGTCACTACACCGACGGTTGGGAGGACGGGGGTGAATTTTGAAACTCCAACATCTTTTTGCTGTTAAATTGTTCAATTTTATCTGGCAGGTCACCGAAGTGATTGGCAGCACTTTTTATTCTGTTCTCAGTGTTCACATGAGACATGTACTTTGCAGTTTTAACATACTGTGTTTCCTCCCTTCTCTGTCGGGTCTGGCTTGAACCGCTCTGGGTGGGTCATTTTTCATAAACCGTTACACATTAATATTTTTAGACAACCCGTTTTGGGAGGGGAAGCCTGTCCTCAAACGACTGCCGAATGAATTTATGGTCAGTTTCACAGCCAGGTGCAGCACACTAGACAGTCAGTGTGGAGATGCAGTCCTCATCGCAAGAAGTTACACTTCCCAGCTCTGTGCAATGTGACGGCGGTGGTGAGGACACTGAACTGCTGTGTGTTCGCCAGGGGAGCGGCTGGGTTTGGCTGACGTCTAGGATCTTCTAAAAACAGCTCATGAGAGATTTGAAGCGTCACAGTTACAGACTCCACACAGAGATACAGACAGGAGAGACTCCGTGATGCAAAGGGATGAAGAATGGCCGCCTTATTGTCACCTCTGTTGTTTGTTTTGGTCATGTTGACCATCCTTTTTATTATGAGGTATGACCTGGCAGCAGCAAAACATCACACTAGAAAAATTAAGGAAAAACCCACCATGTCAAGAAATAACTGTTTTGACATACTCACAGGTGTGCAGTGTATTTGGATTCTTCGTTGTTCTGCCTTTTGACAACAGGAAGAAAGGACTCAGCTTGGTCGTCTTCAAAACTGAAGACATTCAGACTGTGTTTCTGCTAAATCTTTAAAAAACAAAACAAAAAAAAACTCCTTGAAAGAATAAAAGAAGATGAGACTCCTTCAATTGAAGTTCATTTTGATGCAGATTTCATGCAACAACATTTAAAACCTTTTGTCAAAATCTGTGCAAACTCTAGAAACAGTCAGTAAAAATAATTCCTGCGAGCACAGGTTATGAGGTTATGCATGTATGACTTTGCATACCTCTGGTGGATAAAAGAGTTCAGAAAAGGAGGAAGGAGTCTCAATGCTGCCTTAAAAATGCAAGATGAAGTCACACAGAGAAAACTCCAAAACTGAGACCCTCATCCAGAGAGCTTGTTAGTATCCCAACAAAAATGTTATCAAAAAAGCCTTTTTTCTAAATTTTCATTTAAAGTTAATTTTATTCCAAAGCTTTTTACACATTTTTACGAGTAAATTTAGTCAAATCTGTAGATGGTTGTCACTTATACACAAGCTTAAACATGAGCTTGCTGTTTTAAATAAAGCCTGTCAAATAAGTCAAATTTTAAAGGGACTGCCTGTTAAAAACTCATCACTGGATGCCAAAAAGGAGTTGCAGAATACCTTTTGATATTTTGATGTAATTTCCAATTGAAACATGTTTTCCATGTTAGTAACCTCCTCAGAGTTCAGGCTAAGAATGGGACGAATGAACGGTCTGCTATAATCGGCACGAGTCAAACTCAGAGGAGCTCAAAAGAGGCAGACGGCTATATTCACCTGCTCACCCAAACACCGCTGTAAACAGCACAGAAATATCCCTGAGCAGGGAGCTTTGTAGGATTCTGCTTGCTTCCCAGTCAAATTTTGTTTTGGTTCCATATTTGGAGATTGCGCTGCTCTGCTCAGCATCATTTTGCAGAAGTGGAGTCATGTGTTTACATGGTAAAGTGAAGAGTAGGTCAGTGTTTGGTAACAAGACTAATCTACATTTTCACTGCTCCTCTCCAGATTATTAGAAACACATAAGTGGCTGGTGAAATGTTCCTTTTAATAGAAATAAAGCTGATATCATGATGATGCGTACACTATTGTGACCTTGGTCTGGGTTTAAACTTAGATTTAATGCAACTCTAGTTTAGTTAATTAATAATGATTTTCAAATTACTGAGATATTCTTAGAAAGTTGTTTCCAAGAAAGCTTCAGACAGAACCTTTACCTTAACGTGACTTCCACATGTATGAACCACTTGTTCTGTTTAATTATTGATCCACTAATTCTGGACACCTGGTTGGCTAATATTTCTGTCCTGTGCTGACTCGCACAAAAAATGGAAACATTGTGGTACTTTCATCAGTCACAAAGCCCAGCTGTTCTGGATGTATTTCCATTTCCTGGAACGAACTTGTATGATTTTGATGAGTCAGTCTCAGAATTTTTCCTCTCATAAATACAGAACATCATCACCCAGATAATCAGTGGACCTGTGAGGGTAAAACTTGTTATGAGTTTCGTTTGAACTTAAAAGTTGGACTTTCCAGGAGAAGCACCTCCCAAAGATGGATGTAAAGTCTGCAAACTTGAAAGTTTTCCATTCAGTTGTGTTCATAAGTTTACAAACCCTGGTGGAATTTGATTCAGGTTAGCTTCATCACTTAGCCACACCAGAAAGTCCTTTAATTTCCACTGAGATTTCTCTTTTGCCCCCACTACAACAATAGATTTTTTTTTTCTAAGATTGGGAGCCTTAGCCATGCAGAGTGAATGAAGAAAACGTCTGTAAAATTACTGGACTAATGATCTGCACAAACTTCAAGAGATTTGGCGGTAACCGCATCAAACCCTGGGCTGAGTGAAGCAGACATCTGACCTGCTCCACATGCAAAACAAGTTTCTGGATTCAAATGATTAAACTAAACAAAAACTTAAACACATTTGCGGGTTTGCAAAACAATCCATGTGCATGTATCTATTCCTCCGGTTCTTCTGCATTGTTGTGTTTTTCAGGCAGTCTCTCAGTGCTTTTAGGTCATTGCTATAAACTTTCTGCTCTACTTTACGCTGAACCTATATTTGATCTTTGTCCTTTGGATCTCTGTTCTATCTGGGTCATTAAGATGTCCTAATCTGTACTTTCTTTGATAGACAATTAGTTCATTTGGATGAATTATATGTAAAAGCTTCCATTAATCAGTGAAATCTCTTTGACTTGTGACCTTCTCTGTAAAGGAGCAGAGCTAAATGACCTGACACTCAATCCTGCAAAGTTAAAAATGGTTCATGTAAGGTTATACTGTGTGGATGAGGGAGGACGGCCCCGACTGAACGCTTGGTAGTGGCTGGACATTCAGCAACTCTTAAAATTTTCTTTGAACTTCCAAGATTTCTCAGCTCATTCTTCTATCATGCAATACTCTCCTTGGGACCATCCACATTGTGTGGTTATAAAACTAATGATTAAGTTAGGCATCTATGCGTCAGATGTGGATAAGCTGGATTTGGAAACACTGGAGTTAAGGAAATGGACATTTAATGTGGGAAACCAAATGAGACAAGTTAAGATTGATGATCAATGAACTATAAAACACTCAGTCTTTTCTCTTGAAATAAAGTTATGCATTCAGATAGAAACAGATTTCACTGTAGAAGTCATTTTAATATATTGCAATTCAATCAAATGTTATAAAATTATAATAATGAATGAATAAACGTATGTGCTTGTTTCTTTGCACCACTTTTAAACTAATGTAGTAGTTCATAATACAGCAAATCATGAGCTCAAAAGTGCAAACAAGTAAGTTTAAACAAATACAAAGAAAATCCTACTGCAGCAGTTCTGGTGTTCATGCTCCTGGATTATTTCCTAGTAGGCAGGAGGCTGAACATCCCATTAAAGAGGCTTGTGCCGTCTTTTAAGATGCTGCTTATTCAGCACACGCGGCGCTCAGGGTAGACGTCCTGCAGATCTTACCATGCTGGTGGGATCGTGTCTCTCTTCTGCTGTGATGCAACCTGTGAGAAGCTGTGTTTCTGCAGATATCGCCTCTGTGATGCAAACACTTATCTGTTTTGGTCTGCAAAGCATGTCAACATGGCGCAGAGCTTGTTTTGCAAGAGGTACAAAAAGACAAAACAAACTATTGCTGCGAAAGTTCCGATCAGTCACTCAAGCATTTGATCATTCATTATCAGCATGAATGTGATTTCATTTTTGTACTTTGCATTTATTTACCCTTTTGAGAACTGATGAAACAAAACACACGCCGAGCTTTTCTTAGGTACAAAAATTACGTACACAAAATGGGATTATTATGTATTTTCTTTTGAAGACAAAAAGGCAAAATATGATAAATTTAAATAATAAACCAGGTCCTTGCTGCCGATGCCCCTTGTTGGCATCGGCAGCAAGGACCTGGTTGGATATTCAACCCACTCTCACTCCCAACTCGGGATATTTGACCATGTTTTCAGAAATAGTGAAGCTGATCTAAAATCTAATGTTTCTTGGAACTGAGCTCCCGTTTAAACAAAGTCAGTGAGGTTGTGGTTTTCCCAGAAGGTTAATGTTAGCCTGGCTTGGTTACGAAGTGTTTTGGATTCATTGTTTAGTTGGAACACAAAGATGTCAATGTTTTCTGGGCAGGTGAACCAGGAGCTCACCATCTTCATTCATCATTCCTGCCATCTCGTTCAATCAATCAGCTCCACTGACAGTGACACTTATCCTTTTTATGAAACTAAAATCACCAGTCTACTCAGTTTATGTTGCATTTTAGTCCTTGACTTTCCAATACTGCTAGTCGCTCTGGTTAAACTACTGAATCTTTGTTCCTTATAGACATAAAACCATTTTTAAAGAAGAAACTGCGGCTTGTTTATGTGGGCAGTGGCAAATTTCAGTCGAGCTTCACGGTTTGGACTTTAGAGGGCTCTCAGACCATTCAATTGTAAAACCAGCTTGAATGAGGTCAGTGTTAAAACATTGCCAGCATCTTCCAGTTTGGGTCTGGATCTTTCTGGAAAATTTAAACTAATTTCCTTTCATGGGAAATTTCCATTTAGGTCTAATGAGTAAAACCTGGATGGAGTGGGCTGCTTCAACTTGATTATGATTCCAAACTATTTTTAAAGGATAAATACAAGGCAAGGCAAATGCATTTGCCTTGGCCAATTCATGCAGGCAACTCAACATGTTGAAAATAAATGAAAATACGTAAATAGCATAATAATAATAAGATGAGATACACAAAAATTTAAGTGTCACATAAAAATAAAGAAATGATAAAACAAATAAGTATTTAAGACATGATAGAAATTAACTTTAGGAAACATGTTTATAATTTTGGTACAAAATACAAAGCAGTTTCTGCTATTCTAAAGTTGTCAGGGAGTTTGTTGCACTAAAGCAGCACTAAAACTAAAACTAAATGCTGCCTCCTCACATTTTAAATGAATTTTGATAAAGTGGGTTAAAAGCTTTTGGGCAAGCCCCAATCTCAAATCTATAAAAAATATATGGACTATGCTTAAAAAAACTGGGGTTGTGGCAGAAAAAAAAACCAGTTTAAATTAACTCCCCCACCTCAATATGTAAATAATGAAAAGTCGTATTAATTTCAGACCGATGCACTAAATTCTTGTTTAGAAATTATTCAGAGTTTTGTGGGGGTTTGTTAATCCTTCAATCCTAGAGAAAAAATAAATCAATGCATCATAAAAATGTAAGAGAATCATAACAAAATAATAATAATGCCTAATTGTTGAATTTAAAGGCTTGCAAATGTGACACTTTTTTTTTTTTTTTTTTTTTTTAGAAAGAAGCCATCTAAGCACAACCGGATTATACTTTAATTTGCTGCTGTCAGATATAACTGCATGTAAGGCATTATCCTTCAATATCTGGGAATAATGTGAAAGACTGGCAAGCTGCTCTGCGTCTCCACCAGACATCCAATATAACGCCACAACGTATTTTATTGCTTCTCAACAGAAACCCTGGCCAGACCTTGACAGAGAAGAGATATTCTGCGGGGCCAAATAATTTCACTGGCATCTAACATGTTGGTAAAAAGTTTATGCTTTAAACTCAGAGCAGATACGCAGCCCAAGGCTACACTGGGTAACGGCAGCTGATCAAAGTAGCAATAGTAGCTGCTATTATTGTGATTTTAAATTATAATAAGGCAACCAAAAATGTAACTGTGCACATATGTTTCTGAGCTCTGACCAGCACAGATAAAATATAATTGGCATTAACACACTCTTATTTTTGGATTCTTATGATGAAAATTCTTAAAATTTGCAGCCCAGTCTGTTGTTTTTGGACAACAGTGAAAACAAAAATGGAAGGATTTCTATAACGCAGTTATATCAACATTGTTGGCAGATATAAGTGATCCAGCATTGTGAACAACTAAAAACATGTGTACTGGAGTATTCTGAATTATTAAAATATAATCCTGTTTCTCAGTACAATAAACTGCTATATCCTTAGTAAATTCCTCAAATATTCCAGTAACACATACAAACCTTTTTTTTCACCCCAACCTCACCATTTTTGGATGTTTGTAGCTCATTATATAAAATACAGTCAGGATGAGTCTCAGAAATATGGCTTTAGGTGTTTTCTCCATGGTAGTCTTGAACCCTCACCCCTCTGATCAGTAACACAAAGCCTTAACCGCTGACTCACCACTGCCACATATCTGAACTCTTTCAGCTCTGTTGAAGCCAAAAGCATTATTTTCTCTTTAAGAAAAACAGAACGATCAATACCGCCTGTCTAAGTGACCAAGAAACCCAATCTAGCTGTAGAGGTTTGGAGTTGTTTGAAAAAGCAGCAGGCTGCACAGTGGCACAGTTGGTAGAGCTGTTGCCTTGCAGCAAGAAGGTTCTGGGTTTGATTCCTGGCCCAGGATCTTTTTGCACGGAGTTTGCATGTTCTCCCTGTGCATGCGTGGGTTCTCTCCGGGTTCTCCGGCTTCCTCCAACAGTCCAAACACATGACTGTCAGGTTACTTGGTCTCTCTAAATTCTCCCTAGGTGTGAGTGCATGATTGTTTGTCCTGTATGTCTCTGTGTTGCCCTGCAACAGACCGGCGACCTGTCCAGGGTGAACCCCGCCTCTCGCCCGGAACGTTAGCTGGAGATAAACACCAGCAACCCTCCCGACCCCATTAGAGCCACCCTTATTTAGGGTATCCCTAGTGGGATCCATCCATCCATTTTAGAAAATGGATGGATTTTTTCATCCAAATGGATGGATGAAAAAATGTTGCTTTTTCATCCATCCATTTTAGAAAATGGATGGATGAAAAAGCAGCAGAGAGCCTCCAAGCTATGAATTCAACAAATATTGACTGACAAAGGGGCCCTGTATGTTTCCTTTATTGCCCCTTCTGGACAACTGTACTTGATTGGAAACCATAGGTTGCCAGTTTAAAACCAAGGGACTTTTTATGATCAGACATCTTTAGTAGAGATGATTTACACTGGATGTCATTTCAATGATCCACTTGGTCTTCATGACAGAATGAGCTGAACTGTCAATTGGTTAAATGGGCAGTATTATGTGTTTTCCAGGCATTTAATGACATTTTATAGCAAAGTATGTTACCTTTAGTTGTTATAAAATTATTCAAATAATACTTAAAAGAAATTTTACTATTTAGTTTGAAATTGGTCTTGCGTGTCTTTAAAAACTCCTGATGTTTCTAAAACTTTGCCTTCAGGAAGTCATCACAACATGGCGCCTTTATTGACCCTTTAAACAACGTTTTTACCAGCGTTTCACTGAGAAGTAGCTCCTATAATGAACTCAGCTGATGAGCAGTTCCACCAGGTGTTTGCTAACTGCTGCTGGCTAGTCTGAAAGAGCTGAGTGGGGAAGGCGTCGGTGAGGGGAGCTCTGTGAGGCGGACGCTCAGAGGCTCCGAGAAGGAGCTTCATCCTCAAAGGCAAGGCAAAGTCCATCCAGGTGTTTTGCGCGGCTGAATGGTTGCCATGGAGATTAGAGGATTTCTCAAACATGTACGAAAGAATTAACTCAACACTCCGGGTGTATTTTTGATGAGGGAATAGCATTATGACATAATTTATAACTTGTCAATCTATGTGATGATTCACTTGTTTCATGCTGTGCTCATGTTCCCACCTCATCTGCTCTCTTCCAGACTCTCCTTCTGCTCAACTACTTCATCCACCTGTTTCTACGCTGATTGCCTACCAGCTTCACCTGCTGTCTGCTCCCATCCATCTCTGCCTCCCTGACAGGTTATTTAAAGCTTCATGTCGGTATTCCAGTGTTCATATCTTACTCTCGTTGTTTCCCTCTAAGTTTCTGACCTTCTTCATGTTCCAGGATCATCCCCGCTTTGTCTCGCCCATGATTGACCTCTAAGCCTTAACCTCTGAGTCTGAGCTGTGATCTGGCAAACCAAATAGTTGTAGGTGGTCTGATAGCTGCAGATGCAAAAACTCAGGTGTGGAATGAATCTGCTGAAGTTTAGGAGTAGCACATCTGGATGGCTTCAAAGTGGTTTGAGGAAACTATCAAGTGCCACTGGGTGAGGACGCAGTGTTTTGACCATCACTGTCGCCAGGAGGCATGAGGTGGTGTTCCCCTCAAAGGGAGATATTGCTAAGCAGGAGAAGAAAGCATGACCCATAAGGAAATGGAGTCTCCTCAAAAGCTCCTCTGCTTACGTATGTGTGGGAGAGTCATGTGAAATTCCCTTATCATTGCTGTTTGGCCCCTGAAGGAGTTCGCCAATTCAGAATCAGAAATGTTCTGAGGGTGAGGGGCCAGAAGAGTCACGCCCACTCCTTTCAGTGTTTCTCGACTCTAGTCCTCAGATACCACTGCCTCGCTTTATTTGTGTCTCTGTTCCAGAGCACCTGATTCAAATGACTTCATGACTTCCTCTGCATGCCATCAAGTGCTGCAGAAGCCTGTTAATCACTCACTTATTGAAGTCAGGTCTTTGATTGGAAGGAAAAGGTGTAAAACATGCAGAGCAGTGGTTCCTGAGGGCCACCACCTTTAGGCTTTCCATAACGATGGATTACCTTGGTTAACATGGTTGTGTAACAATGCAGAGGTCAGAGGTTGTGTCTTTTAAATGAACAAACTGAGGTGGTTCTTTACATTTCTGATAAGACAAATGCATCACCTATGAGTGTGGTCCTTGGGTTGCACTTTGTCAAAGATCCTGTTGCTTTTTTATGTCTCCAATTAGAGGAGACAGATTTCACCGGGGCTTCTCCCAGATCCTGAGGCGTTAGCAAATTGGAGTCGCAAGTAGGCATTGAAGTGTTTGAAAGACAAGATTTTCTCTGCAGGGTGGCCGGACTCACCCTTAGTGTTAGGGGGAGGTGCTCAGCTGCACAGAATTAGCTCAGAGTTGAGTCACTGTTTCAAAATAAATCAGTGCGGGGCGTCTCATGACGCAGTCGTGGGCACCCCGTACACAAAGGCTGTACACCTTGATGCAACTGTCCCGAGGTCAACTCCCACCCTTGGTTCCTTTGTTGCATGCTTTTCCCCCTCTTCTCTCAGCCTCTTTCTTTTCGGGTTAGTCTGAAATAATGGCCACCAGTGCCATGAAAAGACAAGATTTTCTCTGCAGGGTGAAAATCTGGATGGATACTTTCTGAATGACATCCTTAGTCTTTCTATGTGACCAAAATCTCACTGAGTGCCATGTAACTTCCAGCTGTATTGTAGCGGTCTCTAAGTCCCCCAGAGGACACAAAGGAAGTAGCCTTGAGGAAACATGTCTAGATATCTCTGTTAAAACTGCTGTTTTTGTGATGAGTCTTGGATAAGTGTTAGGAGATCACCATGGGGGGACGATTTAAAACCCTGTAACTAGTGTCCTCATGGACCCATTGCCTATCATGTAAATGTTTTGGGAGTTTTAAAAGGCATTTCTGCCTTTCTGCTTTTTCATCCATCCATCTACTTTCTCTGCTTTCAAGCTTAATACATTCACCAATCTTTTCTAGGTACAGTCGTTCAATTGTTTATTAATCAGTCAAATGCATTCAGGAATCTGCTGCACACAATGTGAAGATGACTTTGGTCATCAGCATTGCTTAAACCCCCCAGCCTACCTGAGTACTTTGCTGTCCAACTTCATCTCCTGACTATGACCGTCACAAACTGGTTTCTTCAACATGGGAATAAGTTTCTTTTTATCCAATGCCCTCCACAAACACTGGATCTCAATCCAGCACTTTGGTGATGCGACGCAAGTGGAGATTAACGTCATAGATGCAAATAGAAGAAATCTTGTCAAAATCTCTAAAGTATACTTCAGAAATCTTTGAATCTTTTGAATCTGTACTATAAAAAAATGAACGCGGCTCTGAGAGCAGGGGCGGAGCGTGTTCCTCCTGATACTAGAAATGTGTGCAGGCGAGAGTGTAATATTGATAACAGCTCAAATGGTACAGACCAAGCAAGAGGATGTGCAAAACACTCCATTTCAAAGTTCTACTCAGTTGCATTGATTCATCTTATTTTTCCCATCTTACTTTAAAAGACTTGAAGGCATTTTATTTCTCCTGTAGTTTTATTTACCCATCTTGTCTGAGTGAAGACACGGGATAGCTGTGTATCCTGATCAGAGACATCATGTTTCACCTGCTCTCTGTGCAACACGAGTGAGACCCCAGAGAATAAAGACCAGGCAGTTCAGACTAAAACCTCTCCATCTAAGAAATGGAGCAGTTTGTTCTGTAATAAAAGTTATAATATAATCAAAGAAACTGAATTACAACTGTAAATACCTGGAGGACACAGAAGAAAACCTCTTCCTCCTTTACTTCATGTTGTATTAACTCGTAAATCAAATATTTTATTCTTCATAAACTTCATGAAATTAAAATGTTAGCACAGTATTGACCTTTCCCATAAGCCAGTATAATCCATGAAAAACAAACGTATTTTCTCTGTAGAAACCTTTGGAGTGGTAAGAGGGTTAATGTCCGCTTCTCACAGCGAATTTAAGAAATTGCTTGTTTCGTGTTAGTTAGCGATATTAATGAGCGATTTATCTTATCTATCGACTAATGATTAATTGATAAGCTGCCATCTAAAGAAAAAACAAAACCCGAGTTTCTCTTGTATCAAGAGTTCACCGTCTTCCATAAAATGAAGGCTATGTTTTTCCTATAATGCCTTCTGTCCTGAATCAGTTTGTGACTTGTTTTCACATTGTTTTCATTTTTTGTCCTCATAAAATTGATCCATGACAACACATAGCGGTAGTATTGTCAGAAAGTGTCTTGGCAGCTAATCATGCATTTCCTCTCACTGCAGCGATGCCTCAGGTTCTCTTTGCTGATTCACGACTTGTTGTGACTTTGATGCATTAGTTCTCTGGGGTCATGTAGCCAGGTGATGATGACACCAGCAGCAGGTCAGCTCCCTGTGCTCGTTCTCCCTGATGTCTAGTGTCAATGAACCATGAATCTGAAACTCTGTGCTGCCACCTGCACACTGATGAGCGAGTAATAACCTCAGAGCAGGCAAAGAAGAGAAAATCTTAAGGAGAGCTTTGCAAATGCAAAGACAAAAATACAGTACGTTTCAATTATGTGCAAAAATACAAACAGTGAGAACACAACATAAATTTGCAGCAAACTGTTCTTTAGCTTTAGCATACTAAAATATTTCCCAGTGTCCTAGTTCAAGACTGGCTATTTTAAAGCTGAAATATCACCCAGCAAAAATGTAAACAACAACAAAAAACAAGAAACACAGAAAGTAATTTTCAGATTCAGTTTCAGAGTTGTCTTGAGGAATCCCTCCTCTCTGAGAATTATTGTAACGCCACAACTTGTGTGATAAAACCCTATTTTCGGCCAGGGACCAAAACAAGTTATAAATCATCCTGAAAATCCTGGACCGATTCCTTTTCAGGGTCATGAGTCACAGACAAAGAAGGAGACGGAGAGAAAGTCTTGTTGCCTGAGAGGTAGATGACTTCTTTCAAAAAGATTCAGAACTATAAAGCAAAACTTTCTGTGCATTGGACAGGAAGGGGAACATATCATTAGTCACCTCTTATCATGGTGTGACATAAAACAGAAATTTCCAGCAATTGAAGTCAGCCTCAACCTGAACTGAATTATTAAATGGATCGTCATTTAACTGTGAAAAGCAGTTTCTTCTATGGTTCAAGAATGTCATTTCACATTTTTGCCAACAAATAATGCTCCTCTTTTGAAATAAATTTCAACAATTCTTATGCAGAGTTAATAAATCTAGTTTGCCAATTTAGAAAACTAAAAAAAAAAAAAAAATGTTAAAATGTGGTCATTTAAAAACTGTAAATCAAACTATTGCCATGTATAGTTAAATATGCTCTTGTAATTTTAAACAATCTATGGATACAAATTAATACACATTTAGCTCTAAAAATGAGGTAATTTGCATAATGGCTCTTTTGTTGAGTCTTTAAAATCTCATTATTATTATTAGTTCACATTAATTTCCCTTCAACCGAAGCATTATAGCAGGTGTAACGGCCAGATTGTGCCAGACTCTCCAGCTCTCTTGGGGAAAATAAATCCATCCTAAACCTGAGCTATAAAACCTCAAGCTGTTTGCCAAGTGCTTCAAACCCAGTGGCCCTGAAAGACAGATGACCTTCTAATTCGAGATCTCGGTTCAAAAAGTGTTTTGAAATTGCTGCTTTTAGTCCCCTGTGCCTGTCGTTGAATGATTAGACATTGACGGCTGTGTGCAGTAACTCAGTTTGGTTCTGTCGTGCTGGAAAGTCTGCAGAACACCATAAACGCCTCTAAGTTGGCACCCCATTAGAGCAGCACCCATCAGAATAATCCATCAGTAGCTGGAGGCGGACTGCTGCTGGCAGTAAATCACAGAGCATGAGGCCTGAGAGACTTTCACTGTGAAGAAGAAACAGAAAGAACCCTGACCAGAGACAGAGGAAGGACGCATGAAGCATAAGTTACTGGAATCGTCAAATGCGCCTTCTGCTGCTACTTTGCTCAAATACATCAGACACATCCCATCTATATGAATATACTTTTCCATTTTTAAACAAGAGTTTAAATTGTGTTTTCGATTTCACTCTGACCTACCCATTATATCACCAATCCTATAGAAATTTATCCTGTTTTCAATACACTTTAACTCTTGATTTTTGGAGATTTTCATTTCAATAAATGTTTGGCCTGCTGCTGCTGCTGCAAAAAAAAAAAAAAAGATTAAAAAAAGTGCATCAGACACTGAAACAAAACCTTAAATAAACCCAAAAGATCCCAGCTCAATTAAGTACAATTTCATTCCAAAGTACATTATCAATAAAAAAAAAATAGATAATGCAGAATTTTCTTCAAAAAGTTAATGATGATTTTGTTTAATGTTTTAAAATAAATGTAACAGTAAGTATCTGAAAAAGAATAAGTTACTTGTGCAAACTTAAATTGGAGAAATTTTCATAAAACATGATTTCTAGTTTTCCTAGAGCTCAACTATAACACAACACCTACTTCTGTTAGACGCCTCGTGACAATAGATGAGACAAGAAAACATCTGAAGTCAATCAGGTGCTCTTCATCATGAAAATTGCTGCTTTTCTAAACCTGCCCATAATTAAAGTTTACATGTAATTAAAAAGTTTTAAATCAATGGAAAAGGGAAAAAAACAAGGTTGGGTTACATTTTGCTTCCACCACACACAATCGGGACAAATTGAGTAAAAAAATAGATGTCCTCATGTTAGCAATGAGCGGTACCCAGGGTTAAACATGTGGTTGAAATTTTGAAAAGTATTGTAGAAACTATTAATATCAAAATAAATAAATAAAAAGAACAGATTAACATCATTCAACTGATTAAAGGTCCTTGTGATTTTTTTCTGATTTATAAGGTGAGAGTTATAGCACTGAATGTTGTTTTACCAAGAACTGATTTAGATTTTGTTCAAGTTACCCTTTCCTGTCATGAGCTGACTAAATAAAGAGATCACATTGTAACAAAGAGGATTTTAAAATCGAAACCAGACCTTGGAGTTACGGGTTGAGCTGGATCGAACCAACTCAGAGGTGAAGGTTCATTCAGCCATTTCTCAGTGTTGGTACTTAATTAACATCTTTCTCTCCAGCACATTTGATTATTATCACTTTCTAGTATTGGTTTAAAGTAGTTGATAATATGGGTTTCCACATTTAGTAAACATTTTTACCATGTTTATTCTTTGCTTTCTAATTTCGTTTGATTGCAAGGAGCAACAGGAGTTATTTGGGTCGAAAAGTGCTGGAGCAAAAACATGAGCTAGTTCCTCCAAAGTCACAAAAGGACGCATAGTTCCTTCACTTCTTCATGTGAGATAAGCATAATATTTCTGAGGCAAAACCAAGAAATGCATGGAAGTCGTGGAAAACCATCCCAGGCAGGAATACCTGCTCACACCTGCCAGATGTTAGTCGGCTCCAAGCAGCAGATGTGAAGCAGTTCTCAAAAACAAGTTATAAAACTCAGAGTTCTAGGAACCACAGGGATGACAAATCTTCAAGGATTAAAAAAAAAAGTACAGTAAAGGTAAAAGTTTGTAAAAAGAAATTACACCGCTGCTAATGTAGCCTTTTCCTGACTTAATAAGTGAGGTTTTCCTCAATACAGTGCATGAAAAGGCCTGTCATTTTCTAATATCACATAATAAAGTCCAAAAAAGAAAGTAAACATGACGGATTTTATTTACACATAAAATAGACTCAAGAGAAAAGGATATGTGCAGCTTGAACAACCTGTTCGTTTTTTTAAATCTCGGTAGAAAAGGACTGCTAGCGAGCTGCTAGCGAAGCCTCTTATCAAAACGGTTAACGTTACGCTGAGCTTTTACTGTATGTTGCTTAGAAATTATCAAAAACATTGAAAAAATATAAATATGTGACATAATTCAATTTCTTTAACATACATTTTAAATTGAAAAAGCAGAAAAATCTTAAAAGAAGATATTCAACAGAAAACATAATTGATCCAAGAGATGTACTGTTGTTGTTTTTGTAAAGAAAACAAATTGGGAATATTCTGCAATGACATCCTGCTACCTCCTCTTAAAAAAAAAAGAGGAAAAAAATTTACAGAAAATTAAATTCATACATATATTGATTTAAAATCAATTCATTTTAAATGCATAAGAATCTGGGTTTTTTAGTACTCAGTATAAATGTTATTTAGATCAGAAAGTAGAATGCATACAAAATAGGAAATGTGATTTGCTCAAAAAAAAAAAAAAAAAAAAAAAAAAAGACTAATTTTCTGAGCAGGAGGAGGAAGCTCTGTGAAAAGAACCGTGTGTGTGAAGAGTGGATGTTCACTGAGTGGGTTACATGAGCCGCCTCTCTCTCACGGCTCATGTCTGCCCTCCCATGTACAAGAAGGGGAACAAGTTTTCTTTTTGTTATTGTTTTTTTTTTTTAAATTGACATAAAGACATTGTTCCTTTGTGGAGTCTGGGGAACATTTGTCAGTTCATACAGCCACCGGATAGACGAGTGCTGGGGCAGGTGGGGCAGGTGGAGAAGAAGGAGAAGAAGGAGAAGAAGGAGCCTCTTTGCCCTTGTAGCCCAGAGACAGGATGTGTTTCTGCAGGTGTGTGATCCACTTCTCTTGAACAGACAGAGGCCCGTGAAACACTTCATCGCAAAACCTGGACAGCAGGGCAAGCGGGAGTGAACCATATTTCCCTCATTTTTTTTTTTTTAAAGAACAACCTTTTCTTACTCACCTGCATTTGAGGGAGTAGATTTTACCCACCAGTTTGACCAGTGGAGTCAGAGGCGGCTTCGGCAGCAGAGCAGGGATGCTGCCGGTCCGAGACGGCTGCCGGGAGTGAGAGTGGCGATTTTCATCCCCCGAGGAGACTCCGTGTTTGGGGGCATGGACCCCTGAAACCAGGAGGAATTACAGGAGCAAAAATATAATAATAAAAAAAAAAAATAAATAAAATAAATAAATAAATAAATAAATAAAAAAAAAAACGGCATTCAGCTCTTTCTGGACCTGGCCTTTCTCACCCCTCGCTGTTCGGATGCTGTGATCCTTCCTGCTTGCTTTGTGCTCAGGGTGGTGCAGAGACAAGTTGTGGCCGCTGCTCGGCGAAGCGTCAGAATTCATGGATGTCGAAGCCAAAGAAGAAGATCTCTGAGACTAAAAGAAGAGACACAAAAGGAAGATAGTGGCCCAATAAAAACTTAAAACCTGGTTGGTTTCTGATCATCTCTACATTTTTTTTTTAAATCAGAGGGTGAGGTATTGCGTTTTAAAATCTTTCAAGGTGCATTCACACCAGTCTTGTTTAGTCCGTGTTAAATGAACTTTGTCTACAAAGTCCGGTCAGATTGGGGAGATGTGAATCTGCAATCAAACTCTGCTGCGGCCCAGAAAAGTGAACTCTAATCCGACTACAAACCTCTGTGTTCGGTTCAGTTAAAGTGAACTCTGGCGCAGTTCGAATCCATATGTGATTGCCAAGCAGACCAGAGACACCGCTACACAAGCAGGAAGCAGACTACAGCGCAGGGCATTCTGGGTAAATACAACCAAAACCAAGGTGAGAGTCTAGCGATAGCGGGGGTAGTGGCTAATGATCTTTTTCTGAAGACAAATGAGAAATAATGCAATCTCTAAAATCTGACGGCATTCCAGTTTCGTGAAGCAGGAAGTTGTGCTCGTGTCTTCAGTGGTTCTTGGTGCAGCGCCACCACAGGCGAGGAGGGGAACAGGTTTTTCAACTGGTTTGGTCCATTTTACACAGTCGGTGTGAAAGCAAACTGCAGCAGCTGAAAATGTAACAAATGTTGATATTTTGGTCTCCAATCAAACCGACTCTACCGAACTATCAGGGGAGAAAAATCCCTTCCTGTTGCCAGACAGGCAGAAAATTTAACTTTAGGTTTAATTTGTTTTAATAAATTAATAAAAAATAAACGTAATCGTTTCAAAACTGCATTTTGTACCAACTCAAATTATCTTTGTCAAATGTAAAAGCGTATTTTAAGATCTCAAACATTAAAGTGCAACAAAAAAAAGCTTAAAAAAGAAAAAAAAGAAAAAATTTTTATAGCTAATGTATAGAACCACCCACTTCATTACCCGACATGTCTAAAAGAATGAATGCATTAATCACAGAGCTCACCTTCTTGATGTAAAGGTCTCCATAGCGATAGCGCCTGGTTATTTCTGCCACCTTGTTCGGGTCTCTTCGGATCAGTTCGCTCAGGGTTTCTATCGGCGACGTCGCTCCGTCCGCCTTCCACTCGTAGAGACCCAGCTGTCGCAGGTGAGCCCGGCAGTGACTGGCCAGCGCCTTGCGGTTCTCAAAGTCGAACCCACAGAGCTCACAGGTGGCATCTGACACAAGCAGCAACACATGGGTCAGGTTTTGTTTTATTTAAAAAAAAACAACAACAACAAAAAAACGTGCTTTGGTTACAAATATTTAACAGCATGTTGAATACGTCTTATCCAACATACGTCTCGAGTGTATTTTGCTCAAAACACATAAGATCAAATATTTCAAGTTTCTTTTGCTCTTCACTTTGATGATGAGTTACAGCACCGTACACAGAAATTCAGTTACTTGGAGAACATGAAAATGACGTAAGAACAGATGCAGTTCTCCAGCAGAGTCACAGACAAGTCATTACTACATGGAAAGTTAGGCGGACGGAAAAAACGTGTTCGGAAAAGTGACTCACCAATGTTTGAGACTGCAGATTTCCCATATGGCGTTTTGTCTTTCATAGAGTAGTCAATGGGCGTTGCTGCAGAGCTGGAAGCTCCTTCCCGGGGCGGAGGCTTCTCCTTAGGGGGCTTTTTGAAGCCCGGAGGACTCCACGCCGCTTTGCCCGCTGCCGAAGACCCGCTCTGCACCGGCTCTTTCTTTTCCTCACGCCGCAGCATGACCTCTTTTAGAAGGTCGATTGGCGAAGTTCGGATTGACCAGGTGAGGCCGAGCTGCCGGAGGTGAGCGCGGACGTGGCACGACAGCGCTTTCCGTGTGTCGAACAGCTGCCCGCAGAAGTCGCAGAGGACCGTCGGTGGAGACGGCAGGTCTGTGGAGCAGAGTCAGCTCATAGCTAGGTATTCACAAGGCTTAGTTTTTGTTTTGTTTTTTCACATTTTGTGAGCTTACAAAAACGGTGTATTTTAACAGGATTTTATGTGGCAGGCCAACACAAAGAAGGGCACAGTTGTGGAAGGGAATATAAAAATCTGAAAATGTGGTATTCTTTTTGCTTGTGTTGTATTTTGCGGGTATGTCTGCCAGCTGTGATGTTGTGAAATCTTCGTCTATTCTTCATGATAATGCACATCAAGTTCAGTCAGACTGGATGGATCTCTAACAGATTTTCTTCCGTCCATCCATTCCCATCTACTCTGACCATCTTGATGATCTCTGCCAATACGCCCTGTTAGTTTTTAACCAGACAACTTTCGGTTTTTTTACGGTCTTTGAAAAACGATTCTTATTTGTGAAATCCATGACTTATAACATGGGATGCCCCGATTGCTGTTTTCTGGTCAATCACAATCTTTAAAAAGCCAGACCTGCTGATTCCAACTTATGCCGCTACCAATTTTTTGGGGTTTGAAAAGCTGCTAAATACAGCAACAAAGACTCTGTACATTAAAGATTTGCTGCTGTTGTATCAACCCTCCAGAACTCTCAGGTCTTCTGGTTCTGGTTCTGCTCTGCATCCCCAGAACCAGAACCAAACGAGGAGAAACAGCATTCAGCTTCTATGCGCCACAAATCTGGAACAAACTTCCAGAAAACTGTAAAACAGCTGAAACACTGACTTCCTTTAAATCTCAACTAAAAACCCACTTGTTTAGAGTTGTATTTGAAACGTAATCAATTGCAAATTTAATGATGGAATCTGACTTGATGTTCTGTTTTGATTGTTGATTCTATGTTGCATTGTGTTTTTGTGTTTGATTTGATGTAAAGCACTTTGAAATGCCTTGTTGCTGAAATATGCTATACAAATAAAATTTGATTTGATTTTGATTTGATTTGCTACTGTGAACAGATGCGGTCTGTCACTCAGTCCTCTTTCAAAGCAGAGCAAAAGGGGACAAAGGCTGATTTTCGGAGGGAGATGAGATCGAAGGATAAGACACATTTTTCAAGTATTAATCCAAAATTAAGGAAAATGGGGCTGATTTACTGGTGCACCCTATCTAAGTCTCCTCACAAATAAGCTGGGCAAACAGGGCTATAAGTGAGATTATTTCAATCAAAAATACAACAGGAATTTTGTGATTTACCTGACTCCGGAGGTTTTGAGGAACTGGCCGCTGTAGGAGCCTTTTGCGTCACAGAGCTGCTGTCGTTGGCTGCTGGCTTTGGCTCTAAAGAAATCTCCATCTCCACCGGCTCTGGCTTTGGTTTCTTAAGAAGCGGATCCACGGCCAGTCGAAATCCCTTCTTCGCTTTCGGCGCCCTGTTGAGCGACGGCTGAGGGGAGTGGGAGCTGGTGGAAGGGCTCGGAGAGAGACCCGTGGGCGTGAAGGAGGTCCTGGACAGGCTGGCAGCCGGAGACGGAGGCGCCGAGGACAGCGCCGTGGAAGAGCCGGCAGTGTTGGACGTTTTCGGAAGATGCATTGGCTCCAACACGCCGCTGCTCACCAGCTCCTGCACGGCTTCGATGGCGGAGCTCTTCCCCACCAAGTCGTTCACTCCCATGTGTTTGAGATGGGAGCGAGCGTGGCTGCCCAGGCCCTTGCGGTTCTCAAACTTCTCCCCGCAGAGGACACAAGTGCAGGTTTCAGGCATCTTAGGCCGCTTGCTGACAGGAGATGTGGGCGGAGAGGTGAAATCAGAGGGACGCTTTGAGGACGAGGAGGACTTGGAAGGGCTGCTTGATTTAAGCTCGTCCCGTCGCAGGCTGCTGATCGGCTCAAAGTCCTGCTCCTTCATGATCTGGTACAGATACTCGATGGGGCCGCCCTGTATGTCGGCGTCGGGGATGCCGATCTGTCGGAGATGGGCACGAGCGTGACTAGAGAGGCCCTTGCGCGTCTCGTACCAGCAGCCGCAGAGCTGGCAGACGTGGATCTCATTGTTAGTTTCTGAAGCTGTCAAAAATAATAAACGAGAAAAAAAAAAAAGGATAGAATTGTTACAAAACTATTTTTTTTTTATCAAATATCTTTAATAAAATACTAAATACAACAAATATGATTAGAAAAAACTAACTTTTCCACCGCAGCTCTGTGTTTCACTCTGTTTCAGCTTCAACCCACCTAATGTAAGCGGAGCATCAGTTTCCAGCGGAGCCCACAGTGGCTTGGTGATTGTTTTTTGGTCTGACAGTGACGAGCTGCTGCCTTCAGTCGGCCTAGAAGAAGAGGGAGAGGACGGGAAAAAAGACGCTCCTGCCTCTTTAAGCTTGGCCGGAGATCCCTGAGTGGTCATGACCTTCGCCGCTGTCTTGGAGGAAGCATGAGCGTCCTCCGGAGGTACAGGTGTCTTTGGCTCCTGCTGGGATGTTTTCTTAGGTAACGGTGGAGACACAGATGGGGCAACATCTGGTTTGAGGTCTTTGTCTTTCTCCTGAATGAGCTGGTAGAGCAGCTCTATGGGAGCCCCACTGTTTTCTGACACGGTCACGCCGAGCTGGCGCAGATGGAGGCGAGCGTGGCTCGAGAGGCCCCGTCGTGTCTCAAAGTAGGCCCCGCACACCTCACACACTACGGGTCCCGAGTTAGCTGCAGACACATTGAAGTCAAAGAAAGATTGTGAACGCGGAGCGAAAAGGGAAATATGGAGAGAACAACAAGTATGACAAAACAAACAGTGATCAACATATAATATGATAGCCATCAGTATGTTCAAAACAGACAAAACTGTGTCTATATCAAAAACAGAACTGTAATCATATTTAAATGTTTATTTTTTTAGTGTCATGCTTTTAAATTTTCTGGCTTTATACGTAGGATTTTGCATATGTCATTAATATAATGGTTTGTTATTTAAAACTACTATTACCATTTGACTGCTCAATAGTTTTTGGACATTTTGTTTAGAAAAGACTGCGTTTTTTTAAAAGGATTTTTATGCTGTCTCAATTTAACAAACTTGCTTTAGGGATGTGACATATTGTATACAGTGGGACAATAATTCACTTATATTTAGCTCTTCTTAGTTACTTAAAAGTGGACTATAGGATACACAGCAATTTTATTACTGGTAAACTTACCTTGAGAGTCCATTTACACCGAATAAAGCCGGCGGTTTATTTGAGAGGAGTTGTCGTCTTCTTGTAGAGTCCTTAGAAATCATATCAAATAAAATAAATAAATAGCAGAAATGATTTATGTTAACAATAAATCAACATTTCGTCATATTTTTCTTTGATAAGAAATAACCAACGTAAACAAAGCGACACAACTAACATACCGTGTGAAATCTGACCATTCAAAAACGTCTTACTGGCAGTTATCGTTTGTAACAATATTGACTTATTTTCTAATTTTGTTGCTCTAATTTGAACTGATTACACAAAAACATACGACGAAGTAAAAATTTCGTTTGTATTTTTTAAGTAAAAGCTAACTTGAGCTACCTCTCTAGTCTTTTGTTTACATTTGTAATCCTAAGATTACCCGCATGTTATTAGCGCAGCTCCTCATTCAAGTGAAGCACGAATGAACTACAAATTATACACATCTGTAATTTCAGCCAATAAATTAAACCATCAGCAGCAACAAAATTACCTTGGACATTCAAGAAACCGCTCTGCACATCACTCTATGAGCTAACCGGAAGTAGCATGGTAAGCCGCTGGAACTGTTCTTTTCAAAATAAACGTCGCTATCTATCTATCTATCTATCTATCTATCTATCTATCTATCTATCTATCTATCTATCTATCTATCTATCTATCTATCTATCTATCTATCTATCTATCTATCTATCCATCCATCCATCCATCCATCCATCCATCCATCCATCCATCCATCCATCCATCCATCCATCTATCTATCTATCTATCTATCTATCTATCTATCTATCTATCTATCTATCTATCTATCTATCTATCTATCTATCTATCTATCTATCTATCTATCTATCTATCTATCTATTTATTTGTTTTTGGGCACATTTACTTACTTGTTGTACATTTGATGTACATTTTACCTTTTTAAATATAATAACCTAAAAAGCTGAAAAAACTATTACATTTTTCCAGCCTAGTGGGTACCAGACAAAAATCCCATTTACTTCCCAGCCAGAGCAAAATTATCATTAGCCCTTTTGTTTATTATTAAACATATTTTTACATTTATTTATTGTTAGACTTAATTTAGGGAGATCATTTTTCTCTTTTTCATCGACACTTTTGGATTTCAACTTCACTTATATTTGCAAAAGATAAAAAGTGTTTCCTAAACATGTCGCCACAACTTATTATTTCGAAGTTAAATTATCTTCGAGTCGTGGAAACGTCAAAAGTCAAAAAGAAGTGTAACCTGGGTCTCAAACTCCATGCTTTTATATTTAAAGCGCTACATCTGTACTTCCGGAGGTCACAGCTGTCCTGGAGTACTTTTTGCGCAGAATCTCTCTCCTTGGGTCCTCTTGCCTTCAGCAAGCCGTAGATCTCCGTAGCCAAGTTTTCCACAGCTCTGCGAAACTAAGGTGAGCGCGGAATATAAAGTTTGCATCTTTAGTTGAATGTTATTTTAGGAGTGTCTGCATAGTTTCAGGAAAAATGTTTGTCCTCTAAGGAAAGAGGAGCGCAGGAGTATGAGCGCAGTAGACGGAGCTAAGAATAAGCTAAGCCACAAGCATTCAAGCAGGCTGTCCGGGTTTACTGCTCCCTCCTCCTCCTCCAAGAGTTTCTGGCTCTTTCTTTGTTCCTGAAGCGCAGCTTCCTGCTCACACTGGTCGGGTCTGTGCTCGTGTATCGACTTCATTGTTGAAACTAATTTAAATGCGAGGTTTTCTGCAACATCAAATAAAAAGGTGAAATCCACTGCATTGATGTTTTACTAAAACACCAAAGTGACGCAGAAAGGGATTTTAGTATATTTCTAAATGAAAGCAACAGCAATTCCTTTGCATTTAACGCCTGCATTCTCCAGTTTACCAAATAAGAAAAAAATGTTGGAAGTGCGCATTTTGCATAATCCCTATATTAGCGGATAATTATTAAATAATTTGAAACGTGTTAAATGTTACGTTAACGCTGCAGCCAAATGGCTTATTGTTTCAGCTGCACCTCAAAATAATTTATCCTGCATTAGGTATCCCCCGTCTTAGCTTGTGCTAATCATGGTTACATAAGCATAAAAGGCCATTGTTCCCTACTGGCAGACCGTGACTTGCATGTGACCTCCAGCAGGTGTTTGAAAGGGGACTAATGTTAATACGTTGCTTTTAAACCAAAAAGAGTTACATTTCAAATGCCATGTGTTACATGCATGTGTTTTTTTTTCCCCAACCATATATTACCCAACTGTCTAGTTTCCTTCTCAGTTTAGATGTTCATTCTGGTGTTTTTAATGCTTTAAGTATTTGTCTCCCTCAGTTATTCACAATCATGTCTTCTGGAAACGCTCAGATTGGAAAGCCTGCGCCAGAGTTCAAGGCCACAGCTGTGGTCGATGGCCAGTTCAAGGAAATCAAGCTGTCTGACTACAAAGGTGTCTTTTTTTTCTTCTTCTTTTCCCCCCCCCAGACCCGTTTTATCCCTGGAGGAAAAAATAACAGCGTGTGCACTGTATGTATCTAATGAGAACCAGAGTTTAAACATTTTTCTGTGTCCCCCAGGGAAGTACGTGGTCATCTTCTTCTACCCTTTGGACTTTACCTTTGTGTGCCCAACTGAGATTATTGCCTTCAGCGACAGAGCAGGGGACTTCCGCAGTATTAACTGTGAAGTCATCGGCTGCTCCATTGACTCTCATTTCACCCACTTGGCATGGTAAGAGGTTCTTGGATGTAAATTACTTGTACATAGCTATTTTGTTCCCCAACTCAACAAAAGACGATGTTTAAAAACTTCTAAAATCAAATTGGAGTGTCAGGAATCCAAGCTTCTTGTTGTTTTCAGTCACAAATTAAATTAAAGAGAGAGTTTCACCAGGCTGTCCAGGTATTAAAGTTTATGTAATATCTGTTCCATATGAAGGGAACTCTGGCCTAAGAAGAACCCACCCTACTCTATCTGCTGTCCTGCTGCCTTTCTGCAGCTGCTGATAAGTGTCTTAATAACGGCCTTCAATTCGTCTCACTCCTTCTAGAAGGAAAGGAGGTGTTGCACAACTTGCCTTATCTTCTGTTTATATTAATAATGCCTCCCTCCTCCACAAAAATAATTGAAACTATTTCAACTCTTGTGTTTCTTACATCAGCTGCTGAGTTGCTTTTTCGCCTAAAGTCAACTTATAGAAATGTTGCCTCCTGACTTGTTGCTGCTATATCAAACGGCTACTTTGTGCTTTCTGAAACAAAACTTAATGTGACAGTCATTAAGTGTTGCCAGGGATCATTTTCTTCAGAATATGCGCATTATATATATATGTATAAATGTTGGGTTTTTTTTGTTTTTTTCTGCACCTCTTCAGGATCAACACACCAAGGAAAGAAGGAGGGCTGGGTGCCATGAAGATCCCCCTTGTTGCAGACCTCACAAAATCCATTTCCAGAGACTACGGCGTGTTGAAGGAGGATGAAGGCATTGCGTACAGGTCAGTTCGACCCCTTAGATTAAAGTTTTAGATGTATATATTTTTTCTTCTCTTAGGTGGTTAAAAAAAAAAAGAACATTTGTCTAAAAGATGGAACATGACGTTTAATATATTTTTGCTGATCCCGGGGTGTCATTTCGTTCTCTCAGGGGTTTATTTGTGATTGACGGTAAGGGAACCTTGAGGCAGATCACCATCAACGACTTGCCTGTGGGTCGCTCTGTGGATGAGACCCTGCGTCTGGTGCAAGCCTTCCAGCACACTGACAAACATGGAGAGGGTAAGTTGATCCAGTTTCCTCATTCAAATTATTATACACACAAGCTAAATGCTGCGCTTTGAAAACCACTATTTTCTTTCTCAAAAGGTGTCTATGTGGAGAGATGCATGAAGATCTCCCATGCAAGATTGTCAAATTAACTTTAGATCTGTAAATTCGTGCTTTACTACTGGAATCACATATTCTGTGCAATAATCTGGTGCAGTGTCTTCATGTTGCAAAGCAACCAAACCACAAAGCCCATGAGGCAGAGCAGTAAAACCTCAAATTAATTCTGTTCCTCAAACCTGCCTGTTGCATTTGAGTTTAAAACTAACATGAAATTAATCTTGTTGCCTTGACCATGCCCAGCTTCAAGTTCTTATTTACCACAATGTGGTTTTAAACACAGGAAACTTGTGGTCAGTCTACTGAATATGTTCTGAGAAAAGCTGTTGAACTTGGGTTACATAGAAGCAGACCAGGCTATATTTAACCAAAGTCATTAAGTGGGTTAAATATGAGCTTTGGGTAATCTTGGATCTGAAATTATATTATAACTGTGTCCATATTTTTTGACTATTTTTGCTGTCCTTTAAACAGTAACACTGGTGGAATAGTGTGACATTGCAATATCAATGTTTGAGATATTGCTCCTACTAATATGATCCACACTATATATAGATTTCTAGTTGCTGGTATTTTCTAAGATGATGATTGGGGAAACAACCGTGACGATGACGAGAAATGGTCAGAAAAATTTGGGTTCTAAATATAATCCTAAATATATAATTCAGCAACAGTATCATAGTTGCATCTTTTCCTTATATTGGGCAACAAGCAGATTTGGCTGGTCAGCTGATTAAGCCATGAGCTCAGGTAACAACGAGGATGCAGACCTGCTGTTCAGAGAGGAGCTGCGTTCATGGGAGTGAATGGTGGCAATTCTTCAGTTTTCTGACTGGAAATGTTTTCTTATAGCATGAAGTTGTATTTAATTTGAGTGAGGGGAGGATGGTAGCATCTTTCATTCAGCCAGCAAGATCGCAGCTCTTTACCCAACAGCATGGTGGGGATCTTGGTAGTTGTAAAGCCAAATTTAAATTTTATTATTATTTAAAATAATGCCAATTATCTTAAAAAATACAAATTTAAAAATGGCTTGGCTTTTTAAGGTGCAAATTGGAGCATGTGTTTATTTTGGTAATGTACGAAAAGTAAGACAAAATTCAAGAAAGGGGAACTAGTTTATTGAAGAAGCATTTTTTTTTTTTAAGTACTGATTCTGCCCAGTTTAAATGTTTTCGCTGATGTAATTTATGTTTTTATAATGATGCAAAAGTTGTGACCCACTTTGCGATACATGCAGGGGTTTGTTGGAGTTATTTTACACAACAGTTAAATACTTGCTACCCAATCATTTTCACATTCTCCTCTGAAACTGTAAAGAGCAGCGAACAAATAATACACTGAAGTTTTACAAACATCTACTGCGTCTGAACATGTACTGCACATATTTATCAAAAAGAACGTAATGAAACTGAAGTAGCTATCTGCCTTCACATCTTTATTGGTTTATCCTCTTGGACATTCACACACGTGTACTTTGTCCTTTTGATAACATAGTTTATCAACCACCTCTGACACTTGAAGTAAACTTTATCCCTTTTCTATCTCTGCACAGTTTGTCCCGCCGGCTGGAAGCCTGGGAGCGACACAATCATCCCTGACGTGGAGAAGAGCAAAGCCTTCTTCTCCAAGCAGTAAATCCCAAGCTCTTCTGTCCAGCAGACTGTTCATCAGTACAGCACTTGTTTTTTTTTTTTTTTTTTTGGATTGGAGGTTTCCCTGTGAAATACTACAACAGATCTCACCCATTAGAACAAACTTGTCAACTTCCTCTCCAAATATCATCCTTTAGGCTACAGTTGATGGGATAACCTCTTAGTCTCACGCACTGAAACTCTAGTTTAGTTTTGCTCCCTTTTGTTTTTTTTTCGTTTTTTTTTTCAAAAAAGTGATATTTTTCCTTATCATTTGCTACCATCTCTATTAAAACTGTGGGAAAACAGTTGTCTGCTCTGTGCAAATCATTTTTTTGAATCTCAATTCATTAATGACCTCTAGGTGGCAGCAAAACTCTAAATCCGACTTTGAGACTCTAATCTATGAGGGGTTTTCTTTTCTTTTCTTTTTCTTCTGTTCTTGGACCTGAGGCAGTTGAACAGCTTTGCCTGGCAGAAGATCACAGTACGTCACAAAGCTGCCAAGTCTTGGTTAATATTGGAGTTATTGTGGTGGTTGACTCAGCACAACAATCAGCTGTTGCCAAATGGCTCCAGTTCCTGTTAGGAAAGTCTATATTTAATTTAAAATTCAGTAGAAATGTTACTCTAAATGTTAGTCATTTTGACTGAAACCATAATATTAAAGTCTAAAAGTACTCCAAATTAGTAAACATCTCCTTGTATAATCACTTCTGTAAATGACTGAAAATTTGACATTCCAAAAAAAATGTGTAAAATATTCATGCCGGATTTTATTTAAAAGGAAAAGCTGTAAACATTTAACCATTTCAGTCGTGCACCATTAGTACTTTAGGGTTTTTTTTAAATCTGTTGAGTCTAATCATTGGAGAAGGTGTGAAGATATTGTTGCTCTTGTAAAGATTGTTGTCATTTCATTCATTTATTTTACTCATGTCTTAACTAATTAAGTTGTAAAATTTTACAATAATTAAGTGAAAAAAATTCTAGATTCTTTTGTTGGGTGTTTATCTGTTGCATGAATTTTTCATGTTCCTAAATAACTATGCTGGGGCCCACTTTAAAGGCATTAATATCCTTCAAATTTGACGTTTTTCATACCAAGTCTTTCCGCCAGCTTTTCTTTCCGACTACTTTTTAACTTGAACGTCATTACGACATGTTTTCATGGAACTTTTTTCTCTTTCCTGAGCTGTTGATCACAAGGCTTGTTTTGGGAAACCAAAAGCAGAATGGGGGGAAACTCCCTTCACTAGAATAAACTCATTGACAAACCTCTCTCTCGCTGTGGTGTGAAGGGGAGAGCGCAGCCTCTGACTGGCAATGTAGGAGGGAGTTCCCGGAAACCTTGTCGCGATATGACGTCCGCACGCAACATTTGCCATATATGGGTTTACGCACGTACGTCAATAAGGAGGGGAGGAGGGAAAAAGTCCTACGCTGGGACGTTTTGGCAACTTCTGGCGTAAACTTTTGATCGGTGACAACAATGTGGTTATATTTACGAGAAATACGACCGTGTTTTTCAAAGAACAGACATTTATAAGCAGCATGGTATTTTAATTACATGCTTTCTTTTACTTAAATATTATCGTACAGGTAAAAAAAAAAACAACAAAAAAAAACAGAAATACAAATAACTTATACACTTAAAAAGCGTCACAAAGGGCGAACAAAAAAAAATGTAAACAGGGAAAGCCAAGACGACACTTTTAAAAACGCGTTCAAAAATGCCCCTAAGTGTTTCTTGTAGGCTGATTGTAGGATTTCTTTTCTGGCCTTTTTAAAGCCACATACGTTTCAGTTCTCATCCACTCAGCGTATAAAGTCTTTTGTTTTTCAGTGCAGTTTTTGTCCAGTGTTCATTAAAAAGTGCATAATTTCTTCAGTAAGACTTCACTTTCGGCGCTAACATGAGCTGGCAGCCACTGCTCACATGAGTCATGACTTTCTGTTTGAGCTGGGCCACCTGCTCCCGCAGCAGGGAGGCCGTGTTCGACAGTCCGGCGTTGTCCGTTTTCAACACCTTCACCTTGTCCTCCAACCGGGCGATGCGCTCCAGTTTGCGCCTCCGACACTTGGAAGCTGCCAGTCGGTTCCTCAGCCGCTTGCGCTCCGCCTTGATCCGCTCCTGGTTCTCCAGGTCGATGGGGGACATAGGCGGGGAGCTGTTGTCGCTGCTCTGCATGTCGGGGACCGTCTGGGGCTCCTCTTTCAAGCCCCCGAAGCGCTGCGAGTGGACGCCAGCTCCCGCCAGAGAGTGCTGGAAGTGGTGCGACCCGTGCGCCACAGCCTGGGGATGCTGGTGGTACTGGTGGTGCGGCAGGTAGCTGATGGTTGTGGACGGGTAGCTGGCCGTGGAGGTCAGGCTGGGATTCGTGGTGCAGCTGCTTAGGGTCGTGTACTCCAGCGGTTCCGTCTGCATAGAGTGGGCGAACACGGCGCCCGGAGCCGGACACGCGAGCCCACCAGTGCCGATGGAGACGTTTGGAGGCGCCATCTGGTTCATCTTGTGCAGATCGTCCAGGGCTTTGACGAAGCCTTCTGCGAACACCTCCTGGTCCTCTGTGATGCCGCGGTTGTAGAGGTACTGTGCGGGGGTCGGCGTAGTGATGACCCCGTTGCTGCTCTGGATGATGAGCCGCTCGAGTTCAGGCGAAGCGAGCTTCAGCGAGCCCACGTCCGCGGTGCCCGCCGGGTAGAAATCACTGTCTGCGCGCAGGTGCTGTGTCTTGAAGCTCGAGTTCCGATATGAATCGGAGAAGTTCAAGTTCATATTCTGCTTTAGCAGCTTGTAGTCTGGCAGGGCAGCGCCTGGATGGCCATAAGCAGAGAGAAACGAGTCGTCATAAAAAGGCTGTTCCATTATTGTGGACATATTGTGTGTTTTTTCTTTTTTTAAAAACGACAGTCAAATACAAGAGTGCGCTGCAAACGATGCTGCTGTGTCCCAAATGTGCCAATCTCCAGCGCAAAGTCCCGCTGTATTTACTAATGCTACGAAAAACAGCAAAACTTCCAAAACATGGGAACTGTACTGTACCAAGTCGTCGGTTTGTACCTTTAGATGGATTCAAAGCGGAGTCCAGAGATTTATTCAGATGTTTTCATTCCTCTTCTTCTCTCTGTAAGTCCTAACTTGTCCTCAGTTTCCTTATTACTGGCAGCGGCCGAGGCGCTCCTCTGCTTTTAAAGCGCGTCTCCAGAGGAGCCCGCTGATTGGCTGCTGCGTTAGAGGTCCCGCCTACCGTCGAGAGATTGACATTGACGTTGTTGCCAGTAATCAAAGGCCATAAACAAGACAAGGGGAAACTCGGTGCAGGTAAACAGACGACTCTTAAGTTAAATCCACATTTATGTATTTTCTTTTAAAGAAAAGTGATTTCGAAAGTATCAAAAATTTAAAATAAAAAAAATAAAAGTCAGCGATGGAGCCTGATGTATCATTAAGTGATCAGCTGTTCTCAAGCAACCAGTTTTCCTCTAGCCCATGGATATATAGTCTGGCGCTGAGTCATGCGATCCAAACTGATACGGACCGCTCCATATTTGGGTATCCTGAGCACCAGTTCCTCCCTGCCTGGAGCAGGAAGTCAATCCCATCCTGGCCCGCTTCCAGCTCCTGACATCGCTGTGGGAGGAGTAGGAGAATGTAATTCTGCTCTCTTCCAGCCAGAGGGCAAGGAGAAGATGGGTAACTGTCAAACATGCCCAAAAGTATCTGGCAACGACTTGGTACATGACAGAGTAGGGTTAGGGTTATTTAAAAAGCCCCTGTTTTGTTGAGTTTTGGCTACCTTGTTTTTAATAAAATAAAATAAAAACAAAGAGGAAATCTGGTTGTGTCTTATAAATTTATGTTTTTCTTTATTGTAGCTTGAGGCATTCCTGGATTAGTGAACTCATGACACATCTGCTTAGGTATTTGTGACGGAAGACATGTTCCCTGAACTGAACACCTGTTTGATAGAAAGACATTTTGTCTTGCCTGTATGGTAATGACCTCTGATTCAGTGCCCAGAGGGCTACACACCCACACTCCTTTAACTTTCCAATTTTTCCAGCGTTCATGTCAAATTTTCCAGGCTGTATAGATTTGACTGCATTTCTTGCTCCAACTTTATTCTCAAAACTTGAAGGAGCTCATATTGCCGTTTCAGACAGATGGTAATAACTTAGGTTTTGGACCCACATATGACATAACTACACTCTCAAAATGAACCTGTTCTCATCTCTGCTTTGTTTATTTATGTCGGAAGTGTCTTGTTGTGTGACAATCATTGCAAAATTCCCTTAAGTAACACCGCCGGTTTTTCAGAGAAGTTCTGTAACCTTAAGCTATATTTTTAAGGTATCTGATAACAAAGCACAACTACACGGCAAACAGTGCCTTGCAAAAGCAGACATAATTCATTAACTCTTTTACATTCCCAGCTTCAAACGTCAGTTTATTTTTGCTTGGATTTGATGTAATAAAGTTACAAGCAGTAGCGAAAATTTGCAAAGTAGAAGGAAAAAGACGTATAACAAAGAAAAACCATCCAAATCTATAGAGCAAATATATTCAACACCTCTTGGTCATTTCATTTTATTACATTTGCTGCTGCAAGTCTTTTTCAGGCTCATGTCTCAGAAACTGATATGCATAAGCTTGGTCAAGAAATAAACATAAACGTTTTCCAACCTTTGCACTTTAATTTTTTAAATCTTTATGTTTGACAAAGTATTTAACCCTTTCTCACAATCACAGGTGTAAAAGGATTCGTTGTTATCTGTATGTACAGCCATCAAATGCAGATTCATAGAAATTCTCAGAGCCGGCATGAGTCACAATGCTGAACAACAGAAGCTGAAAATGTGAATCTTTTATTTTCTTATATGGGAGAAAATGAAAGAAATACCCGATCCTCTACGTTTCTTACGAAGCAATTCTAAAATTCCAGATAAACGTTGTTAGGTAACGTGATGACATCGCTGTGGCATTGGGCTTGTATCAGATTTCGTTCAACACCTCCAGAGCTTCACATGTCATTTTGTCACAGGCTGAGTAATAGCTCTTTAATTTTTATGTGTAAAATTGGATTTGTGACGCTCCAGAGTCCATCTTAAGGCTACCTTGTCATTATTAGGTGTCATGCAGCCCTTACATTTTTTACACTCCCTCTTTACAGTAGGGTGACACAATAACTATTGATTCATCTAATATCCTGGATTCAGTAACAATATTCAACCTCATACTGTAACTCTAACTTTTTCCACTTTTGGTCCTATTCCAACCTCACACTTCAACATATCATGTAATAAATGATGTGGGATAAACCAATCAGGGGATAAACCAATAGTGAACACTTGAGGGGTGCTCACATCAGGGGTGTCCAAACTTTTTGCCACGTGTCAAAATTTCTAACATATTTCTTTATGCAGACAACATCTTTCAAAGCACTAGCAGGTCAGAAAAAAAATCTATTTGATTCTTAATATTTTACCCACTACAATCAAATAATCAATTAAACAAATCTGATTTTAGGAACAGGGTTGTAGATCCAAAACTTCAAATGTTTACCGCAAGATATTTGTCCTTCCTTGGGCCCGAATTTGAGCACCGTATAAGCGTTAGGACGGCCTAGTCAAAGTAGAGACCTAAATCCAATTGAGAATTTGTGGCTGCTCTGGGAGTGTGGCTTTGAGCCCGAGCCATTTTGAAAAGAACAATTGGCAAAAATCTGCCTGTAGATGTAGAAACTGGTGGAAACATACCGTAGATAGAAGACGTGTAACTTCATTGTCTGCAGAAGATGTAAAGCACGGAGTCATCGGGTCTTAATTCAGATAAACAACACCTGCAAAAGTCACTTCTCCTTTCTGCTCCGCATACATGGACTGTTGGTATGCCACAGAATATCTTAATAAAATACACTAAAGTTTGTGGTTGTAATGTGGCAAAAAGTTGAAAAGCTCAAGCAGCGTAAATATTTTTGCGAGGCAACGTTTTTTTCTTTCTTTTTTTTTCTTTTTTTCCTGAAAGTATATGTCTGATGCAACTTTGGCCGGCGCTTTCGGCATCCTTCCCCTCCCTGCGGGAGTCAAAGGTTAGGGCAGCAGTCATACAGTGGTCAGCTGGTTCCAGACTCCTCCCATTGAAACCTCGGTCAGATGTGATGATTCTCCTGTCAGGGAAGATAAGCACCGGGGGAAACAGAAAAACAGAAGTCGATTAAAGGAAATGGACTGAAGTCACTGGTCAGTTCCAGTTTCAGCGTGACCTCATCTCTAAAGGTCATAAAAGTCATGATCATTTTGAGGAATGTCTCATCGCGTTATCAGTTATGATTTATTTATTCTTTATCCTTTAATGATCCGATAATGAAACATTTGAATAAACGTGACTTCTGCTCTGAGATCCTAATCGGTGCTGCAGCTGTAAACCATTTTTAACTTTGTTCACATGAGCATAATTACATACAGCTATGGGCAAAAATTCAGAGAAGCAGAGTGCAAGCACCTCATACAAGCAATTCTGTCACTTTCTTTGAACACGGCTATGATTCACATTGACAGATAAGAGCACGGAGAACAAAGCAGCAGCAGAATGAGAGGCGAAAAAAACCCCCATGAAAGTAGCAAAGGAGTGTGTAGGTGCAATCAGGCGCAGTGGAGCCGACAGCGCCTGCGGCTGAGTCTTATAAAGACACTTTTTGTGTTCTTTAATGGCCATTAGCACATTGTGGTAGGACAGAAAGGCCTCTGGCTGAGCCTGGAGGAGAGACTGAAGGCAGGTGAGCCGAGTGAGGCAGGAGCCTGAAGCTGCACCTCAGAGGAAATTAACTGTTTTTATCACTTCTCTGCTGCACGGACGCATCATGAAAAGAATAGAAAGCCTGTAATGTGAGCTCCAAATCAGCGTTGGTGTAATCATGAGTCATACTTTCAATTGTTTTTATTTATTAATTTTTTCTTACCAAGAAATGTCTGAATCATCAAGAGATAACTACAAGCAACTCGTCCGCAGCTTGTTTCTGGTAGAGGATGGGTGAAGAGAAGGTCAAAAATGTTGAATTGTGAAATATTTCCCACTACTACAGCTTGACTTATAAAGAAGTGGTCTTGTGAAAAAGTATTTCCCCCCCTTTTCCCAATATATTTTCTGTCACACTTAAATATTTTAAAAAGCAAACGCATTTTGTTAGAATAGATAAGCTGAGTGTTTTAAAATAGTTATTTCATTTCTTTCAAAGAAATAATCCGTGGACTGGACAGAGAAAAATTGAACATTTTGGAGGCTTACGGTCCCCTTACCTCTTACGGTCAACTCTATTTTGGTTATGCAAGAAAACCTTGCTGGTGAAGCACACCAGCAAGGTGACCGAAAGAAACATAATGGAGGTTTTATAGTGGCCCAGTTAAGGTCTAAAGCTAAAACTGTCCATTCATGCTGAAAACCCTTCTCTGTGGTGAAAAGAAACCAATTCTCAAAGAAAAGTGGGTCAAATTTCTCCTTGGTGACTCAAAAAACTGGTTTCCAGTCAGAGCAGAGGCTTGACAGCAGATGATGCCACCAAAGATGGCACAACCAGTTACCAGATCTTAAATCATTATTTGAAAACTTCCTTTTATATTTAGTTTGGGGAAAAATAAACAGTTGAGACACACACACAAAAAAGAATCAAGGATGCTGAGGATGCTGTGTTCTCCTGTCACCTTCTTTGCAAAACTTTAGCAGAAAAGGACAAAACCAGAGAACGCCTCAGAGCTGCCGATGTTCATTTGGGCCGACGTTAACTCTCTCCTCCCCTTCTTAAACACTTGTCGACTTCATGAAATGAAGCAGAAGTAATGTCTCTCCTGTGTCTTTGGCAAGGTCTTCCATACTGGAAGCTCGATGACCTGGAAGTGGCCTGTAGTTGTGGTGAGTCAGGTAGAGGAGACGCTCGTCGGGGGCAAAGAGATGGCCGTTCCCTTAAGGAGAGGACAGCTCATTGCCTCATGGAAACCCGAACACCGTTAAAGTCCTTTCAGACTGCGTCGATTAAATAAGAAGCAACCTTTGGGACGTGAGGAGAACCTCGTGTTCCCATCAGTCCCTTCTCCTCCTGCTTCCACCCCTTCGTCGTTAGCAGGACGCCCGTGGGAATTGAGCCGCCTTGTGCATCTAATCGTTTTAATGAAGACATCTTTTAATCAGTGCGTTCTCCGTCTGTAGCTTGAAGATAGTGCCAAGCAGCCTCGTAGCGACGAGAGACCTTTAGCACAAGACATGATGACTGCTGAGGCCAAATGAGCGTGGCAGGAAAAGACAGTTGGACCAAGCTGTCCCCTCGGGCTGACGGAACGCATATGGAGCTGTCCTTCCCACTTCCCCTCCATCCACACAGATGCTTTATCTCCATGCCATTCTGTAATAAGAAAAAAAAAATTAAAAAGCAGTGGGAAGTGGGGCAATTAAAGCTTATCTGATTTTACATGCTCATTTAATTTGTTAGTAGGGCCGGCTGTTTTGTCAGCCGCTTTGTTTTGAGTGAAGGACAAAACGATGATGGTGATGGTGCTAATTGAAAGCTTATGTAAGTCAGCACATAGCGTTATCTCAGGAACATGAAACATCTGCCGATTTGTATGATAATCATTTTTGGTTTGATGCAGATGATGCAAAATCCCATTAATGAACATCAGATGGGTTCATCAGAAGAAATCCTTAAACTTCTGCAGCTCAGACGTCCCTGTAGCTGATTTCCTGTTTGACGCTTAGACCAACAACGGTCAGTATTTGCTAACAACGTTCGTCTAATGGAGTAATCAAAACTGTTGGGGCTTCAGATTAAAAGATGTTGATGGTAAACAGTGCGTTGGAGAAGCATTTTCTCCTTTAATTGCTGACTAAAACCTCAATGTATTTGATTATTGTGGAAGATAATTACAAATAATAGATAGCTTCACAGCTACCGTAGTTAAATTCTGGGATAGTAAAAAAAAGGCCTCAGAAAAAAAAAAAATAATTATCCACATCATCCAGAAACCCCATCTGGAAACAGTGGTGGCATCATCATGCTGTGGGAGTTTATTTCAGAGTTGACGGGAAGATAGATGGAGCTAAATACTGATCAATACTGGAAGAAAACCAGTCAGAAACTGTAAAAGACAGAGTAAAAACCATGGAATGGTTTAGATTGATGCCAATTAAAGTCTCAGATTGGCCCAGTCAAAGTCCAGAACTAAATCGTAATGATTATCAAAGCAAAATTTAAAAGTTGATGAGTGAGCTGGATCTTTGTTGCTCTAAATTTGAAACTCAATGCACAAGACCTTCTGCTGAAATTGCAGTGAAAGATGATAAAGTATCGACTCGGGAGAGCAGAAATACAAAGGCCATCTTCACATTTCAGGTTTTTTCATTAGTAAATTTCAAAACCATGAATTATTTTCATTTCAGGTCACTTTGCTGCATGTAACCCATAGATACATTCAAGTCTTGTAATGAGACGAGAGAGGAAAATGTTTATCCTATTTTGACACACCGTTTAGTTTATGCTAACGCATCTTTTCACTTTAAACAATACAAGCAAAGATTCATATAGTAATTCTTTTGAACAATAAGGCCCTTATTGTATTGGGTAACAACCTGAAGCTTGCTTTTTTTATTATCTAGGTGTGTCAGTTCTTGTTCTGGGTACGACGGAGAGTCTGCTGCAGGAACTGTTGTGTTTTTATCTTGCTTTTTTCCTGCTGTGTAATATTTGCTTCTAGGATTTACTATAATCCATTCTTCCCACTGTGAGTGAAATGAACTTAAGCCACATCCTTCAACACAAGCCCAGGGCCTGATCAATCTACCCACAGGGATCATCGGATGCTTCTGACACTCTTTTCATGACTCACTGAAGGTTTTTGCACTTGGCTGCCTGAAAGCATGTCACAATGTCTTTCGTGGACTTTTCCACTTTATTTAACCAACATGGTGTCAGTTTGCAAACATCAGCTGATACGAGACCGTCACTGTCACTGTTAGGGAAATTATTTGAACTCTGCACGTTTACTTTTTCATACAAAACACAAAAAAGTTACAAAAATTTGATCTGCTTACGTAAATCTAACCTTATGCAAAAATGTACTTTCTATTAACATTAAACTCTTTAGACAAAATGGGAAGAATAACTTTTACCTTAATGGTCACTGATGATCTAAAAGCGAAACTAGAATGTAAAAAAAATAAGTAATGTTTCAGATTTTCGGCAAACACTCTTGTGGATATGAGCAAAAGTCATTTTGAGACGCTACGTTAAATAAAATGAATCAAATTTATCCTCTCTTACATCTCTCCTCCGGCCAGAGATTACATCTGGGTTTAGGTTGGTTCCAATTGTCGGAACCAGGGAGCAGAGCAGCTCCGGCCCCTGAGCTGGGGACGTTGAGTCCTGAGTCTGACACTGACCAAGAGTTCCTCTTTGTGTGAAAATAGGAGAAGTGAATGTAAGATGGCAGAAGGCCAGCGTGTGGAGGATGTGGGTACACCACATTTTCATTTCCCTTACTCAGTTGCTCTAATGGGCCAGCTGCGGTGTCAGTGTGGCAACAGCAGGCTTGAGAAGTTTCAGGAATCACACAACAGATGGATCAAAGCGTATACATTCCCCACCGAGTGCACAAGACTACACGAAGGCTAACTAATAATTAGTCCGATTTGATTGTCGTAAATAATATTTCATGCTAGTTTAAAGCCAGATTTACCTCTTTAAACAGCAATGCTATTAAAGCAGTAGTCCCTTTTTAACCAGTTGGCTTTATTTTTATATTAAAAAAAGTTTTGACCACATGCTTGTTGAGGAGCAACAACATAAAGGGATAGTTTTGGGGTGGGATTCTGTGGAGAGGTTATTAACAGTCAGCGGCTTACCCGAAGCAGTTTTCTGAGCAGCTTCCGTTTTAAGAAAAACATTTGCTTTCTTCACAGATTGGACTTAATAATTAGTCAGAGTGAGAAACAGTTTCACATCAGACTTTAATGGTTGGTAAACAGCTTCACTCTCATTAATCTCATTCTGATTCATACCAATTCTTTGTTTTAGAACGTTTGCTTGAGACAGAGCATTTCAAAGTGCTACTGCTTTTGTTTGCAGACTGTTGTCTTGGGCAGGAGAGATAACATGAACGCAATGTTTCTAAAATCAGCTTATACAGAGGTCAGATGTTTCCCAGGAGTTTAATTCTTGTTATAGGAACCAACTATCTATAGTTTTTTATTTGTTTGTTTTTTGTTTTTTTGTAATATGTCTATTATTAATAAATGTAATTTGTTTTATTCTTACTCTGCTCATCAAGCCTGGGAATTGGTAAGAATTGAATTTTGCCGATTCCATTATCAATACCACATTGATTCAGTTCCTTATCAATTCTCAAATTGATTCTCATTAAGTTAGGAAATACACTTTTTAAGCTCTTTAAGATATGTATCATTTCGTGTTTGAAATTAAAGCCATCTTAAAATAATAAGACTTTTTTTTCCCCCGTCCAGCATAATTTAAAAAAAATTTAAATTATTTATATATTTATTAAAACTGAATTAAGTAACTTTCTGACATCTAACATCTTTCTGATGACATGGGACATCGATGGAAACGTTAACAGTTTTATTTTTTGTATTACTGGCCACAAAAACAGCACACTGAACAGACATTTCTTAGCAGAGGGTTTTGGCTCACATTATTCTACATAAGGCAAAAATGCGTTTTGTGACACAAAGGGCATCCACAGAGCGAGAAAGACAAACCACTGCACTCGCGCTTGCAACAAGACGTTCTTGTGCATGTCTGCAATGCTTTTAAAGCTGATCGTTTTCGTTATTATTCATCGGGATTACAGCGAAGCATGTATGGATGCCACGGAGGATTTCATTAAGCACAATTTTTTTCACCATTCATTCTTGCTGCTTGGCATGTCTGCAAAATTCCTCCACACGTCCCGACGTTCCGGAAAAAAGATAAAAACTAACCCCCACAAATCAGACGTTTATGTGCTGGAGCTGTGAGAATGTGAGCCCCATTCACATGAGCTCAAATTGTAACATTAATCACAGAAGCTGGTAAATGACTTGGCTTGTTTACTCCTGAAATGCTAGATGAGAAGCTGTGGTATTGGTTTGAGGTTAAAGCCTCACTTCAGCCTACACAATTTCCCAGCAGGTAATTTGAATGAGAAACGGTAGCTATGTTTATCTTTCAGTGCAAAGAGGCGAGAGTTATTGTTAGATATGTCACTGATATAGAAAATAGAAGTTAAAAAATAAAGAAAACTTGGGTTGCCTTAATAGGGATTTCAAAGCTAAATAACACATCCAGGAATTAAAGAATAGAGATGGTGAAGAAGAAGTCTATTTGTGTTTGCTGTTGGAAACCTGAAATACAGTATTCAAACACTTGTACAATAGATAAGGGAAGCACACACACACTTTCTAAGTAATACAAAAAAAAAAAAAAAAAACATCTGTCCAACAATAATATTTATTACATCATCTGTAAACTTCATTTGGTCTCAGTCTCATTTCACAAGTTCATCTTTTGTATTTTCACCCCTGGTGAGAAGCATGTTATCTGAAAACATTGGAAGAGTTGTGAAAATCTATATATTTGAGCTGATAAACAAAAATTCTGCGTATTTTCATGGCAGCCAGCAATGCTTTCAGAGTACTCTACTTTCAAGGTGGGAGGTTCCTTATCTTAATGCTCTTTGGTTTTGCAGAGGGCATGGAAGGCTGCGTGCAAAACCGAAAACAATTTCCAATTCGCAGCACTGAAGTGAGGAGCCTAACTCTAAACGATAAACAAAAAACCCCCCAAAAAAAACAAGTTAAAATGTGATTAAAGTGCCACACGCTGGAAAACAAGCAGCTTAAAACTAAAAATATGACATTTACTTGTCAAAGCAGGTGTTAAACAGAACAGCAAATATACAAGGAGTAGAATTTTGGCAAAATTTAAGAATGGGTCGTAGGTTTTAGGCAGAGTTGGTAAAGCAAGTGTGGAGTTTTCATACTCAGATACCAAAACCAGGAGTTGTTTGTTTGTGTGCTTTGAAACTGGTCATAACTCCATCGTTTTTACACAATTTATCTGTTGAATGGAGAAAAGAAAAGTATTTTTTTGTCAATGATTACATCCTTACATACTGTTGTGATTTATCCTGAAGGAAACTGGCTCCAGCAACAGGAAGTAGCCTCTTGATGTAATTAGTTTGAACTTTGGGTTCTCCTGCACAGAATGTGTCACTTCCTTTCCTTTGTCCATTTTTGGTCTGTTGAGGTTAGGGAAGAGTACGGAAGAGGATCAGGGCCATTTTCTCAGAATGTTTTGTTTCAGTGGCCTTAATCTCCCTCCATAGTTTAGGTTGTCAATATAGATGTCAAAGACAAAGCTAAAAATAATTGTTTTACCTAAGTTCAAATTTGGACCATAGACATAAGAAACAAATCAGACATGAAAAACTAAACCGAAAAGCTAAAATAATAAATGTAAAACTTTTTTGAAAAAGTTCATTTGTAGTTTTAAAATCAAGTTTTATATTAAGTTACTGTCAGTTCTATTGTGCTATATTTCTTTCCTACACCTAACATTACAATTACATACAGATATGCAATCAATTTTTCGCATTTTTTTTGGGGAAAAAATGGGATTTGTGCAGTTCAGACTGATTGTAAGTTAGAATCAAGCTATTCTTGCCTGCAGTGTGAACATAGCCTTAGATTTTTACATCATTAATTGGTGTTACTAAGCAACAAAAGTTATCCAAAATTACCTTCTGGTTATATTTTAGCCTGGAATTCATAATATTTAGCAGAACTACTTAGCATGGATATCCAACTATCTAACCAGCAGAAACTCAACGTTTAGTAGGTAAACTAAAAGTTGGAAGTTAGTTTAGTTACTATTGGACTAAACAAAAGGCTCCAAACCAGATTCATGAGAAAATTAGAAACAGCTTGGCTATGTGGCAAAGTGGCATAAGTACAATCTGTAAAAACCAACAGCTAAAAGCAGGGAGAAAGTAAACAGAATGATGACTAATCCCAAACAGGTGGGACCAAAGCAATGGGAGAATCAGCTCAACACCAAGTATTACTGGACCAAAGCAGAGACAGGAAACATCAGAAAACAAGAAAACAATCACACACACAGAGACTCTGAAAATAAAAAAAGACACATCAGGAAAACACATCCGTCCATGATCTCACATCCAGTTGAATTTAGTTCCAAGATGTTTTGTGAAAACCATTTGGGGTTTTTTTTTTTCTATGAGAGCCAGATGACTCTCATAATGAATGCAGATCATGACCCTGATCAAATTAAATAATTTGACTTATAGGCGTAACAAAACCGCTAAAAGCCAAGACACCACCTCAGTCTGACTCTTGAGGATCCCTCTCATACCGGAAATCCCTCCAGCAACAACACAGGAGAGTCCAGCAGTGAACTCAAAGCTACAGCTTACCATTTCTTGTTTTACACTTCTGAACTCCAACCACAGGTAAGTGCAGTTTTTTTTTCTTTTGTTTATTTTTGTGAGTAAAAGATGTTGGTTTGTATTTTTCCCCTAAAGTGCATGTGTTTTACCTTTCCACTGTGTCTCACTCAGGAAATTCCCATCAAATTGCTCCAAGATATATTCCAGGTCATCCCACCTGATTTTCTGTCAGATTGGATGCTAATGTGTCGTGGTCTTTATCCTCAGAGGTAGAGTAGCTTGAGTAACTATGCATCCTTTGTCTATACTCAGTAATAGAAAATTCCTCTAACTCATCACTAGTGAGAGTGGGCACAAAACATCTTGCTGGTGGGTGGGGATTTACCTTTGGTCGGTACAAAGAGCATGCAACTGCAGTCAGGCTCATGTAGCACCCGAAGAAACTGGGTCCAAAAGACCTAAAATACGAAATGGCCAGCGGCTAACTTCCCTGCTGCTGCTGAAGATTAGCGTTCCAACAGCATCATCCTGCCACCACCATGCCTCCCCATGGGGATCCTATGTCCAGGATGAGGGGCAGTCACATTTTTTTAGCCAAACATAAAACTTTGAATGTTGGTCAAAGGGTTTAACTTGTGATTATTTGGTTTCATTGGACTAGAACAACTTGCTGTGTTACCTTTAGGTTCCTCTGAGGCCCTGACAAACAAAAAGATTTACACAGGAAGTACACCACCAATGTAATAAATATATAATAACAGTAATACATAATGTACCATAGATATATAAAGCCCTAAACCTATAACACAGGCTCTATAGGTGCCTTTGCTGTGGTTGTGCCAGCCACAACATACTCTACTTTCTTATTTTAGTTTGCTTATCGAGGAGGCAAATCAACACAAACCTTGCGCTGTTTCAGCTGCTGCCACTTTTACCCTCCTAAACACTGAAAAACAAAATCACTTTGACTTGCACTGAGCCACGCATGTCGCCTCTTACTTTGCTGCTGCGGCACAGTGTGTACTTTATGGGAAATGTTTACCAAGACGTGCAGAGCAGTTACAGGGAAAGGACAGTTTTTCTAATTGTGTGGTTACTGGGAGATCAGTGGTGCAAGTGTGGTGAAACTGTGTGTGGGCACACGAGGCGCAACCCGACGCTCTCACTGTCACTGGCGAACACCGAGACTCAGCACTTCTACTCTCCAAAGCTTCCTGGAAATAAAAGGCAGCAGATATGCAGAGAAGTGGATGCTGTGATATGGCCGCCTTCATTGCCTCGAGGGAGACCGGCAGAGTGCAAGTTGGGTGAAACGCGAGCAAATTGTGAGGCGGAGGGTGAGGGGGGGCTGAGGGGGGCATTTCCATGGTTGAGTATCTGACATGGGAGATCTCCAAGAATCCGTTTACCACCCACATGTTGATTTAATGAAGCAATTAGACTGTGTTATTGGTAACAACTGCACAACACAAATTAAAATGTAAATATACTGCAAATAGACTCGTATCTAGAGATCTACTTATCACATAATCTAATTCCTTCCAGTGAAAGGATTACAGTCATAATACATGCTTAGTTTATTGTTTCATTAGTCATTCAGGTCCTTCAAAATTTCATCTGCACTGTCACCAGGCTCGGTATTTACTGTTTCAAAGGCTCAGAGATGAGTGAAGCCCACTTCTATTTTATTTACCAGAAGTGGTTCACCAGACTGGGTTTTCGCACGCACACACACACACACACACACGCACACGCATACCAGCACACGCACTCACACACACACAAACTTTCCTGTCAAAGTTGAGCTCATTCTAAGAAAGTTAAGCGTGTGAGCACAATGGAGGTCAGAGGTTATTGCTTTTTTGTATTTACACAATAAGTCATGTCATTAACTAAAACTCTAAATGAGAAGTAATAAATATATCAGAAAGACATGAAGGTGGATGCCTCGGTCTTTGAATGAGCCGATCAAGCAGCTCCATCATTTACTGTATTTGCTGTTTACGACGTGCGTGTGTGTTTGTGATATTTCGGTCACTCGTTTATTCTTGGATCCTTTTATCTGAAGTCCCTCTGATGTTTCAGTCAGCATGATAGTATAGCTTTCAATAATTTTTTGTCACAGAAACGTTCAAAGGTGTTGTGCAACAGGCTGAAGGAGACGGCTTCTTTAGAAGCCAGTTTTAGCACACGTTTGAACATCATGCCCTATATTAACAAAAAGGATCATGGCTATGTCACGCGTTTGTGCACATAAAGCGCAAGTTCGGGGAATTTAGGTCAAAAGGACTAAGTTATGTGATCTTTTAGTCAGTTCTTATTGTATTAAAAGTGCAGAAAGTGTAATTTCTCATCTGGGTTTTTTTTCCGCCTGCAGAAAGGGTTGTCTGACAGCTTTTATAACTTTCTAAGAATTGCTCAGGGTTGTTATTTCAACTTCAGAGTAAATGTTTACAAGGCTCGGTTTTTCTTCTGATTAGATAAACATCGGATGGGGAGACCAGATTCAACAAATAGGCTCCCAGTTTCAGACCAAAAAAAAAAAAAAAAAACTTTAAGTATTCTTTTATTTGTTGTAACCATTGCAGCAATTCATGCATTGGGTTAGCTTCTGACTCTGAAAACCTGTTTGTTTCTCTGATTTACTTCATTAAATCCTGATTTAATGATGCTCCAATTTACATGTGTTTCTTCCTTCATTCAAGTTATGAGAAAATTTTATGCACATTTATTTCCAAGTCATAGTTTTCCTCTAGATAATGACTCTCTTGCTTTTGTTCTGGGGTTGATGCACAAATAGGCTGTTCCTCTCCTCTTCATGGACAGAGTTGTAGCTGGATTTTCCCATCTTGCATAAACTGGCATATGATTGTTTGAACAGATGAATGTGGCACCTTCAGGTACCTGAAAGTTGCGATGAGCCTGACTTATGAAGGTACACGTTTCTTTTCCTCATGTCTTGGCCGGATTTTTAAAAAAAATTTCCATGATATCACACAAGCAGTGAGCTTGAGGTGTTGCCTTAAAATAAATCAGTTTTAGCATTTTTGTTACACAATACATACCATGTGTGTCTAGACTAGCATAGGTGTCCAACTCAAGGTCTTGGCGGCCAGAATTATTTACGCGGTCCTCTTGACTGGAGATAAATATAACTTTCAATATAAAAGTTGCATTCTTAAATACTTGATCAATCAAGTCAAAACCGTTTTTATACAATGTAAAAATGTAAAATATGTTCAATGTTATTTCATTTGAAGAAGTACTCATCGAATGCAGAGACAACTATTTATTAATATTTTAACAGTTTGTCAGTTTTGTAACTACACTCTGTTGCAACCGGCCCCCTGAGGATATTCTTGATCTTTAAACAGCCCAAAATGTAAATGAGTTTGATCCCCATGATCTTAGAGCATTGTCCTCCAAATCCTCCCTCATGCCTGCAGCGTGTTTGTTTTTTTTATTTTTAGTAGTGATTATCTATTAGATCATCTATTTGTTTCTGTTCCTCAACGCTTAAACCAACAACTGAAAAGCTAAACAGCACAAAGATAAAAATCAAATGTGATGTACATATTAAATAAGTGAAAACCAAGTTTTGCTCCATTTTCTACTTTCTGTTTGAGTGTGTGACACTCCTCTTGATATAAATGACACAGATAAAACGACGTGGGCGAGCATCTTTTTCTTTGTAATATGTGATTTCCTGACGTCTTCCAGTGTGCTCACACTTGACATTCTGCACAAATTTCTGTAGATGCTTATCAGATAAATGTTCCTAATAAGGAACTAAAGTAGAAAACATGGTAGAACCATGAAGTACAGGTAAACACCACGCATGGTTACCTCACATGATGCGAAGCTGAACTCTGAACTGTTACACAAGTTGCATCTTTTATGGCCACAAAAAACGAAGAGCCCCCTTATTAAGAGAAAACATGCGTCATTTTTTTTTTTTTTTTTTTTTGGTCAAATTAAGTGAAATGAAATAAAATAAGTGGTTCTCGGGCATTATCTGTGCCGATGTGACGACCTTTGGAGATGTTTTAACCTTCATTACCCTCTTATTCGATTTGAGTCTTCGTCCAGCTCTGTACGTCACAGCTCCAGTTGTTTTAAGCTTTATTTTTATCCCTCTGCACATGTTTAGGTGAATAACCATTTTCTTTTGAATGCAACCTGCCTGACTTCAGTGGTATGTTCTCTTGTCTTTCCCTATCTTGAAGAGTACCTCATAGAAATAGGCCTCTGTGTCGCATAATATTTTAACCTCAGTGAAACAGAAAGTCGTGGGTTACGAATTTCCTCAAAAATGTAAGTTCCTGAAAATTCAGATCAACTTAAAATCTTAGTTGAACATTTATACGGTTTAAGAAGTGTACCAAAATGACAGGAGGAATAAATACTACACTGTAGCTGAAGTTTTCTACAAATTGTTATTATTGCTTTACAGGACATATGACACAGTGAGTTTATGCTGCAGCCAAAAATGTTGAATTTACTTTAGGGCTTGTATTAACATCTGACTTACATTTTACAACAAGTTTAGAGAGAAATGTTTATGTTTGGCAGATTTGTTTGTGATCTTTTTGCACTGCAGTTTATGCACAGTATAAACATGCAAGATAAAATTTCAGAATGAATTAGCTGATGCAGTCCATTTGTCCCACACAGTCAAATCGTAAATAACCAGTGTTTTTGACAAGAATGTTCCAGTGCTGTTTCTTCTGTTTGGTCTTTGGCTCTTGAGTAAATAACTTGCAAAATGCCACCAAAAAATTGTCTCTAGCAGGGAAACGAGCCCTGAAGAGGAGCTGGAAAGGCCCGGGGTATTTCTGTCTGTCACTGAGGATTTTAGGATGTCAACACTCTCTGAGGTGGTGGATTCTGTTCAGAAATCTGTAATAAAAACATCGTCGGCATGTTTTGTCACATGACTGCTTATGCTGGCATGTGCCACCTGCAGCAGAACTCAGAGTTTTCCATCAGGAAAAGTAAAAATACTGACTTTGCCAAAGCACCAAATCGCTCAATCCAGAGTCCCCCTACAGTCATTTCTCTCCAGCTCAGTTTACAACTCACTGGTAAATTCGTTCTACACTTCTTTGAAACTGACTTATCCTAAATGTTATTTAATTTCAGCTGATCTACTAAATTGGTGTGAAATTAAGGTTTGCATCGATGTGAACTGTTTGCTTGAGCTCTCACAAAGCGTTCACTCTGCACACACAGACTTTTACTGATCATCAGGTTTTGGCATAAAGAAGGTCAATGAGCAGCAGCTCCCACAGCCCCCAGTGGGTTTGGTATGACTGGTGGTTTTATGGTGAAACGTTAAGATGCTGCTGTGTAACCGTCACCAGAGAGTGAGTTCACTGGCTGATCTGAGCGCTCACCTCAGAGCACCTTGCAAAACGATTTGTACCACTTCAGCTTTTCCACATTTTCTTGCATTACAGCTGCACACCTTGATGTAATCGATCAGTATGTCATGTGATGAATCACCACAGAGCAATGCATGAATCTGAATCTGAACAAAGTGATGCGTGATTTTCAAATCTAAAAATTGTGGCTTTTACATTTGCTCTAATAACGCTAAACAATCTTGACCATGAAACGTAGAAATTTATACAACAGATTAACTTTTAACTATGTCTGCTTATTTAACTGTAAACTTTTATACTGTGGGCTGTTTACCACTGTGCCATACTGCTACCAGTAAAACTTGATTGCAATAACTGCAAGTTCTCTATCAGTCAGAAGTTGGCCAGTTTCTTAACAGTGTTCACCTGTGTGTGATTTAATCTCAGTAGTAGTTATCTAGCTTTTAGGGGAGCGATCTCAAGGGGGAAGCCATTGTTAAGATTTGTCCCCCTGTAAAGCAAAGACATGCAGGGAACGCAGAAGAAATGTAGAAGAAGGAGCTCTGCTCAGACGCCAAGATGATATATTTTGAAATGCTGTGAGTGTGAGCTGCTCATCATCCTGATTACATCATCCCCATTGTGAAGCATGGCGTTGCCATGTCATGCTGTGTGGATGCAAATTTTCAGTGGATGCTGGTTATCTTGTCAAGGTTGATTTAAGATGGATAGATTAATCTTTTTTTTTTTTTTGCCACTTTACAATTCTGAACTACTTTGAGGTTGTCTGTCACATAAAATACCATGAAAAACAACAACAACAACAACAAAATAAAAAACACAAGAAAAGTGACTAAATGTGAAAAATATCAAGATGCACGAGTCCTTTCATGAGGCGTTTCTTCATCTTGTGACCACAGTAGATGTCTTTCAGCTAATTTAGGGTTCAAATTTAATCAAAGCATACTTTAAATTAAACTCCAGCTGATTCATTTGAGCTCTGATTCTGGTATTGTGCAACACACACGGTTAATTCTTTTACATTCTAATTGTTTTTCATCTCTCTGTCAAACGTCTACTCAGACTTTCCTCGCGTTTTACATTCAAGTGCAATAACCACTAACGAATTTAATCATCTGCTTTCTATCACAGGGTTTTCTTCAGTTTCAGTCCTCCTTATCTGCCCCCCCCTCCTCCCCACCTTAAATTCTCATGAGAGTCGAGGGGAAACGGAGAGAGATGGTGAAGGGGAAATGCAGAGTCATACATAGTCATAAGAAACAAATACATATCCCCTCTGCTTCACATTTTAGCATTTCTACTCCAGACCAGCTCTGCTCGGTTTGGCACAAGCTTTCGCCGCACCACACCCAGTCATTAATAGAGACCTGTGGTGCTTTGAGATGCCGCTTCGTCTCGCTCAGACGTCTGCAGGTAGTGGAGGAGACAGGCGTGACTGGGAGAGGTCCGCCACAGCACTTTTATCAATGCTAACTGGAGTGAAACTACGAGCACACAGAGACCGAGAGGGAGCAGTTTTAGTCAGGCGACCACAGGACACTCAATTCTCCCCGGCAGTGAAACGGTTAAACTGCACTTTTGCTTTTCTCTCTCTCTCTCTCTCTCTCTCTCTCTCTCTCTCTCTCTCTCTCTCTCTGTCTTTCTCTCTGCCTCCCAGCTGTCTAGTGTCTCCAGTGGAGCTCGACGCCCAGAAATGAGGTGGAGGGTGTTATCGCTCAATCAGATTGACTTGATTGCAGCCATGAGGCAGAGATCTATGGGCTGGACTGCTTCACTGGATGACGACCTTGTCTTGTCCTCCACAGATACCTTCCTGTCCTTATCGCTCTTTCTGTCAGCATATTCCTCCTCCTACATGCGTGCGTTCATTAAGTGTGCTTTGCTGAGCATGGCGAAAGCCCTTCGGATGTTTTTCCTTTCTTGAGCAGAAGCTCTTGGCATAAGCAGTGTATTTAAAATTCAGCCCAGGGCCAAAAGCGGACCGTGTTCTGATTTTGGAAGAAGGGCGTAAAAGCGGTCGTCTTCTTCTTCTTCTCTTTCACCTGTTTCTGGGTCAGACAGCAGAGTCTCTGTGTTCTCATTGGATCATTTTATAGTGAGTCTTGACCCAGGTGACACTGACCTACAGCACATCTTATCTTATCTCCCATTATTTGTTTTATATTTCTGCTCTCACTCATTGGTTGTAAAACTGCACGTTTCTCATCTACTGCTCTGCTTATTTCTGTTTTCTGAGCCTAATAAATGTTATCCATCTAAATCAGCATTTTTTTTCCCTCCCCATTGTGCGATATTTCTTGCAATTTTTTGTTTAATAGAAAGTAACCTGTGATCTTGACACAGTTTACAAGATTTCTAAGAGTAAAATGGAGGAGAGATCCTTCAGTTTTCAAGCTTATCGGTTTCCCAGTGAAACAGACACTCTGTCTCCTTTTAGGCCTGCGATTAAAACTTTCCTTTTTGATAGAGTGAATTAAATTATCCTGAGCTACATTGATGCTTCGAAATGTTTCAGATTATCAAAAAAAGGGATCCCCTGCCTAAATGAAGGTGCTAATCTTTAGCAAAAATTGTATTTATTAAAATAAAAAAGCAACATAAACCGGTGAGCTGAAAAGTCAAAGCGTCCATTTTTAGATAAAGAATTGACTGTGATTACCAGCTGTTATTTTTAAAAGCGGATTTCAATTTTCCAGATTACTGCCTGACTTGTGGGATCAATAAATAGTTTCAACAGAACCTGCCTGACAACATGCAGGTAGCTGAAATGATGATAAGAACTATCACAAAATCCTGAAGTAAAATATCTGTCCATCAGTTTGTGGCCCCACAGTGAAGCACACTCAGGTGGGTCAGGCAGCAGCAGGGATTTTGTTCAAAGCACGCCAGCATCGTAAAGTCCTGGAGCGGCCTAGTCAAACTCTGGACTTGAATCTTGTTGAGATGTTGCAGCGTAACTTTGAATAGACCATTCATGCTTGAATGCAGTTCAGCGTGACTGAATTACAATAGAATATTAAAATCTTAAATAGCAACATAAAAGAATCGTAATCAGTTATCAAAAGCACTTTATGCTCCAGTTATTGATGATAAGGGAACAGACCTGGTTAGTTTGGAAAGTTTTTCTTAGAAAATATAATAAGGTATGTTTATATGTAGTTATTGGTGCTGTTAATATTGAGATGTTTCACTTTCTTCTCAGTAGAAAGTGGATATTCTGTGTTTAACTATGTGTCTTTCCTGGACAGATTAACTAAAATAAACGTTGCTTCCATTAACTCAATGTAACTCGCTGTCCTTTCCCATAAGGAGTAGCTACTATTCTGTGTGTGCGTGTGCTTTATTTTTATCTGACATGTTCTTCCTGTTCTCTAAACCTTGTCAGGTGACTCTTGGCTCATCAGAAGATCTTCAGAAGCCATATCTTAATATATTTGACACCTCACACACTGACACTGCATTAATTTTCCTACACCAATAACTATAGAGTGAACAAACTGTATTTAAAAATCCTCCTTCTGAAGCATAATATCACCAGTCATCATGTTATAAACGTTTGTTATCATAGTGTCTGTCTGTGCATTTATGTTCAAACTCACATAATTTGTAAATAATAATAATTTTTTAAAAAAAAATCAGTTTCGAATTACAAATTAACCACAGCAGATTTGAACTTGGACCTCCATCCATACACTTCCTATAATCAATACCCAGTTATTGTTGCAGGTTTGTGAGGAGTGCTGGGTCCTGCCTCCAGTGGTCACTGGTTGAGACACAAATCCATCCTGGACAGGGTAAACAGCCATGCACACACTAATTTGAAGGGACCAGTTAACCTCAGGGTCATGTATTTGGATTGTGGGAGGAAGCCGGAGTACCCAGAGGGATCGTACGTTGACACAAGGAGAATATTAAAACACTGTCTCAGAGACTCCTTCCTCCTCTTAGACCTTTACCGCTGGACTGAGTCACACTTCGTTTTATAGACCACTTAGCCCAAAGTGGAAAATACGATTGTGGAGAACACAGAAAACACAGCGTCAGTGCTCCATTACCACAGCACTGTCAGTAAGCACAGCAACATAACCTTGTTTCAGTGTTTGTATATACATGTGAATACTTGGAAAAGGAAGCTACAGGTGAGGAAATGTGCTAGTTATTAATATTTCTCGATTATATCTCATTGAGCATGAGCGTGTAGTGAAAATTAGGAGTGAATCATTTCCTGCTGAAAGGTCGGTTTGCTTCGTCTTTTTTCTGTCCTTCAAGTAAATCGAGATAAGACGGTTGATTTGCTTTTATCTTTAAATCAGCCTTAGTTTTCTGCCACTCTAAACAGAGCTAACGCTACCTTAGTTGAATAAATATTGTATTCTTCCTGAGAAAAGATCACATTAGATAAAGTGACATAAGCTGTTGAAATGCAAAAGGTAGCTTTTTTTTTAGAAAACATTTTTTAACACATTTGTAGAGTAATGACCTTTTTTGAAAACCAGCCTGAACTCCATTCATGCCAACGTGTGGGAGTGCAGCATCTCGTATAAATATGATTGCCACTGATTATAGCACTTCAAAAGTGCTCTCATTCATAATATGCTGAATACGCGGCGAGCTGCTAACCTCACATCCTGTGCAGCAGGAAATGCTTGATTTCCTCTAGTGAAGTGTAGGTGGGGGGTTGTTGTGTATTTTTAAGCCTGAACTGTGTTTGTTTTTTTTTGTTTTTTTGTTGTTTTTTTACACACACTGGAAGAGAGTGATTGTATTTGGGCATCTAATATGAAGATAAGCGCCTTTCCTAGAAACAGGCCTGAATAAAACTGAAGTCCATTAAGAGCATCCTGTGTGTTCTCGTCTTGAGGCTCTTTGGATGTGTTAAAATGGTGCGGCTGCATTGTGGACTATTAGTAGGATGCGGTTAGGTGTGAAGTTGTCTTATGAGCAGCGGTACGTAACGTATAGCTCATATACTGAAATTCTTTACGTTTGACGTCAGTCTGTTTTCCATCTATCTGATAGATGAAATAACTTAGAAGTAATTAGCAAAGCTGTGTGACGGTGTTGGAAAACTAATTCAAGACATGTCACACCTCCGTCTCAGACTGATGTTACAGTCACAGAGTATAGCATCACTTACATAACTTTCACTCATGTTATGACTTAATCAGGAGGAATTTTTTTTTTTTTTGGTTTTGGGCTTTGATAACAAACATGTACACACAACTTCCACCTCTGATGCCCCAAATAACCCATACAGTTGTCAGGGAAACAGTCAAAGCTCATCCCGTGTGTGTGCGTGTGTGTGTTTGTACATCTTGGAATAGCTTTGGTGACACATACGTTCGCTCACAAGCTCCAAGCCAGCAGAAACCGCCCTCCTTCACCTCCCCATTCTGTTACAACATCCATCCATCCATCCATCTGTGCACTGATCGTTTGAATCTTCGTCCATCTTTCTTCCCCTTTTAACACATTTTTTTCCTGTCTTCTCTCTCTCTCTCTCTTTCTCTCTCACTGCAAGATCTAGACTTGTTTTGTTTTTTTTCTGTCGTGTCCAATCATCACATTTTATATTGGCTTTAAATCCAACAAAAGCCGTAGCTGAAACTAATCCCTCTAATTTCAGCCGATTTGATTAAAAACACAGGAATTTGTCCTGGAATAGCAAAGTAATCTGCCAAGGCTTGTTAGTTTGTGATATCAGCATTAGCAACAGCGCTTATGAGCCATGTATGGTTTATTTTTACGGGCAGTAAAATCCCACGAGGGCGTGATGACTTCACATTGTCTCTGATTAGTGGTTCTATGTGAGGATGGGGGGGAGGTGGAAAACTCAGCCAAAACTGCTTTTCCTCTGTCCCTGTGAGCCATCTGCAACCTACATTTGTAAATCAGCACTGCTCTGCTGTAAAACTTTAATTTTCACATCTCACTGTCAAGCGAGAGGCTACTCATGTGTCATGTAAAATGCAATGTGGATTTTACAGCTACAGTTATGCCCAAGAAGACATAAATATGTCAGCGATCCAGCGTCTGTCCCCTTGTGTCAAATTAACTTTGACTCAGTGGAAAAGAAATGTCGATCCCTGGTCCTCAATCAAGTTTTATTTCTAATGAGTAACCTCGGTATCAGCGTTGCACGGTCACCTTCATATCTTCTCAACAACAACGTGTGATTTACTCACTTTTAGCCACTTGCAGAAACATCTCGATAAAAGGGAGAGATATTTAACCACATGTGATGACAGCTAACAGAGTCACATGTTGCCAAGCCTTCTTCTTCCCAAACAGGGTTTCTTCTTAAAAAAAAAAAAAAAAAGGAAGAAGTTTTCTAAGCCTAAGCCTTAAGTTTGACCTCTAAGCACCAACAAACACCACAATCTTACTATTACACAAACTCAGAGGATTATAACTAATGAAGTTCGCTAACATTTTGGCAACATTTACATGTATGTGGGAGTTCGTGCTCTGCATGTGTTGTGTGTATGACTCGTTCTGAGTCACCGCTGTCCCTCCTGGGTGCAGAGCCAGGCCAAAGAAGAAGAAGGACTCTTATGTGTGTGTGTGTGTGTGTGTGTGTGTGTGTGTGGGCGTGTGTGTGTGTGTGGCGTGTTGCAGAGAGAGAGTGAACATGTTGTTTTCATTTCTGTAAGTATCTGTGTGATTTATAGATCCCATGCATTGGTGTGTACAGTGTTGGTGCATTCCTCAGATCTGAACACCCTCCTGTAATGAAAAGCAGCTGACCGTTTCCAACAACAAACCTGTCCAAGTCTTCATCGTCTCTAAGATAATTTTCTGCTTCTGGGTCGTTCCGACGACCATCGATGTACAGAGTCTGAAAAAGGTCAGCGCATCAGTCAGTGATTGCTTCTGTTTTTGCTTTCTTGTCATGTTTAAATGTTTCAAAAGAAGAAAAAAAAATCTGACAAAAATGACTTGGGTAAATATGAAAGGAAGTTTTCAGGTATTGACTTCATTTATTCATGAAACATATGCATTCCAAACTCAGTTAGCCTTACGTAAACAAAACAAAAAAAGTGACCTCACTAAACCTGATTACTGGGTGAGCAACTCTTGACTTTCAAAACTCCCATCAACACCTGACAATAACTCACAGTGAGTATTTTCACTGGCTTCTTAAATCCTCTACATGTGGACAATTTTTTCCCTATATAAATCAAGAATCATAGCTTATCAGACTTAAGTACAGACTTTGACTAGGCCACTTCAACACCTTAAAAGGTTGTTCTTTTGGATCATTGTTCTGCTGCTTACCCAAATTGTGCCGTAGCTCAAAATAATTACCTGATATTCTACTTCAGGACTTTCTGCAGGAGACCAGAGTCTATCGTTCCACCAGTTACAGCAAAGCAACCTCCAGCCATGATACAACCACCACCGTGTTGGTGTGTTACACTTTTGCTTCATCAATCCACACAATACCTTCCCAGAAGCCTTGATGATCGTTTGGGTTTGTTTTGGGTTGCAGTGGTTTTCACCTTTGAGATCTCAACACAGATGCCATTTTTGTCTCTCTAATATTGTGATTTATGAACACAAACCCTGAGACAAGTGAGGATGTGTAGGTTTAGATGTTGTTCTGGATTCTCATGTCACCTCTTGCATGAGTCTTTACTCCTGGAGTAAATTTTGAAACCTGCTTCATGTTGACAGTTGGGTTCTTTTCAAATAATTTCTTATTTCTGTTGTTACAATCAAGTCTAATTGGCAAAGCTTGATTGAAATAATTGTTCTTATAATGTGGAATCTGGATTTACTTGCTTCATCACACGATATCCGCTTAAACAAGCATACATGCCCAAAACTATAATAACACCACATCCACCTTGTCTATGAAATTAGTGAATATTGAGTTTAAAATCTTTAAACACTCTTCACTTCATACCAAAACACTTTTTTTGCTTCAGTAATTCAGAATTACCCCTTGTTTGAAATGTGTATTAAACATTACAATGTACAACATATCTTAGAAATGGTTATGTTGTTGATCAAAAGTGTTTTAAATTCTTTCAGAAAACATCATAAAATCGCGTGTGAAGTCATAAAGTACAACCTGACAGGGAAATGTTCTGCTGTATGGGGAAGTATTGTCCTTGAACGTTCTTATGTCTGACAAATCTACAGGGTTCATACCACCAGATACACACTCATATTCATAAAAGTTATGAGTCAGCTGTCGTCCAACTTTTACCCCCTTGATCTACAGTTTCACTCTGCAGTCTAATAGGTTCTAATAATTCGCATGTTTGTCAGCGGTTCATTCAAAAGACAATAAGATGAGCGGTTTCTGGCAAGAATTCGACATATTTTGGGTCATTTTGGTCCCAGAATTAGTGAATCTCTCAAACATGTCGGAGGTTTCTGTATTTCCCATTTCAGATAACCATCAGCTTTCTGTAAAGATCAGCTGTGTTTGCAGAGTGGATATCACAAACATCTTCGCCATTTGAGATTCAGGCACTCTTTTGCACTCACTTAAATATAAATATATTGACAAAAATATGGACAAATTTTCTTTAAAATGCACAGACAACGCCTCATTTGCAATTGGCTGTAAGTCCAATTTTACAAGCTCTGTCTATATCAGAACACTCTTCACTGGATTTGTCCCAGAGTTTATTCATGGCACAAAATACAAGAAGTCCCTTCAATCAGGGCAAAGGATTTTGGGCAGTTCAGGACATTAATCTATTCTGTGGGAAAAAGAGACGCATTCCTTGCAGTGGACTTCTGAATCTGAAACGCTTGAAAACATACAAAAGTAAAGAGGGGAAACTCCCATTTGCTTCTGTGATTAATACAGAAAAATAGCTGTCAACTAGTAAGAGGAATTCTAGCGTATTTCTTGTATCACAAGCTGCTGACACATTGAGGTGAAACACATAAACAAAAGTTTTAATTATTATCTGTATGAAAAAAAAAAAAAAAAGAAAAGTGATGGTGTGGGACTTAAAACAGCATGCAGTTCTCAGCCAGCTGGTCTGAATCATGTGCCCAGGGTTGAATCAGGCTCCCCCACCGGGTGGTAACAGATTCGGCTGAAAGCTGGTCCACCTGAACTTCAGCGTGTGACTCAGTCCCACCAACAGGGGAGTTGATCGCATGGACCGGTCCCCAGCAGAGCCAATTAAGCTGTCAGCATGTGTGTGATTGGAGCGAGCCGAGCTGCGTGTGTGACTCAGGATGCTGCCTGTGAACCAAATGGAAACCCGGCATCGTTTTAGGGGTTGTTTTGTTTTATTTCAGGGGGCCCACGGTCTGCCCTGTGGGAGGAGACGGCAGGATGAAAAGAAGTAGAGAAGGTGGTTTTACTCTCACTCTGACTCTGAGCTGCACTTCTGATGTAGAGTAAAAACTTTTCCTGGCATAAGTGTAGGAAAAACACACACACACACACACACACACACAAGTGGTCTATTACACATACCAGCTGTGAATGCATTTGTGGCTTTTTTGATGAGTGTTTACGTCATCGGTTATTTGAAAAGTAAATTTGTCGTGGAGCATTTGCTTGTGTGTGTGTGTGTGTGTGTGTGGGCGTGTGCGTGTGTGTGTGTGTGTGTGCTTGAACGTTTAAAGCCTTCCCAGAGTAGTCACTTTTAGGATCATTAGCATCATTTCCCAGTGTTAAAAAGATTACCTTCAGCTGAACTGGGTCTGTCAGGTTAGCGGTCAAGCTAAATAAACACTAGCTGGAGGTCGGACCCAGGAAGACTCTACACTCATCCGTCCAAGACATGAAGGTAAAAAGCATCTAGTTGGAGACGCTCACAGAGAGAGAGCGTGTCTCAATCTATAAAGGGCTTGTTTCAAGCTGCTGCCGTGACTCACCTCTCCTTCTCCTGGTTTTACGGGAAGTGGAATGTGTTTTTAATTCTTCTCGTTTATTTTCCTCACCCCCACTCCTTCTTGCTTTGGCGAAGTCGAGGAGGGTCAGACAGTCGGCTATTGTTTGTCTTTCTGTGTGAATGTTGTGGTGTGTCTGTTTTGTTTCGTGTGCGTGTCTCAGGTTTATACCTGAGGGCTGGTAGCCTAAATTGCCCCACAAGGTGTCTGGGATGGTGGAAACAGTGAGTGTGTAATTCAGATATTATTTTTTTTTAACATTTTCTTTTTTTTTTCAAACCCATTTCTACTTACAAAACTGGCATAACTGGGCCAGCTTTAACTTTTTATGTTGTTTTTAGAGTAACTCATTGCCTGCAAGTGGAAAATCATCATAATAAATAGAAATGATCTGTCTTAATCCATAAAATGTGTTTCGCTTTGTGATAAAGTTGCTGAAGTAAATTGACTTTTTAATAATATTCTCATTTATTGAATGGGTCTGCATGGCACCTTTGGGTGTCTGGAAATGATTCCTGAAGGTGATCCAGGCTTGTGAAAATCCATTATCCTCCTTGTGACATCTTGACTGATTTCTTTTGAGTGATGACACACACAGAGAAGCAGCGTGTTCCAGGTGTTGCCTTTAAATACTTCAAGTGTGTCTCAGATTAATTTAAATGTTGTGAAATAACTTGTCGTTGTCTTAGAAGCCATAACTTTAACATAATTGGGGTTTTTTAATTAATTTTTTTTTTTACTTTTAAGAAAGATAATTAATATCTCTTAAAAAAAAACACATTTGGCAAACTGAAATGTTTCCGTTTATCGCAACTGGCCTTGTGGGACTATTTTCCCTTTAGTCACTGTATAGCACTTTAAAAGCACTTTTTGCACTTTATTAGCAAGCACTTTATTTAACACTGCATTTTAAGCATAGGTTTGCACATCAATGACAATTTGCACACAAGAAGTTTTAATTGTATTTATTAAGTACTTTTAGTGATTAGCATGTAGCTTTTTCTTCTGCTCCTCATTGACAAGTGAGGTGGTTGCCTGTGAAGGAGGACAATTGTTACTCAGCGCAATGAGCTGCTGAAAAACTGAGCAAATGTTTGTGCATGATCTGTTAAGTGTGGAGTGCTAATATGAAGTGACCCACCTGTCTTTTCTGTGTCCTCCCCAGGGTGTTTGGACAAATACTGCCCCGGGGGTCCAGACACCGTTTCCTGGAGAGGCCATTGAAAAGTGTGGAGGGGGGATTGTTTATGGGTTTTGTGGTGTTTCATTAAGGTGTAATGATAAAACATAAAATATTTATAAAAAAGTAAATGGAAATGTTTGTATTAAGAACAAGGTATTATATTTAAGTAGGTGGAGATTCTGCCTCAAATCTTCATCCTCACTGTAAGATCCATCTCAGTAGTAGGCCCAAAAACTGTGCTTTTATTTTCCACCATTCATTGTTGTTCATTGTTATGGTTTCAGTGTTGTTCCTCTTGCAACTTTGCTTCATTAAGGTTTTTCACAGATTGCTGCCCATTTCCACAAGAGAAACATGTGATTTCGTGGCAACGGCCTGTTTTACGGGAAGCGTGATCGCACATTTTATAACAGCTAAGCTAACTAAACCGCAAGTGAAAGAAAAAGTGAGCAGTGACTCAAAATAAAAGTGAAGGCAAAAACTTGGGATGTGTTGAAGTAAAAATGCCCAAAAGGCTCATTTGAACTTTGGCCTATTGGATAATGAGTAACTAGTTAGTTGTGAAGTAAAACAAATGTTTAATGAATTGACCTACTTTGACTTTTGGAACTAAAAATCACAAGTTTCCATCATAAAAAACAAATGAACAGATCTGATTGGCATTACGGGCAGCTTTAAGCAACATTCCCTTCAAGCAGACTATGAACAGCACCCTCAGCAGTAGCTGAAGAATAATAACAGTTATCATTAACCTGTGTGCCTCTAACCCTTACTTTATTGCTGCAAATGTACAGTCTTGTTCTGCCGTTGCCCTGTGGTTGCTGTCAGTCACAAACATCACCTCCAGCCAGGACCTGCTTGCTTCCTTGGAAACTTTCGGCCTATTTCTGTTTGTCTAGGGTTTTTCCAGCCAGGGGTGGCTATTTTGGTCAGATAAATACGGTGTTGTTTTGGAAGCAGAGGGAGGGTGGGGAGAGCGAGTTGCAGATGAGATCACCTCTCAAGGTTCCCTAAGCAGCAAAACAACAGGCAGCAAGACAAGACAGGAGCTGAACAAACCTGGGAACAGTTTAGTGTGCATTGAAGGTTTCAGACAGAATCTGGAGAAAACCTGCCCCGGAGTTTCTTGGAAACTGACAGAAATGTGAGAAAAATCCCTTGATGTAGTTAATCCCCTCAAGAATGAAGAATTATTATCAGTACGGAGATGCGAAAATGAAGCAAAAGCAAAGAGTCGCTGAAGCCTCTCCATCTCAGAGCATACCAGACGTGTCGGCATTTCGTTGTATTTTAACCACTTGTGTTGGGGCAAGGCCGAGGCAAAATGAGACTCACAACTTGTGGGAGTTCTTCCCAGCCGGGAAGGAGGCCACATACTACGTTTGATTTCATATTTGCATGGCAAGAATGCTCCTCGCTGCCTCACGGCCTGTCTGGTTGTCTGGTTGTGTCTGTTTTTTCAGAAGTGGGTATGACTTGTGCTGCTGATATCTCCCCATCAGAGACAATGACTAAGTGTGTGTGCGTGAGAGAGAGAGAAGGAGAGAGAGAGTGTGTTGATATGCGGTCGTCTGCAGCTCCGGCCAGGTGTGGAGGTAGACAGCCGCTTGTTCTCTTCTGCCAGGTGAAACACCTGCATGAGCTTTGAAACATAAACAGATGAAGTCAGAACCTGCTGCACATTTACTGATGCTCTCTGTTCAGCTTGGAGCTATTTGAAAACAGAACATTTCCCCTCGAGACGCTAAATTATCTCAGAGTGGCTGGGTCTTGAAGTCGCCTCTTTCCTATCTTCGCAGACTTCCTTCTTGCATTTTGGATTAATATAGTTTGTAGAAAGAGAGACACTGCAGCATTCACTGCTTAGGATTTTTTGTGTTTCACATTTTGCCACATTATAACCACAAACGTCAAATCTATTTAGTGAGATTTTATGTGGTAGACCGAAACATAAAGCAGTGCACAGTTGTAAAGTGGAAGGAAGATGACACACATTTTAAATATTTTCTGACATAAAAATCTGAATGGTGTGGCATTTGTAGCCAGCTCCTTTTGCTCTGATACCCCTACAATGAAATGTAATCCAAGCAATTTTTTTCAGGTGCTTTGGAGTTATTAGAGTTTTGCTGTGTGATTTAATCTTATTAAAAGTCCAGCTGTTTTGTGATGGCTTCAGAGAACCCTGGCAAACATCAGAAAGCAGCAGAAAGTCTCACAATATGCCAGACTTCTTCCACCTACCAACAGGCTGGGAAAGAAAAGCATTGATCAGATATAAGAGGCCAGTGGGATCTCTGGAGGAGCTTCAGAGACATACATCAAAGTCATCAGGAAAATAGTTGTGCATCGCAGCTAAGCTCATTTTCTCAGCTGAGAAAGAATTCAATACTTCCAAGAGTCAGGATGTTTAAATGCATCAGAGCTGGTGTTTCCTCGCTGGCACTTCGATATTCCAATGCTGCTAAAGCAACCCATGCGAAAAGGGGAAAAAAATAAAGAAAATATCAAAAGATCAAACATGCATTTATTTTTAATGCAAAGAACAGAAGGGCTTTTAAGGATACAGAGTGTTCCCCCCTTTTTTTTCTGCTTTTTGATTCAAATCCACAGTTAGAGTTTGTGCTTAATCCAGAAACCCAGCTGAGCTCTAAACAAGATCTGAAACCTTGGACTGAACCCCACATTAGGTTGCCAAGTCATTAATGACTCACCAGCTTGCAGAAAATGGAAGTTAGTACCTTAAGTTTAGTGTTTGAGTATAATATATCTTGCTTAATACTACACCATTGTGTTAGGGCCAAAGATGACAAAAAAAAGTCTAAAAATTTAATTTTGCTCTTTTAAAAAAAAGCACTATATGTTTACAGCTGGGTGATTTCTACTGAGAAGAAATTATTTAAGTATTTGAACAACTAAGAGCCAAAATATTAATCCAAACCACAACAGGCGGAAACACACAGAGGTAGTGACAACATGAGGAACTGACTATGAGCAGAGGAAATTCAGGACGGCTGTCTGAACGCGAAAAGGTGTGATGAGTAAACATTTATAGCCAGCTGAGGAAAAGAAAAAGGAAGCAAGTTTATCCAAAATTCACACGAGAAAATATTCACACAATGGAACAGGACACGTGGAAACCACAGAATGTAATGAACAAAACTCATGACTCGTAAAGTAGAAACCCAGAAATACCTGAACAGAGCCAAAAGAAATGCACGTGGTGAAGTGTGGGAAGCTACATCAGCTCATTAAAAGCTACCAATGGGAGTAAATCTGGGTTTTTGCTCCCAGTTTTTCATAACTTTCTGGTTTTTTTTAGGAAGCTGTCCACCACAGGAAGTGATAAACCCCTGACTTTTTGATTAGCTACAAAAGATCTCTGATGTGTTTAAGATTTTTCTTTTAGCTGTACTTGGCATGTTGTCCAACAGACTTCCTGTATTCATTTCAATAGCTGTTCCCGAATACGATTTAGCAAGAGTATTTCCACAGAATCAGATGTAGGTCATATTCGGTGGAAAACACATTTCAGACAGTGGCACCACACATCACAGAAACAAACTAACTGTGTGTTTTAAAATGAAAATGCGGCGCCAAATGCACAATCCATCCTCGTTAGAGGTAAAAATGAACTTTGGGCCAATTCACCCCTTCACTACTTATAACACTATTTCATAATTGGTTATCAGTGTATTTCTCCTGTTTTAAAAACAATGTTTGATTAATTTTCTTTATAAAAAATGTTCAAATATTAAATATGACTGACATTAATTTGATTATTATTTGATTACGCTTGATTTAAATCCTTACTCCAGTGATTGTGATTTTTGTTCAGACAGTTCACTCCTATGAAAAATTAGATTATGTCAAGCTGTCAAAGCAAGGAAATTTCAGAGACCAGCAGTTTTTAGATAATGTTTATATTATACTGAAAGAAGCTAAAACAATTGGTTCTCCAGATGTTAGCAAACCATCTCAAAGGGCAGCATAAATTGATGCCTGGGCAGAAAGAAATTTCTGTTTCAGCTGTCACTTTGGCAAATTCTCCTCCAAAGTTACAATAGGTTTCTTTGCTGCTTCTGTAGTTAATCTCAGTTTATGTGGATTGAGCAGATAGAGTTGTATTCTTTCCAATCTCAGATGATAGTTCTGATCTATATGATCTATATTCAAAGCTACATACACAGCTGTACTTCAATTATTAATTTTATGTCTGTGAAAATGCTTTGTAAATAGACTTTACTCACTCACTCACTCACTCACTCACTCACTCACTCACTCACTCACTCACTCACTCACTCACTCACTCACTCACTCACTCACTCACTCACTCACTCACTTACTTACTTACTTACTTACTTACTAACTAACTAACTAACTAACTAACTAACTAACTAACTAACTAACTAACTAACTAATTAGGTAGCTTGTTGCACCAGTTTTTTTATGGGTACCAGAGTTAAGAAGACTTTAAACAGCAGCATGAAATACTAAAGTTTTAATTGAAAGACAATTTTAAAACTGTCATTTCCCTTCCACTTCATAATTATGCTATACTTTGTGTTGGTCTATAACATTAAACCTCAATAATATACACAGAGGTCATCATGACAACATATCTTTGCTCTAAGAGCATTTCTACTTCATTATATGTTTTGTTTAAGATTTTAGAAAGGCTCAAATTGAATTCAAGAGTTACAAAAAGTGAAAACAGTTCACTTTTGAACATTTTGTTTTTGTCTGTACTCTGTGCTCTAATTGGATGCAAAGTAGCCCTCAGAAGTGCTCACGTTTCTGAGGTGTTTGTGTGCATGCTCTTTATGCATCTGCAGCTTGTTTGAGGGCAGTGGGTGGAGGGAGATGTGCCGTAAAATGAGGTCATCATCGCTGTTGATTTATGTGACAGAAACTATTATTTACACCATTGTGACTTCAGCAACATCTCCACTGACAACATGAATAATACATTTCTTCTCCACCAAAAATAAAAAATACGTAAAACAAAACGACCCAACCCCCCGCCCCCACCCCCACTTTCTCCTCATCTGCTGCTTGGGGAAGTTTACTTCATCATTACAGACGCATGTCAGCCTGGAATGAGGTGTGCTTGTGGAAGTTTGTCCCAGTTTTACTTCCGTACGTGGCAGACCCCTGCGCTGATTAGCTGCCATCTTTCATCCAGTCCAGCGAGTTTAGCCTTTTCTGGGTAATTTGTGAAATTACACAACAGGAAGCGGGAAGGAGTGTGTGTGTGTGTGAGTACGTGAGTGACTGCGCTGCACACACAGCGCCACACCCAGCGTACAATAACAGTGATTGCCACGTGCGACCGTTTCTCAACACAGGTGTCGAATTGACTCATTTCTTATATGTCGCATTCGTGAGTCGAGGCGAGCGTCAATGCATTCAGTACGGAGACATTATGCTTTGCGCTCCCAGGAACATGCTGAGATATGCCTGATTGAGAAACGCAAATAAGTGCCACGAAATAATAGTCACGGGAGTAAGTAGAGGGGGGTTCTGGATGCGCTCTTTGACGGCCAAACTCCGACAGCTTTGCTTCCCCAAGAAGCTGCGAGCCAGGCCGCAAGATCACCGCTTCCAAAGCGAGGTCAGCGTGGTCAGAGACGACGGGAAAGATGAAGAAGTGAAGGGAAAAGAGGGGGGGATGGAGACGGCAGGGTGTGGATGGGCCGGGGTGATGGGTTAGGGGACGGGGGACAGCCGTTATTGTCAGCCTCCATCAGGGAGCCCAGGGGTGACATGGAGGCAGGCAAGAGAGGAGGAGGAATAAAGAGAGAGGTCGGGGTGGGAAGTCGGCCTGAGACGAGTCACCCCTCAGCCCTGGAGTGCACATGTTTGCCGTCTCATACCATCTCTCCCCTCCCTGCCCCATCTGTTCACAATGCAGATGTGTTGGCCTGCAGCAGTGAATCCAACAACGTGTTCTTCTTGACCCCGGCTTTGGAAGATGTTTCACATGCTAACTGGGTGGGGGGGAAAGTTAGCGGAGTCTGTGCAGCATGTAGGAATGAAGATTAGGTTAAAGCTGCAGTATGTAGCTCAGTTTTTATTTACCTTTTTTTTATACTGTCTCCATTTGCTGTAAGTGCTACCAACTGTGCCATTGTGCAGCCCTCCTACCACATCACCTGTGCTAATATTGCCTTCTACAGAAATACACTGTTCCGCATCAAAAACAGCCAATCAGAGTCAGATGGAAGGTCTTAGGACTGTCAATCAGTCTTGTGTACGCTCTGCTAAATGTGGCAATGGTGGAGAAACAACTTACGATTCCAGGAAAGTTGCTTATCCACCGTCATTGGTGGGCCATGCTAACTAGCCTGGCAGGCTCTGTTGTGGTGAACCAGCTTCAGCGTAACAGAGAGCTACAGGGAGGGTATGAGCAGCATGAATATGAGAACAATTGACAGCGTTACGACCCTCTTCTTTGCTCTGATACTTTGTTCCTGACATCTGCTGTGCGTTTCTGCAGATGGACCTGGGAGCAGGTAGAAGAGCTCGATTTTAACACAGATTATCTCTATCGTACCCTTCTGTCACGAGTCACAACATAATGATAGTTTTATGTAACATTTGTATTCTTTTATAAAAGTTACATACTGCAGCTTTAATGTACCCATTTCTTCTAGACATAGTATGTAGGATTTTAATAACTACTCTAATTATAACTACTTTTTGTTTGTTTCCATGAAGTTTTCTGTCTTTACTGGCTCAAGTTTCATTCATGTCTGTTTCTTTCACAGATCTCATCACTTGTCACAGTTCCTGTGTTTTTGTTGCAGTAAGATTGGATGGGCAGATATTTGAATAGTATAATACTCAACAAAAATACTAATTGAAGACATTTTGTCCAATAAATGTTGAATCATTCAGTAAATGTGTTGATCTGCTCGGTGGAAGCACCTAGCTATTACCAGTGTGAACCCTACTTTGTCTTAAAACCTGATTTTTGTGCTGACACGATTCTTTATTAATGGTTCTGTTACTGCAAAAAAAAAAAAAAAATCCATACAAAATGTTTAGGTCATGCGCAAATGTCTGTTCTGTTTCAGTCCTGGTAATAATATCACCCGGGTTGACTTTAATAATAACCTGCAGTCACGCTGTGGAGACGCTGTCTGTCTTTGTTTTCAGATGGTTGAGAGAAAAACATGTTTTGCTGCCTCTGCCACTGCTGAAGGACTGGGGCCCAGACATAAACACTGGTGGCTGGGCAGGGAGCCTGCTGTCAGGCTGATGCTTCAGGTGGCAACCGGCAGTCAGACAGTGACCCTGGTATTTGCTATTTGAGCTCTAATGTAGAAATTAGTATCAAAATCATTTCACAGTTTGCCATCTTACAGGTACCAATTCACAGGATATTATGTTTATAAAAGTGTGACGTGAGAAAAAAATACCTGTTCTCTCTCTTTTTATTTTAAAGAAACATTTTAAAAGGATATTTGTATTGACTCTGATGCCACTAAATAAACCCTGTATGACCATCTGCCTTTAGAAATCACCTGGGGTCCGCCTGTGTGTAATTACACATTATTAACCCAGCTGCACTATTTCTGGCCTCAGAGGTTTTATTAAATAACCGTAGTTATGAAAACCAAGAAACACAGCAGAAAGATCAGGGAGAAAGCTGTGGAGAAGCTTTTCACACTTTTACCTGTAAATTACTTTAAAAATCATGCCTAATTTTTCTTCCACTTCACAATTTTGTGCTGTGTGTTGTCTTGTTCCATCGTATACCATCCGATTTAAAATGCCGTAAAGTCTGTTTTAATATCAAGTCGTGTGAATACCTTTGCAAGGCACCGTATAAAAAAAGAACCTTTTTGAAGATCCAGCAATTTTTCAGACCATGAAGTATAAAAAGAAGCTAGATCCGGCACCTTGGCTGAGCACGCCTTAAACCACTTTGTTCTTCCACCCACCGCTCATCCACTGCCAACTACAGCGATTTGCATTAGAGCGTGCATGGACCCTGGTTAATTAGATTTTTAAAGATGATCCCTTGGAAGCACATCTGAGGTGATTGTTGTCATTAAATATAACTTGGTGCAGGATTATATAACTTTCATTTGATGCCAGCAGAGGGAATAAGTCTGATAAGCAGAATATTCCTCATATTGAGCTAAAAAGTTGAAGCAAAAATCACATGTGATTCATATTTACATTTAATCTGCGATGAAGTATTCACCCTATTTGACCTAAAGAATCAAGTATGAGGAAGTTTTGGTATTAGTGTTTATTAAAATCTGACGCCTTTGGCACTACTTTAGAAATATATTAGAAAATGGAAATAATGGAATTGCAAGAAAAAAGTTGTGAAATTGAGAGAGAAAAATTAAGGGAATTACTTGGATTTATATAATTATTTGGATTTAACTTCAGATGACAGCAAATTGGATTGATTCTCCAATCACGCTTCATGGATGATTATTTGTTAATTTGGTTTAAACTTCTGGATGTGTTCGTACATTTTGAACACACTGAGACTCTAAGAATTTAAAAGGAAATAGCTTAACAACCAAAAATAAAATTTATCTACAGCATACCAAATTAAACATTTTAATTTTTTTTTTTAATCCAGGAACATAATCACAGAAAATATACCCCCTAGGAATTTCCTTTTCTCCTCTCGTTTAATAAAAAATTTTGACAAAAGAAAAGAAATCAGAAATATTTGAAAGCTAAACAACATAAGCAACAATTTGTCTAACAAATAGTTTTTATTATTACATTAGTAATTTCAAGATGAACGTTCCAGAAGTAAAAAAGGGTCTAATGAGTGATGCCAGCTGAAAAAGGAAGGCACTGCCATGTATGGATGATGACTTTGTGTTGACACAGACATGGTTTTGTTTTGGTAGCACGTAAAAATAACCAAGCATTTTTCTTACAATGATCTATGCATGAAACTGTAGTGAGATTTACAAAAGGGAAAAAAATGAGCAAGACAGATTTGTCCTCCTCCATCAAAAACAGTGAAAATTCAGACATGCACTATTTGTATTTTATCTTTCCTACCTTCTACAGCATGGTTAGCGTTAGCTTGGAGCAGCGTTTTTAGGGGTAGATGGCAACTTGTGAGAAAACCTTTAGAGACAGATGAGCATGATTGGCACATCTTGATATCCGTATGACTCTCTTATGGGAAATGTATTCAGGTGGCAAAGTTGAAGGAAGAAATATGAGGGCTGCCACTTTTATGACAATGCTTGTCAGAGCAGGAGCAGGAATGGCAACACATATTTGAATGCTGCTACAATTTAACTGTTTCACTTTGCAGTTTCTCACAAGTTCTCACTTCCTGCTGTCAAAAATCACAAGCAGATGTGGCTGACTCAGAGAGCTTTTAATCCCGGTTGTGGAGCCAGTTTGATAAGTCTCCAATCTACTGATTTCACCTGATTTCCTCCATGTCACCGGATAAATCACTAAATAATGTTTTACCTCATGAACTCCAGTTCAAGTTTGGAGATTTGTCATTAATTTCTACTATGATACCAGAGTTCAGCACTCCAGACATTACATCAACTTGTTCTGATGACTTTTTTTGAGTACACATTCTACATACCTTTATAGTTCTAGTTGCCACTGTTGGGAGCTACTAGCCTGAACCCAGTTTAAGAAGAAATATGGCTGTAAAAAAAAGTACAGGATTTCTCCGTAAAAGGAGAAGTGATCTTATTGCATTACTGACATTCTTTGGAAAAGGAAATGACTACTTTAAAAAATGTCTATATATACATTAGATTCTTGGACTGTTGCTAAATTTACAAGGCTGACCTATTCTTACAAAACAAAATAAAATAAAATAAGGAGGTGCCTTATCTTAAAGATAACCTATCATAAACATCCAACCGCTATGGACAAACGTAACATACCAAAGACATTCATTGTACTGTTCTACCGTTCATCTCGACAAAATTACGATCAGACGGATCATCAACAAACAGCTGATTCATCCTGGATCAGGCTGAAGGGATAACATTTTACTGCCTAAACAAGCCGTACAGTTTGATGGCCAGAAAGACACAACTCCTGTATCTGTTGCTGGCGAGGAGAAGAAGTCCCAGTCAACCGTCAGGGCTGACCGGCAGACACACGAAAAACAAGACAGACAAGTTCTAACACTCTGAAAGTACTTCTTCAGGAAGGAGGGTGAGCGAGACTGGGAGTGCCTGAAACAAACACACACGCAGCAGACAAAAACAAATGTGAAAAGTACTGGGTCAGGAAGGGAACACCAAATAACGGCTGGAGTCACGTGTGTGTCTGTCTGTTTGGTGGAAAGAGGACATTAGACCTTGTGACATAATGTTCAGAGACACAAACAAGACGTGGTTGTAAACTGTGTGTCTAAAAGCATTTTGTGGAAAAATCTCGTGTTAATTCACTGCAGATGTTTTATTCTTCATTTACTTGCAGCTGTATAATATTTGTCTTAAATAGGCAGATGGATGGTGCCTGTGTCTCTTCTTCAGCAAACTGGAACACCTCCCACTCATTAATTCCTGCTCAGAGAACTGCTTTTCTTACTTTTCTCATTCTGCTGGTCAATTAGTGCATATGGCGCAGCCAACGATTAATGAAAAGCAAATGAAATACAAGAAATATTTACTTGGTTCCTTATCTACACTTCCAGTCGATGGATAAGCTGCTTTAAGCAATCAAGTTTCTTCCAGGATCTTTTGAACAAAACCATGCAGAAGCAAATTCATCCAAAATTTCTCAACTGCTTCAAATATATATATATATATAGAGAGACTTTCTTTTAAAAACATGGTGCTGGGAAAACGCTGTCTTATACATTTCATGTTTTTTTTGCCTTTGTGTCACACATAAATGTCTCAGATCCTCTAAAGTATTTTTGATGTCAACACAAGAACAAACATCCGCTCGACATAGCAAGACTATGGTCCAAATCGCACCAGCATGTCCACTTCTGAATAGCTCAAAATATAGGTTTTGCAGTGGTCTAGTCAAAGTCCAGACTCGAACCCAATTGAGGTGCTGTGGCATGATCTTAATCAGACCCTTCAACATGGTTCAGTTTAAGACGACTGCAAGACGAGTGAGTCGAAATTCTTCCTCAGCGATCAAAAAGACTAATTACAGACGGATACTATTTATTATTTAGTTTATGTTGTATGATAATAAAACTAGTTTGATGAGCTGAAACCTTTAGGAGTGAAGAAGCAGGAATCTTTAAAGATGCAAAAATGTTTTAAGTGGACAGATCGGTAGCTGCTGAGGGTTCAGATGACGTTTCTACAAAATCAGGCGGTATCAGAGGCTGAATGTATTTGCATAACTGGGACAGAAGCTGCATTGACCTGTTTGTTGGAATGTGCTAAACTCCAGTTATGACACAAACGCAAGATTATTACTGACATTTTGGGTGTGTTCATTTCCAGTTTTACTTCATATTAAAGTGAATCAGACCCCACTCCCACTCGTACTTCTTGCTGGACTCGATACCCAACAAGAAATATAATTTCACCAGCCACGCTCCTTGAGTGACGAGGTTTTCAGAAAGGTGACCAAAATGAGTAGAAGAAAAAATAATTTCTGCAAACTTTCTGCAGGTTGTGGGATATTTAGCAGACAGTCCTACCTAGAGTCACAGTCATCTGTTTTGATCTGTGGGATGAGCTGCTGCGAGGAAGCTGACGGTGATGAGACAGAAATGTTCAGAAATTACAGTCTGTCAGACGGCACCTCAGAAACTGCAGCAGTAGGAGGGAAGCTTTCACACCAGATGTTCAAGCTGCTAACAGGAATCTGCCGCACTCTGTGTGTTTTTGTAGCATCTGCGATGCGCATCTCTCATCACTAAGTAAACATTCGCAGGTTTCAGATTCCAAGAAACTTATCTGACACGGTTTCCTCTCTTTCCTCGTTTCTGTTTTTGCTTCATTCACATTTTCTCTTTCCATTTCAGGAGCAACATTTTATTTTTGTTTTTTGTTTTTTTTCCACAAGTACTTCGGTAACTGTCAGCCGACAGTGCCAAACGCATACAGGCAGCCTGGCTGGATGAAACGTTACTAACATGCGAGCGCGCACAATACTTGTGGTTGAAAATGGTCTGATGGTTTATGAGGAGCAGCAGGGTAGAGCTGAGTTTCAGTAAGCCTTCCTGCTGACCTCACTACTCCTGGTTCCACAGAAAGACGCAGTTCTGTGAAATCCTCCCCCACACTTGTGTTTTCACACTTAATAACAAAAGCACAAACCTAATTTCCCCTGAAGCCTGCACTAAAACTGGAATAGATTGACCTTTGTTTGAAAATTGACGCTGAAAGAGGAAAAAAAATATAATGTTCTCGTAGAAAAAAAACAAAAACACAACATAGCTGGACAGTCTGGCTGATGGTTAATCTTTCCTGGTATGCAGAGGCTGCAGGTCTTTGAAGGCGGTCAAACGAGAACCGGGGGAACCACAGAGGTTCTGGGTCACTGAAACTGCTAATGACTAAGAAATGCAGATTAACTCATGGATTATTGTGGAAACATCACAACAACAAAGCGAGACACATCTGATGTCAAATAAACTAAATTTCATACAGCTTTCAATTTTTTTGGTGTCATTATTTTTGGTGCGAGAATGATTTCAAACGTAACTGATATATTGTTCTGTACTATTACAGAGTTTCTCTTCTAATTAAACAAATTAAACAACAACCATGAGTTTAAACTTGTACAGCAAAGAAAACAAAACACGTATGGTGTATCCCACAATACTTTGTTAACATTGGCGCATATAATTTCTGTAAACTGTTTCTCTTGTTTGTCATTGAGATTATTCAACTATCTATTTTATTAAGCTGGTTCTGTTGGCTTTAAATGCTGTGTTAAAAGCAGCACAGCATATGATTAAAATGTACTTAAAATACGACATCAAGGTCAAGAGTTGCTTGGGAATTTTATCTAACTGAGTTTCTGTGGTGTAGTTATGAGCTGTCAGTATCTTATCTATACCAAACAGAAGCTAGGAGGATTCCTACTGATTGAAGATACCGGCCCTTGAGAACAGGCTTAGAGTAAAACTGAGATCCTGGACTGAGTTCAGCCTTCTAGGTTAACTAAAATCTCAAAAAATGTCCAAGCGGTTTTAACGAATGTTGCATTTTTAGGTTTGACACTGTACCACATTTTCAAACCTATCTTATCCAAAAGAAGTGTGTATAAGAATCCACAGAATACTGTTGCCTTGAACTGGTGTGACATTTCGGAGCTTCAAGTTGTCTGAAATGGCCAACATTTACACAAAGAAGGGGGAAATTGTTGACTTCTCATTGGCAGTCGTCTCTAAAATTAATCTGAAAACTGAAGTAATCTACACACTTCAGTGCAACTCTTCCAACGTGTGTGAATGTAATGAACTCACAAACATTAGTTTTTCATATAATATATATCATTGGAGAAAAACCTGGCTCTCCTCTCAGCCTTCAAACTCTGATGTTTTCTGTTTAAAGCAGGTAGATAGATACTGACCACTATTAAATACTCTGAAAAACCTCCCTCCAGTAAGTGGATCAGTCTAACTAAAAAAAATCACTTCAAACAGAATCAGAAATAAAGAGAAAGTAAGAAAACTGTTTTTTATATTTATGCCGTTTTACATAGATATATGTTTATATGCAAGCTACACATATTAGACTTTTTTGTTTTGTCCAGTAAATATGATTTGGTCGAATATTAAAATAAATGTGTTGTTTGTACACTTGGAGTAGATAAGGTAGATCATGTATATGTTAAAACTCTTTAATTGTTTCTTAATAAATGACTAGTCTCTAAAAAAAAACAAAATCCCACATTTATTAAAAACTCCCCGGCTCAAAAGGAAAGCTTTTGAGAGATTTCTATACGCATATACATCGTTTTATATAACACGGCTCGTTTATTTATAAGAAAATCCCAGAATTTGCTGCACGCTCGCTGCCCTGCCCTGCATTTAAACAAGAATATAATTAGCAGTATCTGCTGTCAAGATAATTGCATTGTATCATGGAACTGAACCACTAATCTCCTGCCTGGTGACTGGCTGCCCAACAGTGAATGTGCCAGAGTCAGCAGGATGGTGTGTTTGACTGCGACCAGGAGGCGTTCAGGCCTGCAGCACCTCTCCATATTGTTCTCTATCAGCGGCACAACAAAAAGGGGGCTCTGCTGCAAAACGCAGCCAGGAGCAGCACTGATCGGCAGACAGTCGGGGCAGGTCAGAGGGGTGCTGCTGTGCAAGCTGGTCAGTCACGCAAATGTTTCTTTTTGATGTCGTTGGGCCCCGTTCTGCTCAGATTTGAGTGGAAAGATGAACAGCGACAGTGAAGCCTGTCGGTCTGATGGCCTACAGGCCGCAGCCTCGCAGGTGAGTTGGTGCGACATCACTTACAATGGGAGCCTGTGTTAGGTTTAGATGATTTTTCCAAACTGTTGCAGCCACGTGACTCTCTGAGTGAGACAACCAGATCCAGACAGGAGCAAGAGGAAAAACTGATCCTAGCTGCGTGGCGAACCATGGTGAGAGAAAAATCAGATAATAACAAACACACAAAGCTTCCAAGCAGTTATTTGATAATGTTTTAGAGAGACCGTAAAAGTTGAAAAAGGTCTGTGGGAGTGTAACACCATGCTCTACTGTGTTTCTATGAATCAAACATGTGGGTGTGTGAATTTAATATGTTTTAGTCATATTAATCCCTCTCTTTGCGATTGTTTTACAGCTCTGTTGTGATTGAGTCAAGCAAAGGTTCTCATTTTGCTGTTCGTAATCGAACAATCCCACTTCTCCCTTTATGGCCTCTAAATGTTCTAACTTTTCTTACATCCTGTTTTTTTTTTTTCTTCTCTTGGTTTGGTCTTGTCGTACATTTTTGCTACATGTGCACCACTTTGTGTGCTCCTTCTTGTGCTTTCTCAGGTTTATCATACAACCAGTTTAGTCATAGGGCTGGCATGGCTCTAAGACAGGGATGAGATATGGGCATAAAGATGACATATGATGTAATAAATTAGCAGCAAGACTCTTGACATTTGTGTTTGCTCTACTGGTTAAAAAAGAACTGGACCAGACAAGTTTTAGTATTTGTATTTTGCATCTGCAGCAGCAGAGCCTGTCTGAGAAGGACCTTGCAGCTCCAGGTCTTCCTCAGTCTTTCCTGGCCAAGCAGAGGCGCTCCACCCAGGCTAGGAGGGCCCGCTCCGCCCTTATGGAGCCCCGGTAAGAGCCTCTTGAACAGAGACGCCTCTGTGCTAAAGAAGAAGGAGTTTTTGGTGGGCTGTTATCCCCCCCTGCTGGTGATGTCAATCAGAAACAAACTGCCTGTACCCTCAGGTGCCTGGGTCTTTAAAAGTATACAAAACAGCATCGCGTGTAAAAATTAAAAATAAAAAAATGTTGTTTTTTTTCAGATTGTTGCTTGAAGCGCTGAAAAATATGAAAAAAAAGACAATAAAATCAAGTGGAGCATCGTTTGTCGTTGCTAAAAAAAATGTGTATAATTTTTTATTCTATAATTGCTTGGATCACGTCAGTAAAGTATATGGCACCGAAAATCTTCTATGAATCATAAGCAATAAAACAAAATGAAAACTTTTCACTCAAAACTTGTGAAACAAAACTCAAAACATTTTGGACCAACTGAAACATAAAGTGACTTGCAAAAACATTCATATTTCATTAATGGGATTTTATGTGACCAATCAACACGCCACTTGGTGTTAGTCGTCTTCCAAAGGCTTTCTTTCGCCTCGCCTCCTTTCCATTGAGGTAAAAGCTCACCTGTTGACATTTACTCCCACCTGAGCCATGGTTCTCTGCAGGTCCTCCAAAGTTACCATAAGCACGCTGGCTGCTTGGTGCAGCTATATTGTCAGCCATGTTTTGGGAGGTTTGCAGTTGGGTGACATTATGTGCGTGAAACGTTCAAATGCCGGGATGTTGTTTTATAAACTAACTCTGCTTTAAAATCTCTTTACATCTTTATCTCTGACAAGAAAACTCTGAAACCTTCATGGAACATCTGGATTTATATACACTATATTAAATACATATGACCTCTACTAATTAGATGACTTATGAGGACAGTTTCCAATCTGGTGGTTTTAGATAATGCTGAATACAAATGCCCGTTTTAATTTGTCAAATTTTCAAATCCATATGTTTTCATTTTTGCTTCCTTTAGCAGTAAGCAGGCACAGATTAAAATTAAATTTGTCTGTTGCGTGCAAACAACAGTCAAGCGGACTTTACAAAAGTTACTAGTTAATATATCTCCACTTCATGTGCAAAAATCCAACATGAACTCCTCCCTTCTCTTTGTTTTTAAAGTTTACAGGAGATTAACTGTTTATTGTATAAATAAGAGATAATAGAAGGGTGAAATCCTGGATTCTGTTATGTTGTGCATAATTTAATTTCTTTAAACTACACTGTGATCCTAAAGGAGCAATCAGGAATCAGGAATAACTAAGTCCCACTTCAGCTTTACTTATAGAATTAAACCTCTTAGCGTTCACAAAACCAGATGTTTACACCTTGTTGCTGACTTCAGGACCCTGTGAACTCTGACCCCATGCTCACACTGCGGAAACGCTGAGGCTCGATGGAAGACGGCACGGTGAGGAGGGACATTTTGTTCCCAGCGGACGGTGGTTTGGGAATGGGAGGCATTGCCCTGGGATGGCTGATCACTGGCTGGGAGCTGCAGTGCTCCAGACTGGACTGGGAGGTCGGGGGAAACAGGAAGGCAGAACGGTGGCGGGACGTGATAGGAGTGGCAGAGGCAGGGCGAGTAGATGTCTCTCTGGATGATGGAGGAGGAGGAGGAGGAGGAGGAAGCAATGACACAGGAGCTATGGAAGTCTCCTCTGACTCTGCTTCAAATCCATCTTCATCCCTCTGAACTCCTCCAACTCTTTTTACATCCCTGCTCTCGCCGGCTGAGAAGTTTCCTCCTCGTCTTCCCAGCTCCTCCCCAAACTGAACATCCGCCAGCGGCGTCCTGGGACTCTTGTCCTCCCTGAAGCTGCACACGGTGCTCTGGATGTCCTGGCCCAGTCCTGAAGGCAGTGACCCACCTTTGCCAATTTTACAACTTTTCTCCTCCTCGTCCTCCTCGTCGTCGTCGTCGCTGGTGCATCCGTCGTCGCTGGTGCATCCGTCGTTGCTGGGAGAGTGGTACAGCCTCTGGAGCTGAGCCGAGGTGCGGCGCAGAGCTCCTCCCATGAAGCCAGTTGGGGATGGAGTTGCGTGGAGGAGGCGGTTAAACAGAGCCATGTTGGGGTGGCGAGTGCCGGATTCCTCCAGATTCTCGGCAATGTCCTCCAGAGGTTGGAAGTGCATCTCCTCCTTCGGGATCCTGCAAATGGAAGTCAGAATTATTAATATTATAGGCTACTGAAAAAAACATTTGTTATATTTGTTGAAAGTGGTGTTTCTTGAGGAAAGATTTGAATTCTTTCTCAAGCCTAAAAGGAGAAAACCTTCTATGTTTCAAACACTAGGCAAGGGGGATTCTCGCTCGGGCCCTCAATGTCCCAAGAGGACACACACAGAGAAACTCACGCCATGTCGAAGGTGGACCCTTGAAAGGACGGTTTACGGAGGACGAAGAGTGTGGCTGCCGTGTAGGGTGGTCGGGGATTGGAGTCGTTCCAGTAACGGTCTCGCTCCATCATCGGGAGATCGCCGTACATCTCATCCACGGCCATCATGGACACCTGCACACAAAATGTAAAACAGAGAAGCCAGAGCCAAAGAAAAAAAAATAGAACATAAGTCAAAGTCTAAAAGGTTTTAAATGAAGCTTTAAAAAAAACAAAAACCTGAAAGTTTCTGTCAATTAGCCAGTTGGTCTCAAAATCATCATCATCTTCTCCAAAGGGGTTAATCAGCTGCTCTGCAACCTTCAAGAGTAACAACAAAAGATTCAATGTCTCCACTTTCTTCTGACATCAAGCTGGAGCAAAACATCAAGGGAGCCCCAGTCTGACCTTGAGCCACCCTGCATAAAAGAAGAACTGCAGCAGTGTGAAGATGGGCACGTAGAGGTCCAGGTCATGATCCGGGTAACCCTGACCGGGGTCCAGAAACTGACGGCCAATCAGACACACGAGGAAAAAACTGTAGACTGCCAGAGTCACCACCTGAGAGACAAACGTTTTATTTATGATTACTGACTTTTTCACTGTATTTCTTTATTTGAATATTTAAACTAATTTTGTAAAATTGTATTGTCGTAAAATTTTGTTACTTTCACTTATTATTCCACCACTTTGTAAAAGAAATTGTGGATCACTAAGATAAATGCATTTAATGCCTTGGTTTTGTTCCCGTTGTTTTTATTTCTGGAAAGCTCCTTTTGTAATATTTTCTTGTGGCGCCCTCTCCTGGCCACTGGTGGTAACTCTAGTGAACTGACAATCTCAGCTCAAATGAAGAAGTTACACAATTAACTAAAGTAAAAAATATCTTGTGTTTGTATTACCTTAATAACGTTACAAAAGTTTCTGTTCTGAAACATAAAAATATTTTAAAGATCATTTTCCAGAAATTGGGTATTTTGTTAAAAGTCTCAAAAATAAAGAAAGTTTTTTGTGTTTTCATAAGTAACAACCTTAGCATTTCATTGCTTGATCCTCCCAGTAATCATGTGCACAGCCTGGTGAGCTAAACGATTAAAACTTGTAGAGAAACAGAGAAAACAGCTCCTTCTTTGTCAGACACAGCAACCTCTCCATAAGTGAGTATTTTGATTGACCATCTCCAAAAACTAAACACAACGAGAGCTGCCAGTGTGTGCTGTCTTTGGCAGGCTGTTGTAATATAAAATTGGCTTCACCACACTTACATTCCAGATATCTCAAATTGGTTTTTGACCAGACATATTAGTTAATTTATATATCTCCAATTACCTTAGGTTATCATTCAGGATATCCCAAATGTAGATGTGTCTAGTCAAAGCTCATTTTTAGATATTTGAAATATGATTAAAATCCGGCAAATGCAAATCCTGATTAAAATACATAAGGCACAGGTGTCAAACTCCAGTCTTCAAGGTTCGCTGTCCTGCAGTTTTTAGATGTGCCACGGGTACAAAACACTGGCATGAAATGGCTTAATTACCTCCTCCTTGTGTAGACCAGTTCTCCAGAGCCTTCATGACCTAATTATTCTATTCAGGTGGTGCAGCAGAGGCACATCTAAAAGTTGCAGGACAGCGGCCCTTCAGGACTGGAGTTTGACACTCCTGACCTAACGTGTACTAAATAAAAACCCAAGATTTACCAAGTCTGTGAATGATCTTACCTGAGTGTACACTAGTGGCACGCTGATCATGTCATAATGAAACAGCATGCTGCACTTCCCTCTGAAACCATTCAGTTCCTGCCCACACACACACATGCACAGACAGCAGCTGTCAATCCACAATCTAAATCTCCATTCAAAAGAGTAAAGAAACTCTGCAGCTCAACACTTTTAGCCAGTGTGTATGAAGGCTTTCTGCATGCTCTGGCTGTGCTGCACCTGCAGGAGTAGTTTGAGTGTGTGATCATCTTTGATTCTGCCCTCACAGCGAGCCACAGCTGCCAGGTTGGTGAACCAAACGCACGGGATCCAGTATTTGTTGTAAGGAGAGTGGAGACCCTCAAACTTCTTTCTCTCCTCTCTTGTCATAAATCCTGCACAGAAAACAACAGGAGTCATTGCTTCGTATATCTTCTATAAAGATCTATTAAAACATTAAGGCTTTTTATGAATCGCCATGTTGGTGGTAAAATAATACTTTAATATACTCTTATACAGTCTCTCAAACTATGTTAGCTTTTTTTCCATTTTGCAAATGAAAAGAACTAAATTTATATATCAATGCTGTGCAGAATATCTGTGTTAAAACCCAAAGCATTAATGGAAGTAGAGCAGTTTTTAAACACCGATGGGCCAGTACAATTTGGTTACTATGAAGACTGAACACTGGTTGGTGGACCAAGAGGAAGCTGGTTTCCTAGGCAACTCCCCCTGCTGCTTGTGTGTCACAAGTCGTGATAAGGGGTAGTTAACGTGAATGTTTTTTAATATATAAAATGACCCACAAATAGTAATTTATTGCTTGTTTTTTAATCAGTAAATCTCCTTATGTGTCCTGTCGTGAGTTTAGTGAATGCAGAAGCAAACGCTTCACAATCATTGTGTGTATTACCATCTGAAACACCTCTGACTACTTTCTGGTAGTCTGATTAAAAAAAATTTAAAAAAAAAAAAAAAGGTGTTTATCACAAACCATGAGAGAAATAAGTCTAATTTTGTAAATACACGCTGTGCAGGGCGACCATTACCAGCCTCCACCACGTGGTCCATGGTAGGGAACCGTTTGAAGACGGCCGTGCTGACAGAGCGGAGGATGAGCAGGGCTGAGAGGCTGGCATAACGCATCATGGTGCGTCTCAGCAGGCGGCCTCGCTCGTCGTTCCCCTGGAGGCCCCCGGACAGCACGCACATGAGCCTGTCGGGCAACGGGATGCTGGTGTACTGATTCCACCAGCGGTTCACCACCAGGGTCACGTAGAAACCTGCAAACAGCAGCACAGACATTTAAAACTGTGATTATTTATTTATTTATTTATTATTAACAGGTCACTTTGTTGCATACACTGTAGAGTTTCCAATAAATTAAATTCTTAATTTAGAGTTAAAGTTTTAGCCCCAGAGAACCATTCAACAGAATGAAGAACTATCACGATGTAGCAGAACAGACTGGTGAATTATTTCTGTATTCAGTTTGAGCTGAATTAATTATCAACTAAGGATTATTCATGGGTGCGTTATATACTTTAACACTGGTTAAATAAGAAGATGAGTCCATCAGATTCATTTCTTGCAGCTTTTTCCATACGTATTTATTAGGAAAATGTTAAATGGCTTTTAATTACTGGTTAATAAAAACCAGTAATTAATTAGCTTCCTTCGTTGTAACCTCATACACTGATCACTGAAAACGTCACACCATTGAACATCCTGAATAACTCATAAGTTGTATGTTTAATATGTTTTACTTAATCATAAAAAAGGTCTCGTGTCATGTTGCTAGAGCCACACTAATCATTACTAGCCCCAAGTCTGAAAATGCCAAAAGACTCAAAGCTTACCCAGTACAAAGGACATGGGGATCAGACTGGCATAGTGGTTGCAGTAAATTGCCAGCTTTTCAAAATACCTCTTCTGATCATCGTCCAGGAAAAATCTGAAACGGTAGAATAATCCCGAATGTGTTACATAAGGTATCATGGAAATGATGATTATCTACAGTTGCAATTAGATTCACCCATCGTGAGCAAGAACTTTGGGGAGATGTCAGACTTTTAAGGATTCCTTTGACTGTTCTGGCTTCATTTAAGGAACATTTCTCAGTACATTGAAAAAATATTTACAGGTTAAAAACGTTACATTCCAACCCGCAGTAATATTTGATATAAATATCCCTTCAAAAGGTAAAACTAAATCACACACTTTCTACTGCTGGAGTAATTTGACCTCTTATTTTGAGCAAATAGTTTGTTTTTTCTCTGCAGAGACTTGGATTCAAAGCATATTAGCCTGTTTTATCCAGAACAGAACCAGGTTATGTAAGATGTTCCTGTTGGAACTCTATGACGTGTTAGAATTTCAATTATCTAGTTGTTGATTGGTACTGAAGTTGAACTCTGGAGTGGTTATCCAGCTTCATAATTATATCGACTTTGTGAACTAAACAAATACATTATCAGAAAAACAGACCAACAGCATGATGCTACCTCCACTGTGCTGAATAACTGGTACAGTGTTCGTTGGTTTGAACATCTTGGTCTTTGTCTCATGAAGCTGAAACTTTTCTCAAAAGTAATTAAGCTTCTTCCTATGGACAACTGAATGTCTTAGTCAAGATTAAAATTATCACTTTTGGAGAAAATGCTTCTTTCTCACTTGCTACCATCTTAATCCATGATGAAGTAAAACTTGTGTGACTGGACCGTGACACTGGGTTTCTAGCATATGATAGGAGTGGGTCACGATGGTTCCTCTCTTGTTTCTAAAAATCCTAACCAGTCTCCTTTGATCTCATCATCACATCTAAAATAAAATTGCATTCACATATTGTTGTTTGAACTGATAATTTTGGGATTTGCCAACTGCAGTCAGTCATGGCAACCAGCATGAAATTAGTCAGCCTTGTCCATTTAAAAGATCTTCCAAAGGCCGCCTCAGGAATACTTTCTACCTTTTGTCCAGCATCTAATTACAAAAAATCTAATAAATGGAAATTTGGACACTTAAGTAATGGCTTAAATAAGTCACTAGAAGCCCCAAATTAAGCATGACATTGACACTCTTGATGAATGTGTGTAAACATGTCATAACAGCAGTTCCTTCCTCACCTGTAAGTGACGCTGGTGGCTGTGTACATGGCGAAGAAAGCCAGAAACTCTTTGTAAAGAACCTTGTAGATGCTGCCTTTCCAGGCCAAGAGCAGTTTGGAAAAGCCGCAGAATTTGGCATTTGCAACTCTGGCGGTGTAGGTGACCGTCATCAGGAGCCGAGGATTTCCAGGTTTCCAGAACAAAAGCGCTGTTTGGGAAAAGATACAGTTTCTAGTTTAATCAGTTTCATATGTCCTCATCAGAGTTCATATACCTTCAGGGAAGTTTGAAATTTGATTTCAGTATTTTCCAGGTTTGGAATACACCAAACCGGAACGTTTGCATCCCATTACTCCCATATTCCATTGTTTAAATGTAGAATACCTTGTGCCTCCTTTGTATGCTTTCTGCTTTTCTTTATTTATTTATTTAATTATGTACTCTTTTTCTTGCCCTACCTCCCTTCCTGGCATACTGTTTAGTACCTCCTCTCCTTCCTTTTAACTTTTACCATCTTCGTTCCTCGCGTCCTAGTTGCCTCCGTGCTGTCCCCTCCCTCATTCCTTCATTGTCCACTTCTCCTCTCGTTACCTCCTTTTCTTCCTCTACTGCATCCTTTCCTTCGTTGTAGCGTCCTACCTTCCTACAAACAAACTTTTTCGTAGCTCGGCTCCTTCTTTGCTTCCCCTTTTGTAATTGGTGGTTTCCTGCGCGTTAGTTCCCTCCTTTTTGTCCTACCATCATTATTTGTTTCCTCTATCTCCTCACTTTACATGCCTTCCTATTTTGTGACGTCCTTCCTCCCCTCTTTCCTTGTGTTTTTAATTTCTTTCAATTTTTCTTTTAAGCCAACAAAAATTTATGTGACAAATATGAACGTCGGGATTTAACATTTTAATGAAAATGCATGGACGGTCTTAAATTTTTACGTAGACGTGGGAACCCCTGTCATAAAATAATTGTGCCAGTTCAATTTAATCTTGACAGCGTTTATAAGTTTTAATATAATTACGGATGAAAACAAATTAAATCTTAATTAAAGGAAGAATATATGTAAAAGCGAAGTTACAGTTTTGAAAGAAGACTAAGACAGAGAACTCTTCAAATTTATTCGCGAATAAGGACTCATGATTCCTTATTTAACTAAATGCATCATCCTACCTTTCAGAGGTGCTTCGTTCAGCTGATCTCCTCAGCGCATCTCCATGCGTAATTGGCACGCGTTCCGCTCTGCGTTCAGCAGTGCCGCTCTCTCCGAAGGAGCTCACTGATATCCTCTGGCGTCAGCTTCGCTCGTCGGCTGCGTGGTTATAATCCTCGGCGGTGTCCAGTGATCAGCGCGCCCCGGGGCAAATCCCCTCCAAGAAAACAAAGAGGGGGAGGCTCGTTAGCACGGCCCCCAACCGGGCTAGCGATGCTCAGTGATGAACCACAAGCGACAGGCCGCAGCGCCGCGGCCGGAGGAGCGCTCAGTGCCGAGCAGTAAAAGCAGGGAGTTATTAAACAGCAGCCATCGGACCGTGCAAACTTTCCTGCTCAGTAAAATGACAAACAAGAACCTTGCTGGTTGGTTATGAAGCCGCAGACTGTTGTACATTTAAACAATTACCTGAAATGATGTTTAAACAAATCCACATATCCTCTTGAGATTTTTTATTTAAAGGTCATCTGAGGCCTCATGTTACCTTCAATCTTTTACTTGAAGTTTTATTTGATTGATCAACACTGGATAAAACTGAAAGGTGTTGCAAGCATGTATGTCCACCCTCTTTAACTCCGACCCTAAATATGTGATTAAAGAGCTATTTTAAACCACTCTGAAAAGATAATTAACCTTATGGAAGCGTAGGACAAAAAAAAGAACAAAAAAAACACAAGACCAGGAAAAATTTTTAGCTGAGGAAAGTTTGTTTTAATTCACAATTGAAATATAATTTAAATAAAATCTATAGAAAACAGATTCTTGAAGCAATCAGTGACAGAAAACGAGAGATGTTGACAGGTGGAAGTATTGACCTTATACTTATTTTCCAGTTGGGAAAGCTTCAATTGAACCAGAACCCTTGTTTCATTCACAGCAGTAAGAATGCATACAATCATTAGCTCAAAACTTCAGTGATAGGCTTATATTCTAAACGACTACAATCAGAATAGTTATCCTCATTCTTCCCGTAATGGTAATCAATGTTAGAGAGAAGTAGGTTGATGCGTTTTAAGGGGTTCTGAGGGGAAGATGTAGTGACCTTCCAGCTACAACGTACTGAAATGTCACACTTTGGTCTTATGGAACATGTGGATTCATATCTTAAAACAAACCAATGATGCCAAACGGTAAACAAACCAAACCATTTTATTGGAATACAAACAACCCTCAAGAACTGACACTAAAAGAATGATAACGTTTCTCTTTTTATTCCTTTTTGCCAACAACCTGCCATTTAACTCTGAAGTTGCAGTAACTTAAATGAAACTGAAAAATATACAAGACGTGAATTTGGTTGCAAGTTCAGTCGGAAAACTCGACTGAAAAAAAAAAAAAAGACACAAGCACCAAAATCACAGAAAAACCGAGGTGTTGACATCAACCATCTGAAATCTGTTAAACGAACAGAACTGTCAAAGGGAACGTTTAGAACTGAACTCTGACCCGAGATAGGACGGTTCTGTTGAGACCAAGTTGAATGCAGCAAGACTAGAACAACTGCCACAAAGGATAGGAACACGAGAATAAACCGAGAGTTAGACTGCATATACGCACCGCCTCATCTCACAGTGAGGTTGTGTGTGTGTGTGTGTGTGTGTTCTCATCAGCTCCCCTTCAGTTTGGGAATGTGAGTGTGTTGTTGATGTAGGAGTGTTCTGCTTCAGAGGACAGAGTGGATCATTATGAGACTGTTGCTGCAAGGTTTAAGACGGGGTGGGGTGGGAAAACTCGGAGCAGGCGCGTTCAGACTGTTGAAGTGTTTTGTCTACAGACTGAGAGGGAAGAGAGGGAGATTCAGGGGCGGTTGAGAAGAGGTCCAACGAGTGAGAGATCACTTGTTTGGGGGTTTGTATGGTTCCAGAAGCTGCTTCGAGAATGTGTTGACCTTGTCGGCACCTCGAACTTCGTGAGGCAGCAGCGGTAACTTAACTATGTGGAAATCTTCATAAAGATCCTCCATCTGCAGGGACAAGGCAGACCAACAATGAATACATGGGAAAATAGCAATCACTGTTTTAAATATTGGATAATTACTCATCGGTGAAATAAGTCCTGATACGTTTGCTACTATTGTTTCTGTAATCCAATTTACATCCATATTTATTCCAATATGGATGTTAATGTTATGATTTATATTTTCTATTTAGTCTTTACAGATGTTCAGGTTGCATTCTTGTAAACTGCAGGCTCCTTTAACAGTGGATGTCTGTGTGCATCTATTTGACTATGACTTTTGAATTTTTTTTTTTTTTCCAAATAAAGGCTCTTGAGGGTGAAACATATTACTTTATGTGATTAAGACAATATTGGGGTCACATTCATTTTACACTTTTATTTATCTCTTTTGCATAATTTGAGAGGGAATTGGCTGTTGGCGATAAAGATCCAAAAGAGTCAACAAATGATCGGTAGTTCTGGCATTAGTGACTTAAACAGTTAAAACTCTTCAAAGACAGAAAACACTTGCAGGCCGTACCTGGTCTAAATATTTGGACTGAATTTTGTGACGGGCTTCACACATTTTACAAGGCTTCTCAGCTTCGGGGAAAACCAGCTGGTTGACAATGATGTTGTGTGTGTCGATGCGACACTTGGCTAGTTCCTGGATCAGCCGCTCCGTCTCGTAGAGCGACAGGAACTCAGCGATACAAACACAGATGAAGGTCGTCTGTTCCTGGAACACATTCGCAGAGACAACAGAGGAGTTAGAAAAAGCACGTGCTTTTTAAAGCACATTCAGCATGACAACAGTTGTCATAAGATACAAAGTATTTTACCATTTTCTAATATTAGAAAGTGTACTCAAAGCAACCAAGTTATTCCAGGATTCATGAACAAAAGGAACGACTAATGGACAGACTGAAGAACAGAAAGATAATTAGACAGAGAGTGGGCAGACAGGTGAAGAGTACGAAAATGCTAAAACATTTGATTCCAGCAACTGAAAGGTAAATTCATGAGGCAACACAAACTCAAGGTGACTCCTTGAGTCACTCACCTTGACTGACTCCAGTCAGAAGGTGACTTGTAAAGAGTGACACTATGAAATGAATGATACTTACAGGATCTTTGAACTGCTCACTAACAGAGCGAATGACTGGTAGAGTTTCCTCCAGTTTGGACGCCAGCTGGTCTGCATTCATGTCACCCAGACCAAGCATGTTACACATCTGGGAATAATAAAATAATAATAATAATTACCATTACTGCTGTTAAAGCCTCGCTGACAATTATTTCCTCACACAGCTATTTAGACTCCGGTAGAAAAATCCAGTGCACCTGAGAAATGAAGGGGCTGATCTGGTTCTTAATTTTCATGAGGCGACCCAGCCCTCGCTCCACGATGGTGGGGAAGTTGAGCAGACGCAGCGTGTGGCCAGTCGGCGCAGTGTCAAACACCACAACTGAGAAGTTCATTCCTTTCACTAACCTGTTTCAACAGGTAATTAAGCACACCACGTTAAATAAAACATCACCAACCACATCATTTGACATTTCTAGTTTTCATTTATGCATTTATTTTTCACCTCATGACCTCTGCGTAGCTCATAGCCTCGTCAATGCCAGGGAAAGCACTCATGGCTTCCTGCATCATTTTCTTGCCCATGCTGAGCATGTTGTCCTCCTCAAAGAATTCATCAGGCAGTTCGGCGACACCCAAGCTCGGGTCAATCTCCTGTTTAAAACGAATATGAAAGATGAAGAAAACTATACAAGTGGCCTGTTGTTTCCTGTCCTTGTGACGCTGACAAGTGGTGAACTAATGCAAAAAGCTTTCCAAAAACAGGACAAATAAACCTCTTTGTGGTTTTCTTAATGGCTGACTCCAATTTCCAAATGCTGAATCAGCTGAGACATTATGAGAACAGTGTCATAGATCCAAAAAATATAAAAAAATAAATGAATAAATGAAGGACTAAGCTCAGGCATCTTAAAATATCATTACATTACTTGGAAAAAGCACTGAATGTGACTAAATTGATAAAATAAAAAATTGAATAATTATAGTTGTGATTAAAGTTGTTTATATAATTTTGTCAGTATATCTTCAAATCTCAGTGCTTTTTTAATTTTGTCACACAAGAACTATTAAGAAACAAAATGCAAGAAGCCAACTGGATGGCACAAAATATAAAGGACCAATAGTTTCTATTAACCCAACTACTAACTCAAACTCTTGAACCTTGCTACATACCTTACTGATCAAAATTCTGACTCTAAAGAAAATATATATATTTTTATTATTCATTATGACTTACCATTGCAAAGAGGTTGTCGTAGCCCTTAACTTTAGTAGGCACCTTTGAGAATTTCTGGTCAAAAGCATCAGAGATGTTATGGGCAGGATCTGTGGATATGATGAGGACGCTCTCTCTGACGGCAGCCAGCTGGACCGCCAAACTACAGCTAAAAGCACACAAAAAAACAAAAAAATCTGGTAGGTTTTACATCTTAATTTCTAGAATTTTGCAGAATTAATCTTTATGATTAATAAATTAATGATGATTAGTTATAGCCACGTAACTCAGTACAGATAATAAATGCGTAGCAGGAGCTTTGTTTTGCAGATTTCCTCATGTATGTGTGACTTCTGAGATATCCTTAATTAAAGCAACCCCACTAAGCCGTGTTTAATATTGGGACCAAACATTCTTGTAAGAATGCACAAAATTGTAAGCGTGTTATTTCGCCTGTTTCTTTTTTATATAAGCAAACAGTAGTTTTCTTTTCATTTAACCAAATCAAAGTGAAATCTAGTGCCTACCGTGAAAAATGTTAAGTAAACGCAAAAATAAATTTAGCAAAGTCCAAAATAGAAAACAAAATAGGTTGGGGGGAAAAAAATCCGATTTAAAATAATATAACTTTAAGAAAGAAAACTGACCAATTTGTAGAACTCTCTCGTTCAGACGGACCTGTATTTGATCCATTTTTCTGAAATTTTTTGACAGGTTTAGTCCGTCCTTCAAGCCTGGTGGCTAACGCTAACCTTTCTGATTGTCGTTTTACGTAGTTGTCCAATTGATTTTATACCATTTAAAAAAATCAATAAATGTACAGCAAGAGAATGCGTAGATAAAGGAGAGCGCCATGGAGACGAGAAAGTCATGATTTAATTTAAAGAACAGAAATTAATGAATTGTGGGACTGGCAGCAGGCTAACTTTAGCTGCTGACTGTGCTAGACAGTGTTTAGCTACCCGATAAACGACAGGTGACACTAATTTACTCACAAAAAATACAATTAAACTTCTTCTGATTAAGTTTAATTATTCCTATCAGTAAAACTAACCCAACGTGTTCGTTGTCTAATAAAAAACCCTTCAGCGTGTATTAAAAGCTAGCTTGAGGTAATTATTTCAGCTACCCCGAAGAGTATTTCCTTCGACTTACCTGCAGGTGGTTTTACCGACACCACCTTTCCCACCAACGAAGATCCATTTCAGGGATTTCTGTTCGATTATGTTCTTCAAAGTCGGTTCTAAAGGCTCCACATCAGGTGCGTCTTCAAATTCGTCGTCCATCGCAGCGGCCATCTTGAATGTGTACAGTCACCGTTCAGCTGAGGCAGACTGCTGCGTTCAAGAACTCCAGGAATTCTAAACTATAAGAGCAAATTTTTCCTGCGGATGTTTGCACGGAGCACTTGAAGTCAGTCTGCAAATACGTTGGGATACGTAAAGTCCACTAATTATGTCAATGTTGCTGATTAAAGCCTATTCTTAAATGTATGGAAACAAACTAACTTACACAGGGAATAGTTGTGTTTTCGGTAAACGTACCCTTAGATGTTTAATCTACATTAATCTCACTGACCATAAACCTGATTAAACAAGCCAAGTCTGATGGCGTCAGTAACACTCAAAAACAATAATAACTAAAAAATAAAAACAAGCAAAGAAAAACAAAAAACGTACATTTGGTCAATCTAACTTGCGAGTCCAGAAATAGGTCTGACGTAGTTCCGGTAAACAAACGCAAGCCGCCAGATTTGAATGGTGAAACAATTGTATAAGTCAGGGGTCACCAACCTTTTTCAGACTGGGAGCTACTTCACGGGTCCAGAGCAACACGAAGGGCTACTTGTTTGACACAGACATAAATTTTCTTGACTCAGCCTTTATAACAATAATGCATATATGTATATATGATTACATGCTGCCTGATCATATTAATGTTAGGGACTACTGACAATAGTTATCAGTAATAATTTACCATGGCAGATATGGTTAATTGCTATATTGTGATCAGAAGTTCTTAGTACAGAGTTTTAAGTTTGATTCTCTTTTGGAGATTTTCTGTGTGATTCTAAATTGCCCACAAGTGACTGAGAGTCTGGATTGTTGCAATAAAACCTGCAGCTGCACAGCTGGACCAAATGAGTACCACGAGATTTTCCTTTGAATTAAACAAGAAAAGAATAGTTCTTGTTTTATTATCTAACCCTCTTTACTATTAGCAAAATTGTGGAGTAAAAAATATATTTTGTGTCCAAAGATATTGTAAACACAGCTGTGTATAGTCTGTGAGGGGTGAGGTGGGGCACAAAGCCTAAATCTGATTGGTCAGGAATAAAAAGAGAAATGTTATCATTCTTTGAGTTTCAGTTCTTGGGGGTTGTTTGTATTCCAATAAAATTGTTTGGTTTGTTTACTGTTTGGCATCATTGGTTTGTTTTAAGATATGTATCCACATGTTTCATAAGACCAAAGTGTGACATTTCAGTACGATGAAGCTGAAACGTCAAACGGTACACATTTTGCAGGGCACCAAGTAAATGAATACTCGTCTGTCTAGTCTCTCTTTAAGAGAGCGTAGGTTTTAGTACCTCTGGGAGTTTGAGTACCCAAAGCCAGACATCCTTGAGCTTTTAAACAAGAACATGCCAAATTTACATTAGCATGTTATTGAGTGTGTTCAAAGTACAAGTTCACACACCTCATTTAAGCCTCCAATATTCCAAACAGCCAAATTCTTGGGCAAAATCTTGTCTCTCACTTTTGCACGATTTTTGTCCTCATGCTTAAATCAACTCTTTTTATCCATCTCTAATTCCACAGTAAAGTATTTTGTGAGTTGCAATGTTGAGTACATGTATGAGCGGAGCTGGAGAAATTGAGAAAGATAAAACTAAACAATCTTAACTTCTGACCAAAAGGATGTAATTGTATTATGATTGTATGTAATTGCTAAAAATGAAAGTTGCTATTTCTAAATAATTTTTTGTTTTTTTGAGAATACAGATGCCTTCACCCATTTTCTTACCCAGAATGTTATGCATTTATCTTGTGGTTTTTAATATAAACATTGTTGGACTTTATTTATAAATCAATCTGGATGGAGCAAAAAAAAAAAAAAAAAAAAAAAAGACAAATAAGGTTATCACAGTAATTAAAAAGCTCAACTTATAGCAAGTTTATTTTCATTTGTTCTGTTAATATAGCTAATAGAGAATGAATAAACCAATCTCAGAAAATAAGAACACAATTTAAGTTATGCGTCTTTAATCACCGAAATATTGGTCTACCAGAGTATGCCAATATACTTCTTTTGTATTAATCACTAAATCAGGTCAGTTTAATGAAATATTCCAATTAAACAAACCAAAAAAACCTAATTAAAGATAAACTAGTCCGACAACCCACTGTCTTTTCTATTTTACTTAAATCTGTCTGTTCTTAAGTTTAATTTTTGATTTAAAAAAAATTATGTGCTAATCTACAACAAGGATGAAAGGCAAGGGGGCATGTGTTAGGTATTTATTTATTTTTCTCAAACAAGAAAAATACTTTCAAATAAAAAGCTCTACATGTTTGGGGAACAGCGCCCCATTTATTTTTGATCCCACTAAATCAAGTCTCCGGTTTGAAGGCACATCATCAAATAGATTTTATACATCAATATTTGCAATTACTTAACTATACAGGCTAGGGTTTTTTGTTCACATTGACATTATAGTAAACTTTAAATAGAGTTGCATAAAGTTGTGTGTATGTACATGAAAACATCAGATTTATAAGGAAATAAAGACTTTACTGTATAAAATTATTTGATTATGCGGTTTGTGTACATTCATGTATCACTTTGTTGATCGGAACCCATTGATGAGGTTTTCTTTAAAGAGAGAAGAGCTGGTCATGCTTGGCGTCCTGTTGCTTTGCGGGTTGCGCCTGAGGTCTTGGTGTGGAGGGCGGCACGTTGCGAATCGAAAGGTTACTGTGGTCTGCCGCCTTCGCCCGATTGTCCAGAAACTTGTCAAACTCTAAAGACACGTGGGTTTTATGAACTCCTCTTTAGAACAGCACGTTAAATGTCGGGAAATATTTTATTAGAACTGCTAAGGAGACGAAAACGTACCTTCACTGGAGACTCCTTCACAAACCGACGACTCACCCTCCTGCTATTTTAAAACGCAAACAGTAAATACTGCGCTCTACGTTCATCACCCGCTTATGTTAAAGACGCAGCAAGAGCTTCGGCCTACCAGATCTGAAGATAACCATTTGTCAATGTCATTCTGCAAAGCCTTTTTCTCTGGCACCATCTAAAATGAAACGCAAAAAAACCGGAAAGACTCAGACATTGTTTTTAATTCAAGATGATGACGTTCCTCTAAACTCGATGAATGTCGTCGTGGAGTACACACCCCTCCTGTGACCTGCAGCCTCGAGTCCAGAGCTTCAGCAAGGCCTTCCACCGTCTCAGGATCTTCATACTTGACGCTAGACGCAAATACAGAAACTTCATTATGAAAATACAGCCTTGTTTTAAATTGAGCGACGCTTAAATTGGTTTTCATCACAAGCGTGGAAAAAAATTAATGCATGCAAATATTTCAGTGTATTTTTCCTTTCATTTATTTATTCATTTTAAACAGGCTTTTATAAACAAGGAAACAAGTAATTAGTAGGAGAGAGAAAATATGTGCATACACAATCAGGAACAAAACAATCAGAGTACCACTACTTTTCTGCTTGAAAAGGAGCAAGAAGAAGCAAACACATCCACACAAATAGATCACATAAAAAGATATATTTGTGTGGACATGTCAAAATTATCAATATGGCATATTGTGTCTGGACTGCTGCTTGCTCTATTACAAAGTAGCACTACCAATGAATCAAGTTAACCCCCTATGAGATATTTTCAGTGATGTAAATCATATTGATTTATGAGAACCATTTGAGAGAAAATTATGTAGCGCTGCTCACCTTTTCCTCTGTTCAGCCAAAGAGCTGCCTCTCGTCTGGGCAAACATGTCAAACTCCTCTTCTTCTTCTTCTTCTGCAAAACAGGATTTCAGATGATAAAAAACAGATAATATCCTGCTTCATTTCAAATAGTACAGATACATTTCTGTTCTCAATTTGTTCAGATGCAGAAAGTATTTTCGAAACGTGATTCAGTCACAACCTCCCTTTTCCTCCCAGAAATAAAGTTTTAGAAACTTTATTTTTGGGAACTTTTGTTTTAACATAAGTTATAAAAAGCTTTCTCACTGTGATTGGCTGATGATTGGGGATTGGTCTGGGTGCTGACGGCTGGTTGGCTGGTTGCTGTGATCGTAGCAGGCTGTTGATTGGTTGGACGTTCGGGACCGACGTCGATGAGATTTGGGCTACTTGCAGAGGTCTGGAAGGCAGTTGGGCCATATTTAATAACAGAGTGAGCCCAGGAAGAATGAAGAAAAACATCTGAAACTAGTTTCAATACACCTTTTATTATTTTAAACACATCAGGCAACTTCTGATTATTTTTACCTGTTGCGTATTTGTACTTTGAGCCTTGCTCAGTCGCTCAAACCTGACAAAAGAAATTTAAAAATGCAGTAGAAGGTTAAGTGCTGCAAATGTTTCATCTAATGTCTACCAATCCAGCCTGACCTGAGGCAGCCCACCTCTCGAAGCGAATGAAGGCGTTGTTGAGGTCGTCGTTCACCATGAGAAGCTCCTCCATAAATCCTTCGTCCACCAGCTGTGGGATCAGTTCAACCACACGACTTTGCATCTTCTTACACACCGAGAACAGCTGCTGCTTGAGCAGACCCAGCAGAGAGAGAGATTAGTTGTTGCAGCGAATTCAAACGTTTATGCAACAGAAAATATGATCCAGGAGCTTTAAGGAGCATATGATTTAATTTACATCTGTCTCTTCCAGACAGAGTTTTAACTGTATAATTTTTACTTTGAAATAAATGTATTTCCAACATGTTTCGTAAAATGTCTGAAGAGATTTAACAACTAAACTAAGAAAAAAATTTTCAGTAGGTCGACACCCTCCGTTGTTTTATGCTTTTCCTGGTAGTTTTTACTATAAGGTTGACAGAGAAGATGCCTGCAAACAAGGATGAGCCTGTGATGACTAATGACAATTACATGCTTTTATTTTCAGTAGCACAGAACTACGCTATTAGTTTGATAAGATCTATAATAATAAGTAGCTCCATAAGTGAGAAGGAACTGTTTCCAAATCAAACATTAGACTGTGACGTTTCAGCTGCATTAATAAAGTTAAAATAAAATTAGTTGTTGATGGATAAATGTACACCCGGACTTTTTTTTTTAAAAAAGAAATGCTATTGTATACTAGAACTGCAAAGAATAGACATCTGTATTTAGTTAGAATCTGAGTGACAGGCAGATGAGAAAAAAAGAAACCCACCTGCAGCAGCTCTGCATCGTCTGCTGTGCTCTGTCCAGGCTTTAGTTCGTTCAACATTTGAGACATTACTGCCAGGTTTCCTTTAACCAGGGCCAGCTCGCTCCGCAGCTTCTGCTCCTGAAATTTAACAAGATAATAAGAAGCAAGAATTTAAAACAAGTCACAAAATTAGGCACATTTTTTACTTTACCTTTATCAATACCTGGTACACATAAAGGGCACATCTTACTATCTGAGCCAAGATTGAAACCTTTTATTTTCAAAATAGGAGCCTGCAGAATGGCAAAGAGCTCAACATCAAACTTGGCTTCCCTGAGTGAGTCATAAAACTATTGCAAAACTATTTCTATTGCTTTGACTTGGATTTCAGCTGTGAATTTGCCATCATAAATTAATGTCTTCCAACAGTGTAGCAACTCTAACTTTTGAGTAATTATAAAGTGGGTGGGTACACCTTAGGTGTGGGTAGATGTGAGGATATTTGATCCTGAAGGATTAAGAGTTGCTGACTGCTTTCCATTAGAGAGTCTGTCTTGGCTGATCTGTTGATACGGTGTCTACAACGATTTTCTGCTGCTACACATTCTTGTAGTAGCTACATGTCGCCACATGGGGGCAGAGCATAGTGGCGCTCCAACAAAACACGGGTTTTTTCCAGGTTTTGAGACTTTAATATTCATAATTTTCAAACTTTTCACAGCTTTAATGTGACATACATTTTTTTCTGCAACTGAAAAGAAAATTTTGATGCTATCTAAACTAACTTCAAAGTATGAATATAGCTAAATCATGAAAACAAGGAAATGTAATAAAAATAAATACAACCATGAAAGCTGAACTTTATATGTGACTCATCATATTTAGTATAATTGATGGCAGGTGTGAACTCGAGAAGACTTGATGTTAATTTTAACTCAAAAAGTGCTTCAACAAATAGTTCTGTAGAAGTACTTTTATTTTTTTACATTTCCTCCTCAAACATGTATATATTTTTAGTTTAACTGTACATTTACCATATTGAAAGTGGACAACATTTTTAAATGATTTATCATGAACTTTATTTTCACATCTCAAAACCTGGAATTTTAACAAAGTTTTGACTACCTTTGAGAGTCATAGTGGCCTCTGATTTAGACTAGAAAATTTCTTCAACTGAAGAAAAACTGGGAGGGGAAAAAAAAAATCTTAGTATCGTAGTAATTTAGACTCAGTATTATAGTTATTTGAGGAGTTTATTGGAGAGGTGGGTGAATGTCTCCCAGTATGATCTTTGTGATAGTTAAAACTCAGTAATTCTGACCATAAAAGCCAGTATTTAAAATGTAATTTCAAGACAGTCTCAGAGCGACAACCTACCTGTTCTGGAGTGAGTGGGACTGGTCCATTACTGACTTGGACTGGAGATGAGGTATTTTGACTGGGGGTGGCGGCGGCAGGAACTTGCTCTGGTGACGGACGTGTGGGAGCAGAGACAGAGGTCTCCTCAGGTGTCCCGTTCTCGGGGATACTCTGCAGGACACGACAAAGAGGTAAAATATATGCAGACGTTCATGAAAGCACTCATGTGTGATAACCTTCCAGTTAACAGCCAGGCTCACCCTGTTTGGAGTATGAATGGGTGAGAGCGCGTCCAGGTCTGTCATAGGAAACTCCAGACCTCGCCGCCTTAGGTCATCATACACATGCACCACCCCCACCAGGGAGGGAGAGCTGCGAAAGGCATCAGCCCATGACTAAAGATAAAGATATGGGAGTAGTTATGAAGAGATGACTGACTCCCAGAGCTGCAAGCAGTTAGAGCCTCCAGACAACAAGGGAACAAGAAGTAAGTGAGGCAACTTTGAGCAAGAGCAGAAATGAATTGTTTTGCAACTCATTTTTTATGTGATTATATCTTCCCATCAGCACAAATGTCACAATTACTATATAGCAAGGAATAAAGAGCTATAGAGATCTCAAATACAATGAGAGATAAACCACACTTAGCCATTATCAAGTGACTGTTGAGTAAACTTTATGAACCAGGTAGCCTTAAAATGTTTCAGGCTGAAAACACTTTTATAATTAAAACCATTCATAATTATGCCGCCACTAAAAAGAGTTCAGAGATTATGTTAGTTTGGAGAATCAGGAGGGAATGGTGGTAAAGTAGTGAATCTACCATCTGCTCAAGATAAAAGACAGAATTTCCATAAACTAAACCAATCGAAAACATAAAGAACGTTTTTGTAAATATTCAATTGAATACTTACAAAATCTTGTATAACTTAAATTCTTGGAACAAAGCTGATCACTTGGAGAAAAAAAAAACTGCTTCTGAAGAAAATAAAAATCCAGATATTTTTATAGTAAATAGATTTGTAATGACTATAAAAGTTCCTGTTTGGCGCATTTCAACTGACTGATTCAACAAAGAAAGTAAAGACGCTTGATGACAAGATGAGTTAATTGGACACAGTTTCTGCCTGAAACAAACCTGTATGAGGCTGAGAACACGGTCATGCAGGGCTGTGGGGGGGTTGTATTTGGGCAAAATGGAACGGACCAGAACCCCTTCAACAAACTCCTGTGAAGCCACCAAGACATGGAAGCGATGGCCACAGTTCTTTACACAGGTCTCAAGAACCTGCGAGAGCAAAACATAAAACTAAAATGATGACATGTACCACTCATTCAGCTACTATTGATATGTTCACTAAGCGGTTAAATGTTTATTTAACCACTGGGAGAAATAGTGAAGCAAACATTCAATCTCTGATGATGATTCTGGTGTTTGAAAGATTCCCTGTCATCCCCACATTCCTCAGTCTGTGACCGCACACTTGATGCAGAAGCATGTAATTATTACTCACAGTGAGAGCCAGCATAATCTCTCTGAAGTTCTTGTTTCCTACAATTCTTTTCTTAATGGCCTTGACGGCATCTCTGGGCCTGAGGGAAGAAACATTTGCATCAGCTCGATCTTTGTTTATTGGTTTATTATCTTGAAATTTAAAAACAAAGAATATATTGCTGCACAAGCAGATATCAGCTGGTCAGAGATCAGAATCCAGGCAGTTTTTTTTTTTTTTTTTTTTTTTTAAATCAATTAAGGGCATTGAGTTGAGATGATTGTGGTCTTTAAAAAAAAAAAAAAACAAACAATACTTACCCCTCATCGGTCTCATTGATGATGTCGCATATCTCCATGTTGAGTCCCCAGTCCTCCGACTCCAGAGAGCCGCTGGTTGCTCGATCTGTAAACAAATTGGGAACAAGGTGAAATTAAATATTAACCGATTTAGAGATACTATGTTATGATTACAGCTGGGTTTCCAATACAAAAGTAGCCAAGTTTACAAAACTGCTAAAATATTCCACCATATCATTCCTTGGACTTGAAAGTGCAGAATGCACTTTCTCCTGCATTTGAGGAGAATGCAGGAGACCCATATATTGCTGCATGCTGTCTGTCAGCAGGCTGAAAGAGGGCAGCTACACATTTTTCTTTCTTAAAAGAAAGACTGATGATACCATTTTTATAAATTTATGGCAGTGAAAAACAAAGGCAGATACGGTATGAAAACTAAAATAGGACCAACACTCATTTCATATAGATACAGTAAGCCGGCTGAGAGTAGCTCGTGTTTTCCACAGTCAACAACAAGCTGACTGGCCAAGCAGAAAATCCGACTAACTAACTAATATCAGTTTAGCTTGTGGTATGCCATAATAGAGAATAAGATGATAAAACTATATTCTGCAAAATAAGTACCTGATGTTAGTCTATATTTTTGCTTAAGAATATGTATCAAAGTCAAACAGAGAAATGTTAGAAATAAATGTGATATTTTAGCATCAGTGGGGATAGTTGTTAACTTTCTGTTTTAAACACAAACAATTAGATCATGTTGTATATTCTTACATGTGGTGGTGCATACATAAGAGTTTGTTGCTTATAGTTATGATAGTGAAAATCTCATTTCACCCCATGCTAAACTATAATACCAACCATTAGTTTCTCTTAAAGGAAATTATGTCATGCATTGCTTCTACACATCAACGCAATTTCATGAGGTACAAAGAAAAACTGTCACATGCAACAAGCTTTTATGAACCTTGTTGCATGCATTTTTTTAAAATTTACTTTATCCTGAGTCTGAATTCAGCTAATGATTCCTCTTGATTCCTCCAATCCTCAAGCTTGCAATTTTTTCTAAAAAGTTGTCCACATGGAAATGCCAAATACAGCCTGCAGACACACAGAGGTCACACCTGCATTAATCCAGATTTGAGGTTAACTACAGCGACCTATAGTTTGATAGCAGGAAAGAAAAAGGCACATAATTGTAGGAATTGTTCTTTAAAGGAGGTTTTAATTAAAATGATTGCATTTTCTCCATGTATTCAGGACAAAGAGAAAACTGAAACTTGTATCGTCGTGTAGGGAAACCATAAAAGAAAGAGAAAGAGCCATTTCTGCAATAGCGCCACCTAGATGGAATTTGTTAAGAACCTTGATAAAACCAAGATCAGGCTTTACATTTATCCATATTTTCTACAATTGTATAATCCTTGAATGAGTAGAATATGCTTTTACAATGAAGGTTAAAATATTCTTTCTTGATTAGAACTGAAGCCTTTCCAATTGTACGGAAAATCAAGAACAGAAAAAAATATTCTTCCGTCCTTAGCGTCATTTTGTTGTTGCTATTGTATCCTGAAACATCAGGAAAGCAGCTAAAGATCTGTTAAACACAGCTCTTTCCATTGCCTTTGAATGCAAGGTTATTGCTCATTCTTATTCACTTATCAAGAGCCACTGCAAAGCGTCTGAGGGCCACATGCGACTCCGGAGCTCCAGGCTGCACAACACTGAACAACAGGAATGCTTGTTGCTTTTTTTTTATTATTTACCCTCAGCGGCCTTATTACAAGATGGGTTTATGAGATCATAAAAAGAGACACTATTATGTATTTCCCAGACACACAGTGTCATTTCATAGCACAATTAAGTAACCATGCTACCTTCAGTAGTTAGAAAAATGCTGCGTAACTCAAACAATAACCTTTACTTTCTCCATTAAGCCTTAAACAATTGTTTTGAGGAGAGTTGGAATGAGAATGAGTGTATGACAATCTCAGCAAATGTGCAATTCCATCTGGTGTTTGTTTGCTAATTGCTGCTGCCACTAGTCTGGTGGAGCTGATGGGGGCACGGGTGTGCCATGAGGCGGAAGCTCAGCTTGGAAACTGAAGCAGATGCATGGAAAAGATGACGCTCTGTGAGACCAAGCGTTTAGGCGCCCCAAATAGCTGCCATTTCTGAATCATGCATGAAAGAATCAAAGCAACACTCCAGGTATGTTTTTGTTGAGGGAATGACATTATATCATAATGTAAAGTTCAAAAGAGTCGACTTTACATAATACTGCCCCTTTAAGTACCTGGAGATCTGCTCTTTCAGAAACCTTGTGTGTGAAGGACAGTTTCTGTGGTATCGTAATTTCTACAGTGGAGTGGATCCAGTATCCAAGTAAAATCAATTTCTGAACCATGAAATATTGACAGGAGCTTGCACAATCATCAGCAAACAAGGTAAACTTTGTTTAGCTCAGGATTATGCAAGTGGCCTGTTAGAAGCTTTAACAGTTTATCTCTTATCTGAGGAAGATAAAACTGTAGGAGTCCTGATTTACAATAAATCCAGATTACTTGGGAAAAGATAGCAGCTTGTCCAAGAAGGGTCAAGACCAAAGTGGCTAATAAGTCAATTTTCCTCATTTAAATTGGTATATAATGCAAAATGTAAATTCCTGTATTGATTTTTACTCTGCTTTGTTTTTCTAGGTTACATGTTCCGCTCTGAATACATGTTTGATGCAGACAGACCTTTAGTGGTGCGCCACCTTCCACCTCTATTTCCTGTATAAAAATTGCCGAGCTGTAAATGACTGTCTAATGCAAAGCTGAAGATAATTCAAGCATTTGTAATATAATGTTTCCACAAACTATAGTGTTTTATGGCTGTTTTATGAAAGTTGGACCTGCTGTTTGTGCCAACCTCTGGCACAAACTGATCTGGATTTAGTTCTAGATATCTATTGAACCTGTGCTGCAGTAAAGTGTTAACTGCTTGTAAGCGTTTGACTGGATTTCCACTTGTAGTTTCACCTGAACTGCTCATTCACCAACCCCGTCTACATTACGAATAGGCCAGTTCAATTAAAGTTTCAAAAACGCTGAAGTTTTTCATCATGTTTAAAGTCTTTTTAAACTGAACTGCCGGCCAGCTGGCTGAACAAGGCCCAAGACATTTTAATTGTCTCTCGCTGATTTTAATAATGAAAATACAATATTTTACAGTAATGGATAGGACATTTTGGCTGGATGGAAGCACAGTTGCAAATCAACAAACTCACTTTCACTATAACCAGTTTTTAAAAAGGGTTCAGTGGTTGTCAACATAATCTGAAGGACATATCACCCCAGAAATTCAGTTTTTAAACTACTGTAACTTCCCTAATTGTTTTACCTACTAAGGTAATTTTGGCATCATTTGAAAATGTGTGTTTTGGAAGGTGAATCTTCACTTCATTGAAGACATATTTTATAAGAATTGCCTCTAGAGACTCAAATCTTTCAGCCTTTAACTTCTTTCCTTTGTAGTACAATCAAGGCCAGCTTTCTTGCACTCCACCCTTCTCATAAGTCTCTAAATCCCATTCTTTTCCACCAAAAACACCTCACCAAACCCTCAACCTTGATTTGCTCAATCCACATGTAGGCAACTCCTTCAGATTCCCTCCCTCTCCCTTGCTCTGGCCTCCTCCGGCTGCCTCCGCTTCATGTGACTGTCAGCTGCTTGTGTTCACATTTGCCTCAGAAGTAGCTCACATCTATGTGCGGGAAAGTGAGAGGATTAAAAAGGAGGAAGGAAGGGTTCAGATGGGTGTGCGGGTGCTACTCATGACAGATCTGATACTGCGCCATTCTCCAAGCATCAGCTGCTGAATGAATGAACGTGAAAGTGGCTCGCAGAGATTAAGAGTAAATATGTGGCTTAAATCGGCACAAAATATGTTGAAACAAATCCGTTACTTTCGCTGTGAACGATGTGAAGATGCAGTTTTACGGACACGCTTCAGAGACTGCGGAAGTGTGCGGAAACAATAAGATGAATGCTGATTGGTTAAGCTACCCGTCACTCAATGCGCACAGACCAATCGTACACGAGAATTAAAAAACGATCCCACCTCCGTCTGAGTCACTGCCTCTTAAACTTATTTGTTATTTTTGTACAAATTTGGACAATTTCGGTGTAAGTCATGAACATAAAAACCGCCTTTTACACCAACACAACCCAGGAGACGTTTGTGTTAACCACCGAAATCTCGAAACATGTCGAAACAAATCTCGAATGACACAAATGACTACAAAAAAAAACAGCTGTTAATATGTAAAAAAAAGAAAAAAGAAAGAAAAAAAAAATGTTCACCGATTCTCTGTCCGACGGGCGTTGAAAATGGATTTCCGATGAGAAACTCCATGGTCTCCCCGAGAGAAAACATCCTGGGAACCTACAGCCGGTTGTTCACCGTTAAAATAAATGTAAACAGGTTTCAAGACTCGCTGGCCGCCGTGTTTCCTTTTGCTTTAAGAAACAGCCACTGCTTACAGAGGTGCACTAGCACTGTGGGAGGTCACGTGGAAACTCACACGGAAGCGCACACACACACACACACACACACACACACACGCACACACACCCCCACACACACACACACACACACACACACACACACACACACAAGCACAAACACTAATACGCTTCTGGTCACATCATCAGTTTACAGTCCAACAAAGTTTCTCTGAACAATCCTCTGTTATTTTGTAGAAGTGTAGAAACATTCATCAACAATTAATTACAAACTTGAGGAAGAAGTATTCTGTTTTTATATATGTTTAATTAAACATAAGCTATTTTTTCCAAAATATAAATCTATTTTTTTTTATAAATACCTTACTATATATGTTTTTGTTCTTAAGTAAAATATTGGTTTTAATTACAGCAAGTGCTGCAACACACTTGCTGTAATTTACAGCATATTTCTCACAATTCCATTTTTTCTTGTGTTCTTAATTTTGTTATGGTTGTTTGTGTAATTTCTTATAAATATATCAGGGGTGTTAAATTATACTGACAGATACTTGTCACACTCCTTTCCTATTAATGGTTGCTTGGATATGCTACACTCCGGACCCTGCTAGGGAGAAGGGTGTTAGAAAATGGAGGGAGGGATATACTACACAAAGCTTTTTATATTTTGTGACTTTACAACCAAAACATTCAATGTACGGGATTTTATGTCAGCACAAAGTTGTGCATGTTTGTGAAGTAAAAGAAAAAAGTATACAAAGGTTTATATTTTTTAAAAGAACATTTGAAATGTGTGATATGAATTAGTTTTCAGCCTTAGTTTGTACTTTGTGGAACCACCTTTGAAGCTGCAAGTCTGTTTGGGTATGTCTTTCATTTGCACATCAGATTGAATTGTTTCCCCCATTTCTTTTTTGCAAATTAGCCAACATTCAGTCAGAATTGATTAAAAAAGTTTGTGAATACTATTTTCAAAGTTCTGCCATGGATTCTTAATCATATTTATGTGTGGACTTTAATTGGACCTTATGAAGAAACTTTAATCTAAAGCATATGTGCTTAGAGTTCCTGTTCTGCTGGAAGATGATTTTCCATCCCAGCCTGAAGTGTTTTGGAGCTCCTAACGGGTTTTCCTTATATTACCATTTATTTACCTTCATCCATCTTCCTCTCAGCTCTGACACACTTCTCTGTCCCTCCTGAATAAATGCCCACAGCATGATGCTTCTCCTACTGTCAGTCACTGTAGTAAGTCACTATGTACATGGCAATGCATTGGTCAGATAACTTGCCAGTGAACGAGCGATTGCTGCTGTCTAAGGGGCAATGAGGGCTTTTTCAGATTTGTATTTGTAAAGTATATTTTTTTTAAAAATTATACCATTTCACAGCTCTGTACTGCTTTTCATTGGTATGTCATGTAACTTGCTGGTAAAATCCAATACATTTGCAATTGTAACACGATAATGAGAACCTCTTGCAATTACGTGTATGTGTGTAAAAAAAAGGCAGACTGTCTGACAAGAATAATGAAATCTGCAAGTCATTATGTTTTCTATTAAGATGCATGTAGTTTCATGTCTCTCTCAAGACAGAAATGAAGCAAGCTGGACCAGTTTGACAATGCTTGGTATGAAACACTTCAGATTTCCAAAGATTATATTTCGCTTGAACATTAAGTCAAGCTACAACTAGCCGGTGGGCTTCTACAGATTATGTTACTTTGACTAAAGTGACCTCTAATGCTTTGTCAGAGATGTTATATGCAACCATTGTTTACAGAGTGCTCAAGAGTGCAGCAAAAATGCGTTTATTCAAAGATTTCTTCTGTTTTTGCATGTTGTCATTATTACTTGTTTAGGATAATACCAATTTAGATATCAGACAAGAACATCCTAAGTAAAAATTTTTAAAAAGCAGATAGTTTTTAAATAAATTCCTCTTTTGAAGAAAAAATGTTATCCAATGTTTTATCATGCACTTTCCAGTGATTTTATTGCTAGATCAATGTTGCCTTCAGTTGTTATAGAAATGCTGCGTAAACATAGCACTACACCTTTAATTTAACCAAATTACCAGGTTTCCAACGAGCATGTCATATAAAATCATAAAGTAAAACTAATTATCAAATTTTGAAGGCCAAAGACTGAGCATTTTGTTGACTAAACCTGCAGAAAACACAGTACCATACTGTTCCCTGGAGACGGTGGGAGAAACAAAGTCTGACATTTACTTTGTCACTGAAACACTGTCTTCATATTTATATACCATATATGCACATAAACGCTTTAGGAGCCATTTTTTCATAAAGTTCAGTAAAACTGTAGCGATGTTGGAGGACTACAACATGGTTACTTTTTGTGTTTTTGCATTATCACCACAAGGTGGAGGCATTCAACAGGGGATGGATGGGAAATTTTAAGTCCAAAGGATGCAGAAATGTGAACTTGTAAAGAAACTCTGTGTATCTCTTTTCCACAAGAAGCACAAAAACCACAAGTCACAGCTCAGCCAGTGTTGTTCAACGTGTATCTTGTGCATGATGTCAATTGTGTGTCTTGCCTATATAACATGATGTAACAACTGTGAATTATGTACAGACACATGGGTGATCATTTAACCTTTCTGGATGATTTCATTATGGCATAAAGCACAAGTTTATTTTTAGAATGTTCATGCTAGAAAAATAAACTGGGTTATTCAAATATTTTCACATAAAATGGACAATAAAAACTGACATGAAAAGTAAAGGAAAAAATTACATTTTGAAGAAATGCTTAAAAATCTTGCCATTGACATTAAATGCAGGGATCCGCTGTCCTGATATTTATACAAATGATGGAATATTTTGGATAATCAATCATATCTGTGGTATTTTTTTAAATAATACAATTCATGATATTCAAAATTTTCTTAATGATGTGCTTATTTTCACTAAATACTTTCTTGTAATATAATTTTTTACATATTCTTAAAATACTGATTCAGTAATTTTTGCATTTCTTTATTTATATTCTGCTCCTCTAGTTCTTAATGTTAAGAAATTTCTAGAAAGCATATTTTCTTCTTGCAGGCATTTTGTAATCTTTTTGTAGGAGAACAATTTAAAAAAAAAAATTATATAAAGTTTTTGGATAGTTTGCATAATAAAGCTCCATTGACACTTCCAGAAATTTTCCAGAAGCTTCATTAAGACCTTTGTTAAGTACCTCGGTCTTGTGTTAGCAAATCATTTTTAAATTATTGCATCTTAAGTTATTATTTTCCCATATGGGATCAATGAGTTTTGCTCTTGATCCCTGTAAATAGATATTCTTTAATATAACCAAAAGTTGCATACAAATGAAGATTAAACATAAAGTATATTATTGACAGATTTTCCTTGGATATAAATTCCTGCTTAATCTTTTCATTAGCATAGTGTCAGAAATTTATGTCTTGAGGAAAAATATATATATCAGTGTGAAAATAATTTCCAAAATCTTTGTGGTATGGTTGCTTGTCCCAGGTGGGTCTGAGTATTTCAGGAACTGTACATATACAAGGTTTCCAGTCACAGCAGATTCAAACAGTAGAAAAAAAAGTACAGTATTTGTCCATAGAGAGGCAGATATATGGATAAAACATTTTGATTTCAGAAATCAAAGAAGAATGACCAGACAAATTTAAATTCTAAAAACATAACATAATCTCAAATTACCCCCTTTCTGCAAGTAAAGTAAGACTATTACAACATGTAAAACACACAGTTGAGCTACAGCAAGAGAAGACCACAAGGTGTGTCAATAGCACAAGTCACAAACACCAAAATGACTCCAGAAAATTGGACAATAACCAACTGGAGAAACATCATCTACTCTCATGAGCATCATTTTCAGCTGCAGAGAAACAGGCCGTAAGGTCAGAACAAGCCATAGACAACGTAAAAGAACAGATCCATTAACATTGTCTCAACAGCCCAGATTGGTGCTGTTGGTGTAATGGTGTGGCAGATAATTTGCTGGTTTGGACTCCTCAGAACCAGTCAACCATTGTTTAAATGCTACAGCCTACCTGAGCATTGTTGTTTTTATAACCATAGTGTAGCCATCTTCTTATGGCTACTTTCATCGGGACTATATGTGACAGTCATCTCAGAATGGTTTTTTGAGCGATGGAAACAGCAGATTCTCATGATCAGTTGATTAATTTGTATGATGTTCATAATATTTATGAAACTCTTTTAAATGTACCACAAAAAGTTCTGGTTCTGAAAGTTGAAGGGGTTCAACCTGGTACTTCCTAAATGTCTAGTGAGTGTACTTTACCTCCAACAGGTTCTGTGTTCGCCCTGAGGTCTTCTTACACTGGAACAATAGAGTACAATAATCTACTGAAAATAAAAACATCCTGTACTTTTTCTGTCATCAATTGAATCCTTTAATTCTCGAATAGTTTTTAAGGCAGTAGCAGGCTGAATGAGCAGTGAACTTTATGTTACTGTTAAAAATGTTGATCCAAGTTCAAACCTACTCACAATACCATAGTGAAAAGAAACTACACTCTATATTAATATAAATGGCTTAGCATGTAAATGATGTGGCCTTTTCCAGGATATAAAATAATTTAAATCCTGCCTCTGGTGAATTTGTAACTATACATCACATTTTCATCCCTTCCTATTAATCTTGTACTTGCAAACAGACCACTTTGCATCAGTGCACCCTAGCCATTACTAATCAGTGTGGTTTTGGTTGTAACTTTGTAATGTTATTAATTAGGGAGATAAAAGTTCATATAAATAATAATAATCATGCATATTATAATTCAGTTGTACCAATTTTTTTTTTTTTACAAACTTTGATTCTCGTTATGGACAGTCGATTCTTAACAAATACGGCAAATTGGAGGTTTCTCCTAGTAGATGTTTTCTATCTGTTATTTTTTATTGGCATCACAGCTCTTTCTTCTTACAGTAGACTGTCATTAAATACTTCATTGTTCTTTCCCAGTGGGTGCGAAACATTTTGTTTGTGGGTGAACTGACGCATTGGTTGGACTCCCATAGAGGATGGCATCATATTGTGCCAAAAGTGTGACATGACCAAACTAGAAACAACCACCACCACCAGAAGGGACTGTGGACAATTAGTAAAGGAAAACAAATGTTGTGTGTCATTAGCACAGGTTTTGTCAAAGATGTAATCAAGCCAGGGGCAGCATTAAGGTGTTGAATAAAAGTGCTCCGACAGCTTAACCTTGAGGAATCCCATGCAAAAATTTTAGCTCAAATGTGTAACTTCTAAAATGACAGAAGACAGAGCTAATCCAACCAACTCTGTTTAAAACGAGAGGGCCCTGGACCGAATATAATGCAGCCTATGAAAGTGTGGAATATGAGTTTTATGATCAGATTTAGACATGACTGTCCATTAACACTCATTTTAGAAATAGAGCTTAGGAAATGCATGCATTTATGTATGAATGCACTTGTGATTGAATGTGTGGTGGCTGCGGTGGTTGTAAATTGATCCCTCCTACTCTCTCCTGGTTCGCTGCGCAGAGGAGGGGTGAGGAGGAGGAGGGAACCGGAGCAGGAAGGAAGACGGGCAGGCAGGCGGTGAATGCTAACAAGCTCCGCTGTAACCATAACGCTCCGTAGGCTCGGGTTTGACCAAACATATGGGATAGAAAAGGATCGACGAGCGCTAATTGAGTCCTAATATGCGCCAGTACCGCGTTCGCCCTGTGCGCGTGCAACAGCCTCGCGGCCGTCGGCACCTTTGATCTGGAAAAACCGTCTTTTCTTTTTTCTCCTGCTGAGTGAAATGTATCGAGGTTGCACGGGATTCACGTTCTGACAATGGAGATTGAAAATATCGTGGCCAACACGGTTCTCCTGAAGGCGAGGGAAGGTAAGTGCCCGAAACGGAACTCCCCCTCAAATAAACCTGAATCTATTTTTTTCCCCATCCGAACATGTACGACATGGGGAGAGCCAGAGCCTTCCACAAGGCTGTCCTCCTTGTAGGATTTATGCTTTCTCTGTCCCCCCATCACTGCGCAGTGCTCTGTCTCCAGGCAAACCTCTTCAGATGAAATCATCTGCTTGTGCACTGGGGGAAGCACTTTGTGTTTGTCAGCCAGGTTATTGAACATAAGGCCCAGAAAGGCTGGAGATGAACAGCGCAGGGAGTGTTTTGCAGCATCGCGTTGCATTAGAGGGTGTCGAGCAAATTTTTTCACTCAAGGACCTGTGCTTATTTACGATGACATAACCCTATGTAATGGTGCTCAAATGAAATGTTGCAGGGTGTGGAGACATTTGGCTGCACTGCGAGCTGCCTGTTTTACCTTTCTTTATTGTTTAAACCTTAATTAGGAAGCCAGGGTGAACGAAAGGGTGGTTTTACCGCAGACATGTATTTCGCTGCAATGCTGCTGATTAGAAAATAGGAATACAGCGAGAACTTTCCACGCAGAGGAAAGAGGACTTCGGTGGTGCAGCAGCTTATCTGTAAGCAAAAATCCGACTGTTTTTACAGGGGACCGTTTCACTGGACTGTAAGGTGTCCCAGTGGCCTTCGTGTGCATATTCAGAGGCCTTCAGTGCTTCATTTACCTTGTCATGATTTCACGACCAAACGCAAACAGCGCTGTTAAAATGGATTACCCACAGCAGCAGTGGATAGGTTTTAACTAGGCCCTGTTTTCTTCACATGGCAGCAGTCTCCCCCCCCCCCCATGTCGTTAAACGCTGCTTGGACCTGACATCAGTGGCTCAATACTTGCCAGAGAACACAGTCTTCTATCAGTAGTCGCTCTCAAAAGGCCTTTCAGGGATAAAAGTGACTGTATTCAGAGATTGGACCATAATGTAATGCAGGTAAAGCTGGAAGATGTAAATGTTTGGCTGATGGTATTTAATAACATGAATGTTACAGAACCTGCTATGTTCTGTTTTGACATTACCAATCATTATTTTAATCAGTTAAGGTTTGACACTATTAAGGTTGCTCAAGATCATAATCAGGTTTTTTAAAAGCCTTGTTTTTTTGTTTTTGTTTTCTTTAGCTGCACCTAGAAATTGGCTGATGACCAAAACTGGACGATTTTTCAGCTTGACTGCCCAGTGAGAAACTGAATAATCACACTCTTTTTTCTGATCACTGAACCCACCATAATTGTCTAGTTAATATATCTCAGTCTTCTCTACCACATGTGGTATATAATGTCAATTAGGTCATCTGTAGATGCTCTGGACCACCACAACTCTGCTATAGCTGCACAGTTTTAGGTAAATGGCACAAATGGCCATTAAAAAGCAATTGTAAATAATAATTATATTATTTATTATTATTCCTGCCATCAGTGGCAGCAATACTCTCAGTACAAGGGTGGTGCCAGACTCACAGCAGATCTTAAAAAAAAGAGAAGTTACATTCAAGTGTTTTTATGTTGTTTCTTATGATATTCATTATTGAGAAATCTGCTGTTTTTCAAATATGGGTCATTTATCTCTCATTAGTAACAAGGATTCCTAAACTTCATTGACGCTCTCCCGGCATATCACTTTATTCTTTCTTTAAGTCCCTTTTTTTCGTTTTCTCTTCCGAGAAAGCAGTGCTTAAACCAGCATCTGAATATTTTTGAAGAGGCTGTAGTGAAAACAATATCTATCTGAGTGGAGCACAGGTGTTTAGCATAGCTGCAAAATAGTATTAATAGGCGAATGTGTTAGTTCAAGCGGCTCGTGCTGATGGACAGACAGGTATATCAATACCTTAAGAGGTAGCACAACCCTCTTCGGTGTGGACGTTTTCACAGTGTCGGAAGAAGACTCGTAGTTAGTTTTTTTCCCCCAGTAATGTCAATGTGTTTGAAACAGATTCAAGTCGATTGTTCTTTCAAGTTGCTACTATTTGTATAGGGGGAATAGGTCATTCTGCTCCTTCATCAATTTGTAGTTTTGTGATTTTGGTCATTCCTGACCTTTTGGATTGAAAAGAGAGCCACCTGTCACCGGAAGTCAGTTTGTACCCGTCTTGGGTGTGTTTCCTTTAATTATGAAGAGAGTCATCTTAAGCAGCCAACAGGAAGGCTGAATGTACGACTCTGAACGAATTGGCTGCGGTTTGTTCCTTTGAGCTTTAGACCTCTGGTTGTGGAACATGCTAGATTCAGGAGTGTTGGCAGTCTTTACAAAAGAATCTTTGAGGTTTAAGTTTCACTCCTGCCCAAAGTTTCACCCTTGGACTGAATTTTACAACCAGAACAGCAAGTTAATTGAGACTTTTTTGTTTATTATATGACACAATCAAAGTCATCTTAGAATGAAACATGCTTGGTGCAGCACATATGATTTGTTTTTTAACAACCATTCTTTTGTCACTTTCTTTAATTTGATGTAAATATAACGACATCTATCTAGAGATATTTACTCAAAAGCAGACTTCAGACATTTTTTGCTCAAGTTCACAAAAATCTTCCTTTTTCATAACAAGAAAATATGAAAACTCTTAAGTTAAAGATCTAATTTAAAACATCTCTTTCTTGTAAAAAAAACCAACTACTTTGATTAATTAAAATATTGTATGCTTAGTTTATTGCATACATTTATAGTTGAGCAAGTTGAAAAGATGTATAAGGATTTTAACAAAATTCTGTTTTTTCTTTAAAAAAAATTTTTATCCTATATGACACAAAGTTTGAACATCACTGGTTTAGTGGTTCCCTAGTTGGAATTGTGGGGAGGAGTCGTTCGCTTCAGAAATCAAAGTAAACAAGTAATAGTAAAATATGTTCATTCTACAAACAAACGGTTGAAAAAATATATATATATATATATATTTAATACTATTTTGGTTGTATTGGAATCTCGGTTTAATGGGATCACTAGAACTACTTATTTACTTAATGGATAGTCTGGGTCTCTGCCATTATTATTCTGGTCAAAGTAGCAGAAACTAAAAATCAGAAATCAGCCAATGACCTCTGTTGCATCTTTACTTGTTGAATCAGAAGAGTTCAATTGGTCACCGGCATCAGGGCCGTCTCCGCTCCTTAAATATGACTTCATGCAGGATAGACTGTCTCTCTGGTTCATTCAAGGATTAAAAGGCTTCTGTTTCTTCACTTTCGTAATTTACAGCAATTCTAAGCAGATTTATTTTATTTTTTTATTGCTGCGAGCAGTGGGTCCAAGAATACGCTGCAGTTTAACATGCAGATGTGTCCTTGGGCAAGTCAACTCTCAGACGTCATTAAAAGCATAAAAAGTTTGTGTGTTTGTTCTAAAATATCCTCACACCCCAGTTGGTTTCAATGAGCATCTCAGTCTCAGAATGTAATCTCACCTCCTCTTGGTTTTTAAATGCTATTTATTACACATCCTTTATAGTTTGGTGTTTGGCATTAGAACTTGAAATACTGACAGAAAGTGTGACTGGAGCTACGTCATTTAAACGCAGACGTACTATGACTGCAAGCTTGACGTCCCCTGATGTGGCAGATTTTTGTTTTGTTTTCCAGGACATTTCTGTTATGGGCCAAAAGTTAAAACAATGTTCACATTTCTGTAAACACAGAAGAGCTGCCCGCTTCAGTATTGCCTGGCAAATGTCCTCCTACCCTTTGAACAGATTCTTGTATGTTTCAACCACAGTATTGAAGTAGAGAGACATTAATTCATGTTTTTTTGTTTGTTTGTTCATCCTCCTTTACTCTGATGCATATTAATAAAATTAAGCATAACCAGCTGCTTTTGAGGTTTTCTAACTGGTAAATACATTTCACATCTGGCTAATATAATCTCAGTATAAAAAAAACTGTTCACTGAAGGCCTTAGATCTGGAGAGCTTTAAATAATAAACCAAGGAGCAGCTGCCCAATGAAACCCAGAGTTCAGGTGGGACAATCTGTTGACAAGATGAACTCTGCAAACTTGACCTCTATGAAGAGTAATAAGAATAATTCCATTGTTGAAAGGAAGCCACAAGAATATAAGGCAATCCTAGGTGCAAAATATGTGATTCTGTGGCATAAGTTCATTTTTCAGCCAGGCAACACGCTTCAATATGCATCCAGAGTTACAATGAAAGGATTTGGAGCAACGCATATCGATATGCTGGAGTGGTCCAGTCAAAGTCCAGATCTTAGTCCAGCTGTTATTCTGTGGAAAACTTGAAAATAGATGATGTATAATCAAAGTTTTTCTCTTTCCAAAATCTATTTGGAAAGAGAGAAACTTTCTTGGGTGAAACTTTCCATCAGTGATCAAAGCTGGTTGAGATGAAGCTTTCAGCTGTAACTGCATTGAGTGTGGTATGAATATAAATGTCAGTTTTTTAAAATTATTTTTAACCAGGGGAATATAAATGTACGTATACGTGCGTGTGTGTGTATATATACATGTATATATGTGTGTGTGTGTGTGTGTGTGTGTGTATGGGCCACCCAAGACCTCAAAGTGCATTGAACTTTGTAGATGTAGCGTGACAAAAAGTCCTAGATTGTATGAATACGGTTTCCCTGCAAATACTCAGAACTCATCAGGTATTGTCTGAGTCAGCAAAATAACAGCAATATCTCATTATAAACTATGTTGTGTTTGGTGCTTATTTAATAGTTAAAAACATGTTTGTGACTTTATAGCGTACTGGCAGTACTAATGCATTCGTTAGCAGCTCTTCACAGTAAATGCTATTTAAAAAGCACTTAATCATTTGGAGACAACGTTATCAGAGCCTGTCCTGCAAGCTCCACTGTTTACAACACTTCATAGCATATTAGTTGGCAGAGTACCCTGTTAAAGAGTCGTTCTGGAGCAGATGGTCATGTTAAGTGTGCTGAAATATTGTGTTTACTCATGGGCTGTAAAACACTGGGCCTACATTACATTAATTGCTTTTGTTCAGACCTTTTCCCTTTGCCTTGTCTGAGACTGTTTCTAAAATCCCATTTATTGCTTATGTAAGGTAGGAAACTTACAAACCAGCCAATTATATTGTTTTAACTAAAAACGCTGTTGTGTGCCTGCGAGGAAATTAAGCAGAACTTTCATATGCAGGGAACTTTGAGACATGCCGTCCTCCAACATGGCCTGGAAAAGTAAACATATGCTAACCCTTTTGTCAACAATGAAGGAAAACTTTTAAAAACTAATGACCAATTCAACCCGATATTGCCCGTCGAATGAATATTCATGATTAGTTTAAAATATCATATAATACATAAAACTATTTTTAATTTAACACCAGGCTTCCTGATGATATGTTTGCATATTTCAATCTGTCCATTAACTTCAGAATAGCTTGTACTGGCTCCGGTTTTCTACACGGTTTTCTGCTGGCTTTTTCATCATGGAATCAAACAAAGCAACGCCGAGGATCATGTGTGTTTGCTTTTCAGGAAACTTGATCTCAGACCTCTTAATAAAGCTTAGAATAACATCTTTTGTGAATTTGAAGACTTTTGAGTGGTATCTTACATGTCCTGTTTTGTGTGTGTGTGAAATCGTCTGTTTTTGTTCAAGTTCAGAAAAAAAGCCAGTCCTTTCAGAGCTGGTGTTCACAAGTTGAATTTGGATGAGTGTTTTAAATATAGAGGCTGTGACCACTTATGGCAGTGACATGGTTTTTGAGAAAGTACGAGCTGTTCGGGCGAGGAAAAAACAAAATTGGGTTGGAATCTGAACACGTGTTGTTGCCGGATGGAGCGTGTTGATGTAGTTGACATTTTATTGGTGATCTCAAGGAAAAAGTAATTGTAACGATCCCAACCAAACTATGAGAAAAGAACACAAGCATTTTTTTTATTGTTTGTAAACTTAGGATTCATAGTAGTTTAGAAAGTTTTACATCATCATGAATTACAGTTTGTCAATTATCATTATAAATCACAGTTTTAGTCACTAATTGTTCCCTTGTATTGATCAACAATATGGTAATTTAAGATTTTCTGTTCCTTTTAACTGTTGTAGGTTTTGAATTATCAGTGTCTGCTCTGAAAAGAGTAACTTCTTCATTCAAAGTTATATTTTAGGATTTTATTTACATTCGGATGGCTGTGGATTTATGGATTTCTTTTTCTTTGTTTTGAGAGATGATGTGCTACTGCAGCTGCTATTGATGGGGGTTTTATTCCTTCAGGATTTGTCTTTATTTGTTGAATTTTTCTGTAGGTTATAGTCATTATCATAATGCCGTTTCCTTGTTTAAGTGAAATGATCACAACCTAGGAGAATCTTGACATGGTGTGGGTTTTGTGATTGTTTGAAGTTGGACACAACAGGGACAAAGTTGAATAGCTGGCCAACTCGGCAGTGTTTGGCCTAGAAATCAGTCTGCAGCAGGTGGAGAGTAGCAAAAGAAACAGGAAAGACATGATGCAGAATCTGACAGATCCATTATTCTTCAGTTGTATTTCATACCCCTTCTGTCCAAAGTGCAGCCTGGGGGCATTTGCAGGCCTTTAAATGACCTTGTGTAACCCCCAACCACAATTCAACAAATGGTACAAATTTGGACACTTATAAGGTGCCATACTTTCTGACTAATGAAAATCTGTATTAAATGGAAAATATACACAACAACACGAGCTACTTGTCTTTCAGCATTTCTTTGGTTGATCAGACACCAGGTGACGTTCAGTGATTTATAAACTATCAATAGTATTTTAGGGTCTATTTTCTGAGCTACTGGGAGTCATCATTGTAGGGACTTTAGACCTGGGTGATGTGCTCTGTCTTCCTGGTTTTAGTCAGAACATGTGCTGCACCATTCTGGATCAACTGCAGCTGTCTGATAACTGACTTCTTAGACAGACCAGTGAGGACACTGATGCAACAATGACTAAAGATAAATGCACAGATGAGTTTAATGCTGGACTCGTAACACGTGACTTTGTAACCGACTTTATGTATCGCTGAAGGTTCAGGTCGGAGTCCATTTCTACTTTTATCTATAATAACTGAAGCTCTCTGGTGACTTTGATTTTCCCTCTTGAGGTCCAAAGATAAAAACTTCAGCTTTGTTTATGTTCAGCTGGAGAAAGTTCTGGCACAACCAGAACTTTCTTAGAACATTGATTTGCTCTAAACATCTTAGTGCTTGGATGAGTTTGGAGTCACCTGGTGACATCGTAATGTAGAGCTGTTTATCATCTGTTTTGCTATGCTAACTTAGCTTATTGATTGTTAGCTGAGCTAGTGATTGCCTATATGTATTGAATAAGAAGGGCCCCAGGGCCAAACCTTGGGGTTTCCCTCGCAGAATCTTTGTCTGGTACAATGCAAGAAATGTCCCAGTTTTTAGGGAAGACTAGACCCAGTGGATTACTGTGCTTGAGTCCAACCCATCTCTCCCGTTGCTTCAGTAATATTTCTCAGTCAAAAGTGTCAAATGCTGCCCTGAGGTCCAACAGAACCAACACTGTGGCTCTTCTACAGTCTGTATTTATGTGGATGTTATTGAATTTTGACGAGGGCAGTCTCAGTACCGCGGTGAGCACAGAAATTGGACTAAAAGACGTCAAAGCGGTTAGTCGTTGTTAAGAAACCATTTAACTGTTGAAAAGTGGCTTTTCAGTCACTTTGCCAAATAATTCAAAGTTGGAGATTGTTGAGATTTTTATATATATATTTTTTTTTATCAGTGGCATAAAAACTGTTGTTTTTAAAACCTCAGGGGAAACATCTGATAAGAGGGATGAGCTTATCTGCAATTTCTTTTAGCATTATACTCATATTAAACACTGTTGCAGCATATGCCAAGAATATAGCAGCTCATCTGGTAAACATAAGTAAATATAAAGCAGTGTTTTAGCAACAAGTGAGGCTGTATTAAAAAGCAAACAAAAATAATAGTTAAGCTCTGCCCTTTTTTATTATGTACAAATAAGCTGCACTGCAGCAAAAAAGTGAAAACGTGAAAACTTTAAACCTTGTTTGCATCTGACTTTGTTGTTAGCACGACTTCAAAAGTTGGTTCATTTAGAGTTTTTCTAAAGGACATGAACCAAAGGTCAAACAGCAGTGGACTGTACTTCCATAGTTGTTTTAAGGGTATTAACAAGTCTTCATGCACATATTCATACGGTTAAGTCACTATAATTTGTTTTACACATTGTATTAAATTAAATCTTTGTCAGCTGTAGTTGTCTTCATGAAAACCGGAATGTGGTTAATCCATCAATTACACTAACTCAGCAAAGTTGAGTCCGATAATCCTTGTTCAACAAATTTCTTTATGTAATTGAAGCTGGATGTTTACAGAAGAACAGTGCAGGTGTTAAAGGGACACACCTCTGTTGTTGATGCTATAAATCCTTTGTGCCTCCTGCCTCTTGGCCACTGGCCTTCAAATTGCAGGCTAGCAGGTCTTTCAAAACCCTGGTGAGCGTTCATGTGTGACGTTAGCCGGCGTAGCTTTATTAGCTTTGTGGTTGTCGCTGGGCAAACACTTGTTGTCATCACTCTGGGGTGTTTCCTCCAGCTGAAGCTCGTAAAACACATCGCTTTGTGACTGTCCCTTGATGTGGGACTCTTTTTACATTTATAACACCCACAAATGGGCCATGTGGGGAGAGAGAGAGACGCGCTGTGTTGCATGCTCAGCTCTGCTGCATGCCACTTGCTGTGTACGTGTTTAGCTGGATCGTTAAAACGTGACGAGGCACTTTTTGAAGCACCACAAGAATATAGGGATAGTTAAACCAGCTGTCTTGTTAAATGCAGAATAACGCCTAACAAGACGGCCATGAAGTTGTTTTTATCAATGTACAGATCCTTGCAAAAAGTCACATGCACACTTTTCTTCAAATACAAACTTTACTTCTTTTTTTTAAATTCTGCTTTCATCAGATTTTTTCTACAGTCTGGAAAAGACTGGAGCCTGCCCTCAGCATTCTTGATCTACTTTAATGAATTCCTGCATTCATTTCTTTTAATAAGACGAAAAGCATCAGAAGTTACCGTATTAGTAGACAGAACCCCAACTGTGTGTAATTTAATCTTGGTATTAGGGCTGTTGTAAACAAATATTTTAGTAATCGAGTAATCTATTGAATATTCTTACGATTAATTGAGTAATTGAATAAAAAAATGTATAAAATAAAATATTGGTAAATCTGGCATAAAACCGGTGTTACTATCAGATATCAACATCAGTCCAATTTTAAATTTTTGAGCGTCCCTAACAATTACTTTTTTGTATTTTAGAAAACTAACCTGTAACAATAATAGCTCACTTTCTAAGTTAACCTGAAGAAAAGCTATACAAAGATCTGAAATTATATTAAGCTCACAAATATGCTCATAAAAAAATCAATCCATAAAATCCCCACGGGCCGAACTTGAAAATTGGACGTTATGTTGCTAACACTTAGCTTTCGTCAATAACTGAAGTCAGAGCTCCGCGCAATGCAAATAATGTTCCGGCCGGAACACGGTGCGCTAAATAATAAAACATAAATTAACTGAGCTTTGAGGCAGGTACATTTTCCTCGAGGAATTTTGATAATCCAGGTACTCGAATCATTCGAGGAATCGTTTCAGCCCTACTTGGTATAAATGCAGATGTTTTCTACGAAGGCCTCAGCAGTTTGTAGAACTTCAGTGAACAAACGGCATCAAGATGACAAAATGTGACAAAGTTCAAGGGAAGTGGAAAACTCTGCAAGTGCTTTACAACCACAAGTTTACACCCAAGCTAAAGTTGTTTTTCTTTAATGGAAATCTTGTCATAAATGTGTTAAATATCAGAGGTTCCTCCTGCCTTTTTGACTTTTTCTCTAGTAAACATTCCCAGAATTGCCATTTTTGCATCTGCCCTTGGTGTTTCATGTCAGTCCACCCTTCAGGGTGACCTGGCGTCCTGTCTTATCAGAGATAATTGCGTGTGCGTAATAAGTGCTGCGTGTTCCAGCCTCAAGGCCTCGGTGATCGTCTTCCTGCTCCTTCAGCCCGGCCATGAAATCGACCGGAGGGCCCTTCATCAGAGGGACAGCTGGAGATAACTTGCATCCAATCCTTCTTTCATTTTTGCCCTTTTAGACCCACAGAGTCGGTCTGTTTCTCAAGTTTAGTCTCACAGTGTTCCCTCGTCCAGCCGTCCCTCCCCCGCCTCCCTCAGGACTCTGGGAAAGCAGGGGTCGGTTTTCAAGCAAGATCTCGCCTCTGTTTGATGGAATATGTTGAGTTCAGAGAGAGATGGAGCGGAGGAAGGAAGGCCTTGCAAAACCCACACAGCAGCGCACTGCTGGAAATGAGCAAAAGCACGTTTGTGTCGAGGCCCTGTGCGTTTCTCTTTCTGCTCATGTGAAAAACGTCGAGTCCCGCCTCATGTGAGACCCACCGCCATGTCCTGTCCTGCTATTCTCCTCAATGCCGCAATGCTGTTCACAGTTTGGTGCGTGACCCACACCTTGTCCCGTGACCATATGGAGCTGGAGGAAAATCTGTCTGTAAAGATTTAGTGAAGGCATGATGAGAGGAGAGCAGTTTATAATGGAGAAGGGCAGCAAGAGGGAGGTGAAGATTACAGTTGCACATTTCTCCTGATGTGCGTCTTTGAGCGCGCATTTACAGATGGATTACGTTATGCAAACACTGGGCCTTGGCTTGGAAAAGGCGACAAAGTCCGACGCAGCTAATGTTTTTCCTATTAGGGGGCTACACCAGTGAATCATGCACTGTAAGGTGGAGTGGCTGGAAAAGCAGCCAGCAGTTCATTTGTTAGTACCACGCTCCATTGTGTGTGTGTGTGTGTGTGTGTGTGTGTGAGCTCATTTTACAATGGAGCCAACAGTGGCTGACCATCTCTTTGCTTCCTACCACTTTATCGTTGTGTTTCTGTGAGAGTGCTGCAGCTGTTGGATCTCCACCTACAGACTCAGAACTATTCATACTCCGGACAGATAAAGGTTTTAAAATAACAGGTTTCCTTTAGCGGGAATTGATAATGAAGCTCCGGAGCGGCCCAGACGGAGTCTTGACTTGAATCTCGTAGTGAGTGCTGAAGATTAGGGTGATGACCTTGAGGCTTTCCAACCTAAAAGACTTTGAGCTTATTGCAATTATGTGTTTATTACATGCAAAGAAGAGGTCAGCTATTACAAAAAATTATTTGATTGTTATATTACCAAGACAGTCTTTTAAAATAATTTTATGGGAGTGGTATATGTAACCTTTTCAACATATTTCACATTCTAGTCATTTTATTCCAATATTTATACTCCTTGTACTTTGCTCTGTTAACATTAGGGGAATTTCTCTTCTTCCCAATCATAAACAAACTTCTTAGATGAATAAAAATAGCTTTAGCTAATAACTGCCAGGATTATGAATAATTGCGAACCTCCCTCTATATTCAGTTCGCAATGCAACTCTCACCTCACTGGCACAGAGTTGTGACTGTGAATATCTTGGCCAAAAAAACAAAAACCTGCTGGTAAACACTGCTATCAGTGTTTTTGGAAAGTCGGAAAAGTAGTTAAGTCTGTAATTGAAGTTGCGTCTCAACATGTTTGGATTTGTAGAAATGCAGTTTATATTTCTCTTTAACTCCCATGATTGAGGCTTTGTCAGTGTTTTTATATTTACCAAACATTGCTTCTTTTAGAAGAGAATCTCCAGAATGCATGCAAATGTGGCGTTTCTCCTCTAGCTCCAGGAAAATAGCTTAGTTTTTGCTCCATGAAGTTTTTTTTTTTTTTTTTTTTTGACAGAAATAAAGACAAGCTGGGAAAAAAAGAAAGATTGACCATTGTTTTGGGTGTTTAAAAACAGAATATACGTGCTTTTCTTTAAAGTTTTTAGTGACGGGTCTATCTGACATCTTGTATCAGACATCACTCAAATACCAGTATTTTACTTAAAAATAAATAATATATTGTAGTTGGTTTTCCACAATGCCATTTCCTGATAAACTAGAAAAGGAAAAAACTCACCAACCTATCCGTCATTCAGTTGATTTCCTAAGAAACACTTTCTTGAAACTTGAATTTTAGCATAGCTGAAGCCAGAGCAGTCAGAGCCTAATACTGCCATTCATCCGTTTATAAACGAAACTAAAGTTATTCAAACTTCAGTAGTGATTTAAGTGCAAAGTTGTTAACAAATATTCATCAATCTGGATTATATTACAGATTATTTCTGGAGAGTTAAGTGTCTGGAGGCACATTAAAAATCTAAAATAGAAGACAAAATATTAACAAAGAACACTGTTTTTTAAAATAAGTTTCATATAAATGGAAATAATCTCTGTCTTTCTTTCTGTTAGTTTTGTTTTTCTTTTCTCCACACAGGTTGATGAACTTCGACACAAAGCTGTCATCACGGTATTAGCAATAACACACAGTTCATGTTTGCAGTGAATCAGCTCCTAAGGAAAGTTGTTGTGATTTCTGAAAAGACAAGATATTTTCTGTTTGTATTTTTGATCATGAGAACCTAAAAAGATGCAGAAAATACCTATTTAGTCTTTGTTGCATGTCCTTTTGTTAAACTGTTGACGGGCAGAAAAATCGGCGACAATGAACTAAGGCGAATCAAAAAACACGTCGGCCATTTATGGAAACAAAAGTGCATCTTCATACTTGAGCGGCAGGTTGACCTCATCAACCTGTCATCTTTTTTTAGCGCTCCCGTGACTTAAAAGAGATGTGGCGGTTTGTCCCAGGATGTTGGAGGATGATCTCAGCCCTGGTTGTGGCTCGGCTGTGAACGCATAAAACTTCCCTGAAGCCGCTGTTTATGCAGGGCCCCTGCTCTCTCGGAGGAGAGAACCAAAGTTAAATAAATACTCGCTCCATCCTGTCTGCGTTAAGGGGCTGCACACATGGCTTTGACGTCAGAGTAACATTAAACAGGGTGGGGTGGCCCAGCTGGCTGTGACAGACGTATGTGCACATGCTCCCCCACTCCCACACAGCCAGCCTTCTCCGTCTTTTCTTCTCGGGAACGTTTTGTCATTTCCTTCAGCATTTCAGTGCAGTCCAATTTATTTCATCCAAACTTGAATCGACAACTTTTCATGCTAGAATTATACATAAATACTGCCAGTTTTGAGGCATAAGACCAAGAATTAGCTTGGATGGTTTTTTTGGGGCGTGGGGTTTTGCACATCTGGTTTTATCCATCCTTCTTGCTTTACTGCTCTGTCAGAGTAAAGCATTATTTCACTGTTATCACATACTCTACTCAGTGAGAGCTGCCCTCCTTTTGCATGTCCCGTTTTTTTCACAACAGCAGCAGATTTTCTGTTTGTGTGCAAACTAGTCTGAATTTGCTTTTGTATTTGCCCTCCAGTCCCAGAACTGGTCTGTCAGCATACCAACCCTCGGGAGTATCAGTGGGATGAGCTCTTCAGAGCTTCGTCAGAGTAACATGATTAGTTGTTGCTTGTAATCGCTCCATTCTGGTCATTCAGGTTTTGACCTCAACGTGGATTCTTTTGAAGTTTTGTCTGGTTGTCTTCTTTTCAAAAAAAAAAAAACTTACAGCTTTCAGTCAGTTTTATCTAATTATCTAAATCCATATCATTGCATAATTAAATAATTATCAGTTTTTTCATTCTCACTTGTGATGTGCAGACTTCTGACAAAAAGATCAAACCCAAACCATCGGGTTCACTCACACTCACCAGTTCTCCTGGTACAGTACTGCCATCGAGGAGTACCGGGATTTCAGGAAGCTGTGGTAGTAAAAATTCTAATATTTCATACTGTTGTCATTTTGAGATGCCAGAGAAAATGTCAAAGAGTTTCTTCTGTCTTTAGGAACCACAGCGTAAAACTGTGCTGACCCTCCCCCACCTGTTGCTGTGGACTGTCATTCACTGAGCTGAAAGAAGGCTGCTGTACTCAACTGCAGGCGGTTTAAAACTAATCCAAGTGCGATGTGTTTGTCAAGCAGCTGACTGCAGGCCCCACCTGTGCAGATGGACTGAATAATTAGCCGGAATGTATCTCACTATGACTTGTACTCTGACTCACAGGATCACAGTGTACTTTTCTGTCTTTGTATTGGAATTCAAATTAAAAAAAAGTAATTATGTTAAATTGCCATATTTTTAGTACTGTAAGCCGTTACTTTAGTCCCACGCTTTGAAGAATGTGGCTTATAGCCCGTTGTGACTTTTCTGTGTATTTTTCTTCAACCACCAGGGGGCTCTTTAGCAGGAAGTGAATCATTGGAAGTCAAAATTGGAAATCAAAGAAGAAAGTACTGATTTTCATTTAGAACAAGCACATGCTAGCAGCAGGTATGACGGAGAAATGTTTTCAAAATCATATGATGCAGTTTTTAAGTTGAGGGCTATCGATCTGGCAGTACAGGAGGGAAATAGAGCCGCTGCACGTAAACTCTGCGTGAACGAATCCATGGTTCAGTGTTGGAGATGCATTATAAACTGCTCTCCTCTCATCATGCCTTCACAATAAATCCAGCAGATTTAAGGGAAACCGATAGCGGCAGAGATACCAGCGGCTTACAGCATATATATATATATATATATATATATATATATATATATATATATATATATATATACATATATATACATACACGTTTCCAGCTTTTTTTGTTGGTGCGCTCTATAGTCCGGAAAATACGGTAGATAAATTTCCTCCAAGTGTTTTTTTTTTTTTTTTTTTTTTTTTTTTTTTAATGCTTCCACCCAGAAAGTATTTTATATTGGAGAACGTTATATTATATTGGGAATATCAGATAAGAAGGAACACCATCTTCTCTTCCCTGCAACATTAGCTGGAATGTTAGTGAACTGCCAGATGTGGGACAAAAGCAAAGCATTAAGATGTCTTGTAGTTAAAACAATTGGTTTGAAGTCTGTTGGTATTTAGATCATTTAAAGTTCTCCACATGCATGAACTTTCACCACCTCTACACCAAAACAAACTTTTAAAAAAAAGAGTCATGCAGAGTAAATGTCAAAAAGTTGTCCTAGACACCAAATACTGTCTGAATTAGTTAAACCTTCGTGTTTCGGTCCCAAGAATAGCAGCAACACTTTCCGTTTACATTCAAAAACTTAGTTTAGCAGGAATGTACCCGTTTCAATCCTCCCTTGCTAATTAAAATGAAATCAATTTAGTTCTTAAAAAACAGCCAGTTTTAATTTAACACCAAATTTTAATGAGGCAAAAATAAAATTGCCTCATTATTTTTGCTTACAGGACCGCACGACGTGTCCTTGAGTAAAACTTCTAAAAGCTGTATTTTGTAAACATGAGGCATTATTTAAGTGTTGGCCTAATAGAGCAAAAAGATGAACTGAATCAAGCTGTTTTCCTGAACTTTTGGAACTATAATTTTGACACATGAAAAAAAACAAAACTTCACAACAATGCATACACAACAGCAATATTAGTGCCTTTGACAGAGACACTTGTTTATTCTGCATCCAGAATGTCAAGAGTCAAAACCAAACAATAACTTTTTCCCCCAGATGAATTGATCTCTATGGTCAGTGGAGTTTGATACTGCAGTCAGTATCAAACTGATCAATAAATGGCATGTTCTCCGTTTTTATGCCATTAAACCACAGGATCAGATGATACTAAAAAGCAGAAGTGATTTTTTTTTTTACATTGTGGAAATAATTTCTTTATTATCTTACAAAAATAGAGAGGAAAAGTGTATTGCAGGAGCATGCGTACTGCATAAACATGTCAGTAATTTTGTGGTTTTGCTGATCCTGCTCAGCTCATGTTCTTGTTGAGACTGTCAGATGTCGTTGGTGGGACAGCTGGTGTCTCATGAACTTCGGGGCAGAGGATTTTCCTCTGACGCTGTTGAGCTACACGCTCTCCATCAGCAAGAGCTTGTGTCCACTATCTACTGAAAAACAATGTGGTTCACCATAGATCCTGTTGGGTTTCAGCCAGCTGAGTCTGTGTTTTAGAGAATGTGTTCAGTGACACTTTGACTTCCTGTCACCAATTTTAGCTGGTTGAAGTTTTTATTTAGCAACTAATAATACAAAAATGCATAAAAACACACTTTTCTATTTCTAGTCTTGATTTTTCATTAATTATTCACACTGGGAGTGCAGGCGATACTTGTGAAAGCAGTCACTTTACAAAGATTTCTAAGCAGAGACCAATTGATTACGTGTGTTAGCATCTTCTGTGGATGACAGCGAGTTAAGCACAGTTAACATCAACTGTGTTAACTGTGCTGGGTCGCACGGTCCCTGTGAAGCAGAGAAATTACACATGAACTACATCCCTTGAATTGCTGTTTCAAGAGAGTGACTGTAACCTCTGTACTTTATGTTTCGTTACTGCGCTTTAGCTTTGCTGATCAGCTTCTGTTGGTTGAACCTCAGGTGATTTGACCTTTTTCAGCTGTGGCCTCACACTTATGGAACAAGATACCATTAAATATTAAACAATCTTCTTGCTGTTTTTTTTTAAACTCACTTCTAATGAAAAAGGAACCTTGGTATGTAACTCTTTCAGTCATCTTCTGCAAGTCAAGCTCTCTCTAATGCAAAAGTCTTATTTTGGTCATCTTCTTGCATCTCTTTTCCCTGACTTCATTCACACATTGGCATCGCTCGCAACAGAGATCGTTGATGTCAGCATAACGGGCGTGTTCACTGATCCTAAAAAAGATGGTTTTCAGCTTCCAACCAGCTGGCCACTAGTGCTGATCAAGCTGAAAATCATCCACATCCGTTTAACGGTTCATTTATTGGTGCTTCTCTAAAGCTAACCATTGATTTTAGTTAATGAAAAATTTTATTTCTTAAAACAGGATCCACCGTCTCCCCAATTGAATTTTTATATTTAAATAAAGGCTTAGATTTCTCTAAAATTTTTTGTGAGACTTATCTTTTCTACATTTTCACCAGGGATGCCAGTGAAACCTGAAGGCCGCCGTTTTTGGAAAATACAAAGCTGTATTTTGAAAATGCTGTGCAGTCAACATTGTCCTTGTCAGCTTTTGCTTCGGCAAATTATTACTGCAAACAAATGGGTGTGGTTTTTCTCGTAGTATTTGGTCTTCCATTCTGAATACACAGGAGTGTTTGGTGGCTGTTCCAGTACCTGTTCTTAAGTCAGCCGATCCCCAATGAAGAAGCTGATAAAGAAACATGTTGAGCGAAGGCCGTCCTCTCGACAGATTGACGTCTGTCCAGCTCTCAGGACTTTCCTTGTCATCCCAGGAAAGCTTCAACTTTGACCTCATTCCCCACTCCACCACTGTACCTTACAAACAGGATAACAATAGGCCAGGAAGTCCTGATAGCACATGCAGTGTGGAAAAAGGGTTGTGGTTTTTGTCAGAAGTTCAACAAGCAACTTAACTGAATCCAGGAGTAGTTAAGTGAGAATGGCTCTTCTTACGCTAAACAGCAGAACGTTTAATGACTTTTGAAGTAAAATCATATCTGCTAAACACACTATTAATCCATTTCCTCTGACAGTAGTTGCATATTTTCCTTCTGTCCCCTGAGGACAAAAGGCACAAAGAACTAAAGTAATTATTCAAGTTTAATAAACTTTGACTCCTCCCACTCATCTGAAGTCTTCTGTTTCTGGCAGACATGATGCTGTTGGTTTTAGTGTATCCATGTGAGATGTAAGTGTGGTTAAACGTGTTCTTCTGAGGGGAAAAATGGTTCTCTGCCCACCTTTGACTGCTTATCCGAGGCAAAGATGATAAATACCTGTGAATACCGCAGTGACGGTTGATGCAGGAGTGAATGACAATAAATCCCTCTTATTTTGCCTTTATGAAGAGGTGGCTGACATTTTTCAACTCTTTGTAAAACAGACTTCCATGACTATTAGCCAGTGGAGTGAAATAATACAAGGTTTATTTCTTGAACTTTCTGAAAGCAAGAAGACCCTTCACAAGTTTTCTGTTGGCTGCTTGGCATAAAAAAAGACATGGAAGGATTTACTGTTTTCTGCACTTAGTGCGGCATTATAATTTTAAGCTGCTTTAGCTCTGTTTAAGCATATCTTCTCTAGAGCAGTCAGGAGGACATGGGATTCAAAGTCTGTTTCCTCTTCACTTGGGTAATTTGAGGTCTACTGTTTTTTGTGAGCTCTTCTTGTGATTTGATACATTGTTTTTTAAAAATTACACATATCAGCACTAACATTGGTATGGGATGATATTAGTCATATTTTTTTACCATATAGGTCCAATAAATAAAATTGGGTCTATATTATTTACTGATATTTATTTCGATTTTGTTGCCGTTTGTTTCTGGAGGATCTTGGGAGGAAGTTGGTCATGTGGTATTTGTTTGGACATGTGACGGTGATAGTGAGGCAGCACAAGATTGTGGGGAGTTTACCTGAAGCAGAAAGCAGTAGTGAAGCCAATTTTTTTATTTTTCAAGATGTCAAGAGTAGTAAAATATGATGGATTGGTAAATGTCAACTATCAGACACAACAGCCATATTGGTATCCACCCAAATTTTCTCACTGGTGTATGCTTTAATTCCGGTATTTCCTGCAATTGCTCCTTCCTCATTGTCTTAGTAAAAGCTAGGACTTCCGTTTGACGTCATAAAATAAACAGTTAAGTTACAAGTAGCCTATATGTACAATTTGGAGGAGTATGTGCCTTTCCCCGAGCTGGTAGTCCAGCATATATTGTTTTCTATGCATTATCATGTTGGGACTTGATGTGTATCGCAGTCAGTCCAATGTGGCCATGAAGAGGTTGTATGCTTTGGCTGAGGCCAATGTTGGAAGTCATGCTTTCACATCTCTGATGATCTATTTTGTTGCTCGTGTGCCACATGTCATGGATTAGGAAACGCTCCTCATATGCAGCTGTCAGGATAAGTCACAACAAACTATAGCACGTTTGTACATGCTCCAGACTTTCAAACAAGTCTTCACTTGTTAGATGGGAAACACACATCTTTCTTGAAGAACTCCAAGAAAACCTGCCAAGATCATCTGCATTCTGGCAGATTTTTCACATTGTGTTGTAGTTTCAATCAAAAGGCAAAAGGGCCCCAACAGATGGTGCCAGAATTGCCCACAATAGATGAGAGCCGAGCGATTGAGGGGCGTTCTAGGACTGATGTGAGGCAACATGCATGTAGGTTGAACTTATCAAACTGCATGCAGGATTATGATAGAATCAGATGATTATTTCCTTTTATCCTAATCTGCATGAAAAATAATACTCAAATAATCAAAATAAAACCCAAGCTTAAAATGATAGATTAAAGAGTTCATTTGGTTGGATCTGGTGCCAGATTTTTAAAAGCTGGCACATTAGTGAACACACACAGACACGTTAGTCTGTGTGTGTTCACTAGAGAGTGTAGTCTCTTACCCTAATTTTAAGATTTTCAATAGACTTCCCTCAGACTTTAGATTTTATCAAGATATGTAGTGTTACTGTTGTGGTAGAATAAAAGTGATAAAAACTTTTTATTACCTCTTTGCAGTCTTTTTTTTAGGTGACAGTATGGCTGGGAAATAGGACAGTATCATAGCCCCACAAAGAGAAACAGTGCTTTTATAAACATACCCATTTTTGATAGGCGGAGATCGCTTGTATAGTTAAGTGTGATTTTTATCTCTAAATTGCACATAGTAGCTGCATTAGTTATATTTTGAGAAATCAGAAACATTAGACTCTTAAGACTCTGTTTATGCAAACCTGAGAATAATTACTCAGCATTTTTTACATGTTACTCTTTACATCAAAGTTTATTTTGTGTTAATAAACATGGTTATTTATTTGAAGGCTTACAAAAGCATCTGTTTATCTAAATATATTAAATTGAAAGCCTTTGCCCCGCCAAAATAAGCAATGGCTAAATTCCTCCAGAGTCGGGTACGAATTGATGTCCTGTATTCTCAAAAAACATGAAACTCCCTGTTGTTACAACAAGTGTCTATCTTACCTTTTATGGATAAATAGCAGAAAGTTTCAGGAACAATTTCAACACTGACTGTTATTGTTGTGCTTGGGTGTGGTGCATTCACTGATCATCTGATAGAATCCGAGCGGTGGGAGGTAAAAGTTTGACCTAAACTGGGTTGCTGGTTCAAACACCCACTCTGTCCATCTCCGTCGCTGTCCTTGGCCAAAACACTTCACCCGCCTTCCCCGCTGGTCAGGGGCCCAGTGGCGCCGATTGTATCAAGTCTCTCTTCTGTCAGTCTGACCCAGGGCAGCTGTGGCTACAATGAGGCTCACCACCATCAACGTGTGAATGTGTGTATGAATGACTGAATGTAGTGCGAAGCGCTTTGGGATTCTCTGGACATCCAACTAAAGAATAAATAAAAGAAAGAAAGTAATTCTCACATAAATATGACAAAATGGGGTTGATTTTGTTTCTATTGGAGCTGGATTGTTAACTTAATTGTTCTCAGTTTAATTTTTTTATCGACATTTGGGTGCTCAGTTTTCATGCTATAATATCACCCAATATATCGAGTTTTGTTTTTTTTTTAAACTTGTGGAATCAGTATATAATATATAATAGGTTCAAAAACATCAAATTTGCCTTTTCGTTTATAATGAATGTATATTCGTGCATCCAAAAATGCACAGAAAGTCATTTTTCCTGGACTTAACAGATGTATTTATATTGACTAGATATCAGAAAATTTAGAGAGATTTTTTTGTTACTTAGTTACTAATAATACTATTAGTGCATGTAAACTATCTGGTAAGCCCAGATAATGATATTGCTTTGTTCTCCTCTGAAGTCACATTATTTGAGTTAAATGGAGGCAGACTTCTTCTGAATGAGTTGTAAGGTAACGCCTCAAAAAACAAAAACAAACAAAAAAAAAAAACACTTTGAGGCATTACCTCAAAAAATAGTCCTTGTATTACAAGGACCATTTTCCATGATGTCCTTGCATGACATCATGGAAAATGGATACAAATTCCAGATGCCTTAAGTTGCCACATTCATCTATTCAAACAATGATATGAAAGTGAAAACACAGTGAAGCTCCTCAGCCACCATATTGTTAGGGCTGAAACAAGTAATCTAATTACTCCTGATTGATAATTGAAACAATCATCAACCAATTTGGAAATCGATGAATCGTTAAATGGAGAATACAGATTCAAAAAAGGCTATTTGCTGAAAGGACAAAACAATCAGAGCAGTAATTAATTCAAAACTGTACAAAAATATATAAAATTTGCATTTTAGATGGAAAACCTTCTTTGTAAATATGATCTAGATATTACTCCTCAAATGCAATAGTTTTAGTTTCACCTGGTTTGAAATCTGAAATAAAATACCCTTTTGAGTACCTTTTGCAAACCATTTATTAATCCAAAGAATAATCAACGGGTTAATAGTCCGTATTTTTATATCTGCAGATGAATCTTTTGCTACACATGATCACGCGAACACTAAAGGAATGCTGTATTGTTGCATTTTAGCCAACCCCATTTTTATTTTCTTACTCAAAAAAAGTAATTGAAATATTTACTTATCTGCATTTTTTAAAATGAATTTTTAGTATTGGCTTGAGTGGTTCCATGAATGATCTGAAGAATGTGACAATTTATTTATATAATTAATCATCAGACTAAACGATACAATAATCGATTCTAAAGTAACCGTTAGTTACAGCCCTTTATACTGTTGGTGAAGTGAGGTGCATTCGGTGATTTGATTGAGATGTTTTGGTTCGAACTGTGTAATTTAGCAAGAGAACAAAAGGCTGGTGGCAGCATCAGCATCTGTGGGTATTCTGCTTAAGGGAGAAAAGCCGCGCTTCTCAAAATGATTGAAATTATGTGGAAAGAACATTAAATGGAAACATTGAAGCTACATATCAGATACAAATTGGTGTTTAAAATACACAATGACCCGAATCACACCACCAGATTAATGATAAAGTAAATGGCTTCAAACCCCCAGCAAAGTATTGAGAAGCCTGCAGACGGTAATGACAAAAAGGGTGTGTGTCTGTTTTAGTGAAGGTAAATAATTGGCTGCAACTGTAGAGACACACACACACCTACACACACACACACACACACACACACACTGCATCTGCTGTTGCTGTTGCTGTTGCTGTTGTGGGCAATCAGGCCTGACTTAAAGACTTTCTGAGAACAATACTCACCACCTCTGTGTGTGTGTGTGATGGAGGTAATCTGTGAATGACGATTTAGTTTGGCTAATGTTTGACTGGGATCCACTTGGTGTGTGTGTGTGTGTGTGTGTGTGTGTGTGTGTGTGTGTGTGAGAGAGACTCGTGATGTTTGAAGCTGTCAACGTTCTTCATCACATGCTCCGTCATATTGCACAGAGGTGACTGGTGAGATGAAGCAGCTGTCCCTGTTTCTGGTCGCACCAAGGTCAGCATGCTTGAAGACATGCTTTCAAGAGCAAACATAAACATTCACAACACACACAGAGACGCACTTGGAGGAATGCTTTCGTTGCTCCTGTGCTGAAAATGCTACTTGTTGGGGGCTCCGACTATCTGACATTAATCTCTCCTCCCTTTTTTTTTTTTCTGTCTTCCAGGTGGAGGAGGCAAGAGGAATGGCCGCAGTAAGAAATGGAAGGAGATGCTTAAACTCCCACACATCAGCCAATGCGAGGAGCTTCGACGAATTATCGGTATGAGTGGCGAGCGCCCGCAGTGTCGTTGGGTTGTCGGGGTGTGTCTGACTTCGGAGAGAAGTTCATGTTGGACTTCCTTCCTGTTTCTCTTCATCTCCACCCATGGTTACAGGCGAGGAGGGGTGACGGAGGGCAGGAAACTGGGCGTGTGCGAGTGTGAACGTCTGGGGTGGGAGACTATCAATGTGGAGATGACTGCTTCCACGTTAAATCAGAACATGCACCCCGCTTCCTACTTTTAACACCACAGGTGAATTTGTGGTCAGGCCGGCCCCGTTGGATTAGATTACAGTGCAACCATCGTGGTGGTTCTGTGGATCCCACGCCGCCCCAGAGAGTGTGTGTGTAGTTGTGCGTCACAGCTCTCGCTGCCAAAGATTGCAGGGCTGCCCTCCCCCACATGCTCTCATGTCCTCCCTCTTCTCTATTTCCATGCGTACCTCCACCACTATCTGCATCTCTCTCTTTTTCCTCTCTCCTTCAGTCTTTTAGCCACTTCAGAGAGGGGCTTAAGAGGAGAGTCGTGGATGGAGAGACCATTTACAGCAGCATGAGAGATTTTTTTAAGGACAGGATGGATAAGAGCGGGCCCGAGTGAAAAAGGATGTAGGTGTATATACACTCCCTTTGGTGGTATCTTACTCAGCACTGATTGTGCTTCTTGTCAGCTTGTTCACACAACCCTCACAAAATAACTCGCACAACTCCCTGAATCTGTCGGCTCTCAGACACCTTAAAGGCAGAATATGTTCTTGTTTCCATTAGAACTAGCACTTTGCAATCCAGATTTGGATTGGAGGTGTGGGCGTGCGCTCCCCAGCTGTAGGAGTTTACGTATGTCAGCATTTCATACATGCTGTTGTGTAATTTCCCAATTGCGCGGAGCACGAGATCAAAATATTCCCCCTTGTGTAATCTAGCTGGCAGACGTGTAGCTATGTGCAAGGATACAGTAAAGCGACTGATAGCAGTGTCTTTGTTGTGTCTCAATAATGTCAGGCATTTGACCTTAACCTTGACAAGCGACTGGTAGTTTTGGTAAATCCTGATTCCACTATACGTGCTGCTGCTTCTTTGTCTGCCAGCCTCAGACCTCTGTGCTTCGTTATCTCCATCCATCCAGTTTTTATTTTTCTGCCGTTCAGTTTTATACAGTAGATATATTTGTGCCCCCAACCAATTAAAATGCCAGCAATTGGTCTTCCTGTGGGAAACGGGCAACGTAGTCCCCCAGTACTCACTGACGCTGGGGGAAACTTGCTCCACTGAACATGCATACAGGTAGTAGTGAAGGTGTTCACCTGACAGATGAAATAAATGTTATTCTCTAGTTCCTGGTGTGCCCCTCTCTTTGTGCAGTTGTGCACAAATAAAATAATTCATTTTATTTGTGCACAACTGAGCACACATAGGCCTGTCACAATAAACAATAAATCAGTTAATTGTGTGATAAATTAAAACTGAAAGCTCAATAATTTCCTTTTGCAAGATTTATCGTTTTTCTCTTTTCTCGCTCTCTTTCTACCAAAACTTCAGTCTGGTATATTGGCCTGAACTAGCGCCTTTTTTTTAAAAGAATCATTTGTTCACAGAAATTTTATAGTTCATTTTTATTTGTTGCCTCTGTTGTTTTGTTTACTTATTTATTTTGGATATTTAAAATATCTTCCAGTTCCACTGTTAAATATTCAATAAAATTGAGAGTTTATTGATCTTTGAGATGACTTACTTGCATTATTGTGCCATTACCATTATAGTATTTGAAAATGGTCTCAAAAAGAACAATATTATTGTTTATCGCAATAACTTCTGGGACAATTGTCCAGCAATATTTTTTTTTATTGTGACAAGCCCACATCCTTCTTCTAATTTACATTCCAGATGGCTTATGTAATGTTGAGAAACCAGTTTTAGAAGTTTCTTTTTTTGCATTGCAGTTCAGAGACGTGGTCGTTGCTTAGCTCAATATGGCGCCTTGAACAAAGTGTTCACAGGCTTTGATCTTTTTCCGCGTTCTGTCACGTTGGAACCGCCACCTTAATTTGACTGTGATCTTTATTTGATGCACCAACACAAAAAGTAGTGTTTTTTTTATGACAAAGTGCACCATGCTTTTGGTGTATGTCTGTCAGCTTTGCACACCTAGATTGCACACTTGGATTTCTGACATTCTCCAAGTCTTGCCACACATTGTCAATTGATCTCAACTTTTACTAGTCAGATTTAGCATGGTAATTTTCACTGATCAGAAGTATTTCACTGTAACTCTGGCTTTCGGTTTAGGCTCGTCCTGGCTGGGTTTAGGGTTGTTAATGGCCACTTTCCATTCTTTAACAACGGCCAGATTTCTGGACTTGATAACTAGTAGCTGTGGTGTTGACAGGTTTTCCTGCCTGAGCTGACGGTTTCTGCTGCTCCTCCAGAGTCACTATGGGCCTCTTGGGTTCTTCTCTGATAATACTGACCTTGTCTCATGCAGCTTATGTGGACGGCCATATCTTGGCTTTGCAGCTGTCCCATACTCTCCTTTTCCAGGTGATGGATAGAGCAGTGCTCAGTGAGACATTCAAGGCTTTGGATATATAGCTTTAAAACCTAGTCCTGCTTTAACTGTAAATCCCTGACCTGTCTGATGTTCTCCTTGGCCACCATGATGCCGTTTGTTTACTAATGTTATCTAAGAAACCTCGAAGGCCGTCAGAGAACAGCTGGAGCTTTACAGAGAAAAAATACACAGTAGTGTTATCTAAATTGATGACATTGGGATCTTATCAGAGTATCGAAGTACAGGGAGCTACAATGCACACTTGCCAAAAAAAAAGATGCATAATTTTCCATCTACTTCTCAAAGTACATGGAAAATTTGCTGCTTTGTATTAGTTTATAACAGACTCAATAAAACACCCTGATTGTAATTGTAAAACGTTGTGGTGTGAACACTTTAGCATGTTACTATAGATGCTCAAAGAACTGTGTACGCTTGACTGCCATTCATCATCTGACTAACCCACTTCATTTTGAACTAAACTGGAGTTTTAATTAAGTTGAAATTGCCGCTTAATTCAGTGGTAAAGACAATTACTCAGCCTTGCCTGTGATTGCCCAACCATATAATGCTTCCTTCTCATTTTCCTGTGTGGCTGTTGCAGCTTAGTGAGGACTTGGGAGAAGTCTCTATTACACATAGAGATTTTTTTTTTTTTTTGAGAAATATTGAGCTTAGAGTTAAAATACAACTGGCTAATTGAAAACGAGAGAGAAGCCGAGATTTTTCTTAAGTTCTTGAATCACAAAAAAATAATATTCATATATAACACAGTGCCTTGCAAAAATGATTCATTTTGATTGAATGTTTGCACAGTTTGTCACATTACAACCAAAAATATAAATAAATTTGATTGTAATTTATATGTGGCAGATAAACAGAATGTACACGTCCATCCCAGTCTAAAATCTGTTGCAGTTTCCCGGTATTTAAGTGATTACATGCAAGTATTAAGTCAAGAATTTATCCAGCAATATTTTCAGCTGATGTTTCTCATTCAACATCAACATTCTCTGTGTCAATCCCAAAATGTGTTAGTGGGTGGCTTTTAGAGAAATTACTTGTTTGTAGAAGGAGTTATGAAAACATGCATACTAAAATCATTTGTGTGTCCTCCAGTGTAATTGTTGCCAGGTTCCAGTTCTCCGTCTACCGGCTACAAGGAAAAAAACATTAGAAAATTGTAATGGCTGTACAATAAGCATCATAGGTAAGACGATGGTGGAAGAAAGCGCACATGATGTAGAAGCTGGGAAGTAAATATTTTCTGATTATAAATAAATGCTGCTTTAACATTTTTAGTCAGTCAACTTTCACTGTTTAGATCTGAATGCATTACCAAAGTTAGCTATGTTTGCTAAATGTTTGAATAAGGTAAAAGCATTTTGAAGATAAAATCTTTAAAAACGTATTTCAATTCAGATGTGGCATACTTTTAATTAGTATTCAGCAGAGTAGCTACTGAATACTAACACTAAATACTTCTTATTCCTCAGACTCAGATTGGATTTAATTTTTCTGTGTTCAATCCACTTTGTAACTAATTTGCGTGATTTTGGGCTATTGTCCATTTAACGACCCACTTTGTGTCCAAGCTTTAATTTTCTGACTGATGTTTAATGTTGCTTCAATATTTCCAAATAATGCTTTTCCTCATGGAAATCTATTTAATAAAATTCTTCAGTCGCCCCGTTGAAATTGTAAAAGAACTGCATCAACATGATGCTGCCACCTCTGTACGGGAGATGGAATGGTGAAAATTTCCTAATTTATCCTCCTCATGTTACAGTGGCCATTTTGGTCACAAATACTCCAATTTTAGTTTCTTTACACCTTAATCTGTATCTGAAGATTTAAGTTCTTTAAATCTGAGTTTATATACAAACTAAAATGTGGATTTTTACTTGATCCTGTTTCTGGATTAACTTTTTTTTTTTTTTTCTCCATTTCAGAGTGGCATTTCAGTTCTTGTCAGTGTAGCTCTTGTTTTGTTGTGGACAATGACACCATCCTACCCTCTTCAGCCAGCATCTTACAATCTTTTGCTTTTGCTCTGGAGTTGATGCCCACCAAAACATGTTCCTCTCCTGAACACCGAATTCATCCACTTCCCCAAAAATATAGTGGCTGAACATCCTCAAGATGTTTACAGTTGTGTACGACTATTTCAGCTTGTAATTATATCTAGAGTACTCGGAAAGAACCCACGCATGCACATGGAGAACATGGAAACTCCTTGCAGAAATCCTCGGGCCAGGATTCAAAACCAGGACCTTCTTGCTGCAAAAAGCAGTGGTTCTGCCTTCTGCCTTGCTGTTCAGGCCTGTACTTAAATTTCACAAATATTAGGAAGCAACAAAATCTGATCTAAAACATAAATAGTGTAGGCTCATTTAATGTTGAATAGCTGTGTATCATACAGTTCCATCCCCATAAGTACAATAAACTCACTACTGAAACTTTTCTTGCGAGTACTTTGACCAAAGCGCTGCAGTTTGGTCTTCAAAAGACCCAACAAATGAATATCTGAATGGTAAATATTTGGTTTACAGCTGTCACCGCTTCCAGGCCCAGTAGGGTCACCAAGTATAAACCTTTGTGATTAAAGCAGTTTTTGTTTTGGGTAAATAGTTACCTCTCTATGTTTTCCCCCCTTTTTGTTCTTTTTAAGCATTTAACTGCAGTGGTGAGTGATTTTCTTTTTCAACAGTAATTTGCTCCAGTCTGCAGCATGTTTGTGCAACCAGTAAGGTCTGCTGCACATCTGAGAATCGGTGCACATTAGGTTGGATGCTGAGTGAAGCCAGGATGAGAAGAAAATATTTCTGAACACAAAAACCCCACACATACACTGACGCCATCTTTTCACAACCACAAATCTTGCCTCATTTTGTACATAGTTTCCCAGCAAACAGTCTGACCATAAACAGGTTTCTCATGCCGCTTATCTATTAGACGATCATTTATAAATGTCATACATAATTAGTTTTTTTTCACATGCACACCTAGAGGAAGTGCTGTATAAACAAATGGCCCCATTTTTTTTATTATTGTTCAGATTCCCTCTAATAATCTGAGAGGGAATGCTCATTTTATGCAGAAGGGCACATGCCTCCAAAGAATTGTGGTAAAGGATCAAAAGTAAGCATAAAGTGTTGTTCGTGGATTTAAAGATGTGTTGGCGAGAACTTTTACGATCAGATTTAAAATGTCGTGGCCGTACAGCTTAAGAAGAAGTAATAAAAATCTCAAATGATCTCTTTTTTTTATTCAGTCGTTTGAAAATATTGAAATTCCCACAGTGATGAGGTCTAAAGTGGTGCTGTGAGCTACAAAGAAGAGGACATGATGCTTTTAAAATTAAAGAACTACTGTAAAGATTTGCTGTTTTTTTTCCCCCGTTTTTTTTTTTTTGTTGCAACTGTCTTTCTTCCTCCCCTTGTTTCTACAAATACACGCATGTTTGTGTTTCTGTGTTTGCTTTGTGTGTGTCTCTGTGTGAGTGTGGATCTGTCCTGACCGTCAGCCAATGCTAGAGAGCGACTGGGGTCTTCTTCCTCATTTGGTAAAAGAGGAAATATGAGTCAAATGGACACAATTAGTTCCAATAAGATGTGACCAGCCTTACAGGAAAAAAAAAACAGACTGACATGCCACCAGAAAACATCAATACAATTGGTTTGATTTGCTCCTAAGGCATGTTGAAAAAACTACTTTGCATATCTGTCTTTTTCTGTAGGCCTCTTCCAGGGCCACAGGTGCATAAAGGGCATGCAGACAGCTTCTGCAAATATCAGTGAGAGAATGGGTCACTGATGTGCCATCTGTGCAATAGGATGAGTCTGAGTAGTATGATGTCTGCCAAGATGGCAGCTTCCATTGTGTCAAATGTAAAGTTTGTTTGAGCGGAGATTATGTGTAATAAGATGTTTTGGACAATTTCATAATCCCAGTTGGAGACTGTCTCTTTATGTGGCCGAGCACGAAATTATTCCTTAAAGTCATGAACGTGTGAGATTGGTGAGGAAGAAGTTGACTAGCCTTCACAAAGGTCAAACTTTATCTGGAGTGGAAACTGGAAGCAAAACCTTTTTCATCCAACAGTAGTGCTTGAGCTCACAAATGGGCTTACAGAAGAATGGTCAAATGAGATGTCATGAAGTTCATAAACAAATAAATTCAGATCAGACCAGATTAAACACTAAACTATAGTAATAATATATACACTGCATAACTCTACGGTGGATGATTCTAACTTCCTAGTACGTCTCTGTGATATTTGAGTTGTATTCTCCCATCAAGACGATACAAGTTTATACTGTCCTCAAACAAACTTCTGTAAATAAGTTTCCACATATATTTGATCATTTTTTTTTAGATAAAAATGTACAAATTGAAACGGGTAATATATTTTGAGACATGGTAAAAAGTTATGCATGCATCATGTGGTTTGATAATTCATTCAAAATGCTCCATGCTTGTCCTGCTGTCTTAGTCCCAAAGGATTTTAGGTTGGAGCAGGAGATTGATGACAGATTGGAGCTTTGATTGCAGCAAAGTGGGAGGTGCACCAGCTTTTAGTGGTGGTGGGGAATAAAAAAACAAAAACAAAGTTAAAACGGAAAGGCTCTCGTTTTGTTTTTGTTTTTTTATCTTTCATCTATGATCATGAGTGAAAGAACAAGGCTGCAAGCGGCTGGAATGAGCTCAGCCTTAGAGACAGCATGAGGAGTACCAGAGTGAAGCTGCTGTTCCTCAAATTAAAACGGAGCCCGTCCAGATGGTTTGGTCATCTGATCGGGATGCTTTCCGGCCGTCTTCCTTGGAGGTTTTTCCGAGCCGTCCTGCTGTACAGGAGGCCACAGCGAACACTCATCACCTGCTGGAGAGACCATCACTTCCCACTATATACTGGGAATGTCTTGAGATCAGAACACGTTCTGCCTTCTGCCTTCCTCAAAGAGATAAATGAAGAAGAATGTGATAGAGTTTTGCTGTTGGTAAATCGTCCCGGTTGTCAAAAATATACATTTATATGTTAAAGGTTGAAATTTTAAAACTTTAGTCTACGTTAGATTATTGGTTGCTGGAAGGTCTGAGGCTGAAAATAAATAATTTGGAAGGTAATTTTCTTTTAGTAAGCTGGGTAAATTGCTGCTCACGCCCACTTTAAGTGATTACATGAAGGTCTGCCTCCTCAGAAGACAGATGTGAAGTAAGAACGACAAGATGGCAATCTGCCAGCAATATTGAGGGGAGCTAAAGCGTGATGATGGCTACGCAGCAGAAACGTAGTGATTGTCATTTTCCTCAGAGGTAACCTGAACCATGCTAGAGGACAGCCACTACATTTCATTTCCTTGTGTTTCTCCCTGCAGAGAGGGACTTCACCAGTCTATGTGAGAAGCAGCCCATCGGTCGGCTGCTGTTCCGTCAGTACTGTGACACCCGACCAGAGCTGAAGCGCTGCATCGACTTCATGGATGCTGTGGTGAGAGCAAAGTTTGGTAGCATGTAGTAATGTTTACTCAGTTGAATTTACTTTAGTAACATCTTGGGGGGGGGGGGAATAAATACCTTTATAAATATTTTTACGACATTATACTTTTTACTTTTTAATATGGAATTTGGCTACTCTTTAATGAAATTTCTGGATACTCTACTCACTTTGAGCAGCTTCACTGAATGAAGAACAAGCTAGTTTTGAGCAAAATTTCACCAGACAGACAATCACCTTCACTTTCATAAGTTTTATATTGAAACAAACAAATGTGGAAAAATGTTTCTCTTGCTTGATTTTATTATTTTGTAATTATGCTGTCTATATAAATTATTTTCATTTTGGTCTTCAAAATTCCCACATAACGTTGTTTTTGGTCTGTCTGATATAATTTTTACGAAATACTTTTTTAACAATTACCCTTCGCAGTCTTTGATGACCCCACAGATGTCTTGTCGTGTTTTTCCTCATATCGTCCATCTGTCAGCTGGGTCTCGGCCTACATCAGGCTGTGCAGAACGAAAAATGGGAGTGGTAAACCGGCGCTTTGCCTGCATGGGTGGGTGGCTGATTAGTGACTTTGGTTGTTAAAGAGCAGACCCCTCCTCTTCCTCTCTGCACTCCTCCATGAGGTCAGTCCCACGTCAGAGGCAGTTCCCCTGGGTGAGCAAGCAAACACAGGCCTGAGCTTGTGTCTAGGCCCCTGGTGGTATGCAAGAAAGGAAACGCAGGAGGTGAGGGGGGTCGTGCCTGTTTAATGAGGACCTATGTTAGGGGTTTTCACGGTCTGCACACTGCAAAAACACAAAAATGTCACCAAGTGTATTTGGTCTAGTTTTGAGTGCAAATATCATAAAATCAGACAAAACTAACTAGTAACTTTTCAGCAAGAAATGATATGATATGAAATGAAAAAGTACTAGTGCCAGATTTTTTCCACTTATAGGAAAAATGTCTTGTTGCATTGGCAGACTAGTACTTTTCATCAATGTTAAGGAATTACTGACTTTAACCAAGCTCTTGTGTTTCTGAACAATTTGTTTTGTCTTATTTCAAGTGTAGTAGTATAGTTACACTAGAAACTAGACCAAAAAATACTTGGTAAGTCTTTTCATTGCAGGTACTAAAAATGCACCTATTAACATTACTGGATTTAAATTTAAAACGATTAACTAAATCTCTAGGGTTAAAAGTGTTCTGCTGTTTCCCCTCCGGAGTGTCACGTTGTTGCTGTGATGCATATTTGCAGCGCTTGCTCCTCTTCCTCTCTGCAGAGCTTGTTTTCTAACAAAACAGGCGGCCGAAGGTGGTCAAACGCCAGACCATTTCCCCACGTACAGCCATATTTGACCAGAGGCACAGTCCGTGATCTTGTTGGGCAGCAATTGTAACGAATGAAGCGTGAAGATGAATAAAGTTGTCGTTTCACAGAGCTCCTTTCATTACTTTCTCCTTTTGTCTCTTCTTAACCCTTTATTTTTTTTTCTGGATTTAAGGCCTTCCATTCTGCTCGTCTCTCTCTCTCCCCTTATTTGGAGAAGTATTAAAGATGGCTGAACGAGCGTGGCTTAGCCTGGCGTCGCTGCTCACGTGTCTGTTTTTCCTCTGACAGGCCATGTACCAACTAGCTCCCGACGAGAAGAGGAGGGACTATGGACTGAATGTATTAGACACATACTTTAATAACGGGGTAAGACGCATGAACATGTTACCAGCTGATACATTTTGATTTCTTAAACTTCCAGTGAGGCATTGTAAGAATCAGTGTTAAGTCATAACACTGAAAATATGTCTGAAAATGCAGGTTTACACTTATGGCTTCACATAGTATAGATGCAAGATGCATTTTTTTTTTTCCATTTGTAAGGATCATCAGATAATGAAATTACTGTGCTGTGAGAAACACAACTTTGTGTTCTTGCAATTGTCATTGCAGTGATGTCCATCAAAACTAAGATTTTCAGTAATGTGTTTGATCACTCTGATGGATTTCACTGTCCATTAAGACTACAGCTAATTTCAGATCGTTCAGGAAACAGTGCCAGGGATGATGGGGGTTAACTGTCATCCATCTCCAAAGTGAACTTTGGTGGGACTAAATTGTCTTTGTCTTTCTCTATTGATCAAATTGTGCCCAGGATTCAATGATTTTTGATTTCAGTATTTCCCTGATCTGGTTTATGGAGTGAAAGAGAAAAACAGATGATGAAAAATGTTTTATTTATATTTATATAGTCCTTCATTCATTCCTTCTGACCTTCCTTCCTTCTTTACTTCCTCTCTTCCTTCCTTGTGTTTCTTATTTTGTTCTTTTTGTTTTTTATTCTTTCTTTTTCTTTTTTTCCTCTCTCTCCCTTCCTTGTGCATCTCTGTTCTGTCCTTCCCTGAGTTTTTTCACTTTAAGTGATTAAAGCCTGTCCACAGAGGTTCACAGGCAACTTGTATTTGGTTTTTTTAAAAAAACATGTCTGAAAACTTTAATAATTTGAGAGTGGATTTTTTTTTTTATAACGACATTTGTAAAAATCCCACTAATACATTACTGGTACAAAGTACTTTAAAACTTCATTTTATTTTTGAGTGAATCCTTTTTCCCCCCCTCTCATCTTGTGCTTATCTCCTTCTAGTCAGCGGCCCATCTACCCGACATTCCCCAGGACGTTATCGCTCGGTGCCGGGAGAGCCTGGAGCAGAGTCCATGCAAGGAGCTCTTCAACGACTGCACCAAGTAAGTCTTGAAACTCAACCCTCCTCCTCCAGCTGCGATCGGACTCGCGCGCAGCAAGAAAACCTGTAGAGATTGCTTGCGACTTACCTCTGCCATTGTTTGTTGCCGTCGGCGTACGAAGCCAGCAGCTCCATTGGGAACGGTTTGTGTTCTCGCGGCACCGTCTCGCCTTTGGTAATGGCGGGACAGCTGACACCTGGGGTTATGTAACACTCGTAAACACGCACGCACAAACGCAGCGCTGGGCAGAGAAAGCATCCGGACGGCTGGCATGGAAACAACAGCCACCTCAGTCTTCCTCGTACGCGCAGGTTGACAAACACGCACGCCGGTGCAGGTGTTTGTGCTTCCTCCACTGAGAGCCAGAGGAAGCAAACAGACTGGCTCTTTTTTTTTTACTGCACAGACATACACACACACACACACCCACACACACATACACTGTTTTTCGGATACTGCTGTCTAACTTTGTTTTACCTCAATAAGTGATGCCGGAAAAACCATGACCTTCCTGGTACGTTGTTGTATCATGTACGTGGTAGTGGTAAATGACATCAAGGTCATCAGTAATTCATATATCGTTTGCTATGTTTGTTCTCTGATAAATGCAGTTAAAGCTGAAAACTGAGAACAATTAAGTTGCAGGTGATGTATATTCCAGGTGTATCACTGGTTTGCTTGAATAAATTAGCAGAAATTTGGCATGGAAACTGGTGGGCTTGGTGTAATCATATAATATATTAACAAATATTTTGTTGACAAAATATATGAATCACCATCTCTTTATCTGATTATCTATGGGTTGTAGCAACCAGATTCACACCAGCGACTGTAGTTAGGGCTGCAGGTTCTGGTTCAGGTAAGAATGTGTAGTTCTGATTCCTTGATAGAATTTGTGCCAAGCAAAGGACAACATTTCCACCAGCTTCCATGTCTGGTAGATCTGGTGGTTGCACAACTCGCCCTGTGTAGGTTTTCAAGTTGTACAGAACACTATTTGCACCAGCCGTACGAATGACCCATATTTTGGGTTTTGGCAGGTATTGCTTCAGTCTTTGCCTGCCTTGGAATCTTAAAGGGGCCATTTGTTCATTGATGACCAGCTTATCGCCCTTTTGGACTGAAGTTAGTTTTGAGGATAAACAAACAATGAAATAATGGTGGTACAGTGGATCCTCATGTTTTCATCGGGAATGACCCCAACTTATGAACCATGCACCTTTTGTCCACCAAATGATCTTGCATCCATCTCCTGTTGCTGTTAGTCAATAAAGTAAAAAAAAATTGGCTATATAATATTTTGTAATCAACTGCATATCAACGCACTAGAATAATATTGTCTGAACAAAAGGGCTCCAACTGCGCAATGTTGCCCTGAGGCAACAAACAAACAAACAAAAAAAACAACAACACAGTTTCAGCATATAAATTATAAAGAAATGATCTACAATGCTTCTTTACATACTCACAGACATTAAAATATTTTTAGTTAGAGTTACCCAAAATTTAAACATGAAGGTTAAACAAGGTGTAGCATGCAACTCTGGTTCATAAAAACGACTGCCCCTCTTCCAAGTAAATGGTCACATCAACCTCAATACCTCTTTTATTTGGACAAAAATATTTCTGGTGGTACTTTAAATTATGCGACCTCCCCCCTCTCCCCCCCAAAATAAAATAAAATAAAATAAAGGAGCAACGTGAGGTGCAGATATGTGGTTTGTTGCCTGAGGGCAACGCCATGACATAGAGGGTTAATGTTTCTGCAACAAACCCCTGAGGACCTCTGGATTCACACTGGGGTTGAACTACACTCAATTTACTAATATGTGAATTCTGAAGGATTTTGGTTTACAAAGGAAAAAGAAGCATAAATTCATTTTCTTCTACATCAGTAATCCTGTTTTTCTCATATAGGTTACTATTTCTTAAGCTTTCAGTAGATTGATTTCAGCTTGGCATTTTTTCATTGCACAGCAGATCCGTTTCCTCAGATTATCATAAATGTGTAAGTCTGAAATGACCGGAGAACATGGATTTGAACAAAAGATTTCCTCAAGTTTAGTCTTAGATCCATTTCTCCATGATCATTCTGCTTTTAGATTCCCTCCATGTTTTTAAATTAAGTATCGTGCCTCAGCTGTAGGAAACGTGACTTCTGGCAGAACATTTGTTCACTCCTGGATATTCCTTCCCGTGTTGCGGTCCAACATAGTGTTATGTCATAGCCTGAGCATACTGTAGTGTCACCCTTCAGTGCAGTTTTTCCTCATCCTCTTGTTTCTTTTCTCACTCAGTTTGTGCCACATAGACCATGATCCAGCTCAACTTGGACGCAGCGTGGCTCTTTAAACTTTAAACCAGGAAGATTTGAAGAGGACAGATATTAATCGGTGTGATTGTGTTTCTGAAATCCTGTTGACAGCTTGTATGTATATTATTCTCATATACAGACAATCTGTGCTGCACAGAGACATAGCATATGTTTCTTTCTGTCTCGGCAGGGGGGCTTTCCTTGTGGAAACTTTTAAGGGTTTTGGCAAAAGCAGAGAGCGGTGACCACAGGCAGCTTTACTTGCCTTGCTTAGTGTTAAAGTATTTTCAAATTATGGTTTGGGAAAAAATTCTGAACCCAACATCAGCATCACGTCATCATTTTGGTTATAGAGGTCGGATATTTGCTCTGACTTTAGTTTCTCTCTGTGAGTAGTTAGCTAAAAGAGCGTTTTTCTTTAACTCGCAGGTTTTGTGAACAGAGCAGTGTTGCGGCTTTCTGTACCTGCGGAAATTTGCTTGTTGTTGATGAGATGGCAGCAGTTGATCAAACCACAGTTGTGGAAGATCTGAAGCCATTTCAAGATTTTAGAAATATCATTATCTCAGGCAAAAACTTTAAAGAAATGTAAACATGTAGTTTGCGTGTAAATTATCTGGATGATTTATCTTATTAAATAATACATAATTTTGCAGAATAAACTGTATTTTTGCTGTAATTAAGGTTTTGATTTTGATGCCTCCGAGTGGGGAGTAGTGCGTTGGTGGTTAAAGCTGCACAGCGGGAAGGTTCTAGACTCAATTCAAATCCCGCACAGCATATCTTTGCGGAGACTTCATGTTCCCCAAAGCATACATGGGTTCTCGCCAGGTGCTCCGGCTTCCTCCTGCAGTGCCAAAACAAACATGTGAGGTTAATTTTCTTCCTTACTTAGACATGTATGCTGGTCCGTCCTCTCTCTCTCTCTGGTGTTGTAGTGGACTGCCCACTTATTTGTTACAAATCATCTGTATTTTACAGCTAATCTTTGGATTGTATTGAGTAATATGTCATAAAAACCATTGGATAGTTTGACAGTACTGAAATATCTCCCATCTCGTGACACTTTTATTTTACTTTATTTCTATTTTAGATTTTTTTCTAGTTTTATTTAACTTATTTAGTTCAATTTTTTTTTATTTAGTTCAAATGATTGTGATGTAAGCCTGTTACAATAAGCAACAAGTCAATTAATCACATAATAAATTAAAATGAGATTAATAATTTCTATTTGCATGATTTAGGTTTTTTTTTCATGTCTCTCTTGCTACCAAAGACTGGATGACAAATGGCTTCAGCCTGGAGCACTGCTCTCAACCATCCCCATTTTGAAGGATGATTGGGTTTACAGAGACTTCAGCAAATTTGTGTGTTTTGTTTTAGTTTGGATGGTTAAAATGTTTTCCAGTTACAGCGTTAGGTGATCGTTAGAAATTAAAGGTTTATTGGTCTGAGAGAGGCTGTACTTCCAATGTTATTCCATTACCATTATATTAATCGGAAAATAATCTCAAAATGACAATATCATCTTTTATCACAATAACGTCTGAGACAATTAATCGTCCAGAAAATTTATCGTGACAAGCCTATTCATATGGCAGTAGAAGAGGAGTTACATTTTTAAAATGTGCTTTGTCATTCGAAACCCAGACTTCTCTAACTTGGCGCTGCCTTTATTCTGAAGCATTATAATGTGTTATCTCAAACTCTGAGGTCACTGTACAGCCTTGTCTGGAAAGCAAAACTTATTGCCTATTTATAAAGGGAGTATTACAGAAGTCAAAGAAAGGAGCCGACAGTCATGCTCATCTTCTCAGATTTTCAGTTTTCTGACATTTTCCCAAGAGGCGGTGCTACTTTAAGTTTCAAGTGTGAAATCCACAAAGCCGTTTAAATTTTTTTTTCTTTTTGTTTAATGTTATTAAATAACACAACCCACTTCCCCATTGACTTCATAGTTACATTAGATTTACTGTTCTGTGTGAAATCATATCTTGACCCAATTCAAAGGCAATTCGTATTTTTCACAGTGTTAAAACCTGGTTGTTGTTGTCTTTTTATCTTTCCACTGAAAGTTGCTGTGAACAGTAACTCAGCCAGCAATGCACAAAATTACAGGGCTGCGCAAATGTAAACACATGTTGGGGAGTAGATCGTGATTTAATGTTGCTCTGCCTGAATGCAGCCTGGTGAGAAGTTCGTCTTATCAGAATAATCACAACCCCTCTTTCTGTTCTCCCTCCCTCCTCCAGAATAGTTCGCGATTATCTGAGTGGAGCTCCATTTTCCTCCTACCAGGAGTCCATGTACTTTTCTCGCTTCCTGCAGTGGAAATGGTTGGAAAGGTGGGTAGAGCCAGCAAATGCAAAGCATCTACTGTGATCTTGTTTATGGAGAACATTTAGACTGTACTGCTTTCTCTTGGTCTTAGAAAATGGCTGATACCAGAGGCTATTAGTCATTTAAGCAGCAGCAGCAATGTTTGCTCTAATACATAAAGGTGGGGCTGCCAATCAGTCTGTCTCTGCGAGTGGTTAATAATTTATACTTTGCATAATGGTTGGAGGAAAAGAGCAGGATGGAAACAGCAGTCATCAGAGTGGATTAATAATAAATTAGACCATTAATCTGTCTGTAACATCACATGGTGTGTCAGAGTGAAATCAGCTGGTATATTAAGCCCTATTTTTCTCCTTTAACACAATTCTCTCCTGTTTTTTTACATCTCCTTCTTGTTTGTTTGTTGTTTTTTTATCCCTGCAGGCAACCTGTAACCAAAAATACCTTCAGACATTACAGAGTACTAGGAAAAGGTGGATTTGGCGAGGTAAGATCAGGTTGTCTGTTGTGTAATTGTTTTATATTTAATATTAAATAGGTAGACCAAGTTGTTTAGATTTACATGAGCCCATTCCGCTGGTTTTCTCAGGTTTGTGCCTGCCAAGTACGTGCCACCGGTAAGATGTATGCCTGTAAAAAGCTGGAAAAGAAACGGGTGAAGAAGAGAAAAGGTGAAGCAATGGCACTAAACGAAAAACGCATATTAGAAAAAGTTAACAGTAGTTTTGTAGTAAGTACGACTTTTTTTCTTATTCAACCTTTCCCTGAATTGCATCTGTGTTGTATGCATGCTTGCCTGGTGCTTGCGGCTGCAGGATCCTGCAAATTAAAGCCAATGACATGTTTGCAAATCCTTTAATCGTCACCTGCTAAAAGTTAGATGCAGGAAACCGGAGTTCTGCTTGTTTGGTTTTGAGGAGATTTATTACAATGAAACAACAACAAAAAAAATTGTCTTGAATGATTTCAAGAAAATGTCAACATTCTGACCACTTATGTTGCATGAATGCATTGAATCAAAGCCATATTCAGTATTTTATTTAGAGGATGCAAACATCTGAAATTTGGGTTTATTTGCAGCACGCCGTCAGCCTCAAATGTTCCAGTATTTCCTTGAAACTGATTGGACATTTATTCTTGCCTACAAATTGTCATAGCTTTATCTTATTGTCTGCGAGTCAGACTGTGTTGCAGGTAAACACACACTTAAAACCAAATATATTCTCACTGCCTGAAATTAAGTGAGTCGGTTAGGATTAATAAAATAATTTCTATTTGCTAAATGCCAGAATGATGACTGCTTTCTTTGGAATTATATTTTATTTCCATTTGTTCATCCGTTCAAACAATTCGATACAAGCATAAATAGCATGTCCTGCCATCATTCTGCCCAGGAAAGGCCCAGAGATAAAGCTGTCTTGGTTTGTATAAACCCCATAAAAACATCCAGACAGCTTGGACTAGATTTAGCCAGAATCTTCCTCGACAGCGTCGTCATCCATCTTGAAATGAGTCCTGTACTGGTTTGGGCTGAAAGACCACTCGGCGAGGAAGAAGCCATTGCTCCAAAAACAACAAAGAAAGCCAGATTACAGTTTACAAATGCACACAGGGGCGAAGACCTTCAGTTTTGGAGATATGTCCGATGGTCTGATGAAACTAAAGTAGAACCGTGGGACATTGTTCTTCTTGATTGGAAGAATAATGGAGAGGCTTACAAACCAGAGAACATCATTCTAACTGTAAAGTACAGTGTTGGCAGCATCATGATATGTGGACCGAACATTTCACAAAATAGATGGCCTAATGATGAAGGAACATTTTCTCAGCGAGGAAGTTGAAGCTTAGGCATAAAATAAACCGATATCATAAGCATACTACCAAATTATTAACAAAGTAGCCTTAAGGACAACAGAACTAATGTTTAAGTGGGGCCATCACAAAGCCCTGACCTCAGGCGTTTAGAAAAATCTGGTCAGAGCTTAAGAAGCTACGTTTGCAAAACTTCCTGCAAACCTTAGTTCATAGATCTATCAAATAATTAAGGGATGTGTTTGAAATAATAATACTTTTCTTTCTTTTATTCTAGATTTTAGTAGATGCAGACAATTTCAATAATCTTAACTGACCTATAAACAGAAAACTTGTATTTTGATTAAATGCCAGACAAACGGAGAAGTGATGGTCCTCTTCTCGTACAATGTACGCAAATATTTGGTCTCAGCTGCATAGTTTTTGTGGGGAGAAAAATCAAATGAAGTCCACTTTCTGAACGCTCTCTTTTCTCTTGCTGTTTATAAGCTCTGGCTATCGCAGAAGTTTTGTTTTTACCAGTATCAGCCTTTTACTTGTTCTTTCCCAATGAAACAATCAAAAAAGAAATGGAAATACCTAGATTTATATAGTTACCCTGCTGTATGCTGTTATCAGCTCTCAAGCTCAGCTGCACAACCAGGAATGTGTGTTTCTCTTTCCATTTGCTCCAAGTGTTTACACAAACATACTTCACTGCAGAAGAAGGAAGTGTACTTTTGCCACGATTTACTTCTGTTAGATAAATCAATGAATGTTGGAAGTTTGACTTTTTTATAATTCTTTTAAATCTCAGATGAGCTGGATGGACAGACCATTTTGAGATAATAATAGAGCAAAAATGAAGTCCAATATTGATCATTATTGTCCTCCAACTAATAAATTAGCTTGTTCAACCAACATTGGACATAAAAATCGGTGGACAAACAAAAACAAACTTGATTTGGATTAGAAGACATGCAGGACATGCAGCATTGCTCTTTGATAAGCGATGCTGCATGTCCTGCAGAAGTCATGTTCACAGTAGCCTAAGCAATAGCTGGCTGTGTGTGTGGGTGTGCATGTGTGTGTGTGTGGTTATTGACATCATTGCTGTGGATTACATAATGTTGTGTTGAATTTCCCATGTGGTCTTATGACTCGGACTGCTAGATGGCCTTTTTCAGCTTTATTCTCGATAATGATCACATATTATTTTGGTGTAAAGATTTGCACTTCAGTAGGACTGTAGTGGAACAAAGATGAGAGCTTTGAGATCTGCAACAGCTTCACTCCTAGACACAAAATCTAACCAAATACTTTTGGTGTAGTTTCTTGTGCAAATATCTTAGTATTGTCTTACAAGTAGCTTTTCACCAAGATATAGTTCCACTGGCAGATTACACCAACAAGTAGATTTTCTTCAATATTGAATTATTGACTTAAAACAAACTCCTATTTATTGCTGAAATGTTGCTTGTAAATTAGTTTTGTCTTATTTTGAGTGTACTAAATTATTTGCACTGCAAACTAGACCAAAAATGCTGTGTAAGATTTTGTGCTTTTACAATGTTTTTGTGCTTTTCCGACAAGAATTGCGATTGAAAAAGGATTCCGATACGGATTTAGATTGCCGTGGGAATCATTTTGACCGTCCCCTGTGGGAACACGTACAGACTGTCGCAGAACGATGGTATTGGATGTTTCGCTCCGTAGCGCTGTGCCTCGGAACCTCTCCGTTCTCTCCACTTGTAGCCAACGGCTGTGTCGAGGTTGTGCAGAGTGTTGGATTAGTCGATTTCTGATGCAGCGTGAGTTATGTTGTGCGCCCTTGATTTGAGTGAGTCATGATAGAGGCATGTTCATTCACGCACACACACACACACACACACGCACACACAGAGGCTGGATTGGGTATGTTGCCGAACCTCAGACTTGCAGCTCCAGTCACCTGGGATTGGCACATGTTTTTTTTATTTTTTTTATTATTATTACACATGTGTGTGTTGGTTCTGGGTGCTGCAGGCAGAACTGATGACTCTTGATGTGCCTCTCTACCTACAAGAGCAGTACAGTTGCCTGGAAACGCTGACCAAACAGCAGCAGTGAGGAGAAGAGTCAAGTGCTCTCTCCAAGTCCTCGTTCCTCTCTCACAGTATTGTTCTTTACCTTTTTGTGATTGGTGCACACTATTAGTCAATGCATACCATTAGCCTGCTGCATGTTTTACACAATGAGCCACCCGTGTGCTTTCAGTGTGGGAGGATACATGGGAATTTGAGCCACAGGGGTGATTCTGCTCTGATGTCTGTAGCAGGGGAAGTGAGATAGCGCTACCGCACTGTGGTGCAGTTTGTTTCCCATCTTTTTGACTTGTGCTTTACTCTAATATCTATCAGTGTTGATGCAAGCACAAAATAGACAGCAGTATAAAGGAAAGAAGCTGTAGTAAGAGTTTTGCTTAGATTTAATTGGTAAAAACATTTTTTTATTCTTGTGGATTTCAAAGGTGGTTCAATAAATACTGCAGATATAGATTTTTTTTTTTTTAAATATGTAATTTGATCCATTTTTATTATTTGAAAAAATTTTACTTTCAGGCTGCAAGGTAGAGTAGTTGATAGCATTGTTGCCTTGTATTTGAACCCCTGCAAGGACAAATAGGTGTAGATGATGAATGGATGAATTTTGTTCATTTTGTCTAGCTTTAATTCTTCCTTTTTTTTTTTGCTCAAATCCTTATCAGAATCCTTTAGTCTAAATTGGAAAATGCGAATGAAATGAAAACGACAATTGGCAGTGAGAAATCAAAATCAGATTAGAATGTCTCAGTTTTTTGGGCCGTTTAATGTTTTTATAGTGAAATTACACTACATCCTTGTGGTGGGCATTTATTGTATCGCTTATTATTTATCATGAAAAATTTCTTATCACAGTAAGTATTTGTGATTCATTATTGCTTTGACAAGTTTCTATTAATCATGTCAAATACAATACAAAACTGACAGTGTTGTCAGAAATTATGTTTTTACTATTTGCTCCACAAGAGCATCAGTAAATGTGAGTAAATTAAAAAAATTCATTAATTCACAGTGTCCAGTTTTAGTAAATCAGTTTGTTTTTTTTAAGTTTCCTTTTTCAAATGGGTATGTTTCTCAAAAGTAGTATTTGTGTTTGTGAATGCTGAGCCATGCAGTCACAGCCGTACAGTTGCCTAAAAGAGAAGGGATAATTTTTTTTTAAATCTTTTTTTATTATTATTATTGTCACAATTGTACCATAAAATATCACAATAAAATTCTATATGCTGGTTGTTTGTTGCTCACTTGGCCCATAGGAACATTTTCCTTCCCTCCTTGTACTTTCTCTCTCTACATGCTCCATAGCAGTTGGGATCCCTCCTGATGGCAGCAGCATTTTACACAACTGCACATGCACACACTGTACCCTGTGTGTCACTGACCCACAGCAGGGAAGTGAGGAGAAGGGGGGAGGCTTGTGGGAAAGAAGGAAAAAGGAGAGTGATTGATGATGGAATGAGAGCAGCAAGATGGATTTTCCATCTCTGGGATACATCTTCTTTGGGTTTCACGTTGTGTATATTCCTGACAATCCATTTGGGATAATTGATGAATATTTGGGGAGCATTATACAATTCGGATATGAGAGTTGTGCCCCATCCTCTCATTTCTCTCTCTTTATCCAACTCCTCCCACCCAGTCTCTGATCCATGTTCACTACCTCTCCCGTAAATTTCTTTCTTCTTCTTTTTTTTTTTCCCCCTCCCTCCTCCAGGTTAGTTTAGCTTATGCCTATGAGACCAAGGACGCGCTGTGCCTGGTCTTGACCTTAATGAATGGTGGTGACTTAAAATTCCACATCTACAACATGGGAAACTCTGGCTTTGACGAGCAAAGAGCCCTTTTCTACGCTGCTGAGATCTGCTGTGGCCTTGAGGATCTGCACCGCGAGAGGATAGTCTACAGGTGACGCTTTACCTACTGGAGGTTTTTGGGGATATTCTGAGGATGCAATCTGTTGTTTCAGAGAAAATGTTTCTGAAGGACAATTTGAATTACGTACAGATTCTTAGAAGGCATAATGCATCTGTCAAAGTCATTGCGAAATGGGAACATAAACACAGGTGTTCATAGAAGTAAACGACGCTGCTAAATCTCCAGGCCACAAGCAGCTATAACCGCACAAACATGTTCATTGATCTCTGCGTGTGTCAGAGGAAACAGCTGGCTGTGCTGTGGTTTCAGTTCGCACTGTTTTAGTTCGGGCTTGAGTCACTGATTTGAGGTCATTTTCAGATCTCTGGTTTGACCAGGTTTTGAAATTGAATTATTTTCTGCTTATATGTTGGATTGTAAGCAAAGTCTTATTTCTTTTTTAAATATGTACACACATATATAATGTTGGCATATTGGATTGAAAGAAGGTTTAAGGAAAATTGTGAGGATATTTCTATTTAACCTGTAAAATAAACGTAATTTCAGAAAAAAAAGTTGAGACATCACCTTGCATAGCTCTGCATTAAACATCAAATTTCCCAACATCTTAATTTGCTCCTCTGGTAAAGATCAAAACTGCATTTGAGAGCATTTATTCTTCATTTATGATGTTGTACTCTTACTCTTCTAAAATATTGTTTTTTTTGAGACCACCTCTAATTTCAGAAGCAGCTCATAACTTGTTGTTTGTTGCAGAGATTTGAAGCCTGAAAACATCCTTCTGGATGACCGTGGTATGTCGCCTTTTTTAGTTCTACATCAATTTTTGGCTCAAAATGTGCTTCTTGTCCTTCATTTTTCATTTCAGAATTTTGGTCTACAATGTCCAAATCAAACAAGCTGTACTGTATCTGCCTGTTTTCACTGGCTGCAGAGGCACTGTTTTAAGTTTGCCTAACTCTCTCCTTACACTCCTTCTTGCATTAACATTAATTTGCTCACATCCATCTTGAAGTAAAAGAATACCCCACCTCTCTTTCGGCCGGTTTTTCCCTGAACTTATTTCTTGCTTCAGTGTAACTCAAGCACATCCCCAGCCGTGTGTATTTCTGCAGATGTTACTTACAGGCCCTGTTTTTGTTAAATTACTGGTATTCAGAAAATTTCTGGTAAACAACCCGTCGTTTGCTTTTGCTCAGGGCACATTCGGATCTCTGACTTGGGTCTCGCTGTTCAGATCCCTGAAGGGGAGACGATACGAGGGAGAGTGGGCACAGTTGGATACATGGGTAAGAACTTCAACATGTTGGTCCATCAGCTCCTTTCGTCCCATTTCGACTCTTTCTGTATACACTTTATTTGACCTTTACTTACCCAGAAAATAACTCATAAAGATTAAGAAGTTGTAGTCTCAGCTCTCTTTCCTGCTGCTGTCGAACCGCTTTACGTCACAGTCCACCCGCTGCTTCTCGTCCACTCCGCAGCTCCTGAGGTGATCCAGAACGAAAGCTACACCTTCTGCCCGGACTGGTGGGGTCTGGGCTGTCTGATCTTCGAGATGATCCAGGGCCAGTCGCCCTTCCGGAAACGCAAGGAGCGAGTCAAGCGGGAGGAGGTGGACAGACGGGTGCGCGAGGACCAGGAGGAGTACTCTGATAAGTTCTCAGAGGATGCGAAGGACATCTGCAGGCAGGTGAGGAGGAAGAGACTGAAGGGACAAATATCTCACTGTGAGATTAGGACAACGGTAAAGAACCTCTATAACCCATAGAAACTTTGCAGCCTTAGCTAATTATAAATAGATTTTTCTTGAGCTGTAAAATGTGCATCTTCTTCATAAGAAAGTGTCTTCAGTCAGAGGCTTCTTCAAACGCACTGTAATACAGACTGCTACAGGAGGTCTTTCCTGCCCACATCCATCGGCATCCATAGTAACTCTGAAGAATCTTGAATTAATGAGTTATAGCAACATTTAATTTCCCTTTGGAATCAATAAAGTATTTTTCAATTGAATGAAGATAAGAAGGAAGGTGGCTTATGTTCTCTAAATCTTTTTATGAAAAAAATAAAATAAAATTGTGTTTTCTGTTTAGGATTTAGAGCAAAGAAAAGCAAATTTTATCAGGAAAGATGAAAGACATTCCTTGAAGTAATTTCCATCGAAGAGGAAAATAAGTAAAGCAAATCATTCTGAACAAAAATTGATTCCTTGTGCCGTTACTGTCACTTTGTTGTGGAGGTTTTATGCAGATATTTAATTGGTACGTAGAAAAGTAAATTTTCTAAACTAAAATATTTAATTGTATTTTATATAAAAATATTGTTCATTTATATATCATCTGGACAAATTATACATTCTCATTTATAACAGTACTGACCATTTGTAATTATTTAAAATAATTATTTTGTCTAACAAACTGTTACCTACTGTCACTATTTCCACTACAGTTTCATGTGGCTGTATTATTTCCCTTCACAAATTTGAAGAGCGAACCTCTAAGTGTGTGTGTTTCTGAGACCAGGAGCACTGGGACATTTTTATGTTGTTTTTTTTTGTTGTTTTTTTTTTTAACTTAGTGGAATATTTTGACCCAGAGTTCAGCATTTTTAAAGTCTCCCCAGTGAGAAGAGGAGTCAGGGAGACTCAGGGAAGAAGGGCCTCTGGGTAGAAGGTAAATATGGAAGAGGAGAGAGCGCAGCAGGAGAGGGAGGGGCGTCGGTCTCTGGGACGCCAGAGGGACGGCGACTTCTACCGCCAGAAATAGATGAGTGAGCCGAGTGGATGACAAGATTTTAAATCTGCTTGGAATTTTGTGTTATTTATGCAAAAGATATAAAAAGAAAGGCAAGCTAGGTTTTATTAGTATTAACTACACTCTTTCTTGCTGCATTAGCACTTTGCAGGAAGGGTTTGTGTTTTTAATATTTACCTCTCAGAAAGGTCTTTGAGAAAAGCGAAAAATTTTATTTCTCGAACCGTTCCTTTGTTGCCCTCCTCCCTAACAGGAAACCTACTAGCAGGCGTCATTTGCCTGCCTCTCTTCAGTCGGACCTTTTGAAGGTTCAGATGTTTGAATCTGTTTTTCCTTCCTCCTGCTGGGTTTCAGCTCCTGGCCAAGGACCCCAAGGAGAGGCTCGGCTGTCGGGGTTGCGGGGCCACCGAGGTCAAGCAGCACCCCATCTTCAGAAACATCAACTTCAAACGGCTGGAGGCCAACATGCTGGACCCTCCCTTCATACCAGATGTAAGAGAGACGGACACACACACACAGGCGCACGCCCACACACACACACGGCACGTTAAGGCGCAGTCCGTCCGTATGCAGGAAATGCCATTGTCAGAAGGAAATGGGTTTATCATGGCAGCCAGTGGCTGTGGTGGAACCAATGTGTGATTGTAGTTTAATTTCAGCTCAACAGCTCAGTTTATATGGAATAAACTGGACCAGTAGATTTCTTTAGTTATGAATGTTGAATTTGAGAGACTTTGTTGGTAGTCAAATCATAGTCATTGCATGACTACGATTGGACGTGTCTTTGTATGTAGCCTCTCTGAAGTGATGCTTTGTAGAACCATTTTTAGGTATCGAGTCTTGCCACAGATGCTGAACTATGTTTAGGTCTGAACTTTGATTGGGCCGTTCTAACATGATTATGATCTAAACCAATCTATCGTAGTTCTGGCTGTGTGCAGGATTTAGAGCGGCAAGGAATGATTATTCTGATAATTAGCCGCAGAACTGAATACAAAAAATAGCACATTCTGCTGATTTTTTTAATTTAACCACTTAAGCCTATTTCATACAATATCTAATGAACACTCGGATCATTTGCAGCTAAAATCATACAAAAGAAATACTTTAATAAACTCTTTGTGCTTCACTTAACATCGATGTTGTACAGCTGATCTGTTGATTATTTTTTCAATTTAAAATTGGATATGAAAAGGTGTTTAATAACAAAATTTTACACAATTTGAAACTAAAACTATGGCAGTGTAAGGGTTCTGGATAGAAAATATTTACAAAGGTTTTTCATCTAAAATGCTTAATGTATATATTCTTTGCAGGGTTTGGCTTAATCACATCGTGGAGAGTGTTTATCAGCATATGGACCTTTTTGATTATTCAGTGACTAAATCAGTTGACATTTATGTGGATAATTGTTTGATCATGATTAATCTGATTAATTGTTGAACCTCCAGCCAGTTCGAATTTCACATCCTTACACGTGTTAGTCTCCCATGGATTTAAGTAAACTGCAAAGAGCACTTCTTATAGCTTTCCTTCAACAATTTTTCCAATGACTCAAGCTGCTGTAAGATTTGAAAGACGTTTTACAGATTTTGCATCGCTTGTTCATTCTTCTTCCAGCTGTTTTTTTTTCCCACCCCAAGCGTCTTACGTCCTTTGTTTTCCTCCTTTCTGTCCCTCTCTCAGCCTCGAGCCGTGTACTGTAAAGACGTCCTGGACATCGAGCAGTTCTCCACTGTCAAAGGCGTGAACCTTGACCCCACGGACGACGACTTCTACTCAAAGTTTGTCACAGGCAGTGTCTCCATCCCGTGGCAGAACGAGGTACTGCAGCCTGAAATGACGTCATCCTTGAAATCCCACAGCAATGACCTCACACAGGAATGTCTGATAGCTACCAAATAGAAAAAAAGTCTGTTTCCTGAGTGCTTGGTTGCCTTGCAGTAGAAGTAAGGTGTTTAAAAATATAATGTGGGATTTGTTGATTTTGCTCGTAGATGATTGAGATGGAGTGCTTCAAAGAAATCAACATCTATGAGACCGACGGGATGCTGTGCCCAGACCTGGACATTAACCGGCCCAACCCTCCACCGAAGCGGGGCTTCTTCTACCGCCTGTTCAGAAGAGAGGCAAGTGCTAGCGCTCCGGCGACTGTCCGAGGGGGTGGGGGCTAAGGTACTTCCTGCTTTCCTGGCTTTCCTTTTCTGTTGTCCATCCCACAGGCCTTGTCCAAACTCAGAAAGGACATTACTTCACATGGACTCTGAAGGTTTTATTAATGCACCTTTGTGGGTTTGTTAGAATAAGGCCTGTCTCTTGCCTTTGTCCTTTTTCTGGGGTTGACTGATTCACTCCTTTTTATGTCCTCTCTGCTATTCACTGTAAAACTGACATTTTCATCTAGGAAGGCAGAACAGGAAACATTGCTTTAGAAAAAATTAATTTCAGTGTTCATCAGTTCTATGTGGTCATACTCCAGGAGCAGCTTCACTTTTTGTCACGTTTAAGCTACAAACTTCATGTTACTTTGTGATTCTTCTCCTTTTTTTTTTTTTATAAAGTGAAAGGTTTTTGTCTTTATGTATTTATTTGTTTTCATATAAAAGCCAACATTTAACCACCTTTTATGAATCACAAATATTGTATTATATTTTACCTTCACTACTTTTTGTTGGTGCCTAAACTCTAAATGAAAACAGTGAAGTTTTTGGTTGTGACATAAAAGATGAAAAAGTTGATGGGATACAAAGAATTTTGCACAACAAGCTTTAGTTTCTCCTGCTTTTCCAAACCAGTGGATCATCTACTACCTTCATTCTTCTTTTACTTTGAAATATGTGAAATATTTTTGTCTTTTACATGAATTTTCTTTAAAATATTATTAGCTCAAGTTAGATTTTTTTTTTACATTTAAATCTTTTTAGACTGTATTTATTTCCCCTTAATGATGCCGTAAAATCCCAGCTAAACTTTATCATTCCATGTTTTTTGGAGCCTGTGAAAACATTTTTTTAACTATAAAAATGTCACATTTTCTTAAATACCTGTTCAAATTTAGTGATGAAACTTGTTAGTCAATTTGCATGGTTCTCTCTTTTTTTTTTTTTTTTTTTTACTGTTCCCAGGTCTGTCTGAAGAGCGGTTACAGTGACGACGAGACAGAAGAGCCCTCACGACTTTAAACCACTCCGTCCCTCCGCCCGCATCCCTCCGCCCCAGAGCTTCACCACAATCTCCAACCGAGCGCGAGAATCTTAGGAACTCAGTGAATGTCGACCTGTATTTATGAGCTGTATTAAAAGTGTATTATAGCTAAAGAAAAAAGTATGACTTTAAAGATTTTGTACATTTGTACTTGAATTTATGTCTAGATGTATATTTTCACTAAAGGTTGTATTGTACAAAAAGCCATAAAAGTACCACTTGAATGCATACATTACCTTATTTTCTTTTGATTTTGTTTCTTTATTATTATTATTTGGAATGAGTATGAATAATGTTCATTAGGCGGTTTCTTTCAAGAAGCGCATTTTAGTTTCATTAGTCTTTTTATTTTTCACAATGTAGCATCAGGCCTTTTTTTTTTTTTTTTTTTTTACATGTGCCGTATGTTTGTCCTTATCTTGATCTTTGTTAGCACATTAACTCCACTTTATACCAAACTAACTTTTAGTCGCTAAACGGCTGAAGTCGCAGGCGGATCTCAAATTAGACCCAAGGGATACAGCTGGAACTTAATCCAGGTTTTCATCACTATTAAAGTTGTGATGCTTGAACTTTTCCTGGGAGTGGAATAGCTGCAGCAGTGCGTACAATCCGTATGACCGGATAGGATGAACTAGATGTGTGTGTCCGGGGACTAGCTTGCGCTGCGTTCTCCAAGTCATTTTAAGATCACATGTATTTATTTTTGGGAATCTGTGCAGCAGCTCAGTATTAATAAAACACAGAGCAAAACATTGAAATCCGCAATTAATTCTGGAATTTCAAATAAATCTTCCCTAAGCTCCAGCAGGTTCAAATCGTAAAATTTGTGATGCCTAACAGCGTTTCCAACAAGAACACACCTACTAGTTGCATATCTGTTATAATTTTTACTCAAGCTGATTATTTTATGGTGATTTATGCTTCCCCCCTTCTTAATTCAGTACTGCACTTTCACGTGCTGCTCTGTTGTTAGGCTGAAGCAAAGTAGAAACATTTTTCCTTGAAAGCTAAATAATTCGCTACCCTTGTTTTTGGAATACAAGAAAAAAACCCTATTTATTCTGCTGATAAGAGTTGCATTTAGAGCACAAAAACGATTTTGAATAAAAGTAACTTTGGTAAGTCATCGCTTTTTGTGTTAGAGCGCAATACTTTAAAAAAAAAATTCACCACCTTCAGACTCAGTAAATCTCTGCACACCTTATTCCTTCAATCGCATGAAGTCTGCTAGTAAAGTATTGTGAAAAACTTTTCCATATTATGATTTTTCCACTTTTAAACTTTTGGTGAAAAGTTTTTGAGATGTTATGCAGAGCCATTTTTCCTTCAGTTAAATTTGGGTCTTATGTCTTCAGACTATTCTCCCACTATTTCACTGGCTTGTCCAAATGTTCAACAGAAAACTTTAGGCTAGCTTAAATGTGCTTTTTCTTCTGTGGCGTAGTTTGTGCTATCAAATTACATTAATTATTGTTTTAATAGAAAACAGTACCTGCCCATTCAAGGTCTTTGACCTGATGACCTTCTTGTGCCAACATGTGTCGCTAGTTATCTCGGACCACTTTCTGGGTTTTCCTTTGACTCGGCTGTCTGAAATCTTGTGGAATGCGCCTGGTCGTGACTAGTTTATAGTAAAAATGTGTTGTTTCCACTACCGGGAAAAGTTGATGTATTGAGTACTTATTTACTACAATTGCGATTAGCAGATTTAAAGATGGTTTTTCTACATTTCTCTTTTACTATTGAAGGAGTGATTTTCCTCATAAACCAACAATTTCTTCCCTGTACTTTTCCTTTTATGTTCATTTCTAGATTTTGCTGTAGAAGTAGATGCTGTTTAGCCCCGCCCCGTCGCCTTCAACACCCGTTTTTAATGCTGTGAATACCCCGACTTCAGCATGATGGCTGCACATTTGTGTATATTTCACCGTTCGATGGCGCAGCTTTGCTCCACTTTGTGAATTAGACTTCATTAGCTCTACTTTTGTACAGTTCAGCAACTTTAAAGAGAAATTCAATTCAGATGAAAGCAGTCTGTAATTATTCATTGCAGTTTTTAAAAATGTTTGAACTTGAACATCTGCCAGATACATTCAGACTTTGAGGCTGCAAACGTTTGATGAGGTGTGCATTGAGTTCCCAGTCTGTTAAACCAATGTGTTCTGAAATTTTTCTTTAGTCCAGAAATCAGATGTGAACATCTAGTAGTTTCTCACTTATTTGATTCCTGAATTTGTCTTTGTTGTCCTTTTAAAAAGAAATCTATAATTTGCTTTGCTCTCAGGCAGACTTTGAAGCTGGTTTCGTTCATGTAGATTTTAGCCTCAAAGCAAACTTGTAAATTCTGCATTTCTAACATGTAACTAAAAATCCGAGGTGAAAACTTAACTGCGTCCATCACCCATGCCTGTATCTTTGTTTGTAAGGTATTTCATATCAATCTACATAGGAGTGAAGATGTTCTATCAGATCCATTGCACTGTATATGTTTTGACAAGGACTTTGAGAAGTGTCTTTTAACTGTTCTGACAATGATACCAAAAGCAACCTTCTCCAGATTAAAACATTTTCCTTTTCTAGAAGAATCTACTCAAGAAAAAATACCAACAGCCTTTATTAAATGTGCCAATTACCAATTTAGTTTCTTACATCCTGCCTTCATATTTATTATTTTTTTTACCTCATTTACTTCCCATCTACTGAAATTTCTTCATATACATATAGAAAAGAAAAAACGTAAAAACTTAAATCAGCTCAACTGTTTTGAATGTCCGCACTAAGTGCATTGTAATGCCTGTTTAAAAAAAACAAACAAAAAGACATGTTTTATTACTCAAGCATGCATCAATTTGTAATACTTCAGGATCCTTGTGTATGTAAGTGATGACCTTCCTGTGCCAACATGTGTCGCTGGTTATCAGAGAACGACTTTGTGAATGGCTGGGAGTGACCAGTGGAGCTGGCCTGTTGGATAACAAATGTTCCTGGTTTGTTCCTGCCTTTCTGTCGGAGCGTTGATGGCGAGTCAAAACTGGGATGAGGCTCGCCAGCAAGCACCTACAAAGTGGAATATCACTTGAATTAGTTTATAGGTAATGCACCTGTACAAATTCAGATCTTCTGCAGTTTTGTCTGTAGTGGGGGGTGGTGGGGGGGGAGAAATGTGGAATATTTACAGCAAAAGGAGGATGAACAAATGAATTTTTGGTATTCAAACAGGGAGTTGATTATTTTATTTTTTTTCCATGTTCAGTCTGTACAGTCATGTTATTCAACCACTGCAGTCATTGTTAATTCTTGTACAAGTTATATCACTGGTTGTTGTACCATATCTGACATTTGTAATTATGAAATAATACACTGCCATTTGTATTAAAAGAGGTGTCTTAACTTGTTTTTCTTCTGTTGATTTGTTTGTGAATGAAAGGCGGAGGCGAAGTGAAACTTTCTTTACAGTTTCTGCTTACTGTAAATTAAAGTTAATTTGTTCCTCTCAGATGATTGTCTTTACAGTTTTCTTCATTTTCTCCCAGAGATGAACTTTTTACCTGTGGCGCTGTGTTAATTAATCAGCAGATGTTGGAAAGATTAGTCCTTCATCTGACTGTGGAGGTGTTGCAGAGAAACAAGACCAACGGATTCACCCTATGTCTTTTTAACCAGTTAATCGAATAAGTTATGCAGCATGTTAATGTAATTAAACTCATTATTCTATATTTGTTCAGCTGAGAAGATAACACTGCCACCTGCAGGAACATAAGGCTAACGAAGCATTAATTACAGTAGTTGGTGTGAAAATATTACTCTAACGGCAGAGGCTGTTGAATAGTGGTAAAGTTAGGCATTTGGTATGAAAGTTCGCTGCATTAGGCATGATTCTGACATCTGGATGGCAACAAAATGCTTCCAAAACGATTCTTGGCATGTGTGGTTTATGAACCAGCACACACTGGTGAACTGCACCCGCTCTGTTGTCTGGTGGCTGCAGTTTAATTTTTGACAATAGTCTATAAGGGGTTCACTACACCATCCAGGACAACACTTAAGAATGCCAATCCAAAATGAAATAGCTGGGATTTTTAGTTTTGAAATAAATTATTGAAACCTAATATTCTGCAACCACAAGCAATCCAAATGTACCTTACATTATAGGGGGTCAAATATATTGTTATAATTATGCCAGAGTAGTTGATGTCCATAGACACACACACACAAATCTGATTTATGATCGGACATCTGCCTGTATAATTTTGACTCCGGGTGGTTTCAGGAAAACAAATCACAATATACTTAACCTTGTGCACTTATTTCTTGTTAAAGTCCTTCAAAGTTGTTTTTAGAATTACACTGGTAAAAGTGATAAGTGATAAACTTCTGATCATTGTATGCATGAAGTAAAACTACAGTCACTGTAAGCCTTTAAAACTTTAATAAGTTGACAGTTAAACTCAAGTTTATAGGCCAAGGGGTACGATTTAAACATAGAGAGGAAATAGATAAGAGGGCTGTACAAAAAGCCATTTTTGATCCGCGTGACAGGCGAAAGGAGTGTCAGTCATATCTGAAACAGACCTTATGCGCTAAACAATGATCTCGAGTATTTGTTAAGCACTGCCTTCAAAAAAGCGAGAAAAGAAACTGCATGTGACTATCAGAAAAATCACTGTTGACAGTTTAATATCCTATCTAGGGTTTTGCGAAACAGCCTCCTGATTTCAACGGTCCCATGACAGCAACAATAACATGAGGCAGAAAAACGCAGCAGTTCATTGGCTCTCTGACAAATCAGCCAAAAGAAAGCCGTACACTGATTGGCCACTGAGTTTTACGACCCTCCCCAACGCTGCAACTTGTCACCACTTCCTGGTGTGACTGCTGGGGAGAACGCATTTGCAAGATGGCATATTCTCAGCACATATTTGGTTCTGTCAGGGTTAACATTGTGGAAAAATAAGCGGCAAGTTGACAGAAGTGAAAGCGGAGAGCGGGTGGTGGCTGCCGCGGGCAGCGTTAACCCTCGTCGCGCTACGCTCCTGCTCTCTTAGCGCTAACTTGTCCCCTCTACCTTATTCTACAGTGCTAGCTGGTTAGCGCAAATAGTAAATATTAGCTTCTCGGGCGAGCTTTCTCGTTGTGGATTGCTAAAATGGCCACCATGGAGAAGCTAATGAAGGCCTTTGAGTCTTTGAAGTCATTTCAACAACAGCAGGGACCACCGACAGCAGAGGAGCTCGTTCAGAGACAGTAAGTGTGGTTTTTAGATGCCACAAAACGGACACCGCTGCGTTACAGTTAGCCTAGCTCGCTAGCGATGCCAGTGTCCCCCCTCTATACCTCTTCCTCAGATAGTTGGCATATTACTGTATATTACCACATAATCTGATCTTCTGTTTAATCTCATAAGAAATTTCATGAATTTTTTTTATTATATTAGCGGGGCTATTTCTCATCATGGTTACAGCAAGCTTATATGTGTTGTGACCAACGCTTAAGCCGATTCACTGACACTCACGCACCTGTGCGGGGTCAGAAAGACCGATTTAAAGCATCTTTGGTTGTGTTGTGAACTAGATTTGTCAGAAAGCTTTAGAACGATCTGTTCAAAGTGTATAACACTCTTCTAACTACGACTGCAGACCAACGTAGCTTCATAAAAGGGGGCAGGTTCACTCATTGGAGTGATGTAATGGTAGCATTCTGATGGATAGCTGGGAGGATTGTGTTCTGGCTCTTTGTGATGAATGATATAAGTTAATTGAACTTATAGTAGCATACTCACAACTATGGCTGCAAAGTCATTAATTTTAGATTTTAATATTAAAGTTTGTAGCCCTGCAGAATAAAATTAGTGAGAAATTTAAGATTTGTATTTCTAATCCCATTTTTTTTATTTGAATTACACTGTGGTTCCTTTTCTTGCTTCTGTTTGTTTCTTATTGTATGTATTAACATTTATTTTTTTTATTGCATGTTTTTTTTATAATCTGTTGGGTTGCAAGTAAAGGCATGTTCAAAGAAATTCATAACTGTGCTTTTCTTCCATTTTTTTCTCTGCTTCACTTTGACATTGTGAATTTGTGATGCTTTTACAGAAAAAAGGAGCAAGCTACAACAAAAAAGGACAGAGTGACCCATTGCCTGACGATATGTGAAAATATTGTGGCTCAATCACTGAGGTAGGCCCTGATAAAAGGACTAAAATGCCTTCTCATTAGTGGCCTTTCTCATCCACTCTCCAGTGGAGAAATCCTACTGCAATGTTTTTGTAGTTTATGTTTTCAGATTAAATATAGAAAGTAAATTCTCAACCAGATTCTTTAGTTTGGCAGTATTGATTTAAAATGTTTGTATATGTCTACACACATGCAAAAATATGGCCTAAATCAAGAGATTTTTTTTAAAGACAGCGTGTCAAAGGAACAGTACTCTTTCAGATTTTGAAGAGCTGCCTTCGAGTTAGATTTGTTTGAGAACCAAAGGCAGAGAAAATAACCACTGCTAGGAAATGTGTTTTTGACCACAACAAACCAGTTCTCTTAGAAGGAGAAAGCTTTGCTAATATTACACAATTTTTTTTGCATTTTTATTATCATTGACAATAATCAGTCATGTGTTTTAAGAGTAGCGTGGCAAAAACTGGTACAGGAACAAAAATCAGTGGTAAGGGGTTGTGATAAAAAAAATTAAAAAACTTGAAATTTAAGATAAGATTTAAGATATTCGTACAGATTTCTGTAAAAACGTTGGTCCTGTCCTGATCAAATTAAAGAATTTAGTTACCGCTGCACTGAGTGGTTTATTTTATAAGCACACCATGATAACACTTAAGTGTCTAGCCCCAGTTTTGTAAAAAGACAAATTGTGTTGTGTTTTGTTTTTATAGACAGCTTTTGCTTACTCCTGCATTTACAATATTTGACATGCAAAGGAATCTTTAGTGTAGCGTTGACCAAATCTTCCTAATTATGTTACTAGTGGGTCAATAGAAGGAATGGAGGCAGCTTCTAGTAATTTATATCAGTCAGTCAGTCATTTATAAAAGTCTTCATGCTTAATAATTGCCTGACTGTTTGTGTTGTTTTGGGGCCTGGAAACAGAACATCTCCAGAGTTTCAGAAACTGCTCGGGATCGCCATGGAGATGTTTCTTCTGTGCAGCGATGACAGTGAATCAGATGTCCGTATGGTGGCTGATGAGTGCCTGAACAAAATCATCAAAGTGAGTAATATTTTGTACATTTTGTCATTGTCCAAGTTTTGAAGCTGGATTTTGTTGTTGTGTACATGTTCACTTTTAACTAGTTTCCACTTGGAGGAAATCCGACACCTAGCAAATATTTCTTTTGGACCAACTCTTCTTATTTAACATGAAAAGAGAGAAACTCTTATTGAAGTTGTGTAAGATAATATGGAAAAAGTATGCAGTCGCACAAACATATGAAAAAAAAATCGGATAACCTGACCTATTGGCTTTTATTATTCAAAACAGAATAAAAGCCAATAGGTAATGGTCCCACTGCTGCTAAAATATTACGGTGTTGTTTTTCCAGGTGTGAACATTGTATCTAAACTTGGATAATTTACATGCAACATTTCGTATTAAAGGAGGCATGTTCTCTGGAGCGATAAATCATGTGCTTCTCTTTGGCAATAGAATAGAATCGTAATAGAGTAGTCCAGTTGCCTGGAGAAAGACGTTTCCCTGATTGCAAGTGTGCAGTTTGTTGTATAAAGGGCTGGAAGAACTTGATGTGACAGATAATTGTTCCTGTTTTGAACTTTTAGCTTTCCACATACATTTGTGAATAGCCATGCCTGTAACAAAGTAGAACATCCAAAGATTTGTGGTCTTCTTGTTGAACTTTAGCCTTAAATCTTAAAATTGCTTGTAACTATAAACTAAAATAGCCATGGTAAATTCCATTTGTCCTAAAAAATATAATTGTAATTGTGCAGAATATCTTAATAACCGTTATTATTGAATCATTTCTGCTACTTACTAGATTCTTTTTACTCCCCAGGCTCTGATGGATTCGAACTTGCCTAGACTGCAGCTGGAGTTGTACAAAGAAATTAAAAAGGTAATAATTAAGGCTCAGACCTGGTTATGTTTTGTTGTTCAGTTCATTTTAGTCACATAAGAGAAATGTAAAAGTTCAGTGCTTTGTTTAATGTGGTTCTCATGCCTCAACAGAACGGTGCCTCACGGAGTCTGAGGGCAGCTTTGTGGAGGTTTGCTGAGCTCGCCCACCTCATCCGACCCCAGAAATGCAGGTAGGCAATGTACTGCTTCCTTATGTTAATATTTATTTTGACACCAAAGTCTCGGTGAATGTATCTAAAATTAAGGCCTTAAATTAATTGAACAGCAATATGTTGGCCTTAAATACGTTATTCACAGCTCTTAAATTTAGTTGTGAAAGAACTCTTTTTGTCTCATTCTCTGTAGTTTTGGTTTTTCTTGCAGTACTTTACTGTTGCGCATAACTTAGTCGTGTACTGTGTTCTGTGACTCAAGGCAGTTGTGGCTACTGGTAACTAGCTGCTAATATACCGTTGCTAACAAGAGTTAAGCCAGCTCGCTGTTTTTGAAAAGTGCAAATTTATTGTCGGTTGGCTGGATGGTGTTCGTCTTTGCCATTGACTCGGTTCTATTATGAACCCATATGATTTATTTATGTGCAATTTTCTTTTGCATCATTTTTGCTGTGACAGAAATCTTAAATTCCAATTCTTTGTTAAAAAAGATCTTAAATTTCAGTTTAAGAAACTTGCACAAAGCTAGCATTAGGAAAACAAATAATTAGGATATATAGTTGTTAATTACAGTGTCAATTATCAACAACTATAGAGTTTTATTGACCTACATTTTTCCTTCTCATTTTTGTTTTCCATTGTTATTTTGCTCTTTTGAGTTGAAATATGTTGTTGCATGAAATTTGACCAGGTTGACCTTACCTGGTCAAAATGCTTTCCGAAAGATTACCCATGTAGTCAAATATATTATTTGCATTCAAAGCTTTTCTGTCTCTTGATATACGGTAACTTACCCAATATTGCATCTAAGCTCTGGCTGTGTTGGACTCATTGATATTGGGATAATGATTATGATTTGAAGTCTTTTGCATCTCTAATATTAACTGTGCTCTATTAAAGCAAAAGTGAATAAATAATCATATATGCACTTTATTTATTGAGAATGATCATATGTTGGTCCTATTATCAACATTAAACCTTTGGCTCTGTTCTGTCTATTTCTTTTTATTTTATGTTTTAAATTTTTATCAACATTCATTGGAAAACCACTTTGAAGTAATATTCACTCATAAATACCAGTTTGGATGATGCAGCAGGATCATTATTAGTCCATCAAAACTGGCACACAACAACATACTCAGAGGTTCAAACCTTTTTTGCTTGCAATAAAATGGAATAATTAATTTTTCCCAGTGTGCTAGGTTTCACAAGTAAGGATGAAAAACATCGTGTGAATGTTTTTGATTTTGTCATTTCTGTGGTCCAGACCTTACCTGGTCAACCTGCTGCCATGCCTCAGTCGGATCACCAAGCGTCAGGAGGAAACCGTGCAGGAGACGCTGGCTGCAGCAATACCCAAAATCATGTCAGCGTTGGGAAACTTCGCCAACGATGGCGAGATTAAGGTGTCCGACTCAGATGAGCTTATTTTTCATTGGCTGTCGGTTGCTAGCGATCCTCACACTTTTGAAACGTGTCATTGTAATAGTGTAACTTTGTGTTTTTTTTTTTTTGGTGTTTTTTTTTCCAGGTGCTGCTGAAGTCGTTTGTTGCCAACCTGAAGTCCGGCTCTTCCACCATCAGACGGACAGCGGCCAGCTGCGCCGTCAGCGTGTGCCAACACTCCAGACGCACAAGTTATTTCTACACATGGCTCCTTAATGTGCTGCTGGGTAGGTCACACACAGAATGAAACACTCAGAGTTGATGTGTGTGTTTTTTTTCCCTCCTATCACAAGTATCAATTTTGTTGATTTACAGCGCAACTGAAACGATAGATCGTGACGAATCATTCATTCAAATAATTGTAATCAAAATTACTGATTGATTCATTGTTAACTGGAGTGTTGCTGAAAGAACAATACAGTCAGAGCAGTATTGATTTTAAGATAGCATTTTGCTTTTAAGATAACAAAAACCAAAACAACTTTTGTCTGTAAATAAGATAAGATCTACACGTTATTGATATAACAACATGTTAGTATTTTTTTTTAATCTGCAGATGCATTCTTTGCTACAAATAATCAAGTGTTCACTTGTTATGATGTTGCATTTAGGTAATGAAATGTTTACTCTCTTATTTAAAAATGGGAATTTAATTGCTTATTTGCATCTTTTAATAAATTTCTAATGTATAAAAAATTACTTAAATGAAAAATCTGCTGAATGTTGCAATTATTTTTATCTGAATAATTGATAGATAAATCAATAACTAAAACAATCGTTAGTTGCAGCCCTACTTTACTAACTCACACATAATCTGCCACGTCTTCTCCTCCTCTAGGCCTGTTGCTTCCGGTCGATGATGAACACCCTAGCCATCTTATTTTGGGGGTGCTGCTAACTTTTCGCTACCTGATGCCCCTGCTGCAGCACCAAGTCAACACCAGCAGCCTCAAAGGGAGCTTTGGAGTGATGAGGAAGGAGGCCGATGTCCAGCCAACACCTGAGCAACTCCTACAGGTCAGATCAGTTGTGTTGGTTTGTATGTATTTGTGCTTTCATTTTCTTCAGCTGAATGATTCCTGTGTGTCTGAAGGTGTACGAGCTGACGCTGCACTACACGCAGCATTGGGATCACAACGTGGTCACAGCCGCCCTGGAGCTCCTGCAGCAGATGTTCAGGACTCCCCCGCCGGAGCTTCTGCACGTGCTCATCACGGCCGGCAGCATTCCTCACGCCACCGTGTTTCGTCAGGACACGGAGAGCCGCGCACGCTCGGGCAGCATCCTGGAGCTCATCGGTAATCCCATCAATCTACTGGGACAGATGGTTCATCCCTCTAATGCTTAGCGATATGGGCCTTCAAATATTTACTCAGTCAACTAGCACTTAGCGCACCAGTTGACTGGCTGTCTCAGGTGGCCTTTAGTTCATTCATGCACACTGATCTACTCAATCTGTTCTCCATTCCAACTTCTGCTTTGTTATAACTGTTACTGTCTTTGCTACCCTAACTCGCCTCCTTTGGTCCATGTATAAATATCTTTGTTTCCTGCGACACTCCATCGGCTTTTGCTGCTTTTTTCTCTTACGTCTTGTTTCTGTTTGCTGTTTTCCTGACTTATGCAGCGGGGGGAGGGTCTTCCTGCAGTCCACTTCTTCTCAGGAAACAGAGAGGTGACTTGTTTGTCTATGTTGTGCTCACCTCGACTAACTCTCTAGTTTAATGGAGGTCCTGGGCAACCATACCTTCAATTTAGTTTCTTGAGGTCGTAGATTTCCATACGTGTTTCGATTCTTCCAAAAAAAGAGTATGCAACCATATCTTCCTACTGCACGCACCATAAACTCTTTAGCTGAGAATAAATCTGAACTTTCCAGGTAAAATTCTTTCTGGAGAAGAGGATGGGTTGGAGGACGACCCTGAGAGAGCAGAAGTCAACGCGGGAGCCTTCACAGGTGAGACATCTCCATTGTCTGCAATAAAAAAAAAAGAATGAATAATATGAAATTCTGCAAACACAGCAGGCTGTGCTCTAGGAACATAAATACATTGCAGAAATTCACACAAACCTAGATGTAAGTAATTGAAAGTTTACATTAAACTCTTTTTGGCCTCTTAACAGTGTTTCTTACAGGATTTTAGGTCCATCCATCTTCCCTGTCTTAAAAAGCATCTCCGTAGCATGATACTGCCACCACCACCACTACAGAGGAAGTGTAGTGTTAGTTTGGATGGGATTCAGAATGCACATCACAATTTTTCACTTTTAAAATTGAAAAGCATCCAAAATACATACAGCGCGCAATTATGTGCTGCTCTGTTAAAAACAAAAAATTATGTTTTTTTTCCACAAGTATAACAAGAACTTTTGTAAATTCTAAAGCCTGAAGAGTAGATCTGCATCATTATTATTTAAAATTTTATTACACATTTCATCCTCAGTTTCCTCTGAATACATTTCCTTATTTTAACTGTTCTCATTTACACCAGGGTTTCCCCCAGTGTGTTGTAAGCCTGGGGCCCGCCATGCTTTACTATGCATTGCTCGATTTTATTTTTTGGAAAATAATAAGGGGGAAGAGGTTGGGAAGGGTTGGGGTTAGGGGGAAGGGGTTGCTTAATTAAAAAATAAAATAAAATAATTAAAGCCGGATTGCAAGCGTCTTCGGTGTTCTGAGAGTTTCACTTGCAGAGCACATTTGTTTCTAAAAGATTTCTAGGTTTATAGTTTATGCATTTAAAGCTAGAAGAGGACCAACCACGCAGCTTGCGCCTCTGCGCGTTGCCTCTCGCGCTGCTGCTGCTTTATCTCTGAAGTCATCTCAGTGTGCATCCCGCTTGCCTCCTGTCACTCAAACAGGACACACGCTGACTTGTATGGATATTTACATCAACCCCCAGTGAGAAATTATTATGTTATGGAGAACATCCAGGTAAGAGTTTAAAACGAACCGCGTTAGCTCTGGTTGCGCAGCTCTATGTGAGCCACAGGAATAACTTGTAGTCACGCTTTCAGAGGTGCACGGTGAGAGAGTGGTGAGAATGATTTATATTTGTGGACAAAACATTATGCCTTTACATCTCAACACGCTGCCCAGCGTGTAGCTCTGTCTGCCCTGTAAAGTTTATGTATGGTCCCGGTTGGCCGGTGCGTTAGTGAGACCACCGGGCTTAGCAAGTTTTCTGGGGGTAACCCTGTACACTCAAACTAAAGCAAAGCAACACGTGGAACATTTTTAAATAAAATATGTTAAAATATGATGTAATGATTTTGTGTTGTGGGTCCTCATGTAAACTTGTTTAGAAACTTGAGAATGTGCGAAGAACATATCGTCACGTGCTCCAGTGTTTATTTCTGTTAATTCTCCTTTCTGATTTGGCGAGATAATTTTTTTACCACCGTTGTTTTTAAAGTTTCTTCCCGTGTTCTTTTGGCAGACGGCTCGTCTGCTGCTCAGGTCGACATCATCACAGAGCAGCCGCGCTCTTCGCAGCACACGCTGCAGCCCGGTGACTCTGTGGACCTCAGCGCCTCCTCTGAACAGGGCGGCGGAGGGGGCACGTCCGCATCAGGCACTCCCGAGTCACCCAATGACAACGAGGAGGAAATGCTGAGTCGAAGTTCCAGCGGCGCCAACGTCACCCCGGAGACAGCCGACTACACAACACCAGAAAACGCCACCCCTGAAGGTGGGGGGCCACTCGGCGAAGGCGGGATGGCGCTGGGCACTAATGATCGATCGCTCCCACCAAGCGACTCCTCTCAGACGACCACAGAGGGACCGGATTCGGCCGTGACTCCTTCGGACGTAGCAGAACTGGTCAGTAGGACTTTGTTGCTGTAAAATGCTTTTCTCCTAGATCTGCCGTGTGTTTGTGTTTACAGGAAGCTCCGGTTACACTGATTAACTCTGACATGTGGGGGACGCTGCTTTTGTTTTTAGCTCAGTAAAATCACAATCTTACTATTTCCCTGTGAAACCAGTTTTGATGAAGGAAAAAAAAAAAGAATTTGGGTAAAATTACTTCTGAACAGATTCCATCAGAATGCACCAATGACATTTAAAATATGCAAGGAGACTAGGAGAGGCATCACCAGGACACCTTTGACTACACTGATGGAGCCACAAGCTTCAGCGGCTGACAGACAACAAATGTTGCCCGGGTTCTTTACCAGTCACAGCTTTATGGGAACGAGGCAGTGAGTGTTGATGAAAAGTCAGATCAACTTGACAACAGTTTGCCAAATGGCATGTGGGACTCTCCATGGTCAAGTGGAAGAAAACTTTGGGATGATCAGTCTGGAAAAGTCTAGAGGTTTAGGAATCCTAATGGCTAGATGGTCTAGAACGGCGGTTTTCAAAGTGTGAGGCGCGCCTCCCCTGGGGGGCGCCAGAGCACTTTAGGGGAGGCGCGGTGCGAGGGAAAAAATAAACCGGAAAAGATATCTGCTTGCTGTCTACTGATGTGAGAGAAACATCTTTTACGCACACGATCAACTCTGTGGATTTAGGAAAAAGTTGGTACTGTGGGGTGCGCGTGTGGAGCGGGGATCAGTGGAAATGTTTCCCCCCTTAGAGGATGTTTTGGCCAGTGATGTCAATGCGTTATTGACGTCGGACCACTTTTTCAGTAACAAGTAATCTAACGTTGCTATTTCAAATCCAGTAGTCAGACTACAGTTACTTATCAAAATCATTTTTGCGTTACTGCGTTACTATCTTCTATTGTTATTTAATCGTATTTCCTCTACTCGTCTTGTCGAGTGACCGACGTCTCTATGCAACAGAAATGTAAACAATGGAGGGAGATGCGCATTTTGTCGGTGGAAAAACTGGAACTATTTTGAGTTTCTGTCGCCAAGTCCGATTATTACAAGCGGCTTTGGGCTTCATTTTTAAATCGTTTGAAAAATTTAACGAGTTGCTGGTTGCGCCTTTTGGGCTCGTTTTGAGCACGCATGAAGTTACTCATTTGGGCTTGGAAATAAGCAGAGACTCATAATAAATCCCAGAATTTGTCCGTCATTAAGGGAGTCTTACTCAGTCTCTCCTTGTTCATCATTTCCAGGATGATCCGTCCCGCTGTGTCTTTGTTAATGTCAAGTTAATATATTACCTCTGAATGACGTCGAACTCCAGAAAACTGCAAACATCGAGACCAATATGAACAGCGCAATAAACGTGAAAACAGCCACGAATGAACGTGTCCGTAGTTGCCAATAATTATAATGGCAAGTTAGCACCGTTATAATAATTAATATTACGGTAAGTGTCACAAATCTGTGCAACCATCTGAGCTGTGGAGCTTCAGGAGGAGCTCTGTGCGCTGTGACACCAAACGCAGGGCCGTAACAGAATCTGGAGGCTGGGGGGAGGGGGGCTTTAAAATCCTACTTAGAGTTTTCCGACAACAGTGGATCACACAAATTACTCACTTTTTTTGTTTTTTTGTACAATCTCCTCTTCAGTTCAACCTTATAAGTGGAGACACATTGTTGATGTTACCATTATAAAATAGCTGATAATTAAGTATTGGCAGGAGGCGGAGCGTTGTTGTTAGCAGCTGCTGAAAGTAACTAAAAGGTTACTTTTAATGTAACTTAGTTACTTGCAAGTCAAGTAGTCAGTAATCTAACTAAGTTACTTTTTCAAGGAGTAATCAGTAGTCCGAGGGGGGGCGCGGCAGGAATTGTGCTCCTTGGAGGGGGGCTCACCCTTTCATACTTTGAAAACCCCTGGTCTAGAAAATGTAAATTTTTAGCTACATAACTGTAAATGACTGGAATCAGCAATTCAGTAAATGGTTCAAACTGCAACTACCAATGTAAGATTTAGTCCAAGAAAAAAGTCATGAAGTTCATCTTTAACCCTCCCGTGGTCTTACGAGACCACAAAAGTTTTTTACTCTGTGCGAGGTCACACTAGTTCAGAAAATTGACAGTCTGGCCGGGACAACCCCCACGTTTCCCAGCTGCCCAGGACATTTTCTGTGCTCCTCCTGAGACCGCATGAGGGTTAAGAAACAATACAGTTTAATAGAACCGGAACAAGTTGTCAGAAATGTTTTTCTCCTTTTCAGGCCTGTTTTCTCATAAAACACCTCTGATACAGTCATCACTGAGGTCTTTGGTTAGCAACATTTTCTTCCCACAAAACATCAAGACCCCATACCAACTCTTGTCCTCTCTAATGGTTTTGCCTTCCCCCTCTTTATCCTTGTCCACACCTTGTCGCAGTCGCGGCCCTCCCTGCAGCAGGTAGTGGAGCCACCTCCGCTCTCGCCGACTCCCACCGAGGGTCCTGACGCGCCAGGCAGCAGCTCCTCTGTCTACACTGCTTCTTTCTCCTCCTCGTCTTCTCTGTCTGTCTCGTCCTCTTCCTCCTTCTATGCCACCTCCTCTTCTAGCACTAGTGACAAGGTCAGGTGATTTGAAAAGAAAGAGAGGCGCCTGCTTGTTTCTGAAATCTTTGGCTTCCCTCATTCGTTCTTCTTTCGTTGGCTTGTTCGTTTCTACCCTTGCACTCAATTTCCTGGGTTGTGATGGCATCTTTTCCTCTTGTTGTCGTGGATGGTAGCTTATGCCTCCTTTACTGTTCCCTAATTTTGAGCGATTCTCTCTCAAAAAGCAGAGGCTTTTGAAAGACAACGGTTATGACCAAGGATGTGACTGGCTTGCAGTGAGTTGTAAAAGATGAAGCATGAAGAGTTGTTTTTCCTTTTTTTTGTTCACCCTTAGATCAGATTCTCTGTTCTTTGAAGATGCTGCAGAAGACTTTTGCTCCAGTGAGAACAGCAAAATAAAAGCAACATGACCCTTCTTCTAGTCAAACTTTTTTTTTTTTTTTAATAAAGCTTAGCTTACAATATTCTAATGAGAACTTGTTCCTGTTAGAATAAAAGCAAAAGCTTGATTTTTCCCTGTATTATAGAAGCTACATTTGTGTGAAATCACCGACCCCCTGCTTCCTTCTGTTTGTACTTGATTTGCTGTAAATTGTTTTCAAGCATGATTGAGTAGACCTTTCCAAAATGCGTGTTTCATGTAACGTTTGGATTCTCTCTTACGTACCCGTCCTATTTTCAGCAAATCGGATTCAGTAGTTTGAAATTTGACTCGTTTCTTTTGCATGCTGGTGTTTTTCCTACTGGGAGAAATTTTGGCTTTTGTTGGAGTTTTGCTTGTGAACTGAACTTTAAATTCTCTCATGAAGACGCTTTGTGTGTCAAACGAAGGTCCTGGACGGCAGCGAGAGCCAGTACTCCGGCATGCAGATAGGAACACTGCAGGATGAAGAAGATGAAGGAGCAGCATCTTCCTCCCAAGAGGAACCCCCGTTCTTGCAGTCGGCCCTCGGTAGGCAGGCAGGCAGGCGGCTGAATATGAAAACCCTTGTAGAGCTCTATCATCCTAACCAAGACGCTTTTGTGTCCAGCTCTGAGTAAGCCTCATCTGTTTGACGGCCGAGGTCACAATCGGCAGGGTTCAGACAGCAGCGTGGACCGCTTCATTCCCAAGGATGAGCCTGCTGAACCCGAACCTGATAATAAAGTACGTCTACGACTGTGGTCAGTGATCGAAGAAGTGAAATCACGATTTGTTTCTGATCATGTTATTAAATGTCTGGCAGCCGTCGCGGATAAAGGGTCCAATTGGACACTACACAGACCAGGGGGCGGAGCCACTGGTTCACTGTGTGCGACTTCTTGCTGCTTCCTTTCTTCTCACAGGACACAAAAATGGTGAGCAGCTGCTTCAAGCCACGGCTTGAAATTGAACATGTATGTATTTGCAAAATTAGGCCGGATACTAGACTACAATTTTATCTTTTCTAATATTTTAAGAGTAACATAAACCTAGGATTTAAAAAAATAAATCTAAGTATAGTCAAAATTATTATGATGCCGGTCTAACAAAGTAAAATACATTGGGGATGCAACAAGTGATTATAGTAATCAATTATTCTATCAATTATTTGGAAAATCAGGATTTAAAGAAATGGGCCCATTTGAAAGATTTTTCATTCAACCACTAAAGCCTTTTTTTTGTAAAATATTGCAAATACATTAGAAGATAGAAAAAGGTGCTTAATAGGACATTTTGTTCTTTACACAATTTGAATCAGATGAAGCTAAAACAATGCCATTTGAGGTGTTCTGGGGAAAATATTTACATTCTTTTTTTCCATATATTCTTTTTTTCATATATTGCTGAAACTCCATGGGCTTTTTTTTTAGTGTGTGTACTCAAAAAAAAAAAAAAAAAAAGTATGCAGCTAACAATTAACCCAGTTAATAATTAATGGGTTTTTGAAAATTAGTTGGGCGTTATTTCAATAATCTAGTAATCATTTCAGTCTGAAAATACTCTTATTCCTAAGCCTTTTCACACATCGTCATGTTACAGGTTCAGCCTCCTGGGTTTCATTGCGTTGTGATGATACACAAAACTGAGTTGACTAGAAAGAAGAGATTTTATATTTTTGGAAGATAAATCCTAACGTTACACAATTTATTTTACATAGGACTGCAAGATATTATTAATGAATATTTTGGTAACAATATGGCTTATAAATGATTTACTAAACAATATGAACGTGTCACAGAAAATGTAGATGGTAGATGGTGTGTAGTTTATGTATTGCATAAAATTGCAAAGAAGCCAATTTTGCGCTTTTAACTTGCAAAAGGTGTAATAAATGAGTTTTAACATTCGTCTATTTATGTCTAGCCGTTTTTTTGTTGTTTCTTCAGGATTGATTCCTGATAAAGACGTTCGAGTGAGTGTGAAGGCGTTGGCGGTCAGCTGCGTCGGAGCTGCAGCAGCGCTGCATCCTGAAGCATTTTTTAATTCTCTCTACCTGGAGCCACTGGATGGCGTCCCAGTTGCAGGTATGGCGGCAAATTCAGTTATCAAAACTCTTTTGATTGTGTTTGGGTTAAAAAGTTACTCTCTGTTGAAGAAAGTTGGCTGTCGTCCCAACTCCATAACAGGTGAATACATGTGAGGTTGGTTTAATGCAGGTGGGAAGGTTTATGTAAGGCTAGAGGAGTTTCAGATTTTGCCAGCAAAAGTTTAAGTATTGATAGAAACTGTAAAAAAATAAAATAAAATAAAAAATCTAGCAAAAGGCAGAAGAAATGATTGCTTTAGATATTGATTAAGCTATCAATTATTCTAGAGATTTAATTGCTAAAAACATTTGGCACATTCTGCAGATTTTTCATTTTAGCCTCTTTTGTAAAATATTAGATACACATGAGAAGATGCAAATAAATGATTTAATTCCTTTTTAAATACAGAAAAAAAACATCTAAAATGCAACAAAGTAGCATTCATTTAGTAAATGGTAGATCATAAAAAAAATGCTTCTATGATCAACCTGTGAAAAGCTCAGACCTTTTTGCTCAACTTGACATCAATACAGTTTGATGCTGTTCTGTTAATTTTTAGATTAACTTATTAATAATTGGGTAGCAAAAGGTGATAGATTTATTTATTTTTTTGCAGAATTTGAACTTAGTGAATCTAAAACTATCCCACTTGAGGAGTTCTGGGTAAAATATATTTGCTAACAGAGAAGATTTTTTTAATCTTAATTACTATATATATATATATATATATATATATATATATATATATATATATATATATATATATATATATATATTTAAAGAACAGTTTTGGCTTAATTACTGCTACGATGGTGTTCTTCTTTCAGAAATTTTTTTTTTCTTGAGCCTATATAATAACGATGAAAGAATTACTAAATGAGTTAATGATTATTTCAATCGCCGCTTGATCACATTTTATTGTATTAATCAATTCAGCCCCAGTGATAATTATCAAAATTGTTGAGTAGGAAAAACAGTTTTGATCATATTTCTGCCAGCTGTAGTCTGACAGCTGTTTGGTCTGTGCCATTGCAGAGCAGCAATACATTAGTGACGTTCTGGGCCTCATTGAACACGGAGACCCACAGATCAGAGGGGCCATAGCCATCCTCTGTGGAGCCATCGTCCAAGCTGCGCTTACCAAAACACGTTACAATATTCACACCTGGCTGGCCGGTGTGCAGAGTACAACAGGTTTGTGTCTCTTTTTTTTTTTTTTCTTTTTTTTCTCGTGTTGAACTTACTGCTGAGCTGAGGCGAGGCTGAATGTTATTCCTGGACTCTGCTCTTCAGGTAACCCTCTGTCCCTGGTGGATTTGGTGCCTTTGCTCCAGAAAACTTTAAAAGACGAATCCTCGGTCACCTGCAAGATGGCGTGTGCTGCAGTCAGGGTAGGATGGGCCTGCAGGAGTGTCAGTGGTTTGTGTCCGTTGGTGTTACTGAGTCTGTGTTTGTGGTGCGTTCCAGCACTGCATCATGACGCTGTGCAGCAGTACGCTGAGTGAGCTCGGGTTGCAGCTGGTGATAGACCTCTTTGCTCTGCGGGATTCTTCCTACTGGCTCGTTCGCACTGAGCTCCTGGAAACTCTGTCCGAATTAGACTTCAGGTGAGATTTGTTCCTTTTGACTGCTACTGACATGTGTCTTTGCTTCCATTGTACATTTATTTTTTTTTTCTTGTTTTAGATTAATTAATTTCTTGGAGAGAAAAACTGAAACTTTGCACAAAGGAGATCATCACTTCACTGGGGTATGCTGCCACCTGCACTTTTCTTTGTTTGAAAGTAAAGGTGGATCATTGAGAGGTTTTATTCCGAGAAACATGTCGCGGTCCTAAATTTGTTGGAATTTCTTTAGCGATTACGGATTCAGGGCAGGGTCTTGAATGACGTGGTCATCTATCTGTTGGGAGACGACGATCCAAGAGTGCGACACGTGGCGGCCTCGGCTGTTAGCAGGTATGCTAGCTCTTTTGTATTTGAACAACAAGGCCACACCACTGTATAATCCAAGATCTTAACCCAAATCTCTATTCTTTTCTCCTGCACTTCTTCCTTCTAGACTCGTTCCAAGATTGTTCTTTGACTGTGACCAAGGCCAGGTAGACCCAGTGGTGGCGATCGCCCGGGACCAGAGTTCAGTCTACCTGCAGCTACTTATGCATGAGACACAACCCCCGTCGCAGTTCACAGTCAGCACAATCACAAGGTATTGTTCATGAAACTGAAAGATTGTGTCAAGTATGTTGAAGTTAGCTTCAAGGTAAATGGGAGAAAACTGTTCTCTTTCCTTAAGGACGTATCGAGGTTACAACTTTTCTAACTCTGTGTCCGATGTCTCATTGGAAAATAACCTGTCCAGAGTTGTTACTGCAGTCTCCCACGCTTTCACATCTTCCACCTCCAGAGCGCTAACTGTAAGTTTTGAGAAAAATGCTCAGTCATTTATTGTTATCTCTGTTGCTAGTTTCTGATGGTGTTTTCTTAAAGGGTGGGGAGATTATTTGAAATCTTTTTTTTTTTCTTTTTTTAGCTTTATATCAATTTCTAATGTAACATCTAATATCTAGTATTGCTTTGATTCTTTTATGCATGTTGAGAAATATTCCATTATGCCCTTTGCAAACATAAATGGCATAATATAGGAGCAGTGCTGTGATGACTTGCTGAAGGCAGGAGCTTCTTAAAGAGACAGAGGCTAATTTCAAGGCGTCAAATTTCTTTGAAGTCATATATGAGATATATGTATAGCGTTTTTATTACAATTGAAGGTAACAGTTACCTGATTGTGCTGTAAAATGGCACTATGTTCCTGGAAAATACATACTGCTTCCCCTTTAAGGTATTTAAACATTCTCCTTCTTCCTCTGCAGTTTGGCTGCTGTGAGGCCTTGTGTCTTCTAGCATCAAATTTTCCTGTTGGTACCTGGAGTACAGGCTGGCACTGTGGCTACGTTAGCTCTAGCAGCAACTTTTCTTCACGTTCTAGTCTCAACCGCAGCAGAGGCAGGACACTCAGGTTTGAGAACCTTCGTTAAAAAAAAAAAAAAAATCTCCCTTAACGGTTTTTGTTTTCCATTCATCAATAAACTGTTAAGCAAAATTTTTGACAATCCCGTTGTTATAGTTTGTCTCAGAGCAGCAACGCTCCAGCCTCTTCGGCCTCCTCCTCGTCTGCGCTGGATTCTGAGCGTAAGACGCTGACCGTGGGACCGGCCAACATGGTGCTCTCCTTGCTGTCTTCTGCGTGGTTTCCTCTGGATCTTGCTGCACACCAAGATGCACTTTTGCTCTGTGGGAACCTGCTTGCAGGTGAAAAATTTGTGTGAAATTTTCCATTTGTTTTGCAGAATTGGTCCCTTTTATTATTAAAGCACATGCCACTTTTTGCTTAATCTTTTGAAATAAAGAGAAAAGTATTGGTACTTAATAGATATCACTGTTCTCAGCTGTGGCTCCTAAATGCTTACGCAACCCCTGGGCTGGAGAGGAGGAAGGAAGCACTGGGAACACTGGTGCAGGCCCAAATAAAACAGAGGAACCCTGGACAGCCCTGTCAGAGCGCTCCCTGGTGGCCATGGTGGAACAGCTGTTTTCTCATTTGCTAAAGGTTCTCAACATCTGTGCACATGTTCTGGACGACACACCGCCAGGACCAGCAGCTAAGGCAAGCCTGATGAAAAACAGCTGATATTAAGTTTGAGTTTTGTCAAAACTGTATTATGGCCCCATTTTGCTAGCAGTATTCTATAAGACTCCTAAGCAAAGTTTTGAAAAGTCTGGTTTTGAGTTTTATTCTAAATTTAACTTGGATAAAGGGTTAGCACAAAATATGAAGAAATAAAAGAACACTAAAGACAATGATTAGAGTCATAACTTAACAACTACGTGATCGTTTGAGTACTAAGAGAAAAACCCACTGCATTAAAACAGAGAAGAATTGATATCTCACTGCATTTTTCATCTTAAATACTTCTTGGGTCATGGCGTTAACCTGGACAAGTGGTTTTTGAAATAAGTTGTTTTTATTTTTAGATGCCAATCAAATATTGGGATTTTTAAACTGATTTTGAAATGAACTAAATATATCACAGACCAAACAACAAATCAGGTCAAGAGGTTCAGACAAATTCTCCATTTCAAAATTACAAAATCTAAATTTTTGATTTTCTTACAAGAGTTTAGAAATTTGATTTTAAAATATTTCATATATTTTTATATTATAGCTGCATATTTGACAAATCACAAAACAACAACATGCTTATGTTTGAAGTAAAGGGCTTATTCAGTTTTTTTTTGTTTGTTTTTTTTTTTTATCTTGACCAACTTAGATCGTCTTTATTTCCAAATTATTATGGTACATAGAACACATGGATTCTCTTAGTTTGTTGAGAAATGTAAAAAAACTGAATGAATATAGGAACAAGAAAGACGTAACTTTTTTTTTGTTTGTTTTGTATCTTTTTTTTTCTAGGCTGCTCTCCCCTCTCTGAGCAACACGCCGTCCCTCAGTCCCATCCGCAGGAAAGGGAAGGAGAAGGAGACGACCGAGGCCACCGCTGTTCCCATGAGCCCAAAGAAGAGCAATGAGATCAACACAGGTCCATCCACATATCATTGTCCTCCAACATGCATCATTTTCATAGTTTATAAATGAATGTTAGGAAAAAAAAAAGTTTTCAAGGTTTAGAAAAGGTAAAAAGGATTTTAAAATCTCTGGATTTCTGCATGAAGTTCTTTAAAAGTACTTTATATTCAACTTGCACAGTTTTGTATTTGCGCTCAGTCTAACGTTTGATTACAGTCTTAACTTTTACAGTTTAAACCAGATATTTAAGGATAATAAAAAGTCACTTATACATTTTTTTGTCTCACTTTCTGACGCAAAATCAGAGCAAACTTCAATTGTTTTAGGTTAGTTAGAATTATCAAAATTATTTCTATTTGCTAATTTCCAGAAAACTTGGTGAGAAATTTTTTAGAGATCTTTCCTGAAGAACATTCTTGGACCAGGTCAGGCGCTATAGAGATATTCCAATTTTTTTTTAGTTTAGTTTCTCCCAGTTGTAGAATGTAGAATACTATCTCAATATATTATTAATGTATTAATAATATAAATTATTAATAAATAATGTTAGTAATAAATAAAGTCATAAAACAGGGAATTGAAACAGTCTTTTTCAGGTCTTTTGTATTATTTTTATATTCAAAGTGTGGTGCTTTAAAAGTTTGGAGTCCTACCTTGAAGATGCTTGAAGAGTCCTTGAATTTTACTGTGGGAAAGGTGTGCGAACCATGAATTGTGCATTGTCATTTTCAAGCAGGCAGGCAGGCAGACAGCACCACTTCAGCAGCTGTGAACAAATCCATCACCCTGGGCAGCTTCTACCACCTGCCTCCCTACCTCAAGCTCTACGATGTCCTCAAAGCTACACACGCCAACTATAAGGTCAGGCCTCCTGTCCTGCTTTAGCCGAGCTCTGCACGTTTGTTGTTAGGTTGCAAAAGTTGTTAAAATTGTTTGCGTTTTTAATTTCCCCCACTAGGTGACGTTGGATCTCTACAGTAGCCAGGAGAAGTTTGGAGGTTTTCTGCACGCTGCCTTGGATGTTTTGTCCCAGCTGCTGGAGCTGGCCACTCTGCATGACATCGGAAAGGTCAAGTCTGTCTTTTAGTCTAATAGTTGTATAAATGATTGAAAAAGTTAATGTTATGCTTCTTTTAACTAGAAATAGGCAGAGAATGAGATGATCACTTTGTTAAAGAAGGTAATAATCTGTCTTTTTTTTTTTTTTTTTTTTTCCATAGTGCGTAGAGGAAATTCTGGGCTACTTGAAGTCCTGTTTCTCCAGAGAACCGACCATGGCCACTGTTTGTGTGCAGCAGGTTTGTAATCTTAAGTTTAGATGTGGTTCTCTCACACTAACTGTGTGTGGAAGTCCTCATGGTTGTGGCACTGAGCGGTGCGCTACATCCGGTACTCCTCCACACAGAGCGAGGCTGGTTCCTGCCGACAGGGCCTGTAAAGGCGTTGGTCTCCCTGTGCGATGGTTCCATACACTGCTTTATAAGAACTAACTCATATAGTCCTTATTTGGCTGCTTTGTCAGGTAGGTAAAAGCAAAAAAAAAAGAAAGAAAAATCACAATTTAAGTCAAGGTGATGGTTAAAGTGAAACATCATGTTCATATTTTGGTTATATTGCAGTTTTTCAGTTTATTTGTGCTCTGAAAGGTTTTGGATTTACTCTGCAGCTGTTGAAGACGCTGTTTGGGACCAACCTGGCTTCCCAGTATGATAGTGTGCTGAGTGGACCCAGCCGCTCCCAGGGCAAAGCTCTGCGCCTCGGCTCGTCCAGCCTGCGCCCGGGCCTCTACCACTACTGCTTCATGGCTCCCTACACACACTTCACCCAGGCTCTGGCTGATGCCAGCCTCCGTAACATGGTGCAGGCTGAGCAGGAGCAAGATACCTCGGGGTAACGTTGCCTCGCTCGTTTCGATCGTATGACACGTATTACTTGTTTTTGTTTGCATAGAGAAGAATAGACTTTAAATGCCAGAGCTACATTTTCACATTTTGTCACATTATGCTACAAGTTATGTTGTGGTTATTTTTATTACCTGTATTTTTCTATTTGCACTGGGGATAAAAAACCTCCACAGTAAATTGCAGCTGCTAAAAGACTTGCAGCTCCAATTGCATGGAAAAAGTTATTCTACAAAGGCTTAAAATAAATGCCTGTCATGTTTTTAGCATTGTATTCTCCTTTGTGTTGCTGAACCACATGAAATGTAGAAACAAAATGTGAACAAGTTCAAGTTGTATGAATGTTTCTGCTACAAAATCTGCCAAGTTCACAAATTTTTGCTCTCTTCTATGTTTAGATGGTTTGATGTTATGCAGAAAGCATCCAATCAGCTGAGATCCAACATCGCCAATGCTACACGTCACAGAGGAGACAAGGTGCACCTAAATTATTCTTTTTGACGGCTGATAGTATGCTTTAGATTTTTCATATATAGATGCACGCTATTTTTGCCCTGAAATTAATTAAATACCTTGTTTTCTCTCAGAATACTATTCACAACCACATCCGTCTGTTTGAGCCGCTTGTGATCAAAGCTTTGAAGCAGTACACCACCAGTACCTCTGTGGCTCTGCAGAGACAAGTTCTGGACCTGCTGGCCCAGCTTGTGCAGCTCAGAGTCAATTACTGCCTGCTGGACTCAGATCAGGTTAGAAACAGTTTTATTTTTTTATTATTATTTTTTTTTTTATACTCGTATCTTCAACTTCCATCATCGTTTTCCGTAATGCAACAATTCCTTATCTATGTTTCAGGTTTTCATAGGCTTTGTCCTGAAGCAGTTTGAATATATTGAAGTGGGCCAGTTCAGGTATTTCTCTTTTCTTCTTTCTTCTCATCTGAAACTCAGAATCTGTCAACCGATCTAACCGTTGCTCCTCCTGCTCAGGGATTCTGAAGCCATCATCCCAAACATCTTTTTCTTCCTGGTGCTGCTGTCTTATGAACGTTACCACTCCAAGCAGATTATCAGCATCCCCAAGATCATCCAGCTGTGCGACGGCATCATGGCGAGCGGCAGGAAAGCGGTCACCCACGGTGAGAGGACACGCCATGTACCACAATTATTGACATCTCTTCCGCACCGTTTAAATTTTTGTTCTTTCAGTGTGTATTTTTGAAAATAATCTTCCAGAAATCAAATGAGTAATCAGGTTGTGTGTTTTTTTTTGTTTGTTTTTTTTTTTTACAGCCATTCCCGCCTTGCAGCCTATAGTTTATGATCTTTTTGTGCTGAGAGGCTCAAACAAAGCAGATGCAGGCAAAGAGCTGGACACTCAGAAGGAAGTGGTGGTGTCCATGCTTCTCAGACTTGTGCAGTACCATCAGGTATGCAGTGAGGCAACAACAGCAGGCTAATGTTATCCTAGATTCTTTAGTCTTTATACCTAAATGTGCCTTCATGCCTTTTGTTCCAGGTGTTGGAGATGTTCATTCTCGTTCTGCAGCAGTGTCACAAAGAGAACGAGGACAAATGGAAGCGACTGTCCAGGCAGATTGCAGATGTTATTCTTCCTATGATTGCGAAGCAGCAGGTAATTGTTGAGCAGAATATTCATCTCTTGCTTCTCAGACTTGTGCAGTACCATCAGGTATGCAGATACCTGATGGTACTGCACCATCTTGCCTTAATCTTAAATAAGGCAAGATTAATCATCCTGGTGTTCTGTGTCACAGATGCTGCTGGACTCTCCAGAGGCGTTAGGAGTGTTGAACACCTTGTTTGAGACGGTGGCCCCCTCGTCTCTCAGACCAGTTGACATGCTGCTGAAGAGCATGTTCACCATCCCCATCACCATGGTGAGAATACATTGCCAAAAGTAATCTAGTTGTCCAGAAAGAAGCTACAAACATTTCTGAAAAAAATGGGTCGCTCTCTGGCCTGGCCGTTGCCTTCCGATGCTCATCTTGTGCTCCAATAACAGACCTGCAGTTTGTCTGTTGTTTAGAGGTTGATAAAAATGTCCACACCTCTGTAGGCATCTGTCGCTACAGTACAGCTGTGGGTGTCTGGAATCCTGGCAGTGCTCAGAGTACTCGTGTCCCAGTCCACCGAGGACATCGTCTTGTCTCGGGTCCACGAGCTGTCTCTCTCCCCACACCTCCTGTCCTGCCACACGATTCGCCGTCTGCATCATCAGAACCCGTCCCCCAGCGACCCGTCCGCCAGCTGTGACCAGGAAGCCAGCGACGATGCACAGAGGGTTCCACCTGAAGAAACCTTTGCCAGGTGGGTAAAATCTTTAGCTTCTAAAAAGCAACATGACAAACTGTTTATAATGAGTAAACCATATTATTTTCTTTCATTTTTTTTAAATTCAACTGTCTACCTTTTTGTTCTTGGTTTGATTTTTAATTTTAAAAGAAAAAATTCCTTGTCCCTCTAGGTTCCTGCTACAGCTGGTCGGAGTGTTACTTGACGATATTTCTAGCAGACGGGTCAAAGTGGACATTACGGAGCAGCAGCACACCTTCTACTGCCAGCAGCTGGGAACGTTGCTCATGTGTTTCATTCATATTTTTAAAAGCGGTGAGTAAGCTTTTCGCAATGAATTGCATAAAAAATTCAAATGAGTTTGACCATTTCCATTTTGATAAATAATATTTTTTGAAAGGCTATCCATCATAATCTACTTTATTTATGGTTGTTTCTCCCTCCCCCCCTATTTTATTTATTGTTTCTGGGGTTGTGTTTTTATTTTGGATATTTAAAAGATCTTTCAGTACCAATGTTAAGAGTTCAAAGTGTGTCTCATGTTTTTACAATGAAATTCACAAAGTACGTTTCAACTTTTGTTTTTCCAGGAATGTTTCGCAGGATCACGGCAGCAGCCAGTCGGCTCCTGAAGGGCGAGGGCGGCGGACAGCCGGGTCCGGAGGCCGGTCTCTACTACCCTTTAGAGGGGCTGAACAGCATGGTGCAGAGCCTCGTCACCACCCACCCGCCTTTGGTGCTGCTGTGGTGCCAGGTGCTTCTCATCATTAACTACACTAACTATTCGTGGTGGGCCGAGGTTCATCAGACTCCCAGGTGAGGAGAAACTTGATGGGATCCTTTACTTTAGAGAATCACTCTCATGAATGTTCTGCAAATGAACTGATAAAGAGCTATGAAGCTGTGGTTCATTGTATGAATTTATTAAAAGACACACTTTCTTGCTGTGCCTTTCCCCCCCTCCTTGTCAGAGGTCACAGCCTCTCATGCACGAAGCTGCTAAGTCCTCACTCCTCTGGTGAAGGACAAGAGGAAGAAAAACCAGAGTCCCGGTTAGCAATGGTCAACAGGGAGATTGTACGCAGGGGAGCTCTGATTCTCTTCTGTGACTACGTGGTGAGAATACGACTACTATTAAAATCTCATTATCTAAGAATGCTTTTGTGCAAAAAAAATCCTAATCTGTTCAAGGAAGCATAATATGCCACCTTTAGACTCTTGGAGTCTGTGGCAGGAGGTGGATGCGATGTTTTGCTAAATTGCGTTACTTTTTAGTGTCAGAATCTCCATGACTCGGAGCATTTGACCTGGCTGATCGTCAACCATGTGCGTGACCTCATCAGCCTTTCCCATGAGCCTCCAGTACAAGATTTCATCAGCGCTGTCCACCGCAACTCTGCCGCCAGCGGCCTCTTCATTCAGGCGATCCAGTCTCGATGCGACAATCTCCCCACTGTAAGATTAAAAACGGCCTTTTTCCTCCTTCTTCTCCTCTGCTGAAAATCCACATTATTTTATTTACTACTTCCCCGTTTCCCCTATTTACTTTGCCTTTCTTCAATCCATAGCCCACCATGTTAAAGAAGACTTTACAGTGTTTGGAAGGCATCCACTTGAGTCAGTCTGGCTCTCTGCTCATGCTTTATGTGGACAAGCTGCTCAACACGCCGTTCAGGGTTTTGGCTCGCATGGTGGACACGCTGGCGTGCCGAAGAGTGGAAATGTTGCTGGCTGAGACGCTGCAGGTAAGATCCAGAGCAGCAGGAAATGTGTTGTGGCAGTGTAATGAAAATAAATACTAAGATGTTGACAAGTTTTTTTTTTTTTGTTTTTTTTTATTTACAACAAAGTTATAATGGAGCAATGGCCTGATTGTTTCCATATTTACACTGCTACAGAACAGCATAGCCCAGCTGCCTGTGGAGGAACTGGAGAGAATTCAGGAATACCTCCAGACCAGCGGACTAGCTCAAAGGTATTCTTTCACACATGGTTCAGTTTTATTGTTTTTAAATAAGGAAAGAAACAAATCCTAAAATAATGTTGTCTTCTCTGCTTACCCGTGGCAGGCATCAGAGGTTCTACTCCCTGCTGGACAGGTTCAGAGCTACTGTTGCCGACACCAGCAGCCCAGCACCTCCAGTCACGCCCCACCCTCTGGATGGGGAGCCACCCATAGACCCTGAAAAGGTTGTTGCTGACAAGGTAATGATTGTTATCAAAAGTAAATGACATCAGAAGTGTCCTTAAGAATGGGGAAAATTAAAACACAATCTTGTTGGAAACTGTTTCTTTGTTTTCTAGGAGTGGTATGTTGCTCTGGTGAAGTCGCAGTGCTGTCTCCATGGAGATGTTTCTCTGCTCGAAGCAACAGAGCTCCTCACTAAATTACCTGCTGCTGATCTACTCTCAGTCATGAGCTGCAAGGTAAATAAAACAATTATGTTAACCCAAAGCACCGGCTTAAAACACCCAATGGATCATAGTGGCAATTATTCATATTTATATTAATCTACAGAAGTGAATTTAATTTCATCTCAACTTTTTGTTTTTCCAGGATTTCAATCTCAGCCTGTTGTGCCCCTGCCTGGGTTTGGGGGTGCAGAGGTTAACCAGGGGTCAGGGATCTCTGTTGTTGGAAACGGCCCTGCAGGTGACCCTCAATCAGCTAGAAGAGGTTACGGGGTCACTTCCTGCCCCACACCAGTCCTTCCTGCCGCCACCTCACCCCCAGCCATACTGGACCCAGCTGGGTGACGTTTACGGTGAGACGTGAGAGAGGAGCCAGAATATGAAGCAGGGCTTCAAAAATTAGAATGTTAATAATAACAATAGTGATCATTATATTGAAAGTAATAGTGATAGTAATGATAATGCTGGTTGTAACATTATCTACACCGCTACAGAACAACAAAGCTCAGCTGCCTGTGGAGGAATTGGCAGTGATGTTAACAAAAATACTAGTGATGATATAAATACCATCACTAATATCACATCATCAAATATCATCACAACCATTATGAGTAATGGTAATAATAATAATAATGATGTTGTAATATAGCAACTATGATTAATATTAGTGGTAATTATCATAAAAGGAAAATATTAATAACATTGATACTACTACGAATAATAATAATGATAGAAAAATTTTAATCATTAAATATGATATGAAAATAATTTTAGCAATTTTTGATATGGAAATGTATAATTTTTTTTTTTATCTGGAAGATGACGATAATTACGGTTACAATAAAATTAAATGAGAAAAATGTAGTGCTGTGTTATATTAGTAATGATAAGGAAAATAATAAAGATAGATCTTAGCTGATTGTCAAAAAAGCAATAAAACATTCACTGTCCTCTCACGTTTCTTCTTTGTATGTTCCTTTATTCCTCAGATGAGCTGGGTTTCTACCCCAGGGTTCTGGCCCTCTGCAGAGCTTTGTCCCAGTATCTGTTGAGTGTGAATCAGCTGCCTTCATCACTACATATTCCCTCTGACAAGGAGCACCTCATCACTTCTTTCACCTGCATGGCGGCCGAGGTAACATAACAACAAACATAATAGATGTTTGAAAGCCTTTTGAAAACTTCAGAGTAATTTAACTAGAAGTTAGATTTGAGAAAGACTGCCAGACATTGCTGATACTATATTTTTAAAAAATCAAATATTTTATATCAGTCAGGGTGTCTGTGCATCCTTGATAAGTCTTAAATTCAATTGTCTAAAGCTAAGATCTTAAAAAACCTATAATCAAAAATAAAAAAATAAGTTGGTCTTAAATACATTAATCACAGGTCTTACATTTTGTCGTGGCGGGACTATTTAATCTTGTACATTCTGTATAGTTTTCTATTTAGTTTTTAGCCAGGGTAAAGCGAGCTAGCTGGTTTTTTTGTTGTTTTTTTTTTACCTCTATCGCGGTTACATGCAAATTTATTCTTAGTTGGCTGGACGATGTTCATCTCATCCACTGGATCGCGGTTAACATTGCCAACTCATATGATTTATGATATTTTTTTTGTGCATTGCTGCCGTGATGCAGGTCTTAAATCCCATTCAGAATGCTCTCAAAAAGGTCTTAAAAAGTCTTAAATTTGGTTTGGTGAAACCTTAATTAGCTTATAAATATTGAGTAAATCCTGTCTTTTATTTGCGCGTGTGAATGTGTTTGTGCAGGTGGTTGTGTGGCGGCTGCTTCAGGACCAGCTGCCCCTCAGCGTGGACCTGCAGTGGGCTCTGTCCTGCCTGTGCCTGGCCCTGCAGCAGCCCTGTGTGTGGAACAAGCTCTCTACCTTGGAGTACAAGACGTACACCTGCTCCCTCATCTACTGTCTGCACCTTATCATTGCTTCTGGTGAGGAGCATTCTTGTACAACTCTGTTTTTTCTATACTCTCTGTCTATATATATATATATATTTTTTTTTTTTGGGGTTTTCAGTGGCTGTTCATCCTGGTGACCGGCTGCTGCATCCAGAGAAGAAAAAGTCTCGAGGAGAAAAAGGCGGTGAAGATCAGCTGGACTCGGCTCTTCTCAACAGTACGAAGTGGTTCAGAAATAATGTGGTTTTGTTTTAGTGCATCTTGTCTTTTGGTCCTGCTGAGTGATAGTTGTTTTTACAGATCAATGCGAGTGGCAAGCATGCGAGATCATGGCAGAACTGGTCGAAGGACTGCAGAGCATCCTCTCCCTGGGTCACCCGAGGAACCGTGCGTTTCCAGTTTTCCTCACGCCGACGTTGCGAAACATCGTCATCAGTATTTCACGCCTGCCTCTGGTCAACAGCTACACCAGAGTACCTCCACTGGTTGGTGTTTGAAAGAAAGAAAATGAGTCTTACAGTTTAGATGCCTAACTGGATATTGTGTTTTGTTTGAGACCGGACATGTGCTGTCACTGCCCGTAGTCTTGAACACTTCAAATAACTCCTTAAAACTCATTTTTATTCTTTGGCATTCACATAAGTTGTAATTTACTTGTCCTTTTTGTTTAGTTTATTGTTTTGTATTCTTAAATACAAAACAATAAACTGCACAGTATTTTTAAAATACTGTGCAGCACTTTGGTTTTAAATAAATTGATTTTGTTCTATCGATGTGCACTCATGTTCAGGTTTGGAAACTGGGCTGGTCCCCTCAACCAGGTGGAGAATTTGGCACAACGCTGCCTGAGATCCCTGTTGACTTCCTGCAGGAAAAGGACGTCTTCAGGGAATTCCTTTACCGCATCAACACATTGGGTACAGATATTTATAGTTACAATTAACTGGATATATTGGACTTTCCAAAACAATAATGACAACATTTTTACTTTGATGTTTTAAAAAAAATAAATGTTAATGTACATTTTGTAATTAACCTGGGATTTTTCTTTAGGCTGGAGCAATAGGACTCAGTTTGAGGAAACCTGGGCCACTCTGCTGGGGGTGCTGGTCACTCAACCAATCACAATGGACCAGGAGGAAGAGACTCAACAAGAGGTAAATGCAGCTGGAAGCCAAAGCTTTTCTTTTTTAGCAGTAATGTATAGAAAGGAAATGGACAGGCTAATTTTATGGGAATGACGACCACAGAGTTGTGCTTCATATTGATGTGGTTTGATTTGCCTAACTTTACATAGCCAAATTTTATTGCGACTCTCATGGGGTGTGTTTATTACGGAGGCATTAAACTGCCGAAACCTAAAAATAAATTCAGGAGCAGTATTTTGTACAATTTTCTCATTATAGAAAGGTGCAAAACTTGTTGAAATGAGAGAAGTTTCTCATCTTCACAAGGTTAAAAAAACCTATAGCAACATTTATTTCTCAAGAGCAAAATATCTTTTCTTTTAATAGGAAAGATAGTAGAACAGCAACTCATCATGGACATTTTAGAGGTCATCTGGACAAAACGGTGAGAAGAATTTGAGTCACAGCGAGCTTCTTTATGCCTTTTTAACAAGTCATAATCTGTCAGAGGACTGTATTTTTATATTTTTGTTAAAACAAGACATTTGACATAATAACGAGATATAAAGCTCGTCTCGTTACAAGGAGAAACTCGAGAAGTATTCTAATCTCACAGCTGAGATTAAAACACAGTCACATCTGAAGGCATTTGTATTCGCTGGATTGTATCTATGGGTGTGAAATACAAATGCATGCCACTGTTTTCAGACTTCTATTAGTCAGAGGATTTGAAACCATCTATCGCATCCTTCTAACAGTTGGCTGTAATTTGTTTTGGTCTTGTCATATAAAATCTTAATAAAGAATTTGTAACGTGTATGATTTTAATATGACAAGAACAAGAGGTGTAAAGAATTTGTCTTTTATTCCCTCTTCATCCGTTTTTCCAGGAGGACCTGGAGCGTACCCAGTTAAACGTGTTAGCAGTGCAGGCTATCACCAGCCTGGTGCTGAGTGCCATGACCCTGCCCACTGCTGGCAACCCCGCAGTTAGCTGTCTGGAACAGCAGCCCCGAAACAAAAGTCTTAAAGCTCTGGAAACACGGTAGCTCCGTACTCATGTCTATCTTGTCTGATCACAGGGAGTCTAAACTTTATCAGACAGAGTCATTCATGGATGCCGTTTTCTCCCTGTCCAGGTTTGGAAGGAAACTCGCTGTGATTCGGGGTGAAGTGGAGCGAGAAATTCAGGCTCTAGTGTCAAAGAGGGACAACGTCAGTACACACCACCCGTACCACGCCTGGGACCCTGTGCCCTCACTTTCAGCTGCTTCTGCAGGTAGCCCTCCTTCCAGACTGACCCTGTTCTGCTCTGGAAAATGTCAAAATACTTTTTTTCACCCGATTGTTTTCGGCAGGTACGCTGATCAGCCATGACAAGCTGCTCCTTCAGATCAACACAGAGAGGGAGTTGGGCAACATGGATTACAAACTGGGGCAGGTATGATGAGGAAATAGTAATGCCTGAGGAATACGATGTCAGTTGCTAATGTGCGTTTATTTGGCATGTGTCCTTTCCAGGTCTCCATCCATTCAGTCTGGTTAGGTAATAACATCACTCCTCTTAGGGAGGAAGAATGGGGCGAGGATGAAGAAGACGAAGCAGACACTCCTGTGCCAACCTCCCCACCTGTATCGCCTATAAATTCAAGGTCTGTTTGAGTTTTTATTGTCTCCGTTATTGATTTTTCTGTTTTGAGGGCTTGTTGTGTAGATAAAACGTCCTTCTCCAGAGAACCATCCACACTCTAAACCCGTGTTTTGTGCTTTCAGGAAGCACCGTGCAGGTGTAGACATTCATTCATGTTCCCAGTTTCTTCTGGAGCTCTACAGCCAGTGGTTGATCCCAGGCTCCCCCAGCAACAGGAGGACGCCCACCATCCTCATCAGTGAAGTGGTCCGATCGGTAAGCTGGAAACCACCAGTAGATATCTTCTCATTAGCTCAGCTAAAGATCTGTTCGTCTAAATTAAATAAGAAGAGTCTGTTGTTTCTGATTTAAAGGTGAAAGTTGAACAGCCATTTTTGCTCTATGATGAGAACAAAAGTTTGTGTTTATCTGGATATCAAAAAATCTGAAGTATATTTCTAACCTGCTTATGGATTCAGTACACAAAGACTAATGTGTTTGGTTTTGTAAATGTTGTTGATTGAGGTTCACAGGTAATAAAAACTCAATATGTAGTTTCTCAGAGAAATATAATATTACATAGCAGTAAAAGGCTGATTTCTGATTTAGAAAAACGAACAATAAACAAAAAGATCATTGCTAAATAATGGGACTGTTCGGTATTGTGCATAATTCCTAATTGTAGTAGGGAATATAAGACTTCATGCTATTCCTGTAGAACAACTTGCATTGTTTCTTTTTCTACGTCAATATTACATTTTAATTTTGATTGTTCAAATAGACGATGAAATGAAATAATAAAGATGTATGCTACAAGTTAAATTCCTTTTTTCTATCTGTGCATTTAAATGTACTAAGATGCACCTGCATCTCCTGGGAGAAATGCTTCTCCAGGCTTTAATCAGTGTTGTGTTTCTCTGCAGCTGCTGGCGGTGTCGGACTTGTTCACGGAGAGGAACCAGTTTGACACGATGTTCTCCACCCTGCTGGAGCTCCAGAAGCTTCACCCGCCCGAAGACGAGATCCTGAATCAGTACCTGGTGCCCGCCATCTGTAAGGCCGCTGCCGTGCTGGGCATGGTGAGTGGGTCGGGATGCCGCCGGAGGCCGTTCAAGCTGCTGCTGACCGCTTCCTGACTCTGATAACTGCTCGGACATTTCCAGGACAAAGCAATAGCCGAGCCGGTGTGTCGCCTGCTGGAGACGACGCTGCGCAGCACCCACCTGCCCAGCCGCCTGGGGGCTCTACACGGGGTGCTCTATGTGTTGGAGTGTGACCTGCTGGATGACACGGCTAAACAGCTCATCCCCACAGTCTCTGAGTACCTTCTGTCAAACCTCAAGGCCATTGCTCAGTGAGTGTTGCCCTCCTACTAAAACACACACACACACAGATGCTGACCTCAGTTCATCTCTGATGACTTTAAGCCTTGATGAAAGACTCTCGGGAGCCAAAGTGTTTAATGTCACTGTGTTAATCCTCCTCCCCCTGCAATGTAAGAGGATCTATTATTCAATTAGTTTATTTTCAATCCAGCTTAATAACGTAATAGAAGCAAGAAATCGGTGCTACTTTGTGTCTCAAGATGCTGCTGTTGACATTTCACTCAGATCTCTGTAATTTCTGCCTGCTTTCTTTGTGTCTCTGTCCTGCAGCTGTGTGAACCTGCATAACCAGCAGCATGTGTTGGTGATGTGTGCAGTGGCCTTCTACATGATGGAGAACTACCCTCTGGATGTTGGAGCTGAGTTTATGGCTGGAGTTATACAAGTAAGATAGAAGATGAATAAAGTTAAATTGAATAAGCGTAATATTTTCACAAAGATACACATTTCATGCTTTTTTTTTTAAATGTTTTTGTTTTTTAGACAGAGTGTCCGCTTATCCTTAAAGTCTTTAAAAGTCTTATATCAATGTATCTAAAAGTAAGGTCTTAAATTTAATTTTAAAAGTAAGTTGAACTTTATGTTCATCACAGGTCTTAAAGTTTGTCTTGACAGAATTATTTTATCTTGTATATTGTATGTATTTTCTTTCCCTTTTTCACTTTTCTGTCATTCAAAAGTTTGCGTCGCATTCAGTCATCTTCATCTCGCTCTTGAGGCTAGCTGCTAATACCCTAGCTGGCTAACTAAGTAGTTAGCCAAGTAGCTTACTAGTTTGGTAAGCTAGATAGACCCGTGATATACCTATTCATCTTTCATGGGTTAGTGGAAATTTATTGCTAGGTGGCTGGATGACGTTTGTACATTTCTCTTGTGGTACAGGTCTTAAAGTCTATATTGATCTTGAAAATGTCTTAAAATGTTTAAAGTGTGAGTTTGTAAAACCTGCAGAAACCCTGTTAGTGCAGTCCTAAAATCTTGTACAGAAGTCGCTTAATTCACAAATAAAGCCCACCTTTTTCAAATCACATTGAAATTTAATTTGTGCAGCACAACATATCACATCACTTATCATTTCAATGTTAGTCTTTCTGCTTAGATATGACATCTATCACAAAGCATAGATCCTTTGTGATATTAAACCTTTTCACAATCGATATCCATACAATTCCCAACGGTAACATGGCAATTATATTTTTCTTGTATCATGCAGCCCTATATGTGGTCCCATTTCCAGTTTGCCATGAGTCTTGTACAGAAACACAACAGACATGAGGTAGTGTGTGTGTGTTCTGGTCAGACAGATGAGAATAAACTTTACCTATTTGGCCTGAAGTGTAAAGTGCATGGTGCTGCTGTAAAGCATCAATAGCGCTAATACACTTTTCAGACCTTTATTTTTTTTGGGGGGGGAAAAAAAACAAACAACTTTGTGCTTCTTTGTGTTTGTACTTTGTTGCTCAAAGTCCCAATAAAATACATTGAAGTTTGAGTTTGTAATGTGTTTCCAGGGCTGCTGGATGTCCTCACTGTATTTCCTGTTATTCTCAAAAGGACATCTGCTCAGTGTTTATGCAGCTTATGCAGGAATCATCACCGCCGCTGAAAAACGTCAAAGCATTAGATCCCCTTTGCATCATCTGTTGCTCCTGTCCTCTGTAGCTCTGTGGTGTGATGGTGTCAGCCAGCGAGGACTCCACTCCCTCCATCATCTATCACTGCGTTCTGCGCGGACTGGAGCGCCTCCTGCTGTCGGAGCAGCTGTCCCGCGTCGATGCAGAAGCTTTGGTCAAGCTCAGCGTGGATCGAGTCAACATGCCGTCACCTCACCGAGCCATGGCCGCCCTGGGCCTCATGCTCACCTGCATGTACACCGGTAAGCCGTGCTTTTGACATGACCGCCAACTTGAACACTTCATTTGATGCCTCCAATTTCATCCTCTGCATTCATTCTTATTTCAACTCCAACTAATAGCATGCATGTCCCTCCACTGCTTCTAACGCACATGCTTTTCCAGTACAGTCTAATTATGAGTTTATTATGAGAACATATGAATAGAGAGAGCAGAAATCCAGCATAGGAATAAAACGCTTCACTGAGGTCGCCCTCTTTGTAGCTCCAGATGTTCTTACAGATAAAAGAGCTCATGATGAAGCAGCTGCTGGAGAATTTCTTTTTATTAGGTGATTAAAAACACAGAGATTATTTTCAATCTATTGTTGAACTATAAAATATATTCATAATACTGTATTTTCAGCCAAGCTTTGCAAATTCTATCAGTTGACAGATGTTGACGTTTATGAGCCAGGGAATAAATCCAGCATTAGCTGTTTTAGGGTCGCAAATATTGAGGAAACACCTGTGGTTTATTTATTTATTGTACTTAGCTAGTTCACAAATCTGCTCCAGTCCATCTGCCACCACGTCTACCGTCCACCTCTGCATGTTTGTCTTTGTATGTTTATCTCTTTATAAAAGAGCTTTAATAATCTTTAAAACCAGTAGTAATCATCAGTAATCATCACATACTCTTACCTGCTTGCTTCCTGCATGTATTAGCAATTGTAAATCTAAAGTATGTCTGACCTCTAACCCCTGCAGTCGCCCCTACTAACCATAGATAATTTTTTTCTTATGTGCTAATGGCACAAATATTTCTCCTTTGATCAACGCAAACTCGCAGGTTCTGAGATTACGTTCTCACTTTTGCGTATCCAGACTTAATTTTTGCATATATCCTTTGTGATTTACGGTATCTTGTAAAAGTATTCATATTCATACCCACTAACTTTTTTTTTTTTTTTTTTTACATTTTGTAATTTGAAAACCACTAATTGTTTATATTTTATTGGTATTTTATGTGATAGTTCAACACAGGAAATAATTAATGTTTCTCTGTTAAATCTGACATTTCGTAATCAGACTTCTTTAATACCCCCAATAAAAACCCAGTGGAAGCTATCGACTTCCAAATTCACATAATAACTAAAAACTTGTGAGTAAATTACTCTGAGAGATGCCAGGTGTGCTGAACATGCCAGGTAAGGAGAACATTATTAACAGAAATGGCATGTAGAGGACAGCAAATTGTGTCGGACTAAGTGGAACTATTTGGCTTGCATTCAAAAAGTTTTATGTGGTAATGAAAATAACACTGAATCACCCTGAAAATACCATCCCCACTTTGAAGGACAACAATCCTAAACAAGCAGAGTGGTGGAGGAAGGGTTTGAGTTTAGTCCTTAGATAGAAAGTTCCTGTTAAAGTCCAGATATAGAACCAGTAGACTTTCTATAGATCCAAGACTAGAAAACTGATATTCAGATACTGATACTCTCCAATCCAAAAAAATTGCCATTTTGTGGAGGAGAATAAACAAAACGTGTCTTAAACTGTATCTGGTAAAACTCACCTTAAACACCTGCCACTGTTATTCTACAGGTGGTGTAAAGTTTTGATTCGGCGGAACTGAAACACTTTAAGATTTGTATTTGTGGAAGAATTAATAAAACGATGCATCCTTTATGATCCACTTCTCAATGATGCACTCTTAAACGGCTATCACGTAACGTCTGAATAAAATACAGACATTTGTGGTTATAACGTCACCAAATGTTAAAGTCCAAGTGGTAGTAATACTTTTGCAAGTACGTTTTGAGTCGTATCTTATGAGCAAAGCAGTTTCTGACCAGTCTATTACTGAAACTCTCCAATATTAACTCTTCCAGAAACTCAGTTTTTTTTTCTTTTGGTTTTTGCTGTTCAACATTCTGAGTCGTGTGATGACGGTTGCAAGCCCCACTCTAACTTTTCCCCCCCTCCCGGTTTCAACCGGCGCCACCCATCCCTCTCGCCCTCTCAGCGGTGCTCGCGTCCTGTTCAGATGCGACAGGGGTTAGAGGTCAGGTTGACTCTGTTGCGGAGGCGGTTGGCGTCACGGCGGGTCATGTTGGTTTCTCCTCAGGCAAGGAGAAAGCCAGCCCTGCCAGCCGCCCCGCCCACTCTGACCCGCAGGCCCCGGACAGCGAGTCGGTCATTGTCGCCATGGAGAGGGTCTCCGTGCTCTTCGACAGGTACAGCTTTTTCATTCTCCGATTACTGTATAGTACATACACAGCATTTGTTAAAATAAAAGAAAGTAGAAACTAAATACCCAATATTTGGACATTGTGTCCAAATATTGGACACAATGTCCAGAGGGACACCTGTTGGTTTTTAATATTCTGTCCATCTGCCTCCCGTTCCTGCAGGATCAGGAAGGGTTTCCCCAGCGAGGCTCGGGTCGTGTCGAGGATTCTGCCCCAGTTTCTGGACGACTTCTTCCCTCCACAGGACGTCATGAACAAAGTCATCGGAGAGTTCCTGTCCAATCAGCAGCCGTACCCACAATTCATGGCCACTGTTGTCTACAAGGTCAGCAACGAGGCATAGGAATAAAATCAAACCCATTATGTCCTTTTCTAGAGCTGGATTAATCAAAGGGTCTTTTCACGATTAATATTTCTTTATCTCTTCCTCCTCCTCCCATTGGTACATTTTCTTGTTTGACTCTCATCTGTTTCTTCCTGTCTCCACTGTGACGCTGCCCAGGTTTTCCAGACGCTGCACGCCACGGGCCAGTCTTCCATGGTACGCGACTGGGTGCTGCTGTCTTTGTCCAACTTCACTCAGAGGACACCAGTAGCCATGGCCATGTGGAGCCTGTCCTGCTTCTTTGTCTCTGCTTCCACCTCCCAGTGGATCTCTGCCCTGTATCCTTACATGATGTGGGATAGAGCTAATGAATAAGACACTGATTACTTTTCCATTTTGTCCTGGGGAATTATTACAGCCCACTGCTGGAATATTCAGACTATTTTCCACAATCAGTTTTTACATCATCAGCCATCTTGTATTTAAACAGATGGAGAGGAAGCCTGGCTGACCACTAGAGAGCAAAGCTCCTTAAAGCATGAATGGAGAAGAGTACATGTTGGGTCCAGTCAATGAATTCCAACTCATCCTTTTAGGTTTTTTCTGGAACTTCGTGTCGTAACTGGTCTCTGGTCTCTGATTACTGTTTGTTTTCTTTGGTGTTGATCAAATAATCTACAAGGTTCAGTGAATGTTGCCTGTAGACTTGATGGACGTTACACATGCTAACCAGGTGGGAGATTCTCACAGTATGAGCACCGTCAGTAGAAATAACAATTTCCCAGTAGCATGTTATTTACAAAAAAAGAATAATGCAACTTTTTTTTCAACATTGACTTCTATAATCATATAAAAGCTTTTATTATTTGTTGGTTATTTGATATACCTGAGTAAAAATCCAGGGTAAGACACTTAGCCCCAAGTTGCGTACAGATCTGTGTGTATGTGTGTGTGTGTGTGTGTGTGTGTGCAAACAGACTCGTATAAAATGTCTTAGGCGGTCAGAATGACCGGAAAAGCACTATGTAAGTTCAGTCCATTTAGCTCTCTTAAAGAATAATTCAATTTAAAAAAAATATATAATCACTTTTAAAGTATTTGAAAGTATTTTTCATCTGAGTTGTTGTATTTCTTTTGCTTAAGAAATTCTCTGGCAGAAATAGTTTTACTAGAAATTGTTTTATGACTCTGGCAAAATTACAATTTCCATAATACAGAGCAGCAAAGAATCCTGGCAAAAAGGATTTGTTGCTTGATATTGAGCCTGTCAAGCAAAACAGCAAAGTAAATTCGCTGTCTTGTTATGTTGCTTAAGGAAATCAAAACTTTATCTTTTACCTCATCCACATTCAGCATCTTTAGGAGATTCTGTGAAATTCACAGTTGGCTGGAAAACATTGTTGCATGATTTTCTCTACCTTGTCACATGAGATGATAAACCGTTGAGTCAGAAGAGGAGCAGCAAAGAGCAATGGGGAGTGTTCCCTTGGTTTTAAATCGTAACAAGCACAATTTCTTTCTTATTTCAGCATGCTGGCCAACAGTGTGCAGCAGGAGTGATGAAGGGTTATTTAACACTTCTCTGCTTCATACAGCCGTGAAAAAAACCCCAGTTTCTCTCTTCATCGAGAAGGACTAGACAGCGACTTTTAGTCTCAGTAATTGGCCAGTACAGTCGTTGTGATGATGCTCATCTTATATCAAGATGAACAGTTTTCTCAAACCACACGAGTTCTTCATTCAGTCAGTAATTTTTTGATTTTATTACTATGGAAAAAGTTAGTTTAGCAGCGTAATGTCCTACTGGGATACTCGCCACCTCCTAACAACCACCCTCTCCCAGATGTCTGTTTTAAGCAGCTCGGTCTGAACTCTCTGCTGTTCAAATGTTGACTTGTCGTCCTTAACTCCCTGCTCCGTTAACCAGTCTTCCACATGTGATCAGCCGGATGGGGTCCAGTGAGACGGTGGACGTCAGTCTGTTCTGCCTGGTCGCCATGGATTTCTATCGGCACCAGATCGACGAGGAGCTGGACCGCAGGGCCTTTCAGTCGGTGTTTGAGACGGTGGCGTCGCCTGGGAGCCCCTACCACCAGCTGCTGGACTGTCTGCAGTCCATCCACCAGGAAGCATCGCTCTGAGGGGCAGCACGCCCAGGCAGACATGCAGACAGTCAGGCGCAGAGAGAAGGCCGAGGAGGCAAAGTGAATTAGAGAGATGAGTAATTGAATCTGCGTGTTCGGCTCCCTGATAAATTGCGGTGGTGGGAAAGAACAGGATGTTTATCCAACCCGAGCTACTAAAGCCTCATTTCTCTCTCTCCGCTTTCAGCTTTGAAAAATGTAAACCGCTGAACCCACAAGTGCAAGCTCAGTGGCGTTCGGGTGCGTAAAAATGAAGAATGAGACTTTAGGTCTGTTAAATGTACACAAGGCTGAATTCTGGAAGAGTTCTAGTCGCATCTTGACTAGATGTGAAGGACGCGAGTTGAAGCTCTGGCAGATTCCTCCCCACACAGCAGCACCTTTTTCTTTCAAAACAAACGATAATGTAAATCAAATACAAAACGGCTTTGTTTCTTTGCTCTTAGGACTTGTTTAAGTATTGTGATGTCAGTAAAGTTAAATAGAGTCAAAGTATTTGCTATATTTAAAGTTTCAAGGCATCTATTTTTCAGTGAATTTTGTTAAAAAGTGATTAGTTGGGACTTTAAAAGTGAGGCTGACACACAAGGGTCAGAGACGTCTGCTTAATGTTGTTAAAAATTCTATATTTAAGTTGTGTGTTTGTGTTTATTCAGACATGCAGAAGGAAAAATGATAACTAGTTTCTATGTAAGAATGCTAATCATTATGTCCTGTTCTCCCTCGCCCTCTCTTTATATCAAAGCGGGGAACTTGAGACGTACTTCTTACTGCAGAAAGTGTAACTTATTTCGGCAAGATGCCATGCCTACTCTGGATGGTTCATATAGAGTCAAAAAGTTAAACGGGTAAAGGTCGGGTTTTGTGAAAGTTGTATCATTTTAATAGCTTAAATCCCCCCAATTTACGTCGTCAAACTGTTCAGTAAGAAAAATACCAAAATCCTTTCTTGCCTTTATTTTATTTTTTTTTATCCAGTTGCAGTTGGCTGTAAAGAATTTCTTCTTATGATTTTATGAATTCACTAAAACCTATCAACTTTTTTTTTTTCTTTTTTTTTTTTATTAACTGCAGATCTGAATGATTTCACCTGTCCAATTGCTTCTACTTTTTTAAGTCTCAGGATGTTGGATGTGACTTTATTATTGTCAGTTTAACTCTAAACTGGAAGTGGTTTCCAGTCTTACATGGACATACTTTATTATTATGTAAAAAAAAGAAAAAAAAGATATATGTAAAAAAAAAAAAAAGACATCAACTGTACAGCAATCTGAAAGCCATGTTGCATGATAAAAAAAAAGAACTATGTAAAGATCCACACTGTCTCAACACAGCACACAAAATATAATGTAAAAGTCGGTGAATGCAGAAAACATACAAGCTTATTAAAGACGTCAGGCTGCCTGTGACTGTGCTCTGTAGATACACTTGCCTTAGACGAGACTCGACGTGTCGTGTACACTGACTGCATGCTAACGTTACTGCTGTGTTTAATGTTGTATTTTTGCGGATGCCGTTGAGTGGAAGAGATGCAACACAATCCAAAGGGGACCTTAGAGCAGCTTCGACAAATCAAAAGAAAAGTGTAGCAATGCCACATAAACAGTTTTCTTTCTTTTTCAAGCTTTAAATATGTTGTCTCTGATATAAATATTACATCGAAATCAACCACACTCGACACTTACGGTAAAAACTTGAAGTTGTGTACATGTTCAGTGCTTTTTTTTTTCTTTTTTTTTTTCTCCCCCTCTTATGCACTTAATAAAAGATCCTAGCGATTTCCAACCTTGACAGCTATGACTGGTTTCCTCTGGTCAAGTTAAAATAATGTATTCAGACAGTGAAGGAGTCTGCTGCAGCTGTTGGGTAAATTCCAATGCGAGGCCTCTCTAAAGGAGATTAAAGCTGTCTACATCCTGTTTTCAGTGTCGTTTTCACCGTCTGGGGTTAGAAGAATGCAAATGATGCATTTTTATTCAAAACTACTCATTTCTAATGAAAGTATTGGGATAAACGTCAGTATGTTCTTTTTATTCAGCTTGTATTTTGTTATCTGACTTTTGTGTAAGAGGTGTAAAGAACCCCTGCAGGGGGGGTAATGAGATTACCCAGAAATCTTTTTTTGAGTTTAGTTTTTGGTCTGTGGATGAACTACCCCATTGAACTGATTGAAAACTGTATCTTTTTTTTTTTTCTGAAGTGAAACAAAGCCAAGTCATACTTTTTATGTCCATTCCATTTGATTATAATGACTAAAAAAAATAATTACTTGCTCCTTTTAAAATATAGATTTGAAACCAGATACTTCACTACACTTTATTAAAGTATGTCTTTTTTTAAATCACTGCCTGAAATAAAATGAGACCAAACTTTTCCTGCTTTAGGCCAGTTAAGATGATCAAAATTCTTATTTGATTAACACCAAAATGTAGATTTATTCTTTTGTTTTATTTTGTAGCTTTCTTCAAATTCAGAAGCTGTAATCCATTTCCTTAGTCTTTGGAAGAATTGTTTTAAAGGGGGAGTGTTGTGTAAAATTGCTTTTCTTAAGCCTTGCATCATGTTATAATGTTCTAATCAAAAACGTGCCTGGAGTGTTCCCTTGATTGATTATTTCATGCATGTTTGAGAAATCCTTTAATCTCCAGTGGCAACCATTCAGCTGTGCAAAACGCCTGAGTGGACCTAGCCCCGCCTTTGAAGTACAGCTCCTTTTTTGAGCTGCAGTTTCCTACTTCCAAGCGTCCGCAACTCCTCCACTCAGCTCCTTCAGACGAGCCAGCAGCAATTTGCAAACACCAAGCGGAGGTCATTGTACGAGTGACTTCTAGTGAAACGGTGGTTAAAAACATTGTTAGTTAATAGAGGAGCCATGTTGTGATGACTTCTTGAAGGCAAAGTTTCAGAAAGAGGAGTTCCTAAAGAGACAGAGGCCCAATTTCAGGTGTTAAATTACAAAGCCAACTTTCTTTTAAGTCTATTTTATATAGAGAGCATTTAACATAGTTGATTGTGCTATATAATGGCGGCATGTGCTTGGAAAGTACATAATACTGCTTCTTTAATTTGTAAGACTTGGGTCAAACATTTTGTTTGTCCTTCCACAAACTTATCCATAGATTGCAGAAATTTTGGCCTTACACACGCACACTCATACCTTGTAGTTTTTTTGGGTTTTTTTTGGATTGAAATCAGTGCTTAGCATAGCATTTGTGGAGTTTGTAGAAACCATGACTCAATGTCTCCCAATTGAGCTTTCTCTTGGTCATTAAATACATAATCCACATATTATATTTATAAATTTCTTTCAGTTCCCAGGGAAACTATTAAAAACAGTATTTATTTCTACACTACATGTAGAAATAAATAACCTGTAGTATTTACTACTACATGTAGAAATAAATAAAACATATAATGTGTGATTGGTCATAAATTTGGATCACTGTTACAGCAGCGAGACTTAAACTGTTTAAAAATATATAGCCTTGTTTTTCAAGCGTACTGGAGAGAACAAACTCACTCATGTTAGAGAGGGAATAAAAGTCTAAGCTGAGCTCGCTAGAAAAATGATATGTGCCCACTTTAATACCCAAATGTCCAATCAAGTGATGCTTACTTACTTTCTTTATATTTGGCACACTTTCCTGCTACTCATTCGAATAAAAAGTATGGAAACGTACTCCTGTTTTACAGCAACCTTTAAAATGGGTGGTTTGATTAAAAGGTATTAGCAGGATTACCAGGAAGTTGCCATATGGTCCATGAGTCTCTGACATGGTGGAAGCAAGAGATGCTCTCATGGATGAATGTTGTCAGTGGGTCATGTCTTAGTGAACTTAGCAGAAAAAGCGTTTGTGTCAAAAATCTAACACCAGAGTGCCGCTTGTTGAGGTTAATACGGCAACCTTTTACGGCTCAATCTTATATCAAGAACTGAGCCAGGCTATAAATGGACATTGACAAAAAATTAAAATCTATAATTGTCAAGTAATTAAATTAAAAAAGGAATGGGTTTTTTTGTGTTTTTTGTTTTTTGTTTTTAAATCCATTAGATATAGAGGGGGATATTTCATTATTATTTCTGTTAAAGATTTTTGCAACAAAAGTCCTAGTCTACTGAATCGTCAATGAACTACAAAGTATATGAACCGAGTAGTTGGTTGGGTCCTGGTAGGTACCATTAGAAGTGTCCAATACGCACCATTTAACATGCTTGAACTAATCAAAATAAAGCACTAAAATAATTGGGAAATGGTTCCGTTTGATTCAGAAAATCTGTTGTGCAATGTTTCTTACGGTGAGAAAATGTTACTAAAGTCCAACTCTAGCCTGCATAAAACTAGTAAACTGAAAGTCATTCTGCTAATGTCTTTGCTTTAGTCTGAGTCGGGGGATCCCACCACGTCTGCACGCCCTTTTCCTCGCTACCCTCTCTAAACACACCTCCTCCCAGACCTCCTCCTCCTCCTCCTCTTGTGAGGCTACTTCGCCAGATGGTGTAGTCTTTTTCTTTTGTTTACCCATCGCCTCAGAGTTTACCTAACAAACCTTAGCGACAGAACTATGGGATGTCTCTGAGCAGCATGACCGCTGGACACAGACACGTAAGTCTTGTTTTAAATCTACGCATGAGTGAACCCGCTGGTGCAAATATATTTGTCAGCACATTAAGTGAGAAAGGAAAAAAAACTGCGTCCACCTCTTTAACTTGGCCATCCCAACTCAGACGTTTTTTATTTTTTTTTTATAACCCCAGCTGTTTTCGTTATTGTAAAGTAAATTTACCCCCACTCTGCTTTCTAAATAAAGACGTGATACAGTGACATAAAGACGCAGCTCCTGGAGAGTGCGGCTAGCAGGGTTTTGACACCTGTGGAATCCGTTACCGTTAGAAGTTTTACTTGTGATTTCTCAGGCTAACTTCTTGGACAGTTTATCAGCGCAGCCCGTTGAAAGACAGCCAGGACAGCCAATGACAGAGCAGGACGGATCTGTGTACATATCCGTTGCCACGGTAACACACCGACATTCCAAAGATGTGGAACAAAAAGAGGCGGGATCTCAAGCTCCAGCACGGGTGGCTGTACGCCACGGTTTGACTGCAGGAAACTAAACGGAAAGGAGGAAAGTTTTTGAAGCTAATGAGAAAGAATTTAAAACATACAGCAGTGAGAGTGAAGTCACGATAACAATTCATCTCGCCATTTACAACTATGGTTTATTCTACTTGAGTTCTTGGCTAATGAAGTCAACGGCAATCTCTGTACAAATATAATTTACGTACTCGAGCTGTCTAACACAAACTAAACAACCAGAATTCAAAAACTAAACGTGAAGTTAAAAAAAGTAGCCTGAAGGCGTTACAGAACTCGCAGGTTTCACCTGGAGCACCGTACTGGTGCGTCAGTCTCCTATCACCTCTATCTCCAAATATATGTAAACAGTTATTATACTGATCCTCTGTAGATTAATGGAATAATTACAGTTCGTCTATATAAATCTGAATATATAAATACATGGCCTAAAATTTATTTATTTAATTATGGCTTACATTTGATAAAAACAGTTTCCCAGTGTGTGTGTATATATATATATGTAGTTTGTATACTAACATAGGCATAATATTTAAAAATAGCAAAAGATTATATCAAGAAATATGTACAATTTTAATGAAATGCATATTTTTTGAGATGCACATGGAAAGCCTTATATTATGAAATACTGAATTCTTTCTTCTCCTTCTCTGCCTCTGGTGTCTTTTGCCAGGAGGAAGGACTGACACCATGATGGGACCACTCACAAAGCTGTGTTAGAGCTTGAGCCCTGCTTCTCACCCATGTGCTGCATTCTGAGCTGCTGCTCATTTTTTCAAAGCAGCCCAGCTGTAAAGACATCGAACATGTCTCCAACAAAGGATGTGAAATGATCAATTGAAACTCATCCGATCAATGGAAAAGAGAAGGTTTCCTGGCACAATGTCCAGGCAGGTGGATTCGTCGTCCAAGAGACGCCCCTGTGTTGGAAGCGGGCTGACATTCCCTCAGCCTCCCCAGCTTGCCTCCACCGTCCAGTATGGCCGCATTCAGGCTGTGGAGGTTGCGAGAGGAAGAACAGGGTATGGCTTCACACTGACAGGCCAAAGTCCTTGTGTCCTCAGCTGCATCCTTAAAGGAAGTCCCGCAGACTACGTGGGGCTGCGCTCAGGAGACTGCATCCTCTCTGTCAATGACATAAATGTCTCCAAGGCGTCGCACGAAGATGTCGTCAAACTGATTGGACGTTGCTCTGGCATTTTAAAGCTGGTCATTGCTGAGGGCGAGCGCCATCGGCGCCACCCTCATCGGGCCGCCGGCAGTCGCCATCACAGCAGTAACGCGATGACGGTGGCCTACCTGGATTCCTGCTCCAGTGATGACGAGCTGGATGTTTTTTACAATAACGGTGTGGGCAACAATAATGGCCGGCCAGGCTGTGGAACGAAAGGAGGCTGGTACCAACCCAAACTGGATTCCAAGCAGCTTGGCATCAACAGAGCAGAGAAGGTGGTGGCCGAGTTGCAATCTGGAGGAATCTTCAACATGATCTTTGAAAATTCCAGCCACTCCTCCAGCAGCTCGGACAAGGACAGGCCCGGGGTGAGCTCGTCCTCAAAGCCGCGTCAGATGTCCGATCCGGAGTTCAACCCATACCGCAATGCCTCCTGTACCCAGAGCAACCCCAACCTGCTCTCTGAGGAGGAGATGGCCCAGGTGCTGAATGATGACTCTGTCTTCCTGGAGTCCGACTTCCGTCACCTCCACATTCACCACCACGAAGAGCAAGATATGGATGTTGGAGAAGGGGCTGACTTTGGTCTTGAGCCCAGCGAGGGAATACTTAACGTGGGGATGATTGTTGGGTACCTCGGCTCCATCGAGCTCGCCTCAACAGGAACCAGCCTGGAGAATGACAGTCTGCAAGCCATCAGAGGGAGCATGAGGCGCCTCAGGGCCGAGCAGAAGATTCATTCATTGGTCCTCATGAAGGTGGCCTCGACTCTTCTAGTTGTCTGCCTTAGATAAATTTAGAATTGTTTTTTTTTTTTTCCACTTGTTGCATAAAATCTCAAGTACGTAAAAAAAGAAAAAAGAGTTGTATTTATATATTTGACTTTGCTGTAGACTTTGTCTATTCAAAACCATCTTGAAATTGTACATACAGACTCCAATACAGACATATATTCTCATTAGCAATTAGATTAATGTCCCTTAGCAGGTTGCAGAGAAACCAAACTATTTTTGTCGCTGCCATCAAGATTTTGGCGTAATTCTGAATGGATATTTCACCACTTAGTGGTCAAATATGACGGTTCACACATTTCCAGTTAGGTGCAGGTTTGTTTGAAAAGACCATTTATGTTGTATCTATTCCAAAATCAGTTCTGATCAAGGTTTGGGAATGAACGGTCAGCTGTGTCCACGTTTCAACCATCTGATTTAAAGCCATCACCCACAGACGGAAAAAGATTGACGGTAACTAGCAAAAAAAACAAAAAAAGACTCGAGGCTCCAACCTGTCATACATTAAAACAGGGGTGGGCAACTGCAGGCCTCGAGGGTCCGTCTCCTGCAACTTTTAGATGCATCTCTACTTCAACACACCCAAGTAAAATAATGAGGTCATTAGCAGAACTCTGGAGAACTTGACTGCGCTTAGGAAGGGTCATTCAGTTATTGGATTCAAGTGTGTTGGACAAGGGAGACATCTAAGAGTTGCAGGACACTGGCCCTCGAGGACCAGGATTGCCCACCCCTGCATTAGAATATGCTGGTTAACCAGCAATACCGTCCACAGTTAAGCAAGTCATTTAGCCAGCTGCATTGGCCTGCAGGTGCCTGCATGGACCTGCACACAGCATTACTCTCCTGCAGGATGATGAATGGAATAACAGTTGGTGTTGACAAGAAAGAAATGCACAAAAAATTCAAATCCATTTCAAATTTTTAAATGCTTTTCCTGCCTGGAAAAGGAATGACTCATTAAAGCCTAAATTAATTTACATGAGTGAAATTATTTTAGGTCTATAAAAATTCATTTACCCATTACCTTTAAAGGGGTGAGGTGAATCACGCAATTATTTCTGTTTGTATATAAAAACCAAATAGTTAACTGAAACATGGTGTTTTTTTGAACTACACTTTGTAAATGTGTGAACTTCATTTGTTTACACGGCTGTAAAATGAACACATTACACCCTAACAGGTCATGCACGACAGCGTACTCCTGTGCAGCGACAGAGGTCAGGTCTTGGCCACCTACCCTGCAGAAAAACTCGCCTTCAGCGCCTGTTGTCCTGATGATCGCCGATTCTTCGGATTGGTAACCATGCAAGCCACGGATGACGACGATGATCGCCACTTCAGCAACGGGCGAGACGACGAAGGAAATTTAAGGACTTCATGTCACGTGTTCATCGTGGATCCAGAACTATGTCATCACCAGGTAATTCAGAGATGCTGAAGCATTTTTGACCATGTACAATATTTTTACATTTTAAGCTAAAGAAGTGCTGCGAAATTTCATATTTTTAAGTCATATCAGTGTAAAAATGTCTTTAAAGACCATCCATTTTCTTGCGCTTATCTGGTGTCACGTCATTGTCGCAGCAGCCCAAGTAGGGAGATCCAGACTTCCCTCTACTGCGGAGGAATCCTAAGGTTCTTAAAGATCTACAAGAAGATCTACAATATTCAAACAGTACTTTGGAAAAGTACTCACTCACCTCTTGAACATTTTCACATTTTGTTGCGATACATCCCTTTGATGTGAAAAAGGAACACAAAGTAGTACATGACTGTGCAGCAAAGGGAAATGAGAGAGTGTTTACAAAGAGTTTAACAAAGAAATATCTGAAAAAGAAGGTGAGTTTGTAACCGCCTATAGCTGTAAGTCTTCTGGTCCAGCTTTGCACGTTTAGAGAATGAAACTTTTAACATTCTTGTGTAAAATTTACATCAAGCTCAGTTAGGAAGCGTGCCTGTGTACGTCAATTTTCAGCTCCGCACTCTTGTTTGGGTTTTAGACTGGAGCTGGGTAAAAATAGAGTTGTTTTTTTAATGTCTTAGTGTTGTCCGTTCCACATAATGTTCCGCTTGCCAAGAAGTTCAATTTTGGACTCATCTGAACCGAGTCTGAGCATCTTTTTCCTCATTTGTTGGGCTCCTTAAATGGCTTGTGGCAAACTGCAAACCAAGCGTCATGTGACTTTTAACGAATGCTTCCTCCCTGCTACAAAGTCATGACTCCAATACTTTATTTTTATTTGTACATTTTATTATTTTTTTAAAATCATCCTTCCATTACATTCATTTCATCTGTCAGATGATAGTGTGTGGTTTTAATGTGAAAGAGATATTTGTACTTATGCAGCTCTATAAAATATTTATGCAACCTATAAAATAAAGATTACATAAAATCCCAGTGCCCAAAAATCCATGAAACTTGAGATGTTTTCTGGGATGTTAATGACCAGTGGCTGTAAGTACAAGTACTGAGCATTGTGTCTGTTGTGTGGACAGGTCCATTTAGGGGTGGCCAGGAGGTTTGGCTTTGAGTGCACCCCCGACCCAGACACAGGAGGCTGCCTGGAGTTCCCACCCAGTTCTCAGCCTCTACTCCACTTTGTTTCTGTCCTCTACCGAGACATGGGGGATAACATCGAGGGGGTCCGGGCCCGCGCCTTCCACGATCCGGACAACGACGCCCAACAGAACCACAGCACCAGCAGTAACAGCGATAGTGGAATCGGCAACTTTTTACCCGAGGAGAAGAGCAACCGAGTCCTTTTGGTGGATCTCGGGGGCCCTCCCAGTCACAACCACATGTCCGGGGCCCGCCAATGGGACAGCCCGCCCTCCTCTCAGCAGGCCTGGAGCCCCATCCTCGGAGCTGCCGCCTCCCACCCCCCTCCGCCCCCCCCTCCTCCTCCGATGCTTAGAAACGGTCACTACCTCCACGACCCGCACCTCGCCGACCTCCCGCACCCTCTCCCCCTGGCTCACCCTGACCTGCCAAGCAGACTCTCACAAGGACTCAATGTGCATCACTACCCGGCGAGGAAGCTGGGTGGAGCTATAGGGGGAGGAGACAGGAGAGGAGGAGGAGGAGTAGGAGTAGAGCCTCAGAGGTGGCTGCCAGTCCATGTGCTGAGAGACTGGCGTCAGCAGCACCAGCACCACCACAGCCACTTCCAGGGCCTGAGCAGCGATCAGGAGTCGTACGCCGAGTCCACCGACGGATGGTCATCAGCCAACTGCAGCACCCTGCCCCCGCCCATGAATAAGATCCCTGCCGACCGCTACCGGGCCCCGCTGGCCCCAGGGGACCACATGCATCCACCTGGTGTCAGTCATCCTCCCTCTCCTCCGCCTCCCCCTCCCCCTCCTGCACAAATCCACAGCCACCGGCTGGCTGCTCAGAAAGACGAGTGGGCCAAGAAACTGTTCGGCGCTGGAGACCGGGAGCGCAACGGAGCACGGCGAGCCGAAAGAGAGAAGAAACGAGAGGTGAACTCAAAGGAGGGAGAGAAAAAGGTACGTCTTTAATCAAGCTAGTAAAATATTAAATATCAGGACAAGTCAGACTTTTATCACTTTTCCTGCTCACATTTCATTCACTTTTATTACACAAGTATCAACCAAAGACAAATTTTCTTCGAACAGAGTCAGTTTTTGGACTGTGAGATAGTTGTGTTAAAAGTGACTGTGAGGTGAGAAAGCCCGGTCCCAGGTCGCTCCCCCACATCACACATTCCTGTCGTGGAAATTTACCATGACTAGAGAGCGTTCAAGGCTACATATTATTGAGACTATAAATTCATGCCGCTCACTCTGCGTTTTCCGTCCTCTTCCCACACTAAATCTCACATCTTTTTCTCAGACATTAACCGTCTCGATTTAAAAATGCTACATTTACCTCAGAAAATAGGCTTATAGCAGCACATAATGCTGGCTTAGTTCCCAGACTTGGTAAAAGTGGATGGATAAGTTATTTATCCTCTCTGCTCCTGTATCAGGTCATGTATTATGCACCAAGCAGACATCTGTTGTCACCTGAAAACCACCTGTCTTGGAGCAGATTCGTCAACGTGATAGAATTTCAAATTATTATGCACTGTATTAGAAATCATTTTCACTAAGCTAAATTTGCTGACTTTTTATGTGTTTTTGTACTGTATTTGTACAAAGGACCAAGAAGCAGAAAAAGACACAACTATCCAGTTGGACTGTAACCCACAATCTCACCCCCTGCCGGTAAAGATACTTAGGCAGAATGTTTACATGTACTTTCATGTTAAAAAAATACATAAACTTTCTCTTACTTTTTTGGATTTTAACAGAACACAATGTGTGGTAAAAATATTCATACTTTTGAACTTGTACAACTCCGTTATCTTTTACTGACAAATGCCAGTTTATCTGAAAGACAAATACAAAGTAACGCACACATCGAGAAACAGAAGGTAACTGATGCAAATATATTTTTAAACAAAATCTAAAAAGTGAGTCGATATTTTGTGAAGTCTTTTGTTTCATGGCTTTACCAGATTTGCGCATCCAAACATAATGTATGTAATCCTCTTTTTTCAAATCTCATTAGAGATTATTATATTTGCACTTTGACTACGCCATTTGAACACTGATGGTTTAATCAAAGCCCAGATATGATTTAATCTCAGCTAGTTCATTGTAGCTCTAGCTGTTTAACGGTCCTTGTCTAATACACATGACTCTATAACAGTCTCCAACAGATTTTCTTCCTTTATTAACCTGTCTGTTGCTCCATTCATCTTTTCATCAACTCTGATCAGTTTCAGTGTCCTTGCTTAAGAGGAATATCCCCTCAGCATTATGCTGCCCCAACCATGTTTGACCATGGTGATGAAAGGTAGTTCCATATTTGGTGTGAAGGTGAGTCACAGAAAAACCTCCTGATTCAGCAGTGGTATTAATAACCCAAGTGTGTCCTCAGATGAATAAACAAATAATCACATTATGGAGTAAAAAAACAAAAAAAAACAAATAAAAATAAAACAACTACACCCAGAGATTCATTTGCTTCTAGACTCACTTTTAGTTACAAAATCATTGTTTGATTTCTGTGACAGTGTCATTTCTTTTTCAGGCTTGCTTTTGTTCAAGAATGTTTGTTTGCTTTCTTAGTATCCTGTGAAACACTTTGAGGTGTTGATTTTAGGTGATTAAAACACTTTGATAGTTTTGTTTTTGTCATCGAGTTGTAAAATTACCGCTGCTGTGCTTGGAATTGTTGTTTTCTTGCATGGCAGCATTTAGTCTGACCTTCAACTGTGGCACAGTTTGACATGCACTCGAGTTCATGGACTTATCCCAGTCCTAAGCAACCATTTTGGCTCAGGCTTTCGCAGATTATATTGATGTGAAATTTTAACTTTTAGCATGACCTCAGGCGGTCTCTGGACTTTCTAAAAACACACCATGGCAGCTTGAGGAAAACTTGCAGGGGTGCTTTGAGTATTGAGTATTGCAGTCATTTAGAGTTAAACACATTATTCATGTGTGATTCCTGCAGTTCTGATGTTCTCTGTTTATTTATGGTTTTGCTTTACTCACAGACTGCAAAAATTTGGAATAAATGATATAATAATGCTACACTTAGTACCTCTTTTTCTGTCTTTCTCTTTAATGGAGAGCAACAGGTGGAGGGAGTGGCAGGCTGTCTTTGTCTTTGAAAGCTTATATCATTGTTCCACTTTTTCTGGCTTCTTATTAAAAGCATGTTTAATGATAAGAATTGAACCTGGACAATATTTCTGCTTGTGAAATTTCCATTTTTTAAAAATCTCATCAGGCTTGCCTATAAGCTGTTATTACTACTGTGATTGCAAAATGTGCACTTTTTTTTTTCTTTTTTGCAATTCCTGTAAGCAGGAAACACTCATTGCACCTTAAAGTTACATGTAGGACAGATCCTGAGGAGAGTTTCCATTAAAACCGAGAGAAATTGATAATTCTGGTCGTTAAGCTGATTGGTTGAGACGGTTCCTGGGAGCTGAGTGGGGACAATCAGAGGAAGCTTTAACAATACCAAGGCAAAGCATAGAAACTGATAGGAGCAGGAACATAGACGTTAACCTTTCTGAACAATGCCCTCAGACTGAAGTAGTAAAGAAGCCGTCATGTTTTCAGAACAAAATCCTCATCCCTCTGTGGCTCAATCCCTCTACTCTCTGGTATTAGTTAGACCAGATTTATTGTACTGAGTTATTAATTAATTGAGAGCGTTTACTTGTAGCTGTCTGTCTCTTAATGTTTGCTCTTTGTTTAACACATGGTGGCACTGTCTCTCTTTTTCTGTTGGCTTCCTGCACACCCAACAACTTTCCTGTTTTTCCTTCAAGGTCCATTAACACTAAAACGTGGTCATGTTTGAAGACCAGGCACGACTGAAGTCTAAACAGCCTCAATTTGTGTTTGTTTCACTTGCAACAAAATTTTGCAAGTGAAAAGCCACATGCCATGCTAGTGGCATGACTTAAATTTGACTGCTGATACTTCCTGGTAAGACTGGTCACGATTCTGAGAGATGGTCAAAGAACTGATCTGGACGTTTCTGAAACGATAAATAATAATTGAACGAATTGGTTTTGCAATTTGGTTATTCATTTCTAAATTGTCAGATACATCCTTAGCCATGAAGAAGTGTTATACATGCTCATAATGATTGTGTTTTAATGTGGTAGCTCTTAACCCAACATGCTGTAATTATGTTTAGATTTTTTTTATGTAGAGTATTTTGCTCTAAAAAGGAAAGATGTTTTTTAACTGATATGGTGTGTTTATATGTTTTTATGTTGATAACAAATTACACAGATGAGAGCCTCAAATTTTCCTCAGAAACTGTTTTCACTCTCTTTTTTTATTTTAAAAGCTGTCTCCTGTGCCAACTAAAACAACCCCTTCTCTTTATCACTTTTCTTCTTAACCCCAGTTTGTGCTTTTCCATTAAATGTCTTTGGATTTTTTTTCTTGTATTCATGTAAGACTAATTGGGTTAAAAACAAACAAACAAAAAAAAAAAAAGGTCACGTCAGAGTGTTTGCGCCTACGCATTTAATCAAGCGTTTGAATCTTCATTATCTGGATGTGCGTGGAAACGCACACATGCACAGATGTAGGGTTGACTCGGTATCCAAGCAACACCACTGCCGATGCCTGATGAAATGCAGCGACCGCCTCCTAAACAGGCGGTCTGATTCAGCTCGTGTCTGTCCTCTCAGACCTGTCAGCGTCTTTTAATTACGTATCTCCTGCTATCACCCGGAGCCCCCTCCGCTATGCTGTCTCCTGCAGTGCAAGGCGATAAGGCAGATGTTACTTATGGAAGTTCAGAGACATGACAGGTCACTTTTGTGCTTTCCAAATGCAACAGTTGTCAGTGCGACACTTGATTAGTCCCTGTCTCCTCTGATTTACAGCAGTCCTCAGTGACATGACGTCACTGTTAAATGGCTTCAAATAGTAAATGTTCTTTCCCCTGTGACTGATGCTCCTAGGTGAGGCAGTTTATGGCAGCAACTTTCTGCACGGGTGTTGGCCTCTAATTCCAATTAGCTGTTCTCCAGGCCAGAACTTCTGCAAACATCATAATGTTCTAATGTTTTCAGCATGCTGCACTTCATTATGGAACGTTTTCTAACAAAGTACACATATGCATCAAGGATGTTAGAAGACTGACCTCTTTTCATGCATTTGCAACATAATTTATTAGGATTAGCAACATTTCTCTATTTCAAATGTTTTTATCCAGTCAAATTAACATGTCTAGTTGGCCTGCATACTTATTACCAGGTCAACTAAGAGCCAGCTGAAAAATAGCTTGTGATTCATTACCAATTGATAGTTGAAACATAGCTCTCCAGTATTTCAGATAAATTGAGGCTTCCTGAAGGTTCGCGTTAGAAAAATAGCTTGACGCTAAAGACAAAAGTTTTTTTTTACATGGTACTTGAACTAACTTAAATTGTCCTTTTTTGAAGAATATGAAATCATTAATGAGTTCTTTCTTTGTTTAAAATATTAAAAAAGGCCTCTGTGTCTCAAAATGTCACCCTATATAAATTCTAGTATACAACAGTATGCAAAAGAACCATTCAGAACATGATCCTGTTCAATTATATATTTTATTTCTATTTAGTTACTTGAATAGAAGACAATCTGTGAGTACAGATTCTATTTGTAGAAAAATAAGTGTTTTTCTAAGATACGGTGAACAGCAGGTTCTCGTTACTCGCCGTCCTATGATCTCTTTTGGTTTCTCGTTATTTGACAAACAGCTGTTTATTGTGACCTCTGTTACAGTATAGCACATAAACTGAACTTGATTTTATTGCCTTGGCCTCAGGGTGGTCGGTTTCGGGGCTTGACGATGGGGTTCCCTCCTCTGCCGCAGCGCTCCTCAGCCAGACGCTCCTTTGGGCGCTCCAAACGTCTCAGCATGGCCCGCTCCCTGGACAACTTGGAGGTGAGCAACATTCACCCTCACGCAAACTGTGTATTTTTCTTTTTTTTATTTTTGCTAGACAGTGAATGCTATACATAGTAAAATCTAACAAAATCTGTCAGTGAAAGAAAAGCATTCAGCATAGCTTTCTTGTGACAGAATGGCACTAAGTTTGGTACCTGAAGTTGTTGTATCAATGTTTAGAAACAAATCCTCCAAGAAGATAGTCTTTCTCTTTTGCGGTGATTCGACCTTCCAATTTGTGTTCTTGGATTAAAAAGGCCTCTCCCTCTTGAACTCTTGGTGCTTAGCAATGTCTTCTCAGGACTTCATTATTACTATCGAAAAACTGATGATTTCAATTAAACACTTAGATTCCCTGGCTGCTTTATTAAGTACAGAAAATGAGTTTCACTCTGTATTGTCCCTCAAACTGTTGGATAATGGCCAGAAAATTGAGAAAACATCCAGTGAGCTCTTACTATGTTGGCGAGAAGGAATTGCTGATGTCAAAGGTCGGAGAGGAATGAGCAGACTGGTTTAAAATGTTAGGAAACAATCGTTTGAATCAATCGTTTTCTTCATATTCTAGTCACTGATCTTATTGGTATTTAGATCCTTAAAATTTGAAATCTCATCTGAAGCTCCATTCAGTTTCAGCTGACTTCAAGGAACACCCTACATTTATTTCCAGCTTTGGTTAGGGGTCTGAAATAAATTATGTTGGCAAACTGAATTACCGGACTTGAACGTAGGCGCTGGATCACGTGTGCAGCTCAACTCAGTGTTATATGGCTCCACTGTCACAGAAATGATTATTTTCCTCCTTTTTTTATCTTCAAGAAATGACCTGGAGTACAGTCATTTGAGAAGCATGAGATATCCCTAACAATGTGCCTATTTAGACCTTGTTTCATAAAGTCAAGATTTGACCTGCGTATTTTAGTACTCAGATGGTGAGATAGACATTGCTATTAGATGAATCAGTTTTCAATACTTTTTTTTTCCCCCATTGTATTATTTTTTTTCTAAAATATGATTATAAGACTAAGACTGAACTAAGAGCATAAATTGCAGTGTTGTTGCCATAAAGTCTTGTCTGTGTGTGTTTATGTCTGAAGGAGAGTCTTGCCATCTGAGTGTCTTTTTATAACAGTAGCTTTGGCCCCCGAGATAGAAATCAGAGCACAGTTAAATGTTTCCTGTGTTTAGTGGTGACTGGGGCATCCTGGGAGCAGACAAGTCAAACTCACCACGGCTGCTTCTGTTTCAGTTGTGATGTTTTGCTTTTTTTTCCCATACATTTTTGTCATTCTTCCTTTGGTTGACTGCAACAGGAAGCAGAGTGAGAGATGGAGGGCCAAAACCTGTGCTCAGGCAAACTTGGAGGTGTGTCTCATATTCAAAACTCGACAGGGTTTGGAAATATTTTTTCATAGGTTCTATTCTGGATTTTACCAGGGATTGTTTACACTTTTGAGAAAACGACTGGGTCTTCTTCAGAGAAGCTTTTATTTATTTCTGCTCAACTTTCACGTACACTGTACTATTTCTTTTTGTAAAGGATTCATTGAAAGTAAGCTGTTTTAGAGTTTACTGTGAAGAGATTTCACAAATTACTTGCAGAGGCTATCTGTCGGACGGTGACGTGTAAGGAAGCGCAGCAGGTCTACGGTTACAAAGGTTATTGCGAATATTTGACCTCAACCTTAAGCCTATTTGTTTTGTATCCTGTTGCCAAATTTTAGGTTATTTTATTCCCTTTGTTTCATTGTCATCAGCTCTGCTGGAAACATTCAATTCTGCAAGGTTAAACTGCACATTGTTTCCACGAGTTTTAGATGTCCCATCGTCATCACACATCAAAGTTGTTGTTTTTTTCTTCTTAGCTCTTCCTGCCGCCTCTATTCTACTTATTTTCTTCCGGCTGTTAGGCCTTTTTCTCTTGCCGCACATGCTGTAATATTCACAAACAGAGAGAGCTTTGTGCTGTGTATTGTGGGGGGGTTGAAGAGAGGGGCTGGTTTTTGTGTGTGTGTATTTGTGTGGTGATTGTGGTGGGGGGTAAATGGGTTCTAAGTGTTGGCTCGCTCTTCTAACGAGCTCCGATGAGCAACAAGCTGGCATTCAACGCATTAGTGAGGAACTGACACAGAAAGCACAAAGGGTATGTAGAGCCACGTACATGTATGCACACATTTAGGAGCTTTCAGATGTCATGGGGAAAATTCAAATATGTTTTACTGCTGAATGTGTAGGACTGTCTGTACATTCAGGCCACCATCCATCCATCCATCCATTTTCTTACACCCTTCGTCCCAAATGGGGTCGGGAGGGTTGCTGGTGCCTATCTCCAGCTGCGTCCCGGGCGAGAGGCGGGGTTCACCCTGGACAGGTCGCCAGTCTGTCGCAGGGCAACACAGAGACATACAAGACAAACAACCATTCACACACACCTAGGGAGAATTTAGAGAGACCAATTAACCTGACAGTCATGTTTTTGGACTGTGGGAGGAAGCCGGAGAACCCGGAGAGAACCCACCATGCACAGGGAGAACATGCAAACTCCATGCAGAAAGACCCCAGGCCGGGAATCGAACCCAGGACCTTCTTGCTGCAAGGAAACAGCTCTGCCAACTGTTTTAGAGTTGCCAAGCCAAAGTCGAGACTTTATTAAAACAAAATGCTGTGACAAGATTTTAAACAGGTTGTTAATTTCTCCCGAAGCATTTAATTTGACTGACTTAACTTGCAAAGAAGAGGGTGGCCACCAAGTTTGGCACAACCAGTTAGTAGGTTTAGCAATAATTTTTTTTACATACTGCAATGTCGGTTTGGGTGGCTTTTACTTTCCCCAAGTTTATAAAATCATCATTTGAAAACTGCATTCTGTATTAATTTTGTCTGATGTTTTAAGATACGCTGAATTGTTCAATTGGGATAAAAAAGTAAGTAAAGAATAAATCCGTAAGAGTGCAAATGCTGCGTCTCATCAATACAAGATATCCATCCCCCTTGCAGGCGGCTAATTAAATTAACTTTTTCAAAGGGCAACATGGCACATGAAAAAACAACAAAAAAATGTTCATGTGCTTGATATAAAACTTGTGCTGAATTGGTTTCACGTGTGTTAAGTTTTCACACAAGGAAGACTGACAAATGACATTAAGCAATACTAATCATTTAGAGGTCAACTGCACAAATATGACTTGTAAGAAAGCCATGCAAGTTATATGTATGAATAAAAAGCCACACAATTGGGTTATTGTGAGGCTGGTTGCTGTTCAAACAGACTCAAATTGAATGATTGATTCATGTAGCATTTCTGGGGACTGAAACATTGTTCTGTCTTATGCAGAAACTTCCTTTATCTTTTAGAATATCCTGCACTCATAAGTGGCTGTTTGTGTAGAAGTAGGACAATTTGTTTTTTCATCATGTGCTTTCTAAAAAAAAGTTACACAGGCAGCATTACATTTCAAAAAAGAAACTTAAAGGAAAGAAAGTGCTTCATCCAGTCACCAAAGCGGTTCATACTACATTCACTCATTCACATGCTGATGGTGGTGAGCTACATTGTAGCTTCAGTTGCTCTGCAACATCAGTTGTAGCTTCACTGTTTTGGTAAATGTAACATATTTGACTCAAACCTTGTTATGGACATCCCAGCTACACAGATATTTCCTAACATGCTGTAAGTTTGAATCTAAACACACAAATGTGGCTTCAGTGAGATTGATGTTTGTAAAATCTAATAAACTTAACAGTTGGCCTTTTAAGGTAAAAAAAAAAAGGAAACAAAAGCAAAACAGCTTTCTGTTTCAAGGAATTGGTGGGAGAGCACGACCAATAGGATCTTCCATCTCTGCTCTAATTAAGTGCTGTTGTGTTTTCACTTTTGGTGCTAGAAGTATTTTTTTAGCCACAGATTCATAACTTGCTACAGATAATGAGGCATACTCTAAAGAAATGCTGTTATTGTATCTCAAGCAATAAGATGTTTATTATCTTGCTTAAAAAAAAAGGAATGGAATTATTATATGTCCATATAATATTATGTTAATTAGCTCTTTTGGGGGGTGCGGGGGGATTTATAATGTTGTATAAAAAGGCAAGGCTAAAGTGATTAAATGAAAAATCTGGATAATTTGGCATTTTTTATTTCTGACTAATTGTCAGAATAATTAATGAATAACCACCATCTCAACTGTGAAGTGGAAGGGTGGTAGTATCATTTTATGTTGTAGTTAGTTATGTTACGTTATACTGTTGGATAACGTGGTGCTCTTCTCAAAGACAGAACAACATTCTGCCAAATTTGTTATAAAGTGTCTCAAAGAAATCATTGCTTTTTAAATCATTTTGGGGCAGAGTTGAAAAGCCGCCCTATTAGCCTGTCTCAGATACACCAGTTCTGTCTGGTGAAATTGAGTTATTCTGGCAATTATTAAATAGAAATATATTTGATAATACTAATCGACCTAAAACAGGTAACATTTAGCTTTAAAGTGAGAAAGTGAGAAAAAAAAAAGCTGTCCTTTTCAGTCAAAATACGTGAACATCTGTTTTCACCTGTATGTTGTTTACGTTTATAATACTGTGAAAACACATTCTGTCCCTGTTGATTGCCAGTAAACGCCTCTTGACTGCTGGTTATTTATCAGCAGTCGGTGTCATTGAGTGGTCCTACATTCGCTGTCATCACCCCTGAGGGCAGACAGCAGGGGTGTGTGTGCGGTAGAAAGTGTTGGGGTGAGTACCTCCACTGTGTGTCAAGGCATGTTGAGGAATGCAGCCACTTTTTAACTCGTAGCGCTTCCTCCAGGTAGCTGTCTTAGCTGTCAGTCTCTGTCTTTCAGAACCAATCATTGTGTCGTTCACTCCGCCCCCCCCCCCTCCCCCCCTCCCCCCCGCCGCTCTGTCTGTTTGCTTTTTTGACCCACCCCCGCCTCCTAAACATCAAAACTGTCAGTTTATTCTCCAGACATGTGTGGGGCATACGGAGCCGACAACTGAAGAGCGCTGAGGGTAACACATTCAACTTTGCGCTAATTTTGTGTGGGCGTGTGTTGCCTAATGACGAGGGGTTTTGCAGTAATGCCTACACATTTGTCTCGAGTGTATGCGTGGGTGCGGGTGCGGGTGTGTGTGAGTGTGTGTGTGTGTGTCAGCCGGCAGCAGTGTGGGAGGAATAGAAATTATGTGAGGGTTGGTGTAGCGGCAAAGACGAAGGAGGGAGGGCGTAAGGGGAGCGTGGGGGTGGGTTGAGGTAGGGAAGGGGAGACGATAGAGAGGGAAGAGGAGAAGGAGAGGGAGGGATGAGAGAGAGAGAGCGCACGGGAGGAAAGGGGAAATCTGGTGACAGTGACATTCGGTAGCCGTTTGGACATTTGAAAACCAGCACTTAGTCTCCCCTCTCTCATACACACACACACATATTAGGCAGCTAACGACAATGTTCACTTAAAAGATCTCTCACATGCGGTGCAGAGGATTACGCGTCTTCATGGAGCAGCAAACTTTTACTGAAATGCCTGCAGATCCAGTGAGTAAATGAGTTCAATGTTTGTGTTGAATTTCTTTGGCCATGTCTGTATCACTCTCTCTAAATATTTGTGTACATATATATGTAAGATTCAAGCTGTTTGACACAATCTTTACCATGTCCAACCATAGCAAATGATCCAAGTTTATCTCAAGATATCAATGTGTTTCAAATAATTTGAGTTTGTAACCTTTTATGTTACATGTATTAAAATATATATATATATATATATATATATATATATATATATATATATATATATATATATATATATATATATATATATATATATATATTTTAATATTTGTTGACCTGCATTTATTTTAGTTTAAAATGAACTGGATACACTAAAACTGTAGTTGAGAGGCCTGTCTCAGGAATGACAGGTCACATGACCCGTTTGAGCCAATCATTAGGCTCTTTCTGGCTCCTTTGACTTAAAGGGACACCTGTTGATTCCTCCATTTGATCTCTCCATCATTAAAGCTAATTGATTTGGCTGTGTGAATCTATTTGTGTCTCTTGTGTGTATGCATAAGGCTTTCATACACATTGTGCTAGTAAACTGGATAAAACGCAGCAATTGTTATTGATTCTAAATCCTTGGATTGACTGATTAATATAGAATGTGAAAGAATTGACTAGTGATTTGTTCTTAGTAGTTGTGGGTGAATGTGTAGTTGTTTGTGGAGGGTTGTTTTGACACTGTGGTGGTGAGCTGCTCAGGACATTATTTAACTGAACACATCAGTGAGAAAAGAGCATTCTCCCAGCCCCTTGACCCAACACACACACACACACATACACACACACAACCACAAGGGCACAGAAAACTCATTCATACCCTAAAATTATAAATAAAAAACACATTCAGGCACCTAAAGATAAGAACTGCACACAAGTTTATTCCTGTGTGTGTGATTGTTTATTCTCACTAAAGAGATTCGTGCGTGTTGTTCCTCGTGATATCCCCCCGGAGCAGAGCGCGTTAGGGAGGGAAAATCAGATGATGGATCAGGATCAGTGTCGCTCCTGTACGTAAAACTCCCCATGAGGCCAGGAGTCACATTTTGCATACTTCTGATTCAAAATAAATACAAATATTTTTGTTTAAACTTCTTACTAAACCTATATTAAAGATTTTACCACATCAGAATTGAGAAAACTTATTAGTCAGTATGTTTTATCTTTCTGGAGAAAATTTTTTATCGGTCTCATTCTGTTGATTTTAGATCTCATGTCTTAGTGTGGTGTTTGTGCTTGGCCTGAGTCATCATTATTTTAAAGAATCATCCTTTTTAATTTATTTGGCTAAGTTGTGACTCAATTGATGTCCAGCAGTTGCAAGGTCAGCGGTTTTGTCACCATTCTTCCAAACAGTGTTAATTCTGATTCACATAATGTCACAAATGAGTAAACTTGTTAAAACTGAACTTTTATCTACTATCACTTTTAGAACCATTCAAACCTAAATGAGTCATTTTGCTCAGTTTAAAAACAACTCCATAAAAAGTAACAAAACAATTTAACTAAATCATCGGTACCTCGCATATCGCTGCCCAATCACTATAGAGTAAATGTAACTAAAGCATTTTTTGTCCGTTCTAAGGAAGTTTAAAGGAAGTTTAAATTTCTTCAGGTATTAAAATTGTCTTCTCTTATCCACTCTTCAAAAATGATTAAGGCAAAAGAACATACCATTGAAGTAAGTCAGATATGTTGATCTCTAGAAGCTGGAAAATGCCTACAAGAATAAAAAAGGCTCCTGTCCAAACATGCCCACATGTGGAGTCAGAGCAGTAATTAAAAACGTTTGCATACAACCGCAACTGTGACAAATTTATCTTGGCACCACTGTGGCAATGTTGGCAGGGAAGATTAAAGAAATTCCCAGAGTAAGATTGTGCTACTATTCGAAAATGTTTCATTCCATAATCTCGTACATAAGATTTTGTCTAGAGATGCCATTAATGTGGATTGCTGTCTTTGTCAAAGTGTGGCTTTACAATGTAAAGCATTATGAAAAAAAAAAAAAAATCAAATTTTTAAAGTGTATATTCTTTACAAAGCTAAAAATGTTCCAGTTGCAGAAAAGAGATTTTAAGACCCTGTTAGACAAAAAGGATCCCATACAGAGGTAATTGGGCATCAAAAAGTACTACTACCCAGCTGTGCACAGCTTCTCTTTTCTTTTTGCCAAGCAAATCATGCAGTCATTATGCATAATAGTTGTTACATGTACTGTAGTTTTGTTTTTCCTTTGGCAGAATCTCTAATAAACCACTCCTGGTGAAACGCCCCACATATTTTTCTTTTTATTGGTTTTTGTAGTCATGTATATTATAATTAGATTTTATAGCTAGTGGTCTGTGCTTAGCAGCAGACACTCGTAAAATCATTAGTCTGGGAAATTGGCCTCTGAATACTTTTCTGCAAGCAGTTTAGAAGCGTAGTAAACTGAAAAAAATATACCTATAAATAAAAAGTTAAGGAATTTACTGAATTTATTGTTTATATTTATAACATGGATACGGCTAAGACGTTTTTCATTCTATATTTTGTATATTATTACATAGTCTCTGGCACTAGCATTAGGTTGATTTTAATATATAAATAGCCAACAAAAGGATTATGGATTTGAGTAGAGAAAATGTAACCGAATCTACAAAACTATGTGCTATAACATCAAATTCTGAAATTTGATTATTAGTTGTTTTTTTTAACTTTCAAACGGACACCGTTCTCAAGCTCAAGCTCTACGTTTAGTCACACATAATCAGTGTTTTAGAAGTGGTCTGTTTGATTCTGAAACTGCAAATAATCAAATGGCCAAATATTGTCTGGTGAGTTGTGTTTGAGACAAACTCCGTAAGATCAGAGAAGTGTGTTCACTCTCTGAACTCGTTTCTTCCTGTGAAGTATAAAATGTCCTGCGGAGAACTGGACGTTTTATACTGGTTCTTGCCACCTCAAGCAAAACAATAAATCTCTGCTCTTGTGGAGTGTGTGTTGCATGTGTGTTGCCCTTACTGACCCATTTCTCCTTTGGCACAACCTGTTGGCTCTGGTCCCCCATTTTGAGTTGACACAAACTGGTCTGCTAATCTTCCCAGAATTTGAAGACTATTTATCATTTCCAAATTTTACATATGCTTTTTCGAATAATTACTCTGCTAAATGGGGTTGACGGAACATATTATTGACTGCACGTTGCTCATTCAAAAAAAAAAAATGTTTTCTTAAAGGTTGTCCCAATGTGACTCAATGTTATGGGTCAATCAGATTCTAGGGCTTAGGGGAATATTTGGAAAACGGTGTGATTTTAAGGAAGTCAAGTGCTTAATTATGAAAATGTATACCTTCCTTGACATTTATGGTTTGAGTGTTTTGGCCAAATGTGGAATGTGTTGTACTCTGCCTGGTGTACTCTGTTTTATAATCAAGATGCCTGAAAACATAAAAAAAAAAAAATGACATAAAAAGAAACACCCAGTCATTCTTGCAAACAGTATGGGAACAGTAGCTGAATGCATTAGCCAAAACAATGAGAAAAAACTATGCTTTGGTGATAATTTTCCATTTCACAGCCTAACATTGTGAGGGCTGATGGAAGCTAACATTGTGAAGGAATAGCACAAGTATTACTGCTTTGCGTCTGACATCCATGTTACTTCTGTTCATGCACGCACAGACCTGATCTTATTACTTTCAAATAACAATGTGGAAGCTGTACTCAAACCAGATTCAGCCAACAAATTCAGTTAATCCACAGTCTAAAATAAACTAAGATTCACTGAAAAACAAGAACTGCAACTACAATATTGTTTACAGATTTATATATTATTAAAAAATATAAACCAGTTATACCTCAGTCTTATAAATACAGTTTTCAGCTGTGTTTGTCTTATTTTACCATGGTTTATTTTACATTGAAGATACAGTACATTATAATTCATGTTAGTATGTAAACTTGACACAGTCTATGGTGGATGGTCTTAATAAATACCTGAAAACATTGAAAGACGTTCTGTACTTAAGTTTATTTTATTTTGTATTGCACTTTGAAGCCTTTGTGGGCAGAAATAGCCCAAATATATCTCACACTAATTCTTTCAGTCTATTTGCATTATTATCTCAATAAACTTGAAAACTTCATTCACCAGATCTTTTATCTATCTGTTAAAATATTCTGCATGTGATTGAAAAAAACAACAACTATCCTTTAGCAGCTCTGATTCAAATTTTTTTTTTATTGCAATTAAAAAATTAATTAGCTGAAAACCTTCTAAATATCAATTTTAGCTTTTCTTCTTCTTCTTTTTCTATTACAGGGTTTTAAACTCTGATCCACAAGCACCAACGTCCAACAACATTTTTGATGTCATTGCCTCCACCTACCTGAATGAAATGCTTGAATTACCTCCTCAGCATGTCTTGAGGTTCTGTGGAAGCACTTTAATGACCCAATCATTTGATTCAGATCTGTTAAAGCAGGTAATCATTGGCCCTAGAGGACAGTGGTTTCACCACCATGCTCTTTTCAAGCCGATGTTCCACTTTAGTAGCAACAGCAGGGGGCAGTGTTCGGTTTTACTGTGTCTTATACAGACATAAGAAATAGGAGGTTGACTATCCACCTCTGCGGTGAAAAATGTTTCTTCAATTATATTTGAAGAAACCAAAAGAAAATGTCTCAGTTTCAGATTTTTTTTCTTATAAATGCTGATTTCTCCACTATTGTCACAAAGTCTCTGTGGTATTTAGAGCACTACAGTTTAGGTTTTGCTGCTGCGTTATTTTAAAGTGTGGTATTTTCTACATGGTTCCTCTTTTATAGGCAGTAAGTTTAAATTATTTTGAATTTTTTTCATGAATACCTGTGTTCCTTGTTGTAAAATTGATAATTAGAAACAATAAAAGTATTAGCTTGGTATACAAAGATGCTCTAAACCCTGACAGGTTAAAGAATACTGATATCTGACTTAACATTTGTTTAATAAAATGTTTTTGAGAAATTTACAAAACTGGAAATTTAGGTCAGGTGTACGACAGTATAAGGTAACAACTTGTACTATGCATTCAAAGTGTGTTTCTCTGTTTTCAGGGGATGGTAGCAAATCCAGACCAAACACAGATGTTTTATTTTTTATAAATGTTTCCTTTTTTGTGTTGTACTGGTTTGCTTGAAGTCCATGATATATTAGACATTCACACAACATTAAGACCTCTTTGGTTTAATGACACTAGATGAACTGAACTCTTTGTTTGTCTCTCATCCCCTTTACGTACCATCATTTCAGCTAATCCTGTTTACACTTCTCATAAGTTGTGTGACATTGTACCCTTTCTTATGATTTTCTACACTGACAAATGTGTGTTGGTGTTAGTTTGAGCTCGTGTAATTACAGTATTCATCACGATTCTCCTAAGTCTATTGCTCACACACCAAAAGGTGTGAGCAATCAGTTTTCTGAAAATTTTTTAGCTGTGTGGCTTTCTCATCTTCTGTGGTGATTTCGGGTGTGCAGGCTGAGCTGAACCAGCTCTGACATACTGAGTATCAAGGCTCCACTGGACTTTCCCTTTAAGAACAGCAGCTCCTGCTAATTAGTGCTTTGGCAGCTGCTTTCGCCTTAGTTTTTGTGTGTGTGTGTGCATATTGGTTGTCGGAGGGGAGCCGAGTGCTGGAACCATCCCTGATGTTGCTATGATACGGGGAACGTGAAAGGCTAGCATTAACTTTAGCAACAATATGGCTCAGCATTTGAAATACCTCAAGCTCTGATGGGGTTTTTGGTGGTAAAAAGAAGGCAAAAAATATCAGTTAATTTCTGCAATTTGTCCTTAAAATTACTGAAATTATTAGAATAAATTGTTAATGAGATCATATTTAAGGTTTTTTTTTTCATTCATTTCCTAATTATTTATTGAGACCAGATCTGAACTTTGTAACATCCGCCATTTAAAGGCCTGTCTGTTTGGCTCAGAGGCTCAGAGAGTGACCCTGAGTGGAGGCTCTAGTACTTGGCATGTGGGTACACTTCCCAGAAAAATAAGATTTCACCAGACACTTCAAAGGAATCTTTTGCATCAATACACGCTAGAACCGAAAATTTTGACTTGTCTACTTGCAACTTCAGGATAGTTGACCTGGCACTACAAAATCACGGCAAGGGGAAAACATGACGGATTCACAAAACCGAAAATAAAAAAATGGCTGCTGAAAGGTGATTTTATTTTTCTGTCCTTCATGGGCTTTTCTTTAATTGGCTCCCTGCCTCTGCTGAAGAAAAGCATCACCATAGCAGGATGCTGTCATCCTCATGTTTCACAGCAGGAAGTTTCCCAGAGTTTTGTGCTATGTTCACCTACAAAACCAAATAGCACTAAAATGATGGACAGATTTTCTCACCTGATCTATGGGGTCTCTGCAGAGAAGCCTCTTGGCTGCTTCTCTGATTAATGATCTCCCTGCCTGACGCTTGACTTAATTAATTTGAATTTTAATGTATCAGAGTAATGGAGGGTGAATCCAAATCCAAGCCACACTTTCTAGGTTTTATTGGTAACACATTTTAAAGTTTTCTAGTAAGCCTGTTGCAATAAATCAATTAAAAAAAGTTTGATAATTTCCATGTGCATGATTGTTTGATTTTTCTCGTCTCTCTCTTTCTACCAAAGACTGGATGACAAAAGGCTTCAGTCTGGTCCTTCAGTCTCAATTAGCCCCTTTTTTGAGAGTAATTTTGTTTACAGGAACTTCAGTATCCATTTTATTTGTCGATCCATGTATATTTATTTATTCATTTATTCATTTATTTTGGATTTTTTTAAATGTCTTCAAGTTCCAGTGTTAAATGTTGATTAGAAATTGGAAATTAAAGTTTATTGGTCTTTGAGGAGGTGCACTTGTATTATTATGCCATTACCATTAAATTACTTGAAAATATTCTCAAAACAACATTTGTGCTTTTTATATGTAAAAACAAAAACTCTTTTTTTTTTTTTTTTTCCCCAAATTTTTCTAAATTCTTCTTCCTTTTTACCTAGAAATTTGTGGGGGCTAGACATGAGCTTGAGGCTGTACGCACCACTTCAGTCTTTGTGTGTATGTTCTGAAGTGTGGTGCCGTGTCCTGTGAAGTGCCTTTGTTTGCTTTGGTTGACCTTTAGCAAAACCTCCTGAATTAATTTCCATTAAGCTGTCCTCTCGTCTCTTGATGATTTTCTCAGAAACGAGTCATATTTCTATATTTTTTATTTCACAATAATAGTAAAATTCTACACGTAGTTGAAAATGATCTTACCTGAACACATTTTCATGTGATTTAAAGTGGGAGGTAGAGGAGATGGGTGGAGAAGGAAAAACCGTGCTGCCGTGTGATTGGCAGGCTGACCTTTGTTCCCTCCCCTTCTTGTGCCCGATGGGGGCGTTTCACTATGGAAACTGAGCCCTTCGTGTGTGTGTGTGTGTGTGTGTGCCTCCACCGGAGAATGGAACTTGTCAGCTCAGTGTGTGAAGGAGTATGTGTGTGAGTGAAACAGACGGAAACAACCGATCTAATTAGACAAATTAAACATCGGTGATTTACAGCCCGTTTATTTTAAACAGCTTCTGCTGATTAGTTAAGCAGTTCTGAGGGCACAGTGGCACTGAGGCATGTCTCCATCCATGCTGGTCGTCTGCCCGGGCTTCCTGTTGTAGATTCCTCCTGAAGACGCTCCGTCTGTGCAAGTGTGGCTCACATATGTAAACTGAACAGTCGGTGGGTTTCCTCCTCTTTGAGAGGAGAACAGGATGAGCCTGAGGAAGAGGCTCTCCTTCAAGCGCGTCTGGAACTTTAATACAGTGAGTACTTCACGTACAAACCCAGAGCGTGAGAAAGTGCTTAACTTGTTATCCTTTTTTGTCAGTGTTGCTTCAAGTAGACAAGTAAATCTAAACTAAAACGTTGCTTCTTTGCTATAGTAAAGTTTAGTCTGTTTCGTGGGAAGTTAATAGGAAACTACAAAAATGTCTCGCTCTGCATGTCAGTGTTACTCTGTTGACTGTGCGTGAGAAAGAAGGGGACAAATGCACAAAACTGGGAACTATTTACTACTGCAAAGTGTAGGAGATGCAAAGAAAGGGAATTCCACTGACTTCATCCTGAGGAGAGGGAAAAAAAGAAAAAAACCAGTAATGGATTCTTTGGGTGGAAATGAACTGAGGTTCTTCTATTGTTTTTTGAGAAAATTGATGCGGTGGTGTGAGGTGGGTCAAGAGATTCATTTCAAAGGTAAAATGAGGCTAAAAGAGAGGCAAACACAACTTTGCTCCAGGCACTTTTTGTCTTTCTCTTCAAGCCAGATGTTTTCTGCAACAGAGAAACTGAGAAGAGAAACCAAGGCAAAGAAAGTGGGAGCTACTTTTTTCCTTCCTGCGAAGGCTTCTCTTTTATATGTGTGTTTAACCCTGCGGAGCAAACAACTTTAAGACAATGGAAAGACGGTTTGAGTGACTCATTTTTAGTACATTTCCTCTCATCCAGAATGTTGTCTGTCAGCTATAAGCCGTTCAGGCAGATGTGCTCGATCAGATTTACTTTGTGTTTACATCTCGTTTGCTGCTCTGTCTGTTTTAGGCACCAGCCCAAGTATAACAGACATTTCTCACTGGCTCAGACTCTGAGTCACATCTCCTGTGTGTCTCTGTTGTAGGGAAAAACCATTATCTGAATTCCTCCCTGTCAATGAGGGTAGGTATCGATTTGGGAGCTGCGGGGATTTCTGGGCTCACCCCAGTCTTTCATAGAGAATGTCACCGTTTAGGAACTATTGATGTTTCTACTGCTCTTCCTGTCTGGCACGTTTCATGTATTAACACCTGAGCCATCTCATTCGTCTCAATTTTGATTATCAGAACCAAATCCTCTTTTCCATGCCACCGTTTCCGTGTCGAGGCGTTCTGAAGCCGAGCAGCTTTACCGTTGCCAGTCTTGGCAGGATGACTCCAGCCTTCTCAATGGCAGCCACTATTCCACCTCATATTCAAAAGTAAACACACAGGCACACACTCGCTCAGACCGTTGGTCCTCCAGCTTCCTCCTCTGCTGGAAGTGTGTGTGGGAATCAGTGTGTTACCTTTTAGGGACTGTGTGTGCAAGCTATTTATTGGGTTATAGGCGTGGCCTCCTTGCAGTGATGCCGCTGTTTACAGACTTTTAAGATATGTTGATGCTCTTTCACATTTCAATCATCTTTCACTGGAGCAGTTCAATCTGGGAAAAGCTCATGCCTTACCAAAGGTGGCAGCTCAGAGAGGTGTTGGAGCCAGGAATAAGCTCCTGTGGTGCAAACAGTGTTGTCTTTGTGTGCGTGGGTGCGTGTGTGTGTGTGTGTGTGTGTGTGTATATAAGTTGTTTTATCTATCACAGTCTCCAACACCGATAGACATTTCTGTTTTCTCTGTGGAGTGTTCAAGCTCCCTCATTGTCTCATCCCCTAAAACAGACTGTCCTTTTCCATCATCCACCAAAACGAGGCATGTTCTGGAAACTCAAGATTGTTTAACAATGGCTTTAAACTATTAATATTATGGTAGCTGTCAGAGTAACGGATGTGAGATGTACTCATGTTTTCTAAACCTGGTGTTTAAGCTGCATGACTATATATAACTTCCTATAATGAAGGAGATGTGCACACAAGGACCAACCACTCGCTGCAAATTTCAGCACCAAACCTGAGTTGAACAGGCCACGCTTATGGCTTAATGGGATAATTTTATGACTAGACAATTGGAAACAACAGGAACATGTAATCAAATAGGATTTAACTCGTAGAAAGAAAAACAGTTCCTTTCCTTTTTAGGACACACAAACTATAGTGTGTAACAGATAAACAGTATGACCAGGCACATAGATTTAGCGTTGATATTGATTTTTTGTTTATGTGAACTTAACATTATAATTCAGGGTCTAGAGGTAAGGTTTTGTTCAAGTTTAAATGTAGTCATTATCTTTTCTGCAGTATCTAGCGCTCTTGGTTTCTTCTCTTAGTATTTATTCAGATTAGTTGGAAGCTAAAACTACCAGCCAATACACATCATGACTAAAGATGAACTTCTGTATTACAACTATAAACTATAAAGCATATTGGTTTTTGCTTATTTGTGGATCATTAACCTTTTCTTGATCTTTTGTTATTACTTTTTATTACATTTTCTAGCATAATTTTGGTCTGATAAAAAAATAATTTTAATTTTTTAAAATAAATTGTAGATATCCTAATTTGATCTCACCAGAATCAACTTGAACATCAACATGTGAAGAATATGTGTAAATAAACAAGTGTATTGTTGACACAGCATCACCACAGGTGAGGCGCAGTACTGGGTTATAGGCGTGGCCTATAACTGCCTCAACCCAGATTTCTTTCATGCATTTCAACAGGCATTGTGTTAATTCAGAGACTTTGACCGTAAAACTGTTGATATCACCAATAAAAAAGCTAATTTATGAAAAATTAAGTGGAGGTCTCATCATTTTAGCATCTATTTAACTTCTGATGCACCTATTTTACGTTTCATATTTAAACTTCCCCTGAACATGTCACTGCAGCCAGTCAATCAGTTATAAAGATTAGAGGGCAATTACTTTCTTTCCCCCTCCTAAATTAGAGATTTATCTGTCAGTTGCATTTTATAGTTACTCCAGTTAACTTTATTTGACAACAGCCATTTGAACCTCCTCACTGAGGAACAAATGAAGCGTTATCATATTCTATGAAGGCATCCGACACTGCAGCCAAGTTTGAATCCACAAAATTGGTTTCCAGACACATTCTGATTTTGTACCAAGAAAACCTTCATCTCATTAGCAAAGAGTTCTTTGTAGATTTTCAACTTCAATCAGACTCTACTGACAACGCCTTTAGCATATGAACAAGCAAGTGGCATCTGGTATCTGTGGAAACACAACAACTTGACTTTAAGACTATAACTGCTCTTCATTTTAAGTAGTATTCTAGACTTACTGAAATGCTCATATCAGCTGATATGTAGGTTTTTTTTTTCTGTTTTATCACCGATGTGCTAGAAAGAGATGCATTTCTATTGGTGTTATTTTACATCTATATACCTCACTTTAAATGTAGGTCTTGAGGAGAGGCATTTGAAGAGGGAATGTCTGGAAAACCCCAGTTATTCTCTTTGGGTTGTCAGGAATGACCAGGACCTGCCAAAAGAGGAGTGACTGAGAAAACACAGTCACTCCAGCCTGTGTTTCACAGGAATGGTTAGAAGGAAGCCATGGTAATGTGAGATGGAGAAAGGAAGAAAAAGCGAGATTATTGGAGACGGAGGGGAGGCAGGGGAGGGGTAAATACAAAAAATGGGGATGAGGGAAAATACCATGCAAGGGAATTGGATGATGAAAGTCGAGAAGAGCAGACTTAAGGTCTCAACCTGGGGCCAAACTTTCCCAACATACGGTCCGTCTGGAAGTGATCACTGTTAAAAAATGAATACGCACACATAGAAACAGACCCCACATACAAAAAATTCACAACTTTACCAGATGTCAGGCATATGATTCAGTAGTTTAGCCCACAGAGAACTCCTCACTCACTCTAATGATGCACAGAGGCTGATTTTTGGTGAGATGTGAGAAATGTGAGGTTAGATCAGTGAAAAGAGCAGTTTACACACTTCTGCCCCTGTTATTAAGCTGTTCCTCTCTGTTCATTCAACCACACTGACGTCCTGTTCAGACACATCGGATCTTTTTCACCTGCAGGGACACACGAATGTCTAATCCCTCTGATCAAACCGTGCCATCTGGGACAGTCAGAGTAGCTCAAGACAAGATCTGGACAGTATGTATATGAGCCAAAGCAGCACATATGCTGCACCAAGAGGTCAAATATAATGAGACTTGCTTTAGTCAGTTATTCCAGGGAGAGATCTGATAAATAGCAAAAATATAACTTAATTTACAGTGATATTACAAAGAATTCCCAGATTACAACTCATTGGCAACTAAAGACTAGTTTTGCAGTTATTTTCAAATCTGAGCTTTTTTGACCCACATTTTGGCCTAATGCAGTCATGAGGAACTCTGCCGACTCGTTTGAAACCCTCCATGAGGAAAATAAGTCAGGTTTTGTTTTCTGAAAAGTCTGGTTGTTCACAAAGGGCTGTCTCCATGTACATTAATGGAAAGTTGAGTAGAAGGAAAAACACACAGAGCAATAGCTGTTCATTGTGTTTTATGAATCTATGTAATATACGTTTCACATTTTTAAACGGAATTACCGGCACTGGCTTAAAATAATTTTTTAGTAATAATCTAAATCAAATTCCCACAGGACATGGCTGGCTCCATTGCCAATTAAAGAAAAGCCAGACACAGCATAAGAGAAAGGCTCACCCTTGACAGAGCTGCTTATTTTAAAAAGTTTTGTCTTGTGTAGACAAAACTTTTGTCTACACAAAACTCGTTGTTTGAGTTCAGGAGGCTCTTTGTTCGTTGGTGAGTCATGGGTATTCATTAACTAAGGGAGTCCTAATGCTGAATGTAAACTCAGATTTCCACCTGATTGTATCAGTGAACAGACAGTGATGCAAGCAGTTTGAGTTTTGGTTTGTTTCTTGTATGCTGTGAAATTTACGGAGTTTTGAGTTCAGTCTATTTATTATCGAATATAAGAAATAAAGAGGAAAAACACGATTCCCTAGAAATGAAGTTGCAGCATTTCTCATGACTAGCTGTGAAAAATACTCTAGAAATATCTTTTTATTCACAAGACTCCCACATGTCTGTGCAGGGTAATAAACTCATTGGAAGTCAATATCTTGATAGCTGGAATGCTTTCATCTCCCCTGCTGATATTAGTTTAGCATTTTCTACTATTTACATCTGTTTTTCCTCCATCGCCCCACATATTCTCAATGGCAGACAGTCCTGTCTCGGACAGCTCCCCACCTCTCCTGTCCTGTCTTGCTCATGTCTGTCGTTTTATATATTTATCCATTACTTTGTCTGAGTCACAGGGGTTTTCATTGTTCCACAGTTAGCTTCGTTACTGATGTCTGTGCTGAATTACCTCATCCCAGCTGAGCATGTCTGAGATACAAATCTGTGCTGCATGTATGGTTTGTGTTTCTGTGTTCTGGTTTTAGTTGAGGAAACTCTGGATTTTGTCTAGCAGAAGTTTTGCTTTCTTGTGTTGTTTTTGTTATTATGTGGTGTGTCAATAAAGTAGCAAAAATGTCATTCCAGAAATTTCCCAGACTTTCTCAAAATTAAAGGGCTGTGAGGGAGCCTATAACCGTGGCGCAAGAGGTGGGTTGCACCCTGCACAGCTCTCCAGTCCGTCACTGAGATAGACTGGTTTGTGACTAGCAAAAAAAAAATCAGATCACAGTTTTTTTTGTTGTTTTTTTTTTTTACATTAGTTTACTCAGTTTTCCTATTTCACAATATAACTTTTAAATTAGGAACATGTGGAATAACACCCTGAAGCGAAAACCAAGTTGAATGGTCTTTAGATTCAGTTAGGAGTCCACCAGCTGTACATCCTCACTTGTCAAAGTTTATTCACTATATCGTCCAAATACTCTCCAAATCTGTCAAATCGTGAAGAAATCTTTTTTCAATGAAACCCATATGAAACGCCACAAATTTTCATCACAAGCATTCGTCCAAAACTTTGGTTTTGACCTTCTCAAAAACATTGATTCATTCTTGAGTCATTAAGTCGTTTTTTTGTTCATTTTAACAGATGCTTTGATTCACTATTCCGAAAATAAAATCCTGTGTAGGTTTTCTAGCAGACACCTGAAGTTTTGGGTCAATGGTAACTTTCATTTGGAACAAATAATTATATCCTCTTGGAAAATAAACAGAGTTCAGTCTAGGTAAAAGAGCCCCCAAATCCTTTTCACCATAACATTTCACAAAGGTCACAGTGTGCTTTTGATAATTTGTATTGTTGCTCATGTGCCAAACATACCATCTGGAATTGTGGCCCAAATATTTACCTCCCACAGAGTTTTGGGAAATTTTAGCCAGGCATAGATGTTTACTTTGGACAAAAATATGTCAGCCTATTCCTTTGTCCAGACATTCAGAGAAGACAGCCGATTGTTGTCACATGGAGAACACAAACGCTTGCCAGAATTGTCTCCAGCCCCACAGTGTTGCACGTCTCTTGTTTAGAGTCATCTTTTGGTAATGTTGTCCCACCTGGACATCTGATCTTTATTATAGGTTTATAAGAGTCATGTAATTGATGGCTGATATGAAGTCAGGAGGACTGAATGCTAAATTTGCATACAAAATTGCTTCAACAAGGTAATAACTTATGAGTACCTATTTGTATCTAGGTTATTGCAACTTTTGGACTTTTTTTCACAGAAAGATTATTTATTTTTTGTTCAACTGAATTCTGCAGGCTATGCGTCACTTGTAAAGTTGAAAAATATATATAATGATCTTTTACATGACAAGAACCTTTAATCCGGTTGTGCGTACTTCCACTACATATTATAGTTTTTAGTCCAGAGAACATCTTGTAATGTTTTAACAATTTTGACAGCTTGTGTCAAGCATAATTAACATTTAATAAACATACAATATGTCTCAAATTGTTTGACGGGACTCAATATCCATATATTCTCAGATACAATAGGACACTATTGTTTTTGTTGAAGGGATAGAGAATGTTTTCCTCACACCATTGCAAGCAGAGAAGATGCTGTAAACTGTTTTAATTAGCTTAGAAAAAAGAATGTTTTTTGAAGTTCCAAGAAAAGCTCTGGAAAAAATTAAGAAACCACTGAACATTTTTTTTCTGTTATCAGCAGATGTAAGTGTGTGACAGTCATTGCATTCCAGGGTGAATCCATCACCCATCACTAAATGCTTAAAGAAGACTGGTTAGTTGAATCCAAAAGCAATGTGCAAGACTGGTGGAGAGCAAGTCGAGATGCATGAAAGCTGTGAAAGAAGAGCAGGATTATTCCAACAAATACTCATTTCTGAAATCTTTCTAAGCTTAAACACTTGTTTCATGTTCTGTAAAGTTATTTATGTGTTTGCTTTATTGGAAGTTTAATAACAATTGTTTGACTGAAGAGCGCAAACATATGGTTGAATGTTAACTTACCTTTATCATTGGTAACTAGGTATCTAGTAGCTGCTGCAGGCTTTTTGTTTCCTTCTCTCTGCAGTGAAGACAAAACCATGTTCAAAAACTCTTTGTTGTGCCTTTACTAAGTTCAAACTCTTTTGGTTCTGCATACAAGGATTTCTATGAAGTCAATTAAATAGGGGGTTGACAACACAGATAGCAACAAAAAAATATTTGTAATATTAACATGTTTTACCAATATATTTTTGTTTAGTTCGATTGGTGAGGAGGCTTGTTGTAGATGATGCCATTATCGCTCAACTGTCTGTTTGCTGTCCTATGATTTGCATACTAATTGTCTTTCATAGGTTATTGCTTAAGTGCAACCAGCTCCACTTTATACAAAGAATCTAAATGTTGCTTTGGTGTATATTACTCTCTATTTAAGCTCCTTTGAGTTGAAATGAGATGTCAGATATGTAGACAAACATTTCACCTTTCCGTAAAATTGAGGGCATGCCTCCGTTTTTACCTTTTTCAAAGCAAAGCACACAGTAAGCCCCTCCCACTCAGCAAGGAAGTTTCCCTGCAGAGCAAGCGCAGCCTGTTTAGGCGACTCCACCCACCTTGAATACAATAAGAGTGGGCACTAACTTGTTATGGAGTGAAAATGTGTACGATGACGGGACCTGGCCTGTAACAGCCTCCATGTGGCTGAAAGTGCATGTCCAGGCAGCTGCCTCATGGCCCTCACAGACTGTGGGAGCCTGGATAAATGTGTGTTAGCTCTGGGCCAAGGAACAATCCTAACCCATGTCTCTGTGTTTCTCTTTTCAGTCCGCTGCAGTCTCTGATGGAGGTGAGTACATGAGTCTTTTAAACATTTAACACCAGCCTGAATGCTTTCTTATTATATTTTGAATCTCAGCAGTGAATTTACAACTGGGTTATGACAAATGACCAACTTTAGAGTATTATGTTTAGCCACTTAAACACTTCTGTACTAAGAGGAATAAATCTTACCTTTAGATGTCTTTCTGTGTACTTTTGCTGCTAAACTTCTTATTGTTTCTAAAGTCATTTGAGTCCTTTTAGTGTGCTGGGAACTTCCTTATTCTTCCTGTTGCCATTTTTCCCTCTCAGTACTGTAGTTCTTAAAGAATAGTGGATGTTCCAATCTGACTAAAGACGTGAGTTACCGCTGTTGTTCCTAGTGGTTTCAAATCACACCTACAAGTGACTTTGTGTGATTTGGTTTCATATCCAAACGGATCAAATTTAGTAGTACTCTACATCTTAAATAGTAAAACATATTTGGGTAAAACAGATTCGGGTAGAATCTGGTTCAACCTGCTCAGCTCCTTCCCCACCTCTGTCTGTGCTTCAACAGCTGCAATCAATGCACAGTCTCATATGTGTCAGCACATTAACTGTGTGGAGATATGCAGCAAAACGTTGTGAGCTTAAATCAGTTGCTCCTTCCCAGCAAAAGATGAAATTCACTTCTATGCTGGTTTTGTGAGATTAATTCAGAAACAAGCTAATTTGTTGTGTTTAGTTGAACTCTGAGAGGATGTTGGTGCTTTCGCGTTCCTCGTAATATAACAATTTCACCCTTTAGCTATTTCAAAAACCTTTGCACTTTTAGTAGTTTTGCATCGGACATTTCCAAGTACAAATTGGAGCCATCTTCCACAGGACGTTTTACACCATTTTGGATTAATTTGGATTTGCCAGGGGAATGTTTTATACTCACTTTGAACTATCCAACGTACTTTACTACATTCTGCTCATAGAGAAACCGAAGGAAATTTGGTTAGAGGAGTTCTATAAATAATGTCCACCAACAAGAGGTCACTCTAGGTTATCTTGCTTTCAATTGGTCATATTTAATTAGCCTAAATAGAGATCAGAAGCTCAACTAATGGAAAAAGTTAAAAATAAAGTTTTTGGAAAATTTTACAGAATGCAATTCGATTATACATGAAAAATGACATGTTGACCTTTTCATGATTTTTCATCCCTGGAACATATCATAATGAGACTAACACAAATGTAATATGTGTTCCTAATGCTTTCTGCATTGACACATAAAACTACCAAGAAAATTGAGGTGATATAGATTTGTTCTGTTTATTCAGGTGTAAAATTATAGAAGGATGGAAACCAAACGGTGTTTGGGTATGAATTTACCACTTTACAAATGGATTTACTTGATCCAGAACCAAGTAAATCCATTTTACTTGGCTCTGGAAATAAAATGGATGTGCTGTGTCACAACATGTTTTTCTTGCCAAGTTGTTGCATGTTGCAATGATACATTCTGATGGGATTTTAGCACCCCAGAAATGTACAAATAAGCCTTAACTGAGGGCAGAAGTGTGAGAAGTGGTAGAGAAAAGGTTTTGAAGCAGTTTGTAGCTGACGCTCAGTTTTAATGTAGAAAAGTTTAGGATCTTGTTTCCTCTGTAACTAAGACCAGTGAATCACTGTTTTGTGATTTATGAGCAAAGTTAAACCCATTCTGTGCTAGTGTGTGAGAGATACACAGCATAAAGATTGTAATGTTCATGGAAAAAACTATTTTCCTTAACATCAATTGGTCTGTTCCTTAAATTTATTTTGAGAAAAACAGAGTTTTTAGCTTGCATTATCATCATCAAGCTAAAGAAAGCTGTAAGAAAATCCAAAAAGGGGTTACAACATGAGGAACATAATTAGCAATATTTTTTTCTTTCTTGAAATTCATTCTAACAGACATTGTCAATGCATTAACAGCAGAAACTAGTTATTAAACTTATTATTATTTGTAAAATTTTTAAATAAATATTATTTTTGCTGTGTTCAGTTTTACCTACTTCACAGGTATGATGTACTTGGTGTTAATATATTTAGAAATGCTGTGGTGGTGCAGGGGGTTAACACGCCCCACGTTTTAGTCCCCGACGTGGACGTCGCGGGTTCGACTCCCAGTCCCGGCGGCCTTTGCCGCATGTCTCCTCGCCCTCTTTCCTGTCTGCCCACTGTCGCGAAAAATACGGGCCACTAGTGCCGCAAAAACTCTTTGGAGAAAAAAAATGGAAAAAAATAAATAAAAATACGATCCATAGACTTTCACCACCATTCAGTCCTTGCTAGTATTTCTTCCTTACAAAACGTGACCCCCTATCGTCCTGTGAGCTTTTCATGCTCTCACACCTTGGGTGTCTGCTCTGTGTTGATAAGATCTAAATTGAATTTGTTGTTTTTTTACACCACTTGGTACTCTAGTTGTCATTAATGCTCTTCAACAGTAGCACACTAAGTATGTGCAGAATCAACACAGTAGAGCGCAGAATGGATCTGTTCTGTAAAGTGTGACATCGTTAGAGAGAAGAGAGAGGATGGTTCCCCTGTGGGACGCCCGAGTTCTTCACTATAAGATACGAATGGTGGTAAATGTGGTCTGTATGCCAGATAGTCAGTAATCCATACATGTGTGAATAACCCATCCTGAATATACCTTCAGCAGTCTAGCCTGAAATGTGTTGACACCACATTTTAGTATTTTATTGTCTTTATTGTATTTTTTTTCCTGTTATATCTGCAGTTTTCTGCTATGAATCCTCTAAACAGTTGCATTTGAAAAGGTTAATCATAGAATCATCACAAAGTATAAATGGCAGCATTTTATTCTGTGTGCGTGCGTGTGTGTGTGCGTGTGTGTGTGCGTGTGTGTGTGCGTGTGTGTGTAGTAGTGTTGGGGTTCAGGCTTCATTAGTCTCAGTAGTGGCCTTCCTTTAACGAGCCCTTCATCAATGCTGTGCTTCAAGTGTGTGTGTTTCTGTGACGTGAGTTTGTGTTTGTGCTTTAGTGTCCCCTCCCTCGGCTCTGAATTATTTACCATCTCGAGGCCTGCGTGCACTTGGATCACTTACCTAGCTGGAAGCTAGTGCCTGTGTGTTGGTGTGCATGCAGGTGTGTGTGCATTCTGCGACCCAACTCTCTCTGTGGTTCCTCAGGTTGTCATCCAGGTTGCTAACCAACGGCCGCGTCTGCTTCTGCACCTTTTTCTCTTTCCCCCTCTTTCCAGTCTCTTCCTCCCTGTGATGTCAGCTGTTTGTGCCCTTAATTGGACTATTTGTTCAGGCTGGAGTGTTTGAGGTTTTGAGGGGGGTGAGAGAGAGGGACCCTGGTAGGGTGATTATGGATGGAGGGGTTTGGTTACCCCAAAGGATTCGATACTTGCCCCGCTGGCACCACACAGGCTCCTACCAGCTCTACCCAGGTGAGGAGACCGCAGGAGTTTTCATAGATTGTATTCCGGCTGGAGAAAAATGTAGAGCGCAAGAAAGAGCAATAAAACTTACTGAATGGTGGAGACTGTGGTATTGAATAGCTTAGTTTCTATACTGATTGAGGTTTTAGAGGAATGCTAATTCTGCGGCTGATGATAAAATATTGCGCTTTTTCTTTATTTCTCTTAGTGTGTACTGCACAGTTAGCATTTTGGCTAATCACTCCATTTATTACAACAGAAAACCATTTAAGGTTGCACTATTAAAAGTGTAGACTGTAATTTAAGACAGGAAAATATTTGTTTACCTTTTGTGTGCTGACTTTACCTACTTCCCTGTCTGTTAAACAGAGCTGGCTTAAATTCTGGATTTAAGAAATATGCTAAACAATTTCTTCTGTGAGTCTCATGGCAAAAAAACAAACAAAAAAAACATCTGTTGCTAAGGTTTTCAGACCTCTTGAAATATTTTACAACTTTTCAAATTACATTCACAAAAGGTAATGTAATATTTCTTTTGGGATTTTATGTGATAGACTAACACAAAGCAGTGTGGATTTAAAAGAAACAGGTAGAAGAAGACTGTGCTCTGCTAAGACGATTGTGAAATTGAACATTTTTGCCAATATGAAAAATGAGTGGTGAAAAAAATAACACACTGTGGAAATATCAGCCTAACAAGATGTTATAACCTGCTTTATAAAGCCGCTGCTTAGTGTATTTTTAGTTAGATTTTTTTGAGAGAACTTTGTTTTATCAGTCTGTCTCTGATATGTGCATTGGGGTCTGTGACGCTGAACAGAGCGCTTGGTTTAGACAGCACAGACAGGTTTACACAGATTAATGTTTTCTCCTTATATACAGCGATAAATATTCATTAATATTTAGCAGAAGCCTCAGGAGCTTATTTTAATCTGCCCTTGAACAGAACTTTGCTGTGAAATGTGTGGATAAAAACAGAAAAATTGCAAACAATTTTAAAGATCCGGTGTGAAAACTGTCACTGATAAATAGTAATAAATTTAAAAAAGTAAGAAATGAAGTGCAACAGCAGAAGTCACATTGAAAGTGTCCACCGATCGCCCGGATTGGAGGGTTTTAGCCAGAGAGGACTTTAGCTGTGGGTACAATCCTCCTCTTTCACATATTTTAAAAAAATATTTATTTACGGCATCTGCGTTGGTCAGAGCACCTGACTGCCGCTGTCCTCCCTGTGGCTGTTCTCCCTTTGGTTTTATCTCAATATAGCAGGCCACTTTCTGTTAGTCTGGCCTGCAGCTCATTGCTGGTTATTCTCAGCTCCTCTCCTTGCCTCCTGATTGTGACGATTGGATGAATTATGCTTATGTCCACTAGGTGGCAATCATGAGTTTATTTGAATGAATAAATGCAAAGAATAGGACGGCAGAAGGGGAGAGTTTTTGTGGCATACCTGTGAGAAACCTGTGTGAAGATGAAAAGATACTTTAATAAAAGTGTCTGCGCTAAACAAGACGCCTGGTTAGTATCAAACAGGAATATAACACTGATCAGAGCTAAATGGTAGGAACACAGGCACAACGCAGCAGAGTAGTGGGAAAAACAAGCAATTCTTGGATTGACCAAGACTTTTCCAAGAATTATAAAGCATGGATTGATTCAGAAAGCCTATTAGATTGTATGTTACAAGGGTTTTTAGAATTACAGCTTGTTTTTAGAAACAGAGTCAGCTTCATTGGCCAGGATTGTGGGCACTGATAAGGTTCAAGTGCCCACAGCATATAGACATTAGGTATAATTATATAAACCGGTTGAAGGATATAAAGAGTTATTAAAGTTATTGTGAATAAGTAGCTTGGTTTTAACCAATTGGACTTCTGAAAGTGCTGTATCTAGGTGTTTTGTTGCAAAAGGAAAACCCAGGAGCAGAAGATGGTCTCCCAGGGCAGGTTTCTACTAAACTGACAGGGGAAACATTGGTGCTTAATGAGTTCCGGTGTGACTGTGCTGCTTTCAGTACAACCACAGCGGACTCCGCTGAAATTCCCTCTTGAGTCCATCACTACACCCTGATTTTGGGCCTCATCTCTAGTTTCCATCTGTAAAAGCTGGAGCTGTGTGCTGTTCCTTTTCAGGTCCACAGATAATAACTTCTATATTGTTTCTGTTGACCTGGAGAACGTTGCGGCACATCCACGCATTGATTTGTTCTAAGCATCTGTTCGATTCTCGGATGGATTGCTGACATTGTAATGTAGAACTGTGTATCATCACCATAGTTCTGTTAATAACTAATCTTATTACGTGTTATAATCTGAGATAGCAGGAGCTTGCAGATATTAAATAAGAGGGCCTCCAAGATGGAACCTTGGGGGACCTCATATGTCTTGCCTTGTAATACAAGATGGTGTTACAATACTGATGTAACTTAATACGTATAAAATTAATTCAGATCTCATCTTGTTTTGCAGTTGATGCAAAAAGAGTAAAAAAAAAAGTATGCAAACAATTGAAAACAAAATAATCTTGTAATGAAAAAGTTGCAGTTTTAGCCACAGGGTGTGATTAAAAGTACTATTCAGGTTCAACTTTTATAATGATCACTTATTGATTCTGATAAATGATATCAGGATAATTTTTTCAGAATCACAAACGTCTGACTTGCCGATTCAAATTTCAATAAAATCAAATTTTTTTTCCCCTAAGGGTTTGTTTGGCAAAGCAGATTTGAACCGTAACTGAAAATTTAAGGAACTACAGCAACTTAATAGAGAAAGTCGCTTTGCAATTTGAAACGTGTGGCTTTGATTCCAGCTTCCACATGTTGATGTGCCCCTAGGTAACCCCAAGTAGATTTGTGTATCTGTGTGTGAATGTGTAGCTGACTGAATGTGGCTCTACTGAAAAGTACTGCATATAAATTTACGTAATAAATTATACTATTATCCCTGTTCATGCAAGAAAGAAAAATATTTGGCTCTTCTTTTCAACTCACAGTAGTCTATGCATTTAAGTAATGCAAAGGAAAAATGTGATTCTCTAATAATAGACTTGCCAATGACTGATCAAAACTGATCAAGTTAAAACTGTCCGGACACAATCTTTGGTAGATTGATTTGCACATCACTAAAGTCGAGCGGTTTCAGCCTTTAATAAAACAAGGATTTAATGTTACGAGTGGATTTGTTTTTGTAAACAGAGCTGAACAGCGTGGAGCTGCAGGGCTGCAGCAGCGACAACAGTCTGAACAGTAATGCCAGCCTGCCCAGCGTCCAGAGTCACCGGCGCCACACCGAGAGGAGGGTGGCCAGTTGGGCCGTCTGCTTCGAGCGGCTGCTGCAGGACCCTGTAGGAGTCCGCTACTTTTCGGTAAAATAACATCGCCTGAACGTTGCTCACCCACCTTCCTTCCTCTGCTTGGTGACAAGATAAACATGAATCCTCGTCCAACTTAGTGACCAGTGACTAAAGTGGGTTTCTGGACTTCTCTGTTTACTTCTGTTTATTTTAAACGGTTTGTTAGAGGTACCAAAGTTTGGTAACTATTACATTTTTCTTTATAGATATATTTATTAATTTTTGGTTTGAGAACAACAATACAACACAAAACAAAAGCTCAGCAGTGCAGTTCAAAGGAAAGAAAAAGGAAAAGAAACTATATTTTCATCATTTTATAGTCAAAGTCTAAGAATTTATAAATGCTCGAGGCAGGATGGTGCACATGTGGTCACAATATATGTGGTCAATATATTGATTAATATACTGCTTGTTATTTATTTATTTATTTGTTTATATCTCGTCATTTTGAACTATTCACTCTTTATTATTCACTCTTAGGTATTTATATATATTTTACAAACTTTGTACTTATTACCTAAGATGGAGTAGCTTTCAACAAATAAGCTATTTCCCCTCGGGGATCAATAAAGTATATGTTCTATTCTATTCTATTCTATTCTAGTCTATTCTCAAGATAGTCCAAAAGGGCTTCTGTATGCGTGCAAAGATGTCAGTCTTAGAGTGGACGAAGCATGTCCGAAAGTCAAGAGGAAAGTATTCCAAAATAAGCTTCTTCCACCCAGAAATAGTAGGAGACTTTTTTGAAAATCCATTACAACAAAATATTCTTTCAAGCACAGAAGATTAGGATATTATACAACTTGATTTTGAATATGTTTACTTGGTAGACCAAGGAGAAGAGACACTATTACATAAAAAAACCCCAATAAAAACATTTATTTCCTACAATGGCATTCATTTCCCCATTTAATAAATATAGGAAAGTGCTTTATGTGATTAAAAAAACAACAACAAACAAGCAAGAAACAATAAATTGATGTTCAAATTAAATTTAGGATTCCCAACATCTTTTTGTGATATTCTGCTACAGGAACAATAGTTGATTTGTTTTAGGTGTTTTTAAACATTTTTGTTAGCTTGCTTTGTGAATTTGGCTGGCACTGTAAATATAGCAGCATTAAATTATTACAACACAGTTTTGCTCAGTATTATACACAGCTGTGTGACAGTATTGGGTGAATCATGTCAAACAGATCCTGCTTTTACTTTTTACACCAGAACAAATGTGTCTTTCAACTTTTTCTAAAACGAAAAAAACAAAACAAATGTTCTTGCCACTCATACTTTTGCAAACGTTGCTACATGTTTCTGATTAAGACCAATACATGAATTTGTCTGGTTTTTTACGTCTTCCGTTTTTAATCCATGTTTCATTTATTTTCTCCAGGAGTTTCTAAAGAAGGAGTTCAGTGAGGAGAACATTCTGTTCTGGCAGGCCTGTGAATTCTTCAGCCATGTTCCTGAGAATGACAACAAGCAGGTAGCAAACCTTATTTGATTAATACTTGTTGCACAGACTTGCATCCATTTGAACTCCTCCTGTACTATGTAGTTTTTATTGAGCATTTGACTGTAGTAAATCATTATTTTTTTATTTTTTTTAGCTCTCGCAGCGTGCCAGAGAGATCTACAACAGCTTCCTTTCCAGTAAAGCAACGACACCGGTCAACATCGACAGTCAAGCCCAGCTTGCTGACGATATCCTCAACGCGCCAAAACCGGACATGTTCAAGGAGCAGCAGCTGCAGGTACGGAGACACATTTTTATAAAGGCTTCTGCTACAGTTGAACCTTTCACATGCAAAAAAAAAAAAAAAAAAAAAAAAAGAGCCACTTCCTGCAAGACTAATTTATTATTCTTCTTGAAAGTGAATCAAAACACAACTCTTTTGAAAATGCTCTCTGAACACAGTGTCAAGTGCTAACACAACACAAGGCCAGTCATTCATCTTTGCCTGCTGTCGAGCAACACCGGCCTGAATGGCTCCTTACACACGCATGTTGTCGACGGGGCACAGTGTCTGAAAAGCCCTATTGATTTCAGCTGCGGAGCTCAGATGTTCAAACTCTGATAAGGAAGTCACAAGGCCTGAAGGATATCCTCCCTATCATCCTTTTTTTTTTTTACTTATCAGACACCCACGCATTTTCTGTTCAATAACCACACACACACGCAGACACACACGCAGACACACGCACATCGAAAAAGCCTTATGGCAACCTTGCCAGAATATCTTTTGATTGTTGTTATACCCATGAATACATCACAGTCTTTTGTTTTTTTGACTTTCATTTCAAAAGCTAAATAGTTCATCTTACATTTTCAATCACAAATAGAATGTAGATAAGTTGATTATTTTTATGCCTCTTGAAGTTTTTCCACGTTTTGTCATGTTAAACCACAAGCTCTAGTGTATTTTATGGGGATTTTAGGTGACAGACCAACACAAATTAGTGAAAATGGATACATGGCTTTTAAAATTATTATACAAATGCATATCTAAAAAGTGAGGTATGCATGTGTCTTTTTTTTTATCCTCTGAGTTACTGTTTTCCAGAACCAGATATTGTTACATTTTCACACAGCTGATCTTATGGAGTTTGTCTTTTCCGGTCTCTAGCAATTGAAGAGTGTCTGAACCTCAGTTTTCAAGCATTAACAAATATTCTTTAATGGATTGATGTTTGGACTTTCGACAATTTTAACACACTGTAATGCTTTTTTGATACATTGTTGCTCTGGTTATATATTTAGGGTATTTGTCTTGCTGGACATATTCCATGGCCTTCATGATGCTGTCTCTTCTGTAACAAGCTTCTGAGGGCTTCACAGAACAGCTGGATTCATATTAGATTAATTTACACACCGATTACAGTTCACAGGTTGAACTAGATTTTTTTTTTTTTAAATCAGATCATGAGGTACTGGAAACAAAAGCATGTCACACTTTTCATATTTTCCTTTTTTGTTAAAAAAAGGTTATTTCCACAAGGTTTAAAAATACGTTTTCTAAGATACCAATTATGTTATGTAAAGTTGTCTATGCTGTGTTCCCAGGTATTTGCAGCTTGGCCAGCTCCTCTTAAATAAAGTTAGTCTGAAGCAGCAAATCTTAAAAAGCTTTTCTATAAAGATAGGGATTAGACATAAGTCAAGCTTGCTTTGTTTTTTCCAAGAGAACGCGTTCCAAGAGCAGCTTAAAGGTTTCATCATTTGGTTTAACTTCACTTTTATTTTTTCATTTTCTGCTTCAAAATGCCATACAGATTGTTTGAGTAGTTTTTTGGATTTTTGCACAGATTTCTTTCCTGTTCTAATGTTCATGGATTGCTCATTTTTTCATCATCGTCTTTGTTACCATTCTTTCATACATTTTTTTATTTTTATGTTTTTAACCTCCCTAAATCTTTTCCCTCCCGATTCCATTAGATCTTTAACCTGATGAAGTTTGACAGCTACACGCGATTCCTCAAGTCTCGGCTGTATCAGGAGTGCATGCTGGCTGAGGTGGAGGGCAGACCGCTTCCTGACCCCTATCACATCCCCAGCAGCCCAACGTCAAAGCACAGCACCACCGGCTCCGACCGCTCCAACCTCTCCACTCCCAAGAAGGTAAGCCAATAGAAATCCCTGTGCCTTAATTTAAATGGAAAAAGAACAGGCATTTTTGGATTAATGCCCTGGATGTTCATGTTTATGAGTGAAAACAGCTTAAGTTTGCAGCTTTTAATAACATAAAATTGTGTCCACATTTGTTTATGTCCCAATCTGCTCCTCCACACATTGCTGTGTTTCTTACAGGAGGACAAGAAGACCAAATCAGGGCGATCTTTGAACGAAGACAGTCGGGATGACTCAGGAGACCGGAGGAAGGGCATGTTTTTTTCGTGGTCCCGAAACAGGAGCTTTGGCAAAGGCCCCAAAAAGCGGGAGCTGGCTGATTTTAATTACAGTCAGTCCATTTTCCATTCTTCATTTCATAACTTCTGTCAAGAGATGATAAAGTGATCATGCATTGAAAATGAGAAAATTTAGTAACATCTGTTATGATGCTGGATTGATGACAGATAAATGGTCTGTTATGTTCTTGTATTTTTTCCTGTTCCTAAGATGTTATCTGCTGAAGCATTTAATTAGAATCTAGTCAAGAGTCGCTCTTACACTCAGCATGTGTTTGCTCATGACGCTTCTCATCAATTTTATTTGCTTGTTTGTTTATTTTCAGGCACCAACGGTCGTCGGGAGTCCCAGGGTTCACTGTCCTCCGGAGCGAGTCTGGAACTGGGGACGTCAGGTTCGGGGAAGAATGAGGTCAGTCTGATGAGAGTCATCTTGATCCAATCAGTTTGCTAATAATTGGTTCATGGAAGCTTCTTTTTGCACGGAGCAGCTTTAATGTCAGTGTTCCCTTTAAAAGGAACACTTGACGGTAGATTTTCGGGAAGCTTTGACCTATTGATACAGATTTTAACAGATTCTAATTTCTAGTTAAGAACTAGGAAGTATACTTTTTGAGTTTTTCTGCATGAGCTGCATACATTTTTATACCTGTAGAATAGGTGACACCACACAGTCACTGTAAAACATGGAAAACAGAGTTTTATCATGTTTTCCAAAGGCAAAATGATTGTAGCGTTTAACTCATTTAGCATTATTAGCATTACTAAAACGGCTGTATTCCTGATGGTCTATAGATCCTTAACTCAGAAATTTCCAGAAGGCTGCCAGCAATCCTAAATCTAGCATGTTCCGTGACTGAGGAAAATGCATAAGATTGAGGGATTTTACTGTGGTTATATCAGCCTTCTTGTTATCTTCTCAAAATTAGAGAGTTGCACTCTCTAACTCATTTGCACTTCTAGTAAACTGCAGACATGTCTGCACATAAAAGTACTTTTTAAGATAGCGTCTCGTGTCTCTCTGTTTCACCTGACTTCATATGAACGCTCTGCTGACGCTAAGAAATACATAATTTTGAGTTCTATTTGCTCAATAAGAACTTCCCATATGTAAATGGCTTCTAGTGTCGATTACAGTGCAATCTCTGAATAATAAGAGTTTCTGCAGGTCAAACTATAAATCAGGCAGTTGTGGTCATCTACCGGTGCACCTCTGCTTTTGACACTTTTAGAAATTTTCTCAAGTTTCTGTAACATTTTGATTCAAAAGTTCCTTCTTTGACCATCTGTGCAGCAGATGAAAAACAGTCATAGAGAAGTGGCAGAATGCATGTAAGGCGAACAGAACACACCTCACCCAACAAAGAGTGTGATGTTATGGCTGTTCCACAACGCCTTTTATGAGGCTTCCATCAGCGAGCATAAACTTACTAACGTTTTCCAAATTTTGTTACTGTTTTCCCATTCTCCGTTCTTTGCCTTCATCAAATCAGTTCACATTTGTGTACTGAACAGCATCAAATAATACGAGACAATATTTCTCTGCAACATACGGTCAGAAATGATTAATTTAAAAGTATTAGTAATAAATAACAAAAACAGGAGCTCGTCGTTTTGACTGCTTGAGGCAGAAAGTTGTGTAACAGTGTGGTTCTGCTCCTGGTACTGTCTGGCTAACAGCGGAGGTTCAGAAGGTTAATGTGATCCAGAGCCCAGCTCCTGCAGCAGTTGTGAGATTCTGCACAACTTCTCGGTTCCTCTCACTGTCCATTTTGTACATCCTTAGTTTCTTTCTTCACCTTTTGTGTTTGTGTCTTTGAACAAAGACAGAAGGTGAGAATAAAGATGTCAGAAGATGATTATATTGATGATGATCAGCTGTTTATATTTAGTTTGATTTAAACATATTCATTGTAAATGTTTTCATCTCCTGTTGGTGGAGATGAAAACATTCATCTTGGTGGAGGATTTTGGTGGATGTGCTTTCTATAGGTTTATCTGGTTATTTCTGTTTGTGATGTTAGATGTTAATTTATTTCTACTCCAATCTCCACCTTAGGAGAGATTGGACCTATTCATAACCTATTCAGAGGTTATCATTAGTAGAAAACACTCATGAACAGCACACATTGGTATAATCTTGTTACAGTTTTTCTCTTCATCAGAACCACTTTTGATGTCCTTAAAAATATTTTTGTCAAATTTAATTTCAGAGTCACAAGGAGGAGGTTAGGAAGATGATGAAGCACAAATTACTCAAATGAGCTGAACCTTCTTTACTTTTCTAGCATGATATTTCCCGTGGCGCCGCATCAGAACGAGGAGGAAGCAGCGCCCCCTTGAGGCAATGTAACATTAGCTTGCCAGATGGCTCGTGTTGCCCGGTGCCTCTTCGGCCCGGCATGTCAATCAGAGACCTGCTGCAGGCCCTTTGTGACAAACTCTGCATCAACCTGGCAGCTATCGACCTTTTCCTTGTCGGAGGAGAGAAGGTAAACCTCAGTGTGTGTCTGACTGAGCTTTTTTTAATATCATGAATAGATTTGAGTTGGTATCCTACAGCTATATTTCTCAGTATTTTATTCATATAAATAACTAATTAATTAGTGATTTACTTTGCTTTTTTTACTTTATTTTTATTACTCTGACTCAGATTTATTTCATAGGAACAAGCACCTACCTCAGTATATGTATATTTCCTGTCATTTTTTTTTTCTCAGCCTCTTGTTTTGGACCAAGACTGTATGACCCTCAGCTCTCGAGACTTGAGATTAGAAAAGCGCACTCTGTTCAGGTATAAAACATGTCAACAGCAGAGATGAACGTGGGACTGCAGACCTTGGCTCACACAAAAATATGATTTGTTGTCTTTGTATCCCTCCTCCAGGCTTGACTTGGTGCCCATCAACCGCTCTGTGGGTCTGAAGGCTAAACCAACTAAACCAGTGACTGAGGTCTTGAGGCCTGTTGTGGCCAAATATGGCCTGCACCTCTCTGACTTAGTGGCACGTATAGTAAGTACAGTATTTTCCTGGGCTGAAGGCAGATCTTTCAAATGTATTCAAACCTGTTCAATTTATGCACATTTTATAAAATAATAAATACAAACCTCAGTCTGTTTTATGGAGATTTTTAGCATTTATTTCTGTTTATTTCTGCGGGCATCATCCTAAATACGCCATCCAGAGGTTTACATTCACACATGATAACATCAAACAGACAGTCAGAGCTGCAATGTACCAATACTACACCCAATAATCAATGTTTACGATACGTTTTTAAGAAATTTGACCTAAACTTTGTTATTTTGCATAAAAAATGGGCAAATGTTCTAATATTTAGTTGTGAAAAGCTTGTAAACTCATACAATTTGTGCTGGAATTGCAGCAAAATTTGGTTCTACCAACTCACAAGGGATAATGACACATGCAAGCCTCAGTTTTAAGTTTTTTAAATAGCCAACATGAGCCTCTTCTAAAATGTCTTTCTGTGATGCAGAGTGGCGAGTCGGAACCTTTAGATCTCGGGCTTCCTATTTCCAACCTGGATGGCTTGCGAGTTGTGTTAGACATTGAAGAAAACGCCATAGGGAAAGGTGAAAAGACACAGACACCCATCATTCCCATTCTTCTTCTGTTTGGTTAACAGAAGAAGAATGTTAACCAAACATTCTTCAAGTTTGGTTAACCAATTAACCAAACTTGAATTTAACCAAGTTTGGTTAATTGGTTAAATTCAATTAACCAAACTTAATTGAATTTAAGTTTGGTTTCCTCACACAGATAAAATCAAAGCAGCTCAGAGTCACCTTCCGGCTTCTGCGAGCAGGAACCAGTCAGCAACAGTAAGCTCTCCTCCATCCTCTCGTTTCAGGTTTTCTTCCCATTCTTGAATGCTGTGTAACCCTCTGAATGTCTCCACTGCCTGGTTGATAATGTCACGCTCTACTAAGTGTCCCTCCTGCTGTCTTCAATCACCCATGTCTGTTTGCTGTGTGTTAAACATGCTCACAGGTGTGTTTTGCTGTGGTGCAAAAAGACCTGCATCACTCTGTTAAGGTTCCCTCATGTTCTGTTAATGTGGTCTGCCTGTGGCTGGATGCATCATCAACTTTCCTCTCTGATTTTTTTCCTTTTTTTTTTTCTGTAACAACGGCAACTTTTGCTGGGTGCCAGAATCTTCAGCGATTTATCGTAGCGGTGGTGGAGAAGCTGTAGTTTGCTGTAGAGACTTTCTTTTTGCTGTCCTCATTATCCTCAGTAAATCCCTGGATCTGTTTTGAGAAACAGATCGCTTCCCTTCACTGTTAGTTGCAGTAGTGCAGCTTTAAGTAGTGGATAGTTTGACCCCCTGGTGTTTTGCTCTGTGAGCTTTCACGTTGATGATGCCGAGCACACAAAGCGGCCGTTGTAACTGTCTCAGTGGAACATCCAAGGACAAGTTTGTGCTGAATTTATTTTCCATACACTATCTGGCCAAAATGAAAGGTAACACCTTCGTTTAACTGAACCAATAGGTGAAATCCTTCATCTGGCAAAGGACTGCAGAGGCTAGTATGTTCAGTTAGCAGCAAGTGTTAAATGTTGTTGCGAGCAAATTCCACATCCTAAAGAATATGTTTTTCACAATCAAAAACTCAAATTACTAGTGTGCATTAAGCAAACAACAAACTTACAAGACCGCCGCAAACAGATTTGGAAAAGGAACAAGAAACATTATTTAGAAACATGGGTATATAGTGTTTAAATGGGCGACTTAAAGGAGGAGATGTTGATCGAAAGAGGCCTGCCCCGTTTAATATATATTTTATTTCCTATTTTTATCAAATTAGTTTCCTTTCTGTAGCTTCTTGTATCTGTGCTTCGTCTGATATAAGAATTAGATGAAGCATATCTTAAGGATACTGAACATAGCTCATTTTTAGTTTTTGGGAAACACTAGCAGGAAGATTTGGTAGCAGTTTTAATAAGCCAAAGAAAGCTGGACTTTTGAGGTTCCAGCTGATTGTCGACAGTCTGGCCAAGCAAGCTGAAAAATGGCTGATTTCTGGTCAGCAGTCGATTTCTTGATTCATGTCTGTTTTGGAGTCAGACCGGTAACTTGAAGTTAAAACAATGCCACAGCAGATTCTCAAAATCTAAACAACGCAAAAATAGCAAATTTTTGGCCAGGTGGTGTATATTCCACTGTCTCTGAGACACAGCAAGTCAAATGTTTATTTCTTCTAAACATTTTCGTGACATTCTCAAAAATCATCCCCAGCCAGTTAAACTTGTGTCTCCCGCTCACCGTCAAATTGTCAAAATTTATGACCCTCTTCACCATCAGCACCACTGGTTTCCACCGCTTGTCATTGCTTCCTCCGATACGTGCACCGCTGTGACTCATCAGGGCTCTAATGCCCCACTCCGCTCTTCGTGTGGCCCCCAGGGGGACGACAGGCCAACAAGGAAAGGCGGTTCAGCCCACCCCCATGGGGAAAATGGCAAGGGTGGGCCTGGCCCCGGCACAAGCAGCCAGCCCCTACCCAACCACTCTGTCTCTCTGCATAAGGCTCCGGGGAAAAGAAAGCAGAAAAAGATTAATATAGACGAAGCTGAAGGTAAAAACTGAACAACCTCCCTTTTCTGTTGTTTCTGTGGCTGTGTTCACACTAACCCTCCGGCCTGTCTGCAGAACTGTACAAACACCCAATGCTTTAAAGCTAGCTACACGTAGCACACTCCAGTCTTTGCTTGTACCAAATATAGCTCTGACTTGTCTAAAAGATTAATACTTATGCTGCATGTTTCTGCATTACAAAACCAAGTTTTTGAGATGTACTGGATGTGTACGATCAAGCGTGGGAACCTGTTCATGTGTTTCTGTGTTTTTGTGTGCGCCGCTCTGTGCGTGTGGCAGAGTTCTTCGACCTCATATCCAAAGCTCAGAGCAACCGGGCCGACGACCAGCGAGGCCTGCTGAACAAGAGCGACCTTCAGCTGCCGGACTTTCTGCGCCTCACACCAACCAGCCCGACGACGGCTCCTCCCCGCAACCCCGAGCCCATCTGCTCCACCCCGAATTCCCGCAATAGCAACAATGGCGGCTTCCCCAGCAGCAGCCACCGGGGAAACAAGGGAAATGGTAATCACAGGGGCGGCGTGGTCAGTGGCTCGTACCTGCTCAGTGCGAGCCATCAGTCGCAGAGCTTGGACTCAGCGCTGGGCGCAGAGTGCGGAGGTGGCAGAAAAACCAGACCGCCCCCTCCATTTCCAGCCACCGTCTCCCCCATCCAGTCAACCCGACCCGGCGCGCAGGGTCTCTTCCAGGACTCAGCCAGAGGGGAATCGATCCAGATGCTGGAGGAGGACACCCTGTCAGATCTAACTCTTGTGGGAGAAGGAGATATTAACAGCCCCAGCCTCAACTACATCACTCCCTCCTCCCTGTCGAGTAAGCCCCTCCCCCGGCCTCAACACCAAGCACAGGACGGTCAGCCTTGCTCAGGTACCTCGCCGGTGTGAACTCTTAAGACCGCTGAACCTGCACCGCTCTCTTCACCTGACTGTTAGTGGGACTGGTGACCCACTAGAGTCAGTCTGGAGTTACTTCACTCGCCACTACTCACACGTGGCAGAAAATGCATCTGAATCTCCTCCTTCCCTGCCACTAAAATAATTTTCAGTTTTTTAAATGCTAATTAGAAGTTTTATTCCAGGACTGTCTAAAAATACACACAACTAATGTAAAAGATCAGAGTGAAGAGCTTAATTGCAAAGAGTAGAGATTAGATTTTATTTAGACAGCAGTGAATCTGATAATGTGAGGTGTTCATAGGCCTATCACAATAACAAATTTTGTTTGGACGATAAATTGTCCAAGAGATTATTGTGATAAACGATAATATTAGTTGTCTAGACGCAACTAATTTAATGATAAGGGCATAATAATTCAAGTTTGTCTTCTTAAAGAGTAATAAACATTTTTTTTTTTTTTATGGAACACTTCACACTGGAACTAGAAGATATTTTTAATACTCAAAATAAACAACAACTAAAACAATAAAAAATTTTTTATAAAAATCTCAAACAACTGAAACCATAAATTAAATGGATTATGAAATCTCTGTAAACAAAACTGTCCTTCAAGAAACGCAAGTCATCCGAATGGAAATAATTGAGCTCATTTAAATTTATCATTACTATTGCTTATTGCGATAGGCTTAAGTGTGCACTACTTCGTGCCCAGCAGTCCACTTTTAGAATAATAAAATGTGTCAAAAATACAAAGAGAGGAAACTAGATGCATTGAGCATGGACAAATTGTTCCCCTGTGATTTTCTTGTGTGGTGTGTATCTGTGTGGACTTTTTGACAGACTTGCTGTGGATTACGTTTGCTTTGAGACATAAGACTGAGGGTGAGGTTGGTAGAAACCTGTGCCAAATTCACTCCTCCAGTCCCTAAATGTACAAAATCCTAACAATGCACTTTAGCCAATTGTAAACAAGACTTTATTTGTAATATTTTTTCCTGTTACTCTTCTTTACTTTTCATGTCTGTTTCATTCTACATGTGACTAAGCAGCCATAGTTTTAGAAAATCATTATTCTGGTTATAGAGATGCATCGATACAAATGTTGGGGCTCGTTTCCAATCCTCCGGTTTTTGTAAAACTTTGACCTGGCGATGTGATTGCACCCAATTCCAAATTCTCTTTAAGAGTAGCTACTTAAAACTCAAATTTATAATGTTTCACTGTACTCTTCCTGCACAGAACAGTCATTACCTATTTTATTATGCATTGGAGACCACTAGTACATTTCTTTTAATGTATATCGCTAATATAGCTAGTGTATATTACTGTTAGTATATGTCGTTAATAGGGACCACCATCTCTATGAGAGATTGGTGACTGTAAAATTGGATTTTGCTATCTTTAAAACAAAAAAAACTATTTTAGAGTCTTAAATTAGCATTAGCATGGCTAGCATTGTTAAAATCCCAGTCTTCAAGTTCATTCCCCAGAGTAGCTCCATATCTTAATTTTACTATTTTCCAAGATAACCTGTATTATAAGTTCTAAATAACACAACAGAGTAACTTTGGTTTAGCCTTCCTGTTATCTGCTGAAGGTGTTTCTCTCTTTTGCATCTGGAACCACAAAGATTTCTCGACATGTCGTAGAAAATTTTTTCCTCTCAAATCGCTTCTTAGAGTGTTGTGTGGTGCAGTGGTTAGAGCGGGCGCCCCGCGTACAGAGGCTACAGATCTCGATGCGGAAGCCCTGAGTTCGAGTCCCATCCTCTGCACCTTTGCCACATGTCTTTTCACGCTTTTCTCAGCCCTTATTTGTTGGCTTACTTTCAAATAAAGGCCACTAGAGCCCCAAAAAAAAAGTTTTTAATGTAGAAATGCCTACTTAAATGTGTTTTCCTTGAGTTTTGATAAACATCTCACTGAAACTCAAAATGGCTAACTTTGAGTCTTCTACACTCAGTAGCAACATCCACGTTACGGAGAGTTAATATCACTGAAACATGGTAGCACTCATATATCATTAAGATGAATGATTGGAACAAGATTTTATTTTTGATTTCCCAGCTGATCAAACCGAAACTTGATTCTGGTCACCAACCACTGGCTCGGTGCATCTCTACTAAATAGCCACTAGAAACTAAACGCCAGGAAGGTTCTGAAAAGCTCTAAGAAAATAGTTCAGTTTTAAAGAGATCATATAGTTTTTGACTTAATGTAACAGCTGGCTGGTCTGACTCAATAACACAGAGGCTTAACTACCTTTTTATACAGTACATGCGTTTTTTTAAACCCATTTCCATCATTGTTCTCTTACCTCAGGCATTTTGACTGTATCGCAAGAACTTATGTGTGCAATCTTGCTCATTGATTATGTGATTTTTAATAATGTGCACTGGCTGTAAACAAGCAGCTTTTTTTTCTTATTGATCGACCATCTCTTTTTCAGATTAGAAAGCTTGGAGCTGTGTTTTCTGCAAGCTTCTATCTGGACTCATTTCGTATGAATTTTTAACTTTACTGTATAAATCCATTAATTTATGCATCATGTTGTTTTCATTGTTACCACCGGTTAAAAGTATTAATTTGTATATAGTTCCCTGAAAACCACCATGTTGCATTCTTAAATGGCATCACAGCCATGCTGTCTCGTTAGGAATCGGTTCATCTGAGTTGACATTGTGCTCTGTAAATAGTTCAAATAAATGTTTCACACGTTTTACTCTCTGTATCCTCATGTGACCAACTTTCTGTCCTTTTCTAGTTTTCAGGAATATCAGCTTTGTTCCAGTTTTTCCTTTTCGGCACTGTGCCTCCTCTGCCCTGCTCTGTTTGAAATTTTATTCCGTAGCTATTTACAAAACAAACTAGCAAAAATAGATAGTAAGCAGGGGGTGATTTATAGTCTTGGTCTATTATTAATTTGTTTAATTTGTTTATAAAAAACAATATTTTAATTTTTTTATTGATTTGCTACAAAAGCTCAAGTCACTCAAAGCAAAAAGCAAGCTTTTCCGTATTATATTTATTTCTTAGTGAAAGGGTACGATCACACACAGGTCTTTTTCATCTGGTGCACATAATTACATTTATTTAGCATTTTGAAGGAAGTTTGCTGTGTTTAAATCTTGGCATTTAGTTTGGTGCTCCTGACTGTTGGAGTGAGAGTCAAACCCAAAGAAAGATTTGATAAGCTGCCTGAGTATCTTGAAGGAAGATGGTTGCAGCTTTTGAGTGTGCTAAAGGATTCAAAGAGGTCTTGTATAATTCAAAACCCCTCACAACCCCATATGGAAAAAAGTCTACATGAAAAACATGTCTAGGTCTGGCTGTCTAAGCAAGCTGATCCTAAAAGCAGACCGCAAGATGCCAAAAGAAGTCACCATAAGCCCTAAAATGTCATCACAGTTTGCACAGCAGGCCCTTGCTAACGTTGATATGAAAGTGTGTTCCTCTGCAGAGACTGTATAATTTCACTTTCACAATAGTCTAAGACTGAACAGAGGAAATGTTTGGTGTAAACCATTACAGTATCCCAAGACAAGAACAACATCCGAACTGTAAAGCATAGAGAGAAACCGGTATTAATTTTAGTGCATAATTAAATGTCCAAGTTTAAACTGGAAAGCTTTGACTTTCCATTCATCAGATGGGGACAGAGTAACGAAGCTCCACCATTAATGGTCGGCATAATAACACAGGGGCTTTCAGAGGTAGCATTGTTATCGCTTGATAACAATGCATTTTATGATGTATCGTTATGAAACGATACATCATAAAATGCATCGTTTGATAACGTAAAACAAAATCTACTTTTGTTTTAAGTTTGTCATATTTATAACTCAGAAACATGAAGCCAAATCATCTGTAACCCTGCATTCTGCACTCATTACAAAAAGATGTAAGGAATAAGTTATTTTTACAGGCTACCTGCCGTAGAAATAAACAGTATATGTTTATTATGGATTAAATTGCTTTATTGCTTTTATTTCTAGTATTAAAACCTTTTGGTTATATAAAGGAGCCTCATTAAAAAGAGGTGAAAGCTAACCTAGCGTTCTTTGTGTTGTGTTTAGCACTAAAATGTTGAGTTAATCTCTAACAAATAAAGATTACAATGGTTAATTATTGTTTCTGTTAAGAGGGACACCAAAACAAAGCACACAGTATATCTTAAATACATACTTTTTCACACAGATTTTTATATTTCCATCTCCTTTGGTCATTTGCCAAGAGGCGTGGTACACCCTTCACAGGTTGTCTGTCCATGACAACACCGAGACGTGAAACACAGGAACACACTCATACCAAAGGGCAAATTAGTGAGACCAATTAACACAACAGTCTTGTTTTTAGATTGTGGTAGGAAGCTGGAGTACCTGGAGAGAGCCCACACCTCCACATGGAAAACGTGCTAAGTCCATGCAGAAAGATCCCAGGCTGGGACCTTCTTGCTACGAGGCAGCAGTACTACCACTGTTTAGCTGTGCATGGCCATAAACATCATTACATCAATATAAAAACTGATTACAGGTTCTTGAGTTTGAATTCTTTACCAGTTTTTGACCACTAACTGTTTTCTCCATCTCTTTACCATTGACTCTCTTTAATATTCCTCTCCTGTCTTTCTAGCCTCTTGTGTGTTTGTCTACAGAACTGGAGTTTTGTTTTTCAGTTACAAAAGCTTTCCAGGACCGGGTCATTAGCTATGCAGGGCTTCCTCTCTGCTCAGTGTCTGGTTTAGCGACCGTTGTCATGCTCGAGTCTTTGGTCGTCAGCTAACAAACACAAAGTTTGCTCCCACTTCCCACCACTTACACGCTCGCGGCCATGGAAGGAGACCGTCCACGTCTGCTTGCATCACTATCATCACATGAGGTCCTGATTCTGCTGCTTTTTTCTGTTTGTATAATTCCTCATTGTTGATCATCTCTTTTTGTTTCCTGAAGGACTAACGTGTGACAACGACAGCAACTGACTTTATTTGACCAGTTCTGAAAATTGAGCAGAACAGGCATATCGAAATTGGTTTCCTCCTTTATGAAATAAATCAGGTTAGGATTTAAAGGTGAAAGTACTGGAAGCTCCTAGCAGAACATTTTGTACAAATACCACTGGCCTTATTGGCTTCCAGCTAATTAATTTACAAATCAAAACACTTTGTATTTTATGTCCTGGGAGTATGATTCTAACACTCATTGGACAGTTTGTGCACTGGTTTTACTATAAATAAATTAGATATCAATAACAGTGAGACAGAGTCATATGAAAAAATTTAAACCCTATTAAATATTTTATTCTTCAAGTGTTCAGATGCCAATCTCTAATTTTGGTTTGTGTCTGGGAAATACAGACTGTAACCACAAAAAACATAAATTAGGATTGTTTTATTCATTAAACAAAAGATATCAACAAAAATGAATTTTATAGTCAGTAAAGTTAAAAGTTAGGACACCCAATCCCCTTCAAAAAACATAAATTAGTATTTAGAGCCAGTTCACCCCATTTGGCTGTAGCACTTCAGTGGGATGTTGTGAAATACCAGTTGCAGATATCACTCTGCTGAATCTACATAACATTACAGAAATATCCCTATAAAACACCTCAAATTAAGTTATTAAAAAAAAGGGCTCTACATCATACATTTAGGTGACTTTTTTTTACACCTTAATCAAAAAGTTTTCACTGTACATTACGTTGTAAACTTTAAAAGGAATGTGTTTTTGTTGTCTTCAGTTCACTGTTTAAGTTACAGTGGAGATGATGATGATGATGATGATGATGATGATGATGATGATGATGATGATGATGATGATGATGATGATGATGATGATGATGATGATGATGATGATGATGATGATGATGATGATGATGATGATGATGATGATGATGATGATGATGATGATGATGATGGCAGCTGAAGGCAGACCAGAGTCTCTTCCTGTCAGCCATTGATGCGGCCTGAAGGAGACTGCTGCCATGTTCTGCGTCAATTAATCCCAATGGGAGATGTGAATGCAAACGAACTGTAATCAAAGTTTCACTCCACAGACTCTTAAAGTATTTTACTGGACCTGTCTAAGGTGTTTTTGCAATGTCAAAGCTTCACGGCTATTAATACTGAGATAAAATGTCAGCCATTTTTGCATGTGTTGATATAAACATAATTTATTTCCCTTCTTTAGATCTCGTTCACATGTTCCCAACACTAAAGCTGAACCAACAAGACCACATATTGGAAGAATATTACATCATAAAATGCATCGTTTGATAACGTAGAGTCTTTTCATCAGGAATAATGGGAACTTTAGCTCATGATCAAACAATCTACAAATTGTATACCAGAAGAATTTGATATAAAATATAGAATTTTACAGCAAATTTATATAATATTCTTGACCTCATCATCACCTACTGGCCCAACAGCTATACTACCAAATCCCTTCTGACCTTTTTTTTTGTTGTTGTTTAGAAATCCCTAAAATCAAAGTTAGAGCTTGTTTTCATACATCTTCATTGTAGGGATTTTAAATGATTACTTTAACTATAATATAATGATTCTCTTGGAAGAAAAGAGAAAGTTGTAAAACTTAAAGGAAATTTTGCAACACACTAACGACAAAAATTGAGAAAACAATGAGTTTTTAAGCCTCCCTCTATCAGCCAGTAGATGGCAGCAGTCAGTACAAAGACAAACACTAACCAGCACTATCTCGCTGTCTGTTCGTTGATAGTGGAGCCAAGAACCAGCATGGGAATATCTGTCATGTCCAATTAGTTTCTTACTGCCTTCCAGCTCTCTGTTTGTGATCTGGTTGTGTGTGTATGTGTGTGTACTTGAGTTTTACTGTATCCCTAGTGTGTTAACACTTTGCTACAGGCTTGATATTTATGGATATATTTGACTTTAATATCTCACCTAAAATTCCGGTGAACTGTGTGTTTTTCTCTGTGATGTTTGCTCGTGTTTGCAGTGCCCCTTCGCTTCCCTTTTTGTGTGTATTTAAAGCATCCTCTTCATCCTCAGGTAAAGACAGAGCAGGGTGGAGAGGGAGGGAGAAGGTCGGTGGAGGTGGGTTGAAAACCACAAGCAGACGGACAGCGTCTTTGAACCCCATCCCTTCCTCTCCGCCTTCGCCTCCTCCACGCCCCCCTCTTCGCTCTCGTCGCAAATCCAAGTCGCCGTCATCCCGCAACAATCACACGGCCCCGAAACAAGCCTTGGACGTGGACAAAATTGGAGGCGGCTCAAAGTCGGAGGACCTCAGGAAAACCCGTAACGGGTCCCGAGACTTGCGGGGGCTGCACTTTTCAGAGCTGGACAGGAAGTGGGAGGGTGTTGCCCTGGAGCTGCAGTGTCGTGGCAGCAGGATGAGGTCAGCGGTGTACCAGACCTCAAATCTTCCCTCCATGGTGAAAGCCAAGAAGCAGCTGGACCAGGGTCATAGCAGAGGGCAGATAGACCGCAGCAAACTGAAAGCAACTTTTGTCTAAAGACCCTGGTGTTGGTCTGACACACAGACTGTGACTCTGACGACGCTGATGGGCTGATTCACTGACAGCTGATGAATTGCCTTGATTTAAAGCTGGAGCAGAGAGCTCAGCAGTAACAACTGTGCAGCTGATTACAGACTCCCCACTGAAAGCTGCTATAAGCGGACGACAGGAAGAGATTAATCAAAACCTTTGCTCCACTTCCGTATATGGTCAAACTTATTGCTCGAAGGTGGAAATTAATGTTAACTAAAACACGATTTTTTTTGTAACACTTTCCTCTGCAGAACTGTAAAGACACATGCTTAATCAGACAACTACAGAATTAGCATGCAGTCACCTTTTTAGAAGATGCTTGCCTTCAACTTGATATTATGAAGAGTTTACTTGGCAACTGGATCTGAAAAATGAAGCAAATTCTTTCTGAAAAAACCCCCCCAAAACCCCTTTGACTTAAATGTGATTTAAGCAACGAAGCATCAGATCATTATTTTTAATCAAGTACCATTATATAAGACCTGGTTTTCCTCACGATGTCTCATAGTTGATCGATAGCTTATAGTATGTTGTATAAGCTATGTCTACTATGTTGCTTACAGTATCCGTGTAGTTTGTGGTATCTACACAGAGAAAACATCTTGTTTTTTATTAGTTAGTCCACCATTAAAAGAGTTGGCCTTCTAAAGTAACTCTTTAAGAAATGATGCGATAGTCTGGTAATTGGTTAAAATCTTTTTGGTAATATTGTACCAAAAATATGGTATGTCTTCCTATTTTTTAGAGCCAGATTGCAAAAAGAAAATAAATGAGAAATTAAACCAGCCACCAAGAACCAGTTGTAAGCTAGCTGAAGTTTCTTTAGCTGTTATGCTAAGTGAAGTTAACTTTTGCTGCATACCAAGGTAATGTCTTTTTAAATAATAGAAAAAAAACAACATGGTTTAATATTATGGTGATATTAATTGAGCCATTAAAGTGAATTTTAGAATCAACTATCTCATTTCTTTATATTAGTGATAAGGTAAGATATTTATTGGTCTTTAAAATAAATTTCAAAATATGCATAATTTTTTAACAAAATTATTGAGGTAAAGAGTAAAAATGATCACGGGGTTTTTAATCAAGTCACCAAGAGCTCGCATAAGTAAACGACAGGGGCACTGCACTTTCCGGTTGTGTCACTTCCTAAATTACTTGGAAATCTTCTCACTTAAAATCACTTACAACAGAAAATCACATAACTTGTTTAGAAACATCAAAATTTCAACATATTTTTCTGGGTTGAATTAAAACCAACTGGTGGGTAACCTTAAACGGCGCTGAAAAGAGATGTCTGTGCAAGTCTAGGGACACTTTGTCTAAAACATTACTTTCTAAAATATCTTTAACTCTACATTGATTTTTTTTCACACCTAAGACAATCAACAAACATTTACGTGTAGAATTCTGTCTTAATGAAAAATATTTTTTTGGAAATATTTTGCTGAGGGACCCAAAAACATATGAGATGGGACATATTCAGTGCTCTTATTCACTACCTGTATTCTTGTTTATTTTCTCATTTAAGGCTTGGCCAAGAGCTGTGAAAGGAACAATGATTTGCAGCGAGGCCATGCATGTTGTTTTTATTTTTATCACTTGATGAATAAATACGAAATGCAGAAGCGGATGGTCAAATGAATGGTTATTTTAATAAAACATTTGACTAAATGTTCTGGTGATTTCCCTGGTTATCTCTGTATCTTCTTCCAGCTTTTCACAAATTAACCTTCATTCACACAGACAGAGCCGAGGCTAAGAAGATCAGCTCTGAGCCGACACGAATCCCCGTCTAACACCCGGCTGAGAAAATGTTGCAGGAGTTAAGTGAATGGTGCGCAAGTTATGCGCTTTTAATCAAATTAGCTACATTGCAGACAATAAGCACTTGAAGCGGGTTGACAACTGTACTAAGTTGGCGGTGGGCTGGTGGCTCCCCCCGCCCCAGGGTGTTATTGAGGGGGAGGGAAAGTGTCTGCTGCCTGGACCCTGGGCTGTAAAGGCTATTTTGAAAAGTTGCCCCTTCTCTTTCTCACTCTCTCTTGCACACACACTCACGCACACGCACGCACGCACAGCTGCTAGAAACCATGACAGAAGATGACGGATACAGTCGTCGCAGAGGGACAAGTCAAGTTTAGAGATGGAAAAAAGGTTAATTCTACAGCTTTTCTTATCCTCATTGTTTTGAAATATGTTCTCCTTCCTCCCTGCCCACCAGAGGACAATGTTGTGTGATTTATTGTGTCTTCACAAACTTCTCCACAGTGGAAGACTCGCTGGGTTGTTCTCCAGAAGCCCTCGCCGGTCGCAGGTAGGAGTTAACACTTTCTATTTATGCATCACAAACACAGATCTTCTCATTTGCTTCAGCCAGCGCCGATCTCAAAACTTTTCTGCTGTTAAATGAAGCACAACTTGCCAGTTGTCTGTTGGCTGCATGCCGCAGGGTTTAACACATGAGGATGTTGTTTAAGCTGAGCCTGAACAAGGAAATGAACAGAATTAATTTTTGGTTGTGGTCCTTCTAGTTTCATATAAAATGTGTTCCTCAGTGATGGATTCAGATATGAAATGACAGCTGGCTTTGAAGTGTTGCTAAAAGACTTGTGCTGAAAGCTGGGTAGTACTTTGCTGCAAATTGCATTCTTTTGAGTTGAGAATAATTTGAGATGCTATGACAGGCTACAAATGTTTCAGCACAGACACAGGCTGCCCTGCCTGCGTCCTTGAAGAAACTGGCAAGAGTAGTGGGAATAATCTGAGCTCCTCTGCTATGCTCTAAGTGTGCATTGCACCATGTGAGCATACTTGTAGCTCAACTTTTATTTTCGGCAGCGCAAGTGGATCAATTCGTTATTTTTTGTGGGGGGTTTCTTATGACAGATGTGCTATGGGTAGACATGGGGACATTGGGTAGCTCTCAACAAACCCAATTATCACACAGTAAATGCAAAAAAAAAATAAAATAAAAATCTGTGTTTCCCTTAGATTGCTTGACTTTGCTTGTGTGCAAAGAGAAGAAGAAAGGGAAAAGCAGTGGACACAAGGAGAGGCTGAATGTAACACTGGAGGTATGTTCAGCAGCGGATCAAAACCTCGCTCCGTCTGATCCCTGGTCCAACATTTCCTTCAGCTCTTTTTTAGTATTTCATACACAGCATGTTTGCTGCCTCAAAAAACACAAGTTCAGTATTCAGACTGAAGAAATATGAAGCTATACCTCACAGATGGTTTATAGCACGGTGCGAGGAAGCCGGGTTAGGGATAGGCTTACATCAACCCTAAACCCTAACTGAGCAGAAACATATGAGGGAGGATTAAAGTGAACCCACATGAATATTTCAAATATAGTTCTACCGAATGAAAGCAAAAAGTATATAATGAAACACCACACGATTTGTGGAACAGATCATAAATTACAATTTATGATCTTACAGACTAAAATTTATTGTAAATTTATTGAACCTGTGTGTCACAGATGAGCTCTGTTTCCTTCACACTGGGTTCTTGCTTGTCTACACACCCTTGGAAAAGTATTCACACCCTCAAATCTAAAAAAAAAAACACAAAAAAAACCTCATGTCCCGTAGACCAACCAACACAATGCAGTATTTTATTTTTTTCCTTTTGCAAACAAAGTTTTAGAAGGACGATTTGAGTTAGGATTGGGAACCCTCACAGGTCAGTGTAGCTCAATTTCTCCGTGACCAGAGGAACTCTGAGCATATTGCGAGCAAACACTTGATCGATCTCACGAAATCTGTAAAAGATATGAAAAAGTTGAAATGAACAGAAGTAGTTTAAAGACATGAATACATTTTAATGTTTGAATTGTGCTGCTAGCTGAAAGTAAGTTACACTCTTTCACAGTTACTGTAAATTCTTCTTAACAGAATTTTTCTGAACTGATTGGGTGTTCCATTCATTTCAATGGGGCCCAAGGTGATCAAAAAACACTGAATATTTCATAATATGTAGAATAAGTCAATACCAAAAGCTATAGCTGGAATGTCCTAAATGAGCAGAATGTGGGAAAAGTTGAATGGTTCAAAGAGCAGAAAATATGCAGGCGTAGTTAAGTGGGAAAAATGTGGAGAAACTGCAGAACTCACACTAATTTATTGTTTCTTCAAAACATTCATCGGCCAACCAAAACAACTACAGATCAGGGGACGTTGTGTGTTGTCTGGTCTGAAGTTTTAGTATCATTTTCTCCTTCTTTCAGGGGATTTGTGGTGTGGAGCCAGGAACTGGGTATGACGGCGTGCCCTACACTCTGTCCATCCTCTGCCTGGCAAGAACCCTGATCCTGGGTTTTAAGAACAGAGACGCCCTACTGACCTGGGATGCTCGGATCCGCTACAGCCTGGGTGAAGGTCAGTGGCTTGGCCTCATGCCAAAAACACAGTCTTGCCTTGTTACTCTAGGAAACTAAGAATTTGTTGTTTTTAGCTTGAGAATTTGCAAAATTTTCAATTGAAGGAATGGATAAAGAAAACCACATTATATCATATTTTGTTTCTTGTGACACACAGGGAAAAATTCACTCTCAGATGCTATGTTTAAAACTACAGATAGTTTATTAATATTATTTTTTCAAGCTAATAAAAGGGTATTGAATAGTCATTATTTACTGATGTAAGCATACAAAAATGGAAGAACACCGAGTCAATAATTTATTGAGGGTAAAGCAGATACATTTCAGGGAGAAAATGTGCTGGATCCATGTGCAGTTTTTTTTCACTGCTGTTTACTGTCAGGAAAGCCTCTCATATCTTTTCCAGCAACCCAGCAGTTTCATTTTTGAAGCAAAAATAAACCCCTAGTGGACCAAGAGAAGCACATTTGCTGACCATCGCTTTTGTTTGCAGATGCTGCTTGTGTGTCAATGCAGAGATTCCAGATGGAACTCTTCAGTGTACCAAACGTGGGGCGCGCTAACCTCTACGCCACCAGAGCACGCCCCGAGTTAACATTTTTTAAGGTGTTGAAATGTCTGCAATTAATTAATCAAAATGAACACGTTAAAGTCCTGACCCTTGTCAAATAATCTCAAAGTGGCTTCTTGAACATTACATCAAGTTCTATACTCTAATGACCTCCACAATCACCAGATCGCCAGATAAATGGACCAAGATCTCCAGACACCTTGTTCAATCTACGTCTAGGGTGGAACCTAATCCTGGCAAGGTGCACCTAATAAAGGGCCATTGAGAGTATGGATGCATTTGAGTGTGTGTGTTAAATTCAGTGTAACGTCTGCTCTTAAAAAATCTGAAAACATTTCATAAAACAGATGCGTGCCATCTGCATAAACAGAACTGTGACAAATTGAGGCCAGTGGAGCCCAGAGACCTGCTGAGTCATCACCGTCACTTCTTTACATTCAAACTTTGGGATCTGTTTGTAGCTCCACCACAAGTTATTGTGTGGCTCCTGCTCTTTGTGATTAATGACTTCAGTTACCCAGCAGCCATTATGACTTAATGAGAATAAAAACAACTTAGGGTTGGGCTTTTCAAAAATATAAATGTTCTCCTGTCTCTTCAGCTCACAGGTTCTTTGTCAGCGTGGAACCAGGCACCAAACTGGAAAGTGGGCCTGCCTCCCTTCATCTGTGCAACAATCTGTTGGTCCTCAGCAGAGGCCTGCCTCCGGTGGTGATTGGTCACTGGAAGCTGTCGGCGCTGCGTCGATACGGTGCCGTGCCGCATGGCTTTGTGTTTGAGGGAGGGACTCGCTGTGGATTCTGTAAGTAAATGCTAACCGGGAGGCGTTTTATTGCTAATCAATAGAGACTGTAAGGATGAGAGAGGCAAGTCAAATCAACGAGCAAAGTAGGTTTAAAACCTGGTTACTGAGAGGAATTTGTTTGATTTAAACATGCAAACCACTGAGTGTTTCTCAAAACGACATAAGTTCTTTTTATGCTTGGATGAACTAAAACTAATTTAAAAACTTTGGTCAAATTTGTTAAAGAAGATAGAGAAAAGAAAGCACGGTGAGCAAAAGTAGGAATTGAAATCGCTTCCCTTAAGGTCCACTGATTAAGACTTAGTAGTTAGAGCTCTGTTGATGGGACCAGTAAGGATGCAGGGAGGTCAAACACTTGGCAACATCCACAGATCTCAAAGCCCTCGTTGTCCAGTAGCTGTCTATCTGTTACCATGTTTCTGCATTCTTCTTGGAAAAGGCCATAGATCTTACATTTTGGGCCATTTAGGACTCAAAACTTTTTGAAAGAATTATCATATTTTTTTTTTTAAATCAACATTAACATTGTAACTATTTTGTTGTCTCTTGTAAAAGAGATCATTGAATGAAAACTTGCTGAATACTCCTGGAACTTGAACTAAATCTTACTCATGTTGTCTGTTGATGGGCAACTCTGGTCGTTGATGAGATGTTTTAGGTGTGTAAGTGATGCACTCATGTAAATAAGGTGTGTTCTAGCAGGGAGACGTCCCTGGTGGGAAACTGGGCCTATCGGGGTGAAGTTGAACAAAAATGATACTGTTTTTGTGGACTTCAAGCCTCAGCTGAAGCAGTGAAGTGACCTCTGTCGCCTTTATTTGATGAGGTTGAAAATCACTCTGTTGCTTTTCTGGTGACCCAATCCATCTTCGTTGGCATTTATTGTTTCACTTTTCAAAGTTGTGCAGCATCTCCTGATAAACATGCTGCAGCTGCTGAGTTTTAGCTGTATTTTAATTGAATAGTTTCTCCATTGTACTGAGCAAAGAGGACACATGTTTGTGTCTTTATTATTAGTGGATTGTCTAACCCACTGCTGGGATTTTATCTTTGTGAAGCTACGGCTGCACTATGTCAGCGATCTACAGACTTTTCTCATAGCTTCATTCCTTCTTAAAAATTGTTTTGTACTTAATTTAAATCATCTCCTTCTGTATACAAAGCTTACCTAGTTGGGATTAAAGTGCAATGGTTCACATTTAATTTCAATTTGAAATGGTTGATTGGAAGCCTTTGCCTTTTTAGCAGCTGATGAGTCTTTTGCTTTTATTAATATGGAAAAGAAAATGTGTAAAGCAGCTGATCACGTTGTTTTCTAGAAATTATGAGTGCTACACATTTTCTGACTTCACTTCAAAATGACAAACAATTGTATTCACAATCCTGAGAAAGAAATATGGCAACCAGTTAATGTTCTGTTCTGTTTGTGTCTTTTTTCATGCATCTCAACATAAGAAAGTGATTTATTAAGATATAAACACCAAAAAAGTTGTTTACTCGTTAAAGAAAAGAGATCAACATAAATATGTATTGTAAAGGAAAATCTCCCCTAAAACTGGTGTTTAGTTGAATAAGACACGTCTTGTAGCATCATCCAGTCTCTGACATCATCTGAGGAAAGTTTGCCCAACTCCTCACTTTCAGCTGTGAAATGTTTGATGGGTTCCTTCGCATATACAGTCTGCTTTAAATAATTAGTCCACAGCATCACCAAAATCCAGGCTTTGGCTCAGCCCAGGACTTTCCATTCCTTAATTTTCAGCCACTCACTGGTGGATTTACTGCTATGTTTTGGGTCACTACGCAGAGTCCACGAGTATTTTCCTCAAACACCCTCTGGTACTTTGTAGAACTGTGGGTGGTTTCCATGATGGTGAGCCAAACATCCCCAAACCACTCGTTTGTTTTTAACGTCAACCTTGTTTAGAAGTAAAACTCTAATATCAGAGTTTCTAGAGTTTAGAGTCTTTTTGCTTTTATGATGTAGAAATGACTGAAGCATCATTTTCAGAATAAAAGCTCTATCTCGGCTAAATAGATTGACATTCGGATATCTGAATAGCTCTCAGACCTGTGACACCAGTGCCAATAGATTGTAAAGACCAGTAATTTACTGCAGCCATATTCATAGCTACACGTTGCATGTCAGAAATGTATTTCCGAGCCCACCAAAGCCTGCTGCGGATGTTGTTTCTGTCAGGGTTCGAGAATCTTCTGAATGTCAAACTGATGGTGGTCATGAATGTGAAGAATGTCAACCGGCTTTACGTATTTTAAATGACTGTACTATGGCTGAGGTTTCAAATTGTTGAGTTTTACTTTTCGTGGTTTCTCGATAAAATAGGAGTGTTTCTCCTCGCTGTCGGGTTTTTCTAGGGATTTAGAAAGCGTTTGCATTTTCGCAATGCCCGACTTTTCCAGGGAGGGAGTTTAAGCGTGAGTGAATACGAGAATAACCATGAGGTTTTCAGGCTCTGGTTACAATGTTCTCATGAGAGACAGCTATAAATACCAGTGCTGGACTCTCAGCCAATCACAAACAGCTTTGTGGTAGCACTTGAAGTCCTTCTTCTTTTCATCAGAATATTACCCAGCAGACACGGGGGCTGAAGTCCTCTTGCCATGGCGGCAGAAGTGGAGAGGGACAGAAGAAGAAATGTGTCAGTCGAGTCTCAAAGTGACATTCCTTGCATGATACCTTGAAAGGAAGGTGGGGTGTTAGCTGACATTTTGCTTTTGTCCTTTGTCATATCTTCAATAACGGCGTCACGTTCCGAAAGTAATAAGCTTCTATGGTGCAAAATGACTTTCTGTAAAAGCCAAATAGCAAATCTGCATAGCAAGACGTAAGTCCTTGTTTTGCGCTTTGCAAGTCATAAAAAATTAACAGAGTATACTCGGTGCTTCTGTACAACCAATTCATCATATTTAGCCTGGGAGTGTGAGCAGAAAATCATTTTTCTCAACTTTGCCTTAATGTTCATGTAAATTATTTGATAAGTCAGTGTATCCTGGTGCACCTTTGCCTTGTTTATTTACACTCCAATTGACCCAAAAAGTGAGAACTAAACTGACTTAAAGTTCTTTATTATTGAGCATTTTATTTCACAGCTGTTTAATTTCCCTTGAGGCCTCATTTGCTCCAACAAAGTAAGCAAGTCTCTGTGTCATTGCTGTACTTTGTGTTGCAGTTGGTCTTTAAAAAAAAAAAAATAATAATAATATATATATATATATATATATATATATATATATATATATATATATATATATATATAGATATATATATATATATATATATATATATATATATATATATATATATATTGCTACCCCTCTGTTTCTTCATCAGAGATGAAGATGATGCCAATGTGACATCACTATCACTTTTGTTGCTTGCATGCATGCAAACACATACAAAAACCTCCTGACAGCAATTCAGCTGCCCCTGTGGGACAGAAGGCTGCTATGTTGTAAAATAAACAAACACAGGAGTTCAGGGTCATAATGTAAGTTTGCCCTTCATATCCAAACACTCTTCAGCAGTAGACTGCAGTCAGAAGTATCCACACACCCTGAGGTGGACTGGCCAGCCGATGTACTGGGCAATGCCAGCCAGGTCAGCCAGGGACTGTCATAATTTAACCAAGAAAAGTAAAACAAATTTTTGGCGGACATTTGGTTAATCCGGTGAAATCTCTGATTTCATTTGGAATTAACAATGAAGGTGTTTTTGGGACGTGCGTCATAATAATCCGTGAAAGTTTCATTTGAGTTTATGTAGCCACAGTTTACAACATCTGTCATCTCAAGGTACTTTACAGTTTGTCTTTCGGTAGAACTAGGTTTTTTTTTTACTTTGAGAATGGGTCGACACAATAAAACGATGGACGGCTCCAAATGACACTTTCCTCCATCCAAAACCAGCAAAACCATTACCTCATCAGAAGAAATACGGCCTTTTGACAAATTAGCTAGAGACCAGGACTAAATTTTGAATAAAATTTAACAAATATTGCCACATTGCAAAAACAAATTATAATCACATTATATTACACATATTTTATTAATTGAATTCCATGCGTTATATTGTAAATGAGATGAATGGTAGGGCTTTCATATTAAAGTTTGTATTCTCAGCGTCACCTAAACCCCAGTAGGTGCAAATTGTGATCAACTCCTCTTGGAAGTTTTCAGGTTCTTCTGTAACGACCCGATGAAGGTTTTCTGGGTTACGGGGTCCACATGTGCTCGTTTCAACCCTCTAACGCATAAACGCTTTTTAGAGCACACATGCTGACCCAGTAATGAAACAATCATCCGCAGAATCTGGACAGCCATCCAGCTCTTTGCCCCAGATAAAAGCCATCCAAAGCTTCCATGCAAAGTTGGCAGCCTTTGTGTCCCTCAGCGGGTGTAAACACACATGCCTCCTCTGGTCGTACGTTGTTGCACGTGTGAGATTGTTTCTCCTGTGTGTTGTATATTTAGCGTCATATAGTTGGTATCTGCAAGTTAAGTCCAACTAAGCCCAGCTCTTGCCAGGTTATATTAAAGTGTGAGTGACCCACAAACATTGTAACGTCTGATTGTCCACCTGGTGCTAGCTTGAGTGGGGAAGCATGCTGAACACAAACCCAACTTTTAATAGATCCTAAATGCTAATTAATTCATACTAAATTGCAGGAGATGGATGTTATAGCATCTGGGGGCGAAAAGAAATGAAGCTTGAATGCATTTAGGAAAAAAGAAAACATTGAAGTAACCTTTTTTTAGGTGATTGACAAGGATTTTAGTTCTAGGCATTATATGCTTGCATTCCAACACTTTTCAGAGAGAAATGTTTTATTTTTACTCCACTGTGCTGCTGTGAAGTTGTGCTGACTGCAAAAATCAGAAGATGCAAAAACATGTAAAGCTTCTGATGATTCTTGAAAAGTATTTTATGCCGTCTTTAAAATGTCTGAGTTCTCAGTGGCTCCACAAGCTTTGGCTTTCTTGTGTCGTCCATTTCTAATAAAGGTTTAAATTATTCAGGATCACAGCAAATATTAAATATTCTTGGTTTAAAACCGCATTTAAATCCTTCTTTTACCTTCGAGGTGCACAAGTGTTTTGTAGTTCCTGATAAATCCAGATGTTTAGCAAAGCAACACATTATTTCTAAACTAAAGACACCATGCTGCCGTTCTGGTGATTGTTTCTATCTCCCTCTGCAGCTGAAGCGACCTCCTGCCATCTGCACGCAGTAATTTACTGTTTCCATGGTTTTTTTGATAGTTGTATCAGGACCACGATGTTGTTTTTATTGTTTCCTCACATTTTAAAGCGACAAGGAGAGACAAACAAAGCAACAACTGGCTCCAATAAAGTTTGCTCAAAATGTGAAGCATAACACACATAGAAGGAAATCACAAGAGCATCCTAAATATTTTATGTTTGCAGCAGCCGACCACTGTTGGAGATGATGTTTGGTCTCATGTAAAATATTTTTATAAAACGGCTCAAGAAACTTTTCTGCACGACTAATGCATGGTTCTCTGAAAGTTGGCCTGGTGCTTGAGACACAAGTGGCCTGTGCTTGAACTGTGTGGTATCCGTGTCTCTCAGTTTCATGTTGTTCTTTCCCTTCAAGCCGAGGCTGCAACTTGTTACATGGTCTCCCAGCAGGAAGTATTTGGAACCAATAAAGCTATTTGTGGGGGGTGAGGAGACGTCTGTTCTTCAAAGTTTCATGAATCACACTAAACTGCACAACTGGGACAGATGGTAAAGGGTGAATCCTCACTCCACCCATTAATATGGCAACGCAAAATGCACCTTTACATCAACTAGGCTTATTAAAAAATAGAAGAAACTGTTTATTTGATTTGGAAAACAGCCTGTGTCTGAACAGCGTTGATGATGCCTCCAGATGAAATGTCCATATTTGGTGCTCACTGATTTTTAAAAGAGAAAATTTGCTATTACAATTATCTTTATTGCCAAAAACAGTTGTTAAAATTACTCTTTCAAAAAAAAAACAAAAAAAACAATACAAAGGCTAATTATGATTTGCTAGAGCTTCTATATTTAACGACTCCAAAAATATATTTTCTTCACTTCCCACGTCAAGGAGTCAGATAAATATATTAGTTCTGTTAAGACTTACTGTTATGTCTTGAATGTTGTATTAATTAACTGTTTTAAAAATATTCTAACAAGTTCAAGCTGCTTGGCTTTAAAAAAGGAAATCTGCTGAAAATAAGAAATGGTCAGAAGGATAAAAAAGATGCGGTGATTTCAGACCTCAAATCATGCAAAGAAAACAAGTTTATACTCATTTAGAAACAAGAATACTAATGTTTTAACTCAGGAAGAGTCCATGTTGATATTGTTGGCATTAATTCTGTTTTCCTTTGTGAATTTTCTTTCCGTTTTATGACCATCTTATGTCTTCCTCACTTGGTGTATTCATGAAAATAAATCTGTAACCTTGTTGGACGGAAAAGCAGAAAACAGAATTTTCCATTGGGTATACTTATTTTTCTCTTTTAGACATCTTATGATGCTTTTGCTTAAAATGTCTCAATTACATCACCTACAAATTATTCAGAGTTGGAGCATTGTGTATTAACAAAAGCTATGGTAACCAGATGACAGCTGCTGCTCAGAGAGTGATTACTGGATTGTCTGTTTTGCATTTGCTACATTTAATTTCCTTCAGGATTCATGTGACTGTCACAGGGTCTCGCATCACAGATACGTCTCTTTCATCACAGCTAAAACTGGATGTTCCTCTAAATCACTGAGCCTTTTGCTCACGCTGAGCCGTTTCAACGTCTCAATAAACTGAACAACTAATGAATCAGATGCACTTTCACCACATTAAAGCTGAGCGACGATTCAAGTGAGAAGCTCAATTATTGAACTCTGAACTTTGAAAACATATTTCGGTCGGCTTCGATGCAGTTTCAATCTAAAGTTTACAGCGTGAGTTGCTGGCTGTAACAGCACCACTGAAGCGTATCTGAGATGTTATTTAAAAAAACGATTCCCATCTGAGATTCTTTTTTCCATTATAAGCAGCTTTCCAAAAACAATGTTTTATGGATATATATTTATCTTTAACTAATCTACTGAGTAAGAGCCGACTCTGTGACTCAGTCTCTGGTTTCTTTGATGCACTACTTCCACGCGTCATGATTTGTATTTGACTTTTGCTCTGTTTATTGTTCGTTCTTGTTGCAGTTTTCCTAGACAGTTTGTGCTGTGTGGGCTTCAGCTTGCAGCCTCTGAGCTCAACCTTTCTGAGGAAAAAAACACAACCTAACCTTCACAAAAACTCCTTTTTATTCATCATGTGTGTACCTCTACCTCTGTGTCCCAGGGGCCGGTGTTTTCTTCCTGTCTTGCTCAGAAGGAGAGCAGATCAGTTTCTTATTTGACTGCATCGTCAGAGGAATCGCCCCCAGCCGAGCCTTGCATGGCGTGTCGACTAACCAGCCAGGTGAGCATTAAATTATCTCCTACAGAGATAAAACACAAATTACTAAGAATGAAAATAAAGTGGTCCAAAATTTACGAGTAAATCCTTGTAGGTGCCGTGATAAGAAATTTCTAGAAAGAACTGTTAGCAACCGATCTCAAAAGTTGTTCTTCCACATTTAATTCATTGTGCAATTACATAGAGAATTAAACATATCTATAATGGCGAAGTTGTAAACATTCACACACAAGCCCCAAAACTTTCCAGAAGCATACACAATCAATGCTGGCCCAACTGTGTATGAGGCCCTTAGAAGTCCTTCCTTTGGGAGCTCACTTCCAGGAACATTCATCATCATAATTATACATTTAGAAGAGTCAAGCAAAAATAAAACAAACAAACAAACAAACAAACAAAAGCTGTTCAAAGGCAAACAACAGGAACAGTGGTGCTAAGGTGTAAACCATAGGTCAGGCACAAGCAATGGAAGTGATTCAGTTTGTAAAACATTTGGATTCTGGTGATATAACTTCAAATTACATTACTAGCACATTTGTTGTTGTTCTGTGTATATTCTAGCAGCCTCAGGCCAGCAGAGGCCCTAAGTAGTTGCAAAGTTTACTTACACATTGGGCCGGCTCTGTGCATGTCTTCTTCTGTGGTAATCTTTCAGCATCTTCTGCCACCTTCGTCACTATTTTCTTCCTCTTGGAAGGGTCCATGATAACGCGCCGTCTCCTTTTCTTTTAGGAAATAATAAAAAAATACCCAGTTTTGTAATGTCACAGTGGGTCCTATATATGAATAAATATCAAGGTGCCATGATGTAAAATTGACTCAAAATGTGCTTCACAAACATAGTCTAAGACTGCACATTGGGAGACAAGACTACTGCAGCGTTATTTTAAAATGTTTCTCAGTTCAGTTATCAGCGTCTCATTAAATCAATCAGTCAAATTTTTTTTGTATAAACACCAAGGCATTTAAAAGTGCTTACATCACAAAAACGCAAAATACAAAGACATAGAACACACAGTCAACATTACATTTTGCCTTCATTACACATGAGGTTATTGATTAATGTTTCATGATTGTGTTTCAAACGCAAGATAATCATGAAAATATGTTGCTAAATGCTGAAGGAAATAATTTTCTTCCAAAACAAACAAACAAACAAACAAACAAACAAACAAACAAACAAACAAACAAACAAACAAAAACCAGGCTTTTAACAGGGAAACATACACTTTCTAGCTAAAGACCTTCAGTTACTTCGGCATGTGACCTCATGTGTCCTGTGATGAAGGTTTACCGCCTGCTCAGTTGCACGCATGTAGCATTTGTGTCCAGGCGCCATGCAAACGGAAACACAACATGCCTCTACTCCCGGCGTGTCGGCAGGGAGATTAAGGGATTGTGTTTCTGTGCGTGACTGATGTGCAATTGAAACACATTGTTGATTTCACAGGAGGGAGGTTCAGGAGCTGATTGACACCCTAAGGAGCTCCATGGTGACACTAGCACAGATTTAGCACTATGTGTTGCAATCCACCTTCCTGAGTTTAAGCGTTTACAGTGTTTTTGGTGCTAAACCTGCTCTGAGCGTCTGTAACGGAGGAGAAATAAACACACAGATGGTTCAATTTGCTCACAAGGTCTCAGGAGGTATTAAGAGTTGTTTTGTTGTTACCCACAAAAACTAAATAGCAACAGAGGAGATGTTTTTGCTTCTTCTGATAACTATTATTTTTTCCTTTATTAAAAAAAGACCATAAGTACTGTTTTTATCTTTCCATCCAATATGAGTGTTGACTCATTTTAACATGTATTTTATCCTGCTTGTAATAGATCAACACAGAACATTTAACATTGTGAGAGCGAGACCTTTTTTTTTTCTTCTTCAGCCAAACAACATGTAGACTTTGCAGGGTGATTTAGAAATATTCAGGTGCATCTCAAGCTATTGGAAATGTCACTAATAAATTCCATATTTTTGGTACTAATTTCTGAAAGTGAAACTATATTTACAGATTCACTACACAATGAGTGAAAAATTTTAAGTTGCCAGCATTTGCATGGCACTTTAACTAGTCTCAAGTATTTATTTATTCCTTATATTTCTTTTTGATAAGTATAACTGACAGAAAATGAAACCATAAAATTAATTATTCTAGCAATTTTGAATATTGTAAAAAAAAAAAAAAAGAAAAAAGAAGAAGAAGAAGCTGAGCAAACTTCCAAAGAGAGTAAATATTATTGCTCTAATTCTACATTTATTTTAGTGTTAACCCACCTTGAATCAGTGTTCTCTGAATCCTACATCACCCGGTGCTGAGAATAACCTATAATTAGCGTTAAGCAGCGAAGTTAGCAGATGTTACCCGACCCCGCGCATAGCGTAGTGAAGAAACCTGGCATCTGATCTGCAGCAGTAGCTGCTGTCCAGAGGCACAGATCCAGGAGGCTGATGATACGTACGCTCTGTGACCTGCAGCAGCATGAGCTCACAGGCACACCTCAGCATGTGTGTGTGTCAGGGATTAGTTGTGCAATTAGTTGGGTTTTACTTCAAGTTTTAGTCTAAATTAGATGTAAAATTTACACTCAGTGGACCAATATTTTAGAAGAATGGCATCATCAACACCATAAATAACTCAATTTCAGGCTTAACTTTATTGAAACACTGAAGATGTTGGGGAAAAAAATCATTGATTTTCTCAAAGAAGGTGAAGCTACACGGTCTTGTGGAATCATAGTGATAAAGAGGTGAAGGTAACTGTGATGTGAAAGAAAAAGACTCCTTGATTTTCAAAAAATGTAATCCAGTCGTTTTCTGCTCCCCTGAGTCAACACTTATCTAGCAGCTTTGCATATCTAGAGACTGAATTTTCTCCCATCCTGGCATCCCGCCTTGTTCCAGCTCTTGAGGGGACTTGAAGTTTCCCATTTCACCACAGACAGTGGAACTGTGCTTTGATTTCAGTCATTCCTTTGTGTTTGGTGAAGTTAATTTTCCAGAAGGTGAACTTTGAACCCAGTCCCAGACGTTTTTGCAGCTTCTAACCCAGCAGCTACCAACTGTGGTCTTCCTGCCTCTATTTGATGAATCCCTGCCCCAACACATGAATCAAATGGCTTAATTACCTCCTCTGCATGTCGTCCTGTTGTGCAGAGGTCTGGTGATGAGCTGTTCATTTGCTTCGAAAAAACAAAATAGCAGCCAAAGACCAGAGTGAGTTGTCCTGTATTAGTTGGACCTTTCTTCTCATCAGTGTCATTTCTTTTTTCTGTTTTGTTCTTTTACTGTATAAACAGCAGGTCGGGAGGCAGACCCCGCCTCCGCAGAGAAACGGATCAGCCAGGAGACCTGCGAGCTGGAGAAGAGACTCAGCATGTTGTCTCAGTGCAGTCTGGCCAGTAGCTCATGTGAGTCCTGCTGTAAACCTTCCCTTTGGGTTTTCAACCAACAGCACATCGCTCATGAGATATTTGGAGTTTAGGGTGTAACTCTGATGTTCGCACTGTTCTACGTAGCGCTAATCCATTTATCAACCGTCCATCCACAGTCTGTGGAGACATTTTTGTCTGGTTTATGTGTGCTAGTCAGAAATCTGAAGAGGTCCAACAATTAACTTGCCCTGCTTGTCTCTGGAGACGCAGTGAGAGTTTAGGGGTTAAATTATAAGTCACTGCAGCAAATGACGGCAGTTCGAGTTTTTTTCTTTCTTTTTTTCTAACCTATCCTGTCTGGCATTGTGGTTCTTTGTTTTTGTGTCAGGTTGAGGCCCAACAGATTGACTTTCACGAGCGGAGAGTTACGGCATTTGCTATGATGGTCTGCTTGATAAAATTTAAAATAGAATTTTTTTTATCTGAAATGTGATGGACAAAGAAAAGAAGAAAAAATAATTAAAAGGAAAAAAGGTAACAGGAGAGGAGAGAGAGAACACCAGTCAAAACCTTGAAGTGTGCCTCTAAACCTGCAGAAAGAGAACAAAACGAGAAACCACAACTACAAACATATGTATATATCAAGATAACGGTACATGGTAATGCAAAATGTATTTAGCTGCAACTGCAGCCCAGCTCAGATTGTATCTGACAAACACCTGAATCTAAACACTGGTGTGTGTGTGTGTGTGTGTGTGTGTGCGTGTGTGTGTGTGTGTAAATGACAGCAGTTAAACTTCATCCTGCAGGAACAGTCATTTGAACAGCATAGATGTTCTGCTGACTTTTCTCCCAGTCGGTATGGTTACTCACCTCTTCATCTAAACTTGTTGGCTTTCTTCTCCTCTTCAGCCTCCACTTACAGCTGCAGCACATCTGTTGCCGGGGACGACCACAGCTTCTCCAGCTCCTCATCCAGTCAGTCGGATGCAAGTTACGGAAACAGGTTTCCGTATTGGGTGGAGCCCTCGGTCAGATCGCACCTTTCCAATGAGATGTCGTCTAGCTCCTCCACGCTGAAGGCTTTGACCCGGTCAGACGACAGACTGTATGACGCTGCCAGGGACGGCTCAGGCAGCCATCAGTCTTCTGCGCAGCGCCAACCTCGAGGGCTTAATGACTGCGACCGCCAGAGCTCCTTAGACAGTGGGATTGGAATAGCGACAGGCAGTCAGTCATCGTATTCTGGGAGCTATTCTTCATGCAACGGGAGTCTGGACATGGCCGGCCAGCAAGCAGGAGGAGGAGAGGACGATGAGTCAGTGGTCAGCCCTCCTGCTCCTTTCAATCCCCCTTCTTCACCTCCTCCAATGCCTCCTTCATCACCTTTTCAGGCCACGGTCGTTCCGGAGCACAAATGCCCATCCAGGTGTGCCTCCCAAGCATCTCACAGACACAGCGTGGAGTACCAGATCCCCAGCCTGCTCAGACGGTGGTATGACACCCCCAGGAGTCTTCTTCAGGCCCTGACGCTGAGGGAATCATCCGCCCAGAAAGCCCCACCAGACCTGAGAGGCAAGGCCTGCACCGGCGGAGGCGGTGGTCAGGAACAGATGTTGGACGTGAGAGGTCCCAGAAAACTGAGGGCCCAGTGTCAGTGGATGATGCAGCGCTCACACTCCTGGGGCAGTGAGAGGGCGCCTCCTGTGGACAGTGAAGGAGAGTCCACACCCACGGCTCAGGCGGCCTCAAGCAGCTCGGTTCCAGCAGAGTTGCAGGTACCAGGAGGCTCAAACTTTCTCATTTTCTCTTTCTGAGATCCGCTTTACTCTCGCTTTGCCACTAAACGATAAAACGGAGCCAGCCGTTTATTTCTTAGGATGTTAATAAAAAAGGAGAACTGGGTAGATGCGCTGGAGATTGCTTCTCAAGAGACGCTGCAAAATTAATATGAGTAAGCCAGGATAGAAAAAGAAAATCATAAAAAGCCATTTACACTACTTCTATATATTCATTTGCATTCACCATTGTTCTTACACGTCACAGTAATAAAGGGCCTCTGACAACTATTGAACTTTTTCACATTTTAATCATAAACTTTACTGCATTTAATTGGAATATTTATATGATGGTTGAATTAAATGCACTCATTTGAAAGAAAAATATGTTAGACATTTTTTTCCCACCAGGGGGTCTTTTTGTGGGCTCTATTGTCCCTTATATGACAGTAGGCTGACAGGAAAGGGGGGAAGACATGCAGCAAATGTCGCAAGGTCTGGGAATCGAACCCACGATGGCCACGTCGAGGACTGAAGGCCTCCATAGGTGGGTCGCGCTATCCCCTACGCCACTGCAGCACGCCCATGTTAGACATTTTTAAAAGTGTTTGACTAACCACAGTCTGAAGCGTGTAGTGCATTTGTATTCAGCCCCTCTAACTCAGTACGTTGCTCTGGTCTCTACCAATTTTACACATTTAGAGGCTGAAGTTTTTCTTCTTTCCTCTCTGGGTCACACATCGAGCTCAGTGAGTCAGACTGGATGGAATCAGTGAACATCTACATTCAAGTGTTGCAGCAGATTTACTTTTGGACTTTGACCATGCCATTGTTTAGGGCCTATTTTCTGCTGGAGGGTGGACCTCTTCCCCAGTCTCAAGTCTTCTGCAGCCTCTAACCAGTTTTCTTCCAGGATTGTGCTGCATTTAGCTCCATTGATCTCTGATCAGCTTCCCTATTATTGCAAAAAAATCCCCCTCACTCCCGTTGCACTAAATGGGTGCTTGAAGTCTCACGAGTCAAAGACATGTGAGACTCGGGTCTTATAATCAGAATTGAAGAAGCCTAACAAGAAATAACAGGCAGCTGGTTTCTGTTCTAACATTCAAGATGACAAAAAGTCGGTCATTTGTTTACATTCAACTGGCTAAATCCTTGAATTGAACAATAGTAACCTTTCTTGCTATTTTAACTGAATCGTTTGATACAGGTAGGAATGAAAGCTAAAATGCAATAATCACTAAAGATGACCATCACCTATATTCCCTGCAGCCAGTTCAATATCAGATTCAATAAGTTCAAACATCAGATCAGCTGTAAGAAATCCAGAGGAGTAAAAATGAGCTGAAACATCTTGTAGAACAAAAAAAAAAAATCAAAACAAAACACAGATTACATGTTATTTGCTGTGAGGAAACAGGGACGACTCTTTAGTCTCACTCTGCTGTCTGATTTCAGGTCGGGATAAGAAATACATGAGAATAGAGACGGGAACTGGCAAATATTTGTGTTCTCTGACTTGATAGCCCGTCTCTTTGTCTACATGTTCTGTCTGTCCTTTCACCCATCCTTTGGTTCCCTTTTCCGTCTCTCAGTCTCTGTCCATTCCTCTGTCATCCTATCATTTCACCACTTTATTCATCCACCTGTCAGTCAGTCTTTCTGAAATTATGACATGATCCCTGCGTAGGGATCCTGTTTAGAGATAATACACAACAGGTTACTGTTCATATAGTACAATGTTTATGCTAATACTCTTTAAGCTGCTTCTACAGATTTTGATTCTCACACTAAAAGGTTGGACATGCAGTTATCTGGTCTGAGTGACTTTGGATGTCTTTGGTCAGAGAACCTCGCGGGTAGAGAGACGTGCTGAGTAGATCCAAGCTCCGCACAGAGGTGACAGTAAAACAAAGCCAAGTATTTTTAAAGCTCTGAGGTAACTGAGCTGGAGCACAGAAGTAAGAGGCCTATTATTATTATTATAGGTGTCCATCACCAGCCCGCCTGCTGGTCCGTGTTGTTTTCTCTTTGATATGTTTGTCTGAAACCTGAAAAGCCCCTAGACGCCAAAGCCCGCGCTGCGGCTAATTAACTCTCTGCTGGATTTGTGAACAGAGGCTTCTTCTTGTTGCTGGAAAAACTCATCAGAGCGGCAAGTTTAAAAAAAAACGTATTTTTTTTTTGCTAATCATTTGTATGAGCGTGCGTTTGTGCTTGTTAAACTGAACATGTGTGAGGAGAAGCAAAAGGTGACTGATGGAGTAAATGAGAGGTGATGAAACTGCCAGAAAGTGCTGCTGAATGAAACACAGATGACTTCTCTTTGTTTCTCATTCCTCATGTGTCAGAACTTTGTCAGAATGAAACAAACCTTCGCATCCTGACTCCACAAGCAACGTAACGTCTCTAAAGACAAACTGTGTCACATGATGTAACTGAAGATCTGGCAGGTTGCCTTATTACAGGCTGTGGGGAGGAGAAAATTATGAAATTGGCTCGCTGTCAGACACTTCTCCAGGAGGAGGCCGCCACCCTTTTGTGTCCTGTCTGCCACCTCTGAAGATGTCAGCGCTGCCTCTCAGCTCTGCAGCATCCTCTTTTCTTCACCTCCTGCCCTCCTCTTCCTCACTGTTGCTCCTCTATTAATTCATTTTGAAGCCTCTATGTCTACAGCAGTTGTCTCCCTCCTACTGTCCGTCTAGCCTACTGAGTATGAGGAAAAAACAATTTACTGCCTTGACTAAAGTGCTCACCTGTTTGTTTGGTTTATACTACATTACACCACAGCTTCAAAGAGTGTAAAAAATGCTCTCATAAGTAATCACCCTAAATGATGATGGAAGATGCTCTTGCACATTGTGCAGCCTGAACTTCAGGCCTCTGACTCGTCATCGTTATTTACTTTGTTTCAGACAGAATATGAGCCATATAAAAACAAAAAAATCAAGAACACAAAGTCAAAAAGCTTTGAGTTCTTGGACACCATTGAGTCCATAAAGTAGAAAAGTATAGCAGAGCTTAGTCCAGTTTTTTTGTTTTTTTTTTTTTTATGTTTCCTGAGACAAAACCAATATAGATCTACATTCTGACTCTCTTCTTCTGGAAACTGAAAGTTTTACCTTCTCTTGTTTGGAAAGTAGCTCAACCTTGGCGCGATTGAATGGAGAGCATTCAATCTTCCAAGTCTTCTCACCAATTCTCAATTGGATTTTGTTCTGGACTTTGACTAGACCATTCAAAGGAATAAATATGGTTTCTGTGTATTTTAATTCGGGGCATCAGAGTAAAGGGGTTGAATTACATATCTGTAATAATATTTTGAAAGAGATATGTTGTTGAATTTCCCTTAGGGTAATCAGGGGGAAAAGGGTGTAATAAAAGTGTATGCCACACTTTTGAGACTTTTATTTGTAAAACAGTGGAACCTGCTGTTGAGGGCATAAAGCATTTCTCCTAATTTCTTCTAACATGTTTTTCTTTTCATCTCAATCCATTTCTTCTAGGAACACGGCTCTTCATTAACAGATCTTTCTTCTGTCTTTTCTACCAAGAGACAAGGTGCGTAGTATTTAGTGTAAGACTCATTTTTTCCTGTTTATATACTCTAACATATTTAGTAGTTTTTGATTATATCAAGAGACAATAGTTTTTAAAAGCTGCACTTCATTTTAATAAAAACCTCTTATTATTTCATGGTTGTGTTCAATGACCTCAATGCAAATGGATGTCTTAAACTGTTGCCAAACTCGTGTGCAGGAGAGAAACCTGGAGACAGTGAGGGTGTTGAGGTCAAAGGTCTGAATAGGAAGTTGTCTGGTTCACCACCTTCAGTTCCTCCTCCACCTCCTCCTCTAACACTTAGTACGCTCAGAACGATATCACCATTTGGTAAGTAAAAAGTCATTTTTTGGTTAAAGGAAAATTTATTTTTTGTGTCAATTTTCTGAAATAAAATGCTCACCGGCCTCGATGGGAGGCCAAAAATCTCCAGGGACGAACATCGGGGTCTGGTGCAATATGACCTGGGCAGTGGACTGGGACAGAGCCCCAATGCTGAGTCCTGCTGCTTTGGTCGGAGTTTTAGGAAGTGGAGCATTTCCTAAAGGACGCCTTTGCGGTTTGGTTTTCCTTTCCTCACAAAACAGCAGAAAAATACTACATGACTGGAAGGACTGAGGCTACTGTGGTTGCAGAAGCAAAAGCTAGAGTATGGGAGGAAGTCAGAGATTCTATGGAATGTTTGTTAGCCCAAAAGAAATAGTAGAAAACTGTTTTAATGAACCAGAAAGAGGAAGGAGGGACCCTCCCTGTGTGTTTGGATTGGTTGATGATCCAGACGGAGGATATTATTTGTAACCCTTGGTGAGGGAGTCATAGGAGTCAGGTCAATGTGCGTTTTGTAGGTCTTGAGAAAGCTTATGACCATCTTCCCTGATTAATTTTATGGGGTGCTGTAGGACTACGGAGGGGCTGGATTACCTTTAAGCACTTTTCCGGTGTACACAAAGAAATATATATGGATTATTGGCACCAAGATGACTGTTTCCAATGTTGGTTAATTCCTTCAGCAACTGTCTCCTGTCCTTCATCCATTTCGTGGCGTTGGTGGTAAATATTGAGTTTTCTCAGTTTTTAGTACGTACATGTGGTTCTCTTCATGTGTGTCTTCAAGCCATAACTTAGGATGTATTGGATCTGTTCAGTGCAGCATGTTGCGTGGTTTAAATGACATCAGCTGGACTAGTACACTGGAAAAGGGGGAATTGCTCTGTCTGGTTGGGGGTGAGACTTTGCGTCAAGCAGAGGGGTTGAGATACCGTTGTGTTTTGGTCATGAGTGATGGTAGGATGGAGAGGGACAGACGTTATGGTCTTCTCTGCAGTAACCCAGTCTGCGTTCAGCATCAGAGATGGCTTGAGGAGGTGAAACGGAGCTGCTGCTTCCCTGCATTGCAAGGAGTCAGTTAATGCGATTCGGACATCTGATCAGGATTGATCAGATGTTACTGTCTGGGTTTCCCTCCTGACTTACTACATTTAATAATTATTAACGACGCAAACTTTGTTGTGTTTTTCTTCAGCTATGTTCCCGTTCATCCGAGAAGCTCGTCCGTCTCCATCCACCGGCCTTCACAGAGACTACGGTTGCAACTACGTTAATATCCCCACTACTGCCCTTCAGACCACGACCACAGAGCTGCTGTACTCACAGCTGAACCTGCACAGCTCAACTCATGAGTCCAGTCCATACAGAGCTGTGAGACATGATCTCCTGCAGCTCTACAGACACAGTAAGTACAAATCAGTTTTTATTTTCCCCTTTTCCTGGATGCACATTTTCGCTCCTGCTGTTTCCTGCAAAGCATTACCGCATGTGGATGTAAATTGAGTATTGATTTGTTAGGAAATGTCAGCTATAGTAAAACAGAGCAACAACTGCACTGTGCCCCCACTATTTTCTACACTTATTGCTTATAAAAGGACCCTAACCTCCATTTAGATCAATATCATCTCACTGACTAAAAGTCAATACATGTTAAATTAATTTACTGTGAAAATCATGTTGAAAAGATGATTAAGTCAAATTAGCAAGGAACACATGAAGAAATCCAATACTGTTTTAATAGCAAAAGTGAGAAGTATTTAAAGTGAATTTTTTTTTTTACAACAGGTGAAACTAGATGCAATAATTCAGAAGTAATTTCAAAAATCAACACAGAAATGGAAACATTTATTTCCTAAGTACCAGAACAGAAGTCCAGCCGAATGAATCATGAATCAAGTGTCAAGAAACAAATGCATGTTTCTCTAAATTTGTCTGTCAATAAGTTAAAGGATGTTGTGAAATGACACCCAAACATTCCCCCCCCTTCCCCCAGAAGATGACTCCATTAGGTACGCCCACCTCAACATCGCTGCCATGGAAACAGCGCAGAGAGTGGGGGCGGAGCATGTTCAGGGCAGAGAGGACAGGCTGACTCAGCTGGAGAGCAGGTGGCGAGGGCCACCGAACTGACGCTGCGACGCCCAACTCCAGAAGCACTTCAGAGTGGTTTTCCACCGCAGCCCCCTCTGTATATCTCAGTAAGCTGCTCCCCGTCGGTCGTACCGATCGCTGCTGCACACACTCACAGGTTCACCAGCGCAGTCATTTCCACAAGCAATTCATTCCACTACGAGTAAGAAAATGTGTGGGAGGTCTTTCTGCTGCTGTCATCTTGTAAAGTGCTACTTGTTTTTAAATTAGTGTTTGACAGAAATTTCGCTGCATGGCACTTAACTTAAGGAGTTGAGTTTTGTTTTTTGTTTTTTTACACAAGGTTGGCACACTAGTAAAAACTGACTTAAGTAGAAAGGAATGGCACCAAAGTCGTGGTTGATTTAGACAAAGAAAAGCGGGGTGCCATGATGTGTTGAGCTGAAATGACATTTATAAACAGCCGCCGTTTGAGTTTGCAGCAGGATGTGATCTCACAATGAGATCAAGCCCTCCTCGATGCACTGAAACCAACAATCGACTGTAAAGAGTCCCAACTCGCCGAGCTATCATTCCGCATCAAAGTGGCGAAGCGTTCGATTGAAATAAGCGGCTTAGAGTTGGATCCCCGGTGCAAATGACATTAATCCGAGCCCATGTGGCCCGAGCAGGACACGGCTGAGTAATCAGCTGGTCGCTGACATTATTCATCACAGCAATCAATGATTCTGCTGCAGTGGCTCTCGGAGGAGAGCCGCTGCTAAAGGGGAAAAGCACAATTTGGGTTTCAGCTGCTCTGCTTTCTAACATAAGAAGCGATTTGATATTTAGCAGATTCTTTTTACAGCTACAGTTTTCTACCTAATGTCTCTGTGGAAGAAAAAACAAGATGATGTATCATGAACATATAATAATGTTACTTCTGTAGGACTTGTAAATATTAGCTGCTTCTTTGTTTACCAAGAAAAAAAGAAAAAAAAAACCCTTTACTAGAGATTATATATTTTTAAAACCTCAGTTGTGTATATTGGCATGTTTTTGTGAAAATTAAAGATTAACTGTTTGTTCCCTACATTTTTGATTGATCATTTTAACACTTTTGCATCATTTCAATAAACCAACTTACAACTGCCAACAGTGGCAGCAGCACAAATACCATTCTAAATATTTAATTTTCACAATTAATTACAGACATTGTTGCCCTTATTTCACCAACCAGAATTAGCAGAAGTAAAGGAATAGTGCCACATTTTCAGCTTTAGGTAATAAAACTGGTTTTCCACATTTTCTTGATTTATCATACATCACAACAGAGAAGATTTTAAGCAATTAAATTATTTAATTAACTCATTTCATTTGATCAGTTTACTAAAAAAGTGAAAGTTTGTCCATCTGATCAGCATACTTTGTACAACTCATTCAGCCAGTCACACGGTAAAAAGAAAAACCTTCCATGTTTTTCAGTAGCTGACAGGAATGATTCCCACAGTTCACGCAGGGTGCAGTTTCATGATCCTCCAGTGGTGGCGATCAGGAGCTGAACCTCACAGCTCGTTGTGCTGCAGACCCTGACGAGAGATCTTATTGGACAAGTCCTGCATGTGTTTCTTCATCTGAAATCAGAGGCACACATTTTGCAACATGCTTCACGTCCGCAGCACTCACGTTTACAAGTCGATAAAAATCGAACTTCTCTTTTTATTGTGTTATTACCGCATAGTGACTATATCCAAATCAGACAAGATTAAGACAGATTAAGAGATAACTTTTTCTTTTTTTTAAAGAATTTAGAAGAATGTGATTAAAATAAAAAATGTAAAAAATCAAAATCCAGAGAATAAAAACTGTTTTTTCGAACAATTATTTTCAGGACATGACAAATTATGAAAATAAGATGTAGAATGTTCAGAACTTGGAGCAAAGAAAACCAGTTTAAACACCACAATACCAATGCTTTAACTTAGAGCCCAGACTTTCAATTACAGCTTTCATGGGTCTCTGCATGTTATCCGCCAGCACTGCTGTTGGATCTAATTAGTAGCTCATTAGGCAGAATGATGTACGCTTGTAATGGAGTACACACACTGGAATACAATGAGGTCATTCGTGTAGCGATGGTTATTACACGACAATGCTACATTCATCTCTTTTTCTGGAGCTAACGATAAAGACGACAGAGAGTAGTCTTAAATCTGTGTAGTTATTTCAGATCTCTTGTTTGAGAGGAAAGATTTTAAATTAAACTTCTCTGTTATTTCTTTCTAGTAGTTTGGTTTTACAGAAGCCCACGTAATTTTGTTTTATTTGTGTTTTTACTTTAACTTCTAAGAAGATAAAACAACAAATAAAAATTTCATTTGGAGGGAACAAAAGGTTTTATGAAGCCATCAGTTTTGTTATTGATAGAGGAAAAGTACAGATGAATAATTTTAGGGACCATTTTTCTGCTATAAAACTGGGTCTTTTGCAAGCCGAATTGAAGGTATTAAATTCAGGAATCCTGAGTGAATAACTTATCATAATAAGTTTGTTTGAAACATAAGTAAACATCAGATGAAACAAAAAAGAAAACTCCTTTTCTGACTGATGGTTCTGACTGCAGGGCTTGAAGAGCATCTCTATATTTTATAGAAGATCCTGTCTTACCTTGTAACCCATCTCCCTGGTCTTCTCAGAGAGTGTGTTGTACTTCTCCTGGTTCCTCTTGATGTGCTCTTTGTCTCCCAGAGACTCAACATGTCGCAGCTTCTGGTGAGACAGCTCCAGCTGCTCCTGGTAGTGGTGGTGCTTCTCCACCTTGGTCTCAAAGTGATGCAGCTCCTCCTGAAGGAGCGGGGAGAAGGTGGATGTGAACTGAGCAGAGCGAGTTCGCCTTCAGTTACATGGATAGTAGAGCCGATAAACACTTGAGGCAGCAGATAAAGCAGAAATGTCACTGCAAACTCAAGCTGAACGCAGCCCTGTGATCCATCTGATCTTGGCTTCGCTACAAAGCGAAGGGCAAAGGAACGCATTTAATCCTGCTTTTACCAAAGCAGCACTTGAGTTAAAAGTTGAACCTCTCGAGTTAAAATGAACGGGGGAAAAAAAAAAAAAGAAAGAAAAGGTTTCTAAGAGGCAGACTGACAAAGTCCTCACAAAGCAACCTGGGTAAGTGCTGTGAGCCTCACCTTGAGAGACTCCAGCTCATCTTTGCTGAGGTTTGCCCTCTTTGCAGCCTCCCACAGTTCAATCACACGCGGCTCCCGAAACACTGCAGAGCAACGACACACACAGAAAGGTGAAGAGACAAACTGGGGAGACGGTTTGGAGCTACAATGGCTCTGAAACAGAGACGGATGACGTTTTAATATGACAAACAACATAGCCCACTTCTCACTTACCCTTCACATAAACAATGAATGAACAAGGTTTCCAAATACTTTCCAATTCACAAATTTAGACATTACCTGAATAAAATAAAAAAGAAGTAAAATTCCTATCCATTTTTCATTGCAAACAACATTTACTGTTAATTTACAATGCTGGGATAAAACAATCATCCCGAATGATCAAAATTAACATATTGTTCGTGGGGAAATAAAAATTAATGGGAAAAGATGTTGCCATTTTACTAGTAGTATATGGAGATTAATTGATCAGGTAAACTCAACTCTTATTGATCAGAGATCATAATTTAGGTTGCCAAAAATATGTTATTAGGGGTTCTGACGGTGTTTAAACCTGCACAGAAGGCCTTTCTGGCCCTGGCAGCCCACCACTGCATTTAGGTAGAAATTATTTTTAGAATACATCATATAAAAAAAGCCATTTACCAGCTTTATAAAACATAGCAGCAGTGAACAGAAGCAGCTGAAAGTCTCACATTTGTACACATTACCAGTCACTATTGCAGTAAATTATGAGTAAACCAAGGGACAAGAAGTAATCGAGTTACAATATTTAATAACAAGACCCATGGGCAGAAGGCGTATAAAAAGTTAAATCAACTCTTTCAACACGAGAAAGTTTATGCTCAGAAACCTCAGCCCATGGTTGCCTCACTAATCTCCCTGCTGAGTGGCTGTGAGAGCTCTCTCTTGTAGCTGAGGCATGAACCATGTTGTCCCCATTCAACCACTTCCTATTATTTATGAAAAGATTCATCATAAGAGTGATGTTCTTACTCCAATATTTTTGTGATGACCAGAAAACGATCCACCGTCTGTTTGCTGGAGGTCGTCATTCTCTGCAGTTCTGGACAATGTGTCGTCACGTCGTGTGCGGACGTAACTTTACGTTTTGATTATTTATGTCTCCTACTTTTAAGGTTTGTTTTAAAGAATTCTGGTGATTAAATACTTCTTTATAATAAGAACTCGTAGCTTTAAGGGTAGCCAGGCTTCAAGTAATGCATCAGGCTTCCTGCTAATGAAGGATTAAGATTTCACCTCCAGATACTCCAGGACAATGAAGCTCAAGTTACTGCTGGTGGCTGTACAAAGTGTAAAGTGCTTTGTTATCCTAAATGTATTTTTAATGTTCTATATAACTTCAACTATTGAGAATATATTGCAAGCAGCCATTTATTCTTCTCAGCCCTAAAGCATGAACAGATTTTAATATTTTACTAGAGATAAAACTGATCAATCAACATCAGAATCTGATGAGTTTTCCCTTTATCAGTTTTGATCAATGACTGGTAGGTCAAACTTAATGAATTAGAACAAAGAACTTGTGCCAGTTTTAGTGAATAAATATATCAGAATGCACTCCAGTGCACTCTGTTTTCAGTTTAATAAAAAAAAAAAAAAAAAGGCTGATAAAGGTTAGTGATGAATGCCTCTGTTTATAAATGGAGATCATTTCTTCATTCCTTCAATTTATGTGAGATTCAAACTGCCGCCAAGCTACCTGCAGGACATATTTACTACAACAGTAACAGAAAATAGTAAATAAACTTAGCTGTTGAATTAAAACTGTATTGGAAACGTCTCCACTGTGGTGCTAAGGGAAAAAAACCGCTCATAATTAATTATAAACTAACTAATAAACAGCGCTGCGTAAATTATGTAGCGCCCTCTCACTTGCTCCCCACCTTCCTCCGTCTCTCTACACACTCCTCATAAACATGCTGTTGCAGGAAAATGGAGATTATAGTAAAAAAAATGTCAGAAGGAAGTAAGAGTCCTGTCTGTGTTTATTTGGATACAGAGTAGGATCCATGTGGTCACTCAGGACGCATTTAAAAACCAGATCTGAATGAGGCATTTGGAGCAGGACGCTTCAAATCCAACAACTCAATACTGATGTTGATGCCTGGCCTGAACAAACGTTTGTAATACCAGACATTGTTATATTGTGTTTGTTGTTTACCATAGCATTGGTGGCTGGTGTACTTGTACAGTTTGACAGTAATTCTTTAATCACAACCTTTCTCACATGCTGCTGTATGCCAGTGTTTTTATATCCTTAGGTTCATTATGGCCCCTAGCTTCTGCTTTCAAACAACATTTTTCCTGATTTCCTTTTCCTAACAAAGTGCCATATAAATCTTTACCTCATTAGAGACACTTTGCTATTTGTAACCTTTTAAAAAGGCACATTGTTTTCCGTATTGATGTCAGAGAACGGGAACCTTGGGCTACATTCTTGACTGCTTACTGACTGTTACTTTGATGTTTTTTTTTTTTAACATATTTTCCCCATCTTTGGGCTGAAACTCCAAACGACTGAAAAGGAAAACTTTCAAGCTTTTATATATGATGTTAATAAAACAACAAAAAATAAATAAAACAGCATTTTGATGGTTTGAAGCAATAAACTTGCAAAGAAAAAAAAAAAAACTACAATGGATTCTGTGAGAAGAGGATGGATGAAAAAGCTGCAAATCTTAAGGAAGAAAAGAAAAGAAAACACTAACTGGAACAAGGACAAACTGGTTTACGTCAACGCTAGAACCTAGCTCTGAAAGCAGTTTTAAAAAACCTCAATCGTTTCCTATTGATAACCAAATGGAATTTCGGCTAAAAGCCAAAAGAAACATTTGTGTGACGCCTGTAGCTTATTGCCTTTACAGAAGAGCATTACAATAATTACAAGTCTTTGTGAATAAAGAGTCGGGGTAAATGAGAGGCGAGATGTGTTTTCCTTCCTCCTCACCGCTGTCTTGAGAGAAACCCTCGTGGCTGATTTTGCGGAGGCGCTCGAAGCCGTGGTTGAGGTCTCTCATTTTCTCCTTCAGCTCGGTGTGCTTCTGCTGCAGCAGGTGCTCTTTGGTGTCGCCCTCCATGGGGGAGATCACGTTCTTGTGAATTTCTAAAGAGAGGGCAGGAGACAAGTGGGGGAGAGAAGGTGTTTGGGAGTGAGGACAAGAAGAGACGAGTCAAAAAGAGGAAGAAATGACAAAGGGATGCAAAACTCTCATCAAACAAGTGTTTGATGAGAGTTTTGCAGAAGCTCTGAAATGGCTTTGAAAGGCAATTGGTCTGATCTTGTGATATTAAAATCACTTCTTCTGTAAGAGCCGTGAGTCACCTGTAAGTCTGGACTTACTGACTAACGCCATCAGATTATGAGATTCCCGTCTCTCTCATCTTCAAGGAGGAAAACCTCAAACAAAGGCCATGATAATAATACCGGCTGACATTTGGATCAAAAAGAGAAAAAAAAGGGCAAACAAAATGAAAATCAAGGAACAGACAGACGGTGAGCAGACAAAGTGGTGAGATAGAGCCTCAGGCCCTGCAGGCAACATGTGATTGGCTCAATATTTAAATGCATCAGACAAGCAGAAAAAAAACCCCTCCGGCTTGTCTCGAAGCGACATAGATGCTGTGGAGATTTTATTTTATTTATTTTTTTAAAAAAGGAAACGGCAGCAAAGTGTCAGTCCAGCCCAAAAGAGACGTGCCCATCCACTCTCCACGCCTGGATGAAACACTCTGGGGGACTGCCAGCTCTGCTTAAATCTCCCAGTTTGACATGATGAGCAGTGACAGAGTAGAGAGCGGCGGACGGGAACCTGTCCTGCCTGATACCTGCCACCAGACCGCAGAACTCAACGAGAAGCTTAGAACTCCAACGGTCCATAAAGTCAGTGCTATGCAGCCACACCAGGGTCCAAATAAATATGAGTTTATAGCAACTACCATTCACTATCAAACGGGTTCGATGGGTTAACGTGGTTCTGATCAGCTGGCTGAACAAAGGCTACTGCACTAATCATTTACTTACACAACAAACAAATCTGTTAATTGGAAATAACACTGATGGCAAAAAAAAAGACACACAAAGAGCTGGTTTGGAAAGTGTTAGCTTGACATTTTACAATGACCAGTGATAAGCTATTAGAAACATGTCTGCCACGTAGCCTATTGCGGCTGAAAAGAAAGCAAACAGCCCGACTTATTATCCAGATAATATCAATAAGGCACCACGTTCTATGCAACGCATACATAAAAGCTAGTTTTTGCTCAAGTCTGCAAAATCAAAATAAATACATTTTATAATTCTGCTATCATTGTATAAATATATTTTCTCAATTTTAAATTTGTGTGTAAATATTGTAATACTTACACACAAGTATAAGTGTGTAAGTATTACACACTTATACTTACACACTTCAAGGTTGTCATGTTACACACTTAACATGTGTGTAACATGTTAAGTGTAACATGTTACACACATGTTAAGTGTGTAACATGACAACCTTGATTTTTAATCAAGGTTGTCATGTTATGACAATCTCAAACCGGCCCAATAAATGGTGAGCACAGATGAGTACAGAATGGACTGCAGTTTGTTTCAGTAGAAACAGTTAGCTCACCCTCGGTCCTGCTGACTGTATCCATCAGGATGTTGTACTCATGGATCTTGTCTTTGTGATGCTGGAATTCCCTCTTTAAGCTCTGCAGCTCTTCGTTAGAGAACTTCCCAGAGCTCTTGGCCTGTTGGTAAAAGAGAACCGAGAGGAATGTGCTTCACAAGTGACCAAGAACGGTTTTCTGTGTCGCCTTTCCTCTCTCCTTTGCACCTGAGCACAAACCTTGTTCCAGAGTTTGTCCAGTTTGGGATCATCGAACATATCTCCGTCTCTGGCCTCGTGGTCTTTCAGGGAGTTGGTCTCCATCGGCCTCATGTCCCGTTTCCCATCCATGCCATACTTGGCCAGGATCACTGCATAACAAAACCAGGGTGGTAGAACTACAATCTGTGGTCCACAGCCACGCCATTTGCTTCGTAAAAATGGCGGCAGCAGAGTTTGTTGTTGGTGAATGACAGCATAAAGTGAATCTGATTTGCATGTCCATTACCGGTAATTACATTTTTGACCCTTCCCAACCCCACTAGGAACAAGGGTGAAAGAAAATGGATGGATGGATTAATTAACCTTTAGAGATAAAGTCATTTAATCCAAACAAAGACAGTGAACATTTTAAAATAACAGCAAAGAAGAATCAGTAGAAATGAAGGCAGATGAAGCATAATAAACTTTTTTCATTATATTGACAACGCCTTGAGGTGGGCATTTAAAAAATATGCTTGTGTTTCATGGAACATTAAAAAGAACTTAAAATTCAACATTATGGAGAGAAAAAAAAACATTTACTTGAATATTCACAATCAAAACCTTACAAACTAATAGTCCACAAAAAATCTAATCATGGAACATTATGTTTTCTTACGCTCTGAATGTAACAAATAGTGTTGCACCTATTTTATACTCCTGCAGTGTATAAAGTTGGACTTTAGTCCCTCAGAAAGTCTGTGCTCACTTTTCTATTCCAGTAAAATGGGTTTCAGCAGCTTATTCAGCAACATCTCAGCACTCTTAGCCATCATTGTGACATATTAACCCATAATGCATCAAGCTGGGACACAGGGTTGTTTTATCTTTTCAATAAACAGAATAGAAGTAGGACTATAATATTTTATGGCGCTGATGGACTTCTGTACTTCTTTGAGAGGCTGTATTTGACTCAATCGACAAGTCCAAACAGTAAAACAAGATTTTATTTTTGCAGTGAGTTTTATAAGAGGTGTTGCATAATGAGACAAAGAAATATTTTTAAATTTAAAAGAGAGCCAACAAGGACAGAGAGTTAGTGGCTGCAGCTCTGCTGGTGCAAAAATGCTACTCCATCGCTGAGAGTAATGAGGAGCTTAGAAAACAATCTTTAGACATTTCGATCTACAATAGTTGTATAAAATGTGGAGAAATTAAAGTGCCTACACAATAAAAATAATAATGTATTGCACAAGCTGACAAAACCTGTAATATTTGCATTTTGTGTATAAGCAAAAGACTCTTCAAGTTGAAAGTAGTTGGGGAAAAAAGTGTGGATGAGGGAGGATTTCAAAGGACTTGAGACTAATTGGAGTAACTAAAAAAATAAAAAATAAATGATTTCCTGATCCGAGATCTGTTCATTGGATAATTGTGTTTTGTGTTTCAATAATAAATTGAAAGAAAAAAACAAAAAACAGGGTGTTGACAGATAAAATATTTGGATAAATTATTTTAATTTGTTGTAATCGTGAAACCTGCATCTCCTCATACTGATGATCGAGAACCATGCTGCACTAAAACTGATCTCTAAATTTTCTATGTTTTTTGGCCTCTAATGCTCTGAAGATCAACATTTATAGCACGAGTGCTTCAGTGATTCGTTGCGTGTGAAAATCGAGTTAAATGGGGATCACTGGAGAGGGTACGGCGTCGTGTTTCTGAGCTGCTGCCAGAGGTGCTACAGGGAAGAGGGCGTCCACCTGCTGCTTGTGGCAGAAAGCATCAGATACTTGTGTGGGCGGCTGCTTCATCACCTGCAGTTTAGCAGGAGAACATCCTTTCATGCGCTTGTACATCAGCTCCTGTTTCCATCCTAACTTGATTAAGCATTTCTTGGTAAATTTAAATCTGCCCTACGCTCAACTCCCCTGCACAGGATTATATCAGCTTGAACTGGCCATATTTTGTTTATTGGTGTTAAATACTGTCAATGGTGTTGAGCTATAAATGCACATTTAAATTTCTTAAAAACAAAATAAAAAAAAGAACAGAGTTATTTTCTCACTTTAGGTTGTTCTCACCGTTAAAGTTGCGCCTGAGCTGGGCTTCTTTCTCCCCGTTCTCATCCAAGCCTTCCACCTTCATTTTTTTCCACTGAAGCTCATCTTTCTCCTGAATCTTTAGGTCGCTGTGCAGCTCGGCCTGTCGCACTGGTGTCAGCTGCATCTGTCAACACAAAAGGAGCAGAAAATGAAGGATTACTCCGATAGGAAGAGGAGAAGTGTGTCTGCTTGGTTACTAATTTTAATGTTCCATCAGTCCAGAAAGAAACTGTGAAAGTAGCAATAATAATAAAAAAAAAAAAAAACAGACAAAGTGTATGACAGACACAGTTTGGTTCTATTGTCCTTCTTGCTAAATACACATTGCCTTTAGAACCAATTAGTCAACAAACTACGCCATCATCCCACTTCTGCATCTGTTTCACTGCAGCTTTGAGAATATGAACAACAGGCTGGAAAGCTGGGCAATCTCCCCTCCCTAACAGGATGCCATACTTTCCCTCTGCAAGACGTCAGCCCAGACTGCGTCTCCACAATGAGAACTGGAGCGCCTCATGGTTGTGTACTCAGTCTACTGTTGATCATGACCATACACTGCTTAAACCTGATGATGCTTAAACCGCATGATGATGCCGTAGTGTGATGAGATCCACACTACGGCGGATCTCATCCGTAAGATTGACAGATCATCATATACAGAGGAAGTGCAGGTGATAAGTCTGATGCAAAGTCAACAGTCTGTCTGTGAACGATGTAAAACAGATGACAGTCAACTTTAATAACACCACCAGGACACCACTGAACAGTACAACTCCTCTGTGAATACTCCTCAACCATTTAAGACCATGTCAATGTCAAACTAAGACGTTTATGAAGATTAAAAGGCCTGGAATTAAAGACTGTGCTAATTTGGCTGAGAATGTCATTTTGTCACAACGCTAAAATTAGCGTTAAAGCCTTTTCACTATTCATTATTATTAAAGAGTTTGTGATTCTTGAGACCGTTATACTCTCAGCTATGAGATCTACGGGCAAAATAATACATCAGGTTTAAGCCCTTTCTATATTTATTGATTTCCACCAGAACGCAGAAATGTGTTGCTTCATCAGGACTGCAGATAGCAACTTATTCTGTCTTGAGGTACGTACCCGTTTAGCTTTCTCCCACACCTGGTTGAGTTTAGCTATCCTGAACTCCGCTGTCTGCCCATCACTATCACTCTGCGTGGGCTCATTCACCTCCCGAGAGTATTTCCCAGCCATGACACCCACACCGACACAAAGCGCCGTCACCAAACACTGCAGCCTCATTTTTAAGAGCAGCTACACACCAAAAAGGACAAAAACTGCAACCACAGAGCACGACAGTGTTATTATAGCTCACTCCAGCACACGGTCATGTGTTCAAATAGGGGTGGGATTTGTCTTGAACAGTAGAACTCTGGGATATGTAGTTTTATCTTTCCCGCTTCCTGGGACTGGTAAAACGGACCAAACCCTGTATTGACTACAACTTCCAAGATGCCGCGGGGTCCAGTTGCCAAGCAACGAAGCAACTTAAATTCTGTGAGCGAATGGAAAGTCTCCACGCGTTTACACCGTTGGATGCTGTTCACATCATCCAAGGAACTATAAAATGACAGTTTTTCATTATTTTTAAAGGAGAAGTAAACTACGAAGTCTAACTGAGTGCACAAAGCAATGTTACAAAGCAATACAACTTTTATGTTGTATTGCTTTGTAACATTGATGATCGTGGTGGCGTTATGCACAGCTAACGTCATTTCCACATATAACTAGTGAAAGAGTAATGATGATGATTAATTAATATAATTTATTTAGCATTTTTATTACGTAAATTAAATACTATTAGTTTATTGTATTTTTTTTTTATGTACTTGTTTTTAAATTTCCACACCTTCCTCTTAAATATAAACACCACTACCAACAACAACAAACAGGGTTTAGTGGTCATTCCTGGTGAACTATCATATACTTTTTTTAATCTAATATTTGTTTAAGTGCATATTTTTCCTCCATATTGTAGCATATATGATTTTAAATGGAACAAAATGGTTTTCCATTTGCATTATGAGCACTATTCATCTCTCATCTTTAAATATTTGATCTTTATAAAGCAAAACTTTGGAGCGTTGAAAGAAAGATGAGCTAGGATGAAGAAATGCTAAGTCATCATAAATCTGGAAAGGCTACATTGAGTAGAAAATGCAATACTCTGACTTATGACTGATATTCGTTTCTCCTCTGAGACAACTAGGGTGATTACATTTTCTTAGACACAAAATAGGAGAAATATTTATATATATTTATAATATTTAATCCGACGGAGTTGTTTGTGCGGCATCCATGCCAATAAACCACAAGACTCAACCTAAACCCAGTTAAACCTAACATTAAATTTGAAAAAATGAGAGTAAGGATAAGAGACAGGAAAGATGTTGTATTGTTATTCTCTGCCTCAATGAAATTGTTTTGGATTGTAATACCAATAAATTTGATTTAGCTCAAGCTGAATCAAACTGAAGTGTGTGCAAGGAAGAGCAAAGTAAAAGGCGATCAATGGATCTGTGGGATTCTATGTTGCACAAATTCACATAAATCACCTATAGGACCAAAACAAATCACATCATCTTCCTTAGTAATTTTAAATCAGCAGTCCATCATTTATCATAAAGCTTTTTCTCAAGATCTACTTGATGTTAAAGATCTAATGGCTTTGTTGAAAAGAATGTGACCTTAACATGGGCTGTTTACTGTCAATACAGAAAGAGGACATCAAATTTGCGACTTTATAAAAAGAGGGAGCAAAGACAAACAGAATCCAGGGCTATGAAACAGTATAAGATTTTTATTTTAGAAATAAAGTTTCCTCGTGTTCAGCCCTATCCCTGTTGGTTTTTATCACCCAGTTTTAATAGCGATGTTCAATTCAATGTGCAAACAGCTCCAGATGCTATCTCAGCTTTCTTAATCTTCCCAACCCCACATCCTTCCTACCAGCCTCTGTCTTTGTTCCGTCTCTGTTTATGGCTCCTTTGTGAAAGCAGCTTTCTGCTTTAATGAGCAGCAGCGTCGGCCAGAGATCTGCGGCTGATGGAGCTGTGCCTAATGAATGTGTCTGTCTGCCAACGAGGACAGCAGGCGAGCATGAAAGGTCAACGTAACCTCGTCAAAAACACTGGGATTTGGTCAGAAAAAACAGGGAAGTGTCTCTGGTTCTGGCACACATGTAATTTACATGTACATATACACTGGCCCTTAGTTTTTATTTCTGTTTTTTGTTAATCACCTGCTCAGCTGTCTTAATGGCAAAAGACATTACAAACAGCCAGCAGTCAGGGGAAGAAATTTTCAGGTTAGTTTTGACACTATTATATAAATAATTTCATTAACAATTAGTACAACTGATAACAACACATCAGTTTGTTTAAAATAAACACATGGACAATCATGTAAAACTATCGTATTAATTTTTTTAATCTAATGTCTAAGCACATTTATTGATTGAAGAAGAAATTCCCACATTACTCACTCTTTGTGTGTCTGAAGACTATCCAGAGTCTTGTTTTTTTTCTTGCATCCCTTTGTATTGAGCTCAACCTAAAAGTTTCTGTAGTGTGAGGGTTTGTGATGTCCATTAAAGAGTTGATGTTGGGTCTTGTGGACCATTTCCTTATTAATTTAGCCTTATATTTTGAATCATTGTCTTGCTAAATGACCTGATATTGACTGCTGATGTTTATAGTTAGGTTTGTGTCAGAGGTTTGCTGTCATTCATCAGGTCTTAACTTAAAATGCTCTGGTATTTAAAGACCACAGCATGCAATTGATCCTTCCACTTGAGGTGTGGATCTCTGCAGCTCACCCAGAGCTACCAATGCCTGCTTTTCTGATGAAGACTCACCCACCCTGTCAGTTTAGATGGACAGCCACGTCTCTGTAGGTTTGAAATTGTCCCACACTTTTTCTACTTTTGGATGACAGTGCTCCATGGTTGCTCCCTGAGATGTTCAAATTTTGGGTTATATTTTTGTACCCTAACTGCGCTTTAAAACTCTACAAAAACTTTATCTTAGACCTGTCTCCTGTGCTGTTTGGTATTCATGATGCAGTTTGTTTTAAAAAATTCTCTGACAAACGTCTGAGTTTTGTTTTGAGAATATGAAAAACAGTTTTGCATTTTGTTTAAATTATGATTAGATTACATTCAAATGGAGATTATTTAAGTAGATAAATATGCTTCTTCTGAAGGGAATTGGTTGTTGGATATTATTTACAAATGTATACCTACCTTTTGAAATTTTATTATAATTAAATAACAACTTTTCCTTTTCCACCCACTTCATATTAACACACTACCTTGGGTTGGACTATTACATAAAATTCCAATAAAATGCATCCAAGTCTGTGTTTGTAATTTGATAATATTGGAAAAGTACTTTGGGTTGCCTGGTCTAATATGCTGGTAAATCTAAGGGCTTATTATATTTCCACTGCAGTTATACTTCAAATAGTTGTTTTTCATAAAAGGCTTTCAGGACAGTGTGCGGCCACAGTAATTATGATAGAAACAAAGAAGAAAGCGAAATAATGTCCTTACAGAGCATGGTTATATAAAGGATAATGACATTGTATGGACATTTTTTTCCCAATACTCAACTGTAGCGGGACAAAACCAACCAAACAGAGTCATTAAGGTTTCCCCTAAAGAAAGGGGAAATGATTCCCTCTTATCTGACTCTTGTAGCTCTGCCTAGACAAGGACTGTGCAGAAGGTGTTGCAGGGAGTGGAAACAATGGTTGCAGGGTGAAAATTAACCCAGCTTGGACACAGACTGGTTAAGGAGACCAGTCAGTATAAGCTTTTAATATTATGGAGTATATCTCTCATATCCAGGGAGTGGAGTTTTTTTTTTTCTGTGTTTGTATCTTTAATTGATGCTCAGTCTTGATCTCATTAGTTCAGCCTGTTATTTTCTGCTTGTTTTTTGTTTGTTTGTTTATTAGTTGTACTTTGCTTAGCTATTCTTGTGCTTCTTGTTAGATTAGTGCTTTTTTAGTGTTTATGCCTTATCTGGTCCTTTTGTGTCACTACTCTCTCTCCCTCAGTCTGCCTGCCTGGTCTCCATTCTCAGCTGTTCATCAGCCACCTGTAATCAAGTACATGAGTCACTTGCATTAGCTTCCTTCTGGATTCTCTTGTTTCCATCTGTTTTTGTACCTGTCTGTATATTTTTATTAAAATGCCATCATTCTTTAATTCTGCCTCCAATGTCCTGCATTTTAGTTCCAGCTGCAGAGACTGCAATCATATTACTATCATCAATATTGAAATAGTAATTTTTTTTCAAATTGTTAATGTTTCAATGACAATCTCTAATCACATAATTTCAATGTGTAGCAAAAATCATCAATTTCTTTCTTTCTTTCTTTCTTTCTTTCTTTCTTTCTTTCTTTCTTTCTTTCTTTCTTTCTTTCTTTCTTTCTTTCTTTCTTTCTTTCTTTCTTTCTTTCTTTCTTTCTTTCTTTCTTTCTTTCTTTCTTTCTTTCTTTCTTTCTTTCTTTCCTATGAATCTAAAACTGAACAAGGAAAGTAGCTTATTTTCTTTTCTTTCTTTTTTTATTATCAGAGAGAGCTTGTGTAATTTAATCCTCCTTATTCAGTCCTGGTAAACAGTAAAGCCTGCTGGATGTGGACTTACAGGGAACATATGTTAAGCAATTTAAACTTGCTTTGTGGCTCAAATCCTTAAGCGAAGCTAGCCTAACATCTTAAAAGTCGACCTTCATGATTGGCGACTCAGAGGTGTCAAATTGGCAAGTGTCAATTCAAGTGTTTCTGGAAATGTACACTTCCAGAAACACCTAATTTCAATAACAAAGAATTAGGTTGTTAACAATAACAACCTAATTTCATGAGATTAGGTAGTTATTAGGTTGTTTTGTGTCTTTTTGCTGATTAAAAAGACACAAATGAAGACAAATGTCTAAACTTTTACACAGTGATTCTATCACAGTTGTGTCTTTGTTTCTTTTCGGTTTCTATTCTCTTCAATTTTTTCCCTCATAGACCTGTTGGGAGGATGGAAAGGAACAAAAGTTAGGACAGCCACAAGTTTACAAAAGTTTATAGTAAAATCTAAAATGTGTGAAGTGAATTGCAATTGATTAATTCCTGGACGATGGATCTATTTGTGTCCAATGTTCTGCCAGTTAAATGTCACACTGCAGGCTGCTGTGAGTTCTATTTCATCCCTACTGACCGCCAGAGGCGGTGCTTCAAGCACTGAATGATCATTCTTGCGCATGCGCAGGTCGAGTACTAATGACAACAAAGTCACCTGTGACCTGCCGGGGACCCACGTGACTCTATATAGTCACGTGGCACCCGGCAATCAATCCCTTTTGTTCTTCTCGCGCGCAGGTGTGTTGAGTACAGGTGTGTGGTCGTGTGAAGCTGGTTGCTTCTGTGTGTACCACTATTTTCCTAGCTGCTTGTTGCTGGTAGCCCCGTGACCGGCTTTGGTCGGAGCTGCGGGTAAGTCTCGCCCTCCAGGGGCTGCACAAGCTGCTTTCACCTTACCTGATCTGCGGTGGCCGCGGCGACTGGTAAGTTTTTCTTCTTTTCTCGGCAATAGCTTACTGTTCGCTTTGAATTGCCACGTTAATTTTTGTGGCTCTTTTGACTCACGGTAGCGTTTCTGCTCGCGCTGAGTTCGTTTTCAGTTGGTTTCTCTAAACTCACCCGTAGCGTTTCTGCTCGCGTTGAGTTCTACAGTTTGTTTGCCTAAACTCACCCGTAGCGTCTCTGCTCGCGTTGAGTTGTTTACCTAAACTCACCAGCAGCGTTTCTGCTCGCGTTGAGTTCTACAGTTTGTTTGCCTACACTCACCAGTAGCGTTTCTGCTCGCGTTGAGTTGTTTACCTAAACTCACCAGTAGCGTTTCTGCTCGCGTTGGGTTCTTCTATAGTTTGTTTGCCTGAACTCACCAGTAGCATTTCTGCTCGCGTTGAGTTCTACAGTTTGTTTGTTTGCCTACACTCACCAGTAGCGTTTCTGCTCGCGTTGAGTTGTTTACCTAAACTCACCAGTAGCGTTTCTGCTCGCGTTGAGTTCTATAGTTTGTTTGCCTGAACTCACCAGTAGCGTTTCTGCTCGGTTGAGTTGTTTACCTAAACTCACCAGTAGCGTTGCTGCTCGCGTTGAGTTCTTCTACAGTTTGTTTATCTACACTCACCAGTAGCGTTTTCTGCTCGTGCTGAGTCCATTTTACTTTGCTGTTGTTTATCTGACTCATCAGTGGCGTCTCTGCTCGTGCTGAGTTCATCTTTGGTTGATAATCGATTTGCTAGTGGCGTTTCTGCTCACGCTGAGTTTGGAACCTCTACGGGGGTTTTCCTACAACGGAGTCGCCAGTAGCGTTTTCTGCTCGTGTTGACTTCTTGTTGCTGGCGGGCTAATCACGCCTTTCAGCAGTATGTTGCTGGATAATTTATGCTGCTCGACCTGTCTGGTTCCACTTCAGCCCGACGACGGGCATGACTTGTGTCCCTCCTGCCTCGGTGTGGAACATCTCCGGGAGGCACTGTCGGATAACGCTTGCCCCAACTATTGCGTCATGCCCCGGTCAGTCAGACTGGATAGGTTGGCTGCTCTGGAGCAGCCTACCGACTGGGCGGGCGCTGCGCCGCGTAGTCAGTTGCCGATGGGGAAAGCGATGTGCAAACGATCTACTGTGGCTGCACCTTTGGTACCGGCAAAGCGAGCCAGACAGACCGATACAGGGAGGCTGTCCACGAGAGCGGATCATCTCACTACTGAGACGGCCCAAATGAAAGCCCTCCTCCAGTCCTTTCAGACTGCTGGTGATCGCGGCGCGGCTCTCCCTCCCGAGCAGGATGAAATGTCAGTCAATGACGACGATGCTGTTTCTGTGGCGGCCTCTGGCACCCATTTCTGTGAGGATCTTCCGGAGCTGGGCTCCGGGGCCTCTGGGTCGGACTCCATTGCCTCCCAGGAGGATACGGGGGAGTCTGTGACATCTGCTATTCGAACGGCTCTTGCTCGTTTACAGATTAGTGTTCCTCAGGCCCAGCCTACGGCTTCCAGCGCCTTCTTTAAGCGCAGTAGATCAGAGACTGCCTTTGTGGTAACTCCCTCGGCGGAGTATGTGCGGGAACTACGTGCTTGCTGGTCAGACACCAAGGCGCTTTCACGTCTGACAACGGATGGCAGGGTCCTGGCAGCTATGCAGAAGGCACCCAGGGTTGGCTTGGGGCAGATGCCAGTGGTGGAACCGGGCATTGCCTCTCTTATTATCCCACCTGATGAGGCTTTGCAGCCCAATGCCCGTTGTCTGCGTCCTCCGTGCTGTATTACCGACCTTCTCTGCAAGGCCTATGACTCTGGGGCCCGCATGGGCCGGATTGGGAACTCTCTCTCCCATCTTATGCTGGCCCTGTCTTCCTCCTTGGAATCTGTTCCACTGGACCATGCCACGCAAGGCCTGGTTGATGCATCTCTGCAGGCCTTTGCTCTTATGACGAGGGAACTTGGACGCACACTCTCCACACAGGTTCACGCTCGCCGCCAGGTCTGGTTGGCGCAGTCACCACTTACTGAGCCTTGTAGGAGGACCCTCCGGCCCTGCCTGTGGATCTGGGGATCTTTTTGGTTCTGCGGCACTGGACGCCTTGGACCGTACAGCTCAGGCCTGTGGAACAAGGCAACAGCTGGCAGGGCTTCACAGGTGTGATCGCCAGCCAGTCAGCACCTGGGCAGCTGCGGGTCCTTCACGGAGGTCCTCAGGGCCTTCTCCTTCTTCCACTGAGCCCCAGGGTCTGGTACCAGGTCAGAGATTGGTCCAGGGACCTGCTCCAGCTCAGAAAAACAGAGCCCCAGACCGAGCTGGGACAAAATCCTTTCATCCCTTTCGAGCCGCTCAGACTGGCCGGCATCCTCCCAGGCCTTCAAAGGGCCGGGGGGCCCGTGGATGATGCCTTAATTGCCGGCAGTCGGTTATTTTACTCCGGGACAGCTCAGCTTCTGGGCTGCCCACACCGGACTTGTTCCGCTTCACCCGCCACCTATCCCGGCCGGGTCAGGATGACTGTGATCCATGACCGGTGAAGGCACAGGCACTGAACCAAGAAACCCTCACCTTGCTGGCCAAGGGTGCTATAGTGTGGACCCCTGCTGGATCCAGGGGCTTTTATTCCTTGTATTTTATTGTTCTGAATATGACCGTTTGCCTGCGTCCTGTCTTGGACCTGGGTGTTTAATTGATTGTTTACTTGAATGCCTTGCCTTTTAATTTGCTGACCACATGGAATTGTTGCAGGTGATTTCCCAGATTGGTTCACTTCCATAGATCTCAGGGATGCTTATTTTCACGTTCCAATCGCTCCGCCCCATTGGCGGTTTCTTCGTTTTGCTTTTCAGGGGAGGCATTTCCAGTTCAGGGTCCTCCTGTTCGGACTTTCACTGTCTCCCAGGGTGTTCACATGTGTTGCAGCGACCCTCTCTCCTCTGCAGGCACAGGGATTAAGGATCCTCCCATATATGGCCGACTTGGCTCATTTGTGCCGACACGGGACCAGGCGGTTCGAGATACTCTGTTAGTGCTCCATCATGTGGGATGCTTGGGCTTGCAGGTGAACATGGAGAAAAGCAGTATGACTCTCACAGGAGACTGTCTTCCTGGGCATTGCCATGGATTCCATCTCAATGACTGCTTGCCTGTCACCCCAGCGGCAGAGCAGGGAACACATCAATGTCTTAGAGTTACGGGCTGTACTTCTGGCTCTTCAGAGCTTTCTTCCAGGCTTGCAGGGGAAGCATGTGCTGGTGATGTCAGTCAACACCACTGTGGTTTTCCACATCAACCACCAGGGGGGAACCAGGTCATGGAAACTGTCGTGCTTGACTCAACGGCTTCTGACCTGGGCAGCTCCATACATAACCAGCCTCAGAGTAGCCTACATCCCAGGGCCGGAGAACATGCCAGCAGATTTTCTATCCCGTCAGAAGCTGCTTCCAGGGGAGTGGAAGCTTCACCGAAAGGTAGTGGAGTGCATCTGGAAGGTCTTTGGCAGGGCGGACCTCTTTGCCTCAAGGGACGCGTTTCACTGTCCCCTTTGGTTCTCATTGTACAACAGCAGCCCTCTGGGCCACGATGCTCTGGCACACGACTGGCCCCGGACCCTCCTTTATGCCTTTCCACCATTCAGCCTACTTTTTCAGACTCTCCTCAGGGTGCGTCAGGAGGGGCACAGGGTTCTGCTGGTGGCCCCCTACTGGCCAGCGAGGACTTGGTTTCCTCTACTGTGCGAGCTCCGCTCCGGCTCGCCGATGCGTCTCCCCTCCAGGAGTGATCTTCTTTCCCAGATGGGGGATCAGAGTTTGCACCCCAAACTGGACCGGCTCCAGCTCTGGATTTGGCCCCTGCAAGGCCGGGGTCCACTTTCTCAAGATACACTGGGTCCATAATGCATACAATGGCTAATGCATGGGCGCCGTCTATGCGAGCTGTCTATGCTAGCAAGTGGACGGTCTTTGCGACCTGGTGCCGTAATAGAGGGCGGGACCCGGTGCAGTGTTCAGTTTCTGACATACTGACCTTCCTGCAGGCGTTACTGGATCAAGGACGGTCTCCGTCTACCTTGAAGGTGTGTGTGGCTGCCATTTCCTGTTGGCATGTCGGACTGAATGGTTGTTCTGTGGGCAGAGACAAGGACGTTGTGCTGTTTTTAAGGGGTGCTCGGCGTTTGCGACCACCCAACCGCCCTGTGGCACCGGCGTGGGACCTTTCTCTTGTGCTTGAGGCTCTTCGGTCCCTCCCAATTGAGCCCCTGGCATCAGCAGACCTCAAGTGGCTCTCACTGCAGACAGCGTTCCTTTTGGCCATGGTTTCTTCAAAACGTATGGAGGAATTACAGGCTCTCTCGACAGCTGAGCCCTACTGCCGGTGGAAGACTGGTGGCTCAGGCGTTACACTGTGGTCTGACGTTGCATTATTCCTAAGGTGTCACTGGCGGCACGCAGTACCCAGCCGCTCCATCTTGCCCGGTTTGACACCGGTAGCCCCTCTGAACCACTGTGGCCTGTTCGTGCCCTTGAGGCATATGTCAATGCCACGGCATCCTTCCAAAAGACAAATAGCCTTTTTGTTTGCTACGCTGGCTCACGGAAAGTTCAGGCACTTTCTAAGCAGCGACTTGCACACTGGGTTGTGGATTGATCTCCAAGGCTTATGCCTTGCAGGACCGGCCTCTGCCGGCGGGAGTGAAGTGCCACTCTACAAGGGGCATGTCGACATCGTTTACTGCCATGACTGTGGTGCCGTTGGATGTTATATGCCGTGCGGCCTCCTGAAAATCACCTAGTACCTTTACTTGGTTCTACAGGGTGAATGTGGCTGCACCCCATCCGCTTCAAGGCATCCTGGAGCAGCATGCCTCTACATCACATTAGTGTGGGTGGTGTAGTCGTTTCCCTTGAATGTTGCTGATTCCTCGTGACCTTGTTGATATGAGTCATCCAGTGCTTGAAGCACCGCCTCTGGCGGTCAGTAGGGATGAAATAGAACGAAAGTTACTACCGTAACTACGGTTCTATGAATCCCGGATGACCGCCAGAGTGCTTGGTCCCTCGGAATCTCTGCTTCTCGCGAGAAGATTGAGGGATTGATTGCCGGGTGCCACGTGACTATATAGAGTCACGTGGGTCCCCGGCAGGTCACAGGTGACTTTGTTGTCATTAGTACTCGACCTGCGCATGCGCAAGAATGATCATTCAGTGCTTGAAGCACCGCCTCTGGCGGTCATCCGGGATTCATAGAACCGTAGTTACGGTAGTAACTTTCGTTTCTTCTCTTTCATTAAACCTAATGAGATCCTGGTGAGACAAGTTTTGCTTTGCACATTAACCCTGGAACAGTGTGAGGATATTATGTAGAATGAAATGTAAAGAAATTACCCATCAGAGATTTTTCTGTTAATCATGTACCTGGACTTTTAGCTGTAATTTCTGAACCAAACAACAGAACAAGGCTTTAACTCCCTCATATTCTTACTCATGATTTTTAATGTGATTACCTCAGGCTGTAAGAGTGAATGCAAGTGTCCAAAGTGATCCGACCCCCCACTGATCCTCTTGCTGGGTCAGCTGATAAATGTAAACAGCATTTTACTTCTTATAGATCTTGCTGCAGGAAACCATTATGATAAATTACGCAGTTACTTCTTTTTATTTTCTGCTTGTCTCTTATCGATTCTACAGAAACTTCTAAATCAACTTCGCAATAGAAGAGAAATCCTGCAATACATTCAACACTATGAAAAATGTAAAGAAATAGGAACAGAACTGTTCAAGCTCAGTATGTTACACTAAATTCTTTGTTTGAAGGAAACCTAGGACTCTGGACAGACAATAGAGATTATGCTAAGACAATGTGCAAAAATTCATCTTTCTGTATGCACCAATTTAGTGAAACGCTCTAAGAGGAGACTTAAGCACATGTCATGCTGTTTCATATCTTGTATGTATGCTATCATTTTGAAAAAAACAACATGTCATGTGGATCTAATCACGAGCAAAAAAGAAAAACGGGGATAATGGAACATCAAGTCCTGCTGTGTCCTTAAGCTGTGTGTTGCTTTTGATGTGCTACAATTTTGAAAAACTTTTAAATACTAAAAAAATCAGTGGAAATTTTACATATTTCAATGTTTCCAACACATCCATGGCAGCTTTGATCATGTGGTGACCAAGCTGTGTTTGTTGCAGTTCCAGATATGTGCGTAGGTTTTGCAGGAATGTTATTTACCTTTTGCATCATGTCTTCCAGTGGTGCAGAAACAAAATGCTAATATGAACAGTGTGAGGTGGGTAAAAGTGTGATCCTAGTGGCAAAACCGAGTGGGATACAAACCTGATAGCCAATAATCTGTGGGATTCGTCATTAAGTAAAAAATGTTATTACATAATAAAAACGTACTCGCATGAATAGGATTGCTAAAAAAAAAAGATGGTTTAGGCAGATTACATTAGTAAATTGAAGAATGAATTCATTTTAAACTTCACAGTAGCAGACCTGCTATTTTACACCTGTTTAAGAATAAGTTGGAAACTATTATAATTTGTTTTCTAAAGATTACATATTTAATAGGACAAAATGTATTAAATTTGAAAACAAAAGTAAAATATTTGTTGTCTTCCTTTGAAAATATATGTAGGCATCATAAAAACAAGCTATTTTGTTTCGAAGTGTTGTGTTGCTTTTGTGGCTATAAAAGATTTTTGTTTCGTGGGACCAAATGCAAAGATGGTGTTCAGGTTTTACAAAAGTTGCTGAGCCCTGATCTAAGAGGAGTACTTTTAAAAAACTGATTAAATAAATAATTGTTTCTAATATGCTGGAATAATCAGTCGCTCATTTAACAAAAAGACACAGAAAACACACAGAAACATTACCATTCAATTTTAGTTAGTTCTGTGTTTGCACGGAGGGCTCTGATGTTTTTTTTGTCTCTTTAGTTTAACCCTTTTCTTAATCCTTTCCTTGGGAGAAACATTTCTCTGCTCAAAGCAGAAGAGTGATCGTCAAGCAGGAGCTTTGTCCCTTGGTTGTGGCAAGTAACAATTTTCTCACCCACACCATAGAAATGATTTTCATGGTATGATAAGAACTCGTGCATATGCATTTAGCACTTATTGTATTCCTGTATCGGAACAAGGAAATAATGACGGCTGTTCCAGCACTGAGTGGCACGTCTTATTCTTCTTGTAATGTTCTGTTAAGTATCAAAATCAACCATTGGCTAGAATAAAGCGTTTATGTTCACATCTTCGCAATTTCATGTATATATTCAACTTTCAAATGAGATTAGGTTGTTATTCACTGATTAAGCCATTTGCTAGGCTCATTGAGGTTTTTTGTGTAAAAAGAAGAGAAACTGATGTATTAAACGTTTGTTAAATGTTATCAGTCTGCTGACCTTTTCCTTCCCGTCTCCCAGAGTCCATGCTTCATTGGATTCAATAAAAGACATTAATTTTCTAAAGCAAACCTTGGTTTAGAGATTTATTTCTTGGAGGTGGCGGAGGAGTAACCGAGGATCAACTGGGAAGCGATGGATGATGCTAACAAGAAAAAGCAGGTTTCTAAATAACATGTTCCCTTTATGGCTCATTTTCTAGGTTGGAAATTATAATAATTTGTTGACTCCTGTAGTCAGTAGGTACAGAAGGCTTGGGGCTTTGTGCAATTTTGTAGCTTAGGCTGCTATCATGTAGCCAAATATCTTTACTGCTGTGGGTAGAATAGTACATAGTCACTCTTTTAAACCCCCTAGAGCCAAGTGAGTGGGCAGAGAACAGACACAATAAGAAAGAAAAAACATGGATGTAAAAGCAAGCAGTTAAAAAACCAGCAGCCGACCTCAGATCTGAAGACAGCATTGTGATAACGCACATGGAAAAACACAGCAAGAGACACAAGTTAAAAAAAGATTAAAAGGTTAAACTCAGAGTTAACGCAGCAGAGTAAACAGGAACTGACAAATGTGGCATCGCTCTAGCCTCTAAGGAGCATCTTTGTCCAGAAATATTTGTTTTCTGAATCCTGTGGGGCAGTCTGCACAAACCTGGAAGTGAGAGTCTTGTTTCTCTTGCTACATTGTGGATCCTGCTGCTTGTGTTGGACTGAAAGCCAAACAGATTCATCCAGAAAGTTCGGATTCAAATGAAGAATGCACTCCACATTAACAATCGACATAATAAAAACCTGTCATTTCACAAGCAAAAACAAATGCAATAAATAAAAAAGGTGGTGAAAAATGAGGGATGTTTGCAAGTTTGATCCACAAAATCACTTTCAAACATTTTTTTATGTACATTAAAAATAAATGTGCTGTCCAATCTGTTCAATATAATCTTTTTCACAACTTCTCAAGTGCTAAAGAACATATTTACCTCCATTGCTTGGACTTTAATTATACAAACAAAATTGAGAAAAAAACAAAGAAAAACTGTGAATACTCTGGTCTGTAACCTCTTCTTTACCTGTGCCATTTGTGTGGTCAAACATATTGTTACAAAGCAAAGATTTCAGCACTAACTGTTTTTTACAACAACAACAACAAAACACACATTTTGTTTAGCACTATTCCCTTCTACTAAGAAGGTCCTGAGTGTAACTCCCAGCCATATTCTGTATATATTTTGAATGTTCTTCCTGTGCATGCATTCGGTCTTTCCATGTATTCCATTGTGTGAGCGTTCTTCCTCACACAATCTAAGAATATGATTGAGATAGAGATTATGCTAAGAAAATGTGCAAAAATTCTCATGGTTAATTCAGCCCTCCAAAATTTCCTCTACATGGGAGGTTTTACATTCTGTAAAAACATTGTGCTTTTTCTGCACAGAAAGGGGTCTATGAATAAAATTTGACTGACTGAGTGTTCATTTGAATTGCTGTGAGTCTGTGTTTCCCTGTGGCTGAATGGTGGTCTGTAAAGGAGGTACCTTATGTCTCGCCCAAAAAGTGTTGGAGACAGAACACCAGATAAAAAACTGAATAAATACAAATAAAATCACTCATAAAAATAGTGAACAAAGGTAAACTAGTTAAGTAACACTAAGGACTGAAGAATAATGGAAACTTTAATACCACTTTTTTCTTTTTAAATCCATTCCATGAGTGCGGTCGTCTGGATCTTCTGCTACATCTCTTTCCAATCGTACACAAGTCCTTTTCTCATTTTCTGCCTTTCATTCAATTTTTCTCTGTCTCACATACATTTACAGTCACCCTGACTCCACTTGCAAGTGTCTGTCAGGTGCAAACTCAGATGTCCTCTGGCAGACTGCTCTGTCAGGAAGTGAACTCGACAAAGTCGCAAAGTCCAGAGGCCACAATCTGCATGCCATATGAATAATGGTAATCATGTATGTGTGTGAGCTTTATGTTAATCAGCTTTATGTTAATATATCTGTCCATAAAAACACAGTGAACATTTCCATAGACCTCACGCACAATCTTAACTAAACATCACAACACCTAATGAGATTTAACTTAAGAGTGTCCTGTGGATATTCTTCTTTGATGGCATTTAAACATAATTAAGCATGAAAGTTAATTTATGAAAAGTCAAAGGGCTACCATATAAAAATCTCAGAATAATATAAAATGCCAACAAACAACCAATTTTCACATTAATTTTCATTAAATTATTTCCTTATATTTTATAGTTTAGACTGCTTTCCATATTTTAATATGTTATTAAGAAGTTCTAATATTTGCTTAGTAAGTTTTTAAAACTACCCTGAAATAAATGTAATTTTTTTGTGTTTTATATTATGAACTGATAAGAAGAAATACTATCAATTAGGACCAAATCAATAAATAAATAATCATAGCAATAAATAAATCATGTAAGAAAGCGTTTTGATCTTTGACTGCTTGAAGCACATGTGAAATATTTCTCTATTAAAAAAGTCAGCAAGTTATTGATTCAGTGTAAAGAGCTGCACAAAATAAATAAAAATAAATAAATAAAATTAATAAACCCTTTGCTTTGTTTTTGAATTGGTGTCTGTTTTCCAAAATAAAAGACCAGGCATCTGGGGAGAAATGAAACAGTGCCACCTTTGTTCCACTGCACATGCACGACCTTTTGTGTCTTTGTGACGGCAAAATCCTCAGGTATTATGATAAAATCATAAAGTCACGTGGAGCAGCTAGAGAGAGTATTCACCCAAAATAGTGCATGTGGAATGAATGCAGACTGTGTCCTTGGAATCTGAATGGAGGAGAATGCAAAATAAAAACCCCTGGGGGTCCAGACAGACCGCCTGGTTCACGATAAACAAAAGACGGGAGCTGTGAAGAGTTTCTCAGGAGGATCTGTCACTGAGAGGCAAAGACAGTGACACCCGGGCATGGAAACAAATTTTACACTTCTGTACAAAGTACAAGTGAAACCAGATGTTGACATACGATTTGGAAATAAACATTTAATCTAATTTCCTTACTGTCAGACATTAAGTCACACAGAACTGCTTAAGATCAGATAGCATTGCAAACATTATGTACAAATGCCAAAATGAAAACAATAGATTGATTATGTTTCCCTAGTTTCTGGAGAAAGCATTCTTTGAACAGTGTGACATTTTGTGTTTCTTCCAGAAGCTTTTCTCTACAAGTTGATAGAATTTCGTCCCGTTCTTCCTGACAGGTGTTAACAATTCAGGTTTATCAGTCAGCTTGTTTCCACTCAGCTTTTCACCTCTGCCCTCAAAGTTTGTGATGCAACATCTAAAAACATTGGCATTAAGCCACTTTATAACAAATTTGGCTATAGAGACTAACAAGGTCCCCATCAATTAATCAATCAAACTTTATTTGTATAGCACATTTCAGCAGCAAGGTATTTCAAAGTGCTTTACATCAAATCAAACACAAAAATACAATGCAACATAGAATCAACAATAAAAACACAACATAGTCAGATTCCGTCAATAAATTTGCAATTGATTACGTTTCGAATACAACTCTAAACAAGTGGGTTTTTAGTTGAGATTTAAAGGAAGTCAGTGTTTCAATTCCTCTTTATGTGTCAGCTTAAAAGTGTAAAATCTAAATTTCTATGGAAATTCAAAATTTTCTAGCTTTTATGAAGCAGGAATAAATTCAGCATTTTTAAGTGGCCTTAAAAATGCCAGGAAAAAAAATTCAGTCTGAAAAAAGTGAAAAACAGTGGTAATGAGTCTTTTTATGACAGTAAAAAATATGCAAATATCTGGTTTCAGCTTCTGCCAGAAGGAGCCTTGTTAATTCTGGATGCTCCCTGCACGGGTCGCGCTTCCCAGTCCATCACAAACATGACATAAAGCATCATGCTTAAACGCACAGAGCAAAATGTTGCTTGTAAAACAAAGCTTGGAAAAAGCCAGATGTTAGAAGACAAATAGAACGTAGTAACTTTAGGGTGAATCTATATTCAGATAGCACAAGACTTTGATCAAACTTCCATTGATTTGTTGGCTTCACTGTATTCAAATTGTACCAGGAAAAAAAAATCCAAACATTTTTCTTCAAAAGTTTATCTCATAGAGATCATATTGAAGAAAATTAGATGGAATTTCATTACACCTACAGGCTGTGGCCGATGAAATTCTCCTTTGGATGCACACATATAGAGAAAATTACATTTTTATTAGATGGATATGTATTTTTGAGAGTCAAAGACACATTGAAAAACCTCATTTTTAATTCATAAGCAGGAATGGGGTGGGGGGGGGAATCTCTGAACATAGTGTTGAAAAGATAAAGAGCTCCAGAGGGAAAAATAACTGGAGAAAAGGGAAACAAGGGCAATCTCAGCACTAGGTGACCTTGCAGGCTTCCTACCGGCAGCATTCGTGCCTGTAGAGTCAATTTTCTTTGTAAACCACAGAGTGAGATTTCATAATTTTAAGTGGCAATTGGATCTTTTTCAAAGTTCCCGTAATAAAAAAAAGATACATTTATTCAGAACTTCAGCTCCAAGGATTAGAGCAACGAGGACTTTGAGAATGTGAAAGAAAAGTTTGCTATGAACATTTATGCAGTGAAATGTATGGATGACACTAGACAAGCTGAAACACCATCTCAATGCTAAAAGAAATGGGGATTATAGTATTTGATGTGTGGATTTCTTTTCTCTTTTAAGCAGTTTTTTATGCTTTATATTTCTTGTGTGTTTTCTGTATTCACTCATTAATTTTGAATCACTAATTAACCATTTTGGCATCCAGAAAATGGAAACAAGCCAAAAATTTTACTTCCTTGATGTCCAACTGAAAAACTCCCCCTCAATGACATTTACATTTTCATGGTGGCACGTGGGTCACGATGAAGGAAAAAAGAATACCAATGAGATAAATTTCTTTTATCAGAAGTTCATCCCCTCACACAGTGGGGATGACATCTCATGCCTGTTTAAAAATGCAGCAGACATTGTCATAGCATGCTGCCAGAGAGATGAAACTCTCATGTTTAATTTAATTTAATTTAATTTAATTTAATTTAATTTAATTTAATAAGTTCTCAAACAGCCGCCTACTGTAAAGCAACACAAAAATCTGTCTATGTTCACTGTACCTTGCAGCACATCTGCTGTTAATTTATGAGTACGGCGACATCCTGAAATCAACAGAAATTTGATTTAAATTATGTTATACCGGGTGTAACATTAAGCTTAAAAGGTAATGTTTTCATTACATTCATAAAAAATCAGTAATCAGTAGCATGCTAGATTATATCTTAGGTTCAATACCAATTACCTGATTTGTGCCACACTAAGTGCAGGAGCTATTCTAACACTGGCTCGACCAAAAATGTCAAACTAGAAACAAGGAGCTCTGACAAAATTGCCAAAGAATTAACAAATTAATTAAAACAAGCAGTTAATTACCAAAAATTAATTTAGCCATAAGATTGATCTTTTGATCAGTTGTTTGTTTTTTTGTAAATTGAACAGAAATGGTGAAATTTAATTGCTTTTTGCACCCAGTGCATACAAGAAAATCTCTAATCTAGCAGTCACTGCAGAGAGCAGAGCATCTTTTTGTTCTGTGCTCTTGAGATAAAAATGTGCATTGCTGAATGCTTGATTTATAATCTGCAGGGTCAAGTTGTTTTCTTTTCCCAAAATGAAACATTTTTGTTTCTTTAAAAGTGAATTAGAAAAGGCCACTTCCCCTATCTTGTTAAAGTTTAGCAATGTTCTCACAAGAAAACATTTATTTAAAAGAAGAAACTAAGTGAATATTTGTATTTACCAATCCCTCACAATGGGCTAAGTGATTGGAATCAATTCCTCCAAAATTGGGTTAAAGAAATAAGCAGCCATGACATCCACACAGTGAAATTAGTTACCTGTCACTTATTGATTGCTAGTTGGTCAGAAATCTAAACACATTCATCAATTTGGGTTTCTAATGCTTTTTAGAGCATTGCGGTTGCAGGTGGGTTAATTATAAATCAGATTAACCAACTCATTTCAGAATTCCTTTATCCAGATCTGCTTCAGAGGAAATGAAAAACAAAAAGTCTAAAATCTCTTCATTGAAGGATTTTGTTTAGCTCATTTAACTTTGGCACTTTTTTCATCCTTCACGTGCAGACTGAAGAATCACAACAGAGAAAATAAGCACTGAACACATCATCCATCCATCCATCCATCCATCCATCCATCCATCCATCCATCACTCCAAATGATTTAAAAGAGGAAGAAAGCAAAAGAATACACTGTGACATTGAGGTAAAACAAAGAGGAAAGCTTTAGATGTCAAACACGAGCCAAGTGAGTCTCCATTGGTTTCAAAGTTAGAAAGTAAAGCTGCTAAAGTTGTACAATCAATCCCCAGATGTGAATCCAATTGAAAAATGATGCTAAGATCAGAAGATCAAAGTCCATATCTTCCAGACTGAAAGACATTATTTTGTAAGAATGGACCAAAATCACACCTGAGCTACAAATGCAACTACATGGGGTGTTTTGTTACCACAACAAAAAAGTGTCTGTCTGCACATTGGCTCTGTAAATCAAAACATTCTAAATAGCCTCATTCAAAACCTTCACTTTGTAAAACATTGCTGTAGTAAGTGTTTATTTTTCCCAGTTTATGTGAGAATTTTCTTAACTGACTTAGTCATATAAATAATAGACACAGATGCAAATTTTCCTCTTGCTGATCTGTTTATACATGTCATAAAATACACTTATCTGATAGCAGATATGCTCAGATTCATCATGCTGTCTTCCCTCTGGGTGAATGTTCACAACCTCATGATGACCATATGCTGCCTGGCAGCTTGATGTGATTAATATTCTCAGTAAGCAATGAAACGTAAGCAAGGATCCCAACAGCCCAGTTTTAACACGGAACAAAAGGAAATGTTGCAACCATCTCATTAAGCTACATAATGTGAGCAGATCTAAGATTTTTAACTAATTCACTGAGCCATTGATTAAATAGTTTAATGGTCACATTTGTAAGCTAATAATCATGACAGTTAGGAGATGAGGGCTTCAGAAAAGTTAATATCATCCAGTTAATAGGCTCACATTATCTGACGAGACAGCAGAAAACTCATGTCAGATTACACAAATTACCAAAGACTAAGGAGGGTTAGATTAAAGGCATTCAGCCCCAAATTAAAAATACATAACCAATGTCAAGTATATGTTATGATCACAAGCCGCTTATTGCAACTTTTGCTGCTTAAAATTTAAGCAGCACAACCACAATTTCCAGCTCAAATTGTGGTTGAGCTGGAAAAAGCCCAACCACAATTTATATAGTTATTTTTTTCATCCTTACAGGTAAACCAGAATGCGTCATAATAAATAATCAAATATTCTCCAGTTCTTGTATTCAGAGCGGCAGCAGGCTGGTTTGCCCACTTTACGCTTTATGATTTGACACATTTATTGTACAACTAGCAGCAGCAGTTAGGCAAACTAAAACACTAAAACTAAAGATATTAAATACAGAAAATGCAAGAACAAATTAGTTGTTATGCAGACGATGCACTACTTTTTTCTACCATTCACTCACAGACTACTCTCTCTGTCTCAGGTAATTTGATTAACAAGCTGTTTTTAAGAGTTCTAGTTCTAGTTCTAGAATTTGCATATTTGGATTTCAATGTCTCTCCTAGATTTACCAACTCAAATTAAACTGACATATTTAACAAAACTAAGCCATAGGCCACTTTTTAAGGAAGTAGAAGATGATCTTGGTACCCATGTCACTCATGGGAAGGGTTGCTTCAGTAATAATGAAGGTCTTGTCAAAAACCAATTACTTATTCTCAGTTATCTCAAGCAAACTGTCACCTGAGTGGTTCAGAGCCCTGGTCACCTCAGATAGGCTTAAGCATTTTTAAAATAATAATACCCCAGTGAAATGGGATATTATAGCAAAAAGATGTAATGCCCCACTTGTGAGAATAATCTTCTTGGTGCTCAGACATTAATTACAGTTGCTTGGACATGTTAAAAAACACAAACTAAATAAATTAAAATATGAGACAGAAATCCAAAAGTGCAAAACTTTTGGTACTACTGTTAATTATGCAACTAAGAATTTAAAACACAAAGCTTCCCCTGTTAGGATTCAAGTTGGTGTGAGTGCTCTTCTAACAGACGATCTTCGTGGGAGCGTTTCCGGCAGGCTGGCGCACCTGGAGCGGATTCCCGCAATCGGCTGCAGGATTCTTAAGAAGCGGTGGAGCAGCTATTCATCGCTCGATGGTCCCACTTGTTGGTCAGAGTCAACTCCAAGTTCTTGTCATTTCTATGAGCGTTCAAGTTAATCTTGTTTCTGTCATCTCGCAGATCTCGATCAGTTGTCTGGATCAAGCCAGGAACCACGCCCATCACAGCGCGCAGCAGCGACTGCTCTTTTGTCACCAGGACTCCACCGCCTGCCGATCGTGCCCCTGTCACTCTCGCAGAACCTCTGTGCCTCTTGGATCCTTTCCCCTTCCTCAGCAACCCTGCATCAGACGAACTAACCGGAGCCGCCCAACCGCTGCCGGTTCGAGAGTCAACCTGGATTAAATTTCATTCAACATTTATTGTTAAATAAATAATTTGAATCAAGACTTTCCGGCCTTTGTGGTAGAACCTGCATGTGGGTGAAAAACCTCAAATACAACATGACATCCCCTATCTGGACTGACATCAGAGCCACGATGAACCAGTGAAAAAAAGATGCAAACTGATTAAAGTTAAAGCAGGAGAACCAATGATATTTTCAACACATGCAATTTCAGCCCTGTCAAAGCGGGACACATTACTCACAAGGTTTATCAGTCAACTGCTTTGTCAGGGCAATATGCTGGCAGTGGCAGGCTGCCACCTCAAATACAGATAAAAATCCAGCTTCAACAATCTGGTAATCTCACTTATCTCCAGCTCCACACCTCAATATCTTTCTTCATTAGTAGCTTCAGATCAGGGCACAGCCTGAAAAAAGTGATCTTACTCCAGGCACTTTAGTACATGTTCAGCTCCACTTGGGCATAAAAAGAAGGCTAAAAATCTTTACTCCAGATGCTTTACAACATTTGTAAAATGAGATACAGCATTGAATGAAGGCCTTGATGGAAATATTTTCAAAGCATTGCAATCTCTTAATGTGTAAAGCTGAAGAAGGCATTTATGTTTTCCTATTTCTTATAACAATGGTAACTGTTTGAAAAAATTATAAATACCGAAGGTTGCATGATGTGTTTTATTTTTTCAGTGTTCATTATTTTGGGATAGTAGGAAGATGAACTCCCCCAACTAAAAAAGCAGGAGAAATGCCTGGATGCTGCTAGTTGATGAACTCAGTCACCATGTTAACTAGTGTCATTAGTATAATCAAATAGAGCTGATAATTCTGTCAGCAGTCTCTCTGTCTTATCAATGTCTCACTTACAAAAGCCCTGCTGCTGAATGAAAGCTCATTTCTGGTTGGCAATGCTAAACAAGAGACAACTCGACCTTTTTGTAATTTATCCAAGCAAAAACTAAACTTGCGTTAAAAGTGTATTTTGTCATTGCACACCCTGCATTACAGCCTAGAAGTTTAATGACTTTTGGATTGGTTGCATTTTGATTCTCAAAATTATTGTCCTGAACTACCATAAACAAAATGATTCTCTTTATGAACTCGTGATTCAAAGTACCGGTAATGTTCCATCAGCAGATTGTGAGGAGATAATTAAAAGTATTATTAATTATACTTTTATAATAAATAACACTCATACACAATCATAAGTATTGCGTATGATTAAAGTATTTGAATTTGTTTGGGGCAGGAAAACAACCCAAACATCTGGAACACTGACCTCAAATGAGCAGAACTGCCCACCTCTACACCACACACTCAATGGATGGACATTTAAGCCCTTAAGGGATACACTGTTTTGTAACGCTAAAGGTCTTCTGAGATTTTAATAATCGTCTTCTATTTTCTACTTAGTTCTGGTGCCATATTACAGTTACATGACTCAGCACTTTTTAATTTAATAACTGTCTTTACCCTTTTATTATAATGAACATTTCATGTTTTATCCCAGAAAGCTGTTGCTGCTCTGCACATTGTAGGATTAATAGGGTGTAAGAAACCAAGGAGAGTCAAGCTTCTGTTGAAGTCTGTGCTTCATAATTCAATAATTTGCATAATTATTTCCTCTAGTTCTGTTTCCCTGTGATTAATCTAATAATGAAGCAGAAATTTGTAGATTAAGTGGGGAAAAAAACTCTCAGTTTGGCTGCATGGATGTGTGTGTGCAAACAGCATGGTGCCATGCACTCCTACCAGCCATCTGTACCTGCTGTTTAGTTGCTCTAGTTTCTACAGGTAGAACATGGCGATCTGGTTTGTTTTTGCCAAGAGACTGTGGATACCTGGCCGAGGCCACATGATCAAAAAACTGTTTCATGAGCGTTCCAGTACATTCTGCTTTATGAAAATGGATGGGAATGATTCTTTACTGAACAACACATTACACCAGAAGTATTTGGCAGTCTCATATGCATAACCAACAGCACCTCATTTGTAGTTGCACTACTTGTGGTCTGCAACATCTGATTGCAGTTAGTTGTTTTTTGCGTGACTGGTAAAGCTGAACAGCTTATAATCCCCTTTAAAACTTTATTTACCACAATGCCTTGCAAAAATGACATCCCTCCCTTATGCTGTTTCATACAAGGAGTAAAACTGTCTACTTTTATTATTTTTGCTAGTGTTTTGGGGAAATGGATATATTAGGCACAGTGTGAACATTTGTTTTAGAAAAAAGAAAATGAGCCAGTGAAATGATGAGCATCTTGAAAGCTGCTGATCTTGTGGGTTATTCCTCATCTGCTGCAGTTGTCAGTATCTGAAACTGCAATGTGCTAAAATGTGGAAAATGTAGTGGATGGGATTGATTACATCCCATCCATGTAATCACATGATTACATTTGATTACCTGTGCAAAGCACTCTTCCTCAAAGCTAGAGAACTTCACTCTCAACCTTTGAGCCTATTCATTGAGCTCTGCATGACATGTAGTTCAGTTAAAATGAACTATATGCCTCTATTGTTCAATGCATTTTCTGAAGCTTTCTTTTTACAGGCAACATTTTGCATACACAAGAAGTCATGTGACCACCAAAACTAATAATGACCATTCACTCACTCAATTCACTCACTCAGTGAAATGAGTGAGTGAATTTGATTATCATGAAGTCACGTCGTTCTTCTAGGCGAAGACCTTTGGAAAAATGGTTTAGTTAGGGTGACTAAACGTCCGTATTTCCTGGGACATGTCCGTATTTCACGTCCTGTCCCGGGCATCCCGGGATATTTTTAGAAAGTGAGGAAATATCCTGTTTTATCATGGTGCCTCCCCTCCCCCGGTCCAACGTGTCGTGGTGTCGCCGCTCAAAGGTGTCCCAGTTTTCCCAAATGAAAATATGGTCACCCTAGTTTAGTGCAATCGTCACTACTAATCTTATGCTGACAGCACTTTTCTCTGCAAAGGTTTCTGATTGTTTTTTATAAACCTATACTCTATGCTGCTCAATGCTTAACAACCAGTCATTTTAGTTTGTCAGGGTGACAATAGAACAACTCATTCACCTGTTATGAAGTTGACAGTAGTGAGGGGTTCAGTTGGAGCTAAAGTTTCAAACGTACAGAATGATTAAAAAAACAAAAACAAAAACAAAAAAAACAAGGTCAATGTATAGTCTAGATGTCATAAAATATAAGAAAACAAAGAGGCAGTCTGAATGTGACAAAAAGAAAACAACAGCTTACATAAGGGATTATGCAACACAAGTAAGGATGAAGAAAACATGATTGGTCCATTTCTCTGTGCATCCATTTTCTTTATCTGATTAATTCTGTTCAGGGTCTCAGCAGTCAATGGGGTGCAGGGCCCAGAGCAGGCCGTCTTTCCAGTACTAGTATGCAGAGTAGACCAGAACCAGAAGACCTGAGAGGTCTAGAGGGTTGAGACAACAACAGCAGATGTTTAATGTAATTTGAAGAACACATGCAGGTTGTCCCATAGAAAATGCTGGACACGCAGAAGGAATGCCAATTTCCATGTAGAAGAACACATAGAGGACACAGCTTGGCAGAATGTCACAGAGACAGACGACGAACTGAGCTGAATTTGAATTTTTAAAAAATAATAATGGAACCATTGAAATAAGACAAAGCTGAACAGTGCACATTCAAGAAGTCCTGGACTCATACATTATATATGGATAGTTAGCCCTCATGTCAGGTATTAGAAAAGCACAGGATCGGTTATGGTGATTTCAAGACTGGAGGCTATTGCACCCTCATTTTTGAACCATTTGATCTCAGCGCAAACATGTCTACGTCTAGATATCTAATAAACAAGAATCTAAAAGCACTTGTACATGCTAAAAGAAATGTAAATTTTAATATAAAAACGTATCCAATTTAGCCAAGATTCCGGAAATCTTGCAGACATTGCCATGATTTCAACAAATGAAATGCTCACCAGAGAGTTGAGAAAGAACAAGATGTGATGAAAACAAAGAACAAATTGTGCAAACAGAAGGCAGCTCATTCCTGGGCTGGTCCTGGTCTAACTAAATTTTCCTGCCGTTACCTTATTTCTGCTCAATAACCTTGGAGTTTTACGATGGTGCAAATTTAATTTGGCACCTTTGAAGCTCATCTCATTTACAGCAATCACCGCTGCCTACCTTTGTCAACTCTCAGCTGAATTGAACAGCAATTTACTATGTATACACATCGCTACTTCATTTTAGGATTCTGCGGATGAGGCTATTCCACCCCAATTATTTAAAGATGTTTTTCGTACAATAGGTCCTTCTGTCCTTGCTCTTGTAAACAGCAGCTTGTCCTCAGGTGTTGTTCCTAAAGCTCTGAAACATGCAGTTCTGCAGCCTCTACTGAAGAAACCGATTTTGTTTGGATCCTACTGTTCTGGTGAATTATTGACCAATCTCTGAAACTGTCTTTTAGTTCAAAGATTCTTGAGAAGGTAGTCTGTAATCAGCTAATGGCTTATCTTAATGAACATAACATTTTAGAGGTTTTTCAGTCTGGTTTTAAACCATTTTATTGCACAGAGTCAGCTCTAGGCCCGCTTCTGTTCTGGTTGTACCTCCTTCCTCTTGGCTCTATTTTTAGAAAATATGGGATTGCTTTTCATTGTTATTCAGATGACACACAGATATATTTACCACTAAAGAATACAGACTCCACCCCTCTTCGGTCTCTATTTTTATGTCTGGAAGATTTGAAGGCCTGGGTGGCTCTAAATTTCTTGAAACTTCATGAGGATAAGACAGAAATAGTGATTTTGGCAGATCCACTGTAGATTCCCTGACCAATCTTGGCTCTTTGGCCCAGTATGTCAAGCCGGTTATTACAAATTTAGGGGTCAAGATGGACGCTGGTCTTAAGCTGGAAGCACAAATTAAAGCCGTTATAAAATCCTGCTTTTTCCATTTAAGACAGCTAGCCAAAGTAAAACTTATTCTCTCCAGACAGGACTTTGAAACAGTGATCCATGCATTTGTGACCACACGGCTGGATTACTGTAATGCACTTTACATATTTTCCAGCTTCAGAGGGTACAAAATGCTGCTGCACGTTTTTTAACAGGTACACACAAATTTGACTATATTTCTCCTATTTTAGCTTCCTTCCACTGGTTGCCAGTACATTTTAGGAATCATTTTAAAATCCTTTTATTTGTTTTTAAAGCTCTTAATGGCCTTGCCCCTCCTTATCTGTCTGAGCTGTTACATTCTTACCCAAAGACAAAGGGTAAGCTCAGAGGTGACCGTGCTTTTTCTGTGGCGGCTCCCAAGCTATGGAATGATCTTCCTTTGGGCAGAAGACAGGCCTCTTCACTCGTTGTTTTTAAGTTCCTTCTTAAGACCCATTTTTTTTCTTTGACTTTTGTCACAGCCTGAGAGATTTCACTTTGTTTTATTGTGTCTGTATATTAATATGTATTTTATATTCAATCTTTTCTATTTTATAATTGCATTGTATTTTATGATTGTGTATAGCACTTTGGTCCTGTCGGTGTATAAAGTTCTTCATAAATAAAGTTGGTATGGTACATCTGACATTTATTTTCTTGCTATGCAATTATAAGGCACATAACATCTTCTGTTTGCACCTCTTAAATCTACAATAACAATTAGCTTTCATTTTTGACTTTGTAAGAAATTCAAAAATACTTTATTGATCTCAAAGGGAAAATAAATAATCAAATGAGAGATAGAATAAAGTTCAGATTGCTACACTTCAATTAGAAAAATTATCTAAAAATACATAACAGACCTGATGTAAAATTTTGCTTGAGAGACGTAATGATTTGTCAGGCTTTGTGATTTGGCAGAATCTTCTTCACAATGAAAAAGAAAAGAGAGGAGTAAAATTGTAGAAGGTTTTTATATCCTTCATAGAGTTGATATTGGCATTACAGTGCATGCTTTTTGTGATTCTTCATGAGTGGGGACTGCAGCAGTGGCAGCAAAAGGAAGATGAGCAGGAAGCTAAGAGGGGGAGGAGGAGCGAAGGAGCTAATTGAGTGAAAAGGTCAATGTGTGTGACTGTGCTTAGAAATAAAGGCTCACTGACAGGTTAATGAGAGTCTGCCATTCATTTAAGATTCAGTGTCAAAGTCAGAGGGGGTGAAGTAGCAAGGATCTGTATCTAATGAGCACACGATGCGATAAGGTTTAGTATTTGTGCTGCTTTTATTTTTGCATTGTTTAACTAATCTGGATACTTTGAAGACTTTTCAAGTCATGAGTTTTGGTCAGACCTGATTTTTGTGGGAATTAACCTGAGGCCTGTAGTAACTACACATCATATATATATATTAAAAACACACATAATTTCTGAAGTTGTTTTACTACGTTGCATATTTTACGTTTGCTTGAGCATTACTATGGTGAAGTATTGCTACTCCAGAGTGAATATCTTCACAAAATGAAGAATAAACATATGTTAGCTGAAGATGCATAAGGCAGAAACAGAATATGAATATGGATAAGAATATGGACGATCCATGTCTACTAATCCAGGCAGCATTTCTTTGTTGCTTTGTCCACTCGCCAGATGCTTTGAATGTCAAACAAGAGAATATCCTGGTATTCTCTTGTTAAGGAAGATAGATTGTTACCAACTTGTCAATGTAGTCACCTTTTGTAAAGGATGGTTTAATTAACCAGTTGCCTTTTTTAGGTCTGAAATAATAGTTACATGAAAAGTCACATCATTAATATGTCCGCACATTAATTATTGGGTTAGACACCGAGGGCTGATTTGACTCTGAAGAACCCAGGAAATTAAAACATTCATTACGCGTATTATTATAGTGTCACATTTTTAGAGGTTAATTATTTCATGAACTTTTTCCACTTAACTATTTCTCCTGTTTTATTTTGAAGTGCTGTTCTTGCTCTGCTTCCTGTTGTTGCTCTGTCATTTGTAATTGTCAGAGCGTGTTGAACTGGGTAATTAATCGTGTCATTCCCGCTGTAAGGTTCTCCTATCTGCCTCATTACTGTTCCTTCCTCAGGTCTTTCTGTGTCCATGCTATGTCCTCCATTACAAGCTTTGTTAACTTTCATTATGTTTGTTTCAGGTTACATTTCAATTGATTTTTATCCTGATCTCTGAGACCCCTTTTCAGCAGGCAAATAAATGCTTTTTATTAAGAAATGCCACATTATATACTACTGCTGAAAATATAGGGATTTTTGTGGAAAGATTTTGTAGGGAAAGGAAATGTCCAACAGATTTCTTTTCTTTTCTCCTCTGGTTCTTCTTGAAATTGAATTCTTGGTACTTTGGGTTGGAGTCTGCACTACATTTCTCCTGCCATGTTTCAGCACTTGCCTGTGGTAGCATTGCATTTCATCTTCAGAATCACAGCTGCTTGCCCTCGTCTTAGCCAGCTTCAATTCTGGTCACGCCTGCCTTACTCAGACATTCACAAGTCCAGCCTGTAAAACCCAGGAGATCAAAGTCCCACTGAGCCTCTGGAAAAGCACACCTAACTCAAACCTACCTGCTTTCAGATAAATCCACTAAAACTATCCTCCAGTGTCCTAAACTGGCTTTTTGGTTTCAAACCTAAATCACAAAACGGAGTGAAAATTTAGAACAGCGATCAAATGGAAAGTTTCTTAACCTATGTGAGGAAAAGGCAGGGAAATATTCCACATCTAAAGCGCAAACATTTATGAAGTTTAGTGATTGAAGATACTAATTTCATCACCTGGCAAAAACATTGTTTCCGTGGTGAACTGTAGATTTGTCCATCTAACTTAGATACTTTAGTATTATAATTTTAAAGAAAATCAGCCTGATCACCATCAAATGCAACAAAGTGTTTAATAATCACGCTCCAACTCAATTTCCTGATGAATCTTTGAGGTGTTTGCACTGTGATATATAAGTTTCTGTCCTCTTATTTTCTGAATCGTACATTAGTGAAGGGATTTCAAAGAGGCAAACTTCTCATAAAAGTGCTGCTATCAACAGTTTTGCAACTACTGAGATAAACAGTATATTCTCTGAATTACTTCAAGCTTTTCAAATCCTCCCTGTAGGATTAGGAGACTCATAGACAAAACCAAAGATCAGAGATTTCGCACACAAACTGCAAGCAAATAGTAATAAAAAAAGATAATTACTTCCTTCATTAGTTATTTGAATTTAATGAAAGGACTGTTGGTTGCTCAGGATGTTTAGCATTTAAATGCATGGCTTGTTTAAGGAATATTAAAATGATCTTACTGGAGATTAGTTTGAACGCAATTTAAATGCATGAGGAGAGATTTGAATAACTTTATTGCTTATTTATCTGCAGATACATTTTTTATATTTACTCTCTGATTACCAGACACATTTAGCTAAATTTTAAGTGAGGCCTCTCCCATGTTCATTGCTGTATAATTTGAGAAATTATCTAAACATTACAGATGAATGTATATATATATATACATATATATTGAATATCTTTCCTCATGTTTCCTGTTGGAAAAAGAGTTTTTGGGCAATCATAAAGTTTTAACTTTCAGGAATATCTTGGACAAAGTGGTCAAAAGTTTTCAAATAATTTGATATAAAGTTATTCACAGAGAAACAGGATCATAACTTTTCTGCACGTTTGAAAGCAGAACAAACATCCATTTACTGCTGTTAAACTGATTAAATTCAAGATAAATAAAGTAAACAATGTAAAATATTATTTATTACAGTAACAATATTAATTTATTTCTTTTTATCTCTACATTTCAGCAGATTTTTCTTAGTTTTAATGAATGAAGCTTCAGTCCCCTGATGAAACAGTCGGTTTGAACTGAACTGAATGGAGCCTTCAGCATCATGTATTGATCAGATATCGAAAGTGTGGCACATAATGTCACAATTACCTATTGATCTTTCAGATGTCTATGTAGAATATGTAGAAAATAAATCTACAGACATCTACTTTTCTCTTACTGCAGATATATTGTTGATAGCATACTGCAGAAAGGCTGGAAATATTACCTTATTCCACTTAAACCCAATGTTTTTTCAATCAATCAATCAATCAATCAATCAATCAATCAATCAATCAATCAATCAATCAATCAATCAATCAATCAATCAATCAATCAATCAATCAATCAATCAATCAATCAATCAATCAATCAATCAAGTTGATTTGTTTAGCAAATTTCAACCCCAAGGTGGTTAAAAGTGTTTTACATAATAAAAAGAGAAAATTACAAAGCTATACAGAAAAAAAATACAGTCAACAATTTTGCAATAATAGCAAAACCGGTATGTGACTCGTGTTATAAAAAAAATACTATATTTGAAAATCTGAGGTCAAAATTAATGAAAACTGACAAATTATTAAAATTTTTGTGCTTCATTTATTTTATTTTATTTTATTTTATTTTATTTTTATTTTACAAATCTTTTTAGCTTGACATCTGAATAAAGAAAAAACAGTTGACAACTGGACTCTGTTGCATGGGATTTATTGGGTTTATAATGGAGTTCAGACATTGCTTAATATAAGATCCTGTTCCTTAAAACTTTATATATATGTATACCTTCTCCTTGCTTTTCTCAGATTCATTTTATTGCTTCCTGTAAACTCACTGTTTCTTCGGATTGGAAATGTTACAGACTATGGCCATTTGTTTCCAGTTGTCTCTCTGTTCATTTTTCAATATAAAAAGTTAAATGGTAATAAAAAACATGACTCCAAAAAGTAAACTAGAGTTAATTTAAAAGTAGGAATGACCTAGGCAACATGGGACTGCAGGCATAGTCTTAACCTCTTAACAGTCTGCCAAAGCCCCCGACTCTTTAATATCCAAGTCGTTCTTTTAGAACTTCTTGCCTCTTAAGCCGAATACCAGTGAGAATATATAAACAAACCCACAAAGATCCCAAGGTCTTTACTCTGCCTCCAAACTCACTGTATGTGAAGGAAAGGAGGTGGGAAGTGTGAGAATAAGCATGATCTGCTGAGACTGCACCTTTTGACCTGCATCCAGGAACCAAAGGATCCTGTGGACAAGTTAATCAATGTCCACTTTCAAGTTTGCTATTAATCTTAATCACCAAGTGCAGTCAAGGATAAAGCAATTTTAAGTTTTTTCTTTGTATAGTGTCGTTTTCTTTTTGGATCCTGGAGGTAAACTGTAGTGCTTGCCTCAGTGATGCATAGCTCCTGTCTAAACTTTGCTCTCTCTCTGTTTGCGTGTGTGTGCACGCGTACACACACACACACCCACGCACACACACACACACGCATGCACACAAACTTCATTTCACTCAAGGAATTAAACCTTAATTCAACTGTCAGTTATTAATGAGGGAGTTAAGTTATGGGATGTAACAGTTATGTTCATTATTTTGGGATAGTAGGAAGATGAACTCCCCCAACTAAAAAAGCAGGAGAAAATCTTTAGTTTTGTCACTGTATTAAAATTAGCACAACTAAAATTAGCACTCAAGTAAGTCTCAGCAATTGATATATTCACTGCTTTTTAACTTGGACAGTCAATCCAGTCATCTAAAAACATGAATAAAATGAGAAAATATCCTTAATTTACTTCTGAGAAGTGTCTTTACCAAGAATACTGCACTGAACACTCCTGCTTAAACTCTCCCAACAATTATATATGTAGAGTCTAGAGTGACATTTGTTAAAATAATTGGATACATATTTTGCAAACTCTGCATTTACTTGAATCAAAAGTTTTGGTTCCAAGTATGCCTAATGTCCATTATGTCTCGGCTTTTTATGTGAATTTTGTTTTGACCTTTAACAGAAATAAATGCTGTTTGCATAAGGTGACCTCAATGCTTTCCTCACTGAGTTGGACATGAAGAGGACAAGCAAAATAAACATGTCAAGACAACAAATGTGAAATGGAGGAAGAGAGTAAAAGAACAGAAGCATAGAAAGAGATGAGCCATGACAGCTTTACAATACGAAGCAGGGCTGCAGGGTCTTGTCCTTGACATGCACTTTATCTTATTTCCTAGGAGGTCTGAGTCTGTGCATGATGGGTTCAAATGTCGGAGCAACTGAGTTGGGACAGAAGAGGAAGAATTAAACCTTAATATGGTGTAACATTGGTTGCTAAACTTTCCAAATACTCTTTTACTCATAGTAGGTATATGGGTTAATAGGTGGAATAAAAATATATGTATATCTGTAATTCAGTTATCTTTATCACTGTAGTTCCTAATTCCTCATTTGCAGACCTCCTGTATTTATCATGTCTTTGTGCCATTTCCAATCAGAACAAACTTCTTGACTGAATAAAATTATCTCTTAATTTCCTAACTCTTCAAGGAGTATGAATAATTTTGGACTTGACTGTAAATGTGCAAAAAAAAAGAAAAAAAAAGTTGTTATTAAGCTTCAACTTTCAAATTGTAAGTATAATTGTAAGTCTGGTACCTAACCCAAGAACGATTCAGTCCATGTTGTGATGCAGATATTGTATAAATTCTGTTTACAAAATTTATTGTAGTATTTTAGGCATTTCTAATAAAGAATATAAATATATAAAGAATTCTGCAGTCTTTATCTTTGGGCAAGCCGAAGGTGTCTTAGTCCAGTTGAAACGTGCACAGTTAGCAAACAGTGACATCAGTTTGAGGCAGATGAAGCTTGGTCAGCATGGAGCTTCACAACCTACATTATAAACAGACGGTCAGTGATTCATACAACTGTGTACTTATTCAATCTGTTCAACACGTCATCAATTTTGTGCTGAATGATGATGAAGCATAAAGAACCTGATGCCAGTCTGGGTGTTGCAGGTAATTCGTTCCAGACATGCTTGTATTGGTTTGATTGTTAAGACACTACAATGGAACAAGGCTTCTGTTTCTGAAAGCTGCTTACTTTTTAAAACCCACTTTAGTTGTTATAGGCGAGAGTGATTTTTATCACTAACCTTTATGTGGACAGCTGGCAATAGGAGCGCCTTACCAGATTAAACATTTCTCTATGGGTTCATCCAAGAGGAGAGAATGCTAGAAGCCATTGACTTGATGCAATCTATTTGGTTTCCCTATAGAAAATATTTTAAACTGACTTAAGTAATAAACTGAGCTTAACGGATGGTTTGATAACTAGGAATAATTGGAATGTATATTTGGCTGAATTGAAATGACTGTTTTTTGGTAAAGTGTCTTGAGATGGCGGGTTGTGAAGTGGAACTATTTGAATAAACTGAATTAAACTGAATTATTGGTACATTATAGTCACAACGACAACATCATAAATTCAGTTTTTAATTGTCTCTCAGTATGAATGTGGGTGTTCATGGTTGTATGTCTGTTTTGGCCCTAATATCTGTATTAACTGCATTTTCCAAGGCCCATTACTACAGCTACTACAGTCTAAAGTCAACGTGTTACTATCTATCAAACCATTATTTTAATTTACTTATTTCTAAAGTCATTTATTGCAGAAAGCACACCACAGCTGCGTCTTATTCATCTATACTCAGGGGTCATTGGATTTAAATGGGGAAAGATGGAATCTGGTTTTTGTTGTGTTTTGCACAAAAGTTATTGCATTTGTGCAATGTGAAGTGTGAGTTGGGCTTTCAGGAGGAGTAAATGTCTGGGAAAACTGTTGGAGGTCATGTCCTTTTCATGCTAAATTGCCATTTGTGCTCCAAAAGCAGCAATGGCGTTTTCTTGGTTTCCTCATGTTTTCGTGCAATAGAGATCCTACAACAAAAAGACTTCAGAAATAGATGGGAAATGATGCAAACCAAAAGCTACTTTTGAAAATGAAAAAATATCTCAAAGGCCTCTCAGAAAAATGTTAAAATACACTGAGTGGTGCTCATTGAAGAACTGTTTCCATTTGGTGTAAAAAGGAAACCACAAGTGAAATGTGCTCAAGTTATCCACATTAGCTGTTTTACTGTCAATAATTAATTAAAGAAGCATTCAGTGAAAATGTGGACATACGCCAAATGACGAGCTATTTATAGCTAATGCAAACTCAAAAGTCCTGCGCATCAGAAATTGCTAGTTTCCAGGAGTTGAGCAAATCCCTGCTCAACTTAAAAAAAATAAAGTTTGACGATGCTGTAACTGTGTAAGCTGAAACACCAGAGGTTATTCAGGTCTGCTAGGGCTTTGTTTAAGTTTCCCATCTTGCTCAAAATGAGATGTTTTCTTTCACTGAAAATTATGATTTTCTTTTTTTGTGTGTGTGTGTGATTTGGTGTCATATGACGTAACCTTTGAACCATATTGTCAACATGTCTATACAGGCAGGCAGGCTCACACAACCTCACATATAAACTTGTCACGAGAAGTACGGTAAGTGAAATGCTGCTCGAGTGTTTAAGCCCAGAAGAGGCTGTATTAACATTATTTCACGTTTCATACAGAAAACAGCAGCTCAGGATTTCTAAAATAGGCTAACCTAACTACAAAAGCAAAATAATAAAATTAAACTCATCTTAATTTCAGGTTTGTCACTACGAAGGTTCAATAATCACAAATTTAACTGACAGAGGTGGGAGGTTCAAGAAACAGCAAGTTGTCTCTGAACGAATGACTCAAGAATGATTGCCTGGATCCTAGTAGTCTAATGATCCAGCCACCATTTGTGCTGTACTATTTGACAGCACAAATGGTGCTGTCAAATAGCACCAGTATTTACAGTTACTGAATGACGTAACTGTAAATATGTGTAACGTGGTGATTGTGTGTCTCTGATGGCTCCAGATGGCTGTAATGAAACATTCTGACAATAACAATAGCTGAGTCATTCAGCATTTGGTACTAGAAGAGTGTTTGGATTCACCAAGAACTGCAACATGGCATGTTTGAAAGAAGCAATGAGATGAGCTGACTCTGTAGTAGCAGGTCTCAGGTCGGTGTTAAACTGTGTGGGTGTGTGCTATAATGCTATAGATCAGCAATCAATGATGTGTGAAGAGGACAACAAATTGCTACTCGAGTACAATATAGCTGAAGAAGAAGCCAACTTTGTTGTGCTCTTTGACTTTAATCTGACCATCGTCATCTTTATATACGTCTTTTTGTGTTTTTTATTGTTTTTTTTCCCCTCATCATCAGATGTTTATAGATGGTCATTGCAACTGTTCCCAAAGCTTCCCTGTGGTTACGCAGCATGAGGCATGAAGCACTTTTATGCATTTCTGATGTTATGTAAGCTTCACAAAATGGACAGTTAATGCAAAGTAATACAGCAGGCAGGAGGCCTTATTGGCATTTATGGCTGCTTTGTTCACATTTTCCTTCTTAAATATAATTATAGTGATACTCCAGCAGCATTTCATTGCCCTTTAAAAAGACTCATTTTGTTTTCTTTGTAACATTTACATGGAAAGCAAGCTTCTCTACAACTGCGAACCATCACAGTCAAAGTGGATTATTATTGGTCCTACTTCGAAAGACATTTTCAAATGAAATTATGAGCCACAAAGTTGCCTAAAAACACTTTTATGATGATGTGCTTATTATCTGAGGTGTTCCCACAAAGCCACTTTCTAGTTGTAGCTGCATAGCTATGACTCTTTTACCAGTCAGCAGCCTGGAAACACAGGAACGTACTGCTGAGTGCACTTTCAGCCACAGAAAAACTGTCACTTAGGCTCGCCCCTCTGATCTCGAGTAGTTTCTTGCACAGAGTCAGCAAGGGTTGGTTTTAATACAGGGTAATTACTTGGTCATTTGGAGGAAAGCCAGAAGCTAAAAGCTCAGTCAGAGGGCCTTTGCAACTCTGACAGGTGTAGCTGTTACATTTCCTCAACAGAATTATAAAACCTCTTATTTTCATGTTTCATCTCTGTCTGAAAACAGTGGTAACAAATGTCACAATATGAACATTTAGAGGACATAAATATCCCCTTATTACAAGGAGGCGTGATACACAATGACCTGAAATGTGAGTTTTATTGAAGATCCAGGAGAATGAGGAGAGATGATACCAAACACAACACCATTTGTGTATGTGGGTCGTTAATATGACGCCATGTAAAGCTATACCGCAGGAAGATTTGCTACACTTGGTTTCAGGGTGTTTAGGTTTAACTGAATGGACAAAAAAGTGATTTTACGCATATTATCACCACAAGCCTGCAAGTTATTGTTCATGTCTTCATATTCCTGGATTTTTTTTTTCTTTTCTTTACATCTTCTTATGTTGCACTAGTTTCATTTTGAGATATTATTGTAAAAGCATCTTTTGCTGCAGTCACCAATAAAGTCGTTTGGAGTTTTGTTAGCAAGCACAATCCCCCTGATTATCCCTGAAAGGAACCAAATTTGAACTCTGAAGCTGCATTCATTTGCTCAACCACCCGAACGACCGTTTTGAAGTTTAATGAAAGCAAGATGTTTGAAGATGATTCATGACAGAGTTATCTGATGAGACTTGTTGAAGGAAGCTTGGGAGGAGGAGACTCAGCATGGGTCTCAGGGAACGGATTTTTCCTGAGCTCATCTCGCCCCCAGAACGTGGAGAAGTGAATAAAAGAGAAGAATGAGGCCTAGATGGGGGGAAGATGAATTCATCCTCTTATCAAATAGAGTCAAAGCAGTAAGGACATGCCTATTCAGCCTTTCTGTTCTGGTTTACTTTTGTTTATTGAATAACTACATTGTCATTTCATACATTCAACCACCTCCGATACTTTAGAGGTAAGAGGAAACTGGATCTGAGGCATGTGTGTAAAATGTTTTTAGCATGATCTATTTGATTATTAAGAAGATCTGTTCCAATGACTGAGGGCAAGAAAAGATAAAACAAGACCAACCCTCTTTAGTTATCAGGTGAACAAATAACGGAGAACCGTCCACACAAATCTTATTGCCCTCAAAACACACAGCGGCATCCGCCAAGAGGGTAAATCTTTCCGGAGCTTGGCTACTCTGCTGCTTTCTGTCTTGGCTTTTTTGTTTTGCCGACACGTAAGGTCATGTGGATGTCAGAACAGTTTGTTACCAATCCTGCTGCAGCACATTGTCCCTGAAACAACTCGCTTCTGACAGATATCAGCCTAACTCGTAATACAAGGCGGTGATTATCTCCTCTGTCCAAACAGCTTGTGATTGACTGATGAGTCAGACATTCAGCTGTATGGTGGAGGTTTTTAGCAGATTTAAAGACAGAGTGCAAAAGGGCTGCTCAAATATAAAGTCTGGCTGATTTGATGGACATTTTTCTTCATCTTATTCCAAATCAGACCAAATTTAAAAGGCATTTGTGTTCATGTGGAAATATAAACATGTTCATAAACATGCTTCCTGATTATTTATTTTATATATATATATTTATTTTATTTTATATATATATATATAAAATAAATATATTTTTATATATTTATAAAATATATAAAATTTATAAATATATAAATTTATAAATATATAAATTTTTATATAAATTTATATAAAAATTTATATAAAAATTTATAAATAAATGACAACAGCAAGTAAGACGTATAAAGTCGTGGCGGGAAGAGCAAATATATATATATATTTAGCTCAATATATATATATATATATATATATATATATATATATATATATATATATATATATATATATATATATATATATATTGATTCAAAGTATACTGCAATCTCTTTGGTTGGAAACTCTTGTGAAACATTTTTATATCAGATCTGCTTGTACAGTTTCACAATCATCGACATGTGGAATAAAGGAATAAATCAAAGGCCGCAGCTGCTGATGTACTTATTCATTGCACATGACTTGCACATTACTGCCACTGTAATAGAGGTTTGAGTAAGGTTTGTGAGACTGACAATCAGTCCAATAACTCAGGCAAAAACACAACAGACAGGATTGGACCCTGAATGTATTGTAGAGGAAGGTTCCTCCCTTTTCTACATCATGTTGTGCTGCTGATCTAAGGCGACTCTTTAGGAGTTGACCAGAGTTCACCTGGCTTTCATGCCAGTGGCATTTTGTGTTCAGCTGTCATGTTTCATATCCATCATCACTCATTTGGAGCAAAACATGCTGTGCACTAGTTGGATGTTTGTATCTGAACAGGTGCTGCCTCTGGGGCAGAGTTGGGAGTCACGAGTTAGTTAGAGGAACTTTCGAAGTTTTTCAGGCATCAGTCAGAATCATCTTTGACTACATCCCTGGTAGTTTTGCTTTGACATTGAGCGAGGGAAAACATGTGGGTATTTAGGGTGTACATGAGTCTCATGTGTCTATTTAGGAGGAATGCAGCATGCAGGGAGGCACCTTATGTTAGATTACATAAGGATAATCCATATAACACTCATCATGACAATGATGAGCATTACCATCACGATTTGGACCAAACTGAGTTTATATATGCATTGATTGTAAAATAACAGGGCAAAAATAAAATTAACTGAAATTAAATTTATTGAACAGATATTTGGCACTGACAATTATTAGATACCCATATATTTTTTTTCTGGAAATGTGGTTAGTTGTTATTAATAAACATTTTGTGAGCTGTTCCAGTAAACCTCAGCATCTTTCTTATGTGTTCATCTGTCCCATCAGACCAGCAGGCGCTCAGTAAAGTGTACTAACGGCAGTAGAAATCGGCCGCATCAGCAAAGGGCTCACCGGCTCAACAAAATACCTCTTCTGATCCCCCTCCAAGCTCATTTACACTGAATATGCTGGCAGTGTAAATACAAACTACAAGAGCTCCCAGCGAGAAACCCCCGCAGACAGGTGATTCCTCACGCTGTCGGAGGGGTGTTTGCTGAATGGAAAGATTTATCACCGATTAAAAAGTGAAAGGTCTGTCGGTGAGCGCGAGGGCTGAGGATGGATGTATGTTTGTTGGCAGTAGTGGAGGTAATCACTGGAGGTCGGTTAGTGCTGTGGATTCAGAGCCTAGAACATTAAACTCTGCTCTTTTGAAAGTTAGTGAATTTATGATTTAGTTTAGAACTTAAACTTTCTGCTTTCATCGACTCAGCACAGTCCTGGCTTGAAGAATGTTAGGATTTCTCTTTAGCTCAATGCTTCTTTGGGTTCACAAAAAACAGCTTTAACTTGCTGACAGCAAAGTAAAATAATTAAGAGAGGATTTTGTGTGCCTGTCTGCTCAGTAAAATGTAGCAAATTATGTCCCACATAATACTTCTAAGTGGTTCCTGCATATTTTCTCTGCAACATTAATTGGATTGGGTTCTGTAAAGAATAAAAGAACAACAGGCTGATCTTTCAAAATATTGATATTTCTGACCCACCAAAACAAGCCTTTGTCTCAGATCCCATAAAGATACTCCAATTATGACAATAATTAATGATTCTTGTCTGATTATTGTCTGAGACTGATTATTGTCTGATCAGGCTCCTCATAGCGACTCTTTTGCTAGAAGCTTCAGCTACAGAGTAGCTGAAAAGAGACCGCCTTGACCAACTGGGTCAGAGCCTAAATTGATCACCCTGACTAAATTGAATTGCAATAAATGTTTTTGTTTCTGATAAATTAATAATTTTTGACTAAGTTGGCTGTGTTTATTATGCTGACATTTCCCATGTCACATATGTTTAAGACTTCAATGACTTCTTCCCAACACATCCTCTTGCAGTCCAGGCATCGAGAAGGTTTTGTTAGACGTTCTTTACTTTTTATTTAATTGGTAACAAGCAGACATTATGCATAATAGGCTGGATTTTTGGTTACTGGCTCATAGTGGATTTGATTTTCTGCTCTCAGCAGAGGTTCTGCAGCCATTTTTGCCTTTAGTCCATCTAAATAAAACTGGTTCAGAACTGCAAATATTAAATGATGTATTGAATAAAAAGAAATTTAATTTTTGATAAATATTTATTGTAGAAAGTTTGTTGTGGTTTTAGAGAACCACAAATGTATTTCTATTCTTACATCTTAAAAGAAACTAAAACTTGAAAGCCTTTGCAAAAAGACAACACATTTTCTTCCTGACATTTTCTTTCTCTCACATCTCAGTCTGACCTTTTGTTAAGGGGGATGTGGATATTTTTGGAAAACTACGTAAAAAAAAGCATATAGTTTCCAACCAAATGACAATAAAAATATTGGTCTAAAGTGCTTTTAGTTTTTTAAAGAAACTGGAAAACTACTCAAGTCTGCATTTGTTAACATATTAATATTTTAAAAAGTTTGTTAGTTATGATCACTTTTAGCCAAAGTTTTAAAATGCCATTATGGAAATTTGCAGACCCCTGCTCCCTTTTATTAAAGAGTTTGTTTTCCTTGTGGGTTTTTACCCATGAACAAATATTCATATTTATAAATATTCATTTACTGAGAATATTCTTTCCGACTTTAAAATCCAAGTGTTCACCCAATGGAGATGGGAATAAATTGGCCTTCTGATGGGTTTTACACCTGAGACTGATTGTGAGAACGACTTATTTTAAACTATCAATGCTACGTCATCTAATAAGCAAAACTGATACTTCTTGCAGATTATTAATTGAGAATGACCAACATGGAAAAGATCTCACCCTGACTCAATTAGCTCTGCTGTGGGAGAATATTACAGTTAATTATACTTATATGTACATACAGCAGTAAAAGGTTGCAGGATCAATATAGACATTACTTGAATATAATTATGGCACAGCAAGCAGTTGCTAAATTGCTGTCCAGTAATAAAAGCCTGAATTATTCTCACATCCCGGCTGTATTCACTACATAAATGACCATGCTTGACAGCCAGTATCATGATTACTGAGGTTTATGGTATCAATATACTGTTTGTGTAGCTTATGTGGTGATGAGATCAACTTAGATTTCCACTGCAGCTCTGGTGTTTATCGGTTTTTACACTGAGTAAGGGAATGAGATGCAGGACAGTCCAGACCACTTGTTAGTGGAAAATGTGATTTTCACTGTGAGACTGTGAATGCAATTTAGACCGGAGCGTTCACCAACACAGAGGAGAGCCATGTCAATAAATTCTGAAAACAGTTTCTCCCCTTACACATAATATCAACACATATCCTCCCTCTAATATTGCTATTCCAAATAAAATCACATTTAATGTCTGCTGTGAAAATATCAAGAATACTCATCCAAGAATAAAAATAAATAGGAAAAGGACACTTTGTTTGCTTATATAGTAAATTCTAAACATTTGCGACAAAGATGTTCACAATAAAACAATGCAACAGTACAAATGAAGGACTAATTGAGATCTTTAGATGTACAAAAAGTTAGGATGTTGCTTGCTAAAGACGCCAGACAACTACAACAGGTTGGACATCTGAGATGAAAAGAAGATATCACTGTATGCAGTAATATCTTGTGCATACAGTGATAATAAAATCCTGTGTAGAAAAGGATTTCATTTGACTCCAAGTCAGCATATTGTTACTCATTCCTTTCAGAGCTTTTTGCAAGTGTGAGGTTGGATTCTCAGTTCTGACAAAATAAAGATCAAATACAGAAATAGACTGAGTGTCTCATACAGCAGACCGGAAAGATGACTAAAAAACAGAATCGGCTTAAAAGCATCATTTAGACAGAATACATTTTGTGTGTTTGAAAACTGTCTTGGATAGCACTGAATGTATTTTTCTGATGGTTTTGCACAACATTATTACCCATTATCTAAATAAATAAATGGAAAGCTAGAAATATGTAGAAACTACATTTCTGCTTAAATGCACCATACTGCCACAAATATTAGGTAATTTACCTTCACATAAACATTCATTTTAATTACATCTCCAAACCAATGTATTTATTTATGTATGCATTACAATAAACTCCATTCATTGCAGATATGACAGCTTCAATGAGCGTGTTTAATCAGAAATTCCATCCAATCTTCTAGATACCCAGGTGTTAAACTCCAGTCTTTAAGGTTCGCTGTCCTGCAGTTTTTAAATGTGCCACAAGTACAAAACACTAGAATGAAATGGCTTAATTACCTCCTCCTGGAGTAGATCGGTTCTCCAGAGCCTTAATGACCTAATTATTCTAATCAGGTGGTGCAGCAGAGGCACGTCTAAAAGTTGCAGGACAGCGGCCCCTGAGGACTGGAGTTTGACACCCCTGCACTAAACCATACTAACCATTAAATTCAGGTGTGTCACAGGTGCATAACATCCAGCACCAGCATGCAGACTCCTACCATTTCTGAGTGGACCACTCTGAAGAGCTGTGTGCTTTAATAATATGCCACTTGTACAATAAGATATGCCATGAAATTTTTTCACATTATTATAACTATGTGTAAGCAAGTGGAAGTGACAGCAGATCAGCTACAATGTAGTCCTAGATTGTAGGACAAAAAAAAAAAAAAAAAAACATAGGTGGCTTTTGCATCTGTTCTTCTGAAGTGTGTCTAAAGGACAAAAAATTATAAGCAAATGTGGGTCACCAGTGTTACATGGAGTCAATGGCTGCAGACATCCAAACTTCTTTAAATTAGCTCAGAAATGCTGCTTGATAAGGCACTTTTTGAATAAATTAGAGCAGAGACTGTAAGTCTTACCCAACATCAGTGTTTGACCTCAAAACCTCTGCTTCTAGTGCAGACTTTTGCAATCTTGTAATTTGTTTAGACTTGTTAAGCATAATACTGTGATGTTTTATTCATGCAAAGATTTTCTCAGTATGAGTAAAAGCTGGATTTAAATTGACATGATGGATTAGAAAATGACCCCACTTAGAACAGATGGGAAAACACTCTTAATTCATCTGCAATTGGTTACTGTGTGTCAAAATGTTTTCTGGATAAAATACAGATGAGTTCCTTGAATAGCTTTTCACCTTGCATAAAGTAAAATGAAATACATTATCAGCAATAGTTTTCTTCTTGTCTATTTCTGCTTTTAATATTAACAATGTTCCCTTTCTGAATCAAAATAGACAAATGTCCTTGAATGCATCATGCCTGAGATATCTGTATTATTGGTTGTTGACAGTGGAGAAGGACAGCCTGAATAGCTGAAATGTTTTAATACTTAGCAAAACGTTGGTATAGAATCTGCTATCTAAAATTAGTCTTTGCTCCCACACTGTTACCAACATCGACATAGAGATTGTGTTAATGAAGATTGGTACTGCTAACTCAAATGCACTTGCAAGCACCGTGTTTGGAAAAATCCTTTAAGTTTGGCAGTTTATTCCAAAATTTTATTCCAAAGTTTTTTTCCGGGTTGCTACACTAATATATTCTAGGGTTGAATGTGTGCAAGACTATGGATTTGTTCAATCTTCTAATACAAAAAAATAGTATTTTTTCTAATAAGTTTTGGACAAAATTGTTTTTATTGAATGTATCTGGCAGCTCATATGAAAAATAAATTACATCCTTGCTTTGATTTTGTTGGGTAAATATATAAACCTTTATTCATACAGGAAAATCTCTTGAGACTCGTCTCCTTTACAAGAGAGACCTGTTACCCGTTACATACATCAATACAAATGATCAATGATATATTAATAATAATAGTGTTTATTGAACTGCTTGTAAATTCAGTCCTACAGCAAATGCTTTTCTTTGCCTGCAGTAAAGTTCATCTCTGACATCTGGAAAGATATTGTTTGAGTTTATAAGTTTTGACCACCTCTGTTTTATGACCTCCATTCTTCTGAAGTGTGTCTAAGCAAGTAAAGATTCAACGGCTGAGAATCACCGTCTACGCACAAGCTCGCATGGTTGTTAAAAGGTTACATAAAGAAGATGATGACAAGCCACAAAGAATCTTCAAGGGCAATAGAAAGAACTCAAATCATTCTGAAAACATGCCGGACTAAGAGGAAAAGGTTGGGCAGGATTTATGTGCTCTCTTTTATTTCTTGGTGCTTATTGAAGGTCAGCTGTAGCTGCTGCAATGCCATGGAAAAGGGGGGAATAAAGGCAAAGCAGATGCAAAAGCCATATAAAAACCCAATATAAGACACAGTTCATCAGGGACTATTAGGAGATCAATTATCACCCACAGAGGAGGCCTTTTAATTTCTGTCTAATCAAAAGTATCTGCTTTGGAAAACAGTGGATTTGTCATTTTTAGAATCCAGACAATATGAGAGAGCCTTAAAACAGCTGTCAAGCTGTCATAACAAAAACATTTTAAATAATGTCAACTTTGTATTAAAAGTGTCACGATTTACCGAATGACACTTTATGACAACAGTCATAAATATTAATGAAGACTTACTCACGTTCATGACAGGTGTTATGTCATGTTTATGACCGTGTCATGACAGTCTTATTCACAACCCGTCAAATAAAGCGTTACCCAAAAATCTGTAGTTGGCTTGAAATCACAGATATCCCATGGATCCAGTGAGTCACCATTCATTTGAAAAATGCTTTAAAAATGGTGACCAAAGTCTGAATAAGAAGGAAAAGTGTGGGAATTAAAGTTACTGGGGTCAAGAAGGAAGGAGCTGAGGGAGAGGCTGCTGAGATACAAAAAAACCCAAAAAAACCTAAAGACAGTCACGAAAGAGAAGATGCAGTGACCAGGGTCAGGAAAGGAGAGGTGTCAGAGTGAGGCATGAAACATGAAAACACAGTCAATGCAGGATCTTATAAATTATGCTGCACAATGTGAGTTGTCTTTTCTCAGAATAAGAACTTGCAGAAAGTTGACTCCCAGTTTTAGTTTGAAAAAAAAAAAAGAACCAAAGTAGCAAACTAAGACTACAGAAGTATCACTTGAGGTTCATGCTTTAACAGCCTCAAACCCAGCAAAAAAACTCAGTTCATATCCAATTATGTTGGAAAGATTATGATAGCAATCTATCATAATCTGTTATTGTTCCCACTGCTGCAAACTTGAATGTGGTGAACACAGTACTATTTGGTTTTTCGATTAAATATTTTACCAAGACACAATTAATTTACATAATTTTGTCTCTTCCATGAGTGCTTTTCCATTGTTACTGTCAGACTTGTGCCTTATTATGTAACTTTTATTAACAGGAATGAATCTCAAGTGAAAAAAAAAATAAAAAAATCGTATATCTAACTCCAGATGCAGAAAGGGAGCTGCTTCTTCCAAACTCAGCCAGGTTTTCAATTAAGTCCCATCTTTATGGAGAGACCATTTTTGACAATTAAAAACCCATGCAGTGCCAATAAAAGGTCTGTGGGAGTGCAGAGGGTTTTGACAGCTTTAGGACCCCCTTATTGTTTGGCACTTGGCTACTTACATTCGTACTCAGTAATAAGAAATACAAGTTTCTATGTCTATTTCTAGCCTGTGCTGTGCAAACGTGGATCAGTGAGTTTATCAATGCTTTTCTCTCCATCAATAAGCTTCCCACAGTTCTCTCTACCAAATGACATCAATCTAGCTCTCAATACTTCAATTACAAACGATTGATTAGCTGACAAGCTGTGTGCTACGTTTTATTTCTGATTGCATTACACAGTTCTCTTCCTTCCATGAATATTGTCTGGCTATACATTAGAAAACATTGTGTGCAGCTTTCTGTCATCATTGATTTGATAATTGCTAAATCTGTCAGAAATGTGCGGTTGGTCAGATGTCAAAGAAGTCACAAGCTGTTGAGCTGATGCTAACTCCACCTTCACCTTGAGGTCATAAATGTTCACGTCATCTAATTACGGTGTCTGTATGTGCCAATGTGCAGAAAAGGTCCTCTGTTTTCTGTCGTTTGTTCTTCTGAAGAGGTTCTTCCTCTCTCGGGAGAGAAGCTTTTCTTTACTGCCAACTGACTGTTCAGTTTAAGATTTAAAAACCTCAGCAGTTTTAAATTTTGTAACTGGATTTATTCACTTTCAGCTTTTGAGCACAGGAGGATTTGTGAACAATGACATCGGTTTTTTGAGCTGTTTTAGAGTTGAATAAATATTGAATTAACACCCAAGGGTCTCTATAGGTGATAAAAAACAAAACCGTCACTGAAACCAGTTTTTTATAACTCTTAATGAGGCTACAATCCAACTAAACACTGTTAAAATAATTCAGTTTTCTTCATCAATATCAGCTGTACAAGACTAGACTCATTCAGAACCGTTTTACTTTGTCATTTCTAACAACCTAATTTTAGTTCATCTGCACCACAGGGAAAGTGGAAGGACACGTAAGGCAAGGGAGAAAAAAATAAAACAAACTCCCCATCAATAATGTGCATTACATTTAAATGCACCTTTAATTTTACGAACATCTGGCTCATCCAAATATGGGCTCATTTGGATGCTATCTTGACTTGGCAGCTGGCAGAGTAATGCAGCATATTAGACCAGGCTGAATATCTGGACATTTGCATTCTCACATGTCAGCTCCACTCATTAATTCTCAATTTAAGGCCCAAATTATCCATAAAATAATTTTCTATGAATAAATGTCTTGACTAGTTTGACTGTAGGAGAGGTTAAAGACTGCTGAGATGGGAGTTTATCACAATCATGTTTCTCTTTCTCTGGATCTGGAACACTGTGTCTCATACGCAGCTTGTTCCATGCAGATATAAGAATAGTTTTCCAGTACCAGGTTTATAACCCCAACAATAAGCCACACTGAAAATAAAAATGAGCAGAAAGCAAAAATGAAACAGCTCAGGGCAAGTGAAATTGATAACACATCTCTAGAGCAAAACCTGAGGATACAGAAGTACCTATGTACATAGTACTTAAATAATGGGTGAGATGCAACAGGCAGGTAAAGTTTTTTTTTTTAACAATAATAAATGTACAGTTACATTCTGTTTATGCAAATGAAAGTGCACTATTTGTACCTGATTTCTAAGTTACAAACAGTTAGATATTGACTGTTGACTCAATAGCCTCACAAACTGAACATTACTGACTACCACAGGAGAGTCCAGTTTGTCTGCTCTTATGCAACAATAACCAGAGGCTCGCTCTCCCTTTTATCTCGTCTTGTTTGTGGAAATAAATCTAATATATTACATTTTCTGGGGTTTCTGTCTGTCTCTGCGCACAGACAGACACACCCAAACACACATGCAATTTAAAACTGGCACCATCATTTATGCCTCTTTTTTTTTTTTTATCTGCACTGGGGCTACTTTAACCCAGACGATTCATTTTTTGTGTTTTCAGGAGTGTTGTGTTGAGAAAATGACCCACTCTGATTTTATTTTTTGAAGATAATATCCAGAAAGGTAATCTCAGAAAATAACATTAATATTTTGATTGAACTCTTTTTGATTACTTCCATGCACCTGCCAACATTTTCTAGTGTTTGAGTTAAATAAATGTGTAAGACCTGTGTCTAAAAGTCTTTTAAATCAAATTACTTTCTAAACTTTAGCAACACCTCTTTTTACACAGTAGCACTCGAAGCTCCTGCAGAAAAAAAAAAGAAAAAAAGAAACAAAATCCAGAAACAAAGTTCAGGCTGGCAGCAACAATGGATTTGGTGGCCTTGGATTTGGGAAGATTGCCCAATGACGAAAGGGTCAAAGGAGAGATGTTGGTGGGACAATCAAGAGCAAATTAAACAGCTTGAAGAGCACAGGTAATTGTGGATGTGGGTTGTCCTTGGATGACAGCTGAACTATGGCTTTATAAAAAAAGTGACAACATAAATGTTTTTATTTGATGAACTGTACAAAATTATATCTTATAGCTATTTCTGTCCCTTTGAGACAGTTCACCTTTACTTCCAGTAGGGGATTTGGAGACAGTTGCTGGATGAGATGTGTCGTCTTCAGCCCTCCTTTGAAAACTCATGAACTAGGAGAGATGGCTCACCTTTAACCCCGTCAGGGGGGATTTAGAGATTCAGGATAAAACCAGGGTGAAGTCTAGGTGAAGGTGTCTGAGATGCAGCAAACACTGCTGATAAAGATGACAACAGAGACTCTGGATATTGTGATCTGACAGAAGAAACAATTGTTTTAACGATGACAATGCTGGGAACAAGAATACTGGAAATCTCACTGGGAGCAACTATCTGGAAGTGGAAAAGAGGGCTGAAGATGAATGTGTTACTGAAGACAAAGAGACTGGAACTTGGTAAAGGCCACGGAAATTCAGGTGCAAAAGATGAAGCTGTGTTGCATGAGATGCTGCTCATGCTTCTGAGGCTTTGAGTGTTTGAGGAGAAGAAACTATTGAAAGCTAGAGCTGAGGTCCTGACTTGGGCGGCTGAAGCCACGGCTTTGGTTGGAGGTACGTAGCTGGCTTTAACTAGAGATGCGCAACCTCCCTTGGCTTGTTGTAATACGGGGAGCTTGCAAGTATGTTGAGAGGGAAGGAGTGAGGACAAGGAGTCAGCTATAATCATGAAGACTGAAGTTCTGGAGGCATGACGCCAATAGCAACAGGAAACGTTGAAAATGCAGCACATGAAGAGGTTGGACAACGCTGTACTGGTCGTGGATATTAGGGCTCTGTCTCTTCCTTTTACCTTACATGAGCTTCTCCATCCACCCATCCATCTATTATCTGAACACACTTGTCCATACAGTGTTTCTAGTGGGGCTTGTCCTTATCATAGGTGTTCATTGCTGGACAAGTTGCCGTAGCACATCTTAATCCATCCATCCATCCATCCATCCATTTTCTGTTCACCCTTTGTCCCTAATGGGGTCAGGAGGGTTGCTGGTGTTTATCCCCAGCTAACGTTCCGGGCGAGAGGCGGGGTTCACCCTGGACAGGTCGCCAGTCTGTCGCAGGGCAACACAGAACCATTCACACACACACTCACACCTAGGGAGAATTTAGAGAAACCAGTTAACCTGACAGTCGTGTTTTTGGAGTGTGGGAGGAAGCCGGGGAACCCGGAGAGAACCCACCATGCACAGGGAGAACATGCAAACTCCATGCAGAAAGACCCCGGGCCGGGAATCAAACCAAGGACCTTTTTGCTGCAAGGCAACAGCTCTACCAACTGCGCCACTGTGCAGCTCCACATCTTAATAAACGTATATTTAAAAGGAGAGGCTGGGAAAGTGGAGAGTGGGATCTACTTTCAAGTTTAAATATAACATTTTACCTCCCATCATTGTGTCTTATTTACTTTTAGAATGTACCTCTGTCTCCTATCTATCAGATATGAAAAACCTCCAACCTTTTATTTCCACCACCATCTTTCTGATCAGTCAGCCATCAGGCTTTAATGTTTCCTAAGATTACTCAGAATCTGAAAGCCTTAAGATGTGTTACTTTCCCTATCTTGTAATATCACTGTCAGAATCTGCAAGATGACACCATTGAAGAGATTGTGAGAAGTCTGACAACTTGTGTAAGACTCCAGAGATCAATGGTACCTCATGACATTTTGTAGGAACTAAGTAGTCTAAAACAACTATGTGACAAATCCCTTAACATTCAGTTATCACATGAAAACTTAGAAATACATATTTTTAAAGTTTTTTAACTTACCCAGAATCTGTTTTGCAAGGGATGCTTCGACACTTTATTAGTAGATGCCTGGGACAGTTTGGTCCTATTTCTATTTTTGAACCTTTAAATACAACAAAGATAACGCAATTTAGCACAGAAACAAATGGGTTTTTGAACATCGGTATTTGCTGAAAACTTGACGTAGGATTCCTGTGACAGACTGACGACCTGTCCAGGATGAACCCCACCTCTCTCCCAGTGGCTGCCTGACTCAGGCAACGTCCCCCCCGCAGGAATAGACCATCACATTGCAGAGATAATGCAGCAATGTCATTAGATATGTTTTTAATGTCATTAGAACTTAAGTGATTATTAAACATTACATTCACAAACTAATATGCTTAGTAATTTAAATAATTTTAATGGCTAACAGCATTGCCCTAACAAAATGAAGCAAGAGAAGGAGCAACCAAAGTTTGGAAACACACACACACACACACACGCCCTTCCAGAAAGAGAAGTGGGATGATTTGCCCTCAGACTGGTCTGGGGAGCTAATGCAGCCATCTCCAGTCAGTCTTATTTATTGAATTACAGCTGGCACAGAGGAACCAGGTGGCCAACCAGCTCCAGGCAGTCTACTTCTCGGAAAGAGACCCACACAGACATGCAGATACAAGACATCGCCGAGGGATGGCATCTCTAACTAGGCACACAATCAGAATCAAATGCACATCTGGGAGTTAGCATTTCTCCTCAGGTATTATGTGTTTATATATATATATATAAATATATATATATATATATATATATATATATATATATATATATATATATATATATATATATATATATATATATATATATATATATATATATATATCTTTTTAGTACATTTTCAAAAGATGCATAATGTCTAAAATAAAGTGGCTTTAAGATATTTGCCTTCCATCACTATTAATTTCTTACATTTCTGGAGAAACGTGGGCTTTGTGAATAAAGGCAGAAACTGCAGGAATCTTTTCTGTGCATTATATTTGCCTTTTAGACATTATGTCAGGCTGGGACACATTGTCCCTGCCACAGCTCATTTAAACACCTTCTGCATGTCCATCAGTACAAATGCAACGATTTTTGTTTCAGGACAGATTCCCATTAAGCCGTGAGGCTTTTGTTGCAATGTTTCAGTCTCATGCAGGATGTAAGTGTGCAAGGATTGGCATTGGTAACACTGACTGACTACAGCTCTGTGGAACAATTCTGCTTCCCCCCCATTCAGTTTAGATTAAACTAATACGTCACAAAGGCAACGTTTCTCCTATTATAATTAGAATCTGTCTCTCTCTCTGTGTTTGAGTCACATTTTCTACGGTACTTTGATTTATCTTCATCTGTCTCAATAGTACCCACCAAGTTCAAATGTCCACCATGCAGATTTCCTTTTCGTCATGTTCTTATCTCTCCTCTCATTTCTCTTCTGCATCTCCCTGTATGCGTCTCCACCTTTAAATTGCTCACTCTAACCCAGATAACAGGTGTGCAGTATTCATACCCCTTAACTGTGAATCACCTAAATTGAATACGGTGTCATCAAATGCTTTCGAAAGTTTTTTTATGGTCTGTCTAAACTGAGAGGGGAGCATTAATCAGAAAAGCACTTAATAGGCCTGTTACAACTCTGGAGGAGCTGAGGAGAAATCAGCAGCTCATGTGGGAGAAACAATCAAACAGGACAAATATTACTCCACAAATCGAATCTTGTCAGACGTCTGGCATAGCCATCATTAAAAGGATGCAGATTAATCTGATTAATAGCAGACTAATCTGCTATTAATCCCCACTGATTAATAGCATCAGTGGGGAGGTGGGTAGATGGGAAAATGAATGAAACCACAGCGCAGTCATGGATGATGATCTGTTGCAATAGTTTAGATGAACGATCACAGGTCAATTCCTTCCTCTATGCTCTGTTTGTGTTGGTTTACTACTAAATCAATTTGTAGGATAATCCTAGATCCTTATGAAGAAAGATTTTCATAGATTTTTATGATCAACTTTTGTGTTTAACAAAACACATCGCTGCATGTAAATTATCCTCTTCTGAGATGCAATGTACAATTGTTGTTACATTTTCTGATTGTTCTTTTCAATCATTTGGAGCTCATCCAGCTTTGAGCTCTGCTGTTATTTTATTTTATGGTGTACTCCTGGTTCTCTCTGCCCAGGAAGGTGAATTAAAGGTGACTTAGTGTAGAACTCACTGGATGGCCACTGAGATGAGAAAATATTTCCCCTGTTCAACCTTTGAGCTCAGCAGGAAATTAGAGTGCATAAGTAAAAAGAAAGAGCAGCAGAAAGGTAATATTTAAATAGACCAGTTGACACCTAGAGATTGAAATATAGAAAAAAAGTATATTGCAGTGTACAGAGCTCCACTTTAAATACACATGTATTTTTATAAACTAATTCTTGCTTTTGATCTGAAACCATATGATTTCTGTTCAGAATGAAAATGTAAGTGTTTTGTGTTTTCATAGTCTCTTTAAACTTGTCTTCATAAGCACATGATTGAGAGATGTCTGTCATTTGAGCAAAGTAACCTCAACTTAAGAACTTCCTGTTTTAAAGCTTCTCTTGCAGCATTCAATTACTGATTCCTTGATATTTTCAAGTCTTTCATAATATTACTCAGAACATCTGAAAAGATTTAATCTAATGTGGCATTTTTACCTTCTTTCGGGAAACTTCAGCAAGAAGTTTCCCGATTAAGATTATGAAGAAAAACCAAAATGTACACCATATTTTTTTTCTTCTTCACTTATGTTACATTTTATGCCATCTCATCATTCCCCCCTCTCTGTTTTCAGACAATGTCTCCCATGAATGGAGTTGCTGTGGCACAAAAATGTAGCCAGCATAACAGGATAATTACAGAGGTAAAAATGTTTTTACATAACTTTGTGAAAACAGCAGGTATTGAATGAACATTTCTGAAACATTAACGATCAGGCAAGGATCTGACTTAGAGATTATACTACAAATCTAAACCTTTCCATGAAGAAAGTAAGTAAGAAACATGAATCTGAACTGCATACAAAACCATGTAAGTGGCAAATTGAGAAAAAAAATAATCACAACTCAGGCCAGGTAGGCTAATTGAAAGGCCAAGAGAAAAAGTGAAGAGGGGAAAATCTCCTCACCATCAAACCTTCCACGTATCTGTAGTTACATCCATAGTGACGTACTGCACTGATTTTAAATGCCAAGTCATCTTATTTATTTCTTGATTTGCTTTCATGTTGCCTTTTTTATCTAGTGTTGTGTTGAAATTAAGAGCCTGTTTAATGACCTACTGCAGAATCGACTTTAATTTGTTTTGGTGTCCTTCCTGGGTTTGGCTTTAAGCTCATCACCATCCGAAGATGTGACCCTCCATCACGTTGTGTTGAGCAAAAATGGGGAATTTGCAGAACATGAGGATTTTCTGCAAATCCTCATTTTGCAGAACTTCAGTTCCAACACTGATGTCTTACCATATGGTGGTTTTCTGACAGATTAATAAAACTTGTTCACATCTGACAATGTTGCAGTGGAAACAGAAAGGACTGTTCAAGTTATATTTAAGGTCTCCTTTGTACTGGTTAAAATATCCTACTGTGTTTTCATAAATCATGTGAAACCTTTAGGTTCAGTGTTAGGAAAATCAAAAAGCTACTAGCATAATATTTGTCAAATAAGTTTATTTTTTGGATTTATCAAACACGAATCTCTCAAAAATCCAGAAAAAATCTACAAGTTGAAAATCAGGTGTGGCTGATTGCAACTCAGCAGTAACATCTGACGCGATCTAATATAACATCGTGATTTAGAATACATTAACGCCAGGAAAAGAGGGAAGTATCATTCATGTACAATACAATCATGAGTAACTGATACGACAGATAAACCAAACTTGGTGTCTCTGCAGCTTTTTAAAGTTAATTTAACTGGATTTATGTTTGCCAAGAAAAAAAAAATCTACATATGATGTAGTCAAAAAAATTCTCATGTGGACAGAAAAGAAACTTTGAAAAATTATAATTAAGAGAATGATTCCATGCTGAATAGCAGCTCATTTGGAAAATGTATTGCCTTAATTTTAAATACTGCACTGTAAAAAGTAATAAGTTCACTTTACTTAAAAAAAGTTAGGAAACCGATTGCCTCAAAATCTTCAAGTAAAGTAGCTAAAAATAACTATGTTTAGACCACTCAGATAAAGGCAGTAAACCTGAGTGCCGTTAACTCAAAATCATTAATTGGGTTAACTGTAAAATATTCATTCAGACAACTCATGCAATGGCAGTAAACTTGAGTGCCGTTAACTCAAAATCATTAGTAAAGTTGACTATAAAATGTCAATTATGACTACTTCAAATTGTGAGTTATGTCAATTAAGCAGTACTCATAAAAATAAGTTATGCTTACACGTTTAAGAGTTCACATTACTTGCAAAATATCAGGAAACCGATTGCCTTGATATGTTCAAGTAAGATGAACCAAAAGTGTTAAGTTATTGGAACGAAGAGCCAACAGACAACAGTTTGAATGGAAAAAAATGTTTAATAATTAAACAAGTTTACCTTAAATACAAGGTTCTCAAGTGTGGTTACATACACACTAACCTGGAAACAAAGTTTTCCATAGACTTTTTTAGGGAAAAAAATGACACGACTTTTTTTCTAGGGTAGCCTTCAATCTAATATTGAATCCTTCAAATGGCCCTCAGTCTTTAAAACTTTGAGAATTCCTGCTTAAATGTCTTTGTTGACTGGTGTGAAACAAAACTCAAATTCTCAATACTAGAGCCTAACATTTATCATAACATTGATAAAGTAAATAATGAAGTAGTGAAGTGAAGTAATGTTTCTCCTCATTAACATAAAACCATTTAGTAGTCTGCAAATGCAATGATGCTCTCTCCAACAAAAAAAGAATCAAACAAGAAATAAAAGTCACTTTTCCAATAAGGGTAAAGGTATCAACACTGATCCATAATGTCACATCACATTCACTCATTGCATCAGAAGATTTTTGAGTGATTGTATTTTTGGTTTTAGGGATTTATGTCCAAGTGACAGAAGCACCCTTTGGATGAAGTCAAAGGTGTACTTCAGTTGTTGAGGGTACTCCAAATTCAGAGAATAAATAAGTCCAAAGAGCAAGCACATGGCATGTGGAAGATTCCCAAGATCATTCATGACAAGACTTCCTTCCAAAATGATGGCAGTACTTGAAGACTGGAGGTGCAGTGAGTCAGTGGAGGCCTGCCTGTCCTCAGGAATGATGGTCAGGATCCCAATGGGGTGTGAGACACGTCTGGGTCTTCGCAGTCCTAAAAACAATAGAAGCAACACCACAATTACATATCAACATAACACTTCTTTAGGGTGACCAGGCGTCCTCTTTACCCAGACATGTCCTACTTTTCAGACCTAAAAAAATGTCCGGGGGGAATTTAAAAATCGTCCGGGATTTTGGTCAACTGCCTCAAAACACATTACATAGCTTACAGTGCATTGTGATTACATTGCCACTCCGTTCCACTACTCCATTCCAGGTTTCTTTGTATGGCAGAAGAATCGGTAGCACATGTACACACATGTGCTACCGATTTTGTGCTACCGCTGGTTCTACCCCCCCACACCCCCGTTGGCGCATGTGTGTCCGCCGATTCTACCCCCCCGCCAACAAAAAAAGAAGTGTCCTCCTTTTCAGAAACCCAAATCTGGTGACCCTACACTTCTTCATCACGGCTGCTTCTCCTACAGTTTACAGCTGCCCTACCTATGGCAGTCTACTCATCATAAGCCTTCTATAACAGTACAGCGGCTTTTTTAACCCGCCAACATCTTTATCCTTATCCCTTTTCCTTTTTTTGTTTTGCGCCCCGGACAGCTTTTTTGCTCTGCCGCTCCATCTTGTTGCCACTAAATAAACATGATATTTTCGACTAACGTTAGTCCCAGGCATCGCTAAATCATTACACATAAAGTTAACCTCAAAACCTGGACTTACGGATGAATTATACGGCCGAGATAACGAATATAAGTTTGCTAAAAAACAGTGGGACTTACCGTGACAAAACTTAGCTGCAGCAACCGCCGTATTGTTGACAGTTTGGCGTTTCTTTCAAACACGTCGTCACTCGTCAGTGTCCAATGCGCATGTGCGTTCAACGAGAGCTGCCGAATGATGCCGAGTTTTTTGCTGGTTATGCAGATGCGTTTTGCTCACTCATAACTCCAAGTTCGGGTTACTTGCTGCTGATGAGTTTGATTACTTGCCTCAGTAGAAAGTTGTCTTTGCTAAGTTTAAGTTAGTATAGTCAACAGAGTAAGCTGGAATGAGTTCAGGTCACTTTTCTTTTTGAGTACACTTTACTTTTACATTTTACAGTGTGGTGCTTGAGAAACTGTGAGCAAAGTGACAATGCTTTCATTCATTTTAATATAAACAATAACTTATGTGATTTTTGAGCTACAAGAGAAGACTACAGTTACACTCGTGTGAAATACTTTACCTTGTATGAATACAAGAAAAGAAAAAATAAAATGCATGAATGCAGAAGGCTAATAAAGTTCTGCTGTGGTGTTCACATAAAATTAGCTGTGGCGCCGCCGAGCTGTCGCACATTTACTGATGGAAATGGGTATTTGCAAAGGGTCAGCGGGAGGTTAATATAAATGAATCTGTAGGAAATCAAGCCTGGCTCTGTTTCATGAAAAGAGCTAATAATTTACTGGGTCACTGTGGTGCGCCCATGAGAAAATTATACCGAGATACGTGCAATGGGAATGCACGCGTGCTGCCACATTCACTCTTTCCTGTTAAAACTGAACGCCCTAACCGGTGGAATGAAATATCATTCCAGATGTACAAACATGATCAATTTGTTTCAAGCAAGAAAATAAATTCAAGCGTCAAAATGAAATTTGTCTTCCCTTTCCTGAAAATTGGAGTGTTTTGAAATGGAAATGAGAAATGATTGAAAGCCTCCCCTCTGCTTTGTTTATCCCAACGTGAGTTTATGTCTCAGTCCTTTCTAAGTCTGATTAAATTACAGAAGTGGGCTGCACCAGAGGAAGCTTGTATTGCTTTTTAATTACAACCTTACACAATACATGTTTTAATTTTACCTTGGAGAAAAAAAAACAAAAAAACTCAAAGTTTTTATTTGCATTCACTCAGCTTAGCTTCATCATTAACTTCCCAAATCACAAATTAGATTTTTTATTTTTTTTTTTGTTAGAAGTAATAAGACACTAACTTGTTACAGCTTTTACTTTTTAAGTGGTACCTTCAAGCATAAATTAAACAATATTTTTTCAGCAGACAAGTTGAAGCTGCTGCTTCTGTGGGTTTGATCAGGCAAATCAGATCATTGAATAAACGTCACATCATAAGAAACACGACAATTAAAAAGCTCTTAACTGCAGGTTAATTCAGAGAGGTGTTTCAGGGGAAAAAAAGTCAAGGTCAAACAGATAAAAAAAAAATAGTTTCTACCCAAGAACTCTTTTAAAACCTGATTTTCATTCATTTATTCTTAACATCCCAGCTGTTCTGTGTTTCTTTGAGCGTTGCTATTTTTTTAATTTTGATGTGCTTTATTCATGCACAATTGATATTAAATGGAATTCTGATTACATTAAAAATATATCTTTTTTAAGTTAATTTAAAAGTTCCACTAAAATCCAGCATTTAAAGCTTAGTGAACACTCAACACATTATTCTGCTATATGTAGTGGAAATCAATGGGTTCAGTTTTAACAGAGCAACAGGACAGGGAACAAAGACACAGATGCACTCGCCTTAGTACTTCACTACAGAGAAAGTAGGATTTTCAGAACTAAAATCATGCTACCACCTGGTCTTGATTTATTGTTCAGGTTGCTTGTGGTAGAGTAATGGTGGAGGAGAAATTTATTCAGCAAATTTTAAATGCATTATGTTGGTAACATAACATAAAGTTGGTAAAGTTTCACGGACATTTCTGAGATCACGATTAGATTTTATTTGCATTGTAAGTTGTCCAGAGCCCTGATGCTGAAGAACTTGGTAATAATCTGCTGCAGTCTCGGCTTCAACTTTATTTATTCACCTGGAGTTTCTTCAAGCCTTTTTTTGTTTGTTTGTTTTCAACTTTTAAGCTGCCGATGCTGAAGCACAGCTTGGCACCTATATTTCACACAGCATATCATCTATTAATCACGCTGTCATCCTATTGTTTTAGCATTCCCTCTGGTATACTCCCTCAAAGACAGAGGAAACAGACGGACAATTTCACCCCAGTTGCAGGCAGCACACGGCCTCTGATTCAGCACCATGGACAGAGCCTGAGGCCAGACATGCTGCACAACCCGCCTTTCATACAGTTCAGAGACGATCACAAAGCACTGCCACCCTCACTCTGATGCCTCTGCCCTTCATTTTCTCTTTTGATCTCACAGATGGGATCATGGAGCAGTTTTTAAACAGCTCCTAATTTCTTCATTCTTTTCCTCCAAGGAATTAGATTTTCTTTTATTACTTTAAAGCGGTCTAGTTGTCAAAGTTTTTCTTTGCATGCTTTCTTCCTATGACACCATACTGTTCAGGAAATAGTTTTAATATATGGCACATTTCATATATCTAGTGTTTTAATATGAGATAAGAGGTTCTTTACTGAGTGAATTGGGAAATTTTGGTTTTCATGGCTATAATCTAATGGCCTATGAAAGGAAAATACGATTATGTGACTCCAGCACATAATGATCAGCAGGAAGTTGCTCTGAGTTGCTTTAGAAGGTCAGGGGTCACCTTTCATAAGTGGCAACTGGTCAAATCAAGGATCAGAACTAAAACACATTAAAAGATAGCGTAGTACCCATTTTTCACATAACAGCTGTAACAAATTATTTTGACTATTCGTCAGTCATGGAGATCCATTAATCTCAAGATTTGGTGAAAATACTTAACTGCAAGAGGATATGAATGGATAATCAGTGTTAAATAGGCACTTGGGATCCTTTTTTTGTTCCTGAATGATACATAGATGTGAGCTAAGTGGATAAGAAACCAAAACACTGTTTTGAATGGGGTCCATTACTAGCCTGACGGCAAGAGAAGCAATCGCATTTGAAAGTAAAAACAGGGCATGTTACTGTAAATATCCTAATTCATTTCTCTTCCCATGTCAGTAGAAGAAGAGTTTTCATTTCATTTCTAACCAGAGAAAAATTTGTGAGCCCACATCCAGCAGCAGGACCAAGACTTATTTCTCTGTGAATTCCTCTGTTCCTTCCTTTGTGATTTCCCCAAAGAAAAACAGGCTAATACGGGGAGAAGAATGAAACCTCTGTCTCTGCACAATTCCCTGCCTTCTAGCTCTCCCAGTCTGTAGACTAATTCACTTTCTGTAGTGTATCTCTAACAGCATGAAACTTTGAAGGAATTGGCTTTTATTTCCCTCTCACTCTTCTCCTTTCAGTCAATCTCCCCCACTCCCTTCCCTTCCACCTCCCTTTCTATCTCGTGGCCTTCCCCTATTACATGCTCCGGTGGTCTCTGCCCATTGATAACACCTGATGGATGCAGAGGAAATAAAAATATGCCAGTCCCAGTCCCCTCCCTGCTTTACAACACTTTTTCTCCAGCATATGGTCTTGTCCTCTCTCATCCCAGCTTATCACTTGCTCCGATGGTTCATACCGTGGCACTAAAAGGGACAGACGTGGTAATACTGCAAGCCACTGAGCTGTATATCTCTGTCTGTGTTAGAGAGCTACTCAGGTGGGCTCGGGCCACATTGGGATGCAGCTACAGAGAGAATGCATCCGTACCCAGTTCTTCAGCTCCTGTTTGGTTTGACCCTGTGGCTTCTGAGTAGGCATGCGTGTGTGTGTGTGTGTGTGTGTGTGTGTTTGTGAGAATGTCATGATATGCATGAACAATGGGGCACTATGAGGTGAGTCTGTTTTTCTGTATTAAGTACTGACATGTTTGATGGACTGTTTGTTATGCATGAGGACGGCACTGGGAAGGTGGAAGTCTGTTACCCGGAAAATGGCTTTTTACCTTCTGTTTGTGAATTTCATCTAAATTTCCTTACCATTGCCTGTGCTCTATTTCCCACGGGAGAAAATAGACATTTTAAATCAAATGAAACTGCACAAATAATAAAATACGTAAGAAAAATGATCTCAGTCACTACATTTCAAATAATGAGACTAATTACACACATATTTCTAAGCTTAGTTAGATAAGTAGAAGCTCAGGGGACAAAAAAGACGAGCAGGCGAATAAAAAGATACCCAAAAGCTACAAGTGTTGCTGCTTAAAGAGGAGCGTAAACCCTGGTCGATAAGAATGAGCCAGGACAGACTGAGATGGAGAGATACGGACATGTGGGTGGATGTTAAGAGAAAAGACAATAGTAACTGCATTAGAAGCCTTCCTGCCGTAGGCAATGGCAATATTGCATTTCCTGCTGAGAGAAACAATGGAAAAAAAATAAAAAATCCCCACAAAGAAGAGGGAATTCAGAGCACTGTCTGACATGGAGCTGCTGTTTGCACCAAACACATCAGGATGAACACGCAGACATGCAAGCGTAAACACAAGCAAAAAAACAAAAATTAAAAATTTTAAATAAGATGGCCAGTCATATTATTTACTTCTCTGTCTTATATCTGATTATGGAACATAATTCTGTCATCAATCCTTCCAGGCTCAAACTTGACCTTAGTAAAAATAGATTTATCTTATGCTTGCCTGAGTTCAGACCTTTCAGTCTGTCCACTCCACTGGACTGAATGACAAGACAAAATCTGTGCTTCTCAGTCATCGCAGTGTACACTATTCTATTTTAGACAGGCAGTGTCTGTGGTTTTTGGCATTTAGTCCAAATAGTAATTTATGGAAAGAACCAAAAAATATATTTGATATTTTTTCTTTTGCATTGCTTCTCTAAACACTATTTGCAAGATTATGTATGTTTTAGGAAGAAAAATCGCCTGTCTGTCTCACCAGACAGAAAGAAAAAATGGAAATAGGAAACAGCACAGATGGTTCAGATATGAAATATCATGCAATACTTTAGCTAAAACTCTAGAAATCAACCAACTGAGTGTGACATTTACGTTCACCAGCTGTAATTTTTACATGGAATAAAATGCCAAAGTTACCAAGCAAACACAATTCAACCCTGATATAAAAAGAACTACTCGTACTTGTCCAGTCATTTTCAAACTTATTCTCCTTAATTCATTTATTTTTTTCAACAAATGCAGAGCACACATTTGATTTGGAAAATGTTTTGTAAGCTATGCATCGTTTTCCTCACGCCGTCCTTTCACTGCATGGCAGCGTCGTGGCTGAGATCAAATAATCCCAATCAAAATATCAAACATAGTTGCAAGTCCTGTGTAATATCTACTAAGTTCAGCGTACAACAACTGTACTACGTTTCTCAACATTTTACATTATCAATCATTTTTGTTAATTTCTCTCATGATGCCAGTAAATAGTTTTTGAAGGCAGACAGTATTTTTTTTATATATACATTAAGAAAAGAGTGAGGCATCAATTCAGATGTGAAATAAAACAACATTTGCTCTTATTAGCAGTTGAGTGTTAGTGTATATGGATAACATGACCTCCATCTCCTGATTAAGCCCTGTTTGGCTCAGTGAGAAACTTGGATTTAATTACTCCTCCTGTCTCTGTGTGATTTTACGTTCAGGAAAACAACCGAACAGATCCCTTTATTCAAGCTTTTGCAGCAGAGAAAAGCCATGGGGAAAGAACACCGAGGCTCCCAGCAAACAGCTTCCGTTATATTTATCACTTCAGCAAGAGTGTAATGATTCAGTAAGCCCCCACTTTCCTACGACACCAAGGAGAGCAGCCACATAACGATGTGACCCACCTGGAAATGCAGCTGTCTGCATGGAAATCTGGGCTGCCTGATATCTCCAGTGGCTATATCTTCTGAATTAGAAGATCACCGGTTTAAATCTTGGAACTGCATGTCCTCCTAGTGCATTTACGGATGCAGCTGTCTGTTCTTTGCATAGTTTGAATAAATGTGTGCTACTTCAATTAGTGAGTCTAATATTGCCTTGTAAGTGATCATATTAGATGGCCTCTGACATGTACGCAGATCAACCAACCGCGTTCCAGCGGCAAACTGTGACTCCTTGTTCGCTCAGCAAAATTAATTTCTATCTTTAAAGATTGATCAAAGATTTTAGCCACAAGTTAAACCAATTTTGGAAAGAAAAACATTTTCATCAAAATGGGCTAATAAAACCAACAACCCAAAGAAATGTACCACGTCTAAAACGTCTGCTAGTTTAGTTTTTTGTTCAAGCAGAATAGAGAACATGTCAATATTCAGCATTTAAAGAACAGATTAATCTAGAAACATACAGACTTATCACATGTGTACTTGTTTAGGTCTTAAAAATTATTTCTGTGAGACAAATAATGCCATTTGTATTAAGAAGATGTTTGCCTTGGCTGATCAAACCTACACTGGAGGAGACATTTTAATGCATGAAGTGAAATGTTACTATTGTGGCTGCCAGAGTGAGAAAAAACGGTTTTTGTTTTTTAGGAAAGTGAAAGTTAAATATGAACTCTAGCCGTACCCTGCTTTGTTATAATGGTTCCTATGGGGAAAATCAACTAACTGAGGTAAAACAAGTCCAGTAATAGACATTTTCCATCCAACAAAATACATTTGCATGAGTTCTTTGTTCTAGGTGTTTGATTAATAAAAGGGACTCCAAATTTACTTTATAAGTGGTTCCAACTTTTGGCTTTCTCACCTCATTTTTCCATCATGCGCTCTGTGTTGGAAAGAAACGGCAAAGCACCTGCCCACTGTCATTTCAGTACACTCCAGCAACCTCCCACTCACATTTCTTGCACAGCATTTTCAGGAATGCTAATAACAAATGTGCAGTGATTACTCCTATTCTGTCTATGATGGGGCATTGGTGGGAAAGTCAGTGATAAACTTAACAAGAAGCTACTTTTTCAGAAACACCAAACGTCCTTGTCTGGTCTTTTTCTCCTGCTCTCTTTTTTTGTTTTGTTTAAATGTAGGCGAAATCTTCCATCAAATCTCTGTTGGGATGATTACCTAATTTCAATGAAAAAAAAGAAAACGGTGGCAAATCTATCAAACGTGGCATGCTGCATATTGAATTAACACTCATTCAGTAACTACATATACATATTACATATTTTCTATATAATGAACAATGAATAAACTTACTTAAGTTTCTTTTATAAGTTATTGCTTTATAAATTATTAAACATCAAAATCTGCTTCATAATCATTTGAAGATGAAGATTAATGGTAATGCCAGTGAGGAGACACAGTGGTGCAGAAAAATATTTTTTCCATGGTTTTCTATGACATGAAGGAAGGAATACAAAATCTGAAAAAAATAAATAAATAAAAATGGACAGTTATGGAACGACCTGTTCTCAGTAACACTGTAAGGCTGGACATCTTTGAAGAAGTTGAGAGCATCTGTAACTCTCCTGAAATTAGCAAGCTGTCAGAAAGGAGGAGAGGTAAAAAGTTGCTCACCACTTTTGGAGCTCCTCATCCAAGAGGAGGCTGACAACGCACACAAAGCTGAGTTAAAGGTGGTCCTCCACATTCACAGCATGTGGTTATCCTCAAATATGTAATAACATAAGTTGTGGTAGTTTATAGTTAGCCGGTGTGTGCATTTTTATTGGCTCTGCCATCTTTATCACATTGTTGTTGTTTGTAAAGATGTGCTTCAGTCAGCCTCAGCCCCCTTATTGGTGATTATCATCATTGACATTCTAACAAAGAGCGCATGTCAGCAAGAGGAATGACCCCCAAAATCAATCGTTGCTTGCTTTCTTTTATAAAACTATATGTTAGAAGAATATCCCCTAAAATTAAGTCTCTAAGTCAAAGCTTATATGGTCTCATTATTAAATGATTTGAGTTTTATCAATGCAAAGACATAAAAACTGATGGCTCTTTAATCTCTGAAACTGCACCTTGTCATAGCTACTTTATTGATGTAATGTAGCTGTGTAAGAGCAACTGTAAGGATTCTCTCTCTAGCCTTAACAACTACAGGATCATCTTCTTTATTTCCTTCAAGAAACAAGAAACTCCAATATTAAAATGTACTCTACACAATCGTCTCGAATTTTTTGAAACACATTTTAGGGACAAATAAACACATTATTTGTCCCTTTACAAAAGTTGCAAATAATGTGTTTAAGGAGGCCATAAAAGGTTTGCGGTCCCTTTTCTTGGTCCTTCATGCTTTTATCTTTCTACTGACTGAAGAAGCGCGAGATGTTGAGTTTATTTTCTCCCATGCCAGACCAACCTCCTGCTAGGAGCTGGAGCAACTAAATAGATTGCTTAGTGTAAGCAAGCATGAGCAAGATGGTGTTAGCAAGAAGAAGAGAAAGCCTTCTGATGGCTCTGAGCAAGTAAGACTGATTGATGGAGGACAGAGGCACGTAGATTATTCATCCACACTTAGTATTTTTGATTGTTATGCTAACGTGAGCCAAGCCAGGGCACTTTTGTTTTGTCTAAATTTAAAGAGAGTTTGGTAAATGTCACGGTTCCCCTGTGTGGCTTGTATTTCAGAGATGGAGGTTTATTGGCAGGTTCTTTGAGGATGTATTGCCGAGGGCAACCCCATCCCTGTTAGTAAAGCAACAAATAAAAAAAGCAATGGTGGCAGAAGGGCAAACAGAAGGGGAGGAGAGGAAAGCAAATTTAGCCAATTGATGCCTCCCAAGTGCCTCTTCATAATCATTTCCACTCAACACAATCATTTGCATTGATTTTCTAGAAACAAACATCAAGAAGCAGGCCAATATGCCCACAATTGTCTGACACGCAACCGCATATGCGCATGTGAAGACTTTTCCAAAAACAAAAAAACAAATTTATTGTATTTTGACTCGGTGTGCACAACGGCTGTTAGGTTGGATAAGTACTGCTCGTGGGGTGCAAAAGCAATAAAACCGCAACGACGCCGTACTGTCTCAATCATGAGCTATCCATCTGGACTCACACTGCTGAGTGATGTGAGGAAACAACACTGCAATTGAGGTGTTAATGTTCTGTATCACTCACAGAGCTTCTCCATGGGAGATAGGACTGAGAGGCAGAAACTAACTGAACTTTACGTGTGACCACAGAGTCCTCTGGGAGGCCATCATCTCAAACACATTTAATGCTAAGAAGACGCACATTATGCAATGAGTAATCAGAAGAAAAATTCTGATCAAATACAATGTGACCAAGCATTGTGTTTGTATTGGCTTTAGAGACTTTAGAAACACATAGATGTGTTATGAGACAGCTTAATTGAGGGTTTGGCACTGAAATTTAGTCAACCTTCAGGTGAGCTCAAATATCCTTCATAGTCTCATCATAGAGTCATTGAAGACTAAGTCTGTTGACACAATGCAGTGATTTTTGGACGACAAGTCACTTTTTTCTATTTGTCGGAGCTACCTTTTGAAACTGCTGGAACACCCGAGGCTTGTGAACGGTGCAGTTACATCTCCATTCCCTGGTAGTTGCTAAGGAGGTTAATATAAATGACTTTGCAGGTGAACATTCTTGGTGTTCCCGCATCATGCAACACAAAAGCCTCTCTGCGTCTCCTCTGTGCTGATTTAGACACCGACATTGGTGCGTCAGGAACTGCCAGGAGATTTCCAACTCAAAGTTGACAGTTTCCAGGAATTTGTTGAACATGTGTCACCAGAACATCTTCCTCACATTTGACAATTTCTACATAAAAGCAGCTTATTGTCTACATGACTCACACATGTTTTGTTTCTCTTACTGCCATATTTTTGACTGATGGTTCTTATACTCCGGAGTGACTTATAGTCTTATAGTCCAGAAATCTCTGACTTAATTCTACATGGACAAGCCCAGAAATATATCAAATAAGGACAGCCTTCTAGGCTACTTTTGAATTTCTCATCACATTTTCCTGAAATCACAGTAAACAACAAAGACAAACAGAAATGAGAAAGTAACACAGAATGAGTCAGATAGCTCATGAACTCAACAGGACTCACTGATTAAATTTACTTCACTGATTAAGTGACTTAGTGCAGGTGAGCACAATAATAATATTTTCTGCTTGTAATAAAAACTCTGAGGTTGTTGAATTGACAGCCATTGTTCCCACTCAACTAATAACTTGAGTGACCGTCAATTGACACATTTTTCTCAGATAATACAAAAAAGAAAAGAGCAAATAAAAGAAAAAAAACATGAAAAAACTCAATACCAATGAAAAATAGTGCTGCCAGATGAGTATGATTTGTATATCAAATTTGTACACAAATCGGTCAAAACAGTCTTTTGGTATTTTTTCATGTTTTCGAAGCAGACAGATGGAAAAAAATGGACAGAGGAAGACTCAGTGAAAAACCATTTCAAAGAGCGAATAAATAAGAAGCATAAATAATGAAACAACTCTAAAAAACAGCATAAGCATCCTCCAAGAGAAATTGTCATGAGTTACATAAAGTTAGTGTTATTAAAGTGTTGTTAAATTACCGAGCATATTTTTTAGATAAATGTATTAATCACTCTCTGTTTCCTTGAAGAATTGTCACAATACATTTCAAAAGTAAACTTTAAAGTTATAATATATCAATCACTGACTACATTTATTTCAAAATATCACTATCAGCTCAATAAAATGCCATGCTTAATCTTCATCTTCAAGTATTGAGTCACCACTAACACTTTAGTGTTAAACTAACACGGTAGTTTAAATTATAATGGCCCCCAAACCTGAAAAATGTTCCCAGTCTGCAGGGGTTAACGTCCATCGAAAATGATCCAAGAAAAGAAAGAAGTTTAACCAGTGAGATGGTCAAAATGCACAGTTACAAAAGTGGAGTTAACAAGGTTTAGTGAGTTTAATGAAATGTGTCTGAATACAGAATGTGACAGAGTTGTTGTGTACGGGGCTTCATATCTGTAGATTAGTCAGGGTATCCATGCTGTTTACCTCTGACTGCAACAACAGAGAACATGTTAGTGTCAAAACTGGCCTGATCAGATGCTTTCTTTCACATCGTGTATGTTTACATTATTTATCTAGGAAGTAGATGGCACCAGGTTTAACACTGGGTAGACATTTACACCCTTTCATGGAAATGGTAGCACCTGATGCCTGTGGTCTCTTTTGTCAGGTTAATGTACCCTGTTCCACAGTAAAGATGGCTCTGGTAATGGCTCGGGAAGCACCAACAACCCATTTCAGATGTTGATCTGACCTCCAAATTCTGCAGATGTTAGTCCGATTGACCATCAGTGGGTTGTGCTGCCAGGTTTGACAGAGAGATGGAGCAAGAAGTTATGCACTAATATTTAGTATTCAATATTTACTCTACAACAGGGAGGGTTTTAGTGATTCCTAAAAGTTTAAATGAATAAATAAAATAAACAAGGAGGAAATATTTAGAAGGATAAAAAATTCAAATAAAGTCCTGCACTTTATCCTCCATGTCCCTAAGCATTTGTTTTCCAGTGGATTCATTTTTCATCATAACGTTAATCCTCAATACACTGACTACGCAGCGAAACCATATCTGAAAACACAATGGAAACCAATCGATCATGGATTTTCCTCCCCAGAGCGTCACAGGCTTTAACATTATTGACAGAGTGGAGTTGTTTGTGCAGAGAGCATAGCTTAAAAAAACTCAAAAAAAAACAACGCCGGATGGATGTGCCATAACTTTCTTCAGCTGAACAGAAACAAAACAGAAGTAATTATCTTTGGACCTACAGAGGAACAATCAGGAGTCAACACACAGCTTAAGGTTCTACAGCTAGAAACTAGAGGTCGGACTCAAAAGCTGGGTGTAATGATGAACTCTGACCTGAACCTCCACATAATGTGAATTAGAAAGTCTGCCTTTTACCGCATGAAGAACATTTATAGGATTAAAGGACTAATATACCAGCAAGTATTTGACATATATAATGTTTGTTGCTTATTGTGCTAATGTAAAGAAACTTAAACTGCATTGTGGCTAGAATATGCTTTTCAAATAACCTGTACTTATTGTAGGGTGACCATATTTTCATTTGGGAAAACCAGGACACTTTGAGCCGTGGGGGGTGGGGGGGATCTGTGCAGCAGGCCTACGTAATCCTACAATAACATGATATCGCTTTGGCATGTTGTTGGCGTAGTGACAGCCACACTATCTATCTTCTGATTAAGAACAGGGCTGCCCGCACTGACGCGGCTCAGGGATTACGTCACACGCAGCGCCATGCGCAGTGCCCGTAAATTTAATGGTCCAATGAAGGTAATTTAAAAAACAGGACATTTCCTCACTTTCTAAAAAAAACCCGGGACGCCCGGGACAGGACGTGAAATACGGACGTTTGGTCACCCTAACTTATTGCAAAATGACAACTGCAACATGGATTTCAGCTACTATGTGTCCAACAATATGTTTGTGCAGCTACAGTGAACCAGCTGACATTGTCTCTGTCAATTACATTAGTTTATATTTATCTGTTTGTCTGCTCTTCAGTTAATTCTTTGTTTCCTGCCTGTGAGGCATCAAACCAGCGGAGAGTCATTGTCCTACGCGGTGGGTTAGTTAGAAAATCGTAGTTTTGGTTCTGACTACATTGGGCCTTTTTCAGTTCGCCTCCACCTTCAGGCAAAACATGTTGCTATTGGTAACAGACAAACAGTCAAAGAAAGAAAAAAAACGTGTCATTTATTTGATTTCTGTGATGGCGCTGCTAATCAGTGTGTTCAGGTTGATAAATATTAAAATTGATTAACTAGTTTCTTCAGAAAATCAAACTTGTATCCCCACCCATGAAGCCAAACACACCCAATTCACACACTCAAGTGCATAGTCACGCTTAAAGCCACAACAAAAGATACAATAGATTGCTTTAATTTATATACATTTGGACATTTTTGAGTAGTTTAATATAAAAGTTTTAGCAAGGACATTATTTTTTTTTTTTTTTTTTTTTTTTTTTTTTATAATTATATTTATTGGTTTTTAACTTTTTGACAAACAAATACAATACAAGACAAGAACAAGAGAACAATCCAGCTCTTAAAGTTACATACCTATATACGAGCATATGCGTACACATACACACATATACATATACATACCTATCAAAGAGAAAAGAAGGGAAAGAAAAAAAAAAAAAAGGATAACAAATGGTCTATACCAAAACATTTCAGATGTTTACAATTCGGACATCCTCAAATTACAAATCCTCTCTGAAGAAGAACCGAAGTTTCAAATCCTACATAAGAAATAAAAGGTTCCCAAACTTTATAAAAGTTATTTTCTTTATTGTGCAGTTTGCTCGTCAAATAGTCCAAAGATATATAGTCCAGTACTATATTTAGCCATTGTGATTTACTTGGTGCTTTGTCAGAAATCCAATTCAGTACCACACATTTTCTTGCACAAAAAGTAAGCATTCTGTAGAGTTGACGCTGATATTTACCAGTAATACCGGTGTCGGTTAAACCAAGTAGTAAATACAATGGGTTGAATTGTGTGCAAACAGAGAAAATCTTATCTAATTCACATTTTATTATATGCCAAAAATGTTGAATTTCCCTGCAGGACCAGTAACAATGTGTAAGACTACCAATATCCACTCTACATTTCAGACAAAATGGTGAGAGGCTTGCATTGAATTTACTTCGCTGAGAAGGAGAAATGTGCAGTGTAAAATTTTAAATTGTATGGCCTTAACCCGATTGCAAATACTTAAAGACTTTGCATTCTTCCAAGCCTCATCCCATTCCTCCTGATTTATTGCCCACTGCAATTCTTTTTCCCAGACTTCTTTTAGGTGAAATGTATTTGGTAAGGGGAGCTCTTTCAGCAAGTTGTAAAAGGTTTTGATTGAAGTTTTTACCCTGGAGGAAAAAAGCTGTTTTTCACACACTGAAATTGTTTGGTCCACATCGAGTGTTGTTTTTTTCTGTATGAAATCTCTAATTTGTAAATAGCGAAAGAAATCCTGCCTCCCAATATCATATTTATCCAATAGTTGGGAGAATGATAATAATGTGTTACCTTCCATCAAGTCAGAAAGCGTACGAATTCCCTTTATTGACCATATTTTGAAGCCAGAGTCCATAGCGCCTGGTAGAAACATCGGGTTATCACAAATAGGTGTAAGAGGTGATATAATTTGGAACCTGTCCTCAAGTTTTTGGACCATTTGCCATGCCCTCACAGTGTTAATAGTAATGGGGTTACTGCAGTGTGTTTTTATAGTATGGTTTTTTCCCAAAAAAAGTAAATTTTTTAAAGGGAACCTGGACATAGAGCTTTCTATATCGAGCCACAGAGAAGCAGGCCCCCCTGTCCAATCAGCAGCAGCACGCATGTGAGCGCTGATCTGATACTTTCGTATGTCTGGGAGATCAAGGCCTCCACTCGCGGACGGGAGGCACAGTGTAGAAATTTTTAAGCGTGGTTTCCTTCCTGCCCATATAAAAGAACTCAGCCATCCATTTAGAGCCTTAATTGTTTTACGGAGAAAAAGAACTGGAATCATTTGTATGGGATATAAAAGTCTGGGCAAGACATTCATTTTTAGAAGAGACACGCGGCCCAACCACGAGAGAGGCAGCGCTCTCCATCTTTCAAGGTCCAACCGAATCCGTTCAAATAAGGGGGTGAAATTGGCCTTATACATTTTGTCAAATGAGGGGGTGATTCTTATTCCCAGGTATGAAAATCCTTCTGGGGACCAAGTGAAAGGAAATGGAGCAGGTATAGATGGTTGATGTTTTAATGTGCCTAGTGGCATGACCTCTGATTTGTTGAAATTGATTTTATAGCCCGAAAAATCCCCAAACCTGTTAATGGTCTCTATGAGATGTGGGATAGAGTCCCCAGGCTGAGATAGAAATATGAGCACGTCGTCAGCATATAAAGTAATCTTGTGTTGTCTCTCCCCAATGGTCAAACCACATATCCCCCCATGGGTCCGCACCGCCTCTGCCAGAGGCTCCATAACCAGAGCAAAAAGCAGGGGCGATAGAGGGCAGCCTTGGCGTGTTCCCCTTTGCACCTGGAAATTTGGCGATCGTAAACCATTAGTAATAACAGCTGAGCAAGGCTCACTGTAAAGTATTCTGATCCAATTAACAAAATTTTCCCCCAGGCCAAACTTTCTCATAGTGTAGAACAGATATGACCACTCAACGCGATCAAATGCCTTTTCGGCGTCTAGGGAAACAACTAGACCAGGCATTGCACTTTGATTAAAGAACTGGATCACGTTGAGCAACCTACGCATATTATTGAAGGAGCTACGTCCCTTAATGAAGCCAGTTTGATCCTCATTGATAAGTGTTGGGAGTAGGATCTCCAAACGTTTCGCTAATATTTTTGAAAGGATCTTTAAGTCTACATTTAATAAGGAAATTGGCCTGTATGAGGCACAATCTTCCGGTGGTTTATTTTTTTTAAGTATTAGAGATATGTTGGCTTCCCTCAATGACATGGGCAAGTGACCTTTTCGAAAAGAGTCGTTAAACATGTGCAGCAGCGGTTCGGCTAGTAGGGTGACGAACTCCTTGTAAAATTCTACAACAAGAAAGTCAGGCCCTGCTGTTTTTCCAGACTGCAGACCTTTAATGGCTTCCGTGACTTCCTTAATGGTTATAGGACTGTCTAATGTTGATTTTTGGGTTTCTGTCAAACAAGGAAGGTTAAAGTTGGAAAAAAAGGTGTTCATTAGCTCTGTAGTGTCAATAGAGATCTGAGATTTGTAGAGATTCTCATAAAATTTTTTGAAGGTGTCGTTAATATCATTTGAGTCAAAGAGTTGTTTGCCATTCCTGTCGTTAATGAATGCTATATTTTGAGAGTCTGATTTCTTTTTGATCACGTATGACAAATATTTCCCAGGCTTGTCACCGTGTTCATATAGTTTTTGTTTTGCAAATCTTATTTTTTTCTCTGCTTCATTTGTTAGCAGGCAGTTTAGCGCTGAGCGGAGAGTCTGGATTTCTTTGAGTTTCTCCGTGGAGGGTCTAACTTGATAGACTTGCTCAGCCTTCTTCAATTTGGCTTCCAAAATTAATCTTTGTTCTGCTTGCCTGCGTCTTTTACCATTTGTAAAAGTAGTAATGAGGCCCCTGCAATAAGCTTTGGAGGTCTCCCACAGTAATGATGGATCATCGGTGGATGCTGCATTAACTGAGAGAAAATGCTTGAATTCCTCTGCAAAATAAGTTTTAAATTTTCCATCATACAAAATAGAGGAGTCAAAGTGCCACCGTCTTGATCGACTGGCCCCAGTTCCCATGTTACATTTAATGTATACAGGGGCATGGTCTGATATTATTATGTTGCCGATTGAGCTAGAAATGACTGATGGTAGGAACTGCCTGGGGACAAAAAAATAATCAATTCTTGTATAACAAGAATGTACTTTGGAGAAGAATGTGAATTCCTTATCTGTTAAATGTTGCGTTCTCCACACATCAACATATGCCAACTCCTCACACAAAGTCAAAACCAATTGGGCCTGAGATGAAATACGACATTTGCCAGTTGGGGATTTATCAACCAAGGGGGAGAGATGACAGTTAAAATCTCCACCCACAATTGTATTCTTGATGTTCAATTCCACCAGTTTTGTAAAAGCAGACATTAGAAATTTGCCTGGTTGACCAGGGGGGAAGTAGACGTTCATAAAGGCGATCTCCTCCCCAAACAGAATACCCTTCACAATAATATATCTCCCACCGGTATCTTTTATGCAATCTATAAGTTTAAATGGTAAATTTTTCCGGATCAGAATGATAACACCCCTGCTTCTAGATGTAAAGGAGGAAAAGAAGGCCTGATTGAAAACACCCTGTTGCAATTTTGCATGTTCTTTCGCATCCAAATGGGTTTCTTGTAAAAAAGCTACTTGAACCTGTGCCCTTTCAAGATATGTTAAGACCTTTCTCCGTTTAAGAGGTGTGTGAATGCCATTAACATTCCATGTACAAATATTAAGTGCTGACATAATAGCATTTAGCTATAAAAACAAGGCGCGTGGATTCTGACATAGTTTCTTTGGTATAATGAGGTCGAACATTTTTCTCTCTCCCTTCCCCCCCCCACACTTCAAGAAGAGCTGGAATAACATGTAACAAACAGTAAAACTAACTAACTGCCAACAAACATTGCCTAACATTGGCATAACAGATACACTATTTCTCCTCCAAACGGTGAAGAGCAAGTGTGTAGGTCTTCTGACAACAAACAGTCGCCTGTTTAGCTAATTCAAGAGCAACAACCAAAAAAAGAAAAAAAAAGAAAGAAAAGGGGGGCCGGCGCTTGGATAATAAGAACCATTATTTACCCATTTTACAAAAAAGTAATATATAACGACAAGCATAATGTCTCTGCATAAGAATACTATTCATCACAATAATATGAATTCACATAGGTGTATAAAACAGTAGAACGAAGTACCTATGTGTCCCATGGCGCTGACAACGGGGCTTATTTAAGCATATCCAGAAATCGTTCCACTTCAGCTGGGTTCTGATACACCCTTGTAGTACCACGGTGAGTGACTTTAAGCTTGGCGGGGTAGAGGAGCCTGTAGCTAGCATCCACGGTTTTCAGACGTTTCTTAACGCCATCAAAGCTTTTACGCTTCTGTGCAACAGCCGCTGAGAAATCCTGAAAGATCATCACAGAGGCACCGTCGTGCTCCAGGGGTTGCCCATTCTTGCCCTTTTCCAAAGACGCGCGCATGATCCTCTCCTTGTCGCGGTAGTTGTGCAGCCTGACCAGGACTGGACGTGGCCTTTGGCCAGCGGCGGGGACTGGACCTCCGGTGCGATGAGCTCTGTCCACTTTTAGCTTCCCGGTTTCCGTTTGGATGTTCAGCACTTTTGGGAGCCACTTCTCAAAGAATAAAGCGGGATCATTCCCTTCCGCGTATTCCGCAGACTCTGGGAGCCCAATTATGCGTATGTTCCGTCTCCTGCCCCTATTTTCCATGTCATCAATGTGATCCGTGAGCTCTTTCACCTGTCTCTCCAGTGACTTCAGCTTATTAACGACAGGGGCTGTTTCGTCTTCCAGGGTGGAGATACGGGATTCTGCCTCCGTGATGCGCTTCTCGTGTTCTTGGAGCTGCTCCCGGTAATCATGCATAAATCTCGATATCGGATCAAGTTGGTCCCTTAATTTGTCTTCGAAAACCTTCGTAAGGTTTTCGGTTACCGCACGAATCACCTCCTGAAGAGCTGGGTCCATCCTCTCAGAGTCGCAAACCTTTTCGCTAGCCAAACCGCCAATAGCCTCATTAGCTTCTCCGCTCGATTCCCCTGTCGTCTCCGTCACAACGTTTTTCCTTCGTGGCATGTTCTCAGACGGTCTTAGAAAATAATCTCTAATGCTCATAGCAAGTTTAGCCGACGAAGAGAGACTGCCTTGTCGCTTTTTGCAGGGTATAAACTGGAGAAATAGGTAAAAATAAGCGCCAGCGCCCCTCGTCCCGACTGTCCCTTAAGCCGCCATCTTGAAAACCAGCAAGGACATTATTTTAATAAATCAGTGGGATATAAGCCCCTTTTTTTCTTAATCTATGTTTGCTACCAGTTAAAATTTAAGCAGAAACTGGTCCATCTTTCTGTAAACAAATATAGGTTTGGTTGAACAAATGGCAACTTTTCCCCTAAGTATTGCTCAATTGTATTTCCTGGCACACTTCATGTTTTAATAGCAAAATGAGAACCTATTTGAAATAAAACAAAAGACAGGGTCGTATTGTGCAGCGCAAGTGCTCTAACCATTTATTTAAAGGAGTAAAGTTTGCTGTTTTGGTTTTCAGAAACTTAACCTCAGTGTTTGTTCAGTTGATATTACAAAATAAAAATTTTACTTTCCTTTCTTTTGAGTTTGTTTGTCCAACATCCTGCAAACCAAACAAAGTGTCTAATTAAAAACAAAAAGATGAATTAAGACAATCTTTCCAAAACTCTGAAAGTATACTCACAACATGTTTATTTTGAAATAAAATCATTTTGTGATAAACCAAGGTTGGAAAGCTGTCCTTCTCTGCATCACAGGAAATCTAGTAATGCTGTAAAATCCTCCAGAATATGGATGGACAAATATATCTAATAATTAATAAACAACTTAAAAGAGTTCAGCCCATCCCGTTACTCCATTACATAAGGGAACATACCTACAAAAGGTTATTTTTTTAACAATATCCTTTCAGAATAAATGACAGCTGTATTGAACTGGAGATTTCAGATAAAAACGCTTTGATGCACCTAAGAGATGAGCTGAATTGTTGAATCATTCGTAGATTTACTACAACAATTCAGGAGCATTTCTTTAATGCACCTGTCAGAGGTGAGCCTATTACAGATTTTCCCCCTTTTTTTTCTAAATTAGTCACAGCACAGTTAGCACGTAATTCTCAATTGGGTCCATCTTTAAGTATAATCTAAACTGGTAGAGCAACAGAATTAATTTGTAAAAAGCATAAAATGGTCGCAAGATCCGCAGTAAATGTCAAGTAAGTCCCAAGAAGTCGTAACAAAAATGATGCATCAATTGCTCTAGAAGACTAGAGCCCCCGCCAAGGGGAAAACTGTTCAGATATCACTTCATCACAGAGAGCTTCATGGTGACTGCCCATATGGAAATCACTCAAATAAAAACCACATAAAAGGACTCTTTGACCTCTCTGGAGTGCTTTAAAGAAAACCCAATCTGACAGCAAAATTTTATTATATGAGCAAAACTCAAAGCTTCATTTCTGAAAAATAAAATAAAATAAAAAAGCCCAACACATAACCTGTGATGTTCTCCATGAAATCTGTGGTGACAGGATGATGTTACAGTGCTTCTCAGTGGAAGGGACAGAACTGAAAGGCAAATGGAAATCTGAGGCTTTCAGCACAACAATGACTGGCCAAGACTGAGGTGGAGCAGCTCTGACTGTCCTTGTCTGGTACAGCAAGCCCCCACTTAAACCCCATAAAACACTGGCATGACACTGAAATATAGCACTTTGCAGACACATCTCATCCTGGCTCATAGAAACTGACAGGACTGGCAAAAATCGACAAAGATAAATGGACTTTCACTTATTCAAACTTAAAATGATTACAGGTAATAATTACATAACCTGAAAACAAAGTAGGAATAAAAACATTTACAAAATCCCTAATGAAATTATAGTATTATTTCATTCCAAGGATCAAGCTGTCTGTACTTTTTTTTTTTTCTTTCGCAGAAGCTAATTACACCGTACTTTATCTGATAGCATAACCTCCATCTGCAGTTCTGTCACAGACGTCTTTTGGCAGAAATAACTCAGCAACACGGTAATTTATGCTGAAAGAGAATGACTGAGCTGTTTTGTAGTTTCATGCCAGACAACTGGCACAATGCGGACACACTTGGATACAGACAGACGCTTTACGGTCCAGACGAGCATATGCTCGAAGAAGTGTGGAGCTGCAACAGCTGTACTAATGATGCGGGGCGAGGCTGAGCGAAGATCATTCTGGGATTGTAGACTCCAATTACTCAGGATGGACTGGCCAAGGGAACAAATGTGCCCTATCATGAGCAGCATCACAATCACCTCTCCATAAACACTTTGGCGTTAGTGAGGGAGAGAGGCAGGGTGGGCATCGGAGTGTGACTGTGAATGCTAGAAAAAACAGGAGAGAGGAACTGAAATAAATAAAGAATGAGAGTAAAAGGGAAGGGAAATTTAGAGGGACGTTTAAAGTCTAGGCAGGTCTATTAGGCAGGAGACACACCAAGTTTGCCAAATGAAACTCTTTGATTGCCTTTCTTTTAGCTACTAATACATACAGATAAATATGCAATTAATCACATTTGTAACACAGAATGTGGATGCTGAAATCACGTCAAGATTCAGTTCACTGAAAGTCTGTCGGCTGAATGAGCTTCATCCATAAACTCTTAGTAGACTTGGTATTTACTGTAGCTATTGCATAGCTCAGTGGAGCACTTCATTTAATGAGGAGTCACATCTGTGTCTGTGGTTTACAGCTGTCGTTACATGACTCATTAAAAAGCAACACATCCAAAAGTGTCACCCACATCCACATAATAGGCTGCTGCGGTTCGAAAGAAATACACTACTGAACTTAAGTCTTACAGAAAGTCTGACTATAAAACAGGTAACAAAACCACCTTTTAGGCTCTATGTCCAGGTGATTGATAAGATTACACCTTTTGAAAGGGCAGTGGCCTGAGAGACGGCACTTCTTCTTCTGCTGTTAGTTCTGATAAACTTCTAATAAACTAGCGTTCACGAGTTGCAAAGCTGTAAATATCCCTCACAAGATTCAAAGATCGTTTTCTTACCTGTGTCTCATCTTCCTTATTACTGAAGCCTTTCATTGGGAGTAAAAACATTTGTATTTGTTTTTGAGTGCGCATGTTTGCAGAAATGAGAAGAAAAATCTATATCAGCAGACTTTTTTGCGGTAGCTCTTACTCGCAACATCAGGATAAATGTGTGAGGAGTAGCAACGAGTAAGTTCTCATGTGGTGGATTACGGAAAGTGAAGGAACATGTTTGATACAATTTTCATTTTATTGTGAGCAGCAGTAATTGAATGCAACTCTCGTCTGCAACAATCACATCAGTGGGCTTTGACAAGGCCGCTCCACTCAATGTGGACGTTTTAATGCATGTTGTGAGGAGCGACGCCCTCAGGAGTGTATGACACTGTTTAAAGTTTAAGCGGAAAGGTTGACCCGGGTTGAGGTCGTGTACATGACTGCTGGCCATAAAGAGTAAAGCAGCTCTGATCTCGCTTATCTAGAGTCATGAGTTTGACTTTCAGCCAGCTCTGACCACCCACACATCTATCTGCATAAAAAGTGAGGAGATATGGAGAGCATCTCCAGGGAAAAATTAAAGTGAACTACCGTAAAGCTGCTGCTGAGAGCAGCACCATGATATAATTCAGACAGTCGCATTCTTGGTTATTTTGACATTCAGTTCTTGTTTTATGTCAAAACTATTTTCTTGTTCTTAAAGATTTAAATAATATCATGCTTAACCTTTGACAGACACCTGTGAAACAACTACAGTCCAATTATTTTAAGTTGGTAATCGTTATTTGAGTTTCTATTGTTGATTAAAGATATACAGGTACATCTCCATAAAGCAGTTAGTCTTTTTCCAATTATCCAATGTAAAATACAGGGCTTACGCAAAGTGACATTGTCAACATTCTGTTGTTTGCCAATCTATTGTTAAAATGTTTGGTTGCGACCATGTGAGTTCGTCTTCTGCTGCAGCCATCTTGGAACGCAGGCAACGAGGAAGCCTATCTAAAATACAGCTCTTTTATAGGAAGTGATCTGGTATGAACAGGAATTTGACAAATTAACATGAACAAATGCTTGAACTATATCGCTTTCAAGTCATGAATCTAACTCTTCAGCTTTCGTAGAGCTGAAGAGTTAGCTGAATCTAACTAACTCTTTTCTTACCTTATTCTTACCTCTGTAATTAATGAGAGGTGAGAATAAATCCCATCTGACCCTTTGATGAACCCTTTAATACCAGACAGAAACACTATGTAGAAAGACCATAGCATTACTTCCTCCTTGTATCCTGCCAAACTTCATTTTCTGTTCCTCAGTTCAGTAATAAGGAATTTTTTTTTTTTAAGTGACACCATGACCTACTGGGTCACACATTATGAGATTGTGCTCATGCAGAAATAACAGCCATACAGACAGCTAGAATTAAACCTCAGACAAATGCTGTTTGCAGGCACAAATTTCAACTGGTTTATTGTTCCTCTGACAGAAGCGGAGAAGAAGAAGGGAGTGTGACATATCAGACCTTAGAAGAACACATTAAACTGTCTGTTTGTATTACTTATACATGAAAAACGTGGCAAAGATACAAACAACAACAACAAACAATATCCAGATTTCTAAAATAGAAATTGCCATCACTTATAATTTCCAACTGCCTTTATGGTCCAATTTACCAAGAAATTGTCGATTGTCTTGCCGCCCTTCCTTATTAAAATCAGTCTTGAAAATGATCTTTTGTATTAAATATTTTGTCTAAACTTGCAAACATGTTAGAGTTTCAATTATCTCAACAAATTGAATGTAGCCAGCCTAAACAGAGCATGTCCACAGACAGAACAAACACAGACATCAGAGTTTTAGCCCTACAAGACAAGCCTCTGATTGGTCTATGGCTTCTAAGCACTCACTTGAAATATATCATTCACTTTCATTGTCAGTAGGCATAATTGGGCAGAGATATCACTGCTCCAGCTGAAAAAAAAACCCACACCGCCTCCACAGAGGTGACAATTGTATTCTAATCCGCTGCCACTGTCAGAGTCTGTCCACAACAGCAAATTAGAGGGGTTAACGCCAGACAGTCAGCAGACGGAGCAAATTCTCCAAACTCAAGGAAGACCCAGGTGGGTAACGCTCTCCTGAATGAAACCTGCGTCCTGCGAGACTGCAGATGAAGCTTTGGTTCGCAGAGAAAACCCACACATGCACAGACAAAGACAGGTAAACACAAGCAGAACGCATCACACGGGCACAGATCTCCAGCTTTCACAGAACAAGATGTGTAACAGTTTCAGGTGAAAATAGAAAATGTGGGCGAATAAAAGAAAAAAATAAATAATAAAAGGATATAGATGCCAGTCAGAAAACAGAACCGACAGCCCAGAACTGAATATTTCATCATGAAGTTCCCAGTTTGAAGATGAGAAAGTGCAGCGAGGTCTTCAATTTATGGTGACAACTGAAGAGGCTGACTTTTTATTCCCAGACAAAACCAGACTACTGCAGACAACGCTGGCAGTGATGTTTTAAATTTTGTTGTTGTTGTTAGCATAACATCTGCCTTTGAAAGAGCGTTGAACAAAACACTTGCCACCTTTAAGAATTTTTTCATTTTTCATTTATTGTCACACTTGATTGCTTCTGGTCAGTAGACCAATTTTAATATCCAACAAATTTAACTTGAGAAATTATAAAATGCAATTTTTTAGCTTATTTTATGGAAAGATGAGTTTAGTAGTTATGCAGTCTGATTACTGTCAGACCTGAAAAAAATCAAGAAATGCCTTCAACAGGACCTGCCTGACAACACGAAGTAGGGAAAAATATCTCAGAAAGCAACACAGCATTCCTCAAACTAAAAATATTTTAAGCCCAACAAGAAACAAAGTAATCAGCGTCTATTAATTTAGAGTCACAAAGCCATTTCTAAGGTTTAGATCTTCAGTCAAACACACTGAGAACAAATTGAGGGAACTTGGTATAGAGGTGAACCTTCACAGCTGTAGTTAGCCAATTAAAAAACACTCCAAGAGTAATTCTCCACTAGACATTAGTTTTGTAATTAAATTAATATTTTTTTAAGTAAAATTGAGGGTTTTTTTCGCCTGCTTACCCCCTCCCTGCATTTGGAAACTGCTCTTCGTCGTTATATGACACGATAAATCTTCGTTCATGAAATCATCTTATTCAACAAATTCTGATGAGGCTCATTTACCAGATTAAAAGTATGTTTTAAAAATAACACTTAAGCAGTAATTGAACATATTTTTCAATGACCCCACATTTCTGTAGTAAATATATATATTTTCTTATTATTGCTCTGATTCTGATCTTTAAAACCATATTTTATCAGCTATAAATAGAAAATTAGACTTCAACATCTGTTCATGTGTTACTAATCGATACAACATGCTTCACTTTGTGAATTCAGTTACTGGGATAAATTAACTTTTCAGTATCATTCTAATTTCTTGACTGGGTCTGTATATGTTAGCATATTATTAAAAACTCGCATGATACATTTCAGTTTTGTGTACTGAGAACTCATCCATCACTCCTCAACTCCACATCTGATTTCAACACTGATTCTTCCAAATAATCTCTCTCTGATAATTTGTGACCTCTGTCTGAGTGACAGATGGTCATTTTTCACCTACAACAAGCCAGTCTGGTTAGCAGGATCATGATGCAACGCCAAGTCGACTGGTTTCGCTCCGTGTCTGGGCCGTCACGTTTTCAGCAGCACACTCCTGCTGCGCCCAATTCTCAAGTTGCCTGCAGATCTGCCAGTTGGGCCCAACTGTCACTCAGATGGACAGTAATGACTCTGCCAGGCTAAATCCTGCACAATCACTATTCTTAAGGGAGGCTGCAATTCAAATTAGACAGTCATTCTTTTTCTGGACTGTTTAGTAACCTGCATGGTAACAGCCTTTGCTGCAGAGTAAAAATAAAACATTTTATGATGTATATTGCACTTAATTAAGCACAACTTCTCACTAATTTAAATAGAAAAAACAGCTATACTTACATAGACAATCCACTTCACATAGTTCACAATGATTCTGGAGCTAATTCCATCCATCCATCCATCCGTCCGTCCGTCCGTCCGTCCATCGCTTGTGTTGATGGACTTTGTTGTCCCCTCTGTAGCTACGACAGTTTGCTTCTTCTGTCTAATGCATTATTTGACAGTGTTAGCATGTTTCGTGATCTAAGTCATTGGCGTAAAATCAAGTTGGAACATGAAGGGGATATTCCCAAAACTGTTACAACAAAGTTCTCCTGGTAACGGCCCAACCCAGACTTGTCCATTGGATTTGCAGACATCATTTGTCGCTCTAGAGCTGTGATGCTGCTCCTCAAGGCACAGTGCATGTTTTAGATGTTTCCCTGCTTGAACACACGTGATTCACGTGAATACAGTTCAACAAGATCAGCTAACAGTTAAATTCAGGTGTGCTGAAGCAGGAAAAAATCTAAAACATGCACGGCAGTGTGTCTTGAGGTCCAATGTTGAGAGACACGGCTTTAGAGAATATGTCTCTACTGCTTTGGAGCCATGGAAGCGTGCAAACTTTATACTATGAGGCTTGGATATGGAAACAAATTTCATGAAGATCTGAAAGAACTGTTGTTGAGCTAATCGTTGACCACATGAAAGTCACACATACTGTATGTAGCTACTAGCAGCCTATGTGTAATCCGCACCTCAGCCTCCACCTACTGATTATTACACTCAATAACATGAGCATGAAAGCCTTTTCCATTATGACACTGTGATGCACTCAGTCGACTGAAGGAATGCACAGCAGCCAAACGCCCCTCACACTATGTCCTTTTCAAATCCAATCACCAAATTTACGAGCAAGCATCTTTATCATTGATAACAAAAAGAGATAAAAGAGAAGTATCACATGATGCACACATGTGGCCTATATTTTATTTTCCAACACTGCATTCTCCATGCTTTACAGTACAGTACAATCCATCCACCATTTTTAACCTCTTAAGATCAATTGTTGTAAATGTAAATGCAAATGAAGCCTCTACACCTTCAGCTCTGAGTCCACTGTTGTTTAATTGTTGATTAAATGCATCGCCATCTTCAGGTTGCCCTAATATGATGAACAATTACTTGGTCTTTTCTCTCCGTCCCAAAAACATCCTTTGTGGATGTATTTGAAATTCATCAAGCAAAGATATGTGTACTGACTACTGGTTAGAGTAAATGCAGAGTTTACTCAAAGACGGGACAATATTATATATAGCAAACTAATTACACTTGTTCCAATAGTAATTATGCCAGTTAGTAATCTTATTTAATCAGCTATGATAAATTGCTAAGCCTTGCTTATTCTGGAAAAAGTTAAATCTAACTGTATTACAACATAAAGCTTTGCACATCTTTTTCCTAGTTTATTACAGGAAGTTTCAAAGTTCAAATAGAGACCAATCTCGACACCGGGATGCAAACAAGAGGTCATTCTCCTTTTTAAAGCTAAAGCAGCGAAGGAAAGAATTCTCTCATGCTGAATGAATAAAATGCTCCCTGTTGACACCTGAACACTTCACTCTGGCATCCATGGATAAGTCATCAATGATTTATGAGGAAATCTTTAAAAGGAGGAACGCACAACTTTTACTTGAAACCGCCCTTCCTGTTGACAACATGTAGTCAACGCTTCAAAAGATTATTGTTTTGCTGGAAAACAAAGTGACATAGGAGCAACATCTAACTTTTTTATTTTTATTTCAGGAGTATTCCGTTTTGAACTTGCAAATATTAGAAAGCCTCTCACTCAGGAGGAAATCGGAAATGCCATTGATCTGGCCTTTCAGTTCCTCTGAGAAGATAATTTGTCAAACAAAGGTTACGAACCAGATGAGAACTACAGTCTGCTCTATCATGTGATAGAGCAGACTAGAGAGAAAGTCCCCGGGGTTGAATGTTACTTCACTGAACTATTTGCTCGTGGTCAGATTGCTGTGTGCCCAGGTAACACTGCCATTTGTCACTGTCATCAGCTGCTACTGTAGCTTCTCTCGTGAAGCAAAAAAGAAAAATAGCGCATAGATGGGTGGGGCAATTAATGGTAGCTGTTGTCCGTGGTTAATAGTTGTGAACTCTGCAGCAGCATCGTGTGTGATAGAGGAGTCTTCATCAGTACCTTTAAGATGAGCTCAGTAGATTAGAACATCATCAAGATGGTAATCCTGTGTCACAAAATGGTGCAGCTTAAAGTTTGATCTTGCCGTATATAAATGCACACAAGTAGAGAACAGATAATCAGTAAAAAGATACTGAGTATCTAATGAGGCACAATGAGGTTCTTTTGTGAGATCATATAGATTTCCAAAACCATTAGGTCTGTAATCAAAGATACACAAAGAAACTAAATGATGCCCAGAAACCGTCAGTATTTTGGCCCGGCCACTGGCAACCAGCCAGCTGGAATCTCACACATTTCAATATGTGCACTCGACTGTGTATCTGTCTTTATGGTTGGATTGAATAAATCTATATATGTGTGAATAAATGGGATTATTTCCTTATGGCATTTGTTTGGAGTCAGGGGTACATATTAATAAAATAAAGTGAAATGTATTTGAATTTCTCCGTAGGTTGTTTATGAGGTTTATATCAGACCAATTTGTTAGTAAAACAAAGACAGTGATACCATGGGCATTAAAACATGTATGCATATTTTTGTTTCAGTTGTGGATAATAACCGTACTATGTCTGTGTTTGGTAACTTTAGTTACACTCCTTAGCTAAAGTTAAGCTAACTTAACTTTAGCTAAGTTAAGTTAGCTAACTTAAAGTTAAGCTAACTTGACTTTAAGTTAGCTAAAGTTAAGATAACTTTAGCTAACGTAAAGTTAAGCTAACTTAACTTCCAAGCCCTTTAAATCAACTTTGCCTCTCAATCTCTTGAAGCACCACTGGCAACCTTTGATAGGCCCGTTTGTAAATCCCATTCCTTTGTTATAGATGCACAACATACTGTCATTTGGCTTTTATTTTGAAGGCCACTGGTGCTTTCTTAAAGTGTGTTTATGTGTCTCAGCTAACTCAAAACATGTAGACCTTTTCCTGGTTTTGTTGTGGCCTGTCCTAAAGGCCCATGTCCTAAAGGCCGTGGTTATTCTGGTTACAGGGGAAATTATTTCTACTACACCATTTGAACTCTCTATTAAGATGCTTTAACACATTTTTGCTTTTATTAATATGCTTTTATAACAGTCAACTTCTTAAGCAATGACCTTGTTGCCTTGCAATCCACCACTTATTTCAACAGTCTCCTCCATGATTGTGTAAGCTCCAACAACATTGTGTTTTAAAAAACATTTTTGTCATCCTTATCTGGTATTTAAATTTTCAGAAATTTTGAGATGAGTTTTGGATTTCCATTTGCTTGAAGCCATAATGATCAAAATGAACGAAAAGAATGTCTAAAATAGATTAGTGTGTGAAAGGAGTTTTATTTTTTTAAATGTAACTATTGAAATAAATATTTCTGATAATAATCTGATTTATTTTGGATGCACATGTAATTGATGACAAGGAGGCTAGAAAAATATTGTGAATCCTGTTCTAATATTTTGTGCATCTTAAAGAGAAATCAGAATAAGCAAAAATCTGTTTCGTCATTTGAAAGCTTTACAAAAGGCAGTGTTCGAAAAAATCTCAGTAATCTAGCCAAAAGTGAAGAATAAGAAATATGAAACCTTCTGGACGCCTTTTAATTTCTGAATCTACGTTCCTCAAATGCAAAAGCAGGGTCACTCCCTTACAAAGAGCAAAAGCAGGACATCAACTAGAGGCATAGTTAAGTGATACCGGACAAAACGACTCAAAAGAAGGGACAAATTAGTAAGGAAAAAATCGTTGATATGAAGAGAAGAAAGTCATTTGTAAAGCTTCTTTAACTACCAGAGGCAGGCTGCTGGCTAGCAGCAGAAAGGCTCTCTTACTCTTTCGAAGACGAGCTGCTGTGCTTAAAAGCGAGAAGCGTTTATCTCTAATATCTAAGATCATCTACTGATGGCCAATTATATATGGTGTTTATATAGAAGCCTTGGCCCCAGGACACTATTTAATGAACATATCTCCAATACGTCTAATGTGTATTCACACCGACCTATAGTGGAGGTCTGCTTTTTTACTTTAAAGAGTCAGTGTGAGGAAAAGCAGCTTGTTTTGTCGCTGGATGGCGGTGGTCCATGTGACCGACTCCTTCTCTTCCATCTCCCAGGTTTGATGTGGATCAATTTGGACCTGATCATTTCTGCTCTTTAATTCAGCATGGCTGAGCGCTCTGTGATTAATGGGAGGCATTTAGCTGTGGGATGTGATCAATAAGCTCACCCCGGTCTCACAAATACTGAGAATGTCCACCAGAGACAAGACTGCCTTACTCCATCAGGGGGACACCACCCAGAGGTTCCAGGGTTAACAGCAGCAGCAGAGTGCAGGTGAAGAGGGCAGACCAAAAAAATAAAAAAATAAACAAAAAAACTTTGGGCTTTTTGTGAGCTTGAATTTAATTTGAGCAACCTTGCTGGAGAGCTGCTTTTGAAAAGCTTCCAATCATGTGCTTTTTCAGAGAAGCAGAGAGAGTCGAACAGAAAGGGGCAGATAGTGCTCTGAATGCTTAGAGGGTGGAAAGTGTACATCCACATTTGAGTACTCAAGGGAAATGCAATCCTCAAGGAAGAAGGGCGAGATAAACGCCTCAGTCCAGACAGATCAGCTCACATCTGATCTCTGTGATTGAGCCCACCAGAGAACAACTAATGACTTTAAGTGGTGAGCTTCTAAATCATATCAGAATGCCAAGTATTATTATGTACATGTACTGATGCCCTTTTCCATCACCCATTTGCTCTTTGACTTTCTTCCTTTCCTTCACACACTGCCTTCTGCAGGCCTCATAATTAAAGGCTATAGCCTCTTTAGGAACATTTGCAATGAAATCGTTAAACTCGCGTTTTTATATCTAAAAATCAAAAGAAAAGACAATTTTGGCGATTTCATTGAGGGAAAGAACGACATTACTACCTTAAATATGTGCAATAGCCTAACCCCCAATTAGAGAATACAGCATCAGAATCCTATAATATCAACTGAACTATGTCTCAAAATCGGAATCCAAAATGACCTGCAACATGTGGGTTTAGTATGTTCATCTCTGCGATCAGAAGTAAACAACTATACGCAGCAGATTTGGGAGCCACAGTATGATATCGTTAACATGGCGCGAAAGCTGCGTGTGTTTCCCATAAAGTGCTCCTGTAGAGCTGACTGTAACAATACTGACCTCCAGTGTGAGAGATGAAAGGACGGAGCAGTGCGCGTTGTCCTTGGTGCGGGACTTCACGCCTGGCAGTTTGCGTTTTGGCAGCAATCTGTGCCCCTGCGTGCATGCCTCTGCTCTCTCTCTATCTCTCTCTCTCTCTCTCTCTCTTTCTCTCTCTGCTAAATAAGTTTTAAGGTCTATACTGTAAAGAGAGACAGAGAGAGAGACGGTAAAATAGGGGAAGTAATATTTTGTTGATCAGCTGTCAAAGGGTGCAGACGCTCCATACGCATTTGGTGTTTTAATTGGGTGTGCATCCTGTAAAAGTTTCACTCCCTGTCTTTCCATCCTTCAGGGCGGAGCAGGTCTTTGTTTGATCCTGCTTTTTCTTTTCTTCGTTTTTTTTTTTTTTTCTTTCGCGAAGGACACGTGGTCGTTACAAACCTCTCTCCGGACGCAGCAGGGAGGCGGAGGAGGAGAGATGCGGGCGCAGTCAGGATGGGAGAGGACGCTGTGAGGAGGCTGCCGCTTTTTATCCATGGAAATTTGGCTGCTTAGCTGCAGGCACGTTTTGGCGAAAGGGTTTTGTAAAAAGACTCGCATCCTGGACTATTTTCCTGTCTTTTTTTTTTTCTACAGGAGACTTACGCGCAAGATGGGGACGATTCCAGGAGGGGAGAAGAGAATAAAATCTGATGTAGGTAGATTTATTATGCATGGAAATATGCGCTCAAGTCTCAATAAGGTTTCCTCTCGAACATTTACTTTTTTTAAAGTCACACGCTGAGCAAAGGATGGATTACTTGAATTCTTCTAACCTAGAAAATGAGACAGAGGTGGGAAATATCTCCTCTAATTCCACATCTGAACAGCCGTACACCCAGCTCGCAATCTGGGGTCTGGCTGGACTGGTCAGCTTTCTCATTTTGTTTACAATAGTCGGTAATGTGCTGGTTGTTATTGCAGTTCTAACCAGCAGAGCTCTCAAACCACCCCAAAACCTCTTCTTGGTCTCCTTGGCCAGTGCAGACATACTGGTAGCCACTCTGGTCATGCCCTTCTCTCTGGCAAATGAACTTATGGGCTATTGGTTTTTTGGCAAAATTTGGTGTGACATCTACCTGGCTCTGGATGTTTTGTTTTGCACCTCTTCCATCGTTCACCTCTGTGCCATCAGTCTGGACAGATACTGGTCGGTGACACAGGCTGTCGAGTACAACTTAAAGAGAACACCTAAACGAGTTAAAGGTATGATCATAGTGGTGTGGTTGATCTCAGCTGTAATCTCCTTCCCGCCGCTGATTTCGATGGACAGGAGCAGCAATGAAAGGAAACCCATGTGTCAGCTGAACGACGTGACCTGGTACATTCTCTACTCTAGCATTGGATCCTTCTTTGCTCCATGTGTTATAATGATCTTGGTCTACATTCGAATCTATCAAGTGGCAAAAACCAGGACCAGGACAATGTCGGAAAAGAAGAGGAGTCTGGATTCCCCTCTGGAAAATGGGATGGACCAAGCCGAGCCAGGCATGGGAGGGTCCATCAAGTCCACTCAGGGAGGGAGCACGAAGGAGCGAGAACGTGAGAACGGACACTGCCAAGAGCAATCCGTTGGATCCCCTCGGTCAAATGAGCCAAAGCATCCATTAAATAACCACGAAGACGAGTTTGACGATAGCAGCTCATCAGACGAGAAATCAAAAAAGTGCACTGGTTCTTCCAAACAAAACCAGAACAACAGAAAAGACAGAAAGTCCAGCAGGAAGAGCAGCTCTGCCTCCAAATACTCCAGCAGGAAGTCGCGTTCCAGCTCAAAGTCCATGGAGCTGTTCTCCTCCCGTCGGAAACGTCGGAGCACCATCAACCGAAAGAAAATCTCTGCCGCCCGGGAGAAGCGCTTTACGTTTGTCCTCGCTGTGGTCATGGGCGTTTTTGTCATGTGCTGGTTCCCTTTCTTCTTCTCCTACAGCCTGTATGGAATCTGCCGCAATTCATGCAAGATCCCAGATGTGCTGTTTAAGTTCTTCTTTTGGATCGGCTACTGTAACAGCTCCCTCAACCCGGTCATCTATACCATCTTCAATCAGGACTTTCGCAGAGCCTTCCAGAAGATTCTCTGTAACCCATGGAAACGGTCTTTTTGAGGAAGTCCTGGATGACTGGGGGTTTAGTTAAGTGTATGTGAGGTCAAATGTCCCAGTGTCGTTTGACTGATGAAGCCTGAGGTGCTTTCATGCACTCGCTTTCGAGGACCTGACTCGGAACGATGGGACATCAGCAGAAAGGGAACAGCATGAAGGGAATAAACAGATGAGTCTGGCATCTTATGCCTCTCAGACAGATCTGATTTAAGCTTGAGCTGCTTTCCTCCAATGGTTTTGTCTCTCTTGCTTTGAAATAATCAGACTCTTTCCAGGCTGCACAGTTGCTGCCTTTGGATGAACTTGACACCAGACGAAGAGTTAACAGAGGAGCTCAGTTTCTAAACTCACAACACTATAAATGAGTATGATGCGAAGGCCTTGACAATCTTTCTGAGACTGTTGGTTGTGACATTAGTATATTTTTCTTTGTCCGTTTACTCGTTTTTTTATTTTTTTCTTGACCTTACTGTTACATCACGCTCTCAACATGAAGACCATTGGGACAAAGGGGCTCCTTGCTTACTGTATAAGTAGCAAAACTGTTTCACCAAAAAGGACTCCTGACTCGGAACGATGGGACATCAGCAGAAAGGGAACAGCATGAAGGGAATAAACAGATGAGTCTGGCATCTTATGCCTCTCAGACAGATCTGATTTAAGCTTGAGCTGCTTTCCTCCAATGGTTTTGTCTCTCTTGCTTTGAAATAATCAGACGCTTTCCAGGCTGCACAGTTGCTGCCTTTGGATGAACTTGACACCAGATGAAGAGTTAACAGAGGAGCTCAGTTTCTAAACTCACAACACTATAAATGAGTATGATGCGAAGGCCTTGACAATCTTTCTGAGACTGTTGGTTTTGACATTAGTATATTTTTCTTTGTCCGTTTACTCGTTTTTTTGTTTTTTTCTTGACCTTACTGTTACATCACGCTCTCAACATAAAGACCTTTGGGACAAAGGGGCTCCTTGCTTACTGTATAAGTAGCAAAACTGTTTCACCAAAAAAGGACTTGAACTGATGAACAAAAGTTACCTTCTGTGTTTAACATCATGTGTGAGAGCACATGATGAATCTGGCAATGCTTTTTTTTTTTCCCTTCATGCCTTTGCACCTTCTCTCTCCTTTTTGAGAATAGCTTGATTATGGAGTTACTGTAGAGGTAGATGGACACTCACTGAGGCATTACTGCGTGTTTTAAAAGAGAACAGGGAGATAAAGTTAGCAACAAACTGATGTCTGTTAAGATAAAGTGAGCTACATCTTACCTCTTCCTCCTGTTTGTGGTTGCTGTCGTGGATGTGTGGGCGTGTGTGTGTGTGTGTGTGTGTGTGAGATCGTGTGTCTTTCTGCTCCTCTCACAGATGCTTTCTCCTTAAAGTCAAACTCGGTAATGTTCCTCTCTAATGATTGCTGCTCATATAAAATAAAAACATGTACAAATTTATATCATGCACACAAATACATGAACAAGCTAAAATCTTCATCTATCTAGCCAGAAGGGCTAATGTTATTTTCTTGTGTACATAACTGAAAATGTACTTTACTGTTCCTGTGTGATGCCTCATATTCACATGTTGATATGATGAAAATGTTTGTTTAATGAACAATGCTCTGACGTATTTCCATGTTACACCTAACCTCTATCTTTTTTCTAAAGGAACAAATGTTTATCTGCTTCGAGCACATGTGAAATTATCAAATAAAGACATTTACTGCAGCTTTCCTCTGAGGGCATGTGCCAAATAATTTTATTGCATTGGCTCTATTCGTTTTAACTGCTGAACTACATTGCGTGTTCACTCACGTGAGTTGGAAATTTTAATTTTTATATAGACTGTCTTATGAGCTTGATTCAAACTATTCTGCAGAAGGAGTAATACACTGTAGTTTGGCTGCTTCAGATACCTTCAGCAGGGGTAAAGCAAGCTTCAGCTTATGTTAAAATTATTGTTACTGAAACACAGAAAGATAAATTAGGTTTAAGCCTGGACTTTGGCTTTTTCTAACACATGAAAATGTGTTGATCTAAGTTATTCTATTGCAGTTCTCCATGTTGGGTTAGTATTTTATTTTCACATTTTACAAGTTACTTACACCCAATTGACTAATATTCTGATCTAAATAATTAAGAATTAATTCAAAATGTTTTGTGTATTTTCAATATAATGTAAATGGAGGATTTTTGAGGGTTTTAGTAGGAATTCACCTAACTGTAAATAAATGTGAAGTGGAGTAAAAAGCACTACTCTATTATCTTTTCTGTAAATTCAGTAAAAAAAAAAAAGAAAAAATAGATGATTGAAATTAAGTTATATTTAGTCAACTAACACTGGGTTACAACTAACAGTAGTACAATTGACTACAATGCTACAGACATTACATTATATTTTAGTTGACAAACTTTGAATAAAACTAAATACAAATTTTTTAAGAGCTAACTGGCTGATTAAAGCTTTAGATAAAGTTTTTCATTTCAAAAACAGTAAAAAAAAAAAAAAAAAAAAGCAAAATCTGGTGCTTTAGTTATTTGTGGTGCTTACTTGGTGATGATTCAGTGGCAATATTGGGAAGGATGTCATGATTTTTAAAAAATAGAAACATATTTATTTTTAAGGAATCCGGTGACATAATCTCTGCTGAGAGTAAAGTATGTGGCTCATCGCAGCTGTGACTCCATTCCAGTTTGGCCACAGTGACAAAAAAATATGTTTGTCACATACTCCACTTAACTTCATATGAATAAATGTTTACTAAAACCTTTCATAGAAGTGTTTGGAAGCTATTTAACAATTTACAATCATTTGATTTAATTTGAGCTGTAGCTAATTTTCAAACGTGTATATTTAGGAAAAAAGTTATGCTTCTCCTATTAGGCAACAATTAAGTTTCTCCACAGGCAATTAACTTATTCCAACAATATCTTTTGTAGAAAAAAATAACTAAAATTATATTAGGTAACACACACAGAAATGAAATTGCTGTGGTTATTACAGGGTGTTGGAGACTATGTGGGCGTAGTGATTTGCAGGAGTCAGATTGCCTGTCAACCTCACAGTGACAACAAAATTCAATAAAGTCCCAAAATTCTGGAGTTGCTTGGAGGTTTATTTTTAAGCTCAAGACAGAACCACCTGAGCGGCATCTCCCTTTATTTGTCTTATCTGAGCTGATTGTTGACTGGCTCTCCTGGCTCAGATACGATTGTGCTTCGGAAAGAGAATATCCATCCTCCTGAAAGCTGTCAGAATGTTCTTTTATGCAAGTGTGTATAGAGCCGTTTAGATCATAAAGGCTGAAAAGAGAAAAGAAACATCCTGGATCTGCACTGTTTAACATTTCCCTGTAGAGCCTCAACAGCTACGCAGAAATAACAGATTATATCTGTTATGTTCACACACACAAAAAAAACATTTTACATGTTGTCTTTTTTCCACCCACTCAGGGCTTCTGTATAGTTATTTCTTAGTTTTGGGAACCGTGGCAAAAAGTAGGTGGCAATACTTATTATTTCTCAGGAAAAACAAGGTAAAATTTTGACCCTTCATCAGTGATCATGATCATCAAAGCAAGGCAATTTTACAGTTCGTTATGAACATGCTTATGTTTGCATATGAAAATTTATAAAGATTTATATTTTTTTAGATGTGCTTAATGCTTTAATTTGTTTGTTAAATGATGGCCTCAGGTAGTGAAATGGCCATATCAAAGTGTACTTGTGGAATTGTTCATAAAATATTCACATTTCATGTTGAGAATTATGATGTCAGAATAAGTGCACAAATATATGCGGTGGTACAGATCAATTTAACAAGTACTGGAAATGAGGCATTTCTGTTAGATCAATAAAATATATATTACTAGTCAATGAAGTTTCACTATTAAAGTCTGGCATTTAGAGGAAGAAGGATGCTTAGAACATACAATATCCTTCAATTCAATTTGGTTTAAAAATACTCAATCAATCCTAACTGTTTACGTTCCTCAAGATGTCTGTAAATGCCTCTGGCTGTGGGCAGGAACGATCTCCTTCAGTAACTGCTTTAAAGGGTGATGTGTGATGTCAGGGTAGCAGGTCTTCAGCTCTGGAGGATTGACAGATTAGCTTTACTTGTGCTGGAACAAGGCAAGATGTCTTCCACAACACTGGAATATTAGCCTGGGTTAATCAAAGGTTCAAGAGATGCTGCAGAATCTGACACAGCTGGTTCTCACAGGCCATCTGGAAGTCCAGCCTTGTTCTGGTTCCGCCTCCTTAGCTGCATCTTCACGTGACTGCTGAGGAGATGAAAGGGGCACCCTCACTTGTTGGTGTGGTTGGAAGCAACTTATAGCTGTTCATGTGTATTTCTGACCAGTTAACTCATTGCTCTTGGAACTGAAAGCAAAAACTAAAGAGTTTTCTCTTGTTTAATTAGAATTTAAAAGCACAATTAATTGCAATAAGTCTTTGCTTACCCCGTCTGGTCCAATCAGAGCATGCTTGAGTGCTTGATGGCATGTGGGTTCCCAGCCGTCACCCCCAAAACGATGACATGTTAGTCAGCGGGTCCATGAGGACACCGGTGTCCTCTTGGCAATTAAGGGGAGTTGGGTTGGTTTTTTTTGTTGTTGTTGTTTTCATTTCAGGTTGTTTGCTTTATCATTCATGTACCTAATAATCTACAGAAATTTTAAGCAGCGGTATAAGGAAAATCTATTTACCTATTATTCTTTTTGACCAGAAGAATAGAATTATAAGAGCATTATAAAAGAGGCTGTGCCAAAAGAGCCAGAAAATCCAAGACAAGAAAATAAAAAGCCAAGACATCCTTTTCAGCACATAGAGTACCATATTTATCATTTCCCAATGTATAGATCTTACTTTATACTGAGGTTGTTGGGTTTTTTTTTACAAACTTTCTAAATCTGGTCTTTAGCTCATGGGTTCAACCGTCTCAACATTGTGCTGAGATCCATTCCTTATTTGATCAATCCAAGTGTAAGTCTTTTGGTCATAAATTCACTCTGAACATCCACAAGCCTCTGTGCGATCAGAAACTACACTCTAAGTCATTTTCTGTTTGAGAAAAGATGCGGTTAAGTTAAAGTCAAAACTGCTTTAAACATCAATGTGACGAAGAGACAAATATCTGGTTTTTGGCACTGAAATTATGAAATATTACCGCAAAAAGTCAATAAGTTAATGACTAGGAAAATTGATAGAAAACGTTCAAAAAGTCTGAAGCTATCTCCATTAATCCTTCTATAAACTTTTTAGATTATTTGATTGCTTCTCTAAGCCCCTGTACTGCTGACACAGCAAAACCTGCAACCTTGATAATAAAATCTATTCTTCTGGCCCTTGAAGGTTACACTAGCAAGCTTTGAGGGGATCAATAGATAAGCAATGGACAGACATGGAGGGAATGATTAGTTACAGGGCCGTGCAGAGACCTATGGAGGGGCAGGGGCTCAAATTTAAAAAAGGGGCACATTGAACAAAAACTCAGTACAACAACATAGCAACAACCCATATTAATCAAGAATCTAATTGGATCCTTCTATTTTGATTCATTTTGATTCATTTCATTGTGGCATGTTTGGCTTTTTTCTACGATTCTATTTATTGCTGCTATATTTTCTCTGATGTTTATTTTGTGATTTCGGCCCCGAGATTCGGCCCAAATGCTCTGGGCCGAATCTTCCCTTAACACTTGAAGTTCTGCAATAACTTCTACAGCCGCGAACCTCCAGCCCAGATCCCGTCAGCAGCGGCTTTAAACCGCCTGGTAGAAACGTTAAGGAGAAGCAGAGCAAACAGTCGGTACCGGGTGTGGTACCGGGTGTGGTACCAGGGCTTTGAGCTGCGTTGCGACTTGCGGTGGACCGACTCAAGCTGCCTGTAGTGAACCAGGCTTTTAGCAGAATGATTAAGTTAAAGTAAGAAGTTTTCTCTGCAGCTGAAGCATTTCTGTGTTTAGGGCCGAGGCGGATTTTGTCCCGCTATTGCAAAGACGATTATAAATATATATATATATATATATACATCAGACCTACGTTTTTATTCACAAACCAATGTATAAAAAATATTCTTGCCCATAATTCGATAGTTAGAGGACACAGATCCGCCCCCCTCCTCCTCACCATGGACCCGGTGTGTGAACAACGTGGAGGCTCTGAGAGTCTTTATTAGACTGAGGGCAGCCAGACTAGTTTATTTTGCTAACTTATATTTAGCTAAATATTATTGTGCACTAAATGGAAAATCGGATAACGAGCCGCAAATCCGATTTCCGATTTTGGTTTGATGAACAAAATACGAGTACACAATAATATTTTTACAGAAGCAGAACATATACTTATAGACCCTAAAATGTCACATGCTCAAGTCCTATAATGATCTGTCTTTCCCCTAAATCAAGTTAATTTTCCGCCCCGAGTTTAACTTTGCTGTAAAACCCAACTGCTAGTCGTTATGTCCTAGCGTTGGAGCTGTATGTTTGTCTTGGATTTAATAGTGTATTTTTCTCTGGTTTTCAATCAACCATTTGTTTGAGCACATCAACAGTGAGTCTTGAAGTACATGTCATCTCTTTTCAAAACGAGTTTGTCTCTGCGTCAAGGCTAACATGACAGAACCAATTATGTGTCTGACAGTTTGCTCATTAGTTTTCAAACTTGTACGCTTGTTGACGCTCTGATTGTATAGAAAGACGGACAAAGCTGCTAAGAGTTGAATACAATTTTCTCAGCTGTTTGTTCATGTAAACTTTTCTTTGTCACACACGACCAGCCTTATCAACGAAGACGCGGCCAAGCTCTCTTTCGGGAACTTTTGAAGCGTTTATCATTTTTTGAGGTGCGTTCAAAAGCAAGTCACTAACAGTACTGACTTGGATCAAATCTGAGCTGCGTTCTTCAACCTATTACTGCATTAATTTTCTGACATTCAATACACCATGTTGAAATTCAAAGAAAACTTTTCATGCATGTCACATGTTCAGGTTCTAAATACATTCACATACAAATACATTCACATGCTACATGATTAATACTTTAAGGTTTTGCTAATAGCAAGCACAGAGTTAGTAAGAAGTTTCATGCATTTATGCAAAAGGTCATCTTCACTTTACTGCTCTGCTTCTTCTTTGGTCTCCTTTTGACTCTTGCTCAGTCATAAATCATCCTCTTTTAATCACAGTGTGACCACAGTTCCTGCATTTCCTTTCCTGGTTATCGGGAGATTATTAGACAAAGATGTATCAAAGTCATGAATGCTGAGTCAATGTTGATTGGTAAGAAGTTAACATTACACGCTTACTTTAGTTTGAGTGTAATGTGTAGCCTGTTTGACAAAGGTATTGTCCATTGGTTCCTTTAAAAAGAAGAAAGAGTTGGAATCAGTCCAAGGTCAGCTCCATAAATTCACTTTCTTCTGCTCATTTTTGTTAAGTGGTGGACAGTGATGGACTGCGATCAATACACCGCCCTGGCATTTCCAACAGACTGCCCCTTATTTCAGATCCAACAACAGCTCAGCCCAAATGTTAACATACAAGGTTTGAGGATAAATAAAACAAACAAAAAAAAACATTCAGACTGACTGGGATGCAGAGAAAATCTATGAAGGAAAGCCTCTCATCAGTCTGAGTCACTTCAAGCTGCCAACAACCAGATCTGCAACACAGTGGGATTACAACATGATACCGTTTTTAAAAAGGAACATTCGCCACAAACAATGCAGAATGAAAGACAACAAAATATCAGACTTTTTTTCTTATATGGCAAACTTGACTTTTCTTACATCAGATTCATGCTAACATCAAGTACCTTTTAAATGGAAAATGACCTTCTGTAACGATACTTAACTCTCTCAGTTGTAGCAAAACTGGAAGTACTAACCTTAATTTGGTAGATAATGCTGAGAAGAATCTGTTTGATTAAAAAAGGTCAACAGGTGTACATGTAGACAGGAGCAAAAATTAATTCTTTAATCAATCTCTGTTCACTTTTTTTTAAAGGTTTTCTGTTCCCATCTTAGCATTCTAGCAGGCATAAGTAGAGGAGAAAGGGACTGCATCCCATCATCCCGTGATCAGTCTTGCACTCGTCGTTCTCTCTTAGCTCCTGTTTTTCACCTGGTTTAAGCTCTCCAGCAGCACCAATCTATCCATTCTCCTCTGTCTGACAGAGGCTATCCATTCTCTGAAGCAGCTTTGGCTCCACTTGCGTCAGTGAGTAGAAGCTCAACGAGAGAAGAGCACAGACCCTCCCAACACTCGACAGCCTGACGTAAATACACCTTGTGGCTTTGTTCTTATTAGTTTTGATCTGACGAACATTTCTCAAAACCCTTTTATAATGTTGTTCCAAGATGACTCAGTGCGTTTTGGGCCATTGTGTAGTTCAATTCAAGTTGTGTCTGTGTATTATTTTGATTGCATATCTGTGGGTGGGATGCTACAGTTAGATGGTAAAATATGACTGTTTTATCCCATATGGATTGTGCAATCTTTTGCTGCTCTTTATTCTAAAACAAATAACAATTGCTGCAATTGTCAGCAAATGACTCAATACTGCACAAAGCAAAGAGTAATTCTATCATAAAACGACCTTGTTTTTCAGCCTTAACACCTCTACGACGCAATAGAGGTTCCCTTCTCCCACTGAGGTCAAACCATCTTTAATATACAATCTCTGGTCACCATATTAGCAATACTTGGTCAATTGTAGCTGACAAATTTTGTATTTATCAACAAATATTGATTTAGCTTCGGCTAGCAGAAACTTTGTGTGTCTAGGCATCTACCAGTAATGAATATCAAGTTCAAACCCGAACACACGAATTGGGAATAAAGGAAATTTAAGGGACAGTAATCCCAGCGTTTCAGACAGTCAAAGCATTTATATTTTTGTGCACTACAGTTTCCTGGGCTTACAGAGAATGATTTAAAAACAAAATATATCCACTGAATGGCAATAATGTGGATGAAAGTGCCTTCTTGATTTCAGAGGTCAAAGGAAAAAGGGTACACTGGTTCAAAATGACTGAAAAGTAGCAACTGATACAATTCGCACTGGCTCACCAAAATTGGAAGATGACAGATTGGAACTATGTTGCCTGGTCTGACGAGTCTCAATTTCAGTAGCAACACTCAGACGGTAAGGTCAAATGTTGGCATTAACAACGTGAAAGCATGGACCTATCCTGTCCTGTATCAACATTTCAGGTTGCTGCTGTTGATGATTCAATGTTGTCTCTTAATTTAGCTCTTAATGCTAAGAAACTCGTGTCATGACTTCACAAGAACTCTGGAGGTTTATCGTTAGATCTATTAGTAACAGATCCATTTAGTCCAATTTTATAAGGTGGGGCTTTCATGGATCAGACTTATTGGTCTTGCAAGAGCTACAGTTCAAGAAATCCTCTGACCCAGGCATCTAGTTAAAAGTCCTCTGTTAAAAGTCTATAAAATATTACTGCCTCAGCATTTCTTCTCTTTCTAACACATTTAGTTTGGAGACAAAATGTTTGTTTGCTCACAAAGCCTACTAACAGATACTATGATTAAAGGAGTATCGGTGTTACTCACTTAACTTGTCATGACACTTGTTCAATATGTCTTTTCAAAAGATTCTTGCTATGCCCCAAAGTCACCTGTAAGGCATTCACACCCACTGCTTAGACTTCAGTTTACTCTTTTTGACTTGAAGGAGCAACATCTCAAAATCCCTCTGGTTTGTCAGGCTTTTCTATCATCCCTGCAGGTGAGCTTACCCAGTTGTTAAGGAAACTCAACTCTGTTGTTTCCGAGCTAGCCATGAGAAACACATTTTCCACCAAGTTCAGCCCTGAGGCCTCCTGCAAGCCGTCCTCAGCAGAGGCTCTGACCACTTAAACTGGCTCCTCTTCATGCAGAGGAGCAGCTGCTTTACTCTGATCCCACAGGAACATCAGAGCTTCTCAACTCCTACACATGAGCCCAGACCCCCTGCTGAGGGACAGCCTGTTAATCTGAGTGAATCTCAAGTTCAACTTTTTGGAAACTCAGTTAACACAAAGTTTCTAATGACAATGCCAAGACAACTTGCCTCTGTATATAAAGCCTTTATAAAGCCTCTGTACTGGCTTCCTGTGTGCAGATTGGATACCGAGGATCTCTTGTTGTTTCATTGCACCAAATCTTTAAATTGTTTTTGGAATTTAACCTATGAAGAGATGAATTTAACTTTTTCTGGAGCACGTACAACAACCTTCTGAAAGACCCAAAAGAAAACTTAATCAATTTTTTAAATTTGCACATTAAGAAAACCAGCTTCAGCAGTTTTACTTGGATTTAGTCTGTTTAGGAACATTTGGCCTTGTATTAGTAATTTTAGTCTGTTCCAACAAAATTTTAATCGCTTTGTGGAATAAAGTACTCTGATATTTTCAAGTGTTTTTCCAGAGTGTTTCCCATTAAATGAGACATGTTACTCTTGCACCATTAGTACGGTACCCATTTTGAAATTCACAACGTATCTTTTTTTTTTGTTTTTGCTGCAGTCATTTCTCATGTAAGTACTTACTTGAGTTACTACTTACTTTATTTTTTGATTGTCAGTTTTTCATGTCAGTATGTTGAGATTATTTTCAATTTGTCTTAGGCAGAACTAAAACACAAAGCATTAAACTAGGACAAAACCTAGTATGTTTTGCTGGAAACGTGGGGGTCTGTTTTTTATGGAGCTTTTACAGATTTTATGAACTGCTTTATTTTCTTGCTTTTCTTTTATCTTCTCTTGTTTTACTTTGAGCACTTGGTGGCACTTTCAGGCTTTCTGAAAAGAGCAATTCAAATAAGCAAGAAGACCTGAAGCAAATAAAAGGAACAATACCCAAGACCGTGAGATTGTTACTCTCACATTTCTAGATGTTTGCAAACCCAGGTTACAACTGGCCAGTTTTCACATTCCTGGAATGGATGAGCCATTTTGCCAACTCTTGTTATTGAGCTACATTACGGTGGGAAATCTCCTCTCCTTTCCTTTCCTCTCTTCTCCTCTCTTCTCCTCTCCTCTCTTAGGTTTGTTATCTATGCCACATGACTATACTGAGACACTCCTCTACCTCCTATAAAACTGAAGATGGATTAATGCGCAGCATTCTGGGATAAATTGTTTTCATACTAACCAAAGTTGGAAAACAAAATCGGAGCTGTTGTACCGTTTCAGTGCTCAAAGAGCTCAGAGCAAAAAGGTTTTATATGTAGGAGGCTGCAGTCAAATGTTTGCTTGTTTTATTTTCAGTCTTTATCAGCACACTGTAGGTCTCTTCGAATATCAAAGCAACAGAAATCAGAGCCTTCAGCTATCAGGTTACTCTCTTGTGGAAACATCTCCCAGTTTAGCTTCAGTAAGTGAGCACCATCTCCACCTTTAATATCGAGTTAGAAACTTTACTTTATGAAACTTTTCCTTCTGTTAGGAGCTGGCTTTGCTTACCTTGATGCATTTTCTATTTCACTGCTGTAGACTGATGTAGCTTCTGGGGCACATCCAATGATGCAACAAGCAACTTCCTTTTACCCTCTAGTGCCCCTCTCTCTTTATGAATTTGTGAGCCATTATAGCAAGCTCCTACTTTGTTTTTCCTAGCCACACTTTTGCTTCTCTTTCCCTGCAGGTATCTGGCCACGAAAAAATATTTTCTGATCCACAGTTATTGGCCAACAGCAAACACAGAGCGATTGCTTGTTTGTTTGTTTATGGTGTTTCTTATCGAACATTTCCTTTTATCTCTCACCGTTCTATCCCTGCTAACAGATTGAGGCAGATGGCTATTCTCACCAAGTCTGGTACTGTCAAATCTTTTCTCTGCCAAACTGTCACCAAGTCAATTTACTTGGATTATATATGTATTTTTTGTTCATCTTCCTTCATGCAGAATACTTTTGCTACGTGAAAAGCCAAAATATTCTACATACTCTAAACCAGGGGTGTTGACATCTAGTCGTCAAGGACAAGAGTTCTGCAGCGTTTTTGTTTTTACTGCTGATAGTCTGCTTAATGATCAGCAAACAGGTAGCTGTAATCTCTTTATTTGAATGTAGAACAGATGAAGCGAGACATTATCCATCAGGATGGATGCATACATGAAGCTGTCCTTCAGCTTCATGCATGCATCCATCCTGATGGATGCATGCATGCTTCATGCATGCTGAAGGACAGCATGCATGATAGTGACAATGAAGAAGTTGAGACTGCAGAATATACAGGAAAAAAGCAAAGGTGTTTCCGACTTGTTTCTTACAATCTGTCTATATATCACACTTGAACTGAGTGAGAAAGATGGGAGATAACATAAAAGGAGGCTTTTGAAGAAATACACTGATGTGTGAAGTGAAAGAAGGGAAAACAGTAAACATGATATACTTACATTAATGTTTGTTTTATTTTTTTATTTTTTGCAAGAGAGTGTATCTTAAGATTTAACTTACCCGACACGTCAATTTACAAACAGAGTCACGTCAGAGAAGAAACCTGGCAAAAATGAAACTTGTTATCTCACTATTATGTGAAATGGTAAAAACGATTCATATTTTGATAACCTTGAGTAATAAAAACAAACTGGCTGTATTAGAAAGATGCTCAAGCTGACACTGATTACTGTGAATGCCCACAGCATTCATACTAATGAGTTCCACTGTTCTGGTTGCTCTGTAAACTTCTTCTCCTGCTTACTTTGTGCTATTTTCACCATTCAACTTTTATACTGTTCTGCTTGCTCTCCTAATGCCGGCTATATCTCTTGGTATTCATAACCTCCATACTTTTTATAATATTCAGCTTTTTATGGATTTTTCACCCCAAGGGGGAAACCGCTCCATCCTGTGGCAGAATTGAGAATTACAATATAAAATGTCCGTTGCGTTTCACAGTGGATGTTTTCGGTCCTGCCTATTAGTGACAATCAATCATCCAGTGTCAGGGCTGTCATGGAGGACACAAGGCAGCGGCCATTTTGAAGTTGGTCAGTTTAACAGTTTTTATGCTGTTCAACACCTGGGAATAATTTGAGTTTTTGACGTTGCTTTTTTTTTACAGCATGTGGCATGTTTTTTGTAGTCACTGTGCTAAATGATGCCTCCAAACAAATGTCGATATCTCAGGAAGCATAAGATACTGATTTCATTCACCCACTGTTTTTAATCTGAAGGAATAGGGGAACATTTCTGTCCTTTTCAAATTTTAGGTTTTACATGAGTTTTCTTTTTCTTTTTTTCTTTTACATTGCAGGGACTATATTACTGTAACCCAGCATTCTAGTGGTATTCTAGACATTATCATCAGTAGTTTAGCTAGTTTTACCTCTTTAGCTAATTTGGTCTTTTACCTGGGTTTTTCAGACTGCATGGACTATTTCTTACTTTTCTGCAAGTCTTCAGCAGTTGGCTTCAAACGCTTTAGCCATTTTCACCAAAAGGATTCAGCATTGAGCATTGAGCATTCACATTTGCATTTTCATAGGAAATACACACTTTCTAATTTAGTTACAAAACAAAACAATAAAATATTATTCGGCTTAGGCTGAACACTGGTTATTGCTTGTCATTGCTCAATCATTTAATCCTCTTTGCCTTGTTAGCTTCTGAGCGATAACAAAGCGGGTCATGATGAAGCAGTCTCTGTTTATTAATCTGTTAATCTGCCTAATTAATGTGACTCTTGGGTTAACAGCTACATGCAGTCACAAAGTCTCTTGTGGCAGACTTGCTGGAGTGGCTTCACACACAGTTACAGAAGTGGAAATCTGCATTTGTGGGCAAAGGCACAATAACATGAACACATTTCAAATCTCATTCCAAGTCATTATATAAAGATTAGAAACACACAAAGTTATGCACTTGTGGTCTGATTTATTAGTGACTGGCCTGGCTGGTAGGAAATTAAAAATATAATCTGTACTTAGATCAGTGAATGCCTCTAACCCAACTGCTAAAAGCTAATGCTCAGGACAACACCTATCAGAGTCAAAGGCTTCATTGTGGGAGGAATACTCAACTATTTCTACAATCACTGAGGTGTTTAAGTCAGACTAAGCATGAAGGGTTTTAAAACAGAGCAGGTGTTGGATGTCCAGACGCAGTGAACTAATTAGAGGAGACCCACGTAAGGACTATTAATCCTACTATACATTCAATTAACATAAAATTCAGTTTCAACTGGAAGAGGAGGAGTTTTGCTGTGTGAAAATGTGATGACATGTTATGAAGAGGGACATTAATAAGGGAAAGACCTCAGTTTAAATGTGTTTCTCACTATAGGCTGATGACCTTCAACTGTTCTTTGCCTTTAAATTCACAAAGTTTTATAAACTATCCTCCTTAACCAACCAGTGGATGATCTTCAAACTGTGGTTAAAATATGTAGAACTAAATTCTGCCAAGACAGAAGTCTTAGGAGCCTTGCATGGACGAGTCAACATGCCAAAATTGGTAGTAATATATTCTTCTATATATATATATATATATATATATAGTTATTCAGTTTGAACAGTTCAGGGCTCATGCAACATCCAGACTTTGTTGCTTTATCATTTGATTTCACAGCTAAAAAAAATATCAATGGGAGCAAAAACCAAAGATAACTCACAACTGGAGAGTAGTAGATTGAAGCAGAGAGAGGAAAAGTAGCAATTGTGTGTTCCAGCAGCCTGAGTCTATAGCAGAATGACAATAAATGGCTCAGGATATCCTAAGCTGCTCTAATTATAGGTTTTATCAAAAAGGAAAGTTTTAGGACAGAGTGTGTGCCACACGGACTAACGGTAGGAGCTGGTTCCATAGGAGAGAAGAATAATAACTAAAAAATCTGCCTCCCTTTTAATTCACATCACAACTCTGGCCGATGCATTTTAGACAGGAAAACTATGTTTATCGCAGCCTAATTGATGATTTATGTAGTGGAGTGATTACTTTTCCACATAAGGCCAGGTTGGTTTTACATCCTATCCCTCCCAGGAAATAAATTCATCATTTAAAACAGGTTTCAGCCACGTTTGTTTTTCGATCTAAAACATTTAAGCATAGCAACAATTAAAACCAAAACCACTCCTCTGGCAAGAGATAAATCCTTTGTCCAGCTCATTATCCTTAACCTTGATTTTTTTGTTCATCTCTTTTTAAAACTAAAGTTTTGAAAAAGAACATAAATGTGTGAAAATTAATTTCCCACAGTGACAACGTCCTCCAGTTTCATACCCACTCTCTCTTTAGGCTTTCTGCAACTTTTTGATGACAAAATTAGAAAAAAAATGTGGCTACTGAGCAACAAGTAGTCGCCCCTGAGAATCCATCAGCAATCTGCAGGATGGTGATGAGAATAACAATGTGCGCTGTCTAACTTTAAATGTGTTGGTAATCCAGTAATCTGCTGGAAAGCTCACACCTCGCCAAGCATAATTGAGTCTGTTCACTCAGGGGAGCAGCGCTGTGTGATATTACAGCCGTATTCATTGTTCTGGAATATCAATCGGTTTTTCTGTTTCTGTTGGTAGAAAGGACTATATCTCCTCCGAGAGCTCAAGGCACAACATTGCAACATAAATTGAGCCCATAGCAGAAAATCCACAACTTTTACTTTAAAGTTGTACATGGAAGACAAAAAGGCCAAGAAGTCACTGTACAAAACCATCTTGTCACTAGATGAGGTGCTTGAATGAAAGGAAAGAAGATGTTATGCCATGATCTCACTATCATCTCCAGTGGCACAACATTGCAACATAAATTGAGAGAAAAACCTCTCGGGATTAAAATGCGACTTAACCTTTGCACTTCATAAAACAGACAGCTTGGATGATACTTATGTTCTTGCACTAGTTTAGGATTTTTTCAATCATTGCTTTCAAACCCATAGCAGAAAATCCAACCACAACTTTCTTTACTTTAAAGTTGTACATGGAAGACAAAGTAAGGCCAAGAAGTCACTGTACAAAAACCATCTTGTCACTAGATGAGGTGCTTGAATGAAAAGGAAAGAAGATGTTATGCCATGATCTCACTATCATCTCCAGTTGCTGCTTTTTATCTGTCAGTGTTGGACTTGAGGAGAATTTCCCTTTTTTCATCATTTCAGCTGAAAAGATGACAATCATGTGACGTAATGCTAGGATAAGCCCCCTGGTAGAAAACAGGATACATTCATATCCTGAGCAGGGAAGATGGTCTGAAAATCGACGCCATTTCACTTGAAATGCATTGAGTCTGATTTTTCCCATTTAACTTTCACTTGTTGCTGTTTACTTTTTGTCATAATTACTGCATACAAACATAGATAACGCCTGCTTTAACAGTTTGTTTAGAACAGCTTGTTTGTTAGAGACAACCTTTCACACAGTCAACAATCACCTCCTTCACCAACGTGTCATACAATAATGGCTCAGGTTGCCTCATCATATCGTGGCAGATTCGCGCCACAAAAGAGGAAAAAGAGCGCAACTTTGAAGCACAGAGAGTGGAATAGCAATTTTTGCCTCCTGATGCGAGGAGAGGCAGTGTGGTGAACCGTACAAATGCAAAAGCACCATCCCTCTGGCCTGGGCCACATCCTTCGTCCTCTGAGTTGGCTCACATGCAGCACTCCCACCCCACAAGCTCACCAGGGGATGCGTTCAGTTTTTAAAACTCTAAACATCAATATGGTAGAAATGAAACTCTTTCCATTTTAACACAATGGCTGGTCGCGGTCTGTGACCTCATACTTGGGAACCTCCGCTTTACGTGTACAATGGCTTGAAACACTTAAGTGCAGCTCAGGTATAACTTTTGTTGACAAATGCTTTAATTTTAATTTGGCTAAAATACCTTTTTGTCTCACTTTGCAAAAATATTTATGTGTTTGCTTGTTGTACAGTTCATTAAGTTCTTCCATCTCATTAGATTAGATGAACACTAGACTGGAAAAATCAGTGAGTCTATTAAGTTGTAAGAAGGAATATTTTGGGGGGCGTTGATGCAGACTTTGATGTCATATTACTTGTTCTATCTAGGGAAATGCAATACACACCTTGTCTGTTCTTTGTGGTGAACAAAGCTTCTCACAGTCTCCAAGACAACAGTGATCCAAGAAAGAGACATGGTCCTCTGTGGACCGACAATCTGCCAACTGTGTTAACATGTAATGTTATGATCTGCTGAAATATGCAAAAGACAAGAAATGAGCATGTCATTTCTTTCATGTACAGTATTCCACATTTTATGTGCATGGATTGTAAATATATAATATTTAACTAGTTACATGCGAAAAAATCATTTATATAAATTAGGAGTATTTGAAAATCAGTTTGTTTTTCACATGGAGGTAAATATGTAGCTAATTTTTCACATAATAAAATAAAGAGGACAGTGTGAATTAACACTGTATTTCCTCACAGCAGTATGTCTTTCACAACATGAGTTCTGTCTTACTGATCCTTTTCATAGACGGCCTCCTGTAGTATCTTAGATCTCTTCTTGATGACTTAACCCAATTATTTCTGGTTCAAAAAAGGTCAAGAATCATTTTCCCCTGCTTATCCTTACATGTGAAGCGATTAATAACAGTTATCTATTTGCTCTTAATTACCGACACGCTCCTGATAATCAATTAATAGCAGTAAAGTCTATTAATTAAGAGTTTATGATTACAGCAAACTTTTTATGAAGAGATATGAGACAAAATTACATTTCTCAGAATCTGGCATCTCCATTAATACTGCATTGTAGATATTCAAATTTCAGAGAAATGAAAAGACTCAAAGTTGTTCTGCATGATTTTTTTTATTCTTCACAGTCCATGCAGGTGCTAACCTGGCGTAGGTGATATTTCTCCCTCACTGTTGCCATGGCTGCACATGTTCACTAGCAGCGGCACTGTGCAGGTCACCTTTTTTACTAACATTTTAATAATAATAATAATGAATTATAAAATGGTAGAGACTGGAGTGTTATTGTTAAGTGGTGGTCACAATAAAGAAAGAAGTGGCCTCTGTTTTTCAGTGTATGAGTGGTTTGTATAGATTATTATTAATTACCTTTGAATTACACTTGATAATACATTACACTGCATTTCTGCTACTTTTTAAATTCCTCTTAGGTCTGTGTGAAAAACATGACATCGTCTCATTCTTCCTAAACTTATTTGGTGTGTTTGTTATGGTCTCCTTCCCACTACCATGGTTTTCATTGAGATAATGAAAACCAAAGTAGTGTGCTTTAGAAAATGACTTTTTGAAATTCTCACATATTGTCATTTTACAATCACAAAGTCAGATGTATTTTAATTGTACTTTATGTAATCGATCAAAGTAAAGCAGTGCATAACAATTTTATTTTGTTTTGTTCTGAAAAGTGTAAGGTGTGCATTTGTATTACACAAAAGTGTTGAGCTGCCATGAAGGTAAAAGAAAAACACATCTATATATTGAAATATTATAATTCTAATGACGTGTTTTTTCATGTTTGTTCAATATTAAATCATATTATTACAATATACTTTTCCCACATTTGAATAGTGGAATCTCATGTTATTTCAATATATTTTTTATATTTATCACAAACAAAAACATTTCACATTCTTACAATATATTTACAACTTGATCATTCGATTGTAAGCATCACAAATAGTTTGTTAGATCAACACATGGAAAAACGTAGAACATTAAAACTATCAATCAGGAGGATGAACACTATTTAAAAGAGAAAGAAACAGGACCAACATAAATAAAAAAAAAGGATAAACTGATAAGTTTATCAAAACTGGAGCAAACACGAAGGAAATGATCAAAATACAAACACACAAAAAAACATTGTGATGAAAACAAGAGAAGATTGTTATGATTTAACTTCAGACTAGGGGGGAAAAGGTCCACATATCTTTAGTTGATACTTGTAAAGTTCTGGTTTCAGTTTTGACTGATGAGATCTTCCCACCAATGTCATCATGCTGTACAGGAAACATGTATCATGAAATTAACACTGAGCATCATCCTAAAAACAGCACTGGCACCATAAAACACAATGGTGGTGATGCCACACTGTGGGGGTGATTTTCCTCAGGATGGGCAGATAAGCTGGTCAGAAGAGATGGAAAGATGGATGGAGCTAAATATAGGCCAGACCTGGGAGACAATAAATATTGGATGTTGTGAAAGACTTAAGACTGAGCTGGAATTTGACCTTTTAGCAGGAAACCCCTAAGCAACCAGGAGTTAAAGTGGCAAGGTTGAGATCGAAGCACATTAAGGAAAGGTTGGTCTAGGAAAACATAGAAGTATTTCTTGAAACTACAAACGTTTTTCTTCCAATATGTGAGAGCCTGACTTAGTTTGCAAAGAAGGGTGAGCAAAAAAAAAAGAAAAAAACCCAACAAGAAAACAAAAGAAATCAGCCTCTAGACGACAATTCCCTCAAAAGATTTTCAGCTGTATCCTTGTGCATGGCTGGTTGGTGAAATGAATGGGAATGTACTGTAAAGGTGTCACTGAAGTGTCTAAGGAAGATTGAATATATGCAGGGAACAGAAACTGATGATTAAAAGTCAGTGAAGCAAATCCTTGTCATCTGATTTACAAAACAATCTGCTGCTCCTGGGTGCAGGCATCATGGTTGTGCTCAGAACAGGCTACTTTTTGCCTGTGAATTAAACATTTAACCAAATATTTGTAAATAATTTATAATGTACACTCTGTATTTACACAGTGTTCCCTATAGCATTGCTACAGAAGCTAAAAGCAAGAGGTCTAATGGGATTTTTTTTTCTTTGTTTAGGACACAAATTTTAATCACTGACAAAAACAGCAAATTCCAGTGGTTTTCAATGCAGTTTGGGGTGTTTTACATGGGCTGTCAGGCATGAAGCAACACCACATTGTACAAAAATAAAATGAATTCATGAGATAACCGTTAAAATACTGTGCATAACATGAAGCTTTACTGCTTTTAAGTAGTGTCCAAAATACAGCAACAGATGGTCAGCCTGCCTCCCACTGAGTCCTCTTTATAGTGAACAGTATGAGGTGTGCAAGCAATTTAAACACCAGCAATTTAATAGTGATTGATGGTGTTGTGATGCAGTAGGCTCTGGATAATGTTTTTGCTCATGATTCTGGTATTGCTACCAAAAACAAACAGATTCTCCATACTCTGTAGTGTAACTCACACATTGTTCACTTTCCCAAATTGTCAATAGTTGATGCCCTGGCAGGGAGAACCGGTTGGCAGATGGCTAAATGTTATGTAGCGTTTTGTGTGAGAAATGAAAGCTTATCTGCAAACAACACTATGTAAGCTGATTTCTTTCAGGAGTCTAAATGTGTACAGAAGTTGTGATTTTGGCCTCAGACCTCAACATGATTTATTATTCAAGCTTGGTGTGTGTTCCTGGTGTGAATTAGCATGCTATTAGTGTCCCTGCGTGCTGTTAGAGATCGAGGAAGGTTGACAGCTTTACTCGATCTCACTGCCTCCTCCGTCTGTCTCCTTTTAATTGTATCATTAACTCAGGAAACCCCAGGACTTACTGGGCAGCAAGGACCGAGGGATGGCGGAGCATGAAAGGAGACGTCCTATATCTGTGGAGCTCACATTGCAGCTTCTGCTATAAATGTGGCCTGATTCAATGATCTGCTTAGTCATTTTTACACCAAGAAATTAAAAACAAACTCAAAGCAAAAACATAACATGAGTTAGGACTTTTGAGCCCTGGTAAGATACAGATGCAGCTAAATAAATTAAAAACAAATCATTTGATTTCAGTCATTAACTTTAAAAAGAGAAATTAGTGTAATGTAATATTTATTTCAGTAAATTAAGGTGAACACAGCTTAAAGCCAAATCCAAAATTCAGTTCCTCAGAAAATTTTAATTTAAAATATTTTACAATTTAGACATAGTTTCTAGTTCAGGGGTGGTTCAACCACCGGGTAATTCCCCGCTGGGGTGATGGGTTTGTGTAGGGTGACCAAACGTCCATATTTCCCGGGACATGTCCGTATTTCACGTCCTGTCCCGGGCGTCCCAAGTTATTTTTAGAAAGTGAGGAAATGTCCTGTTTTTTGCAGGACCCGGTCCAACGTGTCGTGGTGTCCAACTGCCTGCTCACCAGAAGACAGTGATGATGAGTTGTTTTTAATAAGCAATTATTTCCATGTCATGTTAAAAGGATTAAATTACTGTAAGATGTCTGAAATTAAAAAAAGGGAACAATAAGTTCAATAGAACAATTCACCACTTGCCCAGACACATTCACACACACATGACACCCTGAAGAGAACCTGAGGCTCAGTATTATGACCAGTGGAAGAATCGAGAGAATGATCTCCTGACCCTTCAATCATTAGACGACTCCTTCTTCCTACTGAAGCTGCAACCTCTCATTCGCTGGTCTATGATGTAGACACCATGTGGTTTTGATAAGCATCAGTTCCTACCACTCCTTGCATATGCTTGTAAACAAATTTTGTTGACTTTTTTGTTTTTGTCTACAGCATCACTCAAATATAAATTTTTAATTGAAAGAAGAAGCAATTTCTTGCTCTGTAGCGCTGAGAAAGTAAATCCCAGACTCTGAAAATGTATTGTTTTGAATACTGAAGACAAACAGTTTTTAATTGAACAAAGCTCTCTCCATACCTTGTACAGCTTGAAAAAGCGGAGTGATTATATGACTTTGAAATGAGACAATATGGAATCTGATGAAATAATAATAATATTAATCATAGTAATTCAGAACTATAATTACTATAATAATTTCTGTGATGCATTTTCAAGAACTAAAGGAAAAATGAATCTAAATTTCAGATAACGAATCGATAGCTTGACCAAAAATAACTAAACCAAATAATCAATTCTATCTTATTAATGACATACATTTTTTAAAGGTTGTTGTACTTTAAATCTTTTTCAAGTTTTATTTTAATAAATTCTCTTTTTCTCAGTTTTAATTAATCAACAGAGAATACAGAGTTGAAAGTAATCTCTGGCTCTTGGTTTGTTCTGTACCAAAATGTTACTCTACTAGAGATTTGAATTATTAATGAGAACCTTTACTCTGAAATTTAACGCAGTTTCATCTTTTCTTCTTTCTCTTCCTGTTAAGTGTAATCCAAATTTTTCTCAGGCCAGCCTACAAACCTGTGGATTATTCAATTACCTATTATTTATTCTAACTCCAATACAACACAAACACACTATATGGCTAGCTACTAAACCGTTTCCTATCTTGCTTTGTATACCGGAATACAGAAGAATATGCAGTTTGGGTCTTAGTATGAGGAAATGAAGGGAAATTTGAAAAGTCCTGCTTTGATATGTGTATTGTTGTGCTCCCAGTATGCACAGTGAATATGCATTGGGCTTAAAGGTGTGAACCTCAATGTTTGACATATGTTACAAAGCTTTTACTTTTGCCTTAGTAATTTTTTTATTATTAAAAACAGTAAATCTCAAAGCACAATGAGTGGGTATCAAAATATGGATTCAACAGAAAGTAAATTAGGAAATAGGTTTTGTTTTTAATTTCCAGCATCATGCATACTGAGGTGAGTAAAGCATCTGGATAGTGTTCAATTAAATTATAGGTCATTGTGGAGATATATTTGGTCTTGATTCTGTATCAGTGGTGTTTTTTGTTGTTGTTTTCCTTGTTTTTTTTTGTTTTTTTTGTGGTGTCCAAGATGTTTGAAAACTGCAATGCTCATTTGGTTGAATTTTTCAAACTACTCAAATCTGTGGCAGTCCGGCTGATGTGGTTATCAGACTATGTGTGCCACAGGGCTACATGCAATGATGGAGCATTGTTTTCTTTTGGCATAATTTCCTTCAACGCCATTGCAAAGAAGTCTGATATTCAACATGCAGCACTACATTCTTTTTTTTTTGTCTGTCATTCAGCAATAGGATAAAAGGACATGAATGGAGGCTATCAGACAGGGCAAAAATAATGAACTTTGAAATTGTGACAAACGAATGTTCTTACATAAAGCAAAAAAAATGCATAAACAAAGGAAAGCTTGACATAAATAATCTAATAAAACACAGACTTTGACAAAGGCAAGAGTGGTGTTTAGGAAGGACAAATAAAAATGCCTTTCAGTCCAAAAAATATATCTTTAGCCTCATGTATTCTTCCACCTACACCATTCCCGCATTAACATTCATCCCTTTTTATGCACGGATTCAGCCATGTGGAAGAGCTGACCATTTCATGAGCCATTTATTTCTTGCTCCATTCTTTGCTCCAGGTCAGAGTCTGTAACATCTCTCCCACCGGTTTGGAAATGAACTGAGAATTAGCTGGCTTTTGGCTCTAAAAAGCAGCTCTAAATGCTGCATCAGTAATCACACAGACAGAGAGATGGGCAACTAATTTACATATGCTATTTTGCAAAGGCTCAGCTGCTTTTTTTAGCAAAGCGTGGTATAAATAACAATGACTTAAGAAAGCACACGCTGATTTACTGTACATACAACTTAAGCACGTCAAATTGTTTGTACATCAATCGTGCAAAACTTTGATACTAGGAAATCTAGTACGAGACTTTTCCTACATAGTTATTAAATTTGCCTTGTGCCAAAGTATCCATGCAGTGAGGGGACAAAATGTAATTGATTGCAAAAGTAAATGAAAGTTTAGGAAAATTAACATACTCACAAAAATCTAATTTGCATTGTGTTTGACTTTATAGCATGGTCCTGAAAGTAAAGTGTTATAGAAAACAGGGCAGTTGTACCACTATCATTCTGACTGAAGGGGACAAGTACAATGACTGGTTAAAAGACAGAGGTGTTGGCAGTCTTCTTTCTTTTCTGAGCCCTGATTATCAAAAACAAAGAGTTCATGAAAAGGGTTTTACAGGATGCAATATAGCTGTTAGACTGTCCCTCAGTCAAGCATTTATTAACTCATCAAATACTGAAAGCACAGAGGTTCAGCTTCGGGAAGAAAAGATCCAATTTCCCTCAGAGAAAAATCTCCAGGACCTTCTTTTCTGAAGAAAGCACCTGGATCAAACTGCAAAAGACACGGATAAAGTTCTGGATTTCAATGAAGAACCGTTTGGACTGTGTAGTACATACTGCTCTGTTAAATGGATTGTTTAAGGAGGAAAAGTTAAGGTCTCCCATGAGACCACTTGCCTGAAGACACTCTCATGAATCAAGGTATCAAGCCATCTCAAAAACCAACTTTAGGATTCAAGAACAATTTGGTGTTGAATAAGGCTTCATCCAGGATAAAAATCAAACACAGAGATAAAACATGTACATTAAATGTCTGGGGCCAGGAAAGCGGTCAGATCTGAACTCTGATGAGAACCTGTGGGCTGCATAAACCAATGCACATTTAAATAAAAACCTTCAAAGCTTGTGAAACGTTCCTTTTTAAATGAAGCTTCAGTATATTGTTGAAAAATCTGACAAAAATATCTACCAAGACAAAACCAGTAACAGAACTTAGTTTCTGTCACTTTCAAAAGCTTTGGTTAGGACTCTACACACAAAGAAAGAAAATTTGCTCCCAGGAATGATTCTTCGAGAACTGTTTTCATGTTGGGTAAGTACGGCCACTCTAAACAGAGACAACTTGAACTGTGCTTAAAGGCTTAACACATACACCTGCACAGCTGTCCCTGCACAGGCTGTGACATGGTCCATTACCCAAAGCCTCTGGTATATTGAGAGGAGGCGAGTGGGAGGTATTGATCCACACCCAAGAAAAGAGAGAACATAAAAGAGAGGAGGACACTTCTCTTTGGCTCAATTTCTTTCTCACAGCATGGACAGCTTTGTTTACATAAAAAGTAAAGTTCATTAAACGCATCATTGGGGGTAATTAAACTTATTCAAGCAGTCCTTGAACAAGTCTTCCTGGGGTGATGTGACATTTATGAGGTGATTGGTTTTTTGTTAATCTACAAAAACATAAAACCTTTCAGAGGTGAAGTTGCAATTATGTTTTGGGGAATCATTTTTAGATTAGAATTTGATTCAAATGTTGTTTTACTCTTTCCTCGATGTCTACCTGTGCCTTTGAAGACTTGCAAAAAAAATTTAACTGTGCTAAATAAATCAAAACTCCACACAAACCAGGAAAAAGCCAACAAAGCTCCATCTGGTGATGTTAATGGTTGAGAGGGCACTTAGGTCAATAAATCATGACTTATTTGAGACCAAGGCCGTTTTAAGGCTTTCAAATGGACCAATAAATTTTAGAATCAATCTGAAATATAACAGTGTGGAGACGTGATTAAATGAAAGGCTGGGAAGGGAGCAAAAAAGCAGGATGAGTGCCGCAGTGCAAAGGTTTGTTTAAAAAGGGAAAGAACATCCTTTTACTTAGTCACAGTCACATTAGCTTCACGTCCAGAGTACTTATTCCACACACAGCACTGACAAGGTTTATAATTATGCTTTGGGTTTGTAATGAATAAATATAAAAGATTTATCATGCTGTAGACTGATGACAAAAAAGGTTGGTTTATTTGCAGGAAATGGACAAAGTACAAGTACACACATACTGTTCCTCTCATAGTCATTAGTGACTGTATGATTGTTTACGCATGAGCAAAATTAACAATAATTTATACCATAACATAAAAAATTTGTGCATTTTAATTTAATTAATTCAAAAAATATCTTTGTTAACCATCATAGGAATACCACTAATTGATCAATCTTATCAGGTAATTAACAAATTTAAACAAATCTGAAAAGTGTGATGTTTATGGGATAGTAGGGACCAAGGTCAAACAATGACTGTAAGGTGATGTCCAGAGTCTTTATTTAATATTTTTTAAAAAGGAAACTAACATGGGGCTTGGCAGAGAAACAGTTGAAGACCATAAAGTGAAACAACAAAGAGGTATAACTGAGGAACCAGAAAGAAGTGATGCAATCTTAAGGACTTAAATACCGAGGGAGAAGTGGAAGTGACAAAAGAGCCAGAAGAGCCAATTACAGGTGAGTGGGGACAGCTGGGAGATGGCAGGCTGAGGAAATTATGAAATGGAAAACAGCTGAGAAGGGAACAGAAAGGTAGACTAAGAGAGGAAAGAAAACAACAGAGCTGAGAAGCAAAGAATGGAGAAGGAAACTAAGTTGAGAAACTGTGAATGAAAGCAAAAAAAAACCCTGAAACCAAGAGAAGTGATTAACATTAATCGAAGGAAACAAATCAAAAACACAAAAAAATTAGAAAAGATGGACCAACAAAAAGAATAAATGGCAAAATATCAGCAAATAAACAATAAAGAAATATTCAAAACAGAAACATCATGAAGCCAAGCATCCAAACACCTACTGATCATTATAAGATCAATTTAATTTTTTACTTTTTCTTTTCTTCACAGTTTGCTTTCTTTCATTCTCACAACAAACTTTTGTTGCTGCTGGCTTTTCTTAGACTAAACATATGAGGCATCTTCTTCAAAGTTACTCTCAAAATATTTCAAAAACATATTATAACTGTCTATTTTAAACCTCACACAAGAGTAGGCAGCGTGCCCAAGGTTATTTTAGGGTAACAGTTATTTTAAGATTTATAACTATAATGATGCTCACAATTAGATAAAAGCCCATCGAATTAGAACCTCTCTTGGGTTTTTTCAGGCTTCCTTCGAGCTTTGATCTTAGATGATAAAAGAAATCTGTGCCAGACAGTCGGGCCGCAGACAGCTGTGTAAGCACAACACTTACTCCTCTAAAACCATGAACGCCTTTCAAATAATATAGCCGCCTTCTCCCTGTATCTGTCATTTTGATTCTCTCTACATCTAAATTTTTTCTGTCTTCTCCTGTCCTTTACATTGTCCTTTTCTTTTATGGTCACATTGCACTTTTGCCAATAATGTGTTTATTCCCACTTTCAGATCTCTCTGTGCTTTTACTTTCACTCTCCTCTCTTGCAACAAATCCGCTTCCTGAAGAAGACCAGCACTGCTTTTTGATCCGACGTCTGCAAAAATGCCAGTGATGGTAATATTCTAGGTATTGATCAAAATTTTCACTGATACTGAGTCAAAGCATTTTACCACATGCCAACTTACTAGCTGGTTTTCCAAACAAATGGCATCAGGAAATTATAGACAGAGATCATTTGAATTTCTGGTAAGATGTCACGGTCCACTTAATTGAAATCCCAGTTAGCAGTGGTTGGATTCATAAGCTTCATTCAGCTGCTTTCTAAGGGAAAAGTTCATTATCCTCCCATCTGGTGCCTTTAATGTTTTTACAGAGAGACTCGCAGGAGGGGAGTCAGCCACTGGAACCCATAAATAGGAGCGAAATATGAGTCTCTGAGTATAATTGAAGTTTCTGATTTTATAAATGAAATGTTATGCGGAAAGCACAGGAGAGCAAAATCAGTTCCTTGCAAAAGTATTCATGCTCTTTGAAGTTTTTCCACAACCACAAACTTCAGTGTGTTTTATTTTTGATTTTATGTGGTAGGTCAACTCCAGAGTAGTGCATACTTTTCGAGGAAGAAGAATACAATGGGTGGGTTTTACACTGTTTTAGAAATACAGTACAGTGTTGATCATGATTCACCCAAACTGAAGCACATCAATGCATTATTGAGTTGCAATTCTTCATCAGGAGGCACTTCCGAAATGTACACCAGCCTCTCTCCAGACTTGGGGGAAAAAAGGTTTTTAATTACCCTAATAACCCCCTCTACATTTTTCATATCAGCCCCTGACATCCCCCTGAGCTGTTCACTCAGCCACAGCATCCACAACATCCAGGAAATGGATAAAGCAAGGCCATAATGGCAAGAAGAGAGCAACATCTGTCTGTGTTGTAACCATGTATACAGAGCCTTCCCTGTTATTTAGCAAACAGTGAGAAATGAAATGAAATAATAATTATGAGAATGCTGAAGTCCTGTGTGTCGCAACGTGTTTTATGTTAAGTTTGAAAATATCCAGGCAGTTTATTTCTGTCCTGGATAGTATAAATAAGAAATCCACAGCTGGACCGATGAGTGTGCTTTGAAATCCTCTAGGACTTGATACTTTCTGTTTCTTTTATTGAACCAAATGCATCAACTGCAGAGACAAGCAGGACAAGGGGAAGTTATAGCCGAGCGTAAAGCTGTGCGTTTCACTCCAGCACGCCGTATTTTAGGTTTATTCCCTTATACTTCTTTGACCGTGTCACACATTCCTGTAACCCAAAGCGAATAATACAGTAACTGAGAGAGCTGCCTATTGAAGTGTGATTGAATTTTAGAGAGGGAACATTTACCAAAATTGAAAGATGCTCGTTTTTATATACGTGGTAATTTGTATTTCAGTTACTACAGGCTCAAAAATACAGAATAAAACACAACCCTGAAACCTATAAACCACTCTTGATTATATGATGTCCTTCAAAACTTTTAAATCATGTTGCTTGCTTTCCTTTAGAAGTGCAAGAAGCTAAATCTTTTGCACAGTCTTGAAAAGGAGATGAAATCCCAGAATAACTTGTTTCCAGTTCATTTTAAACTTCAAAACGACTCACATACAAGATAAATTCAAAACTAATTATCTTTGTTAAAATAAATCAATAATATTTGTTCACCTCAGTTATACTTTACACCTCAGTGGCACAAGAAGACCCATTGCAATAGGTAAATAACACTTCAGCAATGCTTTATGGTAGTTCAATTATTTATCGCAAGTTTTACTTTTTGAATTTTCTTAGTTTTGCCCTGGAATTGTTTGTGGGACAGGTTGAAAAAATCAGCATAAGTGCCTCAGCTTTCACACTCTATATGAACCTCAAATGCTACAAAATCTATGCAACCTCACCTCAGTATCCTAGATGCTTAAACCTGGATGGGAAACTACGGTAACCATATCAATCACTTTCTGTTTAAGTCAGCTGCATTTCATTATTGGAGAATAATTTGATCTCTAAATATATAAAACAAAGGAAAACCCGATGACCAAACCAAAAGCAGCATATTAAGTCAAACACTGAATTCCACACCTTTGCCGTATTCACAATAATAGCACATCAAATGCAACATCCCAGGGATTAATGTTCCTCATAATCCTCTTGATCTCCCTACATTTAGAAATACAATTTTAGGAAACAATGAGACAGAAGATTTTTAAAGAGGCTTCATCATCAAATAGTCATGAAATTGACCTGGGTATGGTTAGTTTATGATTACCAGTTTCGAACCAGAATATTGAAAACACTCACGGGAGGTAACTGTCCCCCCCTCCAAAAGAAACATTTAGACACTTAGGTAAAGCAAACCATTCTGGTGTTGCTTGTGAACAACAAAATGCCTCACAAAAAGCTGTCATTTTTGATGACAGCCAATCTAGACATGATTTGATTGTCTGAAAAGAAGAAGAAGACAAAGCCAACAAAGAAACAGAGAAATGTTCTGTGCAGAAAATGCCTAAATATTTTTTAGGCAGCTGCAACAATGCAGTAAATCCACAAGCCGCTGTGGATACGAGTTTGAAATGCCAAAATGATGAAAAAGGTTGAACATTTAGGCAAAAAATAAAAATGTACAGAGGGATTGTGTAAAGACGTCCCTCTGATCCCTCTGTGTTGTTAAGTGTCATCATTTCTTGCCACTGGCAGTGACCAGTAACCAGTTAAACAACCATTCCTCAAATTGTCATCAACCTGACTGCTGCTTAATTTCATGGTTATAAAAAGACAGAAAGATTCACAGAAAAGGAAGTCATAGGCAAGACAAGACACAAAGGCAAAAACTTAGAGAAAAACTTGCTGCAGCTCTGGTGGAAACACTGTTCATTACTGAGGAAATCAGATGTTTCTTTTCTGTCTGTATGCATTTTGGAGAATTTGTGTTGGGAGTTTTTTTGTTTTTTTTTTTCATTTTCCTACAGTTCCAACTGTGAGACAAATGAGCAACTAAATTTAGCGAATCGACTCCTCTAACCAGGAGTTGTGTCTCGGCTCCCAGGAGGCTCCGCTACAGGGCTGCAGACAAGCAGCTGTAAGGTGAAACGCATAACTTTTACCGGGGCTGAGCTCGGCGAGACGGTGTGAGACGTATCGGAGTAATTAAAATTATGAAGTGCTGCTGAAACCCAGTTTGCCCATTACATGAGCGTAATGAATCAACCAACTTACAGCAGCTTCCTCTGAATCAGTCTTATTGCTTTCAAGTTCATTTCTCAAATTTCCTTCTCGTTTTTATCAAAGCTTCGTCTGTCTAAATGTGTGAGTAGGACGTTCCCAGTTTTAACAGTTGTGCACTCAAGAGAAACGTTTTATGCTGTAAATCTTAGACAGATGAATTTGACTATATTGAATCTAATGTTCCATGGCCACACTTAACTATTTCAGGCCAACAAATTTTGCTAAAAAGAGCCAAACATAAAAATTATTGTTGAATCTGTAATCCCCTACAAATATAGCAGCTAACTGTGTTACCCTTGACAGCAGCAGGTATCATCATTTCCAATTTCCGCTTTTTTAACATCATTACTGTTTAAATGACATACCAAGGCATCTCAGATTTTAGATGAAAGGAAGAAAGAAAGGGTGAGGATGGTAGGAGTTTATCCTTTAGGGAGGAACAACCGCTCCGTCTGTCTGTTGTCATAAAAAACACTTCACCCGCCTTGCCTGTTGATGGCCCATGGCAACCTTAATGTAGCTTACCATATTGCAGCTTCTGTACTTTGTCTTTGCTGTATCTTCAGCCTAAATAATATCACTGTTTGCAAAAAGGTTTTAATCTCTCGGTTTTAATGAATCCACAAAAAGAAAGCGAGATTGTCTTCATCACATAATATTTATTTTTTTTAAAAATAAAAATTCCTCCAAGAAGACAAACAAATAACGCTGGCTTTGAGATGCGACTGGGGTACGGGAATAGAATGTTTAAATGTTATGCCCAAGATACTGTCAAATAAAATCATAGCACCAAAAGGTTTTAGATCGACAGTCGGATGTTTTTCATCGTCAACAGGTACACCAGAGGTAGATGAGGCTGTTTCTATGCTCTCTGTGCCCAAAATAAGCAGCAGGAAACATCCCCTTAAGCACACATGGTTTTCTTTGAGTTCCTATTGGAAAGGTAATATACAGAAAGTTAACCAAACCTAGAATGTGCTTTGTAGTGTAAGTAAGTGATTATATTTGTGTGAGCTGGTGGAGATTTTCTCTAAATTGGACATTTCTACTGCAACTGAGAGACTAATGAATCTTCTTTCTGTTTTTCATCTACAGGATGAACAGAAGAGAATGAGAACCCTAAACTCTGCTTTCCCATTGCATCTCAGTCACTGAAATTTGTATCTTGAGGGGATATCAAAGTAGGGAAATAGCATCCAAATCATTAAGTCATGAAGAGCATAAAAGTATTACCCCCAAAATATATTAACGGACACATAATGTCACCAAAGCCGCCTTTTGTGATTTATTTTTTTATTTTTTTACACCACCATTGCTTCACGGATAAGAATAAAAAAATATCAGCTTTACTCTGAGACTGAAAACGGCTTAAATTAAATCCCACGTGATCTCATTGGAGCCATTTGAAATGGAGTAATTTTTAACCGTGTTCATAAATCACAAAGCGTATTGAGTGACGTGCGAGATATCGATGTAAACCAAATGTCTCGCTGCTATTAGATTCTTAGTGAAAATCTGTGGCATTTGAAAGAGCCCTGAATCCCCACCCCGCCCCCAAACCTAATCGGGAATCACAGACAAGCACCCTGGCGAGGAAACAGATGTAACATCAAGTCTCATAAATACAAATGAAATCATAGCAGCTCACAGAGTGAGAAACCAGTTCTGAACACTTTAAATTCAGCCCTCTGCTGCAGCTCAGCAGAAGAGAGAGCAGGAGGAGACTTTCCTCAAAGTCTCCTCACAAACAGATGTCAAGGAAGAGTGAAAGACCTTCAAAAGTAAAAGCCATCAGGAGGAGCAGATAAGCACACCTGTTGCCATGACAACTAATCAAAAAGGGCCATAAGAGAAGCTGGTTTTCTTTCAGGGCTCCATTAGTTTGACTCTCATGCCATCTCATGGTTAAAATATTCACTTTCACCCACTCAAGCTGTTTAATTGGAACTGTCAGATTTTGAGACAAATAAGAAAGAAAATAATTGCTGTTTTTGTGATATATAAATGTTACATATGTGATCCAAGCAGAGTTGGTTTATAAAAATGACTGTAAAAATCATTTAAAAAATATTTTTCAATTTGTGCATTCAAATATGTAGTAACATAAGAAAGCTTTCAGACTTGTTAATGAGCATTTGCTTAAAAGAAAAGAACAAAAAACATTGTACATAAAATATTATTAGTGGGACTTTTCCTATTATTAAACATGTCATTCATCCATTGTACACAGAGACCATTTATTTACGTATTTACCATTTACATATTCAGCAAATTCTTGGTCTGCCCAGAGATCGCCTCCTGGTGGCATGTGTCCTAAAAGCCTTCAAAGGAGAAGCTAAACCAGCAACTTTGAAATCAAGCTAACATCAACAATGAAACCAGTGAATATTCTGTAAAAGAGCATTCAGAATGTGGACTCTGATGAGAATCTGGGTGTTACTTTTACAGATATGGCCCCAGTAGACTACCTGCTATGAAGACTCAGGTCTTTTACGAGTCCACAGAATGAGTCTGTGGAGCTGATCGACTCTAAGGTAGCATTAGCCATATTCTATAGTATGATGCACTGGACCAGCAGCTTCCCAGCAGCTCAGTGGGAATAACTGGATAAATGAATCCAGAGGAACAACTTCATCCTGCAGTGAGAAGACACTCGACAATGTCTTCCATATGCACTACTACGCCATACTAGGTTGCAGTGTTCTAATGTTATTGTCGCTCAGCAGCTGTTACACTGCTTGTCCAGCAATACCATCCGCCCCCATGAAATAATAGAATCTGTAAGCAAAATATAAGAAAGTGCATTTCGTTTGTTGAAGTTACTTTACATTTTTAAAATTACATTTTTGTCTAAAATATCTAGATTTCACTTTTGCTGCTGTTTTCAGTATGTTGCTCTATACAATCACTTTGCTGCTGATGGGCTGAACATTTCCTCTCCAAGGGAAAATCAGTGGATTATTCTATTCTATTCTATTCTGTTATGTTCCTGCTACCAGCTGAAGAGAAGGAACACCTGTCCTTTAGTGCCATCAAGTGGTCACTATGTGCATGTCTGATTGAATCTGCCATTATGGAGTAGTTTTAATGGAGATATACCTATAGCTTTGTGACGACACTTGTACTTGAACAACTAATGGTTATTTTGATCCTAGTTGAACATCAACACAGGATGATTTTAGTTGCTCAGTGAAAAGTGAAAATTAGCTTAGCCTCCAGAGGCTACAGATGTTAAACTATTTGTCAGTATTTAGCACTTTATCTAGAACAGGCTTCAGTCTAAATCATGCTTCATGGTTACTAATCTGCACAAATGTAGAGGGAACGACCCTTGTTACTCTTAAACTTTTAATTTTAAAATAAAAGGTTTTGGTTTTTTATGAAAATATGACACCTGTTCTGAAATTTGGTTATAAATTGTGGTTTTTATGAACAAGCTTTTAATCTAAAACTAAAGACTCTTTTTTTCTTTATTAACACATTTGTGTATGAACCGCAGATTTTTTTTTATTATTTTTATTTAATTAATTAATTTCTGCCTTTTTTTTTTTTTTGCAAATATTTTATTTAAAAAATGTATATTTACAAATGCTTAAATTTTATATATAATTCACTTATAAATATCTACCTTCTGTTGGTTCACGTATCGGCTGATTTTACCTTTTGACTGATCATTCAACCCAAAGATGTGAAAACTCCACATCTTTGCTTTAGTCACTTCTCAGCAACACAATCTAAAAATTCTCCATTTTGTAACCCAGGAAGAAGTAACATCAACTTTCATGCATGACATTTGCCAGTAATTTAAACGTACATTTTTTTTTTTTTTTTAGCTCAGATATTACAAAAAGAAAAATAATCAGATGACTAAAAAGACAGAGGAGTAAGATAAAGGAAAGAAAAAAAAAGGTTTATGTGTGGGGTCAGTTGTATTGTGAATGTGCAGAAAAAAAGGCAAATCAAATAGGTTAAGCTGAAGCGACATAAAGGAGCAAAAAGTGTGTGTGTGTGTGTGTGTGTGGGCGTGTGTGTGTGTGTGTGTGTGTGTGAAGGGTTCTCAGTGCTCAGGCTGCGGCCTGATTTCTTCGGTCTTGTCACGCAACGCTCCCAGAAGCTCCTCCCTTCTTCTTTTCCTGGACTTCCTGAGTTAAAACCATCTTGATACAGTCCAACATCGACTTTCGTAGTTGTGAGAACTGACCTATTGCTTCTCTGCTGGGCTAAAACTACAAGTGAATATTTCCACACATATTCACTTGCTGAACATGTGTGGAAAGAGCTCACTTCTGACACCCATCTGCAGCCATCAGGATTTCTGAATGACCTCACTTTGAATCCCATTGCTTAGAGTAAATCTCATAAAATGCCATTTATACATATAAATTATTTACACCTCTATTTAGATACAAAGTAATCTTCTAAATTTTCTCAACATGTTTTCTTTTTGTTCTTTTGTTTGCTTTTTTTTAACTAGAAGTCATATTCAAGTTTTTGAATCCTTACTTGAATCTGATAAGAGAATTTGTGGAGAGAGTTGAAAAATAGGGCAAAAGAAAGGGGACCTTCCACAAATCAAAACTATTGGGTAACATCATCAAAGATAAATACAAATACCAGTGGAGACATCTAAAAATGTGCTCACCAATTAGGAAGCGTTTAATTGCTATATGAACCCAGATTTTTTTACTCATGATGACCTGCACTTATTTACAGAGAATGTAAATACTTATTCATCATAATATTTTTACATCAAACGAGAACAAAAAAGTCAACTTTTTTTTTGCTTTATTTAATGCACCTTTAACATTGTTTTCATTTTGAGAAACTGCATTTCTTATTTCCTATCAGAATCAGACTTCTTGGACAAATAAAAATTACTTTATTAATTTGTCTTTAATAGGCATGAATACGTTTGGGCTTAACTACAAACTGAAAAAGCAAAGTTATGTCAAATTATTACTAGAATTTAAAAAAAAAATAAAAAGAAGAGTTGTTGAAACACTTACCATTAAAGGACTGTTTAAAAAACTGGAATTTTCTGTCAGGTCCCTAACATTGACAGCGAACTTGTAAAGTCAAGAAAAAGTATCGGCATGTACTTGAACTAGGATGTGGGTGATTCTGATATGTCTTCCCCTCCATTATGACTCCATCTACATCTGATGGCTCTGACCTGCAGGTCCATCACATAAAACAATCTCGTGCATAACCGTAACCGAGTTCCTCATTCTCACGCGATCGGTCGCCTCCAAACACGTGCTCAATCAAACGTTACGGACGAGAAACTTCCGGCCAGCTTGAGGCGTGAATGAGACTTTACGCCTCAAGGAGGCGTTCTTACGAACTTCTTCAGTTTGTAAGAAGTTTGCAAACTTCTTACAAACTGCAAGAAGTTTGTGTGGCGCAAGGCTGAATAAATCGGCTTCCCAGCTGGCTGAGTAGGTGAAACTCACATGGTTCGCTTTGATGGATTTCTGTAAGCGGATTTTTTTTCTTCTAGCTGCGATCAAACTAAACTGCATGCAGATCTGATTTGCGCACTCCTGACAAGAACACAAAGTTATTGTCAATGCTTTCATGAAATAAATGAAGAAAAACGTTTTGTTCTTGCAGGATTGACCCACTTTATAATAGGAACACCATTGCCTGTTTAATGAGCCTCAGTCAGTGGCTTTGAGTCAAGTGAAAGTAACACAAACTGAAGACAATAGTCTTATAGGGGAACAGAAACTACTGACCTTTTTCAGCAGTAAATCCTTAAGATTCGAACAATTTAAGCATTACTGTGAAAAAAGAGAGAGCGTTTTCCTTATTTAGATAGATAGATAGATAGATAGATAGATAGATAGATAGATAGATAGATAGATAGATAGATAGATAGATAGATAGATAGATAGATAGATAGATAGATAGATAGATAGATAGATAGATAGATAGATAGATAGATAGATAGATAGATAGATAGATAGATAGATAGATAGATAGATAGATAGATTTTTCCAAGTAAACAACCAATTTCTTCCTTGTGTACTTTTATACATAACTTTTATTTCTTGATGAAGGTTTGGTATTTTTAATAATTGTAGCTAAGAAGGCTCACATCTCACGTTTCGTTTAGCTCAGTTATATATTGTTAAGTAAAAACGTTTCACACTGGATCTGGTCCCAGCTTTACCATAATGAAATATGGCAGATTATAACCCCCTTGCTGTTAAATATTATTATTTTTGGAGTCATTTAGCCATATTGGAGTAGATTTAACGTAACTTCAAATCACGAGTTGTCAAAACAAGTAGGCTACGTCTCACCGCATGGAACAAAACGTCACCAGCTATTTTTAAGTAAACTGTCGTGTTACAAGAGTTTGTTTATTATGTTTTATATTATCGTCATCTTCTTTCTCAAAGACAAAGGTTATTTCATAATGTAGAAGGTTGTTTTGATGACATTTATTTTTAAAAAGACACGAGGGTTCGTCGATTTGGATTGATCATAAGCAACAACCATAAAATTAAAGTAGGAGTTCTATAAATAAAAAGAAAACACTAAAATATAAAGTTGCAAAAGCTGTGCCAAATTTGAAAATGTGTGTGTTCTGATTAGTTTAGTGTATGCATCGTGCGTATTTACGTCATGTGATCATTTTAAACACATATATATAATTTGTGGTTGAAATACATATTGATTACTTTTAATACGTTTCTGACTGCTTACAGCTGATTTTGTTGCAATGTCTCCTCTGATAACTTCTCAATAAATAGAAACAATATGAAATGGGTGGCTTTTTCTTCGGAAGTATTATGAATTGCTATTTGTGCTGGAATCGCGCTCTATCAATAAACTGATTTGTAATCGCATGCCAACCTAAATATCTACAGCCTAAAGTGTCAAAAACCCGAATTAAACCAATCGTCTGCATTTTGGTCACGCAGCTATAGCTATATTTACTCAGATCTGCTCCTAAAAGGTGCAGCGTTGCGGGCAGACTCACACGACTGAACGTCCTAGCTAGAAATATTTCTTTCTCTCTGGTAGTTTTGAGCGGGTCAGGCCGAGAGGGGAGACGTCCCCGCATCTCCCCACTGAGCCCCTTTGTACTGACCTGACAAGCGCGTCCTGATGGGGGCTAACGCACCGTGAAGAGGTTAAACAAACGGACAGTCCCGTCAGAAATCCTCCACTTGATCCTGCAATTTATGGGGAGGGGAGCGGCAGAGGTGGTGTGCGGGTTTAAGCGAGGCGAAAAGTTCAAATTCTCTGATGAACTTCGAAGGTGAAGCCTATCTTTATAGGCTTTAGTCCTACTGATTATTCTCTTTCTGTCAGGCGGACTACATTCTGCTGTGTGTCTGCTGTGTGTTTGGTGGCATTGAGCTATTTTAACTATTTTAAGATTATAGGGTTTATAAAGTAACCCGGTGTTTAGAATTTTATTCTTTGAAGAAAAATTTATATGGGATTTCACAAATGACAGATTCGTAAAATCTATATAAATTTTTATAAATAAATAAATAAATTCTATACTAAGGTTAAACATTTGTGAAATATGTTTCACAATTTTTGTTATTATTTTTTCTGCCAAATTTTCATGTTTAACGCCAAACAGCATCAAAAGGCATTCTGGAAAATAAGTTTCTAAGTTTTGAGTGGTTTGTGTCATTTAGCTTTTAAAGCTAAATATCCACACCTGAAGGAAACAAACCTTGATCATCTTCCCGTAACGTATGAGTCAACGTTAACTGCAGTTAACGTTTTACAAATGCAAAACTCATTGGGATAATGTTGTACAGAGTCTATTGCATTGTGTAATAAAGAGTCCAATAAAAAAAAAAAACACTACTTGAAAATTAAAGTTAGCAGCTTTACACATGATGATGCAATGAGTAAATAATAAGAAAATGAGTGGCTCTAAGCCAAACCAAGTTGGAGAGTTATGTGCATTAATGCGTAATAAGATGATTAGTGGAGATATGAATCATTGGGGAAATAAACGTTCTTGTTCCTTTGTATCTTATATACATTAAATAACGTAAAGATACAAAGGATCTTTACGTTATTTAATGTATACCTATAACGCAAAGTTATCATGGGTAAAAGTACAGTCAATCTGTATCAAAATTCCAGTGTAATGAGTCTGCAACAATCCCCTAAATTGACTCAAGTGCTTCGAGTTCGGATTTGGAAAAAAAAATAAAAAAAATCTCCCAGCATTGTTGCGAGGTTCACGCTGAGAACTGCGGCTTAAAGCGCCTGACCGAGTTCTGGCGTTCAGAGACTATATATGCTGTTGACTCGCACCGAGAGGAAAAGGAACGACCGAGATTATGGGCAATTAAAGCCCACTTTATGCTGGTCCGCCGGCGTCACCCAGTCTGGCCGAGAACGCTCACCTCGGCTAATATCAATGGGAACAAAGTCAGCAGCATCAACTTATTTGCACAGTGAATTATTAATGTCAGAGCTATCACAGACAGGCTGGGCAGGGATTGTCAGTTAGGAAACCTATGCAATGAAGATGGTTAAAGTTATAGAACCATGTGATGATCTCAGATCTGGCATGATCATAAGTGAGTCCGCTTGCTTACTGAGGAAACAAAAAAACAACAATCAATCAATCAATCAATCAATCAATCAATCAATCAATCAATCAATCAATCAATCAATCAATCAATAAATAAATAAATAAATAAATAAATAAATAAATAAATAAATAAATAAATAAAGATCCGATTGCAAACTGCAGAAGAGAAAAACGTTAGAGTGACAAAGATACAGTAAATACAACATTTTGATTTGACTTCAGCTCCAACATGTCAGTTCCCACCTGAATAAATCCTAGGAAATGTCTAACAAACGCGCTCCTCTTTAGAAATTTACACGAACGCCTTTTTAAATATTAAAGATAGCTCTCATGAGGAAGCTTTGGTGCATTTTACAATAAAATAAGCAAACAAAAAAATACTCTACAATAGAAGATGACCTCCCTTGTGGATGGATGTGTAAAAGTGTAATACACACTTTTAACCAGTAGAGGGCCCCGTTTAATCTAAAGGTACAAGCCCTGTGATTCCTTTGTATGATTCATAACTCCTAAAAATCTAAAAGACGCATTATCATTATTCAATAAAGTGGTATTTGTTTATATGCCACAATTTTTAGTGCAAATGTTCAGAGATTAAATTTCCGCAATGTTTCTTTCTTTTCACATAATCACATGTGCTTTGTGCATCAGCTCAGATGTCGAGTGAGGTCTCAGTATTCACTGACTTACTTTGTCATTCTGCAGCAAAAACTGCTTAATGTCTCACAGGAGACCATCTGTTTCTGCTTGCCTGTCTCAACGTAGAAACGAACTGGGTCAGTCTCTCTGCATTTTTCATATGCTGGGACAGTAGTGAGCTCCAGAGCCATGAGAGGAAAAATCCTTCAGAATTAACAGCTGCTTTTAACATAGTGACTGCAGGGAAATTAATTTGAGGAATATAGGCATGTTATGGTGAGGATGTAAATAACAATCAAAAATAGCATATTCTAAAATATGAGGACCTTCAACCCAGTGTTAAGCACAGTGGAGGACTTTGATGATGTGGGCTTGTTCCTCTTCCACTAATCTTGCATGTGCTGCATGCTTGCAGGGTGGTCCAGTCAGTCAACTTTAAATGGATTGACACTCAACAGCACAACAGTGTTTCAATACAACAGTGTACTCTGGAGGGGTGTTCTGATGTAAACTATAGCTAAAGTTTGTCAGCAAGTATTGTAACTTGTAATTATGGAAGATCAATGGCAAGATTCCCGTTTATGATTTTTCTGTAGTTTGTTGATAGATCATGTCATTGTGATTTAGGAAGGAAAAGACGTCACTGTAGAGAACAAAGAAAAAAACAAAAGTAGAAATGGGAACATAAGACAATCTCCTTAAGGAAAACTGTACATGCAGCAGTTTGGGATTCCGATGCAGTCTTCCTACATCTCCTGACATTCCTAGCTGTCGGGTCACAAATTCTCACACACGTCACAAGAAATATCCTCTCTATCGATGAAACATGGAAAGAATCTTTTAAGAGTCTTATTCAGCCTCTGTTGGCATCACATGCTGTATCCGTTGCTGCCAGAAGGGTCATCCGTGCATTTGTCTGGTCATATACTTTTCCATCATATCACGGAAAAACTTCTCAACAGTCTGAAGGAATGAAGAGTAGGTTGAGAGAAATTCCATCAGCATCTTGTTGTGGGTCCCAAACCATACCCTGATGATGTCTCCTAACTCCTCAACCACAGCCTATCTCCTCCTCCTCATCTTTTTCTCTCTGGCTGTTGACGCTGTCCAATGTCTTGTTCTTCCATTGTCAGAAACCCAACAGCGTCCCCTATAATACATTATATACATGACATAAGCAATTATAAATGTAGGGGAAAGCAGAGAATCGTATAATCCCTTACATGGATATACAAAAGGATTTGAAAATTGTTCAAAGAATTGTGAAACTGCTTTTTTGATGTGCATAAGTTACATAAAGAGTTGAAGATCAAAGAAGCAGTTTTGAGAATTTCAATTCTGACCCGAGAGACAATTTTGACCAAAGTGACTAAGAAAAACTGTAAAAAAAAAAAAAAAAAAAAGATACAATTTCTCAGTAATGTTGTGTTACTATGTTACACACCATCAATTCATTTTTCTGAATCTCTTAATGTAGCTTCATTGCCACCCTATGAACGACTTTTTCTTTCTCTCCAGCAAACCGGGAGACAAACTGCTCTTGCACGTTGGTGCTTGAGGCCTCACAGCACAGAGGAGAGGGAAGTATCACACTCACCAGCGCCAAGTGGAGAAACATGCTCAATTTGATGCAGCTGTCTCCTGGAGCAAACGTTGATGATCTGATTTATTTTTGTGTGGTTGTGTTTCTGTTGCATTTGTGGAGCAGAGAAAGAGGCAAGGGGGAGAGGGTGGAAGGGGGTGATGAGGGTCATGTATGGCATCAGAGCAGGCCAGCAGGCTTTGTTATGAAGCAAAGGGCACGCCAGGCTGGATGAGGATCAGAGCCGGATGAGAGAGAGGAGAGAAGACTGAGACGGAAAAGTGAGAGGGGGGCCTGAGGGAGGTTTGGACTGTTGGTCTCTGAAGCAGCCGGTGTGCAACATCGTTCAGACGGTGTGATGTACACATAGAAACCTGATCTAATGTAGGGCTTAAACAGCCTGACATCATTTTCTTTCAAAAGCAGAGAGGAACACACTAATAAAATGACCACGACCAATGCCGTTTTTCCCCACATATGGCTCTCAAAATCGACTGTGGAGTTTGTGTCAAATCTTAAGGAACAAACAGTAGCAAAGGAAGAAAAAATTAGAATTTCAATTTTAAGACAAAAACCATTGTAATCAAAATGTTGGCATTGTTTTCCAAATGACCAATTTGGAAACTACTATCCTGTCACTTTAATTAATTCATTAAAATAAAACATCTTATGCTACATTGTAATCAAAATGTTGGCATTGTTTTCCAAATGACCAATTTTGGAAAGCCTGTTTCTACTATCCTGTCACTTTTGTTTCATCAGGAGTTCAATTTTGACACTATAGTTATCTATCTATCCATCCATCCATCTATCTATCTATCTATCTATCTATCTATCTATCTATCTATCTATCTATCTATCTATCTATCTATCTATCTATCTATCTATCTATCTATCTATCTATCTATCTATCTATCTATCTATCTATCTATCTATCTATCTATCTATCTATCTATCTATCTATCTATCTATCTATCTATCTATCTATCTATCTATCTATCTATCTATCTATCTATCTATCTATCTATCTATCTATCTATCTATCTATCTATCTATCTATCTATCTATCTATCTATCTATCTATCTATCTATCTATCTATCTATCTATCTATCTATCTATCTATCTATCTATCTATCTATCTATCTATCTATCTATCTATCGGAAAAATACTGAATCTGCTGACGACAGCTAAAGAAAAGTCAAATCTTCACAGATCGTTTAAGATAGATTGTTAGTGAAGGAAGTTAAACAGGTCTCCCTTTGGGAGGACACAATGAAAACCCAAATAAGCCAGCGCGTTTTCAAGTGCCTATCTTGCGGTGAGCATTACAAGACAGGTGCATAGACTGAGCTCTGTAAAACACGGCTCATATTCCTCTTGACTGTGCTGAGTGTTATGTTGAGGAGCAGCATTACCACTGATCCTCTGTCAAAGGGTAAGTCTGCCTTGAGGGAGGGAGAGGCAGAGACGCACACACAGAGTTTGGAGTTAAAAGGTCAGCATCGCTGACTCCGTTGAGGGAAATAAAAGCTCAAATGTCTTGCCATTTAGACGAAAAGGGTAAAGACGCCCGTCAGCACTCATTTACATGTTTCAGATCACCTAGTAGTGATATACTTATCTATATTATTGGATTCTACTTATTTGAAGACCCGTACTCTAATCACAGGCAGCAAAAGATTGTGAGGCACTGAGCAGGATGTGATTTGAGGCCCCACTTCCAAGTAAGCTCATTCCCTGTACTTAGCTAAAAACACACAAAAAAGACTTTTACATTATTCACTTCACATTGTGAATCAAATTATGAAGTCAAGATCATTTCTCTCCAGTTGTTTTGTTAGAAGTGCAGCATTTCAAGAGAAATGAATTTGTTGAGCCACTTAAATTGGGAAGGCACATGAAATTAGACTCTAATTACAACACAAGCAGTGAAAACAAATAAATTATGAATTAAAATAAATTATTACTGTCAATAACTTTTAAACTACAATTTTTTTACAATCACATTAGTCACCTTTAATAGGTTCTGAAGCAATAACTTTCAAATTGTTTTAAAAGTAGTGGCTCCTTCTTTGGAAACAGAAATACAATTTTGAGATTTCTACATCTGAATTCTGTGTGAAAAGTTGAGAAGAATTTGGGGGCCCCTTAGTTTGCTTATGCCTTAGGCTGTTCATGAATGGTGTTCTAGGAGAGACCCGCCTTCCGATGTAACACACAAAACCAACAACCTCCGCAACTTTTCATCAACATTGAGGAATTTTGTTCTGTTTGATGTTGGTGGGTATAGACAAACAAAGTGGCTATTTTATTTTTCAGAATTGTCGTGGACATGCTAAAAAAAATCAAGGCAGCATGGTAAAACTACTTTATTTAATCCTTAAATGTTCTCAAAATGAATATCAGCCAGAAGTAAAATTGATTTGGACAAAAGCATTGATGCATATTTGATGCTGTGTATCAAACAAGAGATACATTTACTATGGCTTTTATTGAGAAAAATAAATTTTACTTATTGAATAACTGCAGTTGTTGTATCAACCTTCCTCTCCACTCAGGTCTGCATCCCTAGAACCAAGCAACATTCAGCTTCTATGCACCACAAATCTGGAATAAACTTGTAGAAACCTGCAAAACAGCTGAAACATTAAGTTCCTATAAATACAAACTAAAACCCCACATGTTTAGAGTTGTTTTTGAAGCATAATAAATGGAAAATCGTCCATCATATTCCATCTGTGTTGATGATTCCAGACTGTGCTGTCGATTCTAATGATGGTACTTGACAAAAATAGCATATAAATATATATATGCATATATATATATATATATATATATATATATATATATATATATATATATATATATATATGTGTGTGGGTGTGTGTGTGTGTGTGTATGTTTTTAGGTCCAATGTACTGTACAAATTAACTTGATTGATTGACTGATTGATTATCTCAGCATCTTTAAAAGATAAAAGTTTAGTTCAGTAACACTCATCAAAACTGACAAGAATTTGGTCCAGGTTGGCCAACTCCAAGGTGCAGTTAGTCATGTGCAAAAATGTCCAACCACTTCAAACAAGCTTTCTTAGAACTGGACAACCTGTATTTTCTTTAAATATTAAAAGAGAGCGATAAACAGAGTAATTTTATTTTTACTGAAAGGACAACATAGATTCATATGCTTATGCTCGCCGTCCAGATATTCCCTTTGATTTGCACTTTAACTGACCCATATCAAGAAAGTGAGGCAATTCGGACAGAGAGATTCCTCTGGTCTGCATGGCCTCGAGGGACTGCCCTGCACGTGAACACAAACACACACACACTAACGCACGAGACACTGTCATTCTCTCCTTAGAAAGCGTCATTCGCCGCCGCGCTCGTCCAATCGCTGGATGACTCCTCGGCTCATTAATCTCAGAACTAGATTTATCTCCGTGTGATGCCGTTTCCATCTCTGTCTGCCCCTCGTCCCGCCCGCACCGAGGAGGAGATCCACGTCTCGGCCGCGCTGCGAAGGCAGCGACGTCTGAAATGAACGCTTGGACTTTAGATAACGCTCGATTGAAAGAGGATCCGCTCGCTGGCGATTTGAGCAACAGCTCCGTGACATCAAAGGAAGGATGCAAGACAGGCCGGCGGACAACGGGGCTCCCGCTCCACCGAGAGGCTCGTCGTTTTTTATAGAGAATCTGCTGAGCAAGGGGTGGGAGAAACGGGGCTCGGTATCGGCCGAAGCCGAGGAGAAAACCGCACACGACACCGACAAGAGCCCCTCGGCTTTGGACTGCTGTAGCGGCACGTCCCGCTGCTCGTACAGAGACTTTTCGATGCAGTGCACCCGTGATGGGACTGTGGTGAACATGGGGGCTTTTGAAACACCACACAGTGAGTAGAGATAAAGATGACAATGATATTTCAATGAACAAAGCTTTGGTTATTTTTTGGTCCACTCCGTAAAAGGGGAAACCAAAGCGTCCCAAGCTTTTGAACACTGCAATGTACATATTTCTTCATTAAATGTACACGTCTAATCTGTTTGGTTAGTACTCGATATTATATTTTACATTAGAATTTTACCTTTGTTTAATTTCTCTTTGCTTAACTGTGCGCAAAAGGCCAGTAATTAAATATCGAAAAAGCGATAATTCGTGTCTGGCGTTAAACCTTTGCGGACCATGGTTTTTTTTTGTTTTGTTTTTTCTCACCGGCTTTGACTTTGACTGACTTTAAAAGCAAGAATGCATAAGATTGCCAAAGTGCTGCACGTTTCGTTTCCAAGCGGAATGCCTGTTCAAACACTCTGTACACTGTTCATTGTAAAACTCATAAAAATATCAGAGGGTTACATGCATGGGTCAGGCACGACAATGTGACGATTTTACGCACATTTAGTGACATTTGTGCCACTGTCACCATCACATCAAGACTGAGCGCCCCTCCCTCTGATGGGTCACTTAATGGCTTTGACATAATCACAAGCTGCTGGTATAATTGTCAAACTGGTTGCTCACACATATTTAAATGAAAATCGGATTTTTTTTTGTTCTGAATACTATAAGACTCATATTTACCTTGAGGTGGAAACAACAACCTACAAGTTCACAATCTAGCCAAAATAACCAAAAGTATTTATGCGCATCTCTGACCAAGCTGCTGGTTTGTGTACTTTTGTTTTGGCCGTTTGCAATTACATGAAAAGTGAAAGAATTTTCCTATCCATATGCCCGAGAAGATGTGAAGATAAGACTTGACTTGCTGGTATTTACGCTGCTTCTAAATTTTCTAGTTGTGGTTCATTCTTCGTGTTCAAAATGGAAGAGTTTATCAAAGATGTTTTGGAGCACAAATGTGACAGTAACCCCCGCCAGGGGGACCTTGCGAAGTCTGTCTGGTTTGACACGTGACGATGTAAAGCATCATCAGCTCTACTCAGCTTATTGCCAGGAAATTAATTTTTATTACCCCTATAATAATGTCTACCAGCAGGAGGCTGATGAGGAACCCATGTTTCAGATTTCATCATAGTAAACTAGTAATTACGACAATCAAAGGGGTATGGGTGCAAGTTGTCAAATATTTACCTGGGCAGCAGGTAAATATTCTGATCCCCTAAATGTTTTTTTGTTTTTGTTTTGTTGTTGTTGTTTTTAAAGAATATATGTTGACAGACATGATATTTTCTAAATTTCAAAATAAGCACACAACAATATCAGTATGTTGTATTTCAAGTCCAATATTTTGTTAGAATAACCTGTGCAGTTATTTAGAAATGATTATGTCAGCAATATCATTAATGTATGTCAGCAGTAACAACACAACACTTTAAGAACATATTAACTTGGTGTATTGTGATGGTGTTATTGTTGAGTCATCTGGCAATGTCTTTTTTTTAAATAAATGAAAAATAAATGCTGCAAATAGGATTGTAAAACGCTTTAAATTATGTGTGCACAGTCATCAGTTAATTGTAATTCGCATGTGTAAAATTATTTTGATGCCAAGGATCCTACAAGGTCTTATCCCCAATGATCCATGGCCCTACTGTAGCACGTTTTTAGAAAACAAGTGATTTAAATTACGCAGTTGGTCTGTCCCGGGGTATAAAATGAAGCAGGGATGTGTAGATATGACATCACATAGGCACAAAATTAAATGTTATTATTTTTGCTTCTGAAGAAGTTCCATAGAAGAAGCTACATTAGAAAAAAACAACAGAACTCGTAAGAAAGCTGAATATTTGGAATATAGGCTGCTCTGATTTTCTGTCCTCAAGAGGAATGTTGTTCTGTCTCATTTCAAGGCCCGACATCAGGTGACCCCAGCTGCACACTATCGACCAGCGACAGAAACTCCCCCGCCGTTTCCGAACCGATAACTGAGAGCAGCGACGAAATCGACCAAAAGACGGCCGACGGCAGCCTCACGGACGAGAACGAGGAGGCGTCACGCGGGTTGGACGCACGGCGCGAGCGGGACTCAGCGTCCGGGTTGTGCTCCGGTCGGAAGAAGAAGACCCGCACCGTGTTTAGCCGCAGCCAGGTGTTCCAGCTGGAATCCATGTTTGACCTGAAGCGGTACCTGAGTAGCTCTGAGAGAGCGAGTCTGGCCGCGTCCCTGCACCTGACGGAGACTCAGGTGAAAATCTGGTTTCAGAACCGGAGGAACAAGTGGAAAAGGCAGCTGGCGGCAGATCTGGAGGCCACGCAAATCCCGAACTCAACTCAGCGGGTTTTCAGAGTGCCGATTTTGTATCACGAGAGGCAAACTTCCACTGGAGTTTTTGGTTTCAGCTTGAACGGACTTCCAGTTTCCCCCTCCTGGTCCATCAACCGTCCTCTGTCGCCGTTTGCCCACTCCGTGAATATGTTAAGCTCGCAGATGACCGGCTTGGTGTAGAAACTCAACCTGACTGAGAAAAAAAACAAACAAAAAAAAACTTCAAATATTCACCCAGTCAATATAATTGTACAATAACCCAGCATGCTGCAGAGGAAATGCGGTCTGCACCCAAAGATACGAAATAAAGACTTCATCATTTAACATCGAGATATTCTGTTTCTGTACCTGAGGTTGTGGAGTAGCCTATGCTACAAATAAATAAGCACGGCCAGACTGAGGGTAGCGGGTTGTATGTAATGTTTAAATACACGTATTTTTGAAAAGTTTTATAGACTATTTAAAGTCACAGATTTTTTTCCAACTTTGTCACTTTTTCACTTAATTAGAAAAATAAATAAAAAATCATGCACTATATGTACGTCTTTGTTTTTATTGTGCTCCGATCCTTACCTAAATTGTGTTTGAATATTTCCAATTTTCTTCAAGCCAACTCATCAAGCATGTAGGGTTTTATTTTGGAATTTTTTTTTAAATTAAGGCAATTAATCTTAAACTTCTTGGAGTTTCCCCTTCAGTGGTGCTCTTTGTATATTTTATACACAGCGCACTAAAAACCATAAACTACAACTTTCTTCCTTTTTCTTTCCTATCATATCTCTCTCACACACAGACACACACACATATATATATACGCATACCCACGCCCACATATGTGTGTGTGTGTGTGTGTGGGGGGGGTGTATGTGAGAGAGAAAGAGAGATAGATTACCTACATTTATTCCGCAATGCCTATAACTGACTATTAAAGAACATCGTAAAGACATATGGTGCTTTGAATGACATTTCAGAGTTCAATTAGTATCAAGTATAAGCTGTGCAGTAGAATAGTTATATCTGAGAAGTCCGGTAATTAAATGTGCAGGACGGTGCTTGTTTTACAATGTTGACATTTGAAAATTAAAATACATGATGGAATGCAGTTGGTGTTAAATTAGAAGTATTAAAATCACATTATGTTATCCTCTCCAGGGGCCCTGTAATGACTCCATGAGACACCGCTCCTATGATGAGAACAGTATGAGCTGTTTTTATTGAAAAAGAACAGCACGACAGCCCCCGGCTCTTCCATCTGATTCTGTTCTCTGACTGCCATTGGCCCATTCTGACAGCGTCTCTGAGCCAATCAGCGACGACCAAGCGCTCCGTCTGGTGCGAGTAGTAACAGCGCGAGCAGATCTGAGCTGTGTCTGCTCAGTGGCTGCTGCTATGGTGCGAGGACCGTCCCACCGCCAGCAGAGAGAATAACACCCCGGTTCAGAGTTCAGGGAGAAAGTCTGAGGTGGAGGAAAAATTAAAGTATCATATAGGAGAATATGAACAAAGCAGAAGCACCATGTCGACCCATCGCATCTCTGAAATTCACCATTGACAACATCCTGAACCTGAAGACGAGCTGTGACAGCTGTCATTCCTCCGGGCAGCAGGATGAAGCGGTCCCAGAGCCGAAGCCAGACCCGGGCAGCAAGCTGACCCAAAGCGGTAAGAAGTTTGGAGAATTTACCTTATTTCTCATAAAAAAATTTTCAAGCCGACATGTGGAGAAACTATAGTTTCTATAGAAAGGCCTACTTAAGTGAGTTTTACTGAATTTGCAGGGCTTATGAGCACCGGCAGTGGAAAGGTAGACTCGGTCATCATCAGCTGCGTGAACCAGGGGAAGGCGGCCGACACGCGCTTCGAGAGCGGGGACAGCAGCTGCGACGACAGCGGCTCCATCTCCACTACCGTCACGGCAGCAGCGCTGGTGGCTCCCATGGACCCCCACAGAGGAGGGAGCCCCAACAAAAAGAGCAAAATAGTGACCAAAAAGAAGACGCGCACAATTTTTTCCAAGAGACAGATTTTCCAGTTGGAGTCTACCTTCGACATGAAACGCTACCTGAGCAGCGCCGAGCGCGCGTGCCTGGCCAGCTCTCTACAGCTGACGGAGACGCAGGTGAAAATATGGTTTCAGAACCGCAGGAATAAACTGAAGCGCCAGATCTCCACCGAGATCGACGGACCGGCAAGCGATTTCCCCGAGGCTGGGAAACCGGCGTCGGTGGGGAATCTACCGGCCTTGTATAAAGAGAGCAATCTGCTGGGTAGATGTCTGCTGCCCATGCCCCTTCCGGTGATGTACCCGGGGAGTAGCACGCCTTACCTCTGCTTCTCTAACGCCAGCAAATACTTCAGCCTGTACGACGGGGACGTATGACGACATTTTAATGGCTTCCTGTGCGAAAAGGACTCTTTTTGGGCGCCCTGTTGCCAAGTTTTTGGAGCGTTTGAGACATGTAGCGGCCATAACTTTTTATTCTAATTGTCATTTTAATGAAGACTGTAACTTTAATGGGAAATAATTAGTTTCCTATTACATACGAATAGGCATATACAGCATTATTTATTTCCAGTTGAAGAAAAGGCCTTTACACGAACGGGTCACATAAGTGATCGCAAAGAAGAAGGCCTAAAACAGTATCAGTTACATGTTATTGTTTCCCGCATACTACTATTTCTTTTTTATTTTATCAACTGCAGCCTAAGCCACCAAAGAAATTATTACTATAGCCTATCTGCATGCGTTTCCTGTCATGATTTTTTTAATACTAAAGTTATGTATTTAAATGAATGTAGTTAACAATTTATTTAGCTTTACGCATGTGTTTTATTTTTTTCTAAAAATCCGTTCTTACTTTATTCCACTTTGCCAAGAGGCTCATTACACATTTTACTGTTATTAAACAGCTGAAAAATAAGCTTTACAGAATTAATTCAATTTTTTTATATGCAAATATACTGACTGTTCCATATGAAGATGAGAAATTTAAAAAAACAATGCTGTTTTCATTACATTTTGCAGTTTTTCCACAATAATTCAAGGTGGAAAGTACAAATAAGCAAACTGAACCTGAGTTGCAAAATTGTACACAAGTAAAATCTTTAACATATAATTTTATAAATTGACCTGAGGTTGAATCACAATTCAAAACCCCACGCTGCTTCACCTGTTTTAGTGTGACAAGTCAAAAACGTATCAGAAGTACTTCTGAAAGTAGCCAAAAACTATTATGAAAAGTATAAATATTTGTAAATTGTAAGTGATCAATGAGTCTCACTATGCACTCATATGCTTCTGGTAAATTTAAAGTAAACTCGGTAAGTTTAGAAGGTAGTCACATGGAGACACGAGGTCTGGAACTCAGGCCTGTCTACATTTCTGAGGGGCGTGCAACTGCATTACATCTGCATGTATTAATTATGCAACGTGCAGTATGTCAGAAGAGGGGCATGACGATCGTAATTCTTTACCTTGCTTAGACAGTAAATACGGGAAGTTGCTGATCCGTGCAGCGAATGGATGTTAAATGCAGACAAAAGGGTGAGGCTTATCTCGTTTTGTTTTGAGGAAGTGCATCTAATTCCAGTCTCGGCAGCGAGTCAGCTTTTATGAAACATACTTAGACCATTATGTTCACATGATCAGTACAGGTTAAAGGGCTCACAGAGGAAAACCGCACTCTCCTGCAAATATTATTCAGACAAATAAAATCCAATTATTTATAAAGACCTATTCCAGCACAAGTAAAACATTTAAGATTATAGTATAATAAAATCTATAACGTATCTATTGCACGTTGTAATAAACATAACGTGCAAAAGGTGAGGCAGATAAAAATACATTTAAGATAAAAGGATAGATGGGTTAAAAGCAACAAAAAGTGAAGTATAAGTAGTTGGAAAAATACACAATACACATTTTTCTTTGTATTATTATCGCTATTATTATTGTTAATGTTATATAATTTACATTTGTTTAAAATAGTCTGACAACCCATTTTTTTTCTGTGTGTACTCAAACTAATTTTTCAAATTAGATAATGCTAGTCTATTAATAATAATAATAATAATAATAATAATAATAATAATAACAACAATAATAATAATGGATAGGGATAATGTGTTTTTGCTATGAAGAGAGAAATCTAATTAGATTTTTATACATGTATCTGAATCTTGAAGAGTAGTTCAGTTTTAGTTTTCAAAAGGTTCAAAAAGTCTGAATCCATCAGTATTAAACTTTGAACTTACCATTATACATTAATTACATACTTAACCTTTAGTAGCAATGTTATTTAAAATGAGCAGGGTTTTTTCTTTTTTTTTTTTTTTGATCTTTCACATTAATTTATTTTGTATTGGATTCAAAGATGGAGTGCAGGCACGTGTGTTTACCAAATTAGGAGGCCTGTCTCATGTTTTCAAGCCTCAGCATTCATCTACACCCACAATGCTCTGCGTCTAGTTAGACATTTTGCCACAGTGGCAACCTATAAGTTGTGGCATGATGGCATATTGTCAACAATTACTTTACACTTATTGGAGAAGATAACACCATCTTGAAACCATCGGTTTTTAATGCGTGACTAACAGAGAGGGAGGCAAATGATTTAAGACAAAATATGATTTATTTAACTTTGCACATTAACTCGGAGCACTGCTACTTGTAAGAAACACTAATTGCTTCTACTACTCAGCTCTTTTCATTTTGTCACTCCACCGTCCCTCTTCCACTCTCACTGTGCTTCCCTCTTGCCTACCGCCTTGCCATAGCTCATTATCGTAATCTGTGCACTGAAGCACAACTGTGTTGATTATGTCTGAATGAACGGGGGCCGAGGAGGGAGAGCGTGCTATGAGGGAGGGAGTGGGAAGAAAGGGAGCGAGCCGCTTGATGAGTGCGTGTTTGTATTGGAAAAACTATGGTCCAGTTTGTATTGCTGCATGGGTCTGTGCTTCACTGTAGCCAGGGGTCCCCGTCGTTTCCTGAGAAGAAAAGGAGGCGGCGAGCAGCTCCAAGTGTATCGTAGTGTAAACCCTGCCTGGGGGACCTTTTCTGCATGACATGCTGGGGGCCCCTTGGTGGGCTCACCCATTTCTTTAACCTCTCTTGACCTCTCAGTGTCATCTGACAGAGGTCATCGCCCAAGACGACGGGACAGATCGTCAGCATGCAAGAGTCAAAGCAGAAAGAAGGCCTACTTTAATGAAGACCTACACTTACAATTGTTTAGTAAAGTAAAAAAACAAACAAAAACATTTTAAGACGCTGTTGTGCCAGCTGACCCGTTCTCTGCTTGGATTCCCCCGGGTGTCCCAAAGCCCTGCAGGGATATCCGAGACCAAAACTACCTGATGCAGCATATTGTTCGGTAAACAACAAGGCTATTAGTTAGAGGTGGAAACTTGAAATGCAACGCCCGTGTATGTGTTATACATTATGGGCTGCTAGATGGCCCATTGATCTGCCTATTTAGGATTCCCCCCTCCACCTCCTTTACCACCAATGCAAATTGGTGGAGGAAATTGAAAGATGCCAGTGGGGAGGAAATCCGATAATAGAAAGTGATTCAGAGCCAGATAAAAGTGCAAGGACGAGAGAAGGTGAGGCCAGACTGGAACATGTCCAAAAGTTAATTGCAAGGGAATCTGTATGAGAGTAAAAGTGCACAACTTTTAATCAATTAATTTTATAGGGCATAAACTACATCAAACACAACAGCAATGTGTTTTGCAGACACATTGCTATTATTCAGTGGGGATTTTTTATAATTACGTTTTTCATAATTTATTTGAAACATTGGATTCCCAAACTGTTTATAAGTACTCAAGTGCAAGTAGACTTAGTTACCATTTGCGCAACATTCTTTCTATGTTGCCCACTAACAATAATCTCTGTTGCATTTTCTGTCTCAGTTTAGATCTAAGTAACGCACTTTAAAAGAACCAAAAAAAAAAATCCAGTGACTTCTAATTCATTAAAATTTACGATCATCTAAAGAGTTTATCTAAATGAAAAGTTAATTATTATCCGAGGCAAAATGTCTAGAACTACGTCTGTTTTCTCTCATTACCAGTTGTAAAAACCTCTCACCACTGGAAAACTTTGGCCCATGAATGCAGACTGAGTATCAATTAAAGAGCATCATCTCTAACACTCTCCCTCACGTCCTGTCCCCTCAGACACCCTCGTTAGGATAATGTGCCATTAATCTGCTGCTGAAAACACATTATTAGTCCAATCAATAGGTTAGATGGAGGGATAAAGGCAGAGGAAAGAGGATGAGGAGGACGGGAGGCAGCGGATGGATGCTCTAAGTCTGAAGGGATGCGTTTAAGCAAAGGCGGGGGTATTGACACTTATCCATAACACCCGAGAAAGAGCTCCAGTGTGTGCAGAGAGGAATAATCACTGTGGTTTCATGCTGACAGTCAATAAAGATCCATTAGGACCAGAAAGAGTTAGCAGATGATGTTGACTCTTTCTATTCCCATACTATTATACATACTTTCTTTACAACAACAAAATGCTATTTGATATTGGGTCATGTTCCCATGCTCTTGGGATTTGCAAAACAAGGGTTTTCATGTCTCCAGCAGACAAGGCCACACATCTAAAACAAGTAAATGTGGACAAGTAAAATATGTTAAACCTCTAAACAAAAAACAGACTCGTGTTAGAAAGGCAGTACAACAAGTTAAACATTTCACACAATCAAAATTGCCCCATTGGAGAAGCGGCTTTTACACAAGTTTTTAGTTTTTCCAAAAAATCCATTACGAGAAGCTCTCTACCTCACTCAATTATTATTTTTTTAAATAATCACAGGATATCTTACGCTTTGAAATGTTTTTCAACGAGAGTCAAATGGCCTTTGAATCTCCTCCACGTAAATTACAATAAAAATCTGATATTTAGATACACAGCATGAAAATACCAGTAACATTTTTGTCATTGTTTGAAATTAAATAAGTTCATTTTTACTCTAATACTACATAACGTTATTTAAAACTAAGTTAAGCTGGAGAGACATAAGTCTGGTCATAATTATGAAGCTGCAGCTGACATCTGACTTCAAATTTAAATATATTAAGAAGTCTTTGTATTTGGGACATAAGAACAACTTCCGTCGCAGTCTCTGGCTCTACTAAATTTTTTATTAAATCTCTAGAATTTAGTAAAACATGATTTAAATTCTGACAGCTTAAAAAAAAAAGAAATCATGCTCCTTCTCAGGCCAGCTAATTAGTGATTTATACATACTTCGTAAGAAAAGAGACATTTGTTGTTTCTCCCAGGGATGGAATAAAAACCCTACTTAATTCTGTTCTTGCTGTCATGATTTGAAGTTCTTGCAGCTTATTCTCCACACTTAATCTAGAAATACCTTTTTTTTTATGTTGCATCCGACAGCTTTTGTGTCATGTGTTGGAAACTAGAATTGGACATGGCTTACAAATGAAATACACAGAAATGACACTTTCTAAAACTATTGGTGCATTTCCGACAAACAAATCTGAACTTTTGAAATGTAGATTAAGTGCAGGAATTCCAGCGCCCCCTGGTTGTTTGAGGGCTGTTAGAAGAGGTTTTGTTCAGTTATGCCTCAGTTTTGCTTTGCTTTCTCCAATGACTTTCTTCACATAGTCCCTCGTATTAGTCGTAGAACCTGAAAGAGAAAGGTTTGTGGAAACCTTGGTGGGTTTGTACCATAAGATGCCGTCATCCATGTATACGCAGAGCAGAACATGTAAGTTGACCTACAAGCAGCTATGGCACCGCAACACACAGAGGCTCCCAGGAGACCATGGAGACACCGGTATGCTGCCATAAACAGCTTCTTCTGATGGTGCTGAATAAAAGGCTCCGTAAGGATTAAACACAAACATCTTCATAGGTCAGGTAAATAGACTAGAACAAAACTAGATTACAAGATATATTAGAAACTTCTTTTTTTTTGCTTCCAAATCCTGTTGCAATCTTGGTGTGTTTTATTTTTGTTAGTATTACAACAAAATTGGATCAAATATAAATTGCTTTCCTCTCTGGTAATGCACTGAGGTTATATAAACCCATCAAATCTAAAGCTATTGACTTACTTTCTTTGGTTTACTTTTGAAGGTGGTGGCAGTGGATTTTTGAGGGGGGCCTCAGTAAAGGGGACATCTTTATCAGTGCAGATTTTAATTGGAAAAACAGTTTTGAAAACCATGAATCATTGTTCTTCCGGTTCACAACTATGCATTACTACTTGATGGTTCATCCCAACAAAATACGCCGACATTTGTAGATCTAGTCACAAAATGTGAAAAAGCTCCAGAGGTACGAGTATATTCAGGAAGGTACAGTACAGAGGTTTGAATAAGGGCAATGAAACGTTGAATGTCTAGCAGGAGTATGTACACAAAATGGTGTGTTTTACTACCTTTTGCCATAGAAAACTCAATTTGATGCAGCTGACTAAGAAGGTAATATTTAGAACATCTCCAAAGTTTTTCTTAGTGAAAACTTGAGCAAAATTATTGCATTGAAAACTTTCTTTCTCATAGCGTTCTGTTTTACAGCAGACATCCAAATTCACAATTACTTTTGTGATGTCCCCGATACCTCTTCACAAAAACACACGCAACAAACACACTTCCTAGTAAAGAGTGCCTCTCTCGAGGCCTGTGCTCCCCCTGGCCGTTTCGAGGGAGGCTCTAAGTGCTCAGTAATAGCCAGCAATCAGCACAGAATGGACAGAAACCAATGTCTCGCCCTCAGGAAAGAAATATAAATAAATAAGATGAATAAATAAAAGCCTTGTGTCCTCACAACCGCATATTGCATTCAGCATGTGTTTTATAATGAATATAGATTGGAGGTTGAAATATTTATGGTGCAGGGATGGCAGGATGAAGGTGGGTTGTTGGGGGTTGTGGGCGGGTGGGGGTTAATGGTGTGAAATCTCATCCCAAGTCCAGACAAAGGCACCCCTTGAAAGATTCAATTATTATTATTATTATTATTGGTATTATCTAAAAAAAAAAAAAAAGTCAATGATACTTACAAAAGTATTAAGGATTCTTGAATATTTTCACATTTTGTCATCCTTCAACTACAAATGTTAATGTATTTTGTAATAGACCATTAATGTAGTATTCAATTATCAGGTGGAAAGAAAAAGTAGACCTGGCTTTACAAAAAATTTATAAAAAATCTGAAAAGTGTGGTGTGCATCTGTTCAGTACATTTAAGCCTTTATGCCAATTTTAGCTGCTGTACCTGTCCAATTAAAACATTGTCTAGCTACTACTTTTGTGTTCAGAAAACATTAATCATGCAAAATCTGTGGTCTGTATTGGTGTTTCTCTCTAAGCAACATTTCTTGCTTTTTCACCTTGGTAAATAATTTACAGAATGATTGTTAACCTAAGTCGGTTTCTGTCAATATTGTCAGGGCTTTCATAGTTTGAAGTGTAAATGAGATTTTCTTTTGCTTCGTCAGAGGTCTACTTGTGCTGCTGTGGTTCCCGATGAGCCACTTGAAGCACACGGATTTGGTTGCTATGGCTTTGGAAGCAGTTTCAGACCAAACATCTTTGAAAGTTATAAATTATGGCTGTAGGTTCCAGTGATCTGCACAATGGACTAAAAGGAAAGTTTTAAGTATGAAAATTTAAATGATTAATCGAGCGTTTGTGAAGGAAACATAACTAGCTCGGACTTCTTGCTATTTACTATATTGGAGTCAAGTGGAGCGTGTGAGAGGGGAAGTGTGAGAATGGTTCTCAGAGACATGCTCCTCCTGTGTTGCGAAAACAAATATAGATGGTCGGATGGGATGAGAGCTGACTGCCAGGAAGACCAGAAAACATTTAAAACCAAAAAACAGAGACCGGAAGGAACTCATTATGTCTGAGAACTGATCCAATTTGAAATATTGTCAATTCAATTCAAGCATACAGGCAGACTCAAAATCATTTACATAATAATACTTCCAATTGAATCCTAGTTAGTTACAAAATGCAATCAACTTATCAAGCTAACTATGCTAATGGATGTAATAGTTTCTCTCTAAGGAACCCCAGTATGTTGTGTGTATGTTTTAACATTCCTTCCGCCTCAATGAGCATGTGGCTACAGTGAACAGTGAGTTGCTAACTTTATAGCAATCCTTTATACGAAGCATGCAAGAGGCTTAAAGCTTCTGCACAAACGAGTCTCTGAAATGGACAACAACTCTAAGCAACTTCCTGGATTGGTTACAAAGTGGCTTAGGGACACTGGCCATCATAATCCCCGGACCTCTGTCCAGTAGAAAATTTGGAGACAGTACTGAAAAGGTTAATCTTCTGGGTTGTCCATGTCATTTATTGCTCTTGTTGCTGGCTGTAAGTCCATTTTCTTTAATAAACATCTTTTAATATGATTCAGTTTGCCTCCTGCAAGAGTTTGAGTCCAACTCAGCAACACAATTCATCCTAGACCCTGGTAAGTACGTTGAAATAAAATGCTAAATAAATAATTAGATGCTTTTGTATCTGCTCTATTAGTTATGTCTAGCAGCTAAGGCATGTTATTATTTATTGTACATTATTATTAGGGGGTGGAGACCATTATCTGGAGACCATTTGTCACATCAGTCCATAAGCTTGCTGAGATATTTTTTTGTCAAACAAAGTGGTCAATTTTTAAAATGGTTTCATTGATTTTGTGTAACTGATAATGATGACATAACATCCCACCACAGCATGTGCCAGTATTTAGACAACCTATGATGTAATTGGTTAATATCAGTTTCCTTTGTACTTGATGCAAGAACACCTGAACAGATCACCAGACTTTAGAGAGGCCAGTCTGATGAGATTTAGTACAATTTAGAGAGACAAGCCATCTAGACCCAACAACGCAGCCCACATTAACCAACCGTCTCATTCCTGATTTCAATATAATCTAAGCATCACACCTTAATGAAGTTGCACTGCATCAACAATTCCCATAACGGCAACACTCAAGCACTTTGGAAGAAAACCAAGTCCACCAAGTCCACTCGTTAATATCCAGTTATTTAAACTTACTATTGATTGTCTTACTGAATGATTGCTCTTCAAAAGAGAAAACATTGACTTTTTAACAACATATTCCATTTAACAAACTGGGGCCTCAGTAGGCTGTCGGCCAACCATATCCAACCACAGCAGCCTGGCAACTGGTCACCAGCTTGGGCACACACTGCTGAGAGAAAGCATCCTGATCTTCAACTAGCATTTGTCACAAGTCAGACAAAGTAGCTTCTCTGGTCACTCTGACACAAATAGTAGGTCAAAGCTCCTGTTTGTGTTAAACAGGACTGAGGTCATGAGTGTAGTCGGGCCAGACCACCTGATGAACCCTGCTGTGTAGGGGAGTGCACGGACATCTTGGAGGGTCAAATTTGGTCCCTACTTGTGTACATGAGGGACTGACATCTATATAATTGTATAGATTTTACACCTATATGATTATAGGTGTAAAATCTGGTCTTGATAATGCTTTGCATTAAGACTGCATCCTTAGACAGGAGAAAATAGACTTTAAAATACTTTTGTTAGTTTATAAATCACGGGTTAGCATCAACACACATTAAAGACCCGTTGTTGTTGTTGTTGTTGTTGTAGTATCAATCTTCCAGACCTCTCAGGTCTTCTGGTTCTGGTCTGTTCTGCATTCCCAGAACCAGAACCAGACCTGAATAAACTTCTATGCAATACAAATCTGGGAAAAACTTCCAGAAAATTGCATCTAAAACACCAAGTTCTATTAAAAACGCCCCACCTGTTTAGCGATGTCTTTGACTAAATTTTGATCAATAATAACTGAAACATTGATTAATGTCTTTGACATACATTTAATTATGATTTTTCTAGATGATTTTGACGACAGCATTTGACTATGTTATTTTTGTTGCTTGTTACCGTGTTGCTATCATGTAAAGCACTTTGAACTGCCTTGTTGCTAAAATGTGCTAAACAAATAAACCTGACCTGACTAAATGGCAAGCGATGTTTTCCCAAGCCATCACTTCTTTCACCAGAAGCTGTTTGGAATTGGCAGAAAATATCTTTTAAGATCAACATGGGACCATAAAACGCCTTCTGTGGTTTTTCATGGCCATAAGCCACATAGGGCTGCTTGACCAACAAGAGCATTTTCCTGGCAAATGTGGCTCTATTTAAGGGAAAATATGTTTATTGCTAAGAAGCTTCAGCGCAACAAAGAAATTAAATGACCTTGCATTTGAACCAAGTATCTGGTTCAGTCCAAATTAAATTCAAATCAACACATTCAGGTCCAGTTACATACAGTTGTATTCAATCCAAATCACAATACCATACAGACTCACTAAGTCGATCATTTATTGCCACTTAGTAAAAGTAACCCATCTATGGAATCCGAGCTGATTGCACTGCGTCGTAGTCGTGGCAGCAATCCCTCATCCTGATAAAGAAATATGTGAGTGGAAAGGTGATAATGTTTGTTCATTTTGACGTCGAAATGGTTCAGGTGAGAGCAGATTATATATATCACAGCATTAATCAGAAATTGTCTCAAAAATTTGTTGGTAATTATTTAGAAACAATTTTATGGTTCTTAGCAATAAATGTATTTATTCACTCATAAAGGCAACGCTCAGAATGAGACAGCATGAAGACCTGAAGTCCATTCTGCGCTCCAGTTTAAGCATCTGATTTGAACAGAGCAGACAAGCGAGAGCAGCCTGCCCTAGAGTCATGTAAAATGCAAAGGCATATATACTACTCTATTAAAATCTCCTGATAGCAGAGACTGGCAATGCACACATACTCAGACTTTCACATGCAGTCAAATTTTTGTGCACATAATTGAAAACTCGCATGATTAAAATGACCATGTCGGATAGTATCACTGTGCAATTCTTGATTACAAATATATTCTCAATATATGCATCCAAACGTCAACTTATTAGTAGAAACTAGAAGCATCAAAGCCTTTGTTATTTCGTGTGAGTTGGGTAATCAGATCCGGGGATTAGTTTAAACTGTTTCCTCAACCATCACAGACCTGACCCAGATTCATAGCTGTAGTTTGTTAACCATCTTCCTGGCACCTCCTGGTCACAACTTGTCATCTGGTATCCTTTCCACAACACTTCTGAGTGCACTCCTAAGTGTACTTAACTCTAGCAAGACCACATGTTCTTGTTACATTATTAAACCCTCCCAACAGGCTATCAAGTTTTTATTCTGCCTCCTGCTTCAAGTTGGCTTTTATAAAAGGTTCCCCCAGCTCTCAGCGAAGCCCCCTTCCAAACCCTGGCTGACTTTTTACATCACTTACATTCACAGCTGCACCTCAGCAATATATTTACACTGGACACCAGAAGATTATATACATCAATTAAAAATAAACATACAAGGTTTTTTTTTCTCACTGTCTGAAATTAAATCACACCAAACTTCTCTTGTTTTGGGTCAGTTAGAATTAACTAAGTTATTTCTAATTTGCTAAATGCCATAACAATAGCAGAAAGAATATGCCAAAGATTTATGTGATAATGTCTTCAGTATTTGGTACTTATAAACTGTATGACTTGGGTCAGACCGTTTGGGTTTCCATCCACAAGCGTATCACAGTAGTTTGTTGGAGTTCTGGCCCATTCCTCCTGACAGAACTGGTGAGTCAATGTTGTAGATGGGGCTGAAACGATTCCTCGAATGATTCGTGTACCTTGATTATTAAAATTCCTCGAGGAAAATTTACCTGCCTCGAAGCCCCGTTAATTTATGTTTTATTACTTAGCGCACCGTGTTCCGGCCGGAACATTATTTGCGTTGCACGGAGATCTCACTTCCGCCTCTGAGTTATTGATGAAAGCTAAGTGTTAGCAGCATAATGTCCAATTTTCAAGTTCGGCCCCTGGTGATTTTATGGATTGATGATAATGCCCGGGTTTTCATCGTTTTTGGGGGACCAATAGACATCCTTAAAATGAATGTCGCAATGCCTAGAGTACGGCAGCCTTTTTCCTCCGGGAGCTGCTGGTTCAAAACGAACGGTGGGAAGATCGCTGCAGGAATATTTATACAGGTAAGCGGATAGACTGAAGATGGCGGGTGGCTGAGTAGTTGTTGGTTACAGTGTCAGTGTAGCTTTATGGACGAACCGCACAATAAATGTTATATCATCCCGGTCTCAACAAACGGGTGGCGGAGCGAATCGTGGTGGTACATGGCTGGTAGATGAGTTTCTGAGTTTGACGAATGAAGGTGCTGTAAATATCCCATATTGCTCCCCCCTAGTTCTTATTTTCCGCCCCTGGTCTGCCAGTCCCCAGACTTACGTTTTTCTGTCCCCTGGTCTATTTCCTCTCCTCCACCCCCATCTTACATTCGTTCTCTCGCCGCCGTTGTTTCCACTTTAGTTTCATCAGACCACAGGACATGTCTCCAAAAGTGAAGGTGTTTGTCCCTGTGTGTTTGAAAACTACAATCAGGCTCTTTCAATTTTCTTGTGGAGTAATGGCTTTCTTCCTCACTTAATGGCCTTTCAGCCCATGTCGATACAGGACACATTGTAATGTGGATAATGACTCTGCCTTGCTAGTTTTAGGCGGCAACTTCACAAGTTCCTTGGCTTTTGTTCTGGGGTTGACCTGCCCCTATTGGACAAAAACTTGTTGGTCTCTGGGACACAGAACCCATCCTTGAGTGGGATGATGTTCAGACATTTCCATCACGGCTATAAATCACACCAATTGTTTGAACAAAAGAACGCAGCAACTTCACGCATCTAGAAATGGTTTCCAAGGACTGGAGTTGTTTTTGTTCCTCATATCTTGACTAATTTATTCAGAATTTTCCATTGTGTTAAACAAGAAAGAAGTATGTTCCTGGTGTGGCTTTAAAATGCCTTTTATGAGGCTCACAGTGCTGCAAGACAGAACAAAATAAAGTGGATATCTGCTCATCTCCTGTCTGTTTGTGTAATTTGCTTCCAGTGTGGAAATGAGCATGACGTTTCCTTCTTCCTGGTGATCCAGAGGTTAAAAATGGTTATTTCTCTTTGTGAGCATGTCAGAGCACCAAAATCTCTAAATGTGTGCAAGCAACAAAACAAAACACTTGAAGCAGATCTCAGGTAAGAGCTTGAATGGTCAACGGTTTCTCCCTGAGTTCTCCTGAGATCTCAGTGCAACTATTTTTGGACTCTGCTCAACCAGAGTCCTCTTTTCTGTTACATCTTGTTGTCTTTCTCTCTCGCTTGCTTCTCTAAAGTGTTCGCTCACCCTGAGCCACTTGTTTATCAGTCTAATGTTTGTTCCTGTCAGGGACAATATGTTCCATCTCCGAAGCAGTCCACTCAGTTATTCTTCATCTGGCCCTCAGGCTGCTCTAAGTCAGCCCATGTCCTAAAAACACCTTCCTCTCTGACCAATGGATGGTTTTAACTATTAATGGCTGTTAAAGGTAGACGTTGTACAACCAAAGGAGACAACAAACAATAAATCTACAGTGGAAAAGTATTTTATAAATGCTGAATACAAACAGAAATCATTCTAGGAAGATCTATAATGTCAAGAAAAATGTTAATACTTTTCAGAATGTTACTAAACCAGTTCATGATAAATAAAGATTAACTCTGTAACGACATAAATAATTATAGGACACTGCAAAAAGTAGTCAAAGTTATATTTTTCAAGTAACAACCAATATCTTCTTTGTATTCTATTGGGATTTCAAGTGACAAAGTAACCCACAGTAGTACTTTGATGTGAAAGGGAAGGAGAATCTTAAATGTTTTTTCAAAGTGTGACATTTCTGTATCTCAAAGCTTTTTACAGCAAATTACAGCCCCAAGTCTTTAAGGGCATGTCTCTATAGCTAATGCAGACAGTTTTCCACATCCCTCTTTGTAAATGATTTACGTTTAAGCAGAACTGGATTGAAATATTCCAATAATGTCAATTTCCAAATCTTACCACAGACTCTCAATTGGATTTAGTTCTGGCTGTCGGCTGGATTATTCTAACACATGAATAAGCCCTCACCTAGACCGCCAGTTGTCCTGCTGGAAGGTTAACCTTTGCCCCCATCTCAAATCTTTTGCAGTCTTTAACCAGTTTATGTTCAGGTTTGTCTTATCATCAAGCTTCCCTGTCCTTTGAAGGGATGGTGTCATCAAGTTTTCACCATGTAAAATCTCGTCAGAAGGCCAACGTTTTGATTTCACCAGACCAAAGGGCCTTCGACCACGTTTGCCGTGTTCTCCACTTGGTTTGTAGCAAACTGGATCTTTTGGTCATCAATGTTAGCAAGAGATATTTGTAACAGCTTCTATTGCAATATGTTTAAAAAGTATTCACACTCCTAAAAGCTTTTCCATATTTTGTCACCTTTAATCACAGTAAGATATACAATTTGCATTCAGTCCCCTTTACTCCAGTAACACTAAATAAAACCTAGTATAATTACCTACACAACCCACCTAATTAGGAAATATTAACATGAAAATTTGTATTTTACACTGCCTGTCTGAAAGAATATCAATAAAAATATATAGCAAATCAAGCGCTTGAACACATATTTTTCATTCTGGGCTAAAGTGGCAAATATTAGTTGCTCTATTTGCACTGCACAGAGCTTTGTAGTTTGTTATTTTAGAAATGACAAAATTATGATGGAAACTAAGAATACAGACAAAAAAAACTAGTTAAATGAAAAAACATACACAAATTACAGCAGGAGAAAAAAAAAACTGTCTGGATTTGATGCGGAGAAGTCCCTCAGACGTCCCGCTTCTTCTGGATCACTAAAAGCCTTGCAACACTTCTTGACTCAATGTTGCTGAGGTGTGTGGAGATGATAAATAAGTGAATAGGAAACATTTCAAGGCTAGAAATGCTCTTATTGCAGTGGTTTCCCTGCATGCCCTTTGGCAAAGCAACAGATAAACATGTGTCCCCTTTATGGAGTGTGTGTGCGCGTGTTGCCGTGTGCGTGTGTTTGAATCATATGCTCGATGCACGATTGGTGAGATAAAAAACAAAAATATCTGTTTTTCACCATCGTTGCATGATTTGTCTTGGGTTTTTTTTTTTTCAGTTCTAAGTCGTTCTGGGTTGATTACGACTTCATCTCCATCTCCCTGTCATGTACAACACGTCTTTGAGATTTATTGCAATAATTTCATAAGAAACACATAATCCAGTTTGTGTCTACATACAATGAAAAATTGTACGTCTGCTGCCTGATTTATGATGTTGTATCGGTAATCAATATGGCTCTTCTAAGTCCTTTGGATTCAGTGATTGATACTTGGACTGGTCAGCATATGGACCGGGAACCCGAGCTGTACGTCTGACCGTTCCCATATGGGTAACATTATATGCAGTGCAGTCAGTGCATTTATTGTTCGTGCTCAACTGAATTAGCTGGAAATAAAAAAGAAGAAAGCTGGAAATAAAACGTAGCATTTAAAGTTAGTGGTCACTAATAAAGCTTTACATCATGGAACTTTTGCCCGCATCCATTGCCACATTCGAGAAAGTACCACGCAGTTTATTTTAGGGGAGTTCTGGTCTCTCTTTCATGTGAGAGCTGATTTGACAGCAGGGTTAGATGGAGATAAGACGGCACAGAGGCCTCTTTTTGGTCATCTGTCAGCGGACAGAGACAAGAAGCCCTCTGACTGACATACTGGCGAGGGGCGGGAGAAAGGGCAGCTACTTTGATTGAGCTTTGATTAAATGTTGTTAACAATCCAGAGAACTGGTTGGACCTTTTTGCAAACTTGGCTGGCACATGAGCAAAGTGACCACGAACAAAAGCTACAAAGAACTCCTCAATTGAGATTCAGGGACACGAAGATCACTCAACTGGCAGGAAAGCTGCTGCTGAAATAAACTGTCATGCTTTGCTGTCAATAGCATCTTTTGACAAAGAGTCAAAAATGCAGGTTATTTAAAAAAAAAAAAAACTTTTTGTGGAAAAGTTGCATAAAACAAACATTTCCCTTTAGGTCGCAAAAAAGAATCAAAACGTTGCGCTTGTACTCACTCTTTTGTATAACACCTGGTGTTATACAAAAATTAAGTTGCAATTTCAGCCATCTACCTACCTGTGTCAACGTCTCCTCCAAATTATTGCGGAGGAATGTTTCATCCAAGGCGATGAAAGACAACAACTGCACACATCTTATCAGCTCCGGGTGATCAGGTCAGATACTCAAATCCCTGCAGGATAAAAGCTGTCCAGAGAAGGAGCATATAAACACTGTGCTTGTTTAAATGATCACTTAAAGCACAATTTTCATGTATTTAAGTTCAAAATTGTTCTTAATTCTTTCTGCCTTCTAGTTACAGAAAAAAAAAATAAAAATCAGTCCCAGTGTTCCTTTAAAAGGATTGGAATATCATAAAACAATTCCATTTATTTTATTAATTTAATTGAAAAAGTGACATTTTACAATCAGAGATTGTATACATTAAAATTTAATTAGGGCTAACTGACGAGGAAAATCTGAGAAAATGTTTTGTTGCAAAAGACCAATAAATACATAGACATGTTTGCAGTCCTGTAAGTTCAAATTTCAACCAAGTTCTTGGATGACTTTATTCTCTCAAGACAAATATACTGCATATGCAGTGACACCTTTAAGAAGGTTTCTCTGAATATGTGTACTTTTACGTTTTTAGTGGAATAGCCTAAAATAAATTTTCAGTTAAATTCTAATTTAGTGACATGCACCTGTAGATCAAGGACTGGTTGTAGCTGAAAAACTGATAAAATGAAAATATTTCAAGCTGATACTAAAAGCTTGAAATATCCAGCTTTCAATTGCTTCGTTGTTGTTGTAACAGACACGGGAGAAGTGGAAAAAAAATCCAGCCCAGAAAAAATGGAGTAACATGGAGAGCCTAGGGAAGAAACAATGCTGTGGTCAATTGCACAATGCAGGGGCTTGCGCTAACCTTGTTGATCCGAGAGTTTGTGTTTGGGATATTCAGACGCTCTTCACAGCCACAAAAGTTCATACTCAGATCCCTTCATCCATCACCCTTAACTTTAGCTCTCTACACAGATTCTCTATCAGATTCAAGTCAAGACTCTGGACCACACCAAAACATTTTTTCCAGACACACACAAAAAAAACATGCTAGTAAAATTAAAAGATTGTTTTGAACCTAAAACTGCTGGTTTGAATATTTTTTAGCTGGATTTTATAATTATTCAACAAATGAGATGACGCATTACTTTCAATGTTGTTCAAATGAGAGGTGGAGGCTGAAAGGATTGGAAACAACTGTAGCATAGGATTAAGTTTTATTGTGCGACACTGACTGAGTTTTACAGACTTGTACTGATGATGAGATGAAAGGAGATTCATTACAAACAACTGCTATCATTGAAAACATCAATACTGTTTATATCATACATTTGTATGATACTCAAAGTAAATACTGAAATGCATTGTACTGTGGTGCAGTGTCCTGATATATGGGAAAAAACTGCATTGTCTAACATTTTTTACAGCCATTCTCTCTATTGGAGGATTTATTGATTCTGTGGAACTATAAATGCAACAAAAAGGCTTTTGTACACAGTCAAACATGAACACAAGGATATCAGATCTTACAGTCTTTTATTCTGTGCTCGGGCTGCACTGATTGCAATAGATTTCAGATGAGGTTCAACACTTTGAAACTGAATCTATGACCTGAGGGTTGAGAAGAAGGAAAAAAGAGAAATAGAGAGTGTGAAGGTGACAAAACTCGTAGTATGCAATGAAAAACAAGTAAACAATATAAAAAGATACAATAAAAAAATCAAAAGGAGACTTTACTTGGTATTATTCCGGGTGTTAGTGTGCACTTTCCATCCACGAGATAATCAGATTCCTAATAAACAGCCTTGACACATTCACAACAGCTCATGTTTTCCTGTGTGCGCAATTCAAGAAAGATGTATTCATAACTTGCCGCTCATAATCCAGTCTGTGACTGATTTAGCTGTCTACTGCCCAGGAGCCAGCCAGGCGCTACGGGATACTCCATCCAACACTCTGCTTTCCCAACTCCAGGACACCGAGACACTGGGATACCCCCGCGGGGCCCGGGCCAAGCCGGCGCAAGGCTGATCACCTTAGTCTAAAGTGACGTGACTGCAAAACGCAGAGACGCACACACTTTGCGTTGTGTGCCTGCCGAGGACTTTCAGAGGCAATGCTGCATTAAGTAAGGATGTGTGCTTTGGCATGTGGTGTAGAGTGTCGTCCCTGAAGGGGCTTGAGAGGTGTGCGTGTGTTTGATCTGCCGTACGTACTTAAGTCTCTGAGGCCGTGTGAGATTGAGTGTTGTATGTTTTGGCATTTTCACTTGAATGTAAAAGAGACAAAAAAAAAAAAAAGAAAAGAGTCCAAGAGAAATTATTCACTGCATAGTAATGCCGCGTTGGAACAGGCTGAAAGACGTCTATAATCACACAAAATACGCAAAAGGGAAATACTCGCTGGCATTAATCCTCAGGCAACGGATTGTCCAGACATTTCCCTCAATGTCTGGACAATAATCATCACTGTGATTTTCACCACCGTCTTTCAAATGTTTCCTGGCCATTGCCTTTGGCTCTTTTTCGTATGACATACAAATACTCCCTTTGTTGCTGGGCTTATGAAAAATAAATCATAGTCTAAAAACATACTGAGTGATTAATACTATCCATGAGTAAAAACTTTAAGGCTAACAAAGTAGAAACATCGCAAAAATAACGTAAAACTCAAGCATCCGGCGCCCTGCAAAAGTAATGATACACATTTGTATCATAAAAATCTCTGTAATGTATTTCACTAGGATTTAAGCACAGAGTCCCTGTGGAAAGGCTTGTCTACAGCAATCAGGGAAGAGGTCGCTTGGCAGGGTCTCCATTCCATCACAGATAAATACAGGGACACACACAGTCATATACAGTATAAGCACAATAGGGAGACTAATTAAACTATCAAGTATTATATTTATATTTACGGTACACAAGAGACTACAGATGAAAGCTAGTCTCCATGGCTAATTCTGCCATACTCTGACTGTGACGGAAACATTCCAGTTTCATGCAGGAAGACCCAAGTCTGGATTTAAACCCGAGATACATATGTTGCAAGGCAACGGTGCTCACAACTGCACGACTATACAGCCCCTTCACAGGTCACCTAATTACATGCACAAATTAGTAATTAGAGTCCATCTGTGTGTGGTTTGATGTCCATATAAATCCGGCTGTTCTGTGTAGGCTTCAGATGCTTGAAAACATTAGGGATCAAAATGCATCACAAAGACCAAGGAGAACAGAGAAATGTTTACAGATAAAATTAACGAATAGTAATAGTAATAGTAAGTAAGCAATATCTCCAATACTAAGCCTCCACTCTTCACTCTGTCACCCGAAAACAGAAACAGAAATAGCATTACCGAGGGGCAAAACTTTTCACAATGATAGAAGCGGCCAAAACACTCGTAGTAACACTGAATGTGCTGTGGAGGTCAACAAATCAGGTGGGAGAAGAGCTTTTAGTTTGCTACTTTAAAAGTTCAGCTTGTGCAAAAAAGTGGCATGACTATAGAATTATTGAAAGAAAACAATAAGAGATATTAGTAATAGTGGACAAATTAAACCTAAAACAAGATCCTCAGTCATTAGGAAATCAAAGTTTAACTTTTTTTGATCCACATGCAAAATACAGTAGAAGGTTTGAATCCAGCAAAGAGGGGTTTTTTTAGAATGGACAGCGAACCTCATCAGAGCTGATATTCAAAGGTATTCTCCAGCTAGTCTCACTGAGCTTGAGCTTTGTTGCAAAGAAGAATGGGGAGCAAAGTGCATCTCTAGAGGAGTAAAGCAGGTAGAAACATGCACAAAACAATTGTAATGCTACCGAACCTGTGATGACGCCGAGGCACAAAGTAGACCACAATTCATAGATATTAATTTGTAAGAAAAAGCTATGACTTGTCACTTTCCTTTCACTGCAAAGTTATGCACTAATGGTGCTTATTACTGAATGTTTTTTTAAGACCTTGGGAGTTAAGTAAAAACCAACAGAAAAACATCCTGAGTCCAGAGGTTATGTTAACTAGAAGGTATTGTTGTTCCCTAGATCTCTCGCCTCTCACCCCGCCGTAATGAATACGAGGGCCCTAATAGACCCTGAGTCTGACCTCCAATAAGTGCTCAACGCTTGGAAACATGAATTGACGCCTTCAAAGCACAGCTACTTCCTGAGTGCTGGCTTTTCGCTGAATGTGTGAAATGTGTGTGCACAAGTGAGAACATACGCACACTCGAAACCAATAAGGCAGAGGTGACGGGCCCCTCAAGTGGTGAGGAGAACCAGGAGACTCCAGGCTCCTGCAAATTTCAAAAAACAATTATTTATAATTGCAGGGAAATATAGGCTGTGTGTGCATAACAAGTAGTTGAAAGGGAAATAGTATAAAAAGTCAGTACATAAACAAAATAAATAAAATTGTGGTTTCTGACCAATATCTAGTGAAGAGTGGTGATAGACATGTTTCTGGAAACATAAAGAAGAAGAAGAAGAAAAAAAAAAAAGATTGTCATCGTGATACATTTTTTAAGATTTTCATGTAAAACCACTGTTGTGCTTAACTTGTGTCATTATTAATTAATCTCAAAAACTCCCATCAAAAGAAGAAAATGTTCCATTGTCCACGCCTCCTATAAATTATGTCAGTAAATGTGCACTTCCGCAGGCTTCCTCACACAGGACACAATCAACTGCAATTAATCTGATCAATGGAATGTTAAACGGCGTACAGGATATGCAGGACTAAGTGCCCTCGAGCCCCATCGAGGATATTCGAGGTGATGGAGAAAAACCATGTCCACATCTCCTTAGGGGGCTAAATCTCTCCCATGTTAGATAAATTAGTCTGGGTTAGTACCTGGACTTCCTATAGTCAACTTGCAACCTTTTGATCTCTAACTACAGCAAAATGGATCCAAGCTGATGAATTTGTGTTCCCCGGTTATGATTGATTATGTGGACGCTTAGGATGGAAAGGCCTGCCAGAGTTTATTTTCTAGGATTTTTTCTTTTTTCCTTGTTTGGTTGCAAAGAGCTTGAGCCTAATTTGAGTATTTAAATAAGCTAAGAAACAACAAAAGGAACATGAGTGAAGCATTATTCTGAAGGACTAGTTTTCATTTACCTGTAGAGCATGAAGTTGTGTTTGTGTCCTGAGAACAGCCCTGAGCTGGACAGTGGGCAGATCCGAACCTTAAACGATGACTCTAATGAATGAGGCAATAATGATCTCGTCTGCAGCGGCTGGTTCCCATACAGACTCTGAGAGACGGACAGCCGAGCTGGAGGCTAAAACACATTGCATAAAACAAAAACACATGGTGAGAAGGTGCTGGCTGTGTGTGTTTTAAGTTCTCACTCTCCTTTTTCCCCTAATTTGAGGTCTTTTTTTCTAAAGGCAGCTAAAAGCTCTATCCCTTTTTATATCAGTGAATGAACTATATCAGATATAAATATACATATATTACCTAAAACTATCTATTTGACAGTTGTAAGGAAGAAAAAACTTTCAACAATTAAGAAAGGGAAGGCACAAAAGCTAAATATGAAATGTTTTAAAAACAAGAAAACTATTCAACTGGAATGGTTGGCATGGACGATGACGTACAATTGAAGTCTATCTATGGACTTCACATAGAAGTAGACACATTTAAATTCAGGAATTTATTACTCCCTTCAGAAACTCCAGCTGGGACAAAGAAGTATACGGACTTCACACAGAAGTCCGACTTTATCTAATGAACCACGTTAGGAAAAAGTGAAAGTAGTTTTCCCATGGAGACCTGGTGAAACTCATAATGCCAGTTGTTTGACTGCCGTCCTTTATTGTGTCCAGCACAACCCAAGTCAGGCCTGTGTGATATGTTGTTCAGCCAGCTTTAAAAACCAGGACCTGTTTTCACGTACACACCTTGCTAAATTTATTACTATAGCTTAGATTGATTGTAGGCCATCCACATTGTTTTATTGGTTTAATGGACGGTGGTTTTATCCAACTATTTCAGTTTTCCAGACATTTACTGTGGTGTTATCAGTGACGGCGAGTCTGCTGTGGCCCGCGTTCGTCTTTGTCATCGAACACAGTGCTATGACATCTCCTCAGTCCCAAGAAGAGAGCAGCTGAAACACTACCCTCAACATTTTATGATGTTCAAAGCAATGCATTATGCTTATAATACAAGAGAACAATTTATTAATAAAATGCTCCTAAAAAGTTTAGGATTGTTTCATGTATCCCAGATTGACTGAAACCTCATCAAATGCTTTTTTGTGCCAAACTATCAACAAGTAAAATCAAAATAGAGAGCAAAGCTAGCATTACATTTCAGCAAACGGCTCCAAATAAAGCCACTGCCAGCGGGCGCTGGACTTTACTCTGTTTAGAAATGCAGCTAAATGTGTCTAGTTAAATCATTGACAAAGCTGTGCTTCTTCCAGGCTACATGCTAATACCCAGTAGCTTGAGTTAGCTTATGCAATCCTGTGCTGTAAATGCATATTGAGGCTCATCTGCAGAAGCTCTGGATGGGACAAATATCTGTTGCTAGAAACGAAAACAGATAGCAGAGGTCGACTGATCTTAACCCTGCTCTGACAGAATAATTTCTATGTTTTATCAAAACAAGATATTAAAAGTTTCTGGAGGTAAAACAATAATAACCTCAAAATAACATCCCCCCAAAAAATAAAAATTGAACTGTCCTATTAATAAAAGCAATAATAAAAGTAATTTTTTATGTAAACTCACTTACATTTAGTGTCATCCATAAATATATACATATACATACATAATTAGGATTTTGCTCTTTGGTGCAGCAGAACCCTTGTATATTTAACTCCTTGAACAAACTCACTAAATAAAGAAAAAATACAATCAAATCCACTTTTAGTGCCAACACCTTTCATCCCTCCATCAAAAGCCCCACCCCCACGGGTGTTACTATGGAGATGACTAAATTCATATCATATGCATGCATGCATTTGTGTGGCTGATGCGCTCAGGGCTGGGCAGCAGGCGGAGGGGATGACTGGGGAGAGCGGGGCGTGACACAGAAACGTATTCTACTTAAAATGCTAATTTTACATATTTAATGCCAGCGAGCAATTTCTGTTGGGAGTTGAGCAGAGATGCAGTGAAGCAAAAGGAGAAGGGGGAGTGCACTTATACACTCAACTGTGCAACAGGAAGGGGGTGGAGGAAAGCACGAATTCCCTACTCTCCACTTAACTCATTTATTCATCTGTTTGTAATCCCCTCCCAGCATCTTTTCTCTCAGCTCAGCTCTCATCCCATCACTCTTCTTGGCTCTCAGCGTCTTGACTGCTTTATATAATTGTTTTGAGTGTGTTAGAAGTAAAATGTCATCAGAACAGCACTCATAATATCTGGAATTTTTGAATTTAAAAAAAGAGTAAAGTTGGAAAAGGGAAGCCTGTGTTTTGCTAAAATTGTTAAAGGGCCAGTTTTATTATGTATTTTCCTGTGCAGAACTCTTGCCATGATTTTTGATGATTAGTTCAATATCTTGTTGTACTCTCAAGGTCTTGTCCTGTTGGGCTCCTTGACCTCAGCTAACATCAGTCGTTTCATGGTTGATCGCAGCTGTTCCAGGATTATTTGTGTTGTTTTTGGGGCTAAAGGTAAAACCAGATTAGCTCGACTTTGGATCTATCAACTCAGCTGGAAGGCAACAGGACTGGTTCTCACAGAGAGAGCACTAGCACACAAATACACACTCTACAAAACACACACCCATGTAGATTTGCATTTTTGTCTCCTCGGAGGTTGATTTCCTGGAGACTTTTTTTGATCCAAATTATAACCCGTTTATGTAACAGTTCTTAAACCGGCACAATTCTAAATCCTAACCAAATCTATGGTTTAATCACGCAGGCGTCTCGAACTCCAGTCCTCGAGGGCCGCAGTCCTGCAGTTTTTAGATGTGCCACAGGTACAAAACACAGGAATGAAATGGCTTAATTACCTCCACCTTGTGTAGATCAGTTCTCCAGAGCCTTAATTAATCTATTCAGGTGTGCTGCAGCAGAGGCACATCTAAAAGTTGCAGGACTGCGGCCCTCGAGGCCTGGAGTTTGAGACCTCTGGTTTAATGGTTTTAATGATGAATGTCAGAAGAACTTTGTCCAGTAAAAAAGGAGTCCTCAATGTGGTTTTATAAATAGATTTAGGTGAATGCAGAACAATTACTAATCTCCAATGTCGCTCAATCAATGTAACAATGGACCTTACCAGAGGGGCCGCTTTTCATTGGCTGATGCACATTCTACGTGGTCACGTGGGTGGCCGTCTCACAAACACACGCTTCTCGTTAGCTAAGTACAGCATAATAGCAGTTCTGATACAACTTCTACAACTTGAAGCCTGTCTGCTGCACAGTCTTACGTTAGCTAAACAGATCAATATGCAATGTGTACTGTATCTGACACACACTAAAGATTTTATTTTAGCAGAAAAGGCTTTGGACTAAACTGTTACTCGTGTTAGCCACTCTAGCACCAAGTACAGCTAGTCAATCAACCATCGCTGTGTTCAGGGAAGCGCTGTTTAATAATCCAGAAATAAATATCAAGCCTGGAAACTTGATATCGTAACGGACTGAATGTTTTGTTTTTAACGTAATCTTTGCTCGTCTTGCGGGGGCGCAGGCGGTTGCCACGGTAACAGGTGTGCTTAAACCACAAAGAGAGAGAGAGTAAAAAGGTACGAGTGGTTTTGAGTTGATCACCTGTTCTGGTTATTTTACTTTTGTTTACCTTTGCTGTGGCGCATTACAGCCGCTGTAGTTTCTAAAGGTTGGACTAATTACGTCGTTCGTTTGTGACGGTCGCATCGTCATTCATAACAAACGTCAAATAGAAAAAATATATTTCATAAACTTTTAACAAACAAATGGCGTCTTTACCTTAACAGAGCTCTTTGGTTCCTCTTAACAGTCTGTAGCTTCTCATATTGAGGTCATCAAACCAAATTTCAGATCTACCATAACTGACCGACTGACACCTGCTGGCCTCAGGTTTGCAACCAGCTTGTGACTGAAAAACCAGTAACCTCCTCCCAGATGATGACATGAACTTGTTATTTCCTCTGTCTATTGTAGTAGCTGATATATTGTGAAAATCCGGTAGAAAAGATGCACTAAAGGAGTCATGTTTACATAGAAACAATGCTCTACGAGGCTTTGCTTGTGAGACTTGCGGTCACGTGGGTCGGTTGTGGGCGGAGCTTGGTAAGGTCCATTACCATCCATCCATCCATTTTCTGTTCACCCTTGTTTTGCAAAACAGCAGTTTTGTAGTTTTCTGGAAGTTTGTTTCAGATTTGCGGTGCGTAGAAGCTGCTTTTCCTTGTTTGGTTTTGGGGATGCAAAGCAGACCAGAACCAGAAGACCTGAGTGGTCTGGATGGTTGATACAAGCACAACAAGTCATTTGGTGCTAAGCAGTTTTGTGACTTATAAACTAACAAACACACACACACACATATATATATATATATATATATATATATATATATATATATATATATATATATATATATATATATACACACATACACGTTTTAAGACATTATCTTCTTGGTAAACAAGTTTTTTAAACTACCTGTTATTTTGACATAGAGCTTTAAAGGTCTGTTCTTATTTATTTATTCATTTATTGAAACCAGGACAGGAATCATGAAAAATACCTTTATAAAAGTACACTATGTTGCATATAAAACCTTTAGTCTTAATTGGAGCAGCCTTCTCTATCATACTGGCTCTTTACCCCAGCTGTAGAGCTTAATGGAGTCAGTCAGTCCTGGGTCTCTCTAGCTGATGACGTCCATGGCTGGCTGGAGCCACTGACAATATGTGATCCTGACAGCAAAGCAATCTGCCTCTAAAGTCCCTGGTTTAACCGTCAGCAAATGTGTATTGGTCATTATGTGTGTGCATTTAACCCAGTCAACTGGCTTTTAATTTCCAATCTGTGTTTGCCTGTCAGACAATGTGGAGTTATTTTAACCTCAAAGACCCACGTCTATGAACCTAGGGTTTTATAAATTGGTGGTTAGCCTGAGGTACAGATCTCTCAGCATAGATTGTCACTCCGGGGCTGTGAGTGATGCGGCAAGATAAAAGATGTGCAACATCCGTACCTAGAGATTAGCCTCGTCTTTCTCTATGCATTACTTTATGCTTCAAATTGTGGCACAAATGGACAGAATCATGGTAACCTTCCCCTATATTATGTGCCTTGCTTTCCAGAAGCACTGTCATTTCTGAGTGATGCCCTTATGGTCATTAAGGACTCAAGTGAGCGTGCCATCTTGGCAGTCACAGATGTCTCTCCACTATTTTAGTCTGAGTAAAGACAAATAACATAAGTTAAAACTGACAGGTTAACCTTTTCAATTATCTTGTAGCCGTGAGGAAAAACATGGTACACTGTTGATGCAATGTGGCATGGGGACAATTGAAATATCATTGCACCCATATCCTGGGGCCCACACACACTGCATCTCTATGAGACACAGTATAAAAATGCCCAAACAAAACAGCTGGAGCTCTGTTCCAGTACACGTTTGAAAAGTTCAACTCGCCAGTTTCGCTGTTCTCTCTGTGGCATAGTCTTCAATAAAACCATCAGCCATGAAGAACACACGCACACAGACCACTGCAAATCTCTATGCGTGGCCTGCTAGACAATCCTCCCACAGGCACCAGTCCAGCCCATGAGGTCATCGCCTGCCGAGACCCAGGATTATAACTCCAAAGGAACCCTTGGAAGCATGTAGTTATGCGTTTTGACAGCCCAGCAGCCTGATTAATCCCACTGTTTGCTAACGCTAATGCTAAGCTAATATTAGCTTTGTAGTGAGCCTAAAGGTGTCTTTTTCAATAGCCGGCAGGCTAAGCTTTGGCAGGCTAAGGTACAGCTATTCTCATTTGCCTTGTTGAACTTCTGCATTGTCAATTCAAATGATTTAACTCAGCATGAGAGATTTATCATCATGTAATAAGCTCAATGCCTAATGCTAACAGAGGCTCACTTTTAGTCTAGTGCAAGATTAAAGAAGGTCATATGCAGAGGATTTGGCTTTAACTTCTTTAACAGCTCAAGGGAAAACTGAAAAGGCTGAAACGGAAGAGCACAGCTGTAATGGTATTGCTTACACCCATGAATAAACCTCTTTACCAAACTGAAATGTTCAAGTGGTAATACAGACTCCTGCATAGAATTTTGTCTACTAGTGTCTATATATTGCAACGTTTTTCCACCATCATCTGACCAGAGTCAGTTGGTTGAACTGATTTTACTTCGGGGTCTCAGGATAAAGAGGATTCCATACAAATGTGTGCAAAGCTTTTAAGGCTTAACAATTCTACATTATTGTATGTTGGTTTATGAAGTAAAACCACAATAAGATGTATTGGATGTTTTGGTTCTAATGTTACAAAATGTGTACAAGTTTGTTTCGATGTCCAACCTGTCAGCATTATCTGCGGAAAATCAGATTCTGGTTAAGTAAATTTTGTGGCATTTATATTTATTTAAAAGTAAAAGGAAAAGTACTTAAAATAAAGCTTTGGGAGATTTTCTTAACTTTCCCAGTCTGATATATGCTAATGTGTTAATTCATTTCATGTGTTTATGTTACATTGATCTTTTTTGTACCCTTTTTATATAGCAACCCTGTTATTTTAAGCTTTAAAATTGCTTAAGTCACGAAAGATAATTAGGAAAGAAATATGAGGGAATTTGTTAAAACTTTCACAAGAGGCTAAATTCTATTAAATCAACATTTCCTTGTAAAAATACAAATCATTTGTTGTGAGGGTTTTTTTTATACATAAACAATTTGTATAAAGCATTCCTGTAAAATTTATCCTATCCTCAGTATGTGTTACCCATTAATGCTTCAACTACTTGGTGGTTTTAACATCAATTAAAAACCCAGCACCACTTGCTGAGCTGTGCTCTGCATTGTCACATCGTGTTGTGTGATCTTCCATGGTGATGAGTAACGACAAAAAGCACCAAAGTGTTTCTCGTCAACACACACAGACACGCGCACACGCCGACACACACAAAAGAGGAACACAAGCTCTTTCGCATTCATGCTCTACATAAACGATGCAGACGTGTCCCTCACATACTGCCATTGCAACAAACATGGTTGTGTACACAGCTTTAAAAACTAAAGCCTCACACATGCCTGGACAGGCAAACAAACTTACAAGATAAGATCTGGCAGAGCAATTAAATGGGAATCCTTAAAAAGATGGTTGAGTTCTCTCACACAACTCTCTCTCTTTTTTATTTCATATTTTGAGCTTCCTTCTGTCTGTGTTAACGCAACTCATTGCAAACAGGCGGCGGCCAACGGCTCTGTTCAGTGGCATCTCATGTCATCCCAGAGCATCCGCCTCCCTCTAATCGGCTTTGACAAAGCAAATACCTCTTGAGAGTTTACGCTGCGTGGTTCAACTTGTCAGTTGACTTCAAATTACAGAGCAAATTGTGCAGGATTAAGGTTGTTTGCCTTAACAGTCATAAATGATGACAAAACCTAAAAGAAATAACTAAAAAAAAAAAACGCTCTAAAGATGATCTGGTACAGACTTTTGATACCCAGCAACAATTTGAGCTTTAAGTGAGCATGTTTCACACACCATAAAGCTGATAATAAAGCTTGTCCCCATCTTGGCTGTTTGTGTGTGTTCAGTGATGCTGACAGTGTGCGTTCACTGGTGCGTTCACATACTCTTGCATGACAGCTAAAGTAGCTCCGTCTAACGGCCCTGATGTTTCTTGCCATTTGCCTTCGGGGATTTTTTTCTCATTCTCTCTCTTCCTTGCTGACTTTTAAAGTGTTCCTCTGCTTTTTTCCTATTCTCCCTGAGGAAACATGACCAACAAAGCCTGGCATAGAGAGCAAGGCCAATGATCTTAGTGTGCATTTAGTGAGCCATCGTGGCCATAGACTTTTGGTCCATTTATGGTATCTAGGTTGTAACTGTGCTGAGGTACAATATTAGATCATTTAATGCCACTGTTTACAGGGACGCTGTTTACGACCTCCACACTAAATAAACAAATAAAACATTCAATAAGAAAGCAGAACATACAAACTGAAAAGCACAGGTTCTTTACCAAGGACAAGTAGGGTAATCCATTCTCCCCTGGAATAAATTGAAATGAACAGCATTGGCCACTACTATAACCTCAGTGATTTTTATTTCATCAGCAAACATTTTTAATCTAATCAACTTGGTCTTTTTCCCCCCTTTTCAAAATAAAATCTAGATTATTTCTTTCAATGAAAAAGCTAAATTTACACATTTCCCCTGGAAAGTTACCTACTTTTGTAACTAAACAGCTGATCTTTGCTGACAGTTTTACAAAAATACAATCTGGCACTAATGTGTATGTTCAAACAAATAGCAATTTAATTACATGCACTGATCAGGCATAACAGTGTGGCCTTTTATGCACCCACCTATGCATTAACTTATGCTTTTCTGGGGTCGGTTTGGGGAAGCAACAGCCTAAGTAGAGATGCCCAGATTTCCCTTGCCCAAGTCACTTGGGCCCACTCTAGGGCGGTCCCAGGCCTGCCAAGAAATATAATCCCCAAAACTTCGTTTGGATCTTCTCCTGGTGATGATGAGACCCCCGAGTCACCTAAACTGACTCGTCTCAAAGGAAGAGGAGCAGTGGCTCTAGTCTGAGCCCCTCATAAATGACCAATCTTCTCACCCCATCACTAAGAGAGAACCCAGAAATCCCCAGGAGGAAGCTTATTTCGGTCGCTTGTATCCACAATCTTTAAAATCAAATCAAATCAAACTTTATTTGTATAGCACATTTCAGCAACAAGGCATTTCAAAGTGCTTTACATCAAATCAAACACAAAAACAAAATGCAACATAGAATCAACAATAAAAACACAACATCAAGTCAGATTCCATCAATAAATTTGCAATTGATTACGTTTCGAATACAACTCTAAACAAGTGGGTTTTTAGTTGAGATTTAAAGGAAGTCAGTGTTTCAGCTGTTTTACAGTTTTCTGGAAGTTTGTTCCAGATTTTTGGTGCATAGATGCTAAATGCCGCTTCTCCTCGTTTGGTTCTGGTTCTGGGGATGCAGAGCAGACCAGAACCAGAAGACCTAAGAGGTCTGGAAGGTTGATACAACAGCAGCAAATCTTTGATGTATTGTGGTGCTAAACCATTCAGTGATTTATAAACTAACAACAGTATTTTAAAGTCTATTCTTTGAGAAACAAGGAGCCAGTGGAGAGACTTTAAAACTGGCGTTATGTGCTCTATCTTCCTGGTTTTAGTGAGAACACGAGCAGCAGCATTCTGGATCAGCTGCAGCTGTTTGATTGATTTGTTGGCCAGACCTGTGAAGACGCCGTTACAATGATCAATATGACTGAAGATAAACGCATGGATGAGTTTCTCTAGATCTGGCTGAGACATTAGTCCTTTAATCCTAGAAATGTTCTTCAGGTGATAGAAGGCCGACTTTGTAACTGTCTTTATGTGGCTCTGAAAGTTCAGGAGTCAAAGCAGTTGGTTATCGTTAGGAACCTATTTAACTGTTTACACACAACTTTTTCAATAACTTTGCTGATGAATGGAAGGTTGGAGATCGGCCTGTAATTCTGCAGTAGTGATTTGTCTAGATTGTTCTTTTTTATCAGTGGTTTGATTACTGCCGTTTTCAAAGCCTGGGGGAAAACACCTGATGAGAGCGATGAATTTACTATTTGGATTATTCACTACCCAGAGTTCATGATCATTGATGAGGATAGGAAAATAGCTCAACTGGTAAATCTCTCTTCACCACAGCAGAACCTCATCCCTGACCCCAAAAAGACTCTCTACCCTTTTCTGGCTCATGACTACGGTCTCATATTTGGATCTTCATCCACTTCACACTCAACTGTGATCTGCTCCCACCAGAGATCATGATCTCATGAAGTTAGGACCTCATCATCTGCAAAAACGTAGAGACCTGATCCGAAGACACCAAAATATATACACTGAGGCTGCTTCTAGAAATTTTGTTGTTAAAGGATATGTACGGAGTCGATGACAAAGGGTAACCTTTGAAATCCAGGTCTTATCAGAAAAGAGCTTAAGTCATATGAAAGTAACTTGTAACTTATTGCCAGCAATATGGATCAAGCTCTGGTCTGGCACTGGACTTACAGTGACCTTACTGTATGGGCTACAGTAAGGACCTGTACCCCGTACTCCTGAAGCTCCCTCAACAACACTACTTGAGCGACACGGTCAAATGTCTTTTTCAAGTCCACATAACACATATAAACTGGTGGGCACACCCCACTGCACCCTCCAGGACCCCGCTGAGGGTGCAGAGCTGGTCCAGTGTTCCACCAGGACGTGGTCATGGTTGGACAAATAAGTCCGATCTGTGGAGGTCCCACTCAAGTTCTGCTGTCATCTTAGTGCAAGACACAACAGCACACTTTCATTCATCTTGCAGAGTCCATGCCTCGATGGGTCAGAGTTGTTATGGCAGCAAAATTGGAACCAGCACAGTTAGGAAGTTCATAATGATATGTATGATTGGCTGAATCCAAATAAGGATGAATTCTGGATAAGGGAACATGTAAACATCAATTTGACAAGGACAATGTTCAAATAGTTACACTTTTGCACAAAAAAGGAGAAGTTTGGTAAAAACTTTTCCTTTGTTGTCAAATGCTAGGTTCCAGTTCTTTTCTAGGCAGAGCACAAATGGACTTACATTTGTTTACCTAATAGCAATATTGCATGCACTATTTCTCAGCATTGCATAAGGAATAGAAGTAAAATGGTCTTGAGCTACAACAGAATGAAGCACAACATCTAATGCCTCAGGGACACAACCACTTAAATCAGCTGCATTTGACTTCACCTCCACCTACCAAAACTAAAAGAATGACGGTTGAAGGGAGGGAAAGATGAAACTGTTACAACTGAACACTGTAAAGATAAGCTAAGAGCACTCCCTCAAAGAACAGATAAGAGAGACAATACCAAGTGGAGTGCTGAGAATAGCCTAAATATTGCATCTACTGACATTTATATTGAATGACATCTCAACTCGAGCATTTGACTTTGTCACCCCGATTTAACATCAGTGAATCAGACATATTTAAAACTATCTCGAGTGAAGCTTTTGACTGTCCAACCATGAGTAAAAGAGAGATGCCGGTAAGGATTCAAAATAAATAATCCCATTTGCTCAGTCAATGACTAAATAAATTTATCTTGTTTTTTTTTTCCCTACAGATGCACCATTTGGCAATTATTTGTTTTCTTCCTCTATTAGTTTTGCTCATTTCTATTTTTAACTGCAATGAGAAGTACCAGAATAATGCAGATTTAATTGGACCCAAATGCAGGCAATAGGAGGCAGCTAGCTCAATGAAAAATGTTTTATTTAATTAAGAAAACCAAGACAAACTTATAAAGATTCAAATGTGTAACGTGCAGAGAGGCAATCATGGGTGGAGTGTAACAGAATGAACCAGTGGAGAGCAAAGGAACCACAGAGGACACAACACCTGCATATGCCTGACAATCAGTCACTTTAAACTGTTTGGCAAGAAACAACAAGCTCCTGTTTTGTATGTGACACCAAACGGATAAGACAGAGCCATCGCAATCAGTCACAAGGACATGACTGTGATACTTACTGTCAATCAGTACCATACTATCAGGTGTGTGGGGGCTGGCCTGGTGGAGAAGAAACATGGCTAGATGCCCAACTAACATCCATCTTGCCAGTATTCATTTGGATTGTGGGAAATTAATGAGTTTCTCACCAAAATCAAGCAATCAATGCGCTCGACTATGAAATGTCAACTGTCCGTGGACAGTGTGAGCGGCGTCTGCATGGTTCACAGAATACACATAGTAAGCCTGAGTACGTGGGAGCAGTTTAAAGTTTCGTCACTGTGCCACATAACTGCTTAAAAATAAAAAAAGAACGGGGTGGAATGACATGAAAGGAGGAAACGACGAAGAAATTGTGGCTAAAAGAGGAAAGGTCCCAACACCAGTTTGACAGTGTTTGATATTGAAAACAAAAAGCTAATCAAAAATTACTGATATAAACTGATATCAAAACCTTATACTGTTACAGGTTTTAGAGCCGTATTGCCGAGCCCTAGTTGTCAGTAATGTTTCAGCCATTCATTCCTGAGTCTACAAACACACTTATTCTAGAGATTCTATGAAGTGTAAAAACTAATTCATTGGGTTTTTCTGTCATCTTTTTTAATAAATTGGTCAAGTTTTTTTCATTGGGCATCGAAAACAATATGTAAAGCATTTTGAAATGCCTTGCTGCTGAAATGTGCTATACAAATAAAATTTGATTGATTGATTGATAGTGTGAACTATTGCATCAGGTAGTCGGATGTGCCCATCTTCTCTATTTAAATCTAATGATTACTGAAGGGCAATCTAATATACATACTTCATAATCTGCACTCTTTTGGTTGAAACCAGTATTTACGTACACTTTGGTGTTTTTATTCAAGTACATTTTTGTTAGAGGAGACTGAGAATCCCTTTTATTTTTGTTTTTGGTTATTTTGTTTATCAGTTCCAGTGTTAAATGTTCTTTTGAAAATAAAGTGTATCTATTTTTGGCAGGAAATCTCATGCATTATTATGTCATTTCCATTAAATCAGTGTACAAAGGTCTTCAAACAATATTATCATCTATCGCAATAGTTTTTGAGACAATTAATCGCTCAGCAAAATTTGCTATTGTGACAGGCCTACACATAAATATGCCTGCATAGATTACATAATTCCACGACTGGACCCACATGGTTAGCCTATTGCAAAACCTAAAAAGCAGAGACAATATGACTAATAAAACTATCATGAACTTTTAGTTTAAAGCCTATTTGAAAGTATCAGGTTCTATACTGGCACACCAGTTTTTCCTGTAAACGCATATCTCTACACGGTGTAGCTATCTGTCTGTGAGAAGCTGCCGACATACGTTGCCTTAGGAAATCAGCATAATCGCACACAAATGGTGCAGAGCTGTGTCAAATTTCACACGTATCGTTGGTGCTTACGGCTACTCCGTCCCAGCCTCTGACCCCTTCGAAACCAGACACTGCCTGTTGTGGTACAACTATATGGCAACAATGGCACTCTAACCAAATCAAAAGCAGATTTTGTCTTTGGAAATCATGAGCAATATAAAAAAAGAGATTATCTCAAATACATGAGCACAACATGGGAAGCTCAGATCCTAATTTGATAGCTAAAAAGCCATTTTTCTTTTTTTTTTTAAATCGGTCCAATGTGTCTTGTAGAATTATTAAATCAATGTGAAAGCAAAAAAAAAAAGTATGCCATCTACAGTATTTGACTAGCTAGGAATAGTATCAGGCAAAGGGAAGAGCTCAGGAACTTTTTCAAAACATCCTAATATCTTTTTACAAGTCTGCGCTTCAGAATGAAGAAGATCACAACAAATAAAAGGAAGGAGAGGAGATAAACAAACTCAGCACTGATGAAACTGGCACTCGTTAAAAGAGCGAAGCTGGCAAATTAGTTTTGGGGTCAGACCACGGCTCTGTTCCATTGTCTACCTCGACACCAGTTCGTCATGCTCCTGTGGGAAAAATCAAATAAAACAATAGCAGCGTAACAGGAAAGATCAGTTGGTGTTTCAGTTAATCCTTGTGATGGCCATTGTAGGAGTCATGGATGGGTAGCCAAGAGGATGTTTAGTAAAGGAAGTGACTCAGAGACTTAAGGAAGAAATTGGCCACATTAGTTTCAAAACTTTGTTGGTATTTGAATTAGCGCTGATGAAGCATATTCCTTTATTTTTGCTTGTCTGTATTTAATCCGCCAACTTAATTCTGACATTTCATGACTCTGTTGTCAACAAGCTGGAAAATCCAAAAGGAAAATGCTGCAGCTGTTTGAAAGATAAAACTACTGAAGGTCTCACTGTTGACATCTTACAGCAAACTACGAATGTCTGTAAAACAAATTTTAATTTCCCTTGAAAGCACGTCTGTATTTGCTCTTTCTAGTGTACTTAAACACGTCTTTCAGTTTCTCATGCACCCTGTAACCTGCCTCCCCTTCATGCACATACACAAAGTCTACTGTTTCTCTGCCTTTACGCACATCCAGGGTGGAGCCTGAGTCAGTAATTGCTGCCACTGTGGTGTGGACAGACAGGTCGACTAGGGATTGGAGATGACGTGCACCCATTATTACTGGACCAAGTGCTGTTTTTGCAATTACAGAGGGGTTTGGCTGAGCGTACTGAAGCAGACTTTGGGATTCTCTGTTCAGGAGCCATTTCAACACCAACTGGCTGAGCAGCTTCTGATGGCCCTAGACAAAACAACACTGGGCTGGGCCTCTAAATGTACCAGAAGATTTGTATTGATGGACATTTGAAAAATAAAAAAGTAATAAAAAAAACAAACAACAATGGAGGTAGGATACAAACACTGGCACGTTCTAGGTTTTCTGAAAGGGCTTTGAAGTCTTCACCATCTGTCACACCAAGTCTAGAAATTTCCTCAAGCTGGAGGCAAAAACTGCTATTTTCTGTTTGACTTTTAAGAAAACTGACTAGTCTAATCTTTTTTAATGCCCCACTCAGACTTGACAATACTGTCTGCCCTGACCAAAAGACCACAGGTGTGAATGCACTTAAGGACAGATTGAGCAGAACTTCACTCAAGTCATTTTCATTAATCATTTGTGGCGCCAATGTCTTCACTGTGAAAGCAAATCACGCCAGTTCACACTGAAAGAATCCCACTGATCTGAATTGTTTTTACACGTTTGTTAAAATTAGATGCTGTTCCTTTAAATACTAAAGATAACTATCCTTTTGTTGTATTGCGAATGATTTCTTTCAAGAATACCAGCGTTTCCACTGACCATACAATTGCGCAAACTGGAATTCCTAAAATAAATTTGCTTAATAGAAACGCATCAATTTTGAAAAACAGTCAAATTTTTTTGTTAAATAATTTTGCCGCTGGGGCGTGCTGTGGTGGTGTAGGGGATAGCGCAACCCACATTTGGAGGCCTTCAGTCCTCGACGCGGCAGCCGCGGGTTCGATTCCCGGACCTGGCCGACGTTTGCCACATGTCTTCCTCCTTCCTGTCAGCCTACATTTGAATAAGGGACACTAGAGCCCACAAAATAATAATAATTTTGCTGCTAGGTTTAGGTGGTTTTTCGGCTGTATAAAAATTTATGTATTTAGCAAAACTGCAATGTAAACAATTTTTTGTATCACAGACATGTGATCAACAACCAGATGTTACTACAGGCAAAAAAGATGAAGTAGACAGCAAGTGGCTGGAGGATGATGGCCTGGCATATTCTTTAATGAGCTATCGCGTGTACAAACTCGTTCACGTGATTTCAATTGCGTTTTTCATTGAATGGAAACACCCCCAATTGCAAAATTGTGTTTTTTCAACATTTCAACAGAATATCAAAAACGTTTTGCCCTCATTTGTAATGGAAACACAGCTACTGTTTTTTCTTTTCTTCACTTACCCCTGGTTCACAGCAGAACCCCTTTTGATGAAGTTCTATTATGAAGTATAATTGCTGCTGAAGAAACAGCCCATGGAAGAAGTCTGTTGATCTGATCTGTTTTTGCGTGGTTTACCATGGGTGCTATAGTCACACTCTTGGGCAACAACACCAGCTTGCTTTTTTATAAATCAACTTACTTGTTGGCAGCTCAGACACAGCAGAGCAGATAGACTTCAAGATCATGATCTCCCTCAGTCATTCCAGAAAACAAGTCAAGTCCCCACTTAAAGTGTTATGTGAAAAGGGACTTAGGTTTTGTGATACTTTGCTTTTCTCATTTTGGTTTTTGTTAAATAATTAGGCTGATAACTTTTCTGATTACATAAATATGTATCATGTTATTAATGTAGACAAGATTTATTCCTGATCTCACCAAAGCGTCACTAGATGTCCTGATGGACCATTTGTTACTTGTTTGACGTCCCCTGTGGGACATGGCAACGTGTCTATTTGCATCCTGAGCAGGTAGCTGAGGTCTAATTGCTCTTGATGGTTTTTAATGTCAGGTGTAAACCCTCAGGTTTAAATCTGTCCATTTATATCCGGACCAGCTAGGATTTGTGTTAATGCCATGTCTGAACAGGCCTAATGTCAAAACAAATAGGGGTGATGAAGAGCTGATGATTCTTAGTGTAATATACTGAAATATGTTGACAACCTTTTTTTTTTAACAAACTTAACATACTTGTCCCTTGTTGAAGACATCAACTTTCTTCAGTCACTTCCCAATTAACAGTAATTATAGACGTCACTGCCTCAGGTCAATAAATAGTCTCACGTCTCTTTTACATGCTATCAAACATCACCCCCAATGCTTTTGCACCTATGCAAAGTACTTGTAATCCAGTTGACCATAGTACTCCATGACCAATGTTATACTCCTTGATTCCCATTATTCTCATTCTTTACAGTGCCTTTTGTATGTATTGGAAAACTATAAAAACATACAAAGACCTAAATCCACTCTTATCTACACTATAATGATAGACTGAGTGAAATATGTACATACTGTCCTTGTGCATATGATCACAAAGCCTGAAGTCTAGGCATGTATTAGTTCTGCCCAGCAGGTCAGTAAGAGAAGGAGGCAGACTAGGAGCCAGCCGACCACTCAGGCATGAGAAGAGTTTGAATGTAGCTGAGCCTATACAATCTTGTGCTCAGGCTAAGGTTGTGGCTGTTGTGCCGGGAGCCAGTGGCTGCAGCGTACCTGCAATCTCGCTGATGATAATGCAACATGGCAGCCCAGAGGGCAGAGCCCATACAACTTTCTCAGCCCTCTTAGAGTAATTGGTGACCCCTGAACCTGCCCTTCGTATAAAAGGAGGGAGGGAGGGCAAAGGAGAGGCAAAAAGAGGAGGGGTGAGACGGGACAAGGAGTTGTCAAACCAGACACTCCAAATGCGGAGACAAGGCTAAACAGCAGAAAGAAGACCAGAGGCAGGAGAAAGGGAAAAAAAAATCAAGAAGACATGAGTCAGGAGGAAAAGGTTAATCTCTTTAACTGAGGATAGTTTGAAAGTTCATAGACAAAGGTCTGCAGTGTAGTTGTGTATTTCAGTTCTATAAAACAAATAGAAAGAACTAATCACATCAAGTCTGTTTATGAAGCTTCCTTTAAAAATGTAAAAGGTTAGAAACATTGGAGAAAACATTTTCTCAGTAATTTTTTAGTACAATTATAAGCATATAGATGGCCAGGTACTGTTTGAGGACACAATGTGTACCCAAATCTAGATAACTAAAATTCTACAAAAGCCATAATAACATCACTGTACACAACTGCTTTGTTTGGCAGAAATTTCAGTAGTTTAGCTAATTACCAGAATGTAGCAGATAAAGAAAATCTATAGAAGAATATCAGAATGACTAGAAAACTGTCTCAAAGATTTGACTGTAGCAAAATTTGGAAGCAAGATCAAATGTGTACAAAAAAGTTCTAGTTTCAGTTTACTTTGCAACAAAACATAAACCCAAACAGAGCAGTTGTGAAAATATATGGAATTGGTAACATTTTGTGTTTTTTTGTTGTTGTTGTTCAAATAGTTGCTGGAATCCAATGCTATTCATTTTATTCATTTCTCTAAAGCTTGTAATTAGACTTCCTGACTGAAAGAAGTTAGTGTTCAGATTGTTGATAATAGCGACTGATATTGACGAAACTATGACTAAACTTGTAATAAATAATATATTTTTGTAGTTTTGACAAAGTGCTATTGTAACTGCTCAACATTTTATGAGTTGTTGTTTTTTTTTATCATACTTTTATTGTTTTACTTTTAGGAAGTGGTAACATTAATTTCTGCCAAAACAAAACAACAATAAAACAATGACCTACAGTTTGAACAGCATTGTTAATCTGCAAAGCAATGACATCACTAATAGATAACAACAACCTGGATACAAATAGTCACACATCTACATATGAAGTTTGTCTTGCTTTGAAAACTACGTATATCACTGTGATTATCCTGTACCTATATACATAAAGCAATTCATTATTCCATCAAAAGGCTCTACTTTGTCTTATGGGGAGTGGACAGCAGTTGGTTTCAAGTGCATTCATCACTCTGGCCTTGTCTATGTGGGTTTTCTATGCAGTATGAGTCCATTTGTCTCCACTGATGGAAAATAATTGCAAAGCAAACAAATCATCTCTGCCACATTGAGCAGGCGTCTACTCCTGGGGCACAGCAGCTAGATAGCTGCAGGAAAGAAAGACAGACTGACACAGAGATGAACGTGAAAAAAGAAACCAACGTAAAGGAGGGGAATAGAAGAGGTTCAGAGCAAAGTGGTGTGGTATTTGCATTATATATGCAGAGTGTTAAAAAGTGATGTGTTAGAGAAACCAATGCAGTCAGATTGAAAGTGACTACAGAGTGTACAGAGAGAAAGGGAGAGTCTGTGGCCTTGGTGGAAGTGTGCCAGATGGAAACTCACTTCAGAAACATAAGGAGGAGACATCTGGGAGCATGTTGCTGTGGAACAGAGATAATTATAGCATGATGCAAAAAAAATAAAAATAAATCACTTTTCAAAGAAAACCTACAAATGCAATATGCATCTTTATCTTTTCCCGGCTCTAATATTGAAAGCAGATTTTGCTGATAATGCAAAAAAACTAAAAAGGAACAGTAAATGAAATGCTGCTTACACACAAACACTAGGGACATTTATTTCTTAAAGCAACCTGAAAGAATAAAAAATGACTGTGTTGGAAACATCAAGTTGCTTAGCTAGGATTTACACAACAGTAATGAATAAAGCCTCAACAGCTTCCCTCATTTTCCATAGCAATCTTTGATATTATAAAACGTGTGTTCACTCTATTGCATGACTGATTGGCACTGGGTCTGCTATACTTCTGCATGTAGCCAGTATGATAAATGACAAGAAATGTTTCTTAGAGTTAAGATTGATAAGATTAACTTGACGCCCTGAAACCTGACAGAACTCAGTTCCACTCCACCTCGTTCAGCCATTTTTGTAGTTTTGAAAGCAGTAATACAATCATCTACCAGCGGAGAAACTTTTATTCTCAAGTTTATCAAAGGTGTCAACAACGGAAGCCTTTCCATCCAACCTTACATGTTGGAGCCAGAGTCTGACCCAGAGTAGGAAAATGAAGTACACCTTCAAATGAATGCATCGCAATGGTGTTTTAACTGTATTTACATCCTCTCCATTCATACCAACTACCTACCCTACAAAGCATAGTTTATCTATAGTGAATAGGCTGGCATGTCAGGCAAATATAAAAATATTAATGCTTCCGCAATATGAATGAAGTAAACAAACCCTTGACATAATTAAGAAGCTAGCTAATGGAAGTGCCAAGAAAGTCACTGAATGCATAGATTATGTCTTTGCCAAAAATTGCAAAAACAAAGAAAATGTATTATTTCCGAAACATGCAGTACAGTTATATCCTCAAAAAGGCAGCTAAAAGCTAGCATTCAGCGCTAACAGAAACAGATGGTAACAAACCAGTGGTTAAGATGTCATTATCAAAACACAAAATTCATGTCTAAAATAGGCTTTGCTGTCATTTTAGCATTAATAGCAGCTTCCAGCTTTGCTGTGTTCCTCATTTCCATAAAGAGAAGGAACTGATACCTTAATCAGACGAAGTATTTCAGAAAATACCTTTTGATACTGGCTGTGGTTGCTAAAGCAGTGGTCGATAAGTGCTCCAAAAACAGACGTCCCCCACCGACTTTTCCCAAGAAATATTACATTTAACCAAACACTTCGAAGAGGCTCTGATGCCAGGGGATAATGTAAGTAATCATGTCTGTTAATGCACGCTATTGCGGAATATTTTGACTTGTTACAACTTCAGCATGACTGAACTTGGACTACAAAAACGCGAGGAAAAAAAGTGGCAGATTCACAAAACTGATTAACCAGAATAGAATATTAAGATATCTACTCAGAAAAGGGAGAGAATAGATTAAAATTTTTGTTTACTAAGATTTTTACTGTTGTGAGATGCGTTCTTCCATGATGGTTTTCCTTCATGGCACAAACAAAAAAAACTGCTTCATAAGCAGTTTCTGGATGTTATATTTATAAGAGAACATGAGTTTAGGTGGAATATAAATTTACTGTGCTGAATAAGATTTGCTTACATAGTTCTCATCTGATGTCATGTCACATTTCCGAACTTTGTAACCGACAGCCATCTTGGCAGGTGTTATAGATTACCTGGTGGCTAAATAAACTGGTTGAAACCTATGCGCACCGCAGATGTTTCTAAATTGTAGGTGGCTGTGTTGATGCCTGTTGAAAAATGCTACTTGTGTGACAAAACCATCCTCAAAACGTTACTATAAATCCCATTTGAAGCAAATATGTTTAATGTTGCACGTGAAAATAATGTTTCAAAACAAGCTTCGACAGAGCAGCGTTCAGTGCACTTCGAAAACACCGCATTGGAGAAAAACCAGATCAATGAGTAACACAACAATCCCATTCACATTCAGGTTCACCCGAATAAATTAATTTAATCTCATGAAATTAACATGAGAGAGCCACAATGTAAACCTAAGTGGTATGTTTCTGCTTTTTGTAACCAGCACTGATGAGAAAAACATTGGAATTGACTCTCAAGTTCCTGTAATGTGATTTGCTTAACACTTCTAGCCTAATGTGTGTTTTTGGATCAGATCCTGCACTGTTTCTGAACTTTCTTTTTTTTTTTTAGCAACACCACCCACAGTATGTGTTGCTAAACAATGAGGTTGGTGTCATCATATTTAATAAAATTTAAATCACGTACCTGATGATGTTGTTTGTGGCATTTGCGTGTCCAAATAGAGAGGGATATCAAGTAATGTTGACGGAAGTCCAATAATCCTACCTGTTAAAGATTCTGATCAAATGGACACCTCGCGCTTCAAGAAGCAAACCAAACCTGGATTAACTGGTGACACTTTCAGAATCTCAGTTTGAGTGAAGATTTTAACCCGTTTCTGATGTAAAAGTATATAAGACAATTATTTTTTCAGCATTGTCTCTTATTGTTGAGTATTAGGGTCGCTTGATGAAAAGAATAAAGATGTTTAATTAAATTACAAGAAAATAATAGCAACAATAAAGAAGAAATTACACTGCCACATAGACCAGTGATAGCCATGTCTTTTGTAAGTGAACTAGGAAATAAACTATAACTTGTTACAAAAACAGTGTTTAAAAAAATTTCACTATTGTTTTTGTGGATATCTAATTGAAATACTATACAAGATGAGGGAGATGTGAAAAACAACATAGACAATCTTTTTAAACATTTTATTTTTAATCCCATGGCTCTTCAACACTTATGTCAGCTTTCAAGGATTAATCTTTGCTTTGAGATCTGTGTATGGCATCTTGAGAGCTATTTCAATCTGCCTTTGACGAGTTTCAACCTATGAAGCAACACATAAATCAGGACAAGTTCTGAGTAATTTACGTGTTTTGGTGATTTTGCAGATTAATGTAAAAGAAAAAAAAAGGCAACATACCATGTTAAAAGTGTTTCTAATTAGTTATTCCCGAGAGGTTAATGGGTGTCTTATGGAATCGGAGAGTATTTTTGCAAGTAATTGTAGTATTTTTAAGCTTATCGCATTATTTACTTCCTGGTTCGATTAAGGGGTCTTAAAAAGCCACGCCCACAGAAACATCTGTCTCTCCCAGATGCCGCCACCAGTTAATTTACCGGTTACCGGTTAATCTATAACACCGGCAGTTGTCATGGATTAGCTGCGACAACAACAAACAACAAGCTTAGAACTAGCTCTGGTCTTCTTTCATATCTTAACAATTTAAGTACATTACTCGATCATAATTTTTGAACATTATGCTCATCTCTGTGTAATGTTAAGACAAATATCTGTGATATTTACTGCAATTACTTCCGAAGACGTCGAACTACCAAAATTAGCATAGCTAATTTAGCTTTCATCTGCGAGCTACAACAGACACCTACGTACTACAGGTACTTACTCTGCCAGTCACCAGAATCTTGTAGGAAAAGTTGTTCGTACGTCCTTTTACAAAGCCGTTTGCATGCGTCCGTGGATTTCAGGCCGCGAAGTTCAGTTCGTGTAGGAGGTCGGAGGCAGCTTGCTTGCTCACATCTTCTGACATGTAACTGTCTCGTAGAGGTCGTTTCCCACAGCAGCGGGTTTGTTGAAATATATTTCTCTTGCCCATTAGTCAATTGTGTTAATATACTTTCTTTTTGTTGGTGTCGAAGTCAGGATTCATCTGTGCTTTGCGCAGCGCTTGTCTACGACAATGGCGTGGATCACTTCCGGTTCAGACTTGTTACACAAGATGATCTTTGGGTAGATATTTTTATAGCAAGTGTGACATCTGTGTTAGTGTTATTCTGTGTTATTCTTTCTATGATCATGAAAGCTTTGAAATGAAACAACCTCTTTTATATCTGAATATATCTGGTCAAATGATTTATAAGTTTGATTACCTCACCTAGTGTGAGGATGGGAGGGTTTTCACTGTTTTATTGGAATATCTTACATTGCATTTTACTTTCCAGGACAGGACAAATATAGAGTCACATATTATTACTACAAATCACTTCTGTTCAAAATTGAAGTGACTGAAGTCAGTACATGTAAAGTACACCAATTGCTGAGAATTGAGTGGTTGATTTGTTCCACGTCATTATCACAGAATATTTGAAACATGAACAAAAATACAAAAATTTAAAGAAAAAGGGTTTCTGAGGCCTCACTCAATAATAACCGGATTCTGGACCCAATAGCCCAATCTCAACGTGAAATGATCCTAAGGAAAACTTACAGGATAGAAGTCAACATCATGGACAAAACCATGTTCTTGGTTCTCACTTTAGCTCATGAAATACGTTAACTATCAGCTTTTGCAGCAACAGACATTTGCTGAAAATCTCATCTGATTTTCAAGTCATGGTAGAAGTTATTTTAAGGAAGAAACTTGTTCATTTTTTTTTTTCACAAAGTATGCAGGTATTTGAAACAATGAGATCCCTTGGATAAAAAGTTGAAAATTAGGTGTGGGGGACGTTTTGCACAACAAACAGAAGACTTTGCTTTCAAGGAGGAAGATCAGCACATAATATTTCGCCTGTGTTTTTTACCCAGAAGATCAGTGTGGGTAAGTCACAGCATAAAGCTTTTTTACGCTCTTCTGCATCTTCAGTTTGTCAGAGACCCAATAATGAGGACAATAAAAAGTGAGATTTTAAATTCACACTGACTTGCTAAATTTTTGACTTTTTGATTCTCCAACAACTGCGCTTATAACTGGGGTCATCATCACTTATTCTCTCTCGCCCTCTGTTGACCAAAGTGAGGCAATTCAAGAATCTTTAGACTTTTTAATCAAATAACTCGGGATAAAATATGTGACAGAATTTCATATGTATAGACTTATATTTATTTTTTTATGACCTGAAACGAGTCTCAAAGCAAACCATTTTACTGTTCACACAGCGACGGCGCAGAACTGCTTTTATCAAAAGCAGAAGTAGTGCAGAAGCTTTATAGTGGTTCAAATGGTTTTAAATGTGCCACTGTTGCCTTTTAGCTACAGAACAACAGACAAAAACGGAAGAAGATTTAGCATTTTCTGATATGATATTAGAAATATTGCCCAACCTGAATTTAAAATCTGGAATATTTCAATATTATAATATAATACTCTCCTATGAGGTGCCTGTTTCTACTCATGTCTCTACTATGCGTATCCTTTCTATTTTATAAAACTTTTTCAACCCAAATCAAATGCAGCTGCAGAATAATATTTCCTAAAAAGCTTAAGTATGTCACTTAAAATCCTTTGAAAATGCACGGATGAAGACTTTGGTGACTGATGACATCAGTGTCACAGCTCCTGGTGCGTAGATGCCCCTGGAAGTGCAGATGAGACTGGATGTAGGTCCATTCATTCTTATGTGTCAGCACATCTGGATGTTCACATTTCCAACATCTGTCTATACATTTTTCAGCAGCCAGTTTGGAGATGACATGCCGGACTGGGAGAAGTAGTTCCACCACCACGGCTTCTCCTGCCGCTCTATTCCTTCCTCGGTGACAACTGGCTCGCCGTGGCGCTCGAACTGGTTGTAGGGGTCAAATCGATCCCAGCTGTCTGCCATGGGGAACAGGTGGTCATCTATGTCTGGCTCCACGGGAAGCTGTTTGTGTGAAAAATGGAGAGGTCAAGTGATCAAAAAGGTATCAATCAACTTCACTCAGCAAATGACATGGAAGATGAAAATGTCCTCAAAGCATTGAATAGCTAAATCAAAATATAACTATTTTGATTTTGCAGTGAATATGTACATAGAAAAAAAGCACATCTCTATGCTACTGAAATGTATGAATTAAAACAAAAGAAAATCCCAAATTATTCTTAATCTTGTAGGATGTAGACAAAAGTCTAATTACTATTATTATTATTATTATTTTTATTATTATTCATACTTTTAGTTCACCCCAAACAATTAGAGTTTGGAAACCTTTGAATAAAGTCCTTTGAATGAAACAGTAAAGTTTAAAATACAAAGTAAGAAGTCAAGAATACAAACCTTCTCTAAGACAAAGTTGACCTGCCCAGCCTTGTTCAAGTTGTGAGGCAGATAAACCCTCTTGCTGACCTTTGAGTAACCTTTGGCAGTAGCTGTCAGGATATGAGTTCCTGGATTCACCAGCCTCCAGTAATCTCCATCCTCAGCTGCAAGTGAGTTAAGGTAAAATGAACAGCAATGGTGAAATTGTAAAATTCAACAAAACATTTTTTTTTTTTCTGCACAAACAGAAACACAAACATTACTGTAATTATTGTAACTTTGGACTTGTGTTTTTACCTGTAGTGACGTCTTTTCTAATCCCCCTGACAGAGACAGTTGCACCTTTTATACCGTTTCCATTTGTATCCCTCACAACGCCCTTAACTCCCCTGTGGACCTGTCCAGAGAGCAAGAGCACAATCACAACAAAAGTCCCCTCACAACCAAATATATTTGTTCTGGACTGAGCAAATGTAGCATCTCCTAACCGGCTAATTTTATTCTGTGGACACTTACAGACTCAAGAAAACTGAGCAGAGCTTCTTTATTCCTTTTCCATTCTGGGTAGAGCTCAGCCTCTGAGGGAAATTTGTCACAGCCAAGCTCCACTGTGATCTCCATACAGTTAGTGTGTAAGTAATTGAAATCGGACATACCTGCAGATAGACGAAAGGTGTTCAGGTAATGTTGGGAACAGGTGTAAGGGTTAGGGTTAGTAAATGTGCGGCACTTTGAAGGTATCTCACCACCGGCAAAACTGTACCACAGTGCGCCGTTGATGATGCCTCTGTTACGATAGAAAGAGGCCCCACACCGGTCCGTGTCATTGTTTGACATGGTGGCGTGAGCGTCAGCGTAAGTGCGAGCGAGCTGCTTGAAGATCTGAGCGTTGGAAGATTATTGGTAGTGGAAAAGCCGAGACAAAGTGACAATCTGCCCGCCCTGTTGTGTTAGTGAAGTGTTTTTTCGGTGAATCCCCACCTGTTCCTCTGGAGTGGGTGAAAACATCTTCTCCTCATGCGGGTGTCTGGAGAAGTCGAAGGGATAGGAGACCACCAGCTCTCCTCCATGGAGGCTGGCAGACTGAACAAATGGCAGCGACCTGATCCACTTCATTACTGCATAGGTCTCTGGTGCCACCTGCAGTTCAAAAGTTGGAACTACATGATTTAGGTTGGGCGTTCAGGCAGTTAAGATGCGAAAAGCTGTTTCATTTTCTTCTACCTTCCCAAACCAGTAGGAGTCAGGGATTGGGATGTGATCTATGCGGTAGTGTCTGCTGCGACGGTTCCGGTAGAAGATGGAGGTGAGATCGGGAAAATTGCGGTTCAGGTCGATGTTCTGGGCATTAGCCCGTCCACTTGTCCATCCGTTAAGCAAAGGACCCTAAAAGATTTGCGGCAGTAAAATGTGTTAAGTCTTGTATGAAGTGGAAAATAACTGTGGGGATGACGCAAGATAAGTAGCAACAGTGGTTATGTGAAGAGAATTAAAGTGTATTAGTCAGAATTTCAACAAGATGAATTTTAGACCATCTCTGTTAGTTCTATTGTTAACATGAAGACAAGACCATGTATCCATAATGATGAGGAGGAAAAGGAAACACGAAGCTATCACTTAAGGCCGTTTCCTCAAGAAGAAAAAAATAATTTATGTGCATGGTTACATATTTGTAGAGTTTAGCCACTGCTAATTTCTTTCTATTTTAAAATATACATTTTTGACATTTATATTTTCCTTTTAAAGAACCAGGTTTCTCTGTAGTCGGTTAAAGTTGCCTTGATGTGTCCCCAGGTTTTCTGAATGTATTTTAAAGCTTATGTATTTGCTTTTTCCCCCCGTTTGCTGGAGCATTACCAAGGAATCTTAGCTCAAAAAGGAAGTTTTCTACATACAGAGCATTTAGCAAATAATCTATTATAAATTGTCATAAGGTGTATTGTTAATAGCAGTCTGATGCAGAAACACATAATTAGTTTAAATTGTTCTTAGCTAAATCAGTGAAATATGCCAAAGTTGACATTACCATCAGTTTGATTACCTGTAAAATAATATTTTTGCTGAAATGAGATGGTTTTCAGAAAGCTGACAGAAAAGCATGATTATGTTGGTTCCAATCAAGGCCACGCCAAAGATGCCTCCGAGTACAAGATGTTGACTTTAACCAATACAACAACATGAAAGCAAAGACACATTTGTTTTGTTCAGGTTGACAGAGTACAGTCTTCTGGATAACTTATTATTGACTTAGATGTTTTGCTCACAAACATTTAATGGAGCACTACATCTTCAGATTATGTATAAAGAGCTAAGCTTCTATTTTATTATTTATGTTATGGAGCCAACCTAATAACTAGACTTTATGTGCTGAGGTGAAATAAAAAAGTTTAAAGATCCATAGATAGATGTTGAAATACTGGAGGACTATTGACCAAGGCCACTTTAAAAGATCATAAAAACTCTGGCTCTTTGAAAACATAAATGAAGGGTCATGTTGGACAGCCCTGCATGTTGCCATATACATGCAAAAAAATATAGAAACAGTTTCCTCTTCTATATTTCAGATGTTGACTAGAAAGCAAAACTTTGCCATTTAAGACACTCTTTGGGAACTACTAGCACATATGCAATGCATGTCAAGAGACAAATTTTAAGTAGCTGCTCTTAATGAATTAAAAATTCAATCAAAGCCATGCAATGTGAGGCTCAGTTCTGGCCAAAACTGGCTGAAACACCTTATTTCCAAACAGTAGCTTCCATCTGACCTGATTGGAGGTATAAATACACACACTGTGGCATGCACATGACCAGTTAATATAATAATGTCCATGCAGATATTGGAGGCAAATTATTAGGTCTGATATAAGAGTGAATGTGCAGAACATCAGAAAAACACAAAAGGCCTTGGTGCCCATATTGGAAACATGCAATTTCCAGAGCCAGCTGAAGTGTTCAACCTGTTGGAAGACATTTCTGAAAATGAAAGCAGAGTCATCTGTGAGTGTTATTTGTCCTTTTCCTGACCTCATTGGTTGATCACGTGAGGCTGGGATTATTCCCAGACTAGTGGGATGATCAGACTGTCAGAAAAAATAGTCGATAGAAGTTTGCATTCTTCAACGTTCAAAGCACGAGCAAAAGAAGCACAGCAGCCAAAAAAGATTGAGAGCGGATAATGGTGGTTTGTCCTTCGTTTTGTTAACAATATTTACTTCCTGGTCGGAGAGCTCCGGGTCATTGCTTTCCTCTACCTCTGAGGCGGCCACCTCGTAACCATCAGGGTTCATGGAGGCCAGAATGTGGATGCGAGTGTTGTTAATGATGGACTGAATTCGTTGGTTTCCCAAGGTGTACTCTGAGCACAGGTACTGTGCTAAGTAGATGAGCAGCTGACGTCCTAGCACCTCATTTCCATGCATGTTGCCAATCAACTTAATCTCTGGCTCCACTGCAGAAAATGAAAATGGAAATGAGCACAGTAAAAAACACTTAAATCTTGGCCATATGGGTTGGGATTTTTTCCTCTCTCTTAGTAATAAACACCTCCATTTAAAACTTGCGTTATGTACTTACTTGCCTCGTCTTTGATTAATATAGAAATCGGTTTGATGTTCTGAAATACATTCCTTCTTCAAGACCTGAACAACTTGCTGCTAGTGATGGTACCTTGAACTCTGCTCTCAACCAGAAATTGACCAACAATCTGTTCGTAACCTTGAGCTCAGTCAAAATTGGGTTATAAAGTAGTAATATGGTTCAGAACTCATTAGAAAATCTAACTCTAACTTAGCAAAAAACAAAAAATAAAGGTTTTTGACTGGCCTCATTAAAGTTGGAATATAAATGTGTCATTTTGGCATGACCTTAAACGGGTCATTTGGGCTCAAAAACTATCAAGTGTTTCTGAATTAAAACAATTCTGCAAAGAAGAGTGGGTCAAAATTCATTTACAGTGTGTAGAAGACTGATTGCCAAATATTGCAGCTCCTCTATGATAATTATTACTACAAAATGTAGCTTTATTAAGTTTAGGAAGTAGTTACCCGGTGATCGGAAACATTTGCATGTGACCAAAAAGCGGAAACAGAAGAATATCTTTCTTTCGCAGAATTGTTGTAAAAGTCAGAACGGTGTGATGCTGTTCACTCACGCAGCTCATGATGTCCTGGGTTGTCAGTGAATTCAATAACCAACAGATCTCTGCCTTCGGTGCTTCGTCCGATGCTGTAGACATGAGAGATGTGGGAGCACTTGGCTGCCGTCCTCTTCAGTAAGCTGTACATCTGGGCGTTAGAGGCATAGATGAACTGGATGATGGTGCTCGGCTCTTCGGGAGAGAGACTGGACAATGCTACCTCCTGTCTGGCTGGAGGGGTGAATGGCGGGAATATGTGGGAGAGGACAGAGGGCTGGTTGTGTTGGTTTCAAACATCACCTCAGCATAAAGGGTCCAAGTGGCACAAGAGTCTGATCTTTACCTTTCAGCCCAGATAGCGGGTCAAAACACCCCTCCTCATTTGCAGCAAAGAAGCGATCACAATCCAGGAAGTAGGGCCAGGCCATCTCTATGGCCTCAAAGGCGTGCATGCAGTCTTTTCTCAGTGCTTCGCATGTGCTGCGGCACGGTTTGATCATCTTGCTGTCCCGACACGGCGAGGCCAGAACCGAACACCCTACGAGACGGATCTCAGGGGAGCACTCACCATTGAGGAGACCGTGGATGACACTCAGGAGGAGGTACTCTGCTCCTGACTCAGCTTCCAAACGACTCCGGTGACCAAGAATGTTGGGGAATATGGTTCTGTAGGAATGGGGGGATAAGAATGCTCTTATGGAAATATTTACAGACACCCTATGTATCAATAGTTTGTGGAGCCTTGGTTAGAAGCAATAACTTGATGAAGTCTCTAAATCTTTATCGAGATCCATCGATTTCTCATGTTATTGTTGGAGAAATCTCGGCCAACTGTTTCAGTTCATTGAATTTTCCAGACATTTATCTCTGCACAGCTCTCTTGAGACTCAGCAAAGCGCTTCAGTCAGGATAAAATCTGAAGTTCAACTAAGTCATTGCAACTCTTGTTCACACATTATTATTTTCTTCTGGTTGAAGAATGTGATGGTGGGTTTGAGATCACTGTCTTATTGAACTAGACTCTGAGCTAAGCTTTTGTATCGTTACAGATGAGATGTTTTTGATAAGATGCTGTTTAGTTTTTGCCTTACATATTAACATAGTGCTGCAAATTATAGCCAAACATCTCTACTTTGTTATTATGTGCAAAAGACACTGGAAGTAGTTTATTTAGATACAACTTAGGGAACCTTAGTTGTGTCCTGGCTGCAAGACATATTTAAAACAATACATGTTTTGTTTTATTGTAACTGTGCTGGGAAACTTTAGCCTTTTACACGTGGCTCTTGGATTTTTCGCAGTTTCTCTGAGTATTGTAAAGTCTAACCTTGGGGTGGACCTCTACTCCTAGGAAGATTTCCAATTCATTCCATCTTCTGAATATTTATTCCTGAGGTAAATAATTGACTTCAATCAGTTTGAAAAAGGCATTATAAACTCTAATTGACAGATAAAGTATTTTACAGTTAGAGGCCAAAGTTGACTATTGAGTTTTAAAGTACTTGAATTCATTTTGTTGGCAGCACCCATCTGCTACTTAATGTATTAAACATAGAGGCAGAAAAATTGTACCTAAAGTAATTTGTTCCCATGTCTGTACTGACAGGTATAAAAGTATTCATTTTGCGTAATCCCTGAGAAGAGCTGATGTGAATTTAAACGTTAATGTGGTTCAAAAACAAATTGGGGGTAATGTCTTTGTTCTGTTGCCTTTTGCTTGGCTTTCGAAGCAGTATGACTCACGCTGAGTACCCCAGATCATTGCAGTAGCCCAGGTTCAGCTCTGTGCAGGTAGCTGCTGGAACACAGTAAAGGTAAAAAAAAGTTTATTACAAAAATAGTTTTGATGGAGCAAGAAAATTTTACATTTTTTCTTTTTTTGGACAAAAATATTGTATTTCTCATCAAGGCCGCACAAATACATGGATGGGATAATAATTAATAATAATAATTTTGCATTTTAGTGCAGTACTTTGTAGCTCTGCAAATATTTTGTTCCTCACAACATTAACAAGAAACTCACTTTAATGTGGCTCTTTCCTTTTTAGACTTTCAAAAATCTGTTATTTAAAAAAGTTTTGCAAGAGTGATTATCTTGAAGTGGCATTTTGTATTTGACACAGCTTATTCTTCCACAAAGGACAACTACAGCTTCAAAACAGCATACTCCAAAGATCCTTCACGTGTAAGATTCGTTTTACTTTGCGCTTCTGTATTTCATGAACTCAACTCCGTTTAGACAGGGAAGCTAAACAGACACATACGTGTTTCATCGTGTGCGCTGCGGCTGCTGCATCTTCCTGTGAGGAAAACCGAGAATGAAACACACACACACAAAAAGCAATGAATCCCAAACTCAAAGCCAGGGGGCGACATATCCAAAAGCACGACGAACTGAACTTGAAAGAGTTTACGGTGACTTAACAATTAAGAGAGTTGTGGGTAAAAACAATAGAAACCCGTGAGAGGTTCCAACTTTATACGTCCCGAAATTAGGCTGAGAAACACTGCAAAACAATGAGAGAAAACGACGAGCACAGCAATCAGTTAGATCAACTTAACTCAACTGAACTTTTATTTATTTATTTTTTTTTAGCACATAGTAAATGATTTCTAAACACAGGTTTAAATGCTGGTAACAATACAGAACTGACAGAATCGCCCACTGTCCTAAATGAAAAAGCGATTCCGTGTCTCCTGTTTTCGCCCCAGGAGAACTTTGCATTTCGGCCTCTGACTGCGATGTGACCAAACTTGAGCGCGGCCATTGTTTTCCCTTACCTAAAAATTCGTCTCCTGGATGACACAGCTGCTGCGGGGCGCAAAGGCAACTCCACGCCAAGAATAACGGCAGCGCCAAAACTTCCAAATGCATGCTGCGCTTCAAGGAAACAGCTTGTGTGATGTGGCAGTAAGTTTGGTTGAAGCTACTGCCTTTCCTTTTCCTTCCTCTTCTGAGCTCCCTGATAATTACCACCCACAGCACAGAGCTCCGTCCTTTGTCTGCTGCGCAGAGAGCATCCCTGACCCGAACATGGGACTGCGGCTCTTTGCTGCGCCGATCATATTTCACTCCGTGTGTGTGGGTGTGTGTGTGAGCTGGGGGGGTAAGGGAGTCTGCGCGCGTGTGTGTGTGTGTGCTGTGCTAGAGAAAGAGAGAGTAGAAGAACGTGGCTTGAGTGGTCACGAAAGTTAAGATGAATGCTTGTTTCGTACACACGTAATAAAAGCTTGAGGCATCCAACGAGTCTTTACCCTCTCCCCGCCTTCCTCCGTCTTTCCTCTGCGCTTCCTTTCCACTCTTTTACATCCTCAAAGCAATGCACCATTATGTGGAGCTATTGCCTACCTGACAGGGGTTCTAGAGGTTTCCAATAAGCTAAATGTAGCGTTTAGAGGAGAACTTTAGGGCTCTGGATTTTCTTTTTCTTTTAGGAAAATAAACGTGTTATAAAGTCTACTACTACTCGGCAGCCTCATCTTTAGGTCTCTCCACATAATTTCTGTTAGACACAAGTCAAGATTCTGTTTGGGCCACTCCAAAATGTCAGTGTCGCCTTTCAGTCTTTAGATCAATGCTGGTAAACTTAAAATTTAACTTAATTACATCTGACAGTGTAATGAATAATTTTGGGCTTCACTATATCTCTCCCTGTAAAGTAGAGATTAGGCACAAGCGTAAAGATTTGAACAAGCTTTGACAAGCATCAAACTTAGTGGCTTTGTCAGAACACCTTCAAAACTGCATCTCTTTTTGGATGTTCCAGGTGAACAGTGGTCAGTATCAAAAGTGTTGAACCAGCGAGAGCATCATGGGTAGTCGAGACTGGCGCCTGTTGTCCTGCGCAACGCTAATGTTGTCACTAAAGGCACAGAAGGGTATTTGTTCAATCAGCTGTAAAGCTGCAGACCAGTCAGGATGGAAATGCTGACCCCCCCCCTGACCACAACTAAAACCAGCAACATGGGCAGTGGAAGGAGATAGCCTGGTCCAATGAATCACATCTTCTTCAACATCCAGTGGATGATTGCCTGCAGTGTTGAACCACCACAGACAGGGTAATACTTTGGCCATTATCGTGAGTAGAAAACTCAAGTTTCCCCAGTTATTTGGATATTACTCTGACTCTCCAAGCATTAAAAAAAATTTAAAAAAAAACATGCACGTCCTTTTATACAAACAGTATTCTCTTTTGGCTGTGGGCTTGTTCAACAACATAATGTACCTTATTACAAAGCAAAAATGATTCAAGAATGGCCTGGGATTTGAAAGAAAATCAGCTACTGCTGTTGACCTCAGAATTTGATCCGCTCGTATATGTGAGATGTGCTGCACAAGGTGGAAACAATGTTAGGCTTTATCAGTGTAAAGTACCCCCCTTCAAAAACTGTCCATCCAGTGACACCATTTTTAAGTCTATGTCTTTGTCCTGCACAGAAAATAGAATGAGATGCTGAAAGTCAGGATTGGCTGGACCCGTTTGATAAACCTTTCACTGTTCATGCAGTTTAAATGATTGCAGATGTCACATTTTCTGGCTTTTTTTTTTTTATTATTATTAAAATTCTGCGTTGGGATCACTTTTACATGAGGTGACAACTGGAGCATAATGAGCCACATAATGCCTGTGTCTGATGAGCTCATGCCTGACTCAGCGTGTCTCTGGCTGTGGGGGCGGGGGTGTTTGAATCGCCTTCCTGCTGTGATTTAATTGCTTCACACATTTATTTTTATTTTGTGCACAACAATAACACTTCATTAACACAAGAAATAACATCAGCTGTAACATTTTTTCCAACAGTCTCTTACAGAATTCACTGTTACATCACTCCAGAGACACATCAAGATGGGGATGAACAGGACGCTTCAGTTTTCAGCTCACCAACGCAGCAGCCATGCAGACAGCGGTACAGTCCGGGACACTTTGAGATTTGCTTGGCCTTCGTACCAGAGCGGTGTGTTCAAGTGACCTCCCTGGGCTAGGAGGCCTTGACCTCTTCTGGCCCCACTCCAAACACTAACGTCAGCCCTGTCCCTTGACGAGGCACAGAAGAATCAACTAACGCAAACCAGGCGATTTCAAGTTATCCTCTTAGGAAAGTTTTCATCTGTGGTGTCCCACATACTGCTAGTGCTGTGCGCAGACAGGAAGTAGTGGTCCTTTCTCACTATGCGGCAGATGACGTTCACCAGGATTTTCCTGTACTGGTGTCGCAGAAGACAGTAAACGAATGGATCGCTGGATGCCTTGGCGTAGACCAGGCATTTGGTAGCAATGCCCCAATGACGGGGCACATCCACCGAGGGCAACAATTCCACCAGCCTGCAGGAAGAGGAAAGGAGGAGTAAGACACTTACACTGGCTATTCTATATATTATTTAGAGTCAAAACATTCTGACAGGGACCCTCCCAGGGCTCATCTTCCTGCCAGAAAAGTGGAGGATTCAGGGAGCTTTTATAAAATATTTAAGATTGTAATTCTTTTTTAAGATGGTAGTGCTAGCCAGGGCTTAGAGAAACTGTTTTGAATTGTTAAAGAAGATTTTTGGATAATTTCAGAAAGAAAACCACTAGGGCTTAGTGATAGATTTTTGCAATGCATATTTTATCTATAAATTATAGCAGAACAGAGACAAACATTTACTATCCTCTGAGGTGGAAAAATACATTTCTGTATAACTAAATACAGTTTATTTTGTTTGTCATCTCCACCACTCTTTGGGGATTCTAAATCATTTTGCCAAACAAAGCAGATTTTCTGTGAGTGAAAATTGTGTTTTTTAGAGAGAGGCGTTGCAGATTTAAAAGTTGCTTGAACAAGACTAAAAACATTGTGTAAGGTTGATCAAACGGTCATTAGGTTGCTGCCTGGGAAACAAAGCAATTAAGTATCTCCTTAGTCCAGCATATACTCAGGAGTAATGTCACTTTTTCTACTATACATCATCCATCCATCCATTGTCTATATACACCCTTGTCCCTAATGGGGTCGGGAGGGTTGCTGGTGTTTATCCCCAGCTAACGTTCTGGGCAATAGGCGGGGTTCACCCTGGACAGGTCACCAGTCTGTCGCAGGGCAACACAGAAAACAGACAAACAACAAACAACCATTCACACACACACTCACACCTAGGGAGAATTTAGAGAGCCCAATTAACCTGACAGTCATGTTTTTGGACTGTGGGAGGAAGCTGGAGAACCCAGAGAGAACCCACCATGAACAGGGAGAACATGCAAACTCCATGCAGAAAGACCCCCGGCCGGGAATCGAACCCAGAGAGAACCCACCATGAACAGGGAGAACATGCAAACTCCATGCAGAAAGACCCCCGGCCGGGAATCGAACCCAGGACCTTCTTGCTGCAAGGCAACAGCTCTACCAACTGCGCCACTGTGCAGCTCTACCTTATTCTTATGTGATTTTCATAATCTATTTCTTGTCTTTCATAGTCCTTTGTGTCTGTCTGTGAAAGTAACTAATTAAGTCATTCAATTCTACACTAATATAACATAGTTACAATATTTTCAAAGCAAAGTCCATTCTTAACTGCACTGATCTCAAAATCCAACCTGGCCTGACACAAACCATTTCATTTCCAAGATCTGTAAAGCGGCATTAGTGTTGAGATGTTGACCTCGGATGCTTTCCAGGGTCCCGTGTGTCACCTCTGCTGTACCACAGCAACAGAATAGAAACACGTGTCGCTAAACACATGTCGAAGACACACGTCAGCTCCACAGTAGGCCGTTACCTCGTTATGACATACGGTGAAAAGCAGATGATGAAGGAACCGATGAAGATGCTGATCTTTTTAGCAGCTCGCCGCCTTCTCTTCCTTTGTTGGGCCAGACACCTCTCCTTCACACTGACAGACACAGACAGACAGAAGACAAAATTATTACATCACTGACATCAGTAGGCGCAAAAGTTACTTAGATTAGCAAATGCATATTTTATGTGCCCCCTCCCCCCCTCTCCTCTCCTTCTCTCCCCCATTCTCCACCTGGGGTGAATATCCACCAGCAGAAGCAGAGTTTGCACTGTGATGACATCTATCCTCTTGCAGTGCGACCTGGCGACTCTCAGAACCTTCAGGTAGGCGAAGCAGAGGACGAAGAGGCAGAGCGCGAAGCTGCTGCAGTGGAACAGGGCCGTGAAGGTGACATAGGCACTCCGATGCGACGCCGCCTCAGCGTCCAGGTGCAGCGTGCATGAGGCGTACGTGTGGCTGTACGCCCCCCAGCCCATCATCAGCTGGATCAGGGAGAAAGTGAAGGAGTGGAGCCAGGAGTAGGACACGATCACGAGCGCGTCCCGGTAGCGCATCTTGCTGGAATACCTGAGCGGAAACACCACCGCCACCCACCTGTCCACGCTGAGCGCGGCCATGCTCAGCATGGCGTTGCAAGTGATGAAAGTCTCGGTGAAACTGACGGCGCGACACAGCGGGTCCCTGAGGGGCTTCGCGCTGCTGGCCACGCCGAGAAAAGTGGCCGGCATGTTGATGAGAGCGAGGATGACGTTGGAGATGGAGAGATTTAGGGTGAAGATCCCCGGAACGTGGGATCGTAACTCCGCGCTCTGGGTGAAGCATAGCAGCACGGAAAAGTTCGTCAAGAGCGCGACAACTGCCGAAACCACGACGGAGCCCTTCAGGAGGAACTGCGGGATGCTCATTTCCTGCAGTTCCGTGTTAGCTGCCTCGGTGGGGGGGATGCTGTGGAGGGTCCTCCACGCGCTCAGCTCCTGCCCACCTCCAGCTGTCACAAACGAGCCCTGCCACATGCCGAACGCCCTCACGCGCGCGGACCGCTGTCCAGTGCTGAAATGTCCAAACAAGGATTTCCTGTCATTTAAAAATGCATCGCAGACAAAGTGTGCTAGCCGTGCTTTTTCACAGAACTGCTGACAGAAGTCTCCTTAATCCCAACGGTAACAACTTCTGTTTAACCCGGAGTGAAAAGCCACTGCAGATGAGATTACAAACTGAGCTTTCTGTGCTTATTCCCGCTCATGCGCACTGCCGGCCGGCGCCTCCTTCCTTTCCAGAGATACCGTGCGCGAGACACGTGTAGCCGGTGGTTGGCTCATGTGAATTTGAACAATATTCACACAGAAGCTAAAGTTAAGAAGATAGACGCTAATGTCACGGGGCGGGCGAGGAAGTTCTGCCCAAGAAGATGGACTGATGTGTGGCAGCAAAGGTGGCAAGATGTTTATTCACAAAATAAATGTATGTATGTATGTATGTATGGATGGATGGATGGATGTTACAAACATTCCTATTACAAATACCCTGCTATATAATACTTTGCCTATTAGCCTATCAGTGGTCATAATGTTCTGCCTTATTAGTGAAAAGGCAGCATGAACACAAAGCTACACTCACAATCACACACACTTCGACTCAAAACAGTATGAAAATGAGCACTTAGGATCTCCTTTACTGGTTTCTTTTTAATACGTGATTTGAACAGATCATCTGTTTGTAGTTTTTTTTTTTAGATCTACTTCACATGGATTTTTTTTTATTGTGCCCAGCTTGAAAATAACACCATTATTTTCTTATTACCTCTAGTAAAGTCTCATTGTGAGTACTTCCCTCACAGCTGAATAACCACGTTCCTCTGGAATTTTTAACATAAATGTTTTTGCTCAAAATTTCTGGTATTTCTGGTTCATGATGTCTCGGACTCCAACGGAGTCCCCAGAGCAACTGGAAAAGAAACAGGCCCACACCATCAACACCCTCTGCTGCTTATGCGGTCCAAATCTGGGCCCCGTCAGAAGAAACGTTGTTTTGAGGTTAGGACTATGCTGCGGATTGAGTTTAGGTTCAGTTTAGAGCATGGATTAGCATTAGCCAATAGAAATGGATTAACAATGAATGGGAGTCAGTGCAAACTCCTTGTAAAGACAGATAGACCTACAATACGTGTGTGTACTTATGCGTATGAAGGGAAGGAGGGGGAGTGCAGTGACAGCTTGCTGTGCTGCATTTAATCTTTCCAGCTCCCCTCATGTTTTTAGTTCTTTCTGTCTCCAGTCATTTAATCTTCACCAGTTTCCAGAAGATTGCGTTCAGCGTGTTTCTCTTTAATTTGATACCTCTTCTTCCCTTTTTGTCCTCCTGCTCTGCCCAGTAGGTCTGCTGTCACTGAGCATGTTTACGAAGGAAACCCAACCTGTTGTTTCAGAGGCAGAAAAGGGAGTGAAATGGGAGGAGAAGAGAGACGTTTTTTTGAGGTGAACCCCGCTGAGTGAGTTTAGGTTCAGTTTGCTGCATGGATTAGCATTAGCCAATAGAAATGGATTAACAATGAATGGCACAGATGATGGAGAACTCCTGCTTCTAGACAGAAAGTCCATGGCACTCCCCTCTGAGCCACCGTACCTCAGGCTGTATGAAGGGAAGGAGGGGAGTGCAGTGACAGCTTGCTGTGCTGCATTTACAGCTGGCAGCATGCAGCTAAATCATGTTTTTAGTTCTTTCTGTCTCCAGTCATTTAATCTTGAAGCGACAGGAAAAAATTCCTGTGGACCTAGAGGAAAGCTAACTTGTTCATGTTCTCACACTTTCATCTATGCACTGAAGCTGTTCCGCCCTGGTTCTCTATGCTTTTGTCTACTCTGAATCACTAGTAAGCCATTTGACTTCCTGTTTGTTGAAACCAATATTTATCTAAAAATACTAGTAGTTTTTAAAAAAATTTAATTTAATTTTTTTATTCTTTCAGCAATAGCGGAGGAATCCAGCATTCAAATCACACCCTTTTTGGGGTCGCTGATGTCCTAGAAGAGCTTGGTGTTGACGTTGTTTACTTGCTCTAGGTTTTGCTTTGACTCCCAGAGCGGCAGAGAACATGTGGTTCCCTTCTTCTCAATTATTGAGGATTACAGTTCCAGTGTTGTTGTTTTTTTTTTGTGGCTGAGCTTCATTTTTAATTTCAAATGTGTCTTCCAGATGTTCCTATTAGTCCTGTGAAAGACACTAGTACTCTGTTTAGCTCTTTCATCATTTGGCTGAAAAATGCTAAACTGACATTATCCTGTTATATTACTTCAAAACAATTAATTAGGCTGGTTTATGCCCTGCCAGCTCCTAATAAAGCTAAATGCCCTACTGTGTCATCACCACCGACTTCAGAGACTCACTGCGGCAAAATCTGTCAGGGTGATCCAGTGTTGCTCTTATAATGCATAAAATGAGGAACCTTTACTAATTAATAAAATAAGCTGGTGCACTTCACAAAATTAATGGCATCATGAGGAAAGGGCATTATGTGGAAATGCATCTATAAAAGATTTACCTGTTGCACTCCCACTATGTTATATGGAATGAAATACCTACTGCTATTTTTATTCCCACTCACGCTCACAATCACGCAGTTTAAAACGATGCAAACAGCCTTTCAACGGGCTTCCGGCACGAGGCTCCGTACACCTTTTTCACAGAATGGATGCTACCAACTGGTTTCGGATGCATTTATTCAAGACTTAATAGTGTATCACTCCTTGAAGGTGTGCACGTGTCGTCGGTCCGCAAGAATCTGGACCTCTAAGTTTGGCCACAGCGGCCGTTTTCCTCATTAAAAGATTGAGTCAACTTTATAGCTGCAACACAAGCCAATTAGCCTGTTCCTTCAAGCACCAAGGCTGAGAAACACACATAACAACACACCCACATGAAATTCATCAGCACATGCACTGGCTGTCATATTGCCAATGTGAGCACACACTCCACCCACGCAGAGGTCGCAAGATGTGAAAAATGTAGCTGTATTATTCAAGATCCACAGACGCAGCGGTTGTGTAAGAAAGAGGAGGACATGAGGGGAAATGTGGCAGGCCGGGACAGAAAAAGACAAAAAGGAAGGAGTGAGCTGGCTGTCTGCCAGAGGAAACGAATGTTTTCTGGTTTTAGTCGCTGTCACCCAGACTGTGGCTGTATTTGGACATTTATCAGATTGACAAAAGGTTGTTTACTATCTCCGAGAATGTAGAAAACTCCCCATTCAAATCCAAAAGTAATTTTCCTAAATGAAGAGTTTTGTTGGATCATGTCAAGATTTGGCAAGCAGGAGCCTGGACGGGGTTCGTTATTGATGGAATGTGAGACACTCCAAACGACCTCAGTTTTGTGTTGTTGTCTGACTCACTGTCTTTTTTTTTTCTTTTTTTTTTATAAACCTGCTTAGCATCTCCTTTGTCTCCAGCCTCCTGATCCGTAAACATGAAAATGAGAATCTCAACATGGCCACCGCCGCTCTAGCCCTGCACCCAAATGCAGCAGGATTTTCTCTTTTTAAATTTTCTCTGTTAAACTTATAGGTTGTGATTACGTAATTGTACGGGTTAAAATATCATTTTGACTCTCTCTGCAACAAGTGATGTACATTTCTCCACAGACTCCACCAGCTTTGAACATGTAGATGCTGAAAGCACGGCGCATTCTTGGTAAAATAACTTCAGCTAGCTTCTGTGAACATCAATTTTCAAGTCTTAAACCAGACTCTTGTTAGGGTTAAGGCCTTGACACATGAATATACTTTGATTTAAATCCCTCCATTGTAACTCTGGGTCTATGTTTTCATCAGATCTTAAGACTTTCACTTTACAAAACTTCTGTTTTCATGCTGATAGGATCTCTATAGAGCTCTATGGGATCATATAGAGATCGTTCAGAATCTCTATAGTTCCATGTTTCATTGTGACCACAGTCTGCGTCGGATGATGTACAATGTGAGATTTTCAGGGATCAACATCCAGGTCAAAAAGAAAGCTCAACTTTGGTCTCGTCTCCCCAGAGCGCCTTGTTCTACATCAATGGTCTCAAATCTGCTCTTCAGCTTTTATGTTCCTCATGTTGTACAACTGGATTTTACTCATCTGTGAAAACATTTTCATACGACTTGTGTTTTCCTTGGAAAATGTGATTTGCATCCGTTATGAGTCCCATCTGACTTTCTTTCCTGTTCCACATTATTATTTTGCTAAAGTTTGACTTAGGAAATAAACCGTAAGTTTTGAATGTTAAACCACTTGGTTAGTTTGAGTGAAACCCCGAGTCAGAGTAAACGATTCAGAATATTGAACCTCCAGGGCAGAAACATGTAGCAACGTCCATGAAGTCCAGACAAAGAGGCTGCCTACAATCCCCAAATGGCACATTATTTTTGTAAACCTTGACTAATTGGGAACAATAAAAGCAACAATTTAACTTTACAATAGCAGTAATAGCTAACAGATGTTTTTTTTTTTTTGTTTGTTTGTTTTGTTTTTTGTTTTGTCGTATGGTATTCTGTTCCACAAGACTTGATGAGTGTAAATCAAATACTCAAAGGTGTTGAAGCCAGAGTTGTTTACCAAATCCGGACAGATACATACCGGTATGTCTTTTGCACTTGCAATGAGGCTGATGTGAGCACATCAAAGCGACAGAACTGGAAGCTGAGGAAACACCGAAACAAAACGAGTTTGAAAATACTCTTCATCTTTGAACTATTTGTTTCGATCCCTCTTCACTACAGTCAAATGCTGGACATATAAACATGTCATGTGCTCTACCGATCTAACAAAGCTACTCGTTTTTTTTAGTCATTTAAAATTATTCTCTTCTGCCACACCAACCCCGTCTCTGCCTTAAAAGCAGATTTGTCCACGCAGTGATAGTCTGTAACACTTTTATAAAAGGACCATTGTGCCAGATGATTTTAACGACTTATTAGAGAGTAGAAACACACATTCGAATGTACATTCAATCAATTTAAGAAATTGTGTGGTGAGTTTATTACGTTCCAGCTCTAAACAATGTTATTAGGTGTGATAAAAGCATATTGCAGAAAGATTCAAACGTGGAGCTACCTGCTGGGCTGTGGATAGCAATGGTAGCTGAAAGAACCAGTCTGTGGCCCAGACAACGCTGGGCTAGCTCTGCTCTTATAACACACTGAAGTTAGAGTGTTGTCTCAAGGATGCAAAAAACTATAACGTGTAATTTCCTTTTCATAAGTTCAGGTTAAGCAGAAGGGATCGATAAAGAACCCCGGAGTCATGCTTGACAAACATTTATGTTTCACCTCGCACAAAATCCAAGTCATAAAAATACTTTGATATAAAAGTTTTAAATAGGAACCATGCTCTGACGATTCAATACAAAAAAATACAAATTGTAGACAGGATTGCTGCAGTTCTATTTTCGTTGGAGGCCTCCAGAAGTCATTAAAAACAGTTACAGTTCAACCAGAAGCCGGGATGCTGACAGGTAAACCAGCCACGTGTTAGTCTAAGAGTCCATTGTTCTGATTAATGCAGAGTTCTCGGTAGCTCCATCTGAAAACAGCCCATTGTTCTGCGTTGTCCCACAGTAACACTGGAGCTCTGCTTTCCATTCCAACATTTTTCAGAGCCAGAGTAGGAGGCAGCGCTTTACATCTCCTGGCTCCCGTTCTCCGGCTGGGTAACAAACCTTAATGGCCTCCGCGCCTTTAAATCCGAGACAAAACCCAAACTGCTTAAGAGGGCTTATAGTTATTAACCTTCAGTCTTTTGTCTTTTTACATAGTCATCTATCTTACTGACTGCCTGGACTTGTCTTTTAACGTGCTACATATCTTTTCCCCCCAGTTTTGTTGATGGTAAAAGGAAAGAATGCCACTTTTTGTAGTCATACTGATCAGTCAAGGAGTTTCACACTAGAGACACATTCACCCAGTGGCATTCACAAACCAGCATATTTACATGTTGATGCACGCAGATTGGTAGGTTTTTGGGGTGAAGTGCCTGGCCTGGAGGTACACTGACTTTAGATTCATAATATTTTTATAATATTTCATCTTTGTAGCCATGTCTGAAGAACAGGCCTCCATGTGGAGGGTATATTCTGGGGGAAGTAGTTAAGAGTAAAGCACTTAAATAAGGATGCTACAAATTTGTGTCCTAAACGTGCAATATAAATAAAAATTAGTTGAATTGAGTGAAATTAAAGAGAATAAGGAAGTTTGCTGACTGAGGGAAATATTTCAAGAGTTAATCAGGCAGTGAACTGGCAGTAAGTCACTCAGGCTGCTGCACCATTAAAGGCACAGACTAATCATCGGACATATGCACAGGCCCTAACTACTTCCATCTGTCTGGAATAATACTCTCCCCAAATGACTCACCGCTTTGCTGATCAGAGCTACTGTGTGCAGCACACGGTGAAAGGAGGAGAGGAAACGCAAACCGGCCAAAGTTTTTTAGATCGCTATCTGTACACCGCCTCAGCCCACGCTATCCTGCTGCACAATATCATCATCACACCTCTCACCGCCTTGACTACTGGACAAAGCTTGGCACAGCCATTTGTCCTCATAATCCCTGTTTTTGCTCAAATCTCAGTGACAGCTACTTCAGGGAATCTTGCAATAACATATGCTTTCCCCAGGCTAGGTAGTTTTTCTCTTTTTCTTTTTTCTTCTTTGAGATTTAACGAGCTCTTAAATTCCAAGAATTCCACTGAAAGCACAAATTTGCTTTTACTGAGATTCGGTCTGGAACTTCTCTGTCTTTCAGAGAAATGAGACACTGCAGCAAGACTTCCCTCTGCATGCCACTCTCTGTGTCCTGCACCTCATTTATAGTTCAAGTCAGTTAGTTTTTTTTCATTAAACAGCTGTGGCATTTCACCAGTTAAGTACTTGAGCAACCAAACAGATGAATCCCTCTTGGATTATCAGTGGAGATGCCGTTTGGTGCATTGCAAAGGTTGTCTGATCCTTGAACATCGATTGAGTTTCCTGGATCACTAGTCGGCTTGTACAGCTAGCGTCACCGTGCTAGGTCAAGGGTCGTGACGGATGATGGTGTTGCATAAACTTTGTTCCGCTCTGATTACTATAGCAAGGAGAAATAATAAAATGATTGGACTCATAAACATTCTCCATGATGTTAGTTTCACTGGCACGATTTAGCTTATAAAACTATTTGGCAGCATGTAAGTAAGAAATATGCACAGGAGGAACTATCTTCAGAGGTCGGCTGACCACATCTTGAAATTTGGACGCTGTCCCGCATAACCTCTGGAGTTATTTTTGTGTTTTCTCTTACATGCATTACAATTTAGAGGAGAATGGGAAAAAAAAGAAAGGTCAAGGTTATTTTAAGGTATAATCTGACTAAACACCCATGGGATTGTGTGGACGGCTTGATTTAGAAAATCATAACAAGAATTCATTTAACAAAATCTTATTGGTCACTTTTTGTGGTCACTTTTAGGTGATAATATTGGTAAACTGTGCAATATCAGTTGTGATATGTGTCTAAATGATTCTTTCCTCTCTGATCTGTGCTCCATAACCGGGAGGCTCTGTGAAGCATTCTTCCTCTTGTTTACGGTGCGGTTTGCTACAGATGGAAGTTAGCTTCAGCTAAAATCTGGTGTAAAGCATCTTTTATTAATGTTTTTTTGCACATCGTCCCTGTTAACTAAAACTGAACTAGTAAACTTTATGAATGCGTACTCTCTTGTCGCCTCTCCTCCATAAACCCAGATTTATGAAGTCCATGACTAAGAGTTGTCATGTAAATTAATAAGTAGAAAGAAATGAATGAATGAATGGTGGTTAAAATCTTCCTAAAAAAATAAACAAAACAACCATCAAAAGTGCAGCCAGAAGTCATATATTCATGACAAGGCATCCGCCCGGGTGTAATTTAATCTGAGTACTAATGCAGCTGTTATGCGAAGGCTTCAGAGGTTTGTTAGAGTGAACTAGCAACATTAATACTGCTTCTCGTTAGAATAAACTTGTCAAAATAAAAAGATGACCATAAACCTAAATCTGTGAGGGGCATAAATATTGTTCCCTCACTATTTAAGTTTCTTTTCTATTAATCAGAGCATTTAGACCCTCTCACGGACTATATTTTACTTCAACTGCTGATGCTGTCCAGTCCAACATCTGATCAATTGTTGCTTCTATTGAATCTGAGCATTTTGTGCCCAGAGTCTGAATGGAAAAATTGCCACGTCAGGAGCTCATCTTTATTCCCAACGCGCCATCTAGTGGCCAATTTGAAAAAACAAGCAGCTAAAAAACACATTTGTTTCGCACGTGGCCTGTAGATGGCACTACGTTAAATGTTTATCTTTTGGCAAAGTCTGGCTTCATCCACGGTATAAACAGAACACATACCTGTAATTTTTTTTAAATTTTTTTTTTATCATGGACACTGGTACTTCGCTGCAGTTAAGTGAGTGTGTTATATATATAATGTGAGCTCAGGGACACGGCTTGAATGGACAGTTTTGTCTTTATATGGATAAAGAGCTGCGTCCACTCCCTAACCCAAGAATGTAGGATAGCTCTTTTTTTCCCCCTCGACACAAACTCACCCACACATATGGTGTCCAAGGACTGTATGTACGGAGTAGCAACAAGTTACCTTTTCTTTTTCTTTCTCCTTTTGCTGGCATAGCTACAGCCACCACTAATGTGACCCAGTTTTGTTCAAATGGGCCAGAAAGATTATCTTTCCTTCAATGAACTGCACATGTGCCAGTACACTTTGAGTAAGATCGCAATCTCATTCAGCTTAATGTGGAGAAAATCCGTTACCATCTATGAACATGTATTCGGTTGTATTTTAAACCAGATTTTACTGGGTATATCAAGATGAATAAGTTTGATTTCTTTAATATTCCAAAGGAAACAACCCTGATACAATTTCAGCTTCTGTGGGTTTAAGGACTTAAGATGTACTGCCAGATCATTTCCTCCACATGACATAATAAAAATGACTTTGCCAGGACTTTTCCTTTTATGTGTATAAGTACTGTTTTTACAATATGGTGGCTAAGATTTGTTTAAATTAACAGCGTGCCTTTCCAAACCAGGGAGGAAGAAGGAGGACTGAGAAGACATAAACAGTGGAACCGAGTATGCAGCTGGTGTCCGGCACACACACACACACACACACACACGCACACGCACGCACACACCTACACACACACACACACATATATAGCATTGTTGAAAGAAAGCCATAAAAGTCCCGACTGCAGTTTGTTACAAGCCTGAAACTTTTTGGTTAACAAGAAAATAATACTGTGCGCAGAAGAAAAGTAAAGTTGCACTGAGTGAGACATTACCATCCTGAAGCAAGATGGTGGCAAGATTATGCTTTGGGACGACTATTCTTGAGCAGGGACAGGAAACCTGGTGAGAAAATATCTTAAATAAAGGCGATGTTGGTATAAAATTGGGTTATGGTTGCAAAAGATGTGAGACTGAACAACAATAAATTAAAATCTGTTGCTGTAACATGACAAAATATGAGAAAGTCCAAAGAGTATGAACACTTTTACACGACACTGCATATAAATCAAAGCAAACATTTTGAAAGTAAAAATCAAACACAGTAGGCATCAATGCATCTGGAAAAGTGGCTCGCTTGCAGCATTTCCTGAAAATACTGCACATCGATTGAAATCTTCGCTCTTCTCACAGGACTGCTCTAACTGAAAAATAAAGTCCCGTCCCATTTTTCAATGCCCCAGCAGCTGAGGGCGCACGCTGAACAGTAAGTCGTTGTTTCCTCTGCGAATCTCAAGCAGGAGAGGCAGGTCGCTCTGCAGAGCCTGGTGGATGTCGTCAGTGGTGAGCACCGGGTGGCCGTCCAGCTTCACTATAACGTCACCTGCCCGAATGCCTCCACTGTTCAAAACAAGAGGACACAACTCTTGTTATTAATCTTTCTACCAAGATATGTGCCACTTGTCCAGCCTTACAAAAGTACAAACCCTTAAACTTAGACTTCACAGACCAGCTGGATTTTTACAAACATTACAAAACAGCCAGAGCACTTTAGGGGAGGCGCAGTGAGGGAAAAAGTAAACCGGAAAAAGCTATCTGCTTGCTGTCTACTGATGTGAGAGAAACGTCTTTTACGCACTACGATCAACTCTGTGGATTTAGGAAAAGTTGGGAGTGGGTATCAGTGAAATGTTTCCCACCTTAGAGGATGTTTTGTGATGTCAGTATGTTACTGACGGACCACTTTTTCGTAATGAGTAACTGCGTTGCTATTTCAAATCCAGTAGTCAGACTACAGTTACTTATCAAAATCATTTTTGCGTTACTGTCTTTTATTGTTATTTAATCGTATTTCCTCTACTCGTCTTGTTGAGTGACCGACGTCTCTATGCAACAGAAATGTAAACAATGGAGGAGATGCATTTTGTTGGTGGAAAAACTGGAACTATTTTGAGTTTCTGTCGCCAAGTCCGATTGGCTTTGGGCTTCATTTTTTAAAGTCGCTTGCAGATTTAATGAGTGGCGGTTGCGACTCTTTGGGCTCGTTTTGAGTGAAGTTGCTCATTTGGGCTTGGGAATAAACAGAGACTCATAATAAATCCCAGAATTTGTCCGTCATTAAGCTAGTTTTAGTCAGTCTCTCCCTGTTCATCATTTCCCGGATGATTCGTCCCGCTGAGTCTTTGTTAATGTCAAGTTAATTTATTACCTCTGAAAGACGTCGAGCTTCGCGTTGCGCTCCAGAAAACTGCAAACATCGAGACCAATATGAACACTTAATAAAACAGCCGTGTCCGTGGCAATAATTATAATGGCAAAACAAACTATAATTATTAATATTACTGTAAGTGTCACAAATCTGTGCAGCCATCTGAGCTGTGGAGCTGGTCGCAGAATCTGGAGGCTGGGGGAGGGGGCTTTAAATCCTACTTAGAGTTTTCCAGACAACAGTGGACCACACAAATTACTCACGTTTTGTACAATCTCCTCTTCAGTTCAACCTTATCAGTGGAGACACATTGTTGATGTTACCATTATAAAATAGCTGATAATTAAGTATTAGCAAAGATCAGTGTGATTTTCACAGGAGGCAGAGCGTTGTTGTTAGCAGCTGCTGAAAGTAACTAAAAAGTTACTTTTAGTGTAACTTAGTTACTTGCAAGTCAAGTAGTCAGTAATATAACTAAGTTACTTTTTCAAGGAGCAATCAGTAGTCCGATTATATGTAGTTACTTTTTCAAAGGGGGGGGGGAGGTGGGGGGGGGGGGGCGCGGCAGGCATTGTGCTCCTTGGGGGGGGGCTCACCCTTTCATACTTTGAAAACCCCTGATTTAAGTAATTCATTTCCGAAAGTACTTATGGGTATTAGAGTAAAATTGGCTGAACACGCATGTTGTTGCACTTTTCCTAATTTTTTTTGTAAAAAAACAAGTACAACTGTGTATTGTTCTACTACAAGTGATATATATTATGTTATACTTTTCCTCACCGTCTTAAAATAATGGCCAAAGTCATTTTTTTTGCTAAAATAGGTTTTTTTTTTGTTTTGTTTTTCTCTTCCCTAAAACATTTTTGGACATAAAGGGGTGGTGATTCTTCAGCCAAAATCTCTTTTGGAGAAAAATAACTTAGGCCATTATGCTATGAAGGTTATATTATTAAAGTTTATACATGTAATGTGACAAAAGGTGAAAAAGCTCAAAGGGTGAAATTACCCTAGATTTACTATGTGAAACATAGTAATCCTTAACCTAATAGTTTTATAGTTCTTCATTTCAAAATATCCTGAAATAGTTTAATCTCAAAGGTCTAAATATTTTATAGCAAGTAATATAAAGAGCTTTGAGGAACTGTGTGTATTGTGTATCCGTTAGAGGGAGTGTGTTCATACCTCTCAGCAGGACCTTTAGCGACGACCTGCTGCACTAAAACGCCACTGCTGACTTCAGGGAAGTCCGGATCTTGAAGTTTCAGCTCCGCCATTAAACTGAGGCACGAACAAAGCCCATCAACATGAAACACAACGAGTCTATTCTTACCCAACCTGCAGTGTGGTTTTGTTCTTAACTCACACTTTGGTGATCGTTATCATCCTGATGCCTAAGAAGTACTTCTTTGTTTCTGAAACAAACAGAAAAGTGCTACATTTATTATAAAAATAAAAAAATGTAAATTATATCATCATGTTTTCGTCATTAGCAGTTTTCACCTGTGTCAGATTGAGGCTCCTCCATTCGTCGTCTCTGCAGTCGGATCTTCTCTGTCACATAAGCAACAGCCAGTGTGAGATTAACTACCTGTAGTGGATACTTTATAAGACCAACTTTTGTCTTATAAAGAAATCCATCGTTATCCAACTAAGACTCTCACCTTTGCTATATTTGGTCTGTGACTCTGTGAGGAAGCGACTGATCCTGTCTGAGGGGATGGCGAAGGAGATCCCTGCAGTCACTTTCAGAGTATTAATGCCTATGACCTCGCCATCCTGCAAGACAATGCATCTGAAGTACTGCGACATGTTGCTGAATCAACCCCCATCTCTTTAAGATATACATTGTCTTGAAATCCAGTGATGTGATTCTGGTCGAGATCTCTTTTGTCCAGTAAATCCAATCCAGTATTGGACTAAACCAGATTTAGTTTGCTAATCTGCTTAACTTTGACCCATAAATTAGTCAGGCATAAGAAATGTTCAAAACTCAGGAGAAGAGGGAGTTTTGCTTTAAAAACCCCCCAGCCCTGCCCGGCCATTGCAGTCCCACCAATTTGGATCAGCACTTCTCTCTTTGAAGTGCTGATGGTTGTTCATGTTGTTTATGTCGCAGACAATTTCTGGAAAGCTACTTATGGCGTATTACATACGTCATGGGTAAACATTAGTGATCGTGTAACATTTCAAACTTTAACAGAGTCCACGCCTTCAACAAGCAATCGTTTAGCGAAGGGTCCAGATAGCAGTCAGGTCATATTTAAAATACATTTAGAAGAAAACACACTGCAATATTTTGCTATGGCAAAGAAAAAAATATCACCACTTTCATAAGATTTTTACTAAAAGCCCATAAAATAGAGATCACAAAAACACAACATACCAAGTTCACAAGAGGTCCTCCAGAGTTGCCATACTTGTTGCATGTAGATGCAAAATAGAACAACAAAAAAAAGTAAACATAAGAAGCATGGCCTTAATCATTTTTTCTTTGTCATACATTTAAGCCCCAAAATGGCTGCTGTCCCTGGCAGAGTTATGTTTAAGGAAATCCGAAAATTTGACCAACATGTTTCTTCCAATTAGCGACACATAAGCCTGTTAATGTTCTCACGTTGATAATGGCGTCAGTCTGGATGTAGTCCATGTCTGAGTCCTTGATGCCCAGCTCTTTGCCGTCTCTCTGAGCCGTGCTGACGATGCCTGTTGTCACCGTGTTCTGCAGGGCGAAGGGGCTGCCGATGGCAACCACAAACTCCCCTGGTCTCAGATCAGCCGAACTGCCCAAAGACAGCACATGAAGCTTCTTCTGCTCCCGCAGGAACGTTCACATGTAGATGCAAACACAACAGAGTGAAAAATAGATGTCAGAAAAACAGATGTGGAGCTGAAAGACAAAGTAAGAAAAATGAATCAATCGTACTACAGAGGAGTAAAGAAAGAGGAGCACTTTCCAGCTAACAAAGCAGCCCAAGAATTTGGGATGCGGGTGTGAGAATACGCACATCAGCGCTGCATCTGTGAGTCACAGAGTTAGTGTTTATCAAAGTATTTCTGCTAGCTTTCTGAATGTCTAGCAGGAAGACTCTATAAATTGTCACACAGGTGTGTCAGGATGTTTCACGTTGGCTCAATTAATAACCAGATAGAAAAGACCAGAAGAATCTAGGGAGTCGCTCCGACCTGTGGATTGATCTTGATGGTCGCTATGTCCGCCTTCCTGTCTACATCCCTGACCGCAGCCTCGTACGCGTCTCCATCGTGGAGCTGGACCCGCAGCTGCGGCCTCCCGGTCACCGTGCCGGTGGTGGTCACCACATGAGCGTTGGTCACAATCACACCCGAGTGAGTCACAATGAAACCGGACCCGCTGGACAGACGCACGTGGCGACCAAACAGAGGATGTCTGGAGAGAAACGGAAGAACAAAATTAAACTGGTTTTCTCAATTCGTCTTCTGAATGGATGTTGAAGCAGCTTGGGAGGCTTCTACACTTGAAGAACTACAGTACGTTCAAACTCAACCACAGCAGAAGAATGGGGCATTTTTTTCAAGTTGGATGGATCTGTAGGGAACACTTGGTTTAGCATTCAGCTCTGTACTTCACACACACTCACACATTTCACACCTGACAAACAGTTCGATGTGGACGACAGCAGGAGCTATTTTCTCCACGACATCGGCGATGAAGTTGAACTTGGATCGAGGGCTGCTGGGACGGGTGAGAGAACGACCTGCGCCGACATGAGCAAACCAGCTGCATTAATACAGAGAAAGGACAGCAAACACAAGTCACATCGGCCCCATCCATACGCCTCCTTGTAAAAATACTCGCAACCCTTTTTTTTAATTTTGACATGTCACAGCCACCTCGTTTACTTTTCTTGTTCTTCTGTAAATCTCTGTCTAGCTGTACGGTTAGAGGCGTTGGAGTTGAGAACATGATCCTTCCTCACTATGACTGATGGAAGAAATAGTTTGAATTTCTCTCTGCTCTGTGGTTCTGCTCTGCCTCTTTGAAGCCTCTTTTCAATATTACCAAGTTATTATTGAACAACTGAATAAAATCCCCCCAAAAAATCCAACATTAGAGTTTCTGGTTGTAGTACGACACATTATGGAGGAATTCGGGGAGTAAGAATAACGCCAGGCTGCACGTCACCATTCAGGCTACAGGTTGGTAAGAAAACATATATGCACATTAGCAACATTGGCAAGAGATAAAATAAAAAATTTTACCTTTTGGTATGTTTAATTTAAATATATCAAACCTCTACAAAGAGAAACTTTTGTGGTTTTGAATATATTTTTCTTATCTTAAACTGTGAAGAAACATAAGCAGACATCTCAAAAACATGAGATAAAAAAAAACGAGATTAGTGGTGAGGGTTGCATTTCATTAGACAATTTCTGAAAACAATTTAAACCAGTTAACACTTTTACAGTATTCATGAATGTCAATTAAAAGTCTACCATGACATTTAATGTAAAGGAAACAAAACAAAAAAAAATCAAAATATCCAGCTGCCTTTCATCCTCATGTAGAGCAGCAATACTGCACACTTTAAGGCCTAAACTGTGAAATTCTTCTGGAAACTACATCTATGAGGCTAAGGAAGAGGAGTCATCAGCTTGTTGTTACTAAGGATACTAGAGGCAGACATTACTTAACCACATTCAGCACCTATGACAACAGAATGACTCCTCAGTGAAAACGTCAGGTGCTAAATTGACCCCCCACCCCACTGGAAACATCTGAATTACACCAGAAGAGGAGAAAAACAGGCAGAAACAGTAAAATCCTTTCTGCACAAGTCCAGTGACTTCCATGTTTTCCTGGAATCATCAGAACGAGACCATGAAAAAAAAACAATATTTAAACCTTCTTTTCCTTCTCTGGTACTTTCTTTTTTGCGTAGCTACAATAGCGTTTAAATGTATTCCTATTAATGTTTGATCTAAGTCGCTGTTTTTAGCATCTGCTACAACATGTTTTTTTTTGTTGAAACCGCCTAAAAATTTGTTATTTTTCGGTATTTTCATGATAAATCAATAACAATGTTGCAGTAGTGTTATGAGACCGTATATATAAAAAATATAACTACTTGTTTTAAAGGTTGCATATTTATCTCTGCGGTCCTACCTAGGTCCGGAGTCGAACACGGTCCTTTGTGCGCTTGACTCACTGCTGCTCTCCCTTTCTGCACGGCTCTCCTACTGACAGCTTTCAGCTTGCAAACGTTTCCGTACGTCTTCCCGTCGCTGCCGCACACTTCGAGGTCCTGCTTACACCGGCAAACCCCTCTGGACGAGCCCCGCCGCTTCCCCGCATCGGAAGCAGAGAGCGTCTTGCACTCTAGGCCGTCCCCGCACGGCAGGTCGTTCTTGCGGCCGCAAGGGTCCCCCTCCCGCGGCGAACACACCAGGCAGCAGCCGCACTTGTCCGGGACGTATCCGCCGGGACAGCTGGGGCTCGGACAGGAGCTCACGTCGCACCGGGAGCCGCATTTTTCCGGGCGCGCAGCTTCAGACAGGCCGTATGTAAAGAAGAAAAACACGGCTAAGGCTGGGAGGAAAGGCATTTTAACAGGCACATGAAGTTCCTACGGAAAAACTTTCGTCCACATAAAGTCAGAGTAATTTATTTTAGGAGCAAAAATCAGCATCAGGTTCCCTTTAAGTAGCTAAGGTAGCCCAAGAAGTTGTGGTTTGACTGCTAAGAGTCATGTCTACGTCTATATGAAGCTCCTAAAAACTCACGGTCAGCCATGCGTGTCAGCATAGTCTATATTTTCACTTCTGCGGCTTAGGTTTTCAGAAAAAAAAACAGTCCTGTGCGGCTCTCCTCCAACAAGGAGCACATTAGGAACCTGGCCGGACCCCAAGCGCCATCTAGCGGACACAAAAACATACAACAGCAATAGTTTCACATATCCGAGAAATCCCTCTATCGGCCCAGGAGGCTGTGGTGCGTTCAATTTGAAACCTTTAAACCTAATGCGACAGACTCAAAACAAGGATATATGAACACTGACTTTTGGCTCTTGGCTAAACTCCCAGAAACACAGATGAAAATGGCTTTAGCGCACCTGAATGACAGCAAACTTTTCATATTCCAAAGAAAATGTGTGGAGTGTCTTAAGATGAGGCATAAAACCCAACAGCACAGCTTCTGTCCTAAAAATAGATTTTTGGTGATCTCATGTAAAATGTCAATTTTATAATATGCAAGTTTAAAAAAAAAAAAAAATCTTTGAAATACAGTGTTATGAATGCAGGAGTTCTGCTTTTTAAATTGAGGTAAAAACAATTAACTTTGAGGATATTCTAATTTATGGAGATTCACCTCAGATGGGACTGCATGTGTAGCAATTGGATCTGAATATAAATTAATGACCAATCAGTTCGACTTAAGCATGCAGTAGCCAGTGGACACAAAATGAATTGAGCCTTCAGATGATTTGTTATTTTTGCAGTTGAGAATTTCTTGGTTTTTGTCTCCGTTTCATAGTTATTTATGTAGATTTAAACTTGTGTTTAAAGGAGTATATAATTTCAGGCTTGACATAAAGTTTAAGACAAAGAAAGAAAATGTTTTCTGCTGTAATCTATAGTCCGACACACATCTGTTTCCTTTCCAATGCAACACGTCGGTCTAGTTAAAAATTGCATTAAATCTAACATGTGTATCAACAAATGTGTACTTAACCTTCTGTTATGAATTTCACATGTACACAGATGTATTTTTAAACATCAAACACTCAGCTTATGTACCTTCTTGCAGTTTGAGGACCCTCGGACCTTTCACTTGAAGGTATGATGACAGACACCTGACACTAAACGATTCAAATTTCCCAAATTTTATTCCTTCTTGTTAAATATACAACTCTCATACAATCATCAAGTTGGAATAAAAACTTCAAGATTCATACATAAGAAAACACAACGGCATCGAGCAAAAAAGAGAAACATTGTCCTAAATGTTTTTCAAAGAACATTTTACAAAGAGGAAATGTCATCCCCTAATGTACGAGGTTCAAGAGAAAGCTGCCAGCAATTAAAACACATGCCATACAACAAATACATTCATTGTTATGAGAAGTCCCATTTGTGACAGCATTCTCTTGTACTGAAATGTTTCGGAGATAGAATCCGTGTGTAAACCGTAAACAGAATACATTCGAGCGGCCTCCCGCTCCAGGACGGTCCTCTAGATTCAAGTTTCGTCACGGTTCTTAGCTTGAGGCGTCATAATTCTTCAAAAGAAAGGAAAAGGAACATTTGGCAGTATGTAGACTTAAAGACACCGTTAACGTTGCAGTTTTGAAATATGAATAACAATGGGTACAGAGTGGCGTGACCCATGTGAATGCAGGTCCACATGTATATTACACAAAGTATTCCTATAAGGCAAAGCAAGAATTTGGGGGTTTTATTCCAGGTGAGGACAAATTCCAAACTGCAGAATAAATCCCGCAATGGAGAGACCTACAGACCAGTCCCTTAGATTAACCCAACACTGTTCAACTTCTAAAGTGGTGTTGTGGTGCATAAGTGCTACGTTTTGGCAATTACCCCACCAACAGACCTAATGTGAAACTTCAGCAGATGCAGTTGAGTGTATTTTTTTGTAAAACAACCACAACAAAAAGAAGGTTGCTTTCCAAACAATGAACAAAGCCCCCTCTGTGGAAAAGCTGATTATTCAACCGCGCCAAAATAACATAAAGGGTCTCACTGACAGGAAATCGAGGTATGATAATCTCTCCAGCTTCCACGTTTTGCTGCGCTCTCTTAAAAACATTAAAATTAAATCGCCTCAACTTAGCTTCCCTTCATACAATTCAACGCATGTTCTGTTATCTATGCTTGCCTTCTCTCTCTCTCTTCACTCCAAAGACAAGATTTGCACTGTTCCTAGTCTTCATAATCTCTGCCCTCATTCAAACCTCCCTAATTACGGACTGATGTTGGTACAGAACAACAGGCTGTCCAACAAGTCTGTCCTTAGGTTTTGCGCTTTACCAAGAGGAAAAAAATGGCCGTTTGCAGTGGAAGGTTTGCGTGAAGGCGTTGCCCAGAGTGACCACCCGTCCTTGGCCACCCGAGCGGCTGCGCTCCACCACAACACGGGGCATCTGCACCAGCTGGATGGGACTCTTCCCATCCTTAAGCGCCTGAGTCAGATTCAACACCTGCGGGGACACAGAGTTAAAGCATGAAGAAGAAGAAGCAGCTCACTGGGGACCTGCAACAGAAAAGGTTCATCAAATTTGCCGCTACACAGCACTTCCTAGTTGCATGCATGTTATTTTTAAAAAATTAAACGCTTCAAAGGGAGGCATAATTAGCAAAAAATAAATAAATAAATAAATAAAAATTAATTCAAGCTCTACATAAAATGAAAAACAGTAATGTGTGTCATATATCAGGGGGCGTCTGGCCCTGCACCCATGCAAACCTATTAATTAGCAGCACTTTAGCGCTTTATGCTGCTGGCCTGTAGAATCAGCCTGTAGAGTCAAACATTAAGCAGCCACTACAGATTTCATTATCCGTTTTAAACTGGAGCCAAAATATGTACCGTACTTATTTTCTATTTCCTAATGCTGTTCTTTAACAAACGGAAATAAATGTTAGCTGCATTTTCAGCATTTCCAGGCAATGCTAAAATTCATCACAGCATTTGCATTCCATGTAGATTTTAATTGCAAAGCTTTGGAATTATTCTTTTTTTTTTTTTCTGGGATCTCAGTTCAATACCTTTTTCCCCACATTCTGTTGTCTTTTGTTGCCGCCTCATTAAAGGACTGATTATTTGATTGGTACCTAAAGAAACGACTAACCTCGCTGTGTGTCTTTATTCTCTCCAGCTCACTAGCATTAATTTGATCTTTTTTTTTTCAGCTTGTCACACTGAACATGACAAAAACATTAAATCAGTTGTCTTCAAAGGATTATAGTGGTGTTTTTTTTCTTTTTAGACAAATAAAGACTACCAACATTTTTTACTCTGTCAAAAACATGAAATAAAACAAGAAAAAAGGGAGGACAGGAGGACTGATATAATATATATAATATACATATATATGTACTGTTAGCTTTGCAAACTCATAACAATGTGTTTCTCTTTATGCATCGAAGGAGTAGTATTGTATATTTTCCAGATAAAATGATAAAGTAACAATGTTGAGCCTTTTTCAAGCAGCTGTCAACTCACCTGTCCTCTCATGACAGACATCTGTCTCTCAAACATGGTTTTATCGAAGCCTTTATCTGCCTGAAACCAGAGAAAATCACTAATGTTAGCACAAACACTGCCGTATAAAAGAAAAGTGCAACAGCCTTGTTTGGAAGCATGCTGATTTGCACCTTGAACATCTCATAGAGGTCCTCACAGAGGTCCTGGACAAAGTTCATATCGGAGATGCGGGACAGCACCAGCTCTCTGGTCTCCTGGGAAAAGGGCACCTTGGCCTGAGGGAGCCACGCCCAGTGGAAGGGGTCTACAAAGATGGACACAACCTCAATCAACTTTAACTTCATTCTTCACAAATACTTTGTGTTTTAGACAAAAGACATTGCCATCAAAACTATTTTATTGTTTGATAAGTGAATAACTAGCAGTGGAGATTTTAAACTCTTTACGTGCATCACTACTGATTTAGAACTACAGGAAGTAGAAAGTATCGTTTGAACACTTGTGTAACAAAGTGATTTAAGTGAAGCTTGGGGAAAAAAAAAAAGGAGCACAAAAGATATTTTTCATTCAAACCTCAAGATAAAATTAGAAAAACCTACAGATTCTTGTTGCGCGCATCACAGGCAGCAAATGTGACCATGACTGTATATACGTAATATGAATGGAGAGAGTCTTATCCAGTGTATGTGTTATACATACTTTGGATATATATATATATATATATATATGTATATATATATATATATATATATTTTTTTTTTCTTCAGCAATATCACTGAAACTACAAGGTTCAGAACAGACAGAAATTTGTTTCCCGAATACCTTATTAGCATACAACTTTGGACAGCAACCAAACCAGGAGTCATTCTTCTTCACAGCTGTCCTAAGTATTAATATATCTTGCACACTTTGCAGTGAGCCGCAGCACAACAGTGTTTCGTATTGTGAATTTTACAGGTAGAGCACAGAGATGTTTGTCGCTTAAACACACACACACACACACACACACGCACACACACACACACACACACACACAAACATAAAACAAGTAAAACTGTAAGATGTATACGAAGGCACGAAATTCAGAAGAAGAATGTTAATGCAACCATTCATCAATGCAAAAAGTATAATGCTCTACTTGATTTAACAATCATTGATTAAACTTTGTTTTGTTAAGCAGGGCGATGAAAACAAAACACTGAAGAAAGGGGGAATTTGAACAAGTTAAATATCAGCTTTAGAGGAAGGAAGACAGACGATTTCCTCTTTTGTCAAGAGCGGAAGCTAAGCCGATTATCAGCTGTCCGTTTCTGATTACAAGCAGACAGATTAGGGTGAGTGAGACATTTGACGAAATGCTTCTCTGACAGATTGGCTAACTTGTCTTTAAATTTTTTGAACATAAAACACAATGAGTAATCCCCGCAAGATATGTTCTGTTTAATACATTTTTTTTTTTTTTTTGCCATTATAATTATGATAATCATCAGACTTTCAAACAGTTAATTTAGAGATAGACTTAGTAAAGCACAAGTCGCAGACGTTTCCAGACATACATGCTCTCCACTCATCTGGGTGTTTAAAGGGGAAGGCCAGGCCGTTGTCGATGGCTGCTATCTTGATGCAGGAATCGGTGCTGTTCTCCAACCACTCAGCGTCCTGAAACGACCGTCGACAACAGCCTCATCACACGGCTGATTTATTGAGAGTTAAACTAAGTTAATTAATTACACTTATTGGCCAACATATGTCTGATGATGACCGATAATCGCTTTTGTTTTGGCTGTAGCGTAACTGCGTCCAGGATGAAGCATTACTACTAACGCAGCACACCTTGTCACTTTCGTCTCCCTCTCCTGGCTTCTCATACTTGATCAGCCAGTTGTCGTTTCCTCGATCTGAAGAGGGAGAAAGCAGAATATTACACGCGCCTGGATGACGCAGGTGCTTAAGGCACATAAGGAGACAACAATTTAAAGCTCCAAGCTTAAAGAACCCTGACAATTGAAGCAACATTTATCCTCCAGGGTCAGTAGATTTTTCAAAGCAATTAAATTAAGAGAAGTAAAAATAGGAAATATAAACAAAACGCATCCTCACCTGTGTTTCTGATAACATAATCCAACACCACCAGTCTCTCAAACTGGGACTGCAGCTGCTTCCTGATGTTCTCCGGCAGAGGTTCGGCCTCGAAGCGCCGCAGCCAGTAGTCGGCTTCGCGGTAACCCTCCACAAACAGCTGAAACGACCCGACCTGCAAACAAACAGGCAGAACATGACGTCTTCACGCGCAGCAAATAAACCAAACGCTTGAGGTTGCGGCAGCAGTTCAGCTTAGAAAAGCAGGAAGTTCACTGATGATGTGATAAACTGTGGAAAAGCAGCAACAAAGACTTGAAAGAAGTTGGCTGTTTTTCTTTTGAGAAAACCGTGAACTTAGCCTGTTGATATGAGCAAGCCCACCTTACAGGTGGCTCTCTGCTGTGCTACAGCTCCTCTCCCAAAGCAGAGCCTGCCGTGAACACAAGAAACTGACAGTTTTCCTGTAACATTAGGTTGTTTTGCCACGATGATGAGTACACAAGCATGATTGACATTGCTAAGGCCCTCCTCCTGACTATGATTGGTTGCTTCTTGGAGGAGGCAAAGGAGCTGGATTTTTTCACAGATTATCTGCCTCTTACTATTAGGACATAGTCACAGTTTAACATATTTGTAAAAAAAATATATATTTTTTTAAAATAAAAGCTCCATATTGCAGTTTTAAGAAATACAAGTTATCCAACACATTAAATTCTGACCTATTTATTTGAAAGGACCCTTTTAGTCCAGGAATAGAAGAACAATGCAGTCAGCCATTTTTTTGCCATCCTCTGCAGTCTGCATCACAACCTATTCTAATCCCAGAGAATATTTTGGGTTCTTCTACAAAAGTGGTTCCAGTGGTTGAACCTGGCTGGTGCTGGAGCCGGCTTGACCTCGGAAACATTGATCTAATTCTGACACATCATTATGTCAGAACCAGTCACCTTCACCGGCCAAGATTGTATGTCCAAACAAGGAATTTGAGTTTGACTTTCAAGCGCTCAGCAGTATAAAGTATAAGTACATAAAATTTTAAGGAATTAAAGGGTAAAAGCAGCAGTTTGTGCGCTACTATAAAAGCATACCATCAAGTTAATGTTGGATCCTCTCTTGGTTCTGAGTATTTGTGAAAGATGGAAGCTTAACTTATCAAACAATATCATTTATTGATCCAATTAAGGCTATTTTAGTCCCAACAAGCTGAATCCTGATCCGAGTACCAGTAGCAGTGTGACTGAAAACATAACAGCACTGAGGACAGGATCTATGAACATCACCATTACAGGATTCTGTTAACAAACTGAACTGGAAATCACATTTATGGGTTTCATACAACACAGCAACTGTAAGCAGTGCATTTATTTACTTTACCTCCCTGAAAGGAAGGTCAAAATAAACAATAGAAAGAAGAAACACACGGAGGTCATGCCATTTTGAGCTCCTTAATCTAATATTTTAAATCATGCTAAAGCTCTATTTACTTCTTTTTGTTTGTTTTGTTTTTGTGTGAATTCATGCAGATAAAAACAACAAAACTAAACTTGTGTTGGAACACATTGATTTTAACATTTTGATTTGTTATTGGCGTCCATAAGCTGCGCCTCCAGCTCCTGAGAAAATTGCCAGGAAAGAGTTGACGCTGAGACGGCACCGCTTTTTTAGCGGCAGCGGCAGCGCATGAGGTGGTAAAAACACAGAGAACTGGCGCCAAGCAAAGCATGTTAACATCAGGAAAGTAAAACGTTTTGAAGAGGTGTAGATGTTTGTTACCTTAGGAGGAAGGCCCACTCTGTGGAAGCGTCGTCCCACCTTCGGGACTTTCTCTAAGGCGTACTTCTTCCCTCTGGACTTCGCTCTGTCTATAGTGCTGTAGTGGAATGTCTCGCTAGCCAAATACACCACCTGAATGAAGGAAATATATTTAGCCTGGACCACCAGCAGAAAGCATTTCTTAAAACAAAAATGAAACACAAATCCATTTACTTTGAAAAACAGATTGAAAAAGTTAAAGCACAAGGATTTGACAAAAAAAATAAATAAATAAATAGAAAAGTCAAAAAAATGTAAACTTTTTAGTAACTTTGTATTTAATTGAAACATTCATTTACTCAACCATCTGAAAGTTAAATTTATTTGTTATATCAAATTATTTATACCCCTTTGGCGGATTTCTGTTTCTGTTTTTTAAAATTTGATATGTATGTTCCCTCTGATTAGAAGCGACTCAGTCAGAGTTTGGACTTGAACGCAGCTCGGTCTGCAAGCTCACCTGACCAGAACCACACAGATTGTGTTGCAGGGTATTGTCAGGAGGAAGGGGAATGTTAAAGGTTTCTCTTTTTTTTTTTTGTTATGTAATAATAGAACTTTCTGAGAAACTAAAATTAGAGTTTTCACCAAGCCATAATGATCACAATCAGATCAGAGGTAAATTACCAAAATAAGTCTCTGTGCGTAAAGGCTTTTTATAGCTTTTTTTTGTATTGAATTACTGAAATATTAAACTTTTTAATGATACTATATCATTCTGAGATTTACCCATACTTTCAGGCACTTGATGCCGAAATAATGAGAGAGGTACCTTTGTTTTGGGCACCACTCCAAGGCCGAGCTTCGTGTCAACCAGGGAGGCTGCGGCCTCTGACAGATAACCCTGATTGGGCAACAAGCAGCCTCGGCCAAAACAGCACGGACAGCAGAGCTAATGACAAAAACAGGACACAGAAAGAAGTTTGCAGGGGGTTAAAAATGCCTCATATGTCATTGATACATCATGATCTGTCAAAAGAACTAAACTAAACCCAATAAATGAAAGCAATACTACTTTATATAAAAGTTTGCAAATTAAATCCACAAGTGCATCCGTTTCCTCTTCAAAATCAATAATAGCCTATGCCACGGTACACAGTTTACCTTGTGAAAGTATTTGGTCCATTTTGGGTTCAGGTGACCGTAAGGTTCTTCTGACTTTGGTTTAAAAACTCCAATGATTTTCTGCAGAGATAAAAGTCAGCATTGATCACGTTTACGCTCAAAAAGATCAGCTGAGACTCATTTGTTATCTGTCAAATAAGAAAAATTACAACTTCAAAGACAAAATCTATATTTCAGTTTCATGATTTTTCAAAATGATAAAGGGGGGGAAAAAAAAGTGTGAAGTGACTATGACAAAAGTGACAGTTGAGTCAATTAAAAATACATTAACAACTCACAGATCAATATTCTAGAATTTTGTGCAGTAAATGTTCCTGTGTTTTTGGTGCTCTGAGAAAAATGATCGTAACCTTACCCCTTTTGGGTCTTTGACAAAATAGCTCCCGCTGGACCCTTGGGAAATTCTTTCAGGAAAAACACCGCCTTCAATAGCCTGTTCTGCCCTCAGGATGAAATCTGCAAACTCTGGATCGTCTGGAAAATGGTTGAAGTCCCCACTGTTTGCACCTGGTTGGGAAATAACAACAAAAAGTTGTTGTATGAGCAGCAAACACAGAGCATGTCACATTTTCCTTCAATAACCTCAAACAAATGAAGGGGTTTTTGTAGGACTTGTTATCCATGTCCTAAAAGGGCCAAATATTATGTTTTAGAGCTGCACAATTTTATAATATAGAATGCATAAATTGAACAAATAAAAAAAAAATCCACTTATTATCTGAGGAAAATAACTGAAATCTAGAGTTTGGAGGCAGGAAAAACAAAAACGACACAACAAGATTCATGCTTTGGCAACGATAAAAAGGTCGAGCAGGATAGCAAGCCGACAAGACCCACTAGGCAACAGCAGGTGTTGTTTTTGTGCATAAAGTTTATCAGATAACACAAAATCCTTGTACCATTAATTTTTTTTTCATGCATCCTCTGTGCAAAATATACCGTGTTATCCACAGATCGTCTTGTCAAACAAATTTCTAACGCCTCTCTTAAACCATTCCACCAGTACGTTTAACTTTTATTATTAATTGTAATTGTTAAGCATTTTAGCTTCTTTCCAACTCGGTCATGTGTTGAAATACCTTGTATTCACTTATTATGACCAAAGAACACAGTTTTGTGGGGGAACTCATTGCAACCGATAAGAGTATGACGAGCTGTTACAGACACTGTCCTGGGCACCTACATTACTGTGGTGAAGTTTTAAACCCAAGAGTAAACAGGGGCTGATTATGTGGAGAAAAGTGAGACTTGCACAACTACTGCATTGCTCAATTTAAAGTATAAGGGAGTGCCAAGTCAGTGACTGGTAAAAAATTATGTGTTTGTTTTTAATATATTTTAATGCAGTTTTTCTTACCAGTTTAGTTGCCACTATAGTTAACTACAGTCTGATTGGGTTTACCACAGAGTACTGTTAAATCCCAGATGAAGTTGTCAATTTGGTAGATCGTCAAGCTAATACTAGAGAATATTTCCTCTGCTATGTTCCCCATAAGTAAAATAAATCATTTAAGTGTTCATTTAGCTCAAACTTGACAGAGACACTTGATTATGACTAGTTGTGTCAGTATTTGAAAGTCACAATTACTGTACACTTATAGCACACTCTGCGGGCACAAGTCACAGAAAGTACGTTGATTTTAGTGGCTGTGAACTACCGACATTTCTCCGTCTAAGCGACAAAACTAGATAAATCATTTCATCACTTGGCAAAAATATTTCAGCTGCTTTGCAGATCTGTTTGCGAAGTCTCTCTGGTTGATATGCCCTGCTAATTATTCCTCCGTTAAAGGCCCCTTTCACATGACATGACACATTCCTACCTCCTCAGCCTGCGAGTAGCAGAACAGTCAGCTGACAGGGAGGCTGTGTGTGCTCTGCATCAGTCACACTATGTTTCAACATGATGCAGGGAGAAAAGAAAGAAACAGACGCTGGACAGAGGGGAGCAGATGCAGGGTCTAGGCGAACACTTAACCCGTCATTTGTTAGAGAAATACAGACAGAAAACAATAACTTTGAAGCTAGTTTACTTGAAGAAACAAAACGGGTGGCAATTAAAAAAGGACAACTCGGAGAAAAGATCTGTTAATATTTGTGTTATACAATTTCACCAGTAAAGGTGATCTGCAGACCATGCAGGAAATCAAAGAAAGACCGATTCATCCACAGGTCAAAGTAGAAAGTGTTTGTAGCTGGTGCACAGCCACGTGGCATTTGCTTGGTCATGTGACAACTATCAAAGAAATTTAAATCTCATTCTTGTTTTAAAACTGCTGTAGAAAGATGTTCAGTCCATATATTTAGCTGCCATCTTTCCAGGATGAAAGCTTCCTGCTCTGAATTTGTGTTGAAAGTCTAAAGTGATATCATCCCGGAGTCTGACAGTAGAAAGAAGTAAAGCTTTTCTCTCGTTTAATCTCTTTCTACTAACTTCAGTTGACAGGAAGCCTGAGTGAACGTGAAACCGAGCTGAAGTACTTCCTCTCTCACCTATCCTTACGTTTTCAGCACAGAGCAGCAACACTGCACCACAGACTATTTGTGAGTCGACCTGCAAAGTGGCCTGATGCATATTTGATAACAGCCTCTCAGACGTCCGGCTCAGTTTTTAGGGAATGGAAAGCTCCTTTGTGTGCAGCAGATTTGTAGAGCGCAGGAGACCCGGAGTGAAGAGTGACACATCAAAACAAAAACAAAACCAAGAAGAAGAAGAAAAAAAAAAAAAAAAAAAAAGCATTTAAAAATAAGATCCTTAGTGAAATTGAGTCAGTACGGGACATCAGAATAAAAAATAAATAAAAGTACAGTTTTAGCAGTTTTCTGCTTTTAGTATTTTGCTGCAACTAGAGCTGAACCGCATGAGGAAGTCACCAATGAGAGCGAGCAAGTAAATGTTACAGGTAGTAACTTTATAGAGCGATGTTGTAATTTTACACCGCATTTGTGTTAAAAGGACTCAGAAATTGGGACGCAGAGACCTGCCATTTGAGGCTCAATCTCTCTCTACCTGTGGCCTAGATTTCTGACCCTGATTAAAAAATTGATTCCAACAATCGGAGGTAACAAGCACTAAAAATAAATAAATAAATAAATAAATAAATAAATAAGACACGAAGAAACAAGGTGGGCAGTATCATCCGAGTTAAAAATTGAACGTGCCGGTTCCATGGTGACTGCATCATGTTTTAATTATTTGTTTCTCCTGTGTCACACTCTGGTCAAATCATTTTGGACTGGTTTGAAATATAAATGCTGACAGGAGTAGCGCGTGGTGTAGAGGTAGAGCGGGTACCGTATATGCAGACTATATCAGTCCTCAGCGCAGTTGTCAAGGGTTTGATTTTAACTTTATAATTTTGCTTTCCACATATAGACCTACGCAACAACACAGAGTAGATCCCAAGTAGAGCCGCACCGGGTTTCAGGTTGCAGTCGTCTTTGAAAGACTGTATTTGCAACGAACTGCCTGGATGAATTGTTTGGTAGAAGATTATTCTTGAAGTATTTCATTCATATTCTGCACAGCAAATTATATTTGGACAGTTTGAGGGACTCGTCCAAATTGTCCACACCTGATGAATATCTACGTAAACTAGCTAATATGCTGAAGCTAACAGAGAGTGGTGGGGGCCAGAACGCTGAATAAATTTAGTATTTGTATTTTGCAGAATATTATGTTTCACCATTCCATTTCACAAGCATAGTGTTTCCTAAACCGGGGGGATGTTCCTTCACTTTCCACATCATGACTGTTTATGTTTTTGACATAGAAACAGCTTTATTGTAGAGAAGGGAACACATGTTTCCTTCAGCAACACGTGGGAGAGGGGCACAGTTTGTTAACTCTATGCACCAATCAGCTTGATAAATCTATGGTCACTCCAGCAATTTTTTCTGACAACTCATCAAAATGTTTTTTAAACCATGAGAACAACATGAAATCTTTTTCTGCCATGTAGTATTTTGATTTTGTAGAATTGCAGCTTTATTTATTTTTTACAACCAATCTGCTCACACAATGTGTTCTGGTATAAATACGAAGCTTCCACAAAACGTTGCATAAGTCAGCAAAGATAATCTTTAGGGTGACATCATTTACAGGTTAATATGTATATGTACATATATATATATGTTTAAACACACACATATATATACTGTAGATCAGTCGGTTCACCAACTCATGAAGCCGATCTGGGCCTGCGACTTCTTCATTTGGTGAATGAATAGCATAACAGAGGTGGACTGACGTCCCGCATTATTCTTTCACATGAAATGGCAAAACGTCACTTAATCACAGCGTTTCATGTGAAGTAAACGCAAATATGTTGTAAATGTGACTAACCACATTATTATTGTGGTGTTTCACAAGCCAAGCCCAGCACTAATTACTACCAGACTTGTCAAATCAAGAAATTTACTAAAACAAACAAATCTATCTGGTGACATGAAATAAGACTTTTCAAAGAGCTTCACGCCTCGCAAAGTCTAATGGACAGTGAGGTTCTGTGGTCTTAGATGTGTGCCAAAAAAGTTGTTCCCACTATTTTCTAGTAAACAGTCCTTCCTGATGGAGTCTGATCATTCCCTGATGCTTTACCACAACAAGTATGGAAAACCACAAATGCAAAAATTAAATCATACACAAATCTATTAATCTCTTTACATTAAATAAATTAAAAAATATAGATTTTTATTTAAGTATTTATGTCAGCTTGAGTCATGGAAAACTGACCTGATCGTTTCCATAGCAACGATCAGAAGCAGACATTGCACCAGAAGTCCAGTGACCTCACTAATGAGGTCATAGGTGACATCATGTACATCACAGTAGATCAAAGAAGTTCTGATGTTTGAATGCTTGAATCTCAGAGCATCAGTCAGTTCCAGACGGTTCTTGGAGGTTCAGATTTGTGTTTAGTAACAATGTTTGGTGTTTCAAAAGCGCTCGTTCCCTTGTTTATCCCACTTGGTTGGGGGCTGGGATATGCTGTGACCACGGGGTTGAAGAAAGTTTTTGATCATTGCTTTCCAGGAAAGGATTCAAACGAAGGTTACCATCAGGAGGATGAAGACGACTTGTTTTGGAAAGGTCTTCCAACCGACGCCCAAGAACAAACCGACCCGGCTGGGAAGGTTTGTTCTGAAAAGGCGACAGAGGTTTGTGGGACCACAGATTCTCACCCAATAACAACTGGACCAGAAAGTACACAGGACAAGGGTACTGTCTCTGGGCAAACCGACCCGGCTGGGGAGGTTTTCTCTGAACACCCGACCAATGTCTGTGGGACCACAGACATTGGTGTGACAGAGACGGTACGAGACAGTACCAAGGACAATCGTACTGTCTTTGAGCAAACTGACCCGGCTGGGGAAGTTTGTTCAAAGACAACCGTACACCAGGAGGGTGAGAGAGCGGTCGCAGAAAAATCTAACCCGGCTGGGGAGGATTTGTCTGTGGCTGACCTCGCAGCCAAAGCTCTGGCTGAGGTAACAGCAGAAGCTTTGGTTTCATGGGTTCCAGCTCTGTCCTTTCCAAAGTGCTCTACTCTCAAGAGCACTTTTACAAGCGATGTTCTAATTCCAAGTTCCCCGGATGGGGAACGTATCTCAGAAGAAGAGGAACTGATGAATTTGTCAAAGAAACCCTCTCTACATGCAAGAATCACCGTTGCCTTAGAGGTTAATATTTCTCCGGATGTTGAAGCAGAACACAGAGTTGGCTTGGATCTCCCAGATACAGGCAGGACAGCAACTGCAGGAAACGGACAGACGGAGGAGAACTTCTTCAAGTTCTCCAACGAGCTCCAAAACAGCTGGGTGAGTGCTGCCTTCCAGAGCATCCTGAACCTGAGCGTCACCAGCAGGTGTCTCGCTCAGGAAAGGGTATTTCTGGAGGCATCTCTCATCCTCTCGGCTGTCCGTAACCCCGGCAAACATTTTTGTCAGAAAGACCTCTCCCCAGTTCTGATGGAGCTGAAGGAGAAGGAGCTGCCGTCAGACGTGGGAGGGGACTATGACGTAAAATGTTTGCTGGAGTCCATGTTGGTGTGGTTGGATTCCTTTGGAGGAGACACGGATAGAGAGTTATACAACCAAAACTCTTGCTCCAACTGTGGGACCACAGACCTTGAGCTACTGAGCAACGGCCCCCTGGTTGCCCTTCCACCGGCAACTTATCCAACTGACATAGTTGATCTTTTTAACAGTTGGTTGGATTTGGGGGGCAGATGTTGCAGTTCGGGTTGCGGGTCAGCCTTGGAGAAGAAACACTACATAACAGATAACAATGTGCTGGTGTTTTTTCTCCAGAGGCAGACCAGGATTCACCCTGTGGTAGCCAATTGGACCATGGACGTTCCTGCGGATTGTGAAGGTGGAAGTGAGAGGTACCACCTGTCCTCCGTTATCTGTGGAGATTCAAAGCCGGCTCAGTTCTACACCTATTTAATAAAAGGAGAACAAACTATTAAGGCTGACGACGAGCATGTCTTCACTGCAGACAGTGACTGCAGTGAAGACATGTCTCAAAATGCACTTATCTACATATATGAGAAGGTCAGAAGCGATGAGACAACGGATACTACAGTTTCTCCAGCCCCTCCTCTGGAAGGTGATAAAGGAGCCTTTGGAGAGGAGCCAAAATTATTAAATTATGAAGAAGAAAAAATTATCGAAGACCTAATTAGTTACCATCTTGAGGCTGGAGAACTGTGATTGAGACCAAAAAATATCTGACTTAAATGTATGGAACAAAAAGGGTAAAAGGTTTTGACAGGTTTCTTTCCGGGCGCTCCGGCTTCCTGCCACAATCTGAAATCACGGCTCTGTAGTTTATTGGTCTCTAAATTCTGTTTGTGTGATTAAAACGTTTATTTTTGTGACTAAAACCGTTCCCTGGGTTTGAATCCCTGCCTGGGTTCTTCTGTCTTCGTGGGTTTGCATGTTCTCCAAGTGCATTAGTGGGTTCTCTCCGGGTTCTCCAGCTTCCCCCCATAGTCCAAAAAGATGACTAGCTGACCTTTGCCCCATGTCTTCTCCCCTCTCTTTTGTTTAAAGTAGTTTCAGCTACTAGAGCCAAAACTACTTTGAGCAAATGTCAAGAATACATTTTGCAATTAAATTTCATAAATATCAATAGGTAGTTTCCAGTTAGCAGGTTTCTCTCCGGGCACTCCGGCTTCCTGCCACAGTCAGAAATCACGACTGTTTAGTTAATTGGTCTCTAAATTCTCCTTAGGCATAAGTACAAACATTGATTAGTGAATAAAATATAAAAATTACATATACATATATGTACCTATATATATGTACATGTACATATATATGTATGTACATATATATTCCAAGTATATATATGGTACATATATATATATGTACCTATATATGTATATATGTACATATATGTACATATGTATGTATATATATGTACATGTATATATATAGATGTGTGTATATATATATATGTTTAAACACACACACATATATATACTGTAGATCAGTCGGTTCACCAACTCATGAAGCCGATCTGGGCCTGCGACTTCTTCATTTGGTGAATGAATAGCATAACAGAGGTGAACTGACGTCCCGCATTATTCTTTCACATGAAATGGCAAAACGTCACTTAATCACAGTGTTAATAACACAGTAGAGGGCATGTATGACGGAAAAAAATCAGTTCAAAGGTGCAAAGTGCTTGTAACGTAATTATAATCAGCTCCCAAAAGATTTCCAATGAGACACATGGTCAGTGAAGTCAAGAGGACAATTTTAATAAAGTTTAGAAACTTTATTAAAACAATGTCTTGACTACACGTAACAACAATGGAAATGCATGAAATAGCAATACAAGTGGCGTAAAGTTTACATTTCCTCTTTCGGGCCTTTAAATCCTGTGGAAGGGCTCGGCAGGATACTAGATCAATATTCCTGAGTGACTGCATAACATTACATCGATTTGCCCACGTTGCATTCACTGATATCTCTTTTTTAAAAAGTAGCACTTTCCGATGGGTAAACAACAACCATATGACACGGAGTGAGGACGACATTTCTAGCTCTCCATAACATGTGGGAACTACGTTAATCTAAACAATTACCTGGGGAAGCCAAGGTGTCTTTATCCGACGATGAGCTGTGTCTGTTCCGTCTGCTCCTCTTGTCTCGGGCACCCTTCGGAGACGTCGAGCTTCCTGCTAAGCAGGGTAACAACAGCGCCTCTTCGCCGGAGCCGTCCGTCTCGAGCTCGGTCAAGACGCTCTCACGAGAGTCCGAGATACGGACCGCGACTCCGGGATTGGCCGCAAATCCCAGTCCTGTTCGGCTGTTGTCAAATGATACCTTCAAGGGTCCTGTGGAGTGAAAGTTAGAGTCCAGTTCGGGCACTGCTGCTACCGCCCCGGTATCCAGCACAGGCAAGCCGCTTTCTGTCTCTGTAAGATCGCACTCTGACATCATTTTCGCTCCTTCTTTGTAGAATTTTACAGTTAATTGAAGGATTGGTTACAGTTTCTTCTCTTCGAATTATTAATCGTTCATTTTAAAACGAATTACATGTTTGGATGAGGACGTAACCCTAAACGTTATCACTTGATAACAGCTGCTTTCGCTCACCAGTGTGCCAACATAATCCGTCGTCAAGCCTTTTCCTTTCCTTCCTTGTTACCTCTTTGCGCATGTGCAGTATGGCTGTAGGTTGGAGATGCCTTCACGTGCTATTTAGAACATCAGAACTCGAGGTATCTATCGCAATGAATTTTTTTTTTTTTTTTTTTGTTTGTTTTTTACTTTGTAAGCATCCCAAGAGTAAAAATAACTTAACTCAATTCTGAATTTCTTCGAGATTATAACAAGTTGTTTGGAAAATTATTCAACTAGTTTTTACACATTTTACGTTTGTTCGGTCTAATTCAATACTGTGCAACATGTACTAGTTAATCTTTTTGACAACGTAGTTCTACTTTTCTAGTAGAAACTCCGCTACTAAGTTAAATGACCATAACATTGGCACAGTCATCCTTGATTATCACATACTTGTTAATTGGTGCTAAAAATCCCTACATGTGAACGTAACAATTTAATCAAAACGGTGGTGATTGTCAGAATAGGAAATATGTGCACAAATGGCTTACCATATTTGTGTCATTGGCAAAGCAAGCTCACTGAAAGCGAGTTCCATTATTGACCAGTAGATGTCGACATTGATACACAAGTCAAACCATACATAAAACCCTACGGGGTTTGTAGGTTTTTTGTTTTCATTATCTATGCAATCATGTTTTTCAATGTTTTTCAATGTTTGGCTAGCATCAGTTTCAAGAACATATGGACACTGCGACTGATTCTACCAATAGGTCTTTCTCACTTGCTCCATATTATAACAGGGTCTTTAATTTAAATCCATTCTATGACTATTTTTAGATACCTTATTGATGGACACGCCACCTAGCTGTAATCCATGAATCATTTAAGCATAAACACCAGCAAAACCTGAATATGTACAGCACTTTGCAAAAGTATTTATACCACTTGAACTTTTTGTCATTTGTATTTTCACACCCCTTCAGGTCTGATGCTCCTCTCAAAGTTCCAGTTATCTAATTTTCTAAATACTTCCATGGATATATTGTTTTGTAAAGCAAAATATTGGCTTATCTGATCTGATTTTTATGATTAGCCATATTATTCACATTTTTTTGTTTGTTTTAAGCTGTCATATTTTGACATTTCAAGAACTAAAACGGGTGGCCTCTTGTGTTGGTGTGGGACAGACTTTTAGAATGAGTTGACTTTAGGTGAAAATTAAAACTAAATATGTATTTTTTGGCACTGATATCTCTTTTGTACATACTTACAGAACTTGTTTGAAACCATTTGAAACCAAAAGGTTTCATAGACCACATAAACCTTTGAAAGTATAGACAAAAGTCTGGAGAACTACTGTTCCGGAGCATTTTAAAAGACTAGAAAATGTCCTGGCTTCTTTAAACCAAACTAATGTGTGGGTCAGGACTGAAACTCAGCCTTTTCACCAAGTGCTTGTCTTTTTTTAATGAGGCAGGCTAACTGAAACTCATGCAAATAGGCAGCTAGCCAGCTGGTACCAAATGGTCAAGGTAGGGGGCTTGGAGGTGAAGGAGACAAGGGGGGAGAGAAGAAGAGGATAGAAGAGGGAGATGGACAGTAATAAAGCATGACTGGTAGCTTTTTTTTTATTATTGTTTCTGAAGGTCTAATCTTATTACTTTATTCACATTCAATCATTTATGCCTTCTTCAGTTCAATATCCCTTTCTCCTTCATGGGTGAGTACTGGAAATATGTCCCCTGACAGGAGAGGACACCTTTCTCGATAAGGGATAGTTTACAAAGCTGTATGCACCTCAGCCACCACTGGGTGACAAGCCCCCGCAACAGTGAGAACACGACTGCCCCGATGCATGTGTGCGTGAGAGCGTGAGAGACCTGTCTTTCCCTCCCCTGTAGCGCTCATTCCAGCAGATTCTGCTGGCAAAAGATGTGGTTTACCCTGCCAACAGCAACCACCCGTATCCATCCCATGCTTCTATCCTCCTCCCTCTTCCCCCTTGGCTGCCTGATGAGGGAGAGAGGAAGAGCCCTACAGCTCCACTCATTTTTCATCTGCATGGGTTTTATCTGTGATTGGAGTGTGTCTGAGTGAATCTAGCTGCCAATGTCCAAATAGGTGCCAGCATGTACGTTGGCTTGCAAAAGTTTTGACACCCCTTAAAGATTTTTTTTATTTTTTTATTTCATTTTGTTTTGCTACAATTGCAAACATCAATGTTTTGAATTGTGTGTGTGCCTCTACCAGTTTTGGATTGGAGGGAGAGTGAATATCAATCTTGCCACAGATTCTCGGTTGACTTTAGTAAGGCGTAAGACTAACTTCAAGTGATTTTAGGCGTACTATGAATTGATTGATACGCGATATGCATTTCAAGTGATACGAACCACTTTTTATTGTTGCTCAGGATGTATGTTTAGAGTGGTCGTCCTGCTGGAATGTGAACCCCCGCCCCACTCACTTATGAGCCTACATCTATGCATCTAGCTTCTCATCGTTTCTGGTTTCTCTGCTGAAGAAAAGCACCCTTCCATGAATAATCATGTGTTTCATTGTAGCGATGGTATGGTTTCAGTTCTTTCTCGTACACTTTTTTTTTTTCATGTAGTCCCAAAAGTTCAAATTTGTTCCCCTTCAAACAGATCATCATTTGGGCAAACAGAAAACTGAACTTCTTTTTGTTTTCTTAGCATGGGGCCTCTTGGTTGCTTCTCCAATCAATGCTTAGTAATCGATTAAACATTGCCCAACATGTATAGTCTTAGTTTTGTACTTGTTTTTTTTCTTCACTTTGCAGATAATGGATTGGATACTCCTCCTTTTGTAAACTTGTGCATTTTCTTTTACCCCACTTTAAAATTCTCTTCAACTTTCTCACTGACCTCTCTGCTGTTTTCCTCCAAAGCCTTCCCAGAACACCTGAATCAAATTACACACAAGTGGGCTCTGTATTGTCAACTGTTAAGGAGACAGATAATTGTGAAGGCAACGTGTTGCATATAGGACTTTATTTCCACATTTCTATTTCAGAGAGTTCAAAAACAATGTGTAATTTATATTGAATCTCTACCACTATGCACTACTTTGTGTTGGTCCCTCTCATTAAATCTAAATAAAATACATTAAGGTTTGTGGATGTATGAATACTTTGAATAGGATTATTGCTTTGTGATTGCAAAACCAAAAGTAACATTGCAGATACAGCAAAAAAATAAAAAATAAAAAAATACAGTCACAAAGTTCTGAAAATGTAAGACAAAAAAAACTCGTTCAAATTTACAATCAGTATGATAAAACTCAAGTAAACGCCGCTTATTCATAGATATTCAATTCCTGACGAGAACAATAGTTAAATGTACGCTCGCCATTGTTTATTATTAAAGCCTCTACGTTTTGTGGCTTTTCAGCTGCCCTCGTCTTAGATGTCAGTATTTACTAGTTGTGCTTCTGTCGGGTTTGGGCGTTGAAGACCACACGCCTGTCCTGTGGAGACATCCTTCACCTGTTGCCTGAGGAACAATCCAAACATGGGAGAAAGAGTCAGAAATCATGTGTGTGCGACTGTGTGCGTGTGTGTTCTTAGTGTCACCTGAAAGTGTGCATCTCGGGCCAAATATCTTCATGTAGCAGTGTGTGCAGTACGGCTTCTCATCGTACTGCAATGCAATCATCGGCACATGATTACTGTGTTATCATTTTCACTTAGTCAGATTGTGTTCTTCATTTTTTAGTCTTATATTGTCTCATTTATCTTCCTTATGTACCTCAGCATGCTGGCCAGCCGTCAGCTGTCTCTTGCACTTCTGGCACTTCAGGCATAGAGGATGGTAGTCCCTCCCTAAGGACCTCTTCTTCTCCCCTGCACCAAAGACAAACAGCCGCAAAATGAGGAACAGTTTATCCATTTTCACTATTAAGGTGGAACATATTTTGTTTCTTTACACATGTAATATGTCTTTACTTGCTTTAAATACAGAGCGGTTTTAGCGCAGCTTTAATGACAAAACAATCTTGAATTTTTGATATGCATGTTTGTTAGACATCTACCTTTTAAACCAAAAACCTGACTCATGGTCTTCTAACATGTTGGTAAAATATCTATGTCCAAGATTGCTGCACGCAACTTCTACAAAGCAGAGATTTGGAGGGTTTCATCTTGTTTTAAAATGTTTACAGGGCATAAAATATTTTAAAAAACTGATTTTAAATAAGTAAAAGTGGGTCAATGACAGTCACAAAAAAGCACTTAACAGTATTAGTAAGTATTAAAACTAAAGATTTTGGTGAAAATGTGTTCAGTGTGTTTAGTGAACTTACATTATAAGTTTGTTTTGTTTTGTTCTTTACATACAGTTTGTGTCCTTGGGTTGGGAAGAAATGTGTTAAATACAAGGTCTTAGAAACTATTTCCATCCTTTACAAATGTAATCTGATTTTGCCTTTCAGTCATATACAACCTTATGTGAAAATACAGTTTAATTTTTTGTTTGGTCATGAAAGAAGTGTGATCAACAACAATTTTTTGGTTTGGTTTCTCGAGCCACATCCACAGCAATTAATGTCTCCCTGTACCGTTCAATAAAGAAATTACTGGAACAGAAGTTGTCTGACGACATGAAGAACACTAAAAGATATCAAAAAAGAAAAAAAAATCATTAGGATTTTTAAAGAAATTCAAGAACAGACGATAACAAAGTAAATATGAATCAGAGGCGAACTTTTACAGGAGTTGCCGATCTGCCAAAGTTTCTCCAAAGAACTCAGAACAACATTTACAGTGATGCAGTGACTCAGCTAAAGTCACTGCTTCATATAGAGCTAAAACCAAGAGATGGCATCCATGGACCAAAACTACAGCTGACAAAAAAGAAGACAAAAGCCCATCCCCCATTCCTCCGGCAACATTTTAATCATCCCCAAGACTTTCAAGACGACATTCTGTGGAGGGACAAGACAAAAGTGGAACTTTCTGGAAGGACTGTGTCCTTTTACATCTGTTCTAAAACGTTTCAGGAAGAGAACCTCATATGAAACACACCAGCAAGTCCACATATGAGACATTGAGAAAAAACACGAAGATTTAAATTAGATGCTGTTGCATGACTGGAGGAATTTTCATTCTCAAAACGCCTCCAGTATCGCTAACGTCCAACAAAGCAGATTGGGTCAGAATTCCTCTGAGGTGATGTAAAAGGCTAATTATCAGACCGCCGCTGGCCCCAGCATTTTGATTAGTTTTAGGGGGTAGCTGCTATGGACAGGCTGGTTTGCACAGCTTTTCCTGGCATTTTGTTTGCATTCGGGTCATCTTTGTCAGAAATTTAGCTTTGTGATTATCTAAAGCATTTAAGTGTGACAAAAAGCAAAATCAGATAAATCAATAGGCTAATACTTTTAAACCACACTGTACACGAAAAGTGTAATGCCTCAGTCAGTCACAATGCAAACTTCCGCACATCCAGGTGATCTTGGGGGAAAAAAAAGAATTCACTGAATGAATCAAATGATTAGTTATAAATCTTTTAAAAAGAGAATTGATTCAGATGAAATGAAGGGACTGCTCCGCCTTTCCCGTCCCCCAACACAAATAGGCCAGGCTTTGAGGCATTGAGGGGAAAAGAGATAAGTAGGCCAGGTCACATTAGAAAATCTGAACTTTCCTAGGCAAATGGAGGGGCAAGCAAAAACTGTTTTGTAAAAGAACAAAGCAGACTTGCAGCCGTTGCTGTGCAGCTACATGTAGCGAGGGCTCTGCGTGCGGCAAACTAAAAGAGACTGAAGGTGAGGAGGAAACCCTGAGAGCAGCGTGCAAGCTCGTTTGGCCAGACCCACATCCTGTTGTTATTATGGATACCAGGGTTTGAATCTATGTGTGTGTGTGTGTGTGTGTGTGAGCAGTTCAAAGAGAAGCAGAAGAACCTGATAGAAATAAAACGAGAAATATTTAGGTTTTCCATCAGAACACAAAATAAGAAAGCATTAATTGTAGCCCTAAATAAACACAAGGAAAAAGAACATACACATGATAATGGTCGTGGCCCATTTACATTTGCTTGTGTGCATGATATCAATTTCACCGCTACATACACATGATTACAACCTGAGAATGGTGGCATGAGCTTAAAATGTCCACATACTTCTACTTTTAACCATCTTTTTCCACAGTATTAGGCTCAAGTATTAGTAGGGACAAAACCACTATGCAACCTGAAAAAAAAAAAAAAAAAAAAAACTGAAAGAAATAGACATCTATGCTGGCCAAGAAGTAGGGAGACAGAGTGTAAAAATTTAAAGAGGTCAGACTCACCAAAGTAGACAGGCTTTCCACAAATTGGACAGTAGCCTACCATGGTCTGTAATTATTTATCGTGCAGGTACAAAGATCATGCGTGTGAGTGCAAGTGTGAACTGAAAATTCGACAGGAAAATGGTTTAACTGCAAGTATGTCAGCATCTTGTGAAGTCAGATCCGGATGCGGTGGGCCAGACGTCACAGGAAGAGAGTAAAGTTTGAGATTTCAGATTTGAGAAGCTGGCGCCTGTGGGGAGAAAAAAAAAAAAGAATCAGGTGATGTTACTGATCACATCCTGCACTCATTCTGAAAGACATCAAAGGGTCTAAAAAGCTGATATTTTACTCTATGGCTTCTTACCAATACACAGCGATGATGTTGTAAAGAGGGAATGAAAGAGGGGTGAAGAAAGGAGGAACAAAAACCTGCTGTCAGCAGCTCAGATTCCCACCTATCTTCTCCTCTTTCCTCCACCTTTCTCTCTATTTTCTAGATTCCAAACAACGAATTGAGCTTCTGAATCAAAAAAGGGAAACCTAATACTTCTCCCTTTCTATTCCTGTTGGTCCATTCCCTCTCTCTCTCTGTGTCTCTCTCTCTTTCTCTTTCTCCCTTTCACTGTATGTCACATACTCAAACACACGCAAGCACACCGGCTGTGTAATGACTCACACAGACACAAACCACACACAAAGGCTGCACTTCTCCTCAATAACGTCACAAAAAGAGGGTGAGGCTCGGAGAGGCCGGGTTGGCTGCAGGGACAGATGGGGGCGGACGGGGGCGGCGGTTATCCCCTCGAGACAGGTGATAGAGGCAGACCTGGAGAGGGAGGGTGAGGTAACAGTAGTCAGAAACAGCTCAGCTGGGAGAGAGCGGGCGAACTGTCATGAACTTCTGAAAAAAAAAAAAAAAAAAAGAAAAACGGAGTGGAACAGGATCGGTGAAGTCAGTGAGGAAGACTGGGGTAAATGTGCTTCTGGCTGGTTGCATGAAAACATAGAAGAGACCATGGAGGAAGAAACATTCAGGTGCTTTACTTTAGCGAAAGTGATATCACTTTTTAGGATTTCTCGAGCAGGTAATATCTCCCCTCACTACCCCCCCCCCCACCAAAAAAAAAAAAAAAAAAAAAAAAAAAAACAGCTGCCAAGGGTGGCTGAGGCTCTAAGCAGGAATGTATTTGGGGTCCATCTCCATATAAACCCACCAGCAGCTTCAACAGCACTGACTTGACTTCCCTTTTAAAGTGTCTATGATTTATCATTATAGAATTCTACATGAACACATCTTTTTTAAAAGTGCAAATCCATAGATATGGAAACGGTACTGTGAATTAATGGCCTGAAAGAAAAAAAAAAGATAAAACATGACTGGCTGCATTACACACGTTTTGTATCTCAAGACAGTAGAGTCTTGTTATTAAAAATGTGTGATGTAAGATTAATGTTTTAATTTCACTTGCAAGCTTCTACTGGCTGGAAGTTCTATCAACTGACTTGAATCAAATTGGAAAAAAAACCTCTTAAAGGTAACTAAAGATGAGAATGATGAGAAGACGGGCTTCCAAAACTTGAGTAGGAGCTCGTCTCCAAAGATAAAGGTCTGAAATATCTGTAAACTTGCCAGCAAGAACTTTAAAACTTGAATAGCTTGATGTACATTTGAACAATTTTTATTTCTTTAAATGGTGTATAAGCTATATATCAGGACGATGACACGCTGAGAATTTTCTGAAGTTTTGTCATTTCAGTGGTGCTGGGGTGTTGTGGTTTGGAATTTTGCAGAATTTGGCATGCTGTATTTTACAGTCATTAAAGGTTTTCTTTGAGTAATCTTAACCTTTATTTGGGCATTTCTGTGGGTGATGTTCACATCAAATGAAAACACTCTAAACCCACGAGAGTATTAAAATGTGCATTTTTCTAACCCTTTATTATTTTTTTAAAAACCTTCCATTTATTTTGTGACATCCCATACTGAATGCATATCATTTCTGGTCTAACCATGAATTTCAGCTGATAGCCCTAACAATTACAGAGCAGAACAGAGGCCAAAAGTGGAATCTCAAATTAGAGATCTTCTGGTTGCAACTCTTTAGATAGGAATGTTGACACGCAGCATGACAGCTGTAAACTGTGCAACAGGGGAGAAAATGAGAATGCAAACCATATTCATAACATAATTATTAATAACAACTGTTCTTATTAATGAAAATAACAACAACAGTTGTTGTTATTGTTGTAAACAACAACAATAATGATGATGATGATGATGATGATAATAATAATAATAGTAATAATAATAATAATAATAGTGTTTGGCTGTTGTCATTTACAGGTATCTAGTGTTTACAATGTTTCCTTCTTTCTTTTCTATATGCGCCTGCATCTATGTGTAGCTGCACGTTGTATACAAAGCATTAACAGCATTAATGCTTCGTAAAAAATTTAATTTCTTTGTAAAACGTAAATGGCAAGACCGCTCATTGATCTAGTGGATTGGACATCACGTGGCAGTGCTTTACACGCGCTATTGTTTTACGTTCAGTCAGGAATATCAGCGGTGGGGAAATGACACAATCAAGCAAAGAATTTGAAAATGGGACGCAAAGTTTTGATGTTAATTGTCAAGACTACGACAGCAAGATAACAAGGTCCAAAGGGATCACATTTCACAGGCCAGTAAAAAGGTTTAATTAAAGAATATATATATAAAGAAAGTGAGGAGTAGGTTAGCTATGCTAGCTTAACGTTTATCACCTTAACATGTGCTAGATAGATTAGATTACTCGTTACTGAAAAATGTGGTCACGAACAATCGTTGGCAAGTGAGGTTAGCATAGGCGTAACTTCCCAAAGGACTGGTGTGGACATGTCCCCACCAACTTTGACCTGATAGGGACAGTCCACACTGTCCATATTGTTAAACTGTTTGAAGATGGCAATGACTCCAAATAAATCAGTGACATCTCAGTTCCAGGCCAACAAGAATTGTGTTATGCACAAGGCAGCCTAATCTCCAGACCTTTATTCTACAGAAAATATTCAGAATGACATTAACAATTATGTTTCAGAGATAAATATAATAAATGTAGCGATACTGTGGAAAATATAGTCAAGTCGCTCTGTGCTGCACTGCACACAATTTAAAGTGATTCCCCAGTTATCAGACATGCAAATAAACCTTAGAAAACTAATTTGGGGTAGAAGCAAAGAACTTACCTTTTCTTTTTTCTGCTGTGCTTTTGGTGCCCCGAGGCCTTGCCGCTCTGGGGAGTCAGTCATTTCACTTAAATGGAAAGTTGAGTCAGGGTTACACATTAATTAATAGTGCAGTGATTCGCAGGAAAGCTAAATTTTCAAGCATGTTCAGGTTTTTACTAAGTTTGTAAAGGAAAACATATACGTGCTATTTCTCTGAACAGTCAAATATTTTATCCGCTCGCTCTCCGTAGCTTGACAACAAACCGGCGGGTTTTTTTCACATGATTTATATGACTTCAAATATAACTTTCAGTTTTTCCAGAAATGAAACCTGCAATAGAAGTTTGGTTTTTTTTTGTTTTTTTTACTTTATCCACCTTTCAAAATACATTGCTATTATTTTGTACACATCAAAAACATATGTCCTAGATTTTGTGCCCCCCAGGTTTTCTTCCAAAAATCCACATGGCTTTCACTGAACTTTATAGGGCCTTTTAATATATACAGGATGTCTTCATTTGCATATTTGCCAACATCCTTCTCTTGTGTGCCATGCTTTGCAGAGGAATAGAATACCAAGCAGTTATTTCATCTGACCAGGCTTCCCTAAAGGATAACCTATCATGTCTCTCCATCAGCATTCATTGTGTGTGGACAGGCAGCACTTGGAGAGCTACATCCTGAATCGCAGGCGCCTGATATGCATGCACCACTCACAATGATTTTTGATGCAAATTATGATGTTGGGATTTAAATAAAGAACAGCCACTGAATATGCACACAAAATAATAAGTGACTGGAATCCGTTTGAGAGAGAAGATTTCCACTGGTTGCTTTCAAATAAAATTGAAACACAATTAAGGGAATAATGAGAAAATCAAGAAAAGAAAAAAAAGAGGGAGCAAAGCAGTGAAAAGGGGACTCATGCAATTGTGAAGAAAGGGAGTGAGAGAGAGAGAGAGGGAACGGAAACAGGAGGAGAGAAGAGAGGGGGCGTTAAAACCACATTTCCCAGTGGATCTTTAGCTGAGGCCGTGTTGAGAAAACTGCCAAAACTCTTAACAGATACTCCCGCACTGGCGCTCACTTACACGCATGGTTCACTTCTGCCAAGTCATATGAGAAACACCAACACCAACTGGATGGAGAGACATGGGAAAAAGGTGTCGGCAGGAACTGGAGGGATTTACAGGCGACTGGTGGAAAGGAGGAGGACAGAGAGGGAGAGAAAGATGGAGAGAAACTCAAGCTGCTCTCTCTCTCCTCTGTGTCCTCTGGTGTGGCTCTGAGAACTGCATGTGGGCTGGGAGGAGTTGAGGGGTTGGAACACAGGAAGAGGTTCAAGAAAGAAAACGGCTGGAAGGATTCCTTCTTCCCACACACACTTTGAATGTATCACATGTGCATGCACATGAATGTTCACCAGCCACACAGAGCAGGAAAAAAAAGGCCTCGAAAGGTGTCTTTTTTCCACCTTGCACTCACACAGTCACGAGTCATCCTGTTTCAACTCTTGGCATCCTCCTTACACCTCTGAGCCCAGAATATGACACTGCTTTAGGGTTTCGTCTCAGCAACACGCTCGCTGTTGCGCTCACAGTACGAGACACGTGGTGGAGAAAATTAAGCGGCTTGTGAAGACCATGTGAAGATTTACTTTTCAAAACTTTTACATCATATTCATTTTTTTTTTCAAATTAAACGTTTTCTGTGTTGCATTTACTGCCCTCTGAAAAAGAGAAATTTTATTACTACATTATAATGCCTCCTTACCACAAGGCATAGCTCGTCTCAGTTTGCCTTTTTGATGATAACTTGCCACATTCAAATGAATCTTTCTTGAATTCTGGATGTTGTGATGTTGTGACCCATATTTGGGATGGTTTTTTTTTTTCATTTTTGTCCCCCACAAATCTACCCCTGCTGTGCTAGTCTTTCTGCAGTCAGATGGTCCAAAGGCCATAATCCTCTACTGAAGGTATCAATGAATAAAAGTCAGGGAAATAATTCCTTGTTTTTCCTGTATTAATCTGGGAAAGCCCCTAAGTCCTCTCATGCTTCTGTGGAGTGATATGATTACAGCACGGCAGCCATTATTAGACGATTAGGAGTCATGAGTGGCTGAGTCAGTCCGATTGCTTTATGGGATGTTATGTTGTTTTGGGAGGTCTGGACATAAGCCTTTGGATGAATGTTTTTGTTTGTTGGTGTGTGACAATATGCCTCTGTTTTTCACTTTTTGTGTCCTGATTTGGTCAGATGTAAAGTTTAAGTAAAGGATTTGGGATGAGGTCATATTTAAGTTGGTTTTGGATAAAATCTATAAAGCAGTGGTCCCCAACCACCGGGCCGCGGACCGGTACCGGGCCGTGGACCAATTGGTACCGGGCCGCGCAAGAACTAATAAAATATGTCCGTTCTATGTATTGAGTCTGGAGGAGCTTTTATTTTGAAAAGTCGTACACCGGATGCCGAGGGTTGAGTCTTGCGCCAGCAACGTTCCCCCGTTCGACCTCCTCACAGCGCATCACCCCCGGTCCGCGGAAATTTACGAAGGCTTTGGCCGGTCCGCTGTAATAAAAAGGTTGGGGACCACTGCTATAAAGTGTTTAATCTCAGTTCAGTCTGTTTTTAGGGGTGGAAGGCCCTTTGTACAAGTATGGCTGAGTCTATGTATTATACAAAGGACATTTTCTATCACAATTGTTACAAACAAAGTTATTAAAGTTAGAGTGCAAACAGCACTACTACAGGCTGAATTTGATGAATGAATAAATAGAATTACATCTTCTTTTTTTAAGCTTTCTCTATTATAAACTCATAGAAATGCTACTGTTGTCACAAAATAATATTTTAACCAATTACGTAGACGCACAAGCAGCAACGTTACTGGTAGTTTTGCATGGATTCTGTTGACACAAATGTTCTGTAGAAACTGTACCTCTTTCTGTATTGTGAAAGTCTGATGTTTTGCTTGATCTTAAACCTAAAATATTTTTGCATGTATTTATACACCTAACTTTGGAAATTAGAAGTTGTACTTCTTCGACTCGTCATTTTGGTTGCAGCCACATGAGACGTGGTTTTAGGTACCCCAGCATATGAGGCACGATAAGAAACGGCGTGACCACAGCTTAAACAGAGAAGATGAGAAGCTGAGAATTTTTCCACATTTTTGTCATGCCAGCAACAACAAGTTGGTTTGGTTCAGGATGAAAAATCTCGCAAATGTTCCATCATCTGCCTTCTTGTATTTTACGGACATTTGAAGCTTTCATGAGGCACTGTTAATGACAATACTCAGTTCATCAAATGACAGGGTTCTAAACCTATAAGTATTAAAACATGCAATGTCTAAACATTTATATTTCTCTTCTTGCATCGATATCAAATAATCTTAATGTAAATATAATATCAGTTCTGCCCTGTTCATGAATTTAGCTCCTAACTCTTGAACAATTGTTAAAAAAGAGTCAGTTGGCTAAAATGTTTACTATATGATGAATGCAGCAAGTCTTACAACTCCAGATTTGTTATTAATTGGAAAATTAACAACAAAAACCCACAATTTTACCATTAGTATTAGTAATAATTAATATTATTCATGTTATTATTATTATTATTATTATTATTATTATTATTATTATTGTTGTTGTTGTTGTTGTTGTTGTTGTTATTATTATTATTATTATTATTATTATTATTATTATTATTATTAATAGTAATAATTATAATAATTGTAATAATTTGTAAGTAGTGCCAAGACTTAAGTGTGCCTGAAATTATGCTTGAATGTGTCATATTTCCTTTTGATTTCAGATGAAAAAAAAAGAGCCTTTTATCTACTTTCAAGCTTCTAATGAGATAGAACAAAGGAACCTTATATCATTTATTAGGGGATGTTATGCTCATTATACTAGATTCAACCCGACTCACTCAGCGGGGTTCTGACTTTATAATGCTTGGTTCTCAAGGTTGCTCCCACCTATTGTTTAGATCTGCTTGGGGAAACAGAAAGGCAGGCAGAAGGAAAGAACCCAATGTGTTACTTCTTGCTTGCGCATTCTTGGCATAGCTTGTTGCCCTTTTCATTTTTTAACTGTGATTTTCTCCCCCCCACCCCCAACCCCACTCCCTCCTTTCCTTGCTTTAATACAGAAGCCAAGGGTCCACAAGCAGCCAAGTCCCACCGCTCCAGTCTGGCTAAGCCACAGAAAGCTTGGCCTCCTCTTCTCTTTGCTCTCTCTCTCTCTCTGTTTTATTCCTCATGTTTATGCACTCTCCTCACTATCAATCCTGTGATTCTTCCCTTCACAGACTTTTGCATGTCTTTTTTGTCTCAAGTGTAATTGTGTTTCCTTGGATTGGTCAGCCTGACTCCCTGCCTCATTTTCTCATGCTTTTTTTTTGTTATTCAAACACACACACTCACACACACCCTCTGTATTCCCCTGCCTGACAGTCTGTCACAGCCAGCGACTGGTTTAGCAGGCAGAGTTCAGCTGGGCTCCACAAACACATGGCACTCAGTCTGCCTTCCTCTGTATGCTGGAATTATATTTCAGTTTACATTTTGTAAAAGCTTTTCTCTCATTCAAATGACAATTGCTTGAAGGCTCTAGGATCTAGTTTCTCCCTAGAAATAGATCAGTTGGGGTGAGGTTCTTTTAAAAAGTAGGTAAGAAGTTAATATCTTACCCTCATGAGGCAACTCTTTAGGTGTCTTTATTTTGCATGATTCCTGATTAGCTGGACCCAGAGGCTGAAGCTAGGTCAAAACCAAAGCGGACTTGTATAGTCTTAAAAACAACTGTAATCTAGGGGCCTGCCATGGTGGCGTAGGGGATAGCGCGACCCATGCTTGGAGCCCTTGGGTCCTAGATGCAGCCATTGCGGGTTCAACTCCCCAACCCGACGATGTTTGCTGCATGTCTTCCCCCCATTCCTGTCAGCCTATATGACCTGACAGGACACTAGAGGCCACAAAAGACCTCCTGGAGGGGTAACAAACCCCCCCCAAAAACAACTGTAATCTCAAATATATCATGTTTTATTATGGTAATGCTATTTTCTGAACTTTTACCGTTGTGAGGTTTGCAGTAGGTGGGTATTCACTCGTCGTTGCTGCATTCTATTTGTATTTAAATATTGGATTTCCGGAGTTTTTGGTGGGAAGGTCAACGAGAACTCCTGTCAGAATCCTAACTAGGAAAGTTTGACTTTGCTCAGCAGCATTTCAGTGTCCTACATGAAGAAAAATGTAAAGGTTGTAGGTACAAGCAATTAATTTGCACTTTGACAATTTGCATGGTCCCTACAATTTCTGTTTTCCTGATGTTCATTTAGTGTTGAAACACACAAAAAGGAAAGAAATGCATTATTATAGGCTTATACTGCTAATCCAAGTAAGTGGCACCAATAGATAAGAAAAATCACAACTTTGGTCAAACACTCTTTACTATTGTGTAACAATATTATTATATTTGAGTTCTGAATTCTGAGGTAAAGTAAATGCAACATATTACATGGACACATAGGGGTAACAAAAAATGTGAAGCGTTTTTGTTCAAAATAGCCTAACTATCTAGAATAAAATAAGGCAGTTAAAAGATCAGGAATAATATTCATTCAAACTGCTACAGCATTTTTTTTTATTTTTTTTTTACACTTGTATGTAATTCAGTTTCTCTGCCTGGAAATGCTTTACATGCTTTATTTTCTCTGTGTTTCCCACAGCGAGATTAATGCCACTACCTCTCACCTTAAATTCATGAAATGGCATTCACAGAAACTGCTTAAAATTTTTTGGAAGTTGGAGATGTTTCAACATGGCAAAAATAATCTTCGATAATGGTCTCTCTCAGACTGCTGAGGCTTTGGCCCGTTCTTCATACCTTGGTAGTGTTGGTCGTTTCATACCCAACATTGTTTTTTTTGTCTAAAAAAACCCCCGGACATTTTGTACTGATGATGCATCTAGTGGCACCTGTAAGGGAAAAATTTAAATCAATTAAATTTTCTACTCTGTGTTGCAATGAATTTGCTGCCAAATGCTCAGAATTAATATAGTTTTATCAGGAGTCATGATTCTAAAGTGGCAGAGAGTTAATGGAAATAGTGGGGGAAAACATTTACAGAAGATAGTACACAATCATTTCAAATAATACATGAAGTTTGAGAATTTATTTTACTATAATCTAAGGAATTCAGAGTAACACTTAACTAGCAATGGTTAAGAACGTGGGTACGAATGGGAGAAGGAAAAGCCCAGATGGGGTACATACTGACCCGCAGCCTCCTCAAACTAGTCCAGCCAATTTCGAGGAAGTCAAGAGAGTCAGCTACTGCAGGTAAGATATTACGTTAAGATAACACGCTTTTAACAAAGCCTCTCCACAATCCTTTGACACGGATCATTTTAAAAATATTGCTGTTGTCACCTTTGATGACATCTCACATTACATTAAAGCAACATTGAATTTAAAGTGTGGCTTTCTGAACTTCACCGAGAACTTTTAACTGGAGGAAGAATCTGTTTTGAAAGAAATTAGTAAATGTACGTCTGGGCATATATATGAGACATGCTGGTAAACCAATAATCCCAATCAAGGATCAATTACTTCTCGCAAACAAAGCGCAAACTTGTGCGACTGCAATAAAGCCTACCTCCTATTGTAATGTATCTTTTTTTCCCCAGTCAGATCCCTGCCATTCATTCCGCCACTCAGACAGAAATCTAATTAGAGCAGAATATCAACATTGAAGCACATAACCCGTCACCCCTCCTTCCTCTCTCCCTCTCTTTGTTTCCCCTGCTCTTCCCTACAGCTGGTGAGAGTATGGTTTGTGGCTGCCCCTCCCCCAGCATTTGAACAGGCCAATAAGAGAGCATGTCAGCTAAATAACCCCCACCCTCCTCTCTTCCACACCATCCCTCGTTTTCCCTTACCATCTTTTCCATTCCCAATACCATCCCCCAGAGCCCTCAATACACCCATCCCCCTTCCAACTAACCCCTAACCCACTTACTCATCCTGCCTCCACCCTCCCACACACCCACGAGATATCCCCACCCTCGCTACTTTCTCACCCGTGGCTCACCCTCCCTAGTAACTACTCCCCCTGCTCCTCTTCTCTTCCTCTTCATCCCACTCACCCTTCTTCTTGGACACACTTGCTTCTCTCCTCCTCTGGCCCTGTCCTTCATTTCACTCACTTATTAATATTTTTCTCATCCCCCTTCTGTGCTGTTCCATTCTTCTCTCCCTCCATCTTTCTATCCCGTCTCCCCCTCTATATCTTCTCTGGCCTTATCTTATAAATATCGGTAGCACACTGGGTGAAAAATTGATCCTCCCCGCCTGTCTGTGGACGCTGCCACAGCGCATTAGCCTGCATGTGAAATGTGTATAAGCAAGTGTGTGTGTGTGTGTGTGTGTGTAGAGGCTTGTGAGAGAGAGAGGAAGGGTGGGGTGGGAGGAAGGAAGGTGGGAGGGATATTTGCATATCATCAAAGTAGAGAAAGGGAGTATAATGAGGAGAGAGAAAGTGTGTGTGTGTCTGTTGGCTGTACGTGAGTGTTATGAGTGGTGCTGATAGGTTCAGGGTTGCGTGTGTATGAAAACAAGAACACTCTTCACATGCAATCAGTTCTATAGAAACACAAACATGCAAAGAGCACCAGCACTACAGGTGCATTTTAGAATAAATAAATAAATCTTTGAAAATGTGATTCATTTCAATAAATTGAAAAAATAAATTAAACCCATGTTATGTAGATTATGCATTACACACTGAGTGATGTACGTCAACTGTGTGGTTCTGATTATTATAGTTTACAGTTAATGAAAACCCTAACATTATGAACAACCAAAAAATAAAGAAATAAGAATTTTTAGTAGAGAAATGTTAATGCTATTGAGCTGACATTTTACAGAGTAAATATTAATGTAAAGTTGTGTGGAAGGAAAATGTTTGGTGGAAATATGGATATCCAAAAGAGAAAACTATACAACTCTTAGAAAATTGGGAAGCAAAATCCATTCAAGAGTTTGGGGCAGATTTACAAGGTTTGGACTGCAGCCGGAGTAAGTGCTACAAGAGTCACACAAACTTACCCGAGAGATAGACTCCAAATGTTGCATTCCAGACGCTAAAACACAGAATCCTCTCACCTGAGCTGAGGAGAAATGCAACTGACAGTTGTTCAGTGGCCTAGCAACTTTTTAGACAAAAATACATTTTGCATTTAATTTGGAAGTCAAGATCTGAGAGTCTGGAGGAAAAGAAGGGGACACAGAATCCAATTTGTTTTGGGTCCAGTGTTGATAATGTCTAAGATCCACACTGCTATCAGCTAAGAACTTGAAGAACACTTCATGCTTTCCTTTGCCGTCAATCTTTATGGAGATGCTAATTTCATTTTCCAGCAAGCTTTGGCACCTCTCCATACTGACAAAAGTACTTGATTTAACTATTTTTGAAATGACCAGCAACTCGCATGACCTAAACCCTTTAGAAAATGTATAAGGGATTGACAAGTGGAAGACAAAACACCAGACCCAGCAGTGAAGTTAACCCACAGCAAAATGGGCTTCCTTAGCTCATCAACAAAGCTACAGGCTGATCACCTTCATGTCCTGCTGCGCTGATGCAGTACTTCATGCAAAAGAAGCAGCAAGTATTGAGTGTGTATACTGTAAAAGTACATCTTTATAATTTTCAGTGGGCTGACATTTCTGTATTTAAAAATGTTTTCACAGCTGTTTTTAATATTCCTGAATGAAAATTAACTGAAGTAAACATGTTTAATATATTTCAGTGTAATAATTCCTTATAAACATTAGTTACATTTTCTAAATTTAACCACTGAAATAAATGAACTTTTCAATTATAGTCAATGTTTTTAATTTGTGCAATTTGGCTTTCACCTTAGGGCAACAAAGCCATGGTTTATTTCACCTTAGGCAGGTAAAATAAACTTAAAACAACAACAAAAAAGTTTGAGCACATTGTTCCAGCGAAGAACATTTAGATAACTCTATAATATCAGGCAACTTATGTAGGCGAGGAGAAGATTAAATTTAGTGAATGAGCAGTTCGTTATTGTAATTTAGTTTACAGTTTAAATTCAATCTTAGCAGCTCATAAAGATTTGCAAAATGACAAATCACTTTATCATCAGTCCCAAAACTAAGTGTAAAATGATCACACCGATCTTAAGTTTGAGTGCCAATGTACAAACCCACTCGAGGCAGATAAATGGTGCAAATTGTTCTCTAGAGTTAAATAAAGCAAAACGTACATATATATATACACTCCACACTCTGTGGTGGATACAACCCTCTTATTTTATGTCTGCCGAGAAGTGGTTCACATGTAACATAAATTTTTGCATGCACAGCAAAAATTCTTATTTTGAGGCGAACTTTCGGCTCCCGAGGAAACAGCTGCAATGGGTAGGCTGAGCAATTGTAAATAAATAATTTAAAGCCCCTTTTAGCCAGCCTCTCTGCTATCCATAGCTTCTGATTTAACAGGGGAGATGAATCAATTACCGAACTCAAATTCGGCAGTTTAAAAATAAATGTGCAGCATAAACGTCAAAACAATGAAAGCAGAAGTAAGCAAGATAAATAAGTTGTGCACTGGTTTTCTCTAAGCATAGCAATTGTAGTGGATATGGGAGCGGAGAGAGAGAGAGACTTCAAACACGATCGTTTTCTCTGGCATCGATTGGTCGAGCGTCGTGAAATCCGACTTGAGCGTTGACGGTCTGTCACATTTCACACTGGGCTCATACGCTCACATTCGCAGGGCTCACAATAATATCGACAGATAGGAGCGCGTTGAAGGTATGACTTTTCTGGTAAAATACGTACTCCAGACGGGGGAAATTGACCTGGTTTCAGTGGTGTTCTCTGAGGCGGGGTCTTATCTCTTGACCGTGTTAATTTTAGCCCCGGTTCTTTCTTTCCAATTCTAGATTCACCACTTTTTTCCTCTCCAATCTTTCTCTCAGCGCTTCGCTGTTCGCGTCTTCACAGCTGGGGGACTCACCACCACCCGGCGACTCAACGTAACGCCAAGAACCAAACTTTAACCATTTTTGGTTCATTTTTTAAAGCGTTTTGCTACCAGTTACCCGGCGTTTTAAGGGGTTTGTGGCGTTGCTCGTTAGCTCCGGGATTTTTTCCCTCTTGTGTTGGTCGCTGCTGGAGGAGGGGTTGGTTGGTTGGCGAACCTTGCCAAGCTAACGAGCGACATTACGCAGACTGGCTAAACAAGTTTAAATAAAGGGTAAAGTTAATGAAACTTAATTCAGGAGAAAACACAGTGATGACTAGGTGAAATGGTATAGAAACGCGGTTGTTTAACTGACTAGAAAATTATAATATCGCGTTTATCTCTGCGCACTAACCCTAGCGACTCCCCCAGCGTTAGCCTCCCCCGAAGTTAAACTCCGATTAAGTAAACGTTGTCAATGAGCGATTGAATAAATGTTGATTCAAAGCGGGTGTTTTTACTTTAAAACATTACATTTACGCTTCTTTGTATTAAATATGAAATTAAGGAACGTCTCTGTGTCAAGAGTTTGTGTGAAGGGGGTTTATCGCTAGTTGTTGAACCAGTTTTGTTGTGTGTAGTGGACGAAATGCTGCTAACCATGAACTTTTCTTAACATACATTTTTTTTTTACTTATTTCCTTTTCAAACTTTTTTCTCTCCCAACAGCCCCTTAAAGCTGCTACTGTGGGAGGAAACGAGAGAAAAAGCTCAGAAAAAAAGAAGTAGAGGAAATCCCCCGAAAGGAAATGCCAATCGCAACCGCTGGACAGCCAACGACTCAGGAGCCCAGAGTTTGCCCCCGGCTGCCCTCCACCCCGGAGCCTGTCCCTAAAGGGGCTGATTTATTCGAAGAGGCGGGGGCGGCGGAGTCGGCGGAGCGTACAGAGTACGGGGCCGCCGAGGGGGGCAGAGCGGTGTTCGGGGGCTTCAGTTTCAGCCACAGCGGCGCTCGGAGCTTTGTACAGCCCGGTTCGACCAGCGGCTCTCCGCCGCAGTCCCCGACCGCCGCCTCCTCCTCGTTCCTCCTCCACCTTTCTCACTCCCACCAAATGACTATGGAGCCCCCTCGGACTCGATCGCGTTCTCGGTCTGGATACTACCAGCAGTACGGGGTTGGGAGTAACAACACCGGAGTTGCGGTGTCCAGCCACCACCAACACCACCACCACCTCCTCCACCAGCAGCAGCAGCAGCAGCAGCAGCAGCAGCAGCACGGAGCCGCCTGCGCCCCGCTCGGAGCTCACAGCAATCACCCGGAGAACCAGCAGCGAGCACCGGGAAGCAACGCCCCTCCCGGCATTCACCGGCTCCCCTCGGTGCCCGGTGCGCACCACATCCCGATGACAGGTACATGTTCCCCCTCGACTTTTGTCAGTGATAGAGAAGTCTCACGTTTATTGGACTTTTGTTTTTTCACACAACCTCTGCCTTGAAGGGATGGATGGCAGTCTGGGGCGGGGCGGGGGTAGGAGTGTTTTTAGAGCCAAATTGAAACAGTGAGGGGGTGACTGCCCTGAAGGGCTGGCATGACAGTACTGTTTGTGTATGTGCGGAGACGTTTGATGTGCTCTAATTAGATGGGGTGTTACATGGGCTTGTCTGGGCGGTGCAGAGTTAACACTTATACAGTAGTTTAATGAACAGCAGCGGTATTTTTGTTTGTGTGTGTGTGTGTGTGTGTAGACTGGGGCAGCCTCAAGCCAACAGAACAGCTGAGAACAGGATGTAAACGTCACTTTGTTAAAGCAGTGCAGCACCTCCACATTTAGTCAATTCTGCAAAAAAGTATATAGGTAACAAGACTTGTGCACAGGCTAAAGTTTGTCCGAAGTAGGCATGGGGTTGTTCCTTTCTATGTGGAATAATACTAGGCTATTTGGTGATGCGGTTTCTAACAACAAATTGCACGATTAGAGACTTTACAAACTGTATAAACTTTATTGAAAGTATGTAATTGAAGATGTAGCTCTGGCTATGATGCGTTCAGTTTTGTTTATGTCCCTGTCTGCAAAAAAAAAAAAGTCCTGTCCACTTGCAGTTTGTGTTGGCTCTAAAGACGCTCGGAGTTATGTTTTTACCAGCAGCTGCCTTGGTAACTTATGCTTGGACGTTTTCCTTAACAAAGATGAACTTTTGAGTGTGGGGTTGTTGCTGGGTGTACATGCAGGGTCACTCTCAGACAGCAATTCAAGTGCAGTGAACCATGTATCATAGAAACACCTCGGCTAGAGTTTCACCTTCTCCAAAGTGTGGTTAACGATTTATGTTTTTTTTTGTTTTGTTTTTTTTCTTGTCTTAACGCAGACACAAAACACTCCAAAAAGTTATTAGGGAACATATTTCATCAACCTAAATCTTGATGCTATGGCTGTTAACTAACTCGTTATAAAGATAAAACCGGAAACTATGTATTTGGTATTTTTGTGTCGTCATATTGAACTCTATTCATTTATTTTTAAATTCTGCTTCCTCAGTCACATTATCCAGCAAAACAGCACACAGCTTACCTAAACTTCCTATTAAAAATGATATAAAATCAGTCTTTGAAGGTTCATTAGAATAAAAACAAAGGCACCTTTAAACAGAAAGTGCTTGTTGGTGTGTTCAAAGAACCCTGCAGCATTTAATTGAGACTGGAATTACCTGTCCTGCAGAGCCAGACGAAAACAGCTGAACCAGTCTAAGCAAACAGGCTCCCAAACCGTGCACATTTTCTGAGCAGTGTTCTGCTCACTGATTGGCTAGGAATTGTCTGTATTTCTTTCGAGTGACATGGGAGAGAGATTGAAAGACGATTGAGAAATTGCCATACCAGTCCGCATCACTCGCGTTCTTGTCATCATCAGCGTTAGCAGCCTGTAGTTTTCACTGTCAAAATAGCTTATTTATGACATGTGGGATTGCTTGAATCAATGGATTGAATGAATAAACTGTACTTGGATCCAAGCTGAATTCAGTTGAAGCCAAGCGGCATTGCTGGGATATTTAGTGAGAGTGTCTGAGCTGGGAACCAGAACCTGCACACAGGGCTGCACTTCAGTCTTACCATAGCTGCGACTCAAATAACACAAATGTCTGCAGCATTTAAACCTGATTACCTGTGTCATTTCTTCCCCTGGTCTCTGTTAAAATCTCTTTACGATCAGCAAGGGAGAAGATCACTCATTACTTTCTATTGTAGATGTCTTATAAAAATGGTAGCAGGGCTGTTCTGGTCAAGGCTTTTTGTCTGAAATTAGGATTATTTAAGTTTGACTATATTAAAAAGAGTGATTATTTAATTTAATTTATTTTTTTGAGTATCAACAGTAGAAAAGACATTGTTCTTTCTTGTTAGGTCTTTGCAGTGCTACAGATAAGGACACAGACATGGAGCTTTTCCATTCCCCTGTGTGTTCGGCTTGCTTGTCTAGTTCATACAGCGTCATGCAGCATTATATGTCATATAATGCTCAAAAAAAATCACCTGGCTAGTATAAAAACTATCCTTAGTGATTGAAATCTTTTTCTCAGTGGTGATTTTTTTATTTTTTATCTTGTCACTGTTCTGTAGAAACATATTTCTTCTTTTTAATGTATACTTGGGTGAGTGCAGAGGTTTGTTAGAGAAAGTTCATGCAGTTAAGGTCTATCGTACCATTAATCAGAAACTTGCCTGCAGGCAATTTTCATACAAAGCTTTACCCCTGGTTAGCCGAGTAAACCTGTTTTGAAATGTTTTTCTCTGCAGCACAGATGTTAGCATGGTTTATGAGCAGCCAATGGCAAAAAGGGTCAGTTGACTCTATGGTGATCCCTGCCAATGAAAATGGGCCCAAGTTCATATCCCAGTTTTGTATTTAAGATCCAAAAGGGAGAGCCATTGAGGAAATCTGACAATATTAACTTATGCTATCTGGTGGGAAAAGCTTTGACCTCCCAATATAAAGTTTGTCCAACTCAGACTTTTCTTTAGGAAGCACAATATGATAAAAAGCCCTGAAACAAAACCGTATTAAAAATATAAGTTAAAGAGAACTAATTGTGAAACAAGGTTTCAGATATAGACCAAAGGGAAAATGATTCCTATTTAGATGTTAAGCTATCTTTAGGATAACAAAAGGTGTTTTCTATGTACATATTTTTTTAGGAGAATGTAGAACTCTGGGGTTTCCAAAAGATTGCTAACATGTCACAGATTGGGGAAAAAAAATCAATAAAATAGAGCAAAGTCACTTTGCAACCTTCCTGTTATCTCCTAAAGGTGTGGCTCTCTCTTGTTGCCCGAATAAACCGTTGATGTAGTTGAAAATATTTCCTTCTTAAATATTTTTCCTTTGATTTGAAGACCTCCCATATTGACAGTAACTAACCTTTAGTCCCCTTCCCTCAGTAGCAACTTCCACAGCGAGCATTGTTGTTGTCAGAATGACCTATAAACGCTTGGTGGTAATTAGCATTTTGTCTGTTGAGCTTCTGACATCCATTCGTTCTGTCTATCCTGTTGATTGGATATACAGGACTGATCAACCTGAAAATGGTTCTATTAAGGTAAAACGTTTTTTTTTGTTGGTGTGTTTCCAGTATATTGTAATAAAAACGGGGGCATTCCAAAGTCCAGTTTCCCCGTCATGTTCTGGCTCCCTGACAGAGCTCCCCTCCATCCTTTTTCTCACATTACTAACAGGCAATATGCTAAACAGCAGTTACAAATTTGTCAACACATTTTAATTACTTTTTTTTTTGTCACTTGAAACTTCTCAAATTTATTGCACAGGGAGGGCATTATTGCCGAGTAATAATTGAATCACTCATTTGACGATAGAAATGTTTCAGGATAATTAGGAGTTGGATATTCTTTTAGCAGAGTAAAGCAGCTGGTTATCTGGACTCTTCCCAGCACAACACCCCTTATTAGACCCTCGCTTCATTCCCAGAATCAGCCTTCCTTGTTGGCTGAGCGTGAAAGAAAAGGAGAGATACTTAATCCATCCTTCCCATGCTAGTCACCTGCATTGGACATGAAAGATAAAGCTGCCCTGTAACTCTTCAGTCCCCGCCCCGCTCCCTCTCTCCTCTCTTCCCTTTGTAGTCTGCTGTAATTCTTTTGGTCCCCTTTTTTTTTTGTCCTCTCTACCTCATTTGTTCATTCTTGTTTATTGTCTTGAGTGCTCCCTTTTTTCTTTGACACACCGTCTTGTTTGCTGCGCACATGACTGTGCCCACCTGGTTTTCGAATTGTAACGTCCACTGAGATAAGTGTTCCCAAAGTGTGCAAAAAGCACCGCCAGATTGATCCGAGTAAAAAAAAAAAGGGGGGGAAAAAAAAAGAAACATTGTCTGTAGCATTTGATATCCTGTCCCGATTCTGTCCCACCTCTGTCACAGCCTGTCCTCTTTTAGCCACATTCCCTTCTCCCTCCCCTCCGGATCGTTCAACCCTTTCTGTACCCCTCCGATCCATTTTCTTTGGCCTCCTCCCTCACATTTGTCTAATGGAGGGATCGTTTTAATGGATTGCCCAAAGCAGCAGAGAGGAAGACACTACAGTCACTCTACATCTGCCTCTCATCCCTCTGTCACTGACAGAACTAGAAACATTCATATTGTTTAAGTTCTTTTTTTCTTCTTCTTCTTTTTTTTTACTTTCCTTTGTCTTGGCACCCAGGCAACCCCCTGCAGTGTGAAGAGAAACCCTTTCACTCTGATTTACCAACTCGTAGGGGTTTCGTGATGCTCTTTCACTTCAAATAAACAACAAAGAAGTCACTTTGGTCAGGAGGAGAGGATTCCTGGAAGAGTGGACTGGTGACCTTAAATGTGGCCTAAAATCTAAGAGATGGGCTTTGTTGTGGTTTGGAAAAAGTACTTCTAAGAGGGAAAGAATGCCAAAGGTCAGTTGAAGCCTTAAGAAATGTCAATATAAAAAGGAGGGAAAGGCCAGTAAGAGTGCAAAAAATGTTCCAGAAAAAAAAGTAGGGTTAGTTTAAAAAAGACGTCATGTGTGGGATTTGGCAGGTTTGCTGGAGTTGCGAGGAAGCGCAGCGCGTATTTTCTGTTTATAAAGGAAGGGTCAGGTGCAGAAAGAGGTTGAGGAGAGAAAAGGGAGAGCTAATTAGATGGAGGTCTGGGAGTATTAAGAAAGGGAGCATGTGAGCAAACCTCATGAACCGGAGCTGGCAGGAGGAGGATATCACGGGCAACACACTGTAAGCAAAGCACAGGGAGGAAACCCAACTTGCAAACAGCCTCTGAGCTTACAACCTGTAGAGCAGCCCCTGACTGAGCGCCGAGAGGAGGAAGAAGGACGGGCAGGAGGTGCTGTTTGCCCCGACTGTTTGCATGTTGACCGGCTGTCTCTGTTGATTTAAGCAGGCCAGTTGTTCAGGAGATGAGGCCTGCTTCTGTCATGGCAGCAAATCTGTTGCTTTCTGTTCTCTTGGCTGGAGTTCAGAAGGACAATGACTGCAACGTCGTCTGAGATGTGTTCTTTAAAAATCCCACTTGGTTTTATAACCCTATTCTGGGAAACTTATCTCACAAGTTCCTAATGTTGTTTAAGCAAATTATGAAATGGGAGTGACATTGAGACTTTTTCAAAGATTACTTAGCAAGTCTAATATCCAAGTTGATCTTCAGGTTGTAGAAAACCAAAGCAGTCCTAGTTGAGCTTTAGAATCACTTCTTGTAGTGTTGGCATCTAGGCCCGTCATGACAGCAGATTGTCCCAGAAATCATTGTGATAAACAATAATATTGTTGTTTTGAGAACATTTTCAAGTAATATACTGATAATGGCATAGTAATGGAAATTTTGCTCTCTCAAAGAGCCATAAACTTTAATTGTGTAAACAACATATGACGCAGGAACTGGAAAATATTTTAAATATTCCCACCACACCCCCCCCAAAAAAAAAGACTAAAAGCTTTAAAAAGTGGGGGAAAAACACAAATAAGATAAAAAGAAAGCATCATTTTCCTTAGTCTTTAAAATTCTTCAATTCTTTGTTTGAAGGTATAAAATATACTGGATTTTTGTCTGTGACAAACTGTAAGGAGGTTCAAGGGGTGTGAATGATTTAGAAAGGACTCTACTATTCAAACATGTTCAGTAGAGTACTTTAAAGAGTCAAGGGTAACATACTCCTCCCTCATCAAGCCCTTCCTGTATTACTATTCATGGCCATGACACGAGGTAAATATGGTTATTTCAGTCATCATCTTGACAATATGGCAAATATCATCCAGTTTAGAAAGTTTTAAAAATTTGTGTTTGTATTGCGGCCAAAAAAAATAAAATAAAAAATGACAGCTGAACACAACATGCTGCAGGAATGGTAGAAAACTGTCACTTAATCACAAGTTTCCAATGTGTAACCTTTAAAACCAGACTGTTACAGGAGAAGTTTTTTTTTTCTTTTCTTTTACTATTTATTTGATCAATTCATACACTTACCCCACTTTTACAAATATCCATTCATTTTTTAGAGAAATTCAATCTGCAGTGAGGTCTCATGTCCTCAGTTTTAAAGCACATAAATTGTGCTGTGGTACGAAACTACATACTGAGATTTCGACACAAGTTCAAATTATGTTTTAACAATACAGTTGAAGTTAGTTGGGAGCACTTTCTTTTGTTTCAGTGGTATCTCCACCCCACCGCAGACATCTAAAAACACAGTTCATCAGCTGTTTTATATTTGTATTTATGGCGTAAAGGAGGAAGATTTTGGCTGTGAATGCAGAATATAGAGTGAGTAATATCATATGGTCTGAAGGAGTGGTTAGCCTCGTGCGTTTCATGCGTCACAAACTTCCTCAGTGGCTTGCGCTGTTGGGGACTGTCAGAAACTTGTGCTTGCAGGTTGTAAGGCTTCACTTCTAAAACTGTCGTAATGGCAGATCCCTGAAAAGATGTCAGGAAAAGCACCAGAATGTTGCACTTAAATACATAAGTTCAAATGGGGGGGAAAAAAAATCACAAATGACAGGTGGAAATACCGTCATAGATTTTCTTCTGAAGCTGGATGGGCCTCGTCATGCACTCTGGCAGGGCTAGGCTTTGAGTTACTGTTAAAGGTGCTTTCTAAATTAAATCTGTCATCTTTGGACAGGGATTATTTTTGATTTGTCAAGAGTAGCCATCCCAAAATTACGCTTGTTCATGCTCAGATACATCGTTTCTGTTTGAATACACCGCGCTTCCAAGTAAATTTAAGCATAAAGGTTGGCTCCTACTTTTAAGAGTGGTATGGTATTGATGCATATTTAAAGAAAAAAACTTAATGATGAAGTTAAATTATTTACTATTAACTAGAATTGCTCAGAAAAATGTGCCAGTCGCAAATTCAAAAATCTAATCTTTTTCCTATCATTGAAGGCACAATGTCTGTTTGAGCTTACAACTGCTGTTCTGTGTAGATGCTGTTGCTGACAGAGGAAGGCTCAAAGTTAGCTGTTTTCAGCATCAGTCAGGAGTTCAAAATGAAGTTGGCTGAAGCACAGAAATGTAAGAGGTTATTCTCTGAAACGCTGAGACCTGACTGTGGTTCTTTTGGGCTGCACAAAAGTGAGTCTTGAAGCAGATAATAGGAAGGCTAAATGAAGTGCTGTAAGAGATGCTCTGTTTTATCCTTTTGAGCTCTAAACGTTTCAGTCATGTTGAATTTGGAAGAGTCCGTAGCCTTTTGGAAATCTCAGAGATGAGATGAACGTCTGTGTTCTCTAGAAAGCGCACACAAAGACCGATGCTTTAGTATTGGTAGCTGTGCTAACTTTGCTAATTATCAGGATTAGATGGTAATAATGGTTTAAAATGTCAATTTTGTGCTAATTGTCTTTGCTTAGAGGAGTAGTGGACTCACACAGCTGATTAGTGCTTCCCTTTTAACTTTTTTCTAAATTGGAGAGTCATCTATTTTTAAAAAAATCTTTCTTATAAATGGGTTTGTGTGCCAGCTACCTCTACACTCAGGCTTGTCAATATGAAGTGTACAAACTTCTGCTCACAAGCAGTTTGTTTAATGTATATTTTTACTCCCAAGAGCCACAGACAGATAAGCAACTTTAATGTGGCAGCTAAGAGAGGAAATGAAAGGAACATAGTGACGGTAGAGATGTTACACGACAGGAAAATATACGAAAGGCAAAATGTGCACACACATTTGTACCATCAAATATTCAAAACAAGCAATATCTGGGCAATCTTTACCAACATGTTCTGTGACAGCTTTCCGCTTCAGTGTGAAATGTGCAGTGACATGTGTTCAGGAGGCGGGGTGATGTGAGAAGTGCGTGCATATATGTGTGGGTTTGTGTTTCACATATGTTCAATTTTCTTTAGCAAGTGCTGCATCAGTCGGTGTTCTGTCCATCGGGCTGTTTTGTTCTTACAGTACAGCCTGCTACTTATCTGGGCTCTTATCCGTCAAACCAGCTGCTCTCTCCAGCGGTTTTGTCGCCCGGAACGGGAAGAGGTAGTTTACCTTGGAGCGCAAAAGGGGGGTGATGGGGATCATGGACAGAGATGGCGCGATAGGGCAAGGACAGGAAATGTGGATGCTGTGTGATAAAGCGGCTGGAATATATGGGAGACAGACAGGTTGGCTGATAGGGAAATGGATCGCTGGCAGGGAGGGATGTAATGAAGGGATGGGAAGTGTGAGGAGGAGGAGGTGTACGAAGAAGGAGGGTACCTTAGCCAGTGCAAGAGGGAGGGATCAGAAAGGGAGGGGAGAAGTGGAGGAAATGGATAGAAATAGCTGATGCACTCCGAGTCGTACAGAAAATCAATAGCAGTCAAGAGCAGAAGCCACAACCCCCACTCTGCTCCGTCTGGCTGTTCCCTCACCCTCCACGGCCGCTTTTCCTCCAGCCGTTTTCCTCATGTTTGTTCCTCCACTCCGCGTCCTTTCCTGTCAAACTTTCCTCCTTGGAGCTCTCACACTTTTTTAATGTTCTCTTGCATCCATTTCCTCCTCTTCTTCACCTCCGCTTTGCCCTCGTCCTGTCACCGGCGTTTTCCTTCCTCCACAGCTGCTCTGCATCTTCTGCTGCAGAATGAAAGTCGGTGGTAGTTTAAGGTGCAGTTGGAAAATAAAATCTCCTGTCTGCAAACTCAAACATATTTTTAAATTGACTTTCACAATTGAGAGAGAAGGTGGAGTTCTTGACATATAATAAATAGTAGGCTTCCTTAAGTATGTCGACGTTGATTTAACTTGTCGATGTCACTCTGTGATAACACAACTTGGTTAGAAACTTTTTAAACCACTTTGAATAATTAACTGAGCTTACTGTATCGGTTGATCACTAGAATCAATTGGGATTTATGTATGATTGTACTGAAATGTATTTGTTTTAGTGAAGTGCCTGAAGACGACATTTGTTGTGAATAGGTGCAATATTAATAAAACTGAATGAAATTAAACTTTTTTTTTTTTTTTTTCTGGCTGGAATTTGTGCCAAACTTAAACTACTCATTCGCTAAAATACAACGTAATTGTTTTAGATCACTGTACAGTCATCTAAGTGACTTTAATGTTTAATGACTTTGGACTAAATACAATTTACCTGTCTGCCAAACTGAGTTATTTAGTGATTGGTGGGATAAAAGCTGGCAATAAATGTCCAAGCAGGTCATTTTTGGTGCTCGTAATGTCCTACAAAGTGAAGGAAAAAATAGAAAACTGAGACTGAAAATAGAAATGCTGCGGACATATCTGCTGCTATTAGGTCTTATGTTTGAGGTTGTCCTTACGGACCATGTTGTTCCTCCTTTGTGTTTTCTTCTTGGGCCAGCTCTTACTTTTTCTGACGTTCACCCATGAATCACACCCAAGACTAGACAAACATGACTATTTCGTTGTTGTTGCTCTTGACATCCATCTACTTTCACCAAAATACAGGCAATTCAAGAAGCTCTAGTTTTCTGCTGACTGTGTTTTCTGCTTCTTTTGTTCCGAGTTCAGTGTATTGATTAAACTTTCTTAGATTTAGGGTCAGACCTGACAGTCTCCCCACATATTATCATTGATACTGCAGTCTTATTATTCAGCCGTCCTCGAGGCCCAGACTGCAGAGCCAAATAGTGTGTCGTCTGTTACCCCAACAGCGGGTATGATGTCATTCAAACATGTTCTGTTGCCTCAGTGTTGCGCTCTATAGAGTGAGTCGAACTGAATGACTCGCCTCTGACTCAATTTACAGGATTCTGACAATGTGTGAGTGAGACCATATTCAGGGAGGAAACTGGTTTTTGGCGCATTGTGATCAGTGAATGAGTGCTGCATAGAGGGGAGCTGTGCAGCCGGCGAGTCCCATGAATGCTTCGTCAGTTCTCCGGCCCTAAATTGTCTCACTGGATTTGTGGTGTTAGCTATCTATTTATTTATTTTTTTATATCCTTACCTCACTAATAAAAGCTTTCCGTTATTTATGTTGCTTTCCATCCAGATAAAAGAACGAGAAGAATTTTTTTTTTTTTTTTTTTTTTTTTAAAGTGATCGAGGGCTTCTGAAAACCTTCACTCTGTCTGCCTCGTCTTTCATTTCCTCTACTTGCACCACTTTGTTGTCAGTCAGAGCTTTTCTTCAAAGACGGATACTAGAATCAGAAAAAAAAAAAATCCTCACAAACAACCAATAGGTGTAAAGCTCTTTTATAAAGGGCTCTTCTCGCATGCCTTCTAGGTTACCTCTCTTCATTTCTATTGTAGAGGTTGCTTCGCTTGGCGTGCCCTTGGGAGCGTTTACCCTTGGAGCGCGTACCGGTGCCACCATCTGTGATCAGGACGTACCCGACCAAAGATTTGGCCACCGCAAAAGAGGGGGAAAAAAAAAATAAAAGAAAAGTCAAAGCAAATAGACAAAGACAATAAAAAAAAGATGAAAGGATTGTGGTAAAACAAAAGAGTAAACGTCTTAGCAGTGATGCAAGCGGCAGTATCATCTGAAAGCTCCTCTAATCCTGGATTACTGTGTTTGTTCTGTTTGTGTATGTATACGTACTGAGCCAAGAGAACACCATATGTGTTTCAGTGACTTTTATGCTGCATACGTGGTCGGCGGCCTTTCTCACAAACATGTTGTCATTGTTGTTTTCCGGTTCCAGGTGGCTTTAGGAAAATGACAACAGAAGGATTAAGTAAAGTGCAGATAAACAGATTTTACTGCGCAATAACTGGGTACACTGATCTATCAGGTTCAATAAACAAATATTTACACTATTTCTATAGTGCCCCTTACAGTAATAACTCATTTTGTGGCTCATTTTTAAGTTTACAGTCCTGCATAGATGAAAAAAGGGCATTCAGTTATCATGATTCTCAGAATAAAACGCCAAGATTTCTATGTAATCTTTGTAAGGAATCTGCAAACTATATTTTATCATGTTTGAATCATTTATGTCCCACAGTTCATGACCTGCTTTGTTTTCGTTATGTGCAGGGGCTTCTGGTGGAGCTTATCACTGCCACCCTGACCATGCATATGGAGAGGAGAGGGATAAGGTAAGCCAACATTCACTCATTGTTAAGGCCAAAATTATTCAACAAAGAGGTAATCATGAGGGCTTATTTGGATAATAAACTATAATATGGGTAATAAATCATATTATGGCGGTGGAGTGAAGAATATTTTCAGGAGAATGCTGGAATTGGCATTGGAGTAAAGAATTAATCCAGAGATTTTACCTTTTTTATTCCAAGAGTTTCTGGCTGACCTGATCAAACCGCTAATTATAATGTTTTAACCAATCTGTTGTGAATGGAAAAGTGGGCCACTGAACATTTGGCTTAAGTGTTTGATTCTGAATTAGTTGATCAAAGGAAAAAAGTAAAAACAATTCTCTGATAATGTTTTATTCAAGCGTGTGCAATTTATATGGTAATGTGAAAGAATCAGACTGAGGTTCACAGGTGTGCAGTCTGTGAGATGCTAAAAACACGATAGTGCTGAAAGCAAAAAGTGTTTGCAAAGAAAGCCATAAATGATAAATAGATTACTGAGTAGTCCTAAATATATTGACAGATTGTTTACAAATATAATAGTTTGCTAAAGCCCTATTACCTGTGACAATCTCACAAGAGCAAAATAGCAAATCATGGTGAGCAATAGATTTCAGATAAAAAAAACAAAACAAAAACTGGTTATCATAACTGCTTGAGCTGGAACGTCATTCTTTTAAAAAATAAAAATGCCGCCATGAGAGGATCAGGTTTTAAGTTGCCAATACCTGTATGTGAATTTCCTCTTGCAATTTCCAATAATAAAATCACAGCACTGCGGTTTAGTTACTCTATATCATTGACGGAACTTTTTTAGTAACTTTTAAGGTTTTTTAAACAAAAAAACAAAAACAAACATTGCTACAAAGCGTGTTTGACCTAAAGTGTCTTGAAAAAAAAAAAAAGCCTGCGATGCATATTTGAAGAGTTCAAGTAGAACTCAGTAAATGATTTTAATAACCACAAGTGAACACCTTTTAAAAGCATGCATATATTAACAAGAAAGTAGTGAAAGTGGAGAGGCTGGACACTGAAGTGTTGCGGAAAGCTTGAAGGGAAGAAAGGGGAGGGGTGTTGCTAATGATTTCAGTCTCCAGCTGTGGAACTTGCTTGGAATGAGAGAAGCAAAAGCAGGATGAGGAAGGGAGGGACAGTGGTGGAAGAGCCAAAGACGAGCTTTGAAATCGTCTTTATTAGTGTTTCTGGAAGCATGTCTGTAAATATTAATGAATCTCAAACAGAAAACGGCCATATTTGCTCAGTGTTCATAAAAGCAAAATCGACTAAATTGAAGAGACAAAAAGCATGGACTCGATTGTTGTCTTGTCCTGCACGATCTCGGCAGCCCCGGCTTTATTTCGGTTCTAAGCAATGATAGCAAAGCCACAACAGCTGGAGGCCAGAGTCGCTGTCCGAGAGTTGATGCAAGCATGCACGCCGAGTGAGGTTGTTGTGAAATAGAATGTGGAAGGGCGTGTCAGGATATCTGACTCGCCTGGTTTCTACATGCACTGAATACAGCGACGGTGAAGAGAAGTGGATGGATGGGTGCATAGTTTCAAAGACTTGCTTTAATATCCGTCAGAAAGCACTTTAGTTTTGCTTCTTCTGGTTCAGCTTTTCATCTTGTGTCCTTTTCTTTTAGCCTTGTGAAAATATGTTCAAACACAGCAAACAAACCCGCAGTTTGGAACATGAGGTTAAATTATAGCAGATTGCTTGAGGACACGTACACTCCTTTGTCTGATGATGTTCCCCTCCCTCTAACGGAGGGAGACAGGCCCATCAAACTTTCATACTAATGGGGAAATAGTCTGCATGTCTGTGGAGTGAATGTATGCATTTGTCCTTCTTCTCAACCTCTCTTGTCCCCTCAGATTTCAAGTCTGAGTGAGAGACAGGTCAGATAGACGCAAGAAAAAAACAACAACCAAAAAACGAGAAGATGGAGCAAAAAGAATAAGGGAGGTGGGGGGTTAAAGATGGGTTTAATTTATCTGATACAAGGGAAAGGGGGTGGGGTGGGTGGAGATTGTTGAGCAGGGTAGGAAGAGTGCGCTGGTAAGAGTCTGACTCAGATATGAAAATGGGCACAGTACATGTCCCAAGGGTTTTGGGGTTGGGGCCGAGGCTGGTAAAGAGGTTGTGGGGTGATGGGGTGGATAAGAAGAGCCAATAAGGAAGAAGAACAGATAGGGGATGCTGTTTCATTCTGTAATGGAGAGGAGTAGATGCTGTTTTCTGCAACTGTAATGCAATCAGCCTAAACAGGTGTTATCTGTCCTTTTACAAAGTGCTAATTTGTTTCCAATACTGTTACTTTCTTCAGTATGTTCGCCAAAGCGAAAATAGGTAATTTAACGCAAGTCGAAGGCGTCACTTCAGTTACAAGAAGGCAAACATTTTGGAGACTTGTTTCTTGACTCTTGAAGAAAAAATGTTTTAAAGGAGCAATTTTATATAAAGCAGACTTTTTGAGCTTTGTATAATCTGATAATACCAGTCCCTCATTGAAAACATACCTGGAGTGTTGCTTTGAGTCTTAGAATCATGTTTGAGCAATCCTTTAAGGAAAAATAATAATTAAAAACAACTGAACTGTTCTGCTCTTTCATGCATCACCTTTAACTTCACCCATCCTGACAGGTGAGCGGCAGGTCTGAAATTCAAAAATCCCTGTTCGGTAAACTCACCATACCTTAGCAGTATGTAGCACCAGTATGTAGTTCTGCCACAACACCCTTTAGTGTGGAAGTGGTTGCTTTAGGAATAATACTCGGTTGACTGTTTTCAGTGGGTTTATATTGTAAAGAGTGGAAAAAATTTGCATCTTAAAAGTTGCTGGAAGCTATTTAAGAGTAAGTTTTCTACAGAGGTATGCCAGCTGCTAATTTAGGGTGGTAAAACAGAGGCACTACTGATGTTGCTCATTTTACCCACGCCACTTTGGGTTTTTGGAGGTTTTTTTTTTTTTTTTTTGCGGCCAGCTTGTTTTAGATGCTAAAAGTAGCCACATACCCTGAAATGTACTTTTACAAAGTGTTTCTTAAATTAGAAACGGGTAAATTGTCCTGAACCTTACTTCAGAGTAATCATTTTGTCTTGTTGAAAAACAGTAAAACCGTCTTTTACAGCCACTACTAATACACACAATGTGGCAACTGCTCACAACCAGAAAGGCTTGAAAAAGTCTCTCAGATGTGATCGTTACATCTCCGACCCCTACCTCATGTTTCTTTCTTTCTTTTTTTTTTTCCTGTAACTCAATCCATCTCTAAATCTTTACATGTCAATACTTTCCTAGTTCTTGCTTTCTGGCCCCAAACTGGAGGAAATTGCTCTCGTACATCCAACGAAATCTTCAGGCTCTCATCAAACCACAGCCCTATGACTAAACTATTAGTGTAAACTCTTCATGGCCCCACAGTTCAAACACATTCGTTTTTTTTTTTTTTTGTTTTTTTTTTGTTTTTTTTGCCTCTGCAGATTTTCAGAAGGTCGTGTTTATGGGCTGCAGAAACGGTGGCAACTGCTCATGTGTGAATTTGCGCATGTCTGCAGGCGTTTCCATAACTGCGTGTGTTTCTGCAGTCTGCTCTCCAGCTGTTTCCTGTTAGCTATCGTACTGCTGCTCTCAGGGCTGCTGAGCTGTACATGTGTTCGATCTGGTGCAAGAAAAAGTTGCTCGTTGAGTCACTTAAAAAAAAAAAACTCCCAAAACTCTATAGTATGATTTTACTACTTTAGAGTGATGGTTTGTTGAAATGGGTGTCGTTTGGGGAACATGAGGGAAAGGCAGATGTAGAAATCATGTGTGTGTGAGAACCTGGCTGTCCTGCTGAGTACTGCAAGACTCATCGTGAGGGAGAATGAGTAACAACTGAAACACGGGCAGGTCTGTGTGTGTTCTTGCCTCACCATGTGCCAAGTGGGAGAGTCATTGCCTGACTGTAAGTGACATGACTCACAGATGAGGCAAAGGGACGGAAACGCTATATGATGACTCTTGAGTCACTGATAACTGAATGACTACACATGCAGCTATTTTGCCGTGTTTGCGTACATTTACCGCCTCTTTTTTATATTCTGACTATACAAGAAAGTACATGTCCAGTTGAGGGCGTGTTCCTGCGACTGGCACATGGGCTTGTACGCGCTTGCCTCCTGTTTGTATTTCCTCACTCTGAGAGGAAGTAGCTTTGAACCCTCTGGGCCGCTGAGTGCTTGCGGTGTAAAACGCTCCCCTTCGTAGATGCAGTAAACCTGGGGAAAGATGCATGCTTTGAACCATACAGGTCCAAAGCCACAAAGGATTTTAGGGTCTAGCAGCATTGGACTGTACCCCAGAGGGACAAAGAGTGGTGAACTAGATGTATTTGATGAGTGCTCTGGGTCACTAAACACAATACTCGTCTGTTTCCCCTCTTCCATTGTGCAGAGTGAGGAAAGCCCCAGTCCGAAGCGCCAGAGGCTGTCCAGTCAGTCCGTTTTAGAGCAGCTGACCTCGTCTGCGCCTCTGCCATCTACGCCGTCGCCCCCCATCCGCCCATGGGAGTCGGGACCTACGAGTCGGCGGCAACCTCACCCTCACACACACTACCACCAGGAGAGGTGCCTCACTCCTCCACGACTCCGACGCAGGTAGATTCTTTTGTTTGCTTTTTTTGTACCACAGTCTCCTAAGTACAGTGTTTTTCCAAAAGTATTTACAGCCCTTAAGCCTTTTTTTCCCCCATTTCGTAAGATTGACATTTGTGGCGTTTAAAGTATTTCATTGGGCTTTTATTTGATACATCAATGCAAAGCAGAAAATAATTTTGAAATGGAAGACAAATGATTCATGGTTTTTAAATTGTACCTCAAATGTAAATCTCTAAAGTGTGGCAGAAGTTGGTTTTTACCCCTTATTTTCACTGTTATCCCTTAAAAAAACAATTGTCCTTTGTAGGCCTCTAGTAAATCCACCTGTGTGTACTTCAGTTTTGTTGAAAATCTGACAGCTTTTCTGGGAAGAAAACAAATATTTGTTAAAAGAACACAGTAGAAGTAAAAGTTTGAAGCAGGCTGAGATATAATATCTCAAGCTTTCAACATCATTGAGGGTTGTTCAGTATATCATTCCAAACTAGAACATGGTACAATTGCAAACCCATGAAGACATGGCTGACAAGCTGACAAACCACACTTTTGGATTTAAAACAAGTTTGAAAACCGTGTTTTTCCTCCTACGAATGTACTCCTTTTTGTGGATGTAGTGTCACAAAATGTTCAAAATCTCCAGCTGTGTAAATATCTTTGCAAGACTCTGAATGGAACGAACGGTCTGCTGTCCTCTCTTACAGTCCGCCTGCGAGGCGCCAACGCGGCCGTCTCTCCAGGCCGTCCCGCCACCCTCCTCTTCATCACCATCCCTCCGCTCAAGGACCTACAACTCGCCCGTCACCGTCTGAGCGTCAGGACGAAAACTACCACCACATCCCCCTGCCCTTGTCACATCAGACGTACCCGGCACACACTCCAAGCACTTATCCTCAGCCCCCCACAGCCGGCGTAGGAGGCCGAGGTTCTGAGGAGCCCCGAGCCTTCCACCCCCCAACGTTATCGTCGCAACTGTTGCACCCGGCTGCCCATCATCACCCCCATCATCACCTTCCTCACCATCAGCAACAGCATCACGCAACACAACAGCAGCAAGGAGCCATGGTGTTGGACTTGCACGATCGGGTTAGTTTGCATCTGTCGAACTGTTGGAGACATTTACCTGTGTTGGTTAGTGCTTGTGTTTTTATGTGAGCTGCTTGTATTTTCTTCAGCTGCAGCAGGGCAACATACCCGTCTCCTACACAGTGACCCCTGTCCCTCCACACGGCCTGGCAGCACCTCTGTGTAGCGGTCAGCACATTCCCCCCTCCTGCTCCTCTCAGCAGCAGGTTCCCACCTGTAGTGTGGTCTTCAGCGCTGGACAACACTACCATCCGGTGAGAGAAACTCCCCAGTGTACAACATGTGACATTGTTCGTACAATTTGCAGTTTCCATGGTTCTGCGCTTTAAAGGAAGCAGTTTATCGTGTGTTAAGGTTTCCCAGTTTGGAGGACAAAGTTGGTTTTCTAAGTCACAGCTGCCACCTTGTGGCAAAGATGGCACATTACAGGTGATATTTAAAAAAGTAGTGTCCTTTTATTTTGACTAGCTTCCTTTTTCTTTTTCTCGCCTCTTTTTTCCAGATGCTACAGGCATGTTCAATGCATCATTTGCCGGTTTCCTATGCGTTTCCCTCACTACTGTCTAGTGACCCTCAGTTCCTGATTTCTCCCCCACCTCATCTCTCCCACCATCCGCCCCACCTGCCCACACAGTTCCTGCCTTTTCAGACTCAACAGCCAAGATCGGTATGTGAACAATCTGCTACTAATGCTTACACTTTACATTTGCTTGGATTGTATAGTTTGAAAATTGCGAGAAAAGCCATGCAAGAATTATGGTGTACACCGGGCTAAAATGACATAGCCATCAAATAAATTTCACTGCAGTACTTCCTTTTGGTCAGATTTACCACAAAATAAAGCAGTTTGTTCCATATTAATGCATATTTTTGGTTTTGTGGATATTTATCTCAGCCCTTACAGAGGATTGAAAACGAGGTTGATATAGGGGGAGAGCAGCTCCCTGTTGGAGGAAGCTTCAGCTACGCCCACCATCACCACCACCACCAGCCTCCCTCCACCCTGCCGCCTTCCACTCCGCTCCAGTTCCTTTCACACCATGACCCCCTGTCGCAAGATCTTTTCACACTGGTAGGGGGATATGTTTTTGCTTTTGTTTTTAAATCCCACATCGATTCAACGATTAAATTGTTGCTTTGCTTTTTCTCTTCTTTTTTTTTTGCAGCCATATCCCCACTTTATGCCTCGGCGATTCGCCAGTCGCCGTTACCGCTCGCAGCAGGCCGTGCCCCCGTCTCCGTACCACCCCAGCTTCCTGCCTTACTTCTTGTAAGTTTTCTTGCCCCGCTTCCTCGTGTTAAGCCAGGCTTTGGGTGAACACTTCATTGTGACAATGCCAGCTGCATATTTTGATCACTGTTCTTAACTCGCAGGTCAATGCTTCCTGTTCCCCCGAACGTGGCCCCTGCTATCAGCCTAGAACTGGATGTGGACGATGGAGAGGTGGAAAACTATGAGGTAGGACAAACTGAGTTCTGCAACTTAATATATTTGTGAACTAGAAGATGAATATTTTCTATCTATATGAAATCTTCAGGCCCTGTTGAACCTCGCCGAGCGTCTGGGGGAAGCCAAACCCAGGGGTCTAACCAAGGCAGATATAGAACAGCTTCCATCATACAGGTTTAACCCCAACAACCATCAGTCGGAGCAAACACTGTGAGTAGCTTCCTTTTTTTATTTGGAGTGCTTTGTCCCATCAGGCTGCAGTTTTAACAACTTTTTTTTAAATTTAATTTAATTTTAATTTTTTTTTTTACTGCAGATGTGTCGTTTGTATGTGTGACTTCGAGTCCCGCCAGCTCCTCAGAGTTCTCCCCTGTAATCACGAGTTCCACGCCAAATGTGTTGACAAGTGGCTTAAGGTGAGTTGTGTTTTGGCTCTCATAAAAATTGGAAAATGCAACTGTCTTTAATGGGTTTTTTTTTTCTACGTGAAGTTATAAGTTTCATTTCTCACTGTTGGAATGTTCTTGTTTTATTCCAGGCTAACCGCACCTGCCCTATCTGTCGAGCCGATGCCTCTGAGGTCCAGAGGGACTCTGAGTGACCTCAGACAACCACAATCCCCAAGCCCTGTTTTGGATCCGTAAACCATAAAAAGTGAACCGACGTATTCCGTCAAACAACTGGGACCACTGCACATGAAACAGCATTTAGGTGTCAAAACCTGCTGCTTAATCTTTCTTACTTTATCCTTGGACTTCTGAAGCCTTCTGTTTTGTTTAACTCATCTTCTAGTCTGGCATCTTCTGACGGTTGCTGTGAATTACTTTCTTAACACACCCAGCTGCAAATCCACTTTTAATGTCATCATGAATACCTTTCCATTTCTCAACTACGTGTAATTGTTTTCAAGGATGCATTTGTTAAAAATGGGTTTTCCAAGGATTATGACAAACATTTTAATCCAGCCTTGGTATTTTGTGGTGAAAACAAAACTCTGCTCTTTGTAAGGGAGTTGAACCGAACGCAAGAGATTGATTTCTCACTATCCTTGTTTTCCTCACGGTTAAAGCAGCCTGTTTGGAGGGAAACAAAGATTTATTTCACTGTGTGGAATGACAATAAAATACTTTGCACAGACACTTTGTTCTTTCTGTGCAAGTCATTGTGGTTCTGTTGACAAAAAGTTCCTTATGGGAACAATTCATAATTCGAATTCAAAAAGGCTTTATTGATCCCAAAGGGAAACTAAATAAACCACACTTGCAGAATTAGTTTTTCTCTCTCAGATTGATTTGAACTTAAAGAAAGTCGAGAATACTTTGGAAAATTTTAGGAAATTTCTAAAGTGAGGTTTTTATCCTCTGCGAAGTAGACTTTTCTTGTTTTATAAAATGATAAACTTTAACCACACATTGATGTTGCAGCTGATAGAAAAATATGGATTCAGTCTCGCGTGTGAACAGATCTTCAGAAATATTTAAATGCAGTTGAATTTTAAATCAAGCTTTCTTTTCTGCAAAAATTTTAATTTATTCTCCATGCGGTTGGAACGAGTCATTTAAGTAAGTTATTGTGTCTTCTGGTTACCTTCTGTGCAGGCAGCGATCCACTTCATTTTTTCATCGTCTACCAGGAACAACTTTGAGTCTCTTTTCAGGTTTTAAGTGGCTCCACTTTGTTTCCCTGGCAGATCTAAGCCTTCAGCACTTTACAGCGATTGAATTCCTGCGTCGCTTTCTTTGCGTTCTGAACAAACCAGTTTTGAGTTCAATTAAAACTGGTTTTCATTTTCTCTTCAGACGCCTGTTTATTTCTGGGTCTTTTTGGTTTATGTAGTGACATGTTCTGCTTGAGATGCAGGCAAAGGGGTTTTAAAACTGAATCTGTCTGAAAGAGATTAAGTGAAAGATCACGCTGCGACCTTCTGTTGGTATTGGTAACATATTCAGAATAACTCGACACCAAAAGGAAAAAGAAGTATTTAACTATAAAGCAGTAGATTGTTCAGATAATTGCTTTCTATGCACATCATTTCACCTGTTGAGTTCAGATTTAGGAGCAAAAACTGCAGATTTTTTCATCCCACCCTTCATTGGAACATTTTGGGATTAATCTACTTGTTTCCTGTTGGCCTTATGTTGGTTCAAGATGTTCCATTCAAACTACTACTGTTAGGTTGTATTTGCTGCCTGTTTCATTTTAATGCACAACATTTGCAGGAGAAACCGCATGAAGTGCTCTGAAAAGTTCACTGAGCCATCTTTAGAGGCTTGTATCCGAAATGCCTTTTCTACCAAAGCGTCTTCTCCAGGTCCAACCTGCGTCATAGGACAACCAACGCATTCGAACCAGATGTTTGTTTGTTTGTTTGTTTTTTTCTTTCCATCATGTGCAAACTACAGTAATGTCTAAATCTGTTATTTATGTACGCTCTTCCTCTGCATTGTCCGTTTAGAAAAATCATTGGAATCAGTTTGGACTGCAATGTTTCTAGATGCCGTATGTGTGATTTTATGCATCCTTTTTTTTTTTTTTTTTTTTTTTGTCGTACGAATGCATTGTTTTGTTTTCTGGTACACTAGCAATTACCTCAGTTCCACTATTTTTTATCTACTAGAAAATGGCGCAAACGGTATGATTCGGGCTTTCATTCTGATCCCTGGGTTGTTTGAGAAGTTTTCCTTCAAACTCTGAAACTGTATTATTCAAATGGTGTTATATTAGTTTCGTTATGTATTATATCTGTAACCAAAACCATTTGAAGGCTTATGATGATGATGATGATGATGAAATTTTTAACAAACATTTGTACATTTTGTATGAGAGTTACTTATGGTAATACTTTATTAAGTAGTGCAATGATTTTTTTTAAAACCCTTACTTCCCCAACCTCCATCTTTTGGATTTCAAAAGCTGGTTCAATAATAAATGTATAACATCCTCTTCTAATTTTGTGCTTGTTGAGAATTTTGTCCTGAGCTCATGTTTATCATCAGTAAAGATTTTCAAAGATGTTAGTAGTTTCTCGATGAGAGCTCTTGGTGGCAGTGTAGTTCTGTCATCCTGGAAGGCTCCCTATAGATGCCTCTCAAAAAGTTAAAACATCATAGAAAACTTAATTTGCTCGAAATGCGAAACTCATAAATTGCTGTGATACACAAAACTACTGTAAGTGTTTTGTTTTTTTTTGAAAATGAAAGCTTTGAGGAGACGACAAACACTGCAGAAATTTTTTGTGCTCAAGAAACTAAAGTTAATGGCAGCAACATCTCCTTATGTGGCTTAAGGATCACAGTTTAACCCTGGCTGTTTGACGGATGTCCAGCAGGAGGCAACAAGCTTTTACAAGGAGGTTAAGCCTCAAAAGGTGCACCACTAAAGAAAATACCTGTTCACAGTGTAGTGTTTAAATACAATAATGAAAAGCTGTGTGGGAGGAGAAAGGTGCTCAAATAACCCGGACAAGCACAGCCTTGAGACGATTATAGAGCAATAATCCATGTAAGGGTTTTGAGGGGATTCATAAGTCAAAAGATTAAAGAAAAAATCCCCAGAGTTTGGAAAGAGTGGAGCAGCACACAGTCCAAGGTACTTGAGGTCAAGTCCAAATTCAGAACTTCACGTTTCCATCTCCAAGCTTTATGGAGATGCTGATCTTATTTTCCAGCAGGACTTGAGGCATGAGAATCCAAGGCAGGGATCTTCAGCTCCAGTCCTCGAGGGCCAGTGTCCTTTAACTTTTAGACGTCCAAAACGCCTGAATCAAATGGCTGACTCGCCTCCTCAATGTACAGCTCAGTTCCTTCTAATGACCTCATTATTTGACTCGGGTTTGCTGAAGCAGAGGCAAATATAAAACTCCAGCACTTAGAGGCCTGGAGTTGAAGACCACTGATTTAAGGAAATGTATCAGTAGATTGAACAGAGCGACACCAGAACAATACACCCAATTTTAGAGATTTGTTCAATGAATGAGTTTCAGTTTCTGAAATGAATGATCACTGTCTCTGTGTACACTTTTACTAAAAATAAAACATCATGCATTTAATTATGATACAGGCTCTTGTCTGGGCACCAAGTCATTATATTTATCTTAGATCGCGTCAACCAGAGTTATAAAACCAGGAGGCTTGCACTCAAATCTAGCTAAACAGCGCCATCTAGGAGAACGTTTTTTGTTTCTACTTTCTTATTAATGCAAATTCAAAACCTTCTTGTGTTAGAACATTTCTTTTGAAAACAGTTTTATACTTTAAAAATTCTTCACTGATTAGTGAAGAATGTTTTAGGAAATTTAAAAGTCCTCAAACCTCTGAGAAGTACTGAACAGCTTTTGTAGCTTTTCAAAATTCTTACTCCACTGAATGAGCAAAGATGTGTAGATGATCGTCATAAATTTGTATTTAAGGCTTTTATATGTTATTTCCATTGTTAACTTCATCTATGAGTCACTTTTTCTGCTTTTAGGTCCTACTTAACTTTGTAGTCACTTAAAACTAAAGCCTGTAAACTTCAGATAATGCTCCCAACTCTGTTGTCCTGTGACGAATCTTGAGCAAGTAGAGATAAAAGATGGATGCCAACTTTTGGGCAAGTTTATTTAAAGAAAAACATGAGCAGCTTTCGTTATGTTTTGATAATATTTTGACATAATTAAATGTTGTCTGTGCTCAATCAACTGTTATGTTAGATATATGTTTTCATTCATGACATCTAAAGAAATGTCATCTCATCCTATTTGATTGTTTTTTACAGTACAGATTTATTGTCATAAAACACCCATGAAAGGCTCTGATTTGTGGGATCTGAGACCAGACAAACACAGTTTCCACTTTTGGCCTCAGACTGAACCCAAGCGAAGCGCACAGTAACGCTGAAAGTATTGGAAATATAGACCAACAGATTAGAGGGGAGGGAAAATGCGATTGTGGTGAAAAGTGTGATGTTTCTTTGCAGCATCTGCTCCGCAGTAACTAAACGGGGTTTGAAGAAGCATGTCTTCTGTCTTCTGATGTTGGACATAAACATATTAGCTATGATGGCGCACCTAGACTCCGGGTATTATTGCGTTAAAGTCTATATTGTTGGAAAAAGATTTGATAAAATCAAACTATTTCCAACTAGGCGACTTGTAGATTCTAGAAAAGATTGATGTTTTTTATTTTTGTGTGTTTATTTTTAAAATGAAGAGTACTTAACCTTGCTCTAATTCAGCTTTATATAAGTGTCATGTAGGATTAACTGAGTTAATCATCAGTGGTTTATTTCTGCCCTCTGGTTTGACCTTTTCAAAACCATATTTTTCCTCAAATAAAGTCATTTTTATATGGGTTTGGACGAATGCTTGGACATCCGAAAAAGTCCATCTTCAGCTTTCCAGCAGACACCTAAAGGTTTTGGGCCAAAACTGACCAGCATTTTCAACAGTGAACTTTAAGTTTAGTTTCATCAGACCACATGGTTCCCAAAATCATTTTTCCTCTCATGGGAGAAAAAAGATTACAGACCCATTTGTTGACTCAGAATATTATTGAAACATTAGTTAATTTCAGTAACGCCATTCACAAAGTGAAACCCTAACTACTATGTAATAACCTCAAAGAGAAACTTCTAGTAGCCATCTAATAGAAAGAAAGGCATTCTGGGAATCTGAAATAATTGTTTTTATTCTTAATATAAAAAAACCCCACAGAAGTCTGCTTTCTGGAAAAAGTACAAAAGCATCTCTCATGTTTTTGTCACTTGTCACATATTGGAGAGTCTAAGCCTTTTGTAATGAAAAATGCCAATCACACTAGTAAGCTTGTTTGGATGAATGCCCAGCCAGTGTATGTAAAGTCTCTGGAGATGGATAAGTGGGTGTCACCTGCCAGGCCTTTCAGAATTAGAGGGATAACCAAAGAATGCTCTGGTTAAATTTGACAAGAGTTAGACAAGAGTAAAAGAGGATCAAATTCTGAAACTGATCTAAAATTCCTGGACATCAGTTTCTTGTTTACTAGTGGACAATGTTACATGGCGTTACTGAATGAATTAAAAGATTAAACTAATTATCATTTTTTAAATGTTGGAAGTGCTTTCTTGTGTAGGTAAATGTATTACTTTTAGCCTTGAATTTCATTTGTTGTGGGTGTTTGTCCCTAGTTTTTTGCAAATATATGTGAGTGACTTCATCACTCTGGTGTTAGTCTTTTAAATAAATCCTATCTCCCTAATATCTGCTAGTTGGTGCTTGGAACCACTGGACTATAATTGGCCTCAAATTCAGAAATTAGCCAAGCTGCAGCCCTCCACACAAATGAGATACATGTTGACAAACAACATGAAAACTGGAATCTAATTCACTGATGATGGATGGCAGGTTTATATTGGTGCACTTATCATGTAGGTGGGGGAGGCGGGAACGCTTAATTCCTCTCTGTAATGAAATCCATCTGCATCTTCAGTTTGTCACAACATCCCACTCCTGTCAACGTGTCTGCGAAACTCAAATCCACATTTCCACATTGCAATCTCCAACCCTCAAACTGAGGAGATGAACATCAGCAAGCTAACCTGAGAGCATCTCTAAACAATTAGCAGGTTGACCTGCAACCGACCTTTGCATTACTGCTTTTTAAACTCGGAGTGACTCCCTTCTGTGACCAACAGCTGATTGGAAAAAAGAAAGGAGTGACAGAAGAAGGAAAATATTTGTGTCATTGCTGAATTGTTAAGGCTTCCCAAGTTGCTTTAGCAGCCGCCTCAGTGAATCAACAACAGTTTACACAGGTTTTGCTTTACATTGTTTTTCCACAGTTGCTGTTAGGCTCACTACTTGTCCACATTTTCTTCAACCGCACCTTTTTCTTCCACCCGAAGTTTGTCACTGTGTCTTTTATGGATAACCATCCTCATATAAAATGTAGGTGACTGAAATCTGGAAGGCTGCAAGGTCACCGATTTACTGCACACTTCTGTTCACCATATAAAAAGTCATGGGTCTTATGTAATATTTCGATTTTTATTGAAACTAAAATGAGTTTTTACAAGCTGTAAGCGAAGATCATCAAAATTAAATAAATATCTTAATTGCGAGAAATGAATCTTGAAAATACAAGTCTTACTTTTTAAAGTGAAGGACAAAAATGCATGCTTTTTATGCAATTCTAAACTAATGAGATGCACATCTATTCATATGCATGTCACTATAAAACTGTTATTATATATAGAACAGAAAACAGAACAGACAGATCAGACCAACTAAACAAAAAAAAAGAAAGTAACAAACATAAATCATTACTGTTGTAACTACTCACCTGTTTTATGTATTGATTGGTAGCAAATGCATTGCGTCCTGAGTGTAAGGCGACAGAAATGGCTCGTTCTATCGCTGCTCTTATTTCTCACCCTGAAATCTGCACGGATGAGTGGAAAGTGATGATGGAGAAGGAGACTTAGTGGGTGAGTGTGCTGTGAACTGCTGTGAAATGTGGCAACTTTGTGCCAGTTAACTTGACTGAAGCAGACACGGATTTCCATTAAAGCAGATTGAAATCTCCACTGGGCCGTGTAAAGGCTGGTTCTATGGCCTCATCCGTGATGGATATATGCACATGCAAACTACGTCAATAAAGTCACCCAAGTAAATCTTCCGTCTCCTGGTCTGAAGGTGCAAATCCCGTGTTTCCATTAGAATTAGAAAAAGAAAGAAAATTTGGGAGACGCAGCATGAAAGCACACCTCATAATCAAGACAAGCCTGTACTTTTGAATCCGAGATGTTTTATCCAGGAGTCACATATACATATATTTCTGCTCTAGTCTGCTTTGTGCCTCTGAGCATGCTCAAATAGTTTATGTGAATCTACTCATTAGCTCCAACAAAGAGTTTAAGTTATGAAGAACTGGCCCAGGCTTGTATCATACCTACTGGCTCAAAAATAAACCAACTTCTGAAGAAAGAATGGGACTCAGCTTTAGTGACTGACTGAGTTCTGAACAGTCCTGATAATGAAAAACCTCCCAAAAGGAAACCAACCCGTCCAACTATTGGCAAATGAATCCGAAGGTCTCTCAAGCTCCTGTCAGGTGTAATGGTGAGTAAGATAAGCCGACATATAGATCAATTAGTCTCACATGCCATTTTCACACCAGGACTTCAGAACTTGGACTGCATGGTGGTCTAATTGGTAGCACTGTTGCCTTGTAGCAAAACGGTCCTGGGTTCAAATTCCAACCCGGGGTTTTTCACTGTGAATACACACGACTGGTTATTTAGTCCGTGTAATTTGTCCCTATAGGTGTGTGTGTGAATTGGTTGTTTCTTCTGTGTCCCTGTGGAGGACTGGCCGCCTGTCCAGAGTCTACCCCACCTAGACATAGGCACCTGCCCCTATTAATCCATTCATGCATGGATGAATGGATTAATAGAGAGAGGAAAACTAATTGCTCCAGAAACAACTTGCTGGGCTAAACATCCTCTGAACTGGATTGTTGGACCTTTATCAAACAGAAAAGTGACTGATGTGAGAAAATATCAACCTATGTTACTACAAGGTTATGTGACTCATCCTCCTTTTGAGATTTGATTGATAAAAATGTGTTTTTACAAAAAAGCTCTGTAGAAGTTAATCTAAATTGCTAGATTCTTTGCAAATGTCAAAGTTGTAAATACATACACGCACACGCACACACACGCACACACGCACACACACACAAAATCTAAAAGTCAAATCGGGACTCTGCTCATTCTGAGTGAGCTCAGTCCCCTCAGTGAGTCTCAGTGAGTTTGACTCCAAGCGGTAACAGACAGATCGCCAGTGATAGCTGAAGCGCGCTCCCGGTGCGCGCCGCGGTTCCAGCGGGAGCGCATCAGAGGCTTCATTAGAGATCTGCAAACTTCCGCCGGCTGAAGATGGGTCAAGTCACAGAGAAAGAAGTTTGCGTTTGAAATTTCTGGAGACAACAGCGACGCCAAAGTGGATCTCGTCTATAACTGTTTGATCTGGATCGACGTTGTGACAGTGGCTGCTTGCGGCGGGAAAAATAATAATAATAATAAGAAATTAAAATACAGCGTGCCTTTTAACGCTCTGAGATAAAACGACCACAATGTGTTTTTCAATTTTTAGGCTGTGAACCTTTTTGTCTCCATGTTCCCATGTTTTCCTTTTTCCTTTTTAATGTTCTGAAAAATTCAAGAATTTAAAATCGGTCTAGTTGCTCTGAAACTGTGGGAAAGAAAATCCTATTTCATCACGATGGACAACACAGATTGAATTTAGTCATTAAATGGACTTCAAATTCTTCTTTGAAGAGCAACGTCGGAAAGTAACAAGTTTGTGCAAGGAAGCGGGAAGGAGATGACACCCAACCCTTTATTCCTGGTCCTCATTCTGTCGCTTACTAGTAAGTCATGTTCGATTCCTTGCATTTGAGCGTAAAACTTTACGAAGAAAAACATGCATTTAGATTCCGGGGCGTTCAGACTAGCAGCGCTTTAGTGGAGAATTCATTCAGCGCTATGATTCAGCAGGGAGGAAATAGACGCTGTCCATGGTGCTGATGTCAATGTAAGCACACGGATCTCTGGACTACTTCAGATATGACCGACGTGCCTTTCCCCTACACACACACACAGCCACGAGTTTGTACATGAACGATGTTCGGGTTCTGGGTCTTTAAAATTGTACCGTAGCCTTGATTTGCTCAAAAATCCCTGACTTTGACTGAGTTTTTATCAGTTTTTAATAATAAAATAATAATAATAATAAAAAAAACAAACAAACAAACAAACAAAAAAAAAACATAGACACTGAGGCAAGCATTATGGGACATACTGTTCAGTTTTGAATTTCTTTCTCTTTCTTCATCATTCATTTAATAACTTTTTTGCACTTTCTCATCCTTTTGGCTAAATAAATGCTTTCAGCCACCAACTTCAAGTGCACGGTTTGAAAACTGAAACACTATTCGGGCATTTTTAAAAATACAGACACATTCGTTGGCAGCCCTGGTATAGATGTGTTAAAAGCCTACAGTCCAATTAATCAATTATTGCTGTGGCATCATTTCACAGTGAAAAAGAAAATCTACATGGTTTATTTTGTGTTTATTAATTCTCACATTGACAAAATATCCTCTAAACAAAATCAATCCTGGCTTAAAAGAATATCTGTAAGCCAATCCATTATTTGATTGAAAAATTTAATCTTAAAGTCGATTTCTGTGGATAGAAATGTTTCATTAATAACCAACGACTGTCTTGGTCTGTGTGGTATAAATAGAAAATGATGCAGAGGTCAGTTTCTTTTAGCCTCTGGGTTGGAGAAGTACCCATAACGCACCATGCCACCATGTCCAGAGCTCATTGTAAGAGAGCATATACAGGCCCAATGGTTGGATAAGAGTAATGTCATAAAAAAAAATGTTTTTTCCTTTTTAAACTGGATCATTGTGTTTAATCAGATGAGACGAAGATTAAGCTTTTCAGCAAGAAAAACCTGAGGTCAGTCTGGTATAAAACAAGGGATGAAAATGTGTAAACATCTCATGTCCACCATAAGATGCTGCAATGGAATTATGGCCCCTTTTAAGGCATTATGAGAAAATATTTTCATACAAACAGGAAAAAACTTGACCATAAGCTAAAGATGAGTTGCCATTAGATCTTTCAACAGGATAGTTATCCCAAACAAAAATCCTTTTCATTTTCATTCAGACCTCCTCAGAAAGACTTTAGAAGAAACAGATTGGGTGATTAAAGATCCATCTTGCTAAGTGTTGTACTTTTGGCAAAAAGGGATTTGCAGAAAGTATTAGCAGCAGAATTTTCAACAACTCTTAATGCAACGACGTTACTGAAAATAATTATTTCCTAACTTGATTTTTAATTGAAACTCATGGATGGGTAACATCTGTCTCACTCTTGTTTAGAGATATTTTCTTCCGTCTACCTGGACGATTGGACAGTTGTTGTGTGCAGACTCTAAAAATATTCAAAAGTAAAAGCAGATGGGCTGTTTGAATAATTCACTGAGGGCTACTTTTGTTCATGTATCCAAGAAAGCCCCGCGTCGTTTCTCTCAGAGAACACACTTGGGTGGCTCACTGTTTCAAAAGAATCTCTTTGTTAATAATCTGCCCTGGATTCTGGTTTTGTGGCGTGTCATGGAGTGTTTTTGGCTTCTTTTATCACTAAACATTTAACATTTAGCATTTTCCTCCGGGTCAGAATCAAACAGCGAGGACATTTTACCAGCATAAATTAACAAAATAGACAACTCACTACAGTTGATGTAAATATAACAGAAAAACGTGGTTAAGCATCACTCTATTGGATCCATCAGGATACATATTCTCTGTAAACAAGGTTTTACATAATTTATAGGATGCAATACTGCACAACTCAGAAAGACTGGGGCAGCCTACTGTGTCCTTTACAGTGTTGCTCCCTGTGTTTGCTTCTCCTTAAAGGCCAGAAGATTTGTGCTGGATCAGTGTTGCGTAATTGTATTTGGCACCAGTGCTCATTCAAAGCGGCAGTGTTTATTAGCAGCTGTGGTGAAATGCACAGATTAAGAACAGTAGCTCTACATCTTCACTGATTCTGTCCTCCTGTGCCGCTTTAAGGCATTTGAAGCCACATGCAGCAGAGTAATAAGTACTGAACAAGTCACTTTATGTTTTAATCTGCCTTTTGATACAAAATTCACAGCGGACGTCTCTAACAGCCAAGGCAACCAGCAAATACAATCAGATCAAAACAAGTAAGTCCACAAATCATGCGTTCAAGAAAGTGAAATGGAACAGGAAATATGTGTTGAACACTTATTTATTTAAATATCTCAATATTGTGTAATTCAAAATAATTTTTCTGATAATGACTTCAAAAAATCTAGCATAAAGATCAATGCATCGCTCAGGTGGAAATTTGATCCAATCTCTATAAAAAATGTTTTAATCCGGGATGTTCTTGGTGTGTCTTCTTTGTCCTCTCATTTCAGTTCTTTCCATAGTTTTTAAATGGGATTCAAGACAGATAAGCATTCACTTTACATCAGGCTGCTATCATTCAACACAGAAAGTCTGAGAGAACTTCATCCAACCTGATGGCCGTTTTTTCAGTAAAATCCTCTCCGGGAATCACACTGTTGTTGCAAAAGTTAAAGAAATGGGGACAATAAAAATCGTGCAAAAAAAAAAAAAAGAGTAAAGATTGCAAGGGCATCTCTTTATATGCAAACAAAATATAAAGAAAAGGGAGATAACTCAGCTTTTGCTCAGTATTCTAGTCATGTTAGGACAGAGTTTAGCTTACGTCATCCTTAGTTTTAACCCAACTTTCCCTCTGCAAGCGGTACAGCAAACTATTTGTCCTTTTGGGTTGAAATGAGCTGAAAACTGGTTGTTTCATTTAGCTTTAAAGCATTTATTCGCCCCATTTGAACTGAAACAAATAACACCCAGTCTGACATAAGAGTCGAAACGGCATGGTGCATCTGTAACAAGAACATCTGCGCTCGCTGCACGCAATCTACTGAATAAAAAGGGAGACGGTTCATGTGGCACAATGAAGCAAGCCATCTAGATATTTAATGCCTGCTTTGCTTTTGTAAGTTTGCTTGACAATGGAGGCACGATGACAGCAAATGTCATGAGACAAAAAAAAATAAAAAATTTGCCTCCAAGTTGTTCTGAGCTATATTTTTACATAACCAATCATTTAAAGTTGTGCAAACACAAAGCTTCGAGAGGTTGTCTCATAGGATGCATGACTGAATTTCTGTTTGTTGTCTTTTTTCGTCTCTGAGAGTCTGCAAAGTGCTCAGCCAATCTCATTGACAAAGCAAACGAGAACATGGTGTAATAGTGATAGAGTTAGGCATTAATAGCTGTATTGTTCACATCCAACTGGCGTCTAAACACATAAGAGAAGCAAATTCAGTTGTTTTGTTTGTTTATTTTTGGTAAAATGAAGACTCCTGACATTGTGGTTCACCGCAGGACGAGCAAATGGCATTTATTCATCACATCAATTATTGACTGACTGACGTAATGTTTTCACTTGAGCTTGTGTCTGTTTTTCTAATGGCTGACTTAGCCTGCAGCCACGTGAAATTAAACACAGTCAGAGTGTATTTGCTGCTTGTGCCTTTTCTGCCTGCAGACAGCAGAGCAGAGAATGCTGAGGAGCGGCTGGTGAACCACCTGCTGGGACCGGAGCGCTACAACAAGCTGATCAGACCTGCGGTGAACAAGAGCCAACAGGTCACCATCTCCATACAGGTTTCTCTGTCGCAGCTCATCAGTGTTGTGAGTATAGTTTACGATCCACAGTAATCGTCAAAATTGGGTTCTGGGGCCAGTTTCATTGGTACGTTGAAGACCGACTATAATATTTCAGCTTCAGTATGAAGTTTTTATACAGTGCTTTAGCAAAAGTTTTTATACCCCTTCAACCTTTCTCTAATTTTTCACTTAAACTTTTCATGTTGATAATGTGAGATTTAAGAAAAACAAGTTTTTTTTACAATTTTTTTTTACAATTTTACTACTCCTTACATCATCTGTATAATTTTCCAGATTTCCACAGAATGGGCCACCCTCTGTGAAGGAGCGCTAAACTTTACTTCAGTGGATCCAGATTTTTCAACTAGAGGCAATGCTGGGTGAAAAACCCATAAATTGGGCTTTAATTTGACAGCCGACCCTTTTATATCATCCAACATAAGGCAGCATCATGAGAGAACTGTAGCAGAAAAGGGCTCTGCTGTTTTCATTTTTTTTAAACCCTCTGGGCTCTGAGCAGACAACTTCCCAATGTCTCTGATGCCATGCATCTTTAATCAGCTGCTCTCCCTGAGCCCATCCTACACAGAGCCACTTGGACCCAGAGAGGCTGCTGAGCGTCTAATTTCCAGACGAGAACTGACTGCAACAATGTTTTTGCTACTAAAAATGTGAGCTTACCATTGTCAACACAAGTAGAGAGAAGAAGAATGGAAACCGATTTTAATCAGCTCTTTTACACTCTTGACTTTGGTGGAATCCATTTGGCTTTTTGTGAAGCAAAACATCAAACTGAAGAAGTATAATTTGATATTAAGATGATAATTCATCCTCCCACTACATCATTACACCATGTCTGATAGATTTTTGTTTAATATATTGGAAATGCACCTTACCAGACAACTAGAGTTTTTGTTGTTTCTCCGGAGGCTCCACTGCACTATGAAGAAAAAAAAGTCCAAAATATAAATTATGGTGTGAGAGGAGTGATTATGCAAAACCGACCGAGGCAATATCTTCAGTATGAAATACAGCTTAATAAACAGACTCTGTGCTGCTTTACAAGTTATAGTTGATGAGATCTCTGTAACAAACCTACACTGTTTCTCTATCTGTCTGTATAGATATTTATCTAATATTTAATAAAATTCATTTTCTCTATATAATAAACTCATTTAATTTAAATTGCTACATAGATTTCATGGCATAAAATCTAACCACTGCTCCATCATCGTGTTGCATCAGTGAGTCATTTACATGTTTAGAAAATATGGTGACATTGCATTAGCTGGATTTTTCTTTTTTTAAAAAAACACACACACACACACACACACACACGCACACCCACACACACATAATCAGTAAAATAATGATGGAAATGTGATGTGATCATGCAAACATTCAAACTCTGCATCATAGGGTCTCAGTAAAAAGGCTCGCGGGTTAGATGAAGTGACAGCTTGAAGTTGCCGCTGGCTGGGAACAAGTGTGAGTCTTCTTGCCCGTCTCTTTGAGTCTTCCCAGTGATACGCGACTGACATGTTGAGGTCGAACAGCTACAGCCCATTTGATTTTTGGACGGGCTGCAAACTCGATGCAGAACAAGAACTTGCGAGAATACAAGGCAGAAGTTGTAGACGCATTCTTTTATTTGGATGTCTGGGTTTTTGTAAAACTGAATGAATCATTGATGATCCATCTGGGCTGTGAGGAGGTTATTTTAATTTAAAATTTTAAATTATAAAATTATAAAATTGCTCATCCTGAGACTACATTTTCCGCGTGTTCCTTTTTTGCAAAGAGATGAGCTTGGATGGAGAACATCTGGTAACAGTGATCTTCAAGTGGAAAGTGAGGCCCTCCAAATCATGAATATGTTTAGAGGGCCCAAGGTATATAATGCAGACTATGTGATGCTGCCTCTGTGTTCCTTGTTGGGATGATGTGCTTAGCCTAATGTGTGGAATAAGATTCCTTTATCCAGTATTCTTTGTAGGCAGATCAAATAGTTCAGTTTTTCTCTCCTCTGTTTGATTGTCTGATTACCTGTGGTTGTGATGTACAAAACATTAATTAAAGACCAACTGAACAAGAGCATAGAGTTAACACAAAGTGTCTGCAAATATACTGTTTTCTTAACGTTTTATTTCTTTTAATAATGAAGTGCTTAAAGTCGACCAGATAAACAAAAAAATGGCAGAAATCCAATCAATGTTTAAAATGAATGATTATTTTTTGTTTCTGTAGAATGAAAGGGAGCAGATAATGACCACCAATGTGTGGCTGTTTCAGGTACTGTGCAGTCTTTCTCCAATTCCCTGTCTGCATCACAATTCATACATTGTTGGTTTGCTGATAAGACCCTTTCCATAGGAATGGAATGACTACAGACTGAGATGGGACCCGGAAAAATATGAAGGCATCAAAAAACTGCGAATACCTTCCAAACTGATCTGGCTTCCTGACATAGTGCTTTACAACAAGTGAGTAGGTGGAAAACGTAAACTGATAAAATGAGCTGAAGGTACAGAGAAAATGTGAAAATGCATTTAACCATGGCTGTATTGTTGAATGGACAGATTGTTCACTGTTGAATATTTTTGGCCAATCTCTGAACATGTCACAGTGCCGACGGAGTGTATGAAGTTTCCTTCTACTGCAACGCTGTGGTCTCCAACACGGGCGACATCTTCTGGCTCCCCCCAGCCATCTACAAGTCCGCATGCTCCATCGAGGTGCAGAACTTTCCCTTCGATCAACAGAACTGCACGCTCAAGTTTCGCTCCTGGACGTACGACCACACAGAGGTGGACCTCATCCTCACCAGCGATTTCGCCAGCCGGGACGACTTCACGCCGAGCGGGGAGTGGGACATCGTCTCGCTCCCGGCACGCAAAAACGAGGACCCCAGCGACATCACGTACCTTGACATCACTTACGATTTCGTCATCAAGAGGAAGCCTCTGTTTTACACCATCAATCTGATCATCCCGTGCGTGCTGATCACGTCGTTGGCCATCCTGGTGTTCTATTTGCCTTCGGACTGCAGGGAGAAGATGACGCTGTGCATCTCGGTGCTGCTGGCCCTCACCGTGTTCCTGCTCCTGATATCAAAGATAGTGCCACCCACCTCCCTGGCAGTGCCACTCATAGGTCTGTGAAGTTTGTGTTTGTTTGCTGCTCATGTGATTGGTTCAAGGCCAGACAAAACTTTGTAGAGCTCTGATAACTGTAACCAAGTTATCATCTGGCGTTTTATAAAATGTTTTTGTTAAAATGGATGTGTTTAAAAAGCAATCTGAAGAGTTTACATTCTTAGAGGTTTTTAGAAACACTGACTTCAGCAAAGAGAAACCTTATCTATATACAGGAGCTTTTTACACCTGACTAAACCAACACCACAATTTTAAAACTCTTCCAGAATATAGATGGCTTTTGTAGAGTTTTACAGTGGTGGTTTCATGTAGTTTTGAGGCACAAATTTCATTGTATAGCACAGCCAAGTAACTATGTTACCTTCAGTTATAAAAATGCTTTATAAACAACCTTACTTAGAAGAAGTTTGACTTTCTAATTTGATGCCTTGAAATTGGGCCTCTGTCTCTTTAAGAAGCTCCTGTCCTTCTTATAGAGAGGAGGACAAGAAAGAGAAAGAAAAAGCACACGGATGTTGCTAGTGGAGGCACAACTAATTCTTAAAGAGAAATTTAAAACATCCTGTTCCAGATGTTATGCCCATTGGGTTTTTTTCTGGAAAGCATCAGTCAGCATTATTTTCTGCAGTAATTGGAGAAAATTTAACATCGTCACTTCTTAAATACTGAAATGAGGTCTTCTAGATTTCCCAGAATCAATAAACTTTTACAAAACAATGGAGGTTCTGAATACTGTGGAGTGTGAAAGGAACAGAACCAGCTGATTCATGTGGGCTGTGAGAACGGACACTGCCCTCGTTCAGTTTGCAGTAACATACAATTAGCAATTTCTTAATCTTGTTGTATTTAATGAATTAGGTAAGTAAAACTGTATCCAACATAAAATATATGCAAATGAAAGATGGACAGACACTTATTCCAAAATAGGTTCTGTATTGAGTGTTTGTTGTCAGGAAGCTGCAGCTGGTTTGTAGACGTAGCTCATATTTCCAAGATCGAGATCGGAAAGTGTCATTTTAAATGATTTGTTTATGAGCTAATTCCTTGTAGCTTAACACACATAGGATTTATGTTGTTAGAGATAATTACTTTTCGATTATGTACGTATAATTCATGTTTTAAAGTCTTTGAGAAGCTTAGCCCTGAAGCCACACATTAGTATACAGTAGATGTAGTAATATGTCTTGGTTTTACCCCTTTTTTCTCTTTTTCTGAACATTTCCCAGGTAAATACTTGATGTTCACCATGGTGCTGGTCACATTCTCCACTGTCAGTACGGCCTGTGTCCTCAATGTGCATCACCGCTCCCCGTCTACTCACTACATGCCAGACTGGGTCAAGCACCTCTTCTTGGTTCGCCTTGCAACCTTCCTGCTCATGAGACGCCCGGGTTCCTCCAACGTCCACAATAAACTCCGCAAAAGGCTCACCAGCAGGAAGGCCGTCATTAAAAGCAGCTCCCACAGTGCCGCAGGCAGGAGGCAGCACACTGACGCCAGACTGGGAGGAATCCCCACAGACTGCAACTCTTTCTACGTTAACGAGGATTCGGCGTACAACTGCTGTTGGAAGATGGGCGACGCCCGGGACTCCCCCGACTTTGGGAGGCCGACGGCGGCGCAGTTGGATGCAGAGCTGGAAGAAGCAGTGGATGGAGTGAAATATATCGCTGAACACATGAAGATGGAAGGCGGCAATGAAGGGGTGAGGAGCTGAAGTACAGAGAAATAAGGAGAGATAGAATGAAAATCATCATTAGATCATCAGCCTCTCTTGATGTGTGAGAGCGGCTGAATAAAAGAAGAAAAAGCAGATTTTGATGTGTGACATATCAGATCTATGGAAAAGACTGACTCTCTAAACATACAGTGTTTACAGTGCCTTGAAATAATATTCCTACTTCCTGAAAACATTTTTTTACATCACAACCTCAATGTATTTATGCGGGCTATTCCACAAAAAATAGTATTAAGCAAGGTTGGGGTACATCTGGCATTTTTGGGGGGGTGAGGGAGATTTTTAAATATAAATTAGAAATTTTTTTTTTAGGAAAGTTTAAAGTACGGTTGCATTATAAAGTTAGAGGCAAAATCTAAAAATATTTGCTGTAACTTTAGTAAAAAGTTATGAAATTCAAAAGCATGCAACACATTTCAGGTTTTCACTTCTAAACATTTTGTAACTCATGTATAGTTTTCTTTTCACTTCACAAATGCACTATGTTGTTTCAATCTATCACATAAACTTCCAATAAAATATATCTTTTGCAAACTGGTAAAAAGTTCAGAAGGCATGAATTCCTTTCCAAGATGCTCTAATTTTGTTCATTTCAAGGTTTCAGGCTCTCTGCGAACCTGTGTTTTAATTTGGAACAGTCGGAAAGATTAAAGTGATGAATAAAAATAGAAATCTGGTCTTTATCACCTCTAAGTTGATTTACCCAGGAGCTAGCACCAACTTCATGTTATGCAGCTGATCATGACGGATGTTTTTTAGCCAGCCTTTTAATATCAGTCATATGTTTTATAGCTAAAAATATTTTTGGCAACAGACCTGAAAGCCTTCATAATATCAAAATTTCAAACTCCTGTTAGTCTGTTCTTCCTATCTTATAAGCATCTCCAAAGAGAGTTTAATGTTTAGAGCAAGTATTTTAAAGTAATGTTAAAAACAGATAAACTGTTGGTGCAAAAATCTACAAAAAAAGTGACTTCAGGGTGATTGGTTCAAAACATATGGATTATGTTAAAATGAGCTCGTCACAACTTCTGACTTTCTGATGTGGCTTCCAGATCATCGAGGACTGGAAGTACGTTGCCATGGTGATAGATCGCCTCTTTCTCTGGATCTTCATCCTGGTGTGTGTGGTGGGAACTCTGGGACTCTTCATGCAGCCTCTCTTCCAGAGCTACAACACGCCCACAGCTGATGACACGGAGTAAGTCGGGCAGACTGTGAGACACTCATTCAAATGAACTCTGACATGATTTCTAACCAGAAAAAGGCTCCAGTTAAAACCTTAAATAACAAAGTGCTTTGACACTTCCATCATTCATCACTAGATTTAATTTCCCCATTGATTCCTAAATATTTATTTCTTCAGATAATCCACTTTATGACTGATGTGGGTAGTGGTATGAAGGAATAAAAATCACTTATGATAGTTCTAAAGTTGCATAAAACAAGACAACAGAAAACATTTTAGATAAAATATATAATCATGCCATTAAAGGTCCAGACATAAAGCCAATACAAAATCTTTGACTAGACTTGACAATTGATGTTGACAAAATATCAAAGCAGTCGAAGAAGCAAAGAAGAACTGTTTTTGTGTTTTGGCAGAATCAAAAGTTTCTCAGGTGTAATTGTCACATTTAATATTTCATTCACAACTCAGTAGGAAACATTCAAACAGTACCATTCAAAACATTCTTTATGTCAACTACTCCCAGGAATATCTAACTCGAAGCGTTAGTGTTAGATTTGTGTCTCTATATTATATGTAAAGACACAAATGCATTTATTGTGCTGTGTTTTTCTCCCTGCAGATATGGAGATTTCTAGGATTTCTGTGGCACAGAAGAGAAAACAGTCAAATCAGCATCAAAAGAAGAAAAGAAGCTGAACACTTGTCAAACATAATTCAGCTGCTGCTGGTCTGATCTGATCTGATGTGCATTCAGCCTGATCTGGGCAGCCTGCCACACTTTTTGAATTTGCAACGTTGGACTTTAAATGTGAACCAGTGTTTTGTGCGAGGATTGAAGCTTGATCACATGTCCAAGAGCAATGACAGATTTTATAACTCTTTTTCTGTCCATTTGATGAATACACCTTCACCACTACTTTAGGACAGATTTTGATCATTTTGAACCACTGTGAAAGTTTGGACTGGGTTCAAGTCAAAGACAGACTGGTATATTCACACTGTGGCACTTGTGAAGTCATCTGCCTTCTGCTGCATTATGGAAACTCTCTGAACATGTAGGCCTATTATTCACGGTAGAGGATAATTATTTCTCCTCCACCCACTCCATTCAAACCAATATTTAATGACACAACAGGAACATTGTGTCTTTTTCACCTTTCTTTCTTTATTATAAAGCTATTATTCCACCGTCCCCTTAGTGAGCTCTTCATTTCCATTGACTGTTCTACTTTGGATGTTACTTGTTCTGCTGTTATCTTCTGTCTCTGCGTTTTTCTTCTTTGGTTATTTATTTATTTATTTTTTTGTCTGTTATTTTTTTTTTTTGTCTGTTATTTTTTGTGAGAGGATATGTCAAAAAAACCTGTCAGACAAAAAGACGACTCGGGAAAACTTCCCCGAAAGACTACATGACAAAAAGTGATGTAAAAGCAGTGAAAGAGTGATTGGTTGCAGCCACCATAGCTACAGAGAAACGTGTCGGAAGCTGATTTGTGACTTGGGATTACTTTCTTCAGATTGAACTGGTTTTTTTTCTCAAGGTGGATGAAACCCAATCAAGTTGGGTTTTTTTTTTTTTTTTTACCCAACATTACAGATTTCAGCCAGCGAGCTTAGGAATGAGGGATTTTAGCTATCAGACTCAATAAGACTGAAAGTAAAGATCTAAACAAAAGTGATGTGTCTGTCATCTGACAGAGATAGAAAGCCTGAAGGATGGAGTGAGGGACTGCTGCCAAATCAAGATGTTTTAAATCTACGAAAAGAAAGAAAGAATGCTGAAGCTGAAACTACAGAAATGTTTATTTGACGTGTGCGCGGCACATTTTTGTAACAAGTTGATTGTGCAGGATGTAGGTCACATTAAAGACAGAAGATGTTTTGAAAGGGCCTTGTCTATTCCTTTTGTTTTTTTTTTTTACTTTTTGGATTTAAACTGAGGGTAGCTACGCTTTTTGGAACGATGCAAATGTACACCCAGGAACAATGTGATGTTAGACGTGTAAAATAAGATGATTGAATTTTAAAAGATTTTCCACACTAACTGTGTTCTAATGCAATATGCTGAATAAAAGAATTCTGTGTTGAAACTCTACAATAATGTGCTGACAAAATGTTTTTACTTTCTTTCTTTTGTTCAACGTGTCCCATGTTTAAAACACAAACATGACAGATTTTAATTTGACAAGATTTATGATTAAATCACAATCCCTCTTTGTGCACAACACTCCATCCTAACATGCAATGACACACGCAGAGTTTTTTGATCTTCTCGTCACAGAGTTGGTTTCGTATCTGCCGACACTTCTTTGGTGTTAAATATGGACAGCAGAGTAAATGTAGAAGAGCTGCTGTCACATTAAGAGCCTGGGGTTGAGAAATAAGGGCACATTATGTCATAATATAATTTCTACAGACTCTGGCAGTATGAGTTGTGACAAGGTGACATTAAACAATGTGTTCAGTGCTCAGGTGGGCTGACGAGGTTGGCAAAAAGTGGCTAAAATGTATTCCTACATTAGAAAATTGAACGTAGCGACAAAAACGAAGGCGTATGATGTGCTGCCTTTAACGTTCCTGCAGCTGTTTTGTGCAGGTTTTGATTGAAAATGTCTGCGTCAGTCGGAGCGTGTGTGAAGGTTTATGAATGTGTGTATAGCTGTTTTCTTCCTGTAGATGGTTAAAATCCTCCACGGGTTTGTCCTGCTCGGTCTTTAAGTTCAAAAAGTGTGTTAATGGCTGAGGTGGTGAGTCGGAATCGACAAAAAAAACAATAAATGGTCTTTGCTCCATTGAAGCCGAGTGCTTTTGTGAGTCTGCGAGCGTCCATTTTCCAATTCATGAACCCAATCAGCTAACCAGGAGGCACTCTATGGTAAAAATAATGACACTGTCCATCTCAGAGCACCCCCCGAAGACAGACAGTTACTTTTAATGCACTATTGCATGGATGAACACACACTCACACACACAATGGTCCATGGTATGATTTAAAGGGCCCAAATTCTTTATCTCAGCAAAAGTGGAGCACTGATTTCTGACCTGAAGTCAGCACATCAGCAAGAAACTACGAGTCTCTGCTCTGGTGGACAGTTATCGACCCACCGCATATTTATTGTGGCCCCTCTAGGTTTGTGTGTTCGTACATATTGTGTGTGTAAGTGTGCTTGATATCAGCATAAGGTTGGCGGGGGAAGGACTCTGACAGATCTGTGTTCCTGTGTGTCAGTGAACAACGGATTCAGACTTGCTGGGAAAGCCGCGTGCTAGATTGTTGCTTTTACTACAGTATGATTCTGTTTGAGTTGGCAAATTGTTGCCTGTGTCATTTATCCATGAAAACGAGGAGTGTTTTCCACACTTGTCTTCTTTATAGTAAAAATGTTTGAGTAACTGAATGTAATAGTTGTCTGTAATAAGTCAGTTTTGACCAGTAACCGCAGAGTAAGCCACAGTTGAGCCAATAAGATGTGGAAGTACCTCTGGCATTTCCTCTTTAAATCATTTTGTGGCAGAGATTTTGAATAAAATATGTATTGCATGTATTTTTTTTGAAGATGACTTCAGCCATAAAATCCTTGAACGTCGTCACTCTTCTTCTGGACCTCTGTAGCACACACAAAAAACATCATGTATGGTCGACAAAAATGGGTTTTAAATAATTTGTTTCTTGAAGTGGAAGTTAACAAAATTCAAACAGGACAGAAAAAATAATCTCCAAGTTTTCAAGGATATAAGAAAATTACTGATCCATTTTGAAACAAAGAAATTAGATTTTTGACTCCACATGAAAAAAATACGTAAAAGTGTGAGAACATGTTGAAAGTTTACAGCATAAAAGACTAATTTGTCTTCCTTCACATGGCTGCATGGGAAACCCATGGCAGGAGTTGCAGAACGGAGGTGGATCTGATGCGTACCTCCCTTCAGATGTCTGGGAGGAGACACCGGGTCAGACACACTACATATGCCTTCCAGCATGGACTCATCTTGCGATCTCCAAAATGAAAAGAGAATATCACTGAGTCTGAGGTTTCATTCAGGACCTTATATCTCTGAGAAATGGAAGGAAGGGACGGACGGACGGACACTCCTAAAACAATGTCCAAACTGAAGTACAGACGGAAAGCAAAACTCTTTTTGCTTCAGATACTTTTTTGCTCTCTTTCTGCCCTGGAGTCGATGTTGATGCTTGATGACACAGCGACCAGGAGATTTAGATTTCCGTGTCTTCCACTATGTGTCAGTGTGAGCTGACGTCTGAATCACGCTGGTTAATTTAGATCCCTGTGCTGCTTACCTTGGCTAAGGATGCTCTCCTTAATAAGCTGGGTTTTGGACCCTTATACATACCCCTCTTTCACCCCCATAGCTCCTCACACACACAAACACACGCACACGCACACCCGCACACACACACACCACCACCCACACATCCTGCGGTAAACCAGAGGGCGCGTCAGATCTGTCAACCTGCACACTGCCTGAGGGTGGGAACAGCATTTCCTTCACACACTCCACCAATCTTGAACACGTGCCAGATTCCATCTTTGCGATCCATTTTCCTTCCTATCTTTCTTTCTACCCTCTTTTTCCTTCTCCCTGCAGTTTCTGTCTGCTCTTTTGCGTTCTTAAATTGTGTGTGGAGAAATGGGGACTAAAAATATGCCTGTGATAAACCCAATTATCTGTCCTTTTTCACGCTGCACACCCAAGCAGCTGAAATCGTGGGACAAGCTGCGTGCAAAATCTGAACTCTTGCTCATTTGTGTGCATGCAGATGTGTACGGTGGCGTTCAGTACACGGACTGCAAAGTTTCCGGCTGCAAACTGATAAAGGCAGGGAAGGGAAAAGGGAAAATGAAAAATGATGCGGCACTAGACAAGTGCAGCATGTACACTCCAGTTTCAGACGACACCCATCCCCTCCCCCCGTCTCTCTCTCCAGATGAGCTTTTGTGTGTCTTTGTGGCCCCTGCATATATCGCCAGGTTAGCATGATGACTTATGTCAGTGTTTCTCGGAATAAGCCCCTTCTAGCTCTACTTGGCATTTGATCTTACTGCATGTCAGCTTGTGTGTGTGTGTGTGTGTGTGTGTGTGTGTGTCAGGGTTAGAATGTTGCATTCCTGGATGACCAGAAAGGACCAAACACCGATCTGAGACAGAAGTCCACAAAGAAAAACAAACATCTGATTTTCTTTCTACTCTGGTCAAATCCCAGTATGTAAAATTCTTCTCTATTCATGCATCTGAAAAGTCTTACAGGATGTATTTGTTACATTTGTCAAGAAAGTTTACAGTTGGACTTTAGATGTAATTTTGCTTCAATATAGACACGCTAAGTTTATTTGAGTGCTTTGGTTATGCTGCAGCAGCATCTCTTTCACACAAACGCAGCCATCAAACAATTTCCAAACTAATGAGCTTTATTCTAGTGCCGATGCAAAGCTCAGCAATTTCTTTGCATGTTCATGTAAAGATGATTGTGGTAAATAAATAAATAAATAAATTAATTAATTAATTAAAAAAAGTTGGCGTCACCAGTTTGATTCATTACCGTTAAAGTAAGAGTGAGCAAACCCACATTTGGACAACATATTACAGACGCCAGGACATTTTACTGTCCTGAGGAAAATTCTAAACAAATACAAGAAAAGAAGAGAAAGAAGAAGCGCTGAATCACAGAAGTATGAATGTCCATGGGTGTTCAGTTTGCGTTTGGGTTGGAAAATATGGTGCGTGTTGCTGGGATGCAAATCATTCTTATGTACGTCTTTACTTGGGTTTGCACAAAGCTTCATAAGAGGCAATAAACTCTATATAGGCCTGCGTGGGCAGAGACAAACATATTATTGCTTTATTCAGTCAAACAAATGAACATATGCATGTGTGTGTGTAGGTGTGTGCATCAGGCTGTTAATCCTCTTTTCAGGAGCGAGATTGCAAGTGTTTTGATAAAAACACAAAACATTTTGATCGAGTTTAGGTAAAAAGAAAAGAAAAAAATCTTAAACTAAATTAATCTCAGGGGTCGTAAGACAAAGAAAAGGGGGAAAAAATGGCCTTTAGTGATTAATTTATACGAAGCAGAAACAACTAAGACATTTATAAAACCAATTTCATTTGGCTTAGAATGAGTAAGTTTTGAACTTTTTTTTTTGCATCGTCTGTCTAACAGATTTGAATTTTGGTGTGGTTCCAAATAAGAACAGACTGTGGATACACATAATTGTTTAGATATTGATGACATTGTCTTGGCTGTTAGTTGCAGTGCTTTCTTTCACTCTAGTTTGATTTCATTAGTCATGTTTTCCGCCTCCTTTTCACATCTGATCCCCATTTATTAACCATCAACGTTGGCACTGTTTTCATGATTTCAACCCTGACTGTGTTCAGGGTCTCACTTTGTTCTTTGTTGTAGTTTTGCTATTTTAATTTAACAGGTTTTCTAGCATGTTTTTTTCTTATCTCTTCGTCATTTTCTTGGAATCAGAAATTTCTTGTGCCTTTTGAGAGTTTTTGCCACGTTCCTTCTCAGCTTGTTTTGAAGTGTTTGGAAACTCATCATCTGCCAATCTAAGGGCTCTCGAACGTCACCATTGTATTGCTGAAATCTAACTCCTCTTGTGTCCCTCTTGTTTACACTTATTATTCATGCTGAGTGTCCAGGTGAAGTATTTTCAGATCTTTGAGCCACTTCTAGCTTTAAAAAGATAGATCCACCAATCTAGCCAACAAGTCTTGAATGAGGTTGAGGAAATGGAAAGACATTGTATTTTAAGGAGCCAAAAACTAGTAGGGAGTGTGTATACATGTGAGCCAATTTAGTCATTGAGACAAGAAACTTTTACACCCAAAATGTGTTTTTTTCTAAACGTATTTAAGTTGCTTATTTACTCGTGTTAGTTCAGTGAACTGATCAAACTGCCTCTATAATTCAGAATGTGCTCTAAAACCTTTCAGTCTCCTGTTGTATTTCGTTGTGTTGTGACTGTTGGTAGGATTTATTCTTGCAAACCAAATATCTGCCATTTATTGCACCAGATTGCAGCAGTTTGCAGGAGAAGACAGCTGTTTGGGTTACCTGACATGATGTGTTGAATGGAGCACTTTTGATTTCTTTTGAGAATCACACTTCCTGCTCTCCCTGTGGCAGACCTAACCTTATTTCTTCACCACTCCAATGCTGGCATTTCCCTCTTCACCTTCAGAGTAAAGTCTAGATATTTACATCCCTTCCTCCTGGAAGCTCTTAGAAACCCCCTCAGCCTTTTACTCCATTAAATTCTCCTCAGTGACACAATCATGCCAGGGGGGAAGAAAAAAACACCCCATCTAGCCTTTGTTGCTTAGGGTTCAAAATAAAAGCTCTTCTCTGGGTCATGGGGATGCAGTGCAGATATGCGGGTGTGAATAATTCAGCATGGGCTAAAAGTTCCAGCGAGGCAGATGGATATTTTTATGTGTTTGTGTTCGACCAGAGGAAGAAAGACGGCACACATTAGAGCTGAATGAACGAGAGCGGGTCCAGAAGTGTGCCGCAGGTATGCAAAGTGAAAGGAGATGGAAGCATTAACTGTAAGAAAATCCAGCGAAAAACAGGGGATGTGAGGATTCGGGACTTAGCTTTCACAACAGATGTGAATGAAACATTTCCTGGCAGGACAGGTTCTGAGGCATCGTGTTAAAGAGTCCTGGCAGAAACATTGCTTTTGAGCCAAGTTTCCCCTTTTGTACTGCTTCTGTAATGTGGCTGGCAAAGATGAGTGTGTCATGACGCCACACCGCGAACACAGCATTCGTCGGGTGGCAACGCAGGAGACATCAAAAGCACATTATCCATGTTGTCCTGATTTTTTCTTCATCCGTCCTTTTTGTGCAGCTAGAGTCTCTCTGGATCAGACTGCGTAAACTGATTCCTGCTGAACAAAGGGAAAAAAAAGACATTGTTTTGATAGTTTTGACTGTGCTGAAATGAGAACAAACAAGCAGCTAACGAAGTCCTCAAACACAGTGATAGATGTGCAATACTAACATTTGGGAATCAGAAATGTTTCTAAGCCACAACCTTAAAGGAAGTTAGAGTTAAAGTCAGAGTGTTTTCTGGAGTTATGGATTTATTTGTGTAGATCTTTAGCCGTTCTGCCTCCAGCGGTCTCAAGAGTCACTGAAAAATATCTTGCTGTCCATCAGCCGGGTTCTTTCCATCTTTATGCAAACCACATGTGGAAGCTTGTTATATAAATAAAAATAAACATAAGAAGCGAAGTTGATTGTTTCAGGAAATCTCTTTTCATATTACAGTGTTGTTTTTTCCTACTATGTCCATCTCAGTAGTTAAAGCTTCAAGGTGAAGGAGTGACACTGTAATACCACTAGTGAACGTTCACCCAGGATTTCTGGGCTGAGTTATTATTCACGTCGCATGCGCCACAAGAGAGTCAACTTTTACTGGAGGAAGATGACCACAGGCTAAATTATTCATTTGGAAAAAGATAACATAGTTGGTCAGCTGTTAGCACAGGGTTAGTGCATTTTTAACATGCCATTATTGAATCAAAGTGTGCGTATTTATTATTCAGCTCCTGGGTAAAGACTTTGTAAAATTTCACTCACATCACAGCCAGGAATTGTTTTGGGGTGTATCTCTATCAACCTTTCACGTCTAGAGAGGAATATTGCCCTGCCCATGGCACTTACAGATCAGATTTATTCTCACTCAGGTAGTTTGATCTAATTTGTAGTTGTAGTTCTATGTTTAGGGTAGGTGAACCCCAGGCACCAGTCTCAAGTTGTTGGAGCCTCTGACAGGTTTTCTTCAGGATTATTCAGCTGCATCCATCAACTCTGACCAGCTGCCTTGTCACTGTTCAAGAAAAGTATCCCCAGGTCTTACAGTGAGGATGGTGCAGTTTCCTTTTTTCCAGCAATACTCAGTTTTTCTTCAAAAAATTACAGAGGGCATAAAAATAGTGACGATGTCACTTGATTGTGCCACTTGAGCTGTGCTCTGTGTGCTTTTTTGCGGTGTCAGATAAAATTGGGGTGAATTCAAAGTTTAATGTTTGATTTTGTTTGAAACAAGCAGTGGAAGCCATGCAACCTTTTCCTTACAATTATGTATTACTTTGACTTTGTCTATCCTATAAAAGCACACTAACGTTTGTGGAAACTTCACAAAATAAAAAAAAAACAAAAAAACAACAACATAATAATAACAATAAAGAAATCTTTAATGAGGGGATATTTTTTCGGTACTTTGTTAATGTAATGTTCAGGGACAATATTTGCAATACTTCTGATAAAAGTATCGTCCAAACATGGTTTTAACAGCCATTCTGACATTTTTTCTCCCCCTCAAAACGCCCATTACTTTTTTCTTTCCCCTCATTTTCTCAGCTCGGCTTGGGGTCTCATCTTGACTCAGTTTGTTAGGTGACGATGAACCGAGCGTGAAAAGTCAGGGACTAAAATTAACCCAATCAGTGTAATCCAGGAGCTTGTAAACAGGGGAGCTCACAGCGAGCGGTGAGACACGCAGCCTCCTCTGCGCAACGCGGCGCAGTGCTGCTGTTCAGTGGCCGGAACAGCAGCACAGCATTCTTCACTGAACCTCAGCTTGTGACAGTTGTGACGTGCGATGATTGTGATATAATTAATTATTACCCATGGCAGATGTGAAGTGGACAGAAGTTTAAAAGTCCGCTCACAAACCACAAACAGTTTGAACAGCGGTCGTTCAAACTTATTTGCGTTTCCATGGTAAAGGAGAGCTTTTTGTTTTATTTTTCTCTACTTTTGCAAGTCATCAATTTTAACTTCTGCCATGACTTTTTGGAGAGACTTTCAAGAACTCGATAGCATCTGATAAATCAGCGCCTCTTTAGAAACGAATAATATTAACAACACACACAAAGATAAGAGAAGTAATTCGATTTTTTTTTTTTTTATTTACGAAGTTTTAAAAAACTAACCAATCCATTCTGTCGTTGTTTTGTGACACTCCTACATATAAAGTAGAGGAGCTCTCCGCTCCCGGATCTGATTTCCTCCCTGTGTTTAAACTCGGAGTGGATGCGCCAGAGGGGAGATGAGCGCTCATAAGGGAGGGACGAACCAAGTCAAGTTTGGATTCAGGAGCGCACGGCCACAGTGAGAGCGACGGCACCAGGGGAGACACGGAACATCTTTTCATTCTGTTCCGTCTTATTTCCCCCATTGACTGCACTGACTGCTGTCCTGGTCTATTTTTTATTTTTTTCTAAATAAAGAGGGATCCTTGATTGGACACACAGGAGGAAAGGATGAAGCCTTCCCCGGGGTTGACTCTGATGTTTCTTCTGATAGATTTGCAGGCTCAAGGTAAGTGGTCTTTGCTTAAAGCAGGACTTCAGATCGGATAGATTTTATTTTAAAGGGCAATCACGAGTTCAGATTAAATTTGATCGGGTTAATAAGCGATATGTTACGCGCTCTGTGCGCTTGAGTCTGTTTGGCATGCATCCTTTCTTCATGACCACGAAGAATCCCTCCTCTTAAGTTTTGTTTGAATCATTTAGTTGCAGGAAGTTTTAGCCTCTTGCTTCTTCTCAAATCTCTTTTAAATGTAATTTCCATCACCAAGCAGCCCCATTTAGATCCTAATTATTAACATTAAAACTGCTCCCATTGACACAAACTGGGTCACCGAAATGGAATGCAGAATGGTAGTGAAGGCAAATGAATTTTGATGAATGCAAAGTTTGCTCCGAGGCAAGATTTTATGAAGCCATGCAGATTAATAATCTCTTTAGAGGACGTGTTCTCCATGTCCCTCCTCACTCCCCCCCTCTTGGTGAGGTGCTGATTTATACTCTGGCAGAGATGGGATGTCTTCAGTCAGAAGACTGAGTCAGCTGAAGGCATATGATATAAAACCTTCTCACAGCGCTGAATGTCACCGCATAAATATGATGACCTTAGTTATGCGCAGGTATAGCGAAAATATGAAAATAGTTTCGGAAAAGATGAGAGTGTTTGCACATGGATTTTTAAGTCATTTGGATGTGTACACGCAGTTTTTCTAGATTCTTTTCTGAAATGATTCACCAGAAGAAACGAGCTGGGTTTTTTAAAGAAAATTGAGAATTGTTGGGGAGGGGGGGGGCAGAAACGCGGTTTTTAATGAAGGAAAACTAAAGCAGTGGTCCCCAACCCCTAGGCCGCGGACCGATCCCGGGCAGTGCAAGAAGTAATTAAATATTTCCGTTTTATGTATTGTTTGTCTCTGGAGGATTTCTTATTTTGAAAATCTTTCAACCGGATTCTCTCGGTTACGTCTTGAGCGCCAACATTGAGCCCACAAGCAGCAAAATGAGTAAGATCAGATCAGATTCTTTGGAAAGTTTCTTTGCGAAGGGGAAAAGGCCCAGAGAAGAGACAGGAGAATGAATTTATCCCGGTAGGTAATTCTCACATTCCAAGCTCTGCATGATGTGGCGATTGACTCGTTAATGAGGCAATGAAGCTTCAAACTGTAGAGACCTAGCACCCTGTGCATTAGCAACACTTTGGGTGTCATTGTCTCTCATCACTCCTGTCTCATTGCAAAGAAACAAGCTCAGGGCTCCCATTAGTCGTTATCGTGAGTTACAATTTTCACGAAAGTAAATTCTTCGCTTTTGTGGCGCATCAGTATCTTATTTTGAAGGGATATGTAAACGTTACCATAGCGACCAGAGTCAGAGGGCGTTAGGGCAGTGTTCGAGACGAGATGAGATGAGAGGAGTAGAGCTTGTGAGTTTTAGGTCTGGTTCAAACGATTTAAGGATTGTCGGCCGATTTTCCAAACCTCTGTGACCACAGATCCGATAAAAGTCCAACAGGTCCGGTCGGTTCGTGTGTCCAGCCACACGGCAGGAGCAACACGCCACACATGAATCTATTCTACTCACGAACATCCCGGTTCCAGAAGAAAATCCAGTGAAAACCCCAACATACCATAGGCTACATGAATTTAGAATAATCAAACACGGATGACAATGTAAAAGCAGCAGTGATAGTTTGTGGACTCATTTTAAGCGATAAAAGACGTAACAAAAAGAAAAGGTGTTTGATAAAAGACGGCGGGAGCAGCCGCTCTATTTGCTGCACTATGATTTGGAGGTGAGTTGTGTTTTTTTTTTATTTTTTTTATTTATTTTTTTTTTTTTACATTTTATAAAAATGACCTTTATTTATAGTAATAAACATTTCCACATATCACTTCCGACTCCACCTCAGTTGCCATGTCAACTGTTTGGGATTCCCTCCGTTCTTACGTCACCGCGCTTTCTGATTGGCTACCTGTCACATTCAACAGGCTGCGTTCTCGCTCCCAGTCAGGGAAAACCACACAGGCTACGATAATCGGGCCAAGACAATGTTGAATATGCCCGATTTTAGATTGGACACATTCAACACACCACCACGTAACACACCACACACTGCAGGACGTTGTGAGATTGTCGTAAAGGAAAAATCGGGGCAAAAAAAAAAAAAAAAAAAAAAAGAAAGAAAGAAAGAAAAGGCTTTAGCGGGAACACCAAGAAGCGTTATCTGATGGTTCCTCCCGTCAGACAATGCCGGCCCCCCGGGCCGCAGCAAAAAAGAATATCTGGAAAAAGTCACAGCATGAAAAAGGAAATGTAAGGAGGTGTCAAAGGAGGAAAAAAATAGACTGATGATGCCAGGTAGAGATGAAGAGAAAGAAGGGATCAACGGGAAGAGTAGAAAATAAATTGGATCATCAGGTCAAAAATGGAAGGAAATGAATACAATTCGGGTCTGGAGAAGAATTTTAGTGAAAAGGTGAGATAAAGGGAAAATGATCTGAGGATGCCGAAAACCACCCAGAATCCTAATCACTGACCACTGCTGGAGAAAACTTGGTTGTGAACTGCAGGAATGTTTGCAGTGTGGAAGCCTCAAAGTCTCATGGTAAACATTTGCTCCTGGGGCAAAAACAGCAGATATCTGATTCATCATGGTCTTTCTTCTGGACTATCATCTTTCAGATAAACCCTAAAAAGAATATTCACTCTTTCTTTCTCTGTCTCCAATGGTTTGGTTCAATAGAGAGGAAAAGAATGAATAGAATGATTCATTCATCACCGTGGTAACTGAAATGTCGTCCCTCTGATTTCAGACACAAGTCCTCTTGGAGTAATTCAAACCGCAAATTATTTTATTTGTCGGTTGTTCTCTTTGGAGTTGATTATGCAATGAATTAACTATAATGACTGATATCAGTTGCCTTCCCCTCTATTAGCGGTACCAAAAAAGAAACTCCAGAAATCTTTTTTTCACGCAACTGTATGTATTTTGTCACACTTTTTTCACATTACTAGTAGGGCCTAGAATTTTTCTGATATGATATTTGTTGTCTTTTCGTATTGTTAAGCTCCAGTTTCAGGCAGTAATTCTGCCCTTTCTTGCCTCTCATTTTTCAGTTTCATCTCAAACTCAGTCTTAGTGTTCATGTTTTTACCGCATGTTTTTTTTTTTTTTTGTCCAAGGGAACCATCTATTGATGGCTTCTCTTTCATTGCATACGTCTAAACGTGGGATCACTTCACAGCCATATGTTTTCTTTTTCATGAATTTAGTTATATTTTAAAAGTGTTGTATTTTTTTTACTCTGCTTCCTTTAGTATCAAATTATATACACGATTACGGAGGTTTAAATGTATCTGAATGAGCGAATAAATGAATTACTGAATAACTAAAGGAGCAGATTGACCCAGACGTAAACATGATACAAATCATTAGAGTCCCAAAGGGAGAGAAACAAAAGCGTGTGAATAATTTCTTCTGACAAAAGCGATTAAGGTCGCAGTAATGATCCAGTTAATTAATCAACAGTCATGACCACAAATGAATGATTAACACTCAGAATGCAGGAGCTGCTCTTCAGAATTAGTGGTGTTACAGATCAATTTGGAGTAAAACAGAGATATTTTCTTTTACTGTAATCTTTATCTTCCACCTATAGAAAACAGACAGTCCCTCGTTCTCCTCAAGCAGAACTTGTGCACTCAACAAACTTTTTCACCGCAGGAAAATGTTTGTGTAAGTCCATGGAAGAGTACGCCACCCTCATGTATTATGCAACGCCAGACCACAGACTGATGCACTCCGATTGAGCGATCAATGTGAGGCTTGTTCCTTACAGGAACATAGACATCACACCCTGTTCTTCACAGCCCGATGTAGACATGGAGGATGTTTCACTCTGTCTTTTATGTACATTTAATTACAAAAACAAACAAAAAACAGAAACAGAATATCCATAGATGGTGCACCGCAGCGACGCCTGAGGTGATTTTAAAGTTAAGCAATGTGGGCATGTTTGTCTAACTGCTCATTGTGTTGAAACAGATTTAAATGCATGACTGATGATCCGGTGAGCTGTGTGTTTGTGTGTTAGTGCAGTTGTGTGGTAACAAGGTTAAAGTCACAGTATTTATAAAGCAGCAACACAGAACAAAAGGGTGTGTGGTATTTTTTTATTTTTTTTACAAACTGAGTCACAAAGGTATTTCCTGCTGCAGCCTTCACAGTTTCACTGCCACTCAACTTGCTGGTTACATCAGTTTACATTTGACTTTTCAGATAATTCTGGAACCAGAGTAAATACTCTGACTCGTTTAAGGTTTGATTTAGATGTAATTATGATCTTCCAATGGGAAAAGCAAAACAGCAATATAACAAAAACAATACAAAGCTTTCATAAAACCTTTTTACATTCAAGTGACCAACTATTCAGATAAGCTAGCTTATGGGAAATCTTAATTTGTCTTTAATAATTTGTGGCATTTAGCAAATAGGTAATTCTGACTGATCTGAAACAAAATAAGTTTAGGGTGATTTCTCTTCACACAGTATGAAAAAAAATGTGGGTATGTATCATTTATTCACTGCATATAAACATTTGGTTTCAACTTTAAGCTTCTGAATTTGAAGAAAGTAAAACACAAATTTAAAAAAAATCCTAAAGATCTCTCTTAATTTTTTTGTGCATTTAACCAAATATAAATCTATCTATAGATTTCCATACCAGTTTCATCCTGATAAAAGAAGCAGAATTTATCTTTAATGAGCAAAAGGAAAAGCTATTATGGACAGCTTTTCTTGGAAGGATATAAAGAGACTGATGTAAAGAGACCTTCTCTGTTTCTTTATGCTCTTCTTTTACAATCTAAAGATCCCAGCACAACACTTCACTTCTCCAAGGTTCAGAAGCTGTCGTCTTTTAGTTCTTCAGCTTTGTTCTCTTTTCTTCTCCTGCTCAGCTGAATTCCTTGCGCTTGCTGCCGTCGTGTTTTTATCATGAATATGCATCGTTTTGTGAGAGATGAAGACCTCCTCTTTTATGCCCATCTATGTTTCCCTCCCTCTGTGTGTCTCTCTTACTCACTCTGCTTTAAAAGCATTTGCACGCTCAGGGGAGAATGGAGGCCAAATGGCTCCCTAACGCAAACCCTTCAACTGCTGCAACTCATCCCCCACTACCAAATGTCAGCAAGGCTGTAAAACCACGCTTTCCTCCCAGTAAAAGCTCCAAAGATGCAGGAGGATCTCCACACATCCTGTGATTTAATCTCTTCTGGGTCAAGTTCAGGTCAAATTGGCGCTGAAAACATTTATTTTCCCTTTAAAAATTGGAATGTTGACAGCATCTACTCAAGAATGCAGCACTTAAACTATATGCTTCTTAAAATTACTGCCTAAACTCCAGCATAACATTTTCTTGTCTGAATCCGTTTTCACATCTAGATCCAGAACTAAGCTGCTCATGAAGCCTCCATGACTTGGATTGGCTTTCTGCCCTGGTTTAGACACCACCTGCATGCTGAGTTGAATCCTGGAAAATGTACAGTGGAGTGCATTAATTGTAGATGCTCTGGATTCTAATTTGCCACAGCTCCAGTCTTCTCATACCTCCTGTTTCATTCCTCTGCGTCTCCACTCACTTTTTGTAAGCTTTACTTCCTCTATCTCAGCTAATCAACGGAGCTGCAGCCCTATAAAAAAAAAAAAAAAAAGTCTGGACACTCATTGGTTGCACATATCCACACATTTAGTGTGGTCTAGAAAGAAACTGTTATTCCACTATATCAAATCTACTTGTTTAGACTTGGTGGAAAACACAGCAAAAACAAGCAAAAAAGTTGAAGTTTTACCAAATGTTGTAGCTTGTATCAGGGATCTGTTGTTGATCAGACAAAATGTGTGCCACAATGCAAGCTGATCATCAAGATTCAGGACTTTTGGTAAATATCAATGTATGCCCCATCAGATTAACACAGGTGACACAAAAGAAGATAGCTGCAATACTCCACAATTACATGAAGAAACTGAATTGCAATGGAGGAACTAAATAACTGAAAATAGATGCTTATTTGTCTTGTTTGTTGAAGAAGAGTGGAAATTAAAATTAGACTTCTTTTTATACAAAGATACTGAATGTTTCCATGTTTCTGTTCCAGCACAAATGATTCAGATGACTGCGTGCCATCATGTGCTGCAGAAGCCTGTTAATTGCCCATTCATGTTAGTCTGGTATATATACAAAGTGAAATAGTTCAAGTGATACAAGTTTTAATTTTTTTGTAAAACACTGCATGTATAAAAAAATTGATAATTAAAGTTTAAGGCTCACACGTGGTTAACGTAACATGCTAATTTGCTAAAAGTAAAGGTCATAAGAAGAACCTCCACCGTGTCAAGAAACCAGAGTATCATTAGAAACCTACACATTTATGTAGAAATGCATGAACTCAACGTAAAAGGTCTGGCTGTGATTCAATCAAAGAGTCTTAACAGTGGTTCATTAGCTCCTAGCTCAAGGTTGGTAGATACATAATGTTTGTCTGGAAACATTTAATTGATTTAAAGTTAGACAATCATGGAATCAAATGGAAATGCATTTCCTTGACTTACTAATTACCCCTCCACATATCTTTTCCACAAAACATTTCCATCCTAATCTGAGTTCCTTATGGCCATTAAAAGAAATCACAAAGACAGCACTGGCCTGCACAGTTTTAAAAATGGCAAAAACATCAACATTTTCCATATATTTTCATTGAAAGCAGTCAAACTTAGTGTAGCAGTCTTATTTTCGGATTATGTTTCTAACCTTTTAAGGTATTATAAATGTGTTCATAACTCTCCACAGTTTTAAAAACACACTGCAATGATCCTGTATGGAAAACAAATATAAAACAAGGCAGACCTGAAATCTGAATTTTGCCTCAAGTTTTATGAGGCATTCCTTTGTCAAAAGCCATTTCCAGACAAACACAGTACGAGAAAAATTTAATGAAAATAATGAGAAATTTTGAGAAAGGAACAAACGCACATTGTTCATTTTCATCTCACCTGTTGACCAAGCTTTTGAATTGTTACAGATCCGTGTTTATATATCATTTCCTGCTTTTGTTTTTATTCCCCTTCTACTTTTAAAGTAACATTTTTATGTGGAAATGCCAGAGATTGCCAGAGATTGTGAACCATTCATGCTTCCTTTGCTCTGCTCCCTTCATCACCTCTTCGGTAGAGGAAAACAAAGCGCGAGGAAACTGATTTGTTCAGCAGCTCAACCATGACTGCTTGTAAAGGAGGGTTAGTGAGCTGTCAGCTGCTAACTTCCTCAATGTTGTTAGGTACACGGGCAGGAATACATGAAAAGCAGTATTCCTATTTTTAATGTTTGCTTACTGCTTATGTCACAATATGTGCTTTTATCCAGGTGTAATATACTTCAACATATGAATTATTGATGTAAGAAGCAATTCACCTGTGGCTGTTCATCACATGGTCTTTTGTGGTTCTCCACATGAAAGATCCTGCCGTGTTAAATGTTATACGTCCATATGACGTGTGTGGATTTAGTCAGTGGATGTTCATTGGAAAGTAGCTCTCCTGTATATGTTAAAACAAAGATTAGGCATCATGACAGCATTTTTTTATTTTTTTATTTAAAAATACAGAATATCTTTCCCTCTATTTTGTGTCATTTTATAGATTCTTTTCCATAACTGTATATGACAATTTGATGTTTTTCTCTGCCTCGCTGGAATCACCTCCGAAGTTTTCCTGCTTTTTACAACTCCATTTAAAGCAGCGCTGCCACATACTAAGCATCTATCAGACAGCAGGCTCAGAACTCTGGATTCAAATAATCTCCTGAGTGACATCTTAAGAAGGCTTTGCTTTCAGCTTCTCTCCTCTCCTTTTTCACTTCTTCTTCTTTTCATCTAGGTGTTTTCGTTTTTAATTTTTTTTCTGTTTTCATTTTTATTTTTGGTTAGCTCTTTTTAATGTCTCTGGAGGCCCGCCATCGAGAGTTCATCAGCAGCAGGGTTCACGGTGTCATTGCTGTGTGCAGTGATGAGAGGTTATCTTCTGTGTTGGAAGGCGGGAACTTGATGAAAAAAAGGCTCGGCAGGATTTCATAAGCAGTTGATTCCCATTAACTCTATTCTTTTTTGCTTTATCTTAATTCAGTCTGATGATAGTATTTTAAACAGTTTTGGAGACAAACACTGAAAACGACCCAAGATTTCTTTTCAAATTCTTTTCCTATTCACATTTTCTTTTAGTTTTCTCTCCTCAAAGGAACAAGCCTTTCAAATCCTTCCACCAGAGTAGTTTTTTGTTATCAATCCAGAAATAATGGGGACGCCAGTGCTTTACGCAGTAAAAATTTACTTACAGTATGGACAGACACAGAAACCTCTGAAAATATTTTTGCATGTTCAGAAACAAGAAGCTGAATAGAAATAGGGTAAAACTGAAGTGACAATGTTCCTTCAGTCACTCAATTACCATGAGCATTATCAATGTAGGTGGGTAAAAATAAAAACTGCCAGATGATTTCTTAAAAACAAGTGACAGGAAGATTTGTTTACATGTTCCACAACTTAATAAACACAAAATAGGAATAACTTTGGCCTATGCATTATTTTGGCCTCAGGAAGGTTAATTAGAGGACATCAGGGCATTAAATAGATGCTAAAACTAAACATCTGCAGATACCTTCACTGATGATGAGTCAGTGTTTGTACATTGAACGTCACTCAGAGAAAATCACATTAGAGTTCTAATTTCAGTGTGACTTTGTTAATTTTGTGATGTGAACTAGTAAAAACTCACCTGTTGGAAGAAACAAAACTGTTTTTATTGGTAGCCAATAATCTTTAACCCCTCACAGTAATGTTACTTAAGACTATAATTACAATACTTTCTTGTGTAGATCTGTGTTACTGATTTTTACTAAGAAATGTCCAGCAATAACATAAGACCATAACAGCACCTTGAGTCAATTCTGACAGCTAACTGAGAAGTTTAATAATTCACAATCCAAGAGATGACCACATTCACAGAGCAGTGTTGAGTTTGGACAGCTGACAGTGATCAATGCCTTTAACAGAACAGCCGAGCCAATGAAAGCCTTTTCACCAAACCCGAGGCCTTGCAGAAGGAGGAATGCAGCACTTGTCAGTTCCTTTAATAGTCAGCAATGTCCGGCAAAGACTGAGTCAGCTGGCTCTAACATGGTTTTGTTGTGACTGCTGCTTAGTACCACCACTAAAGGGTTTTATCCTTTTCAAGGTGGAAAAGTTCTTCTTTCCCACTTTGTCAAAATTCATAAATACTTTTGGATAAAAGGGGCAGAGAGGAGGGTCTTATATAAAATCAATCTTTTTTTGCTTTCACCAAGTGCTGCCTCACAGAGTCCCCATCCCCGTGCCTCCCGCACTCAACTCCTCCAGACTAGCAGCAGCAACCAGCAAACGCCTGGTGGAACTGCATGTCTGCTGGGCTTATCATTGAAACAGTGAAACGATGGGTGTGCTGTGGTGGCGTAGAGGATAGCGTGACTCACGTTTGGAAGCCTTGAGTCCTTGACGCGGCCGTTACGGGTTCGATTCCCGGACCCGTCGACATTTCCCCCTTTCCTGTCAGCCTACTTTCAAATAAGGGACTCTAGAGTCCACAAAAGACCCCGTGGAGGGGAGAACAAAAAAAAAAAAAGAAACAGTGAAACGCTCCTGAGGGTAGTTGTTAACTGCATAATGGAGGAGTATTGTTGTGCTGAAGGCAGAGTGTCACCTCCTTTAAGAGCAGGAGCTTTTTAAAGAGACAGCAGCCAAATTTATGGCATTTAAGTTGATTTACATAGAATATATATATATATATATATATATATATATATATATATATATATATATATATATATATATATATATATATATATATATATATATATATATATATATAACATTTGAATGTGACACAGCTACTTGGTTGTGCTATGAAATGGCACTTTGTGCCTGGAAAAAATAGGTACATTGGGCCTTTGTACTGTACACCCCATGCATATTTCAGATTCTCAAGTTTCGTTTTCTTTTCAATATTTCAGATGTGCTCAACAACAAAATGTGTGGAAAAGCAGGTTTTCCTTGAATATCAGGGGTCCTCAAATCCAGTCCTCGAGGGCCGGCGTCCTGCAACATTTAGATGTGTCCCATGTTCAACACACTGCAGTCAAATGGCTGAATCACCTCCTCAGCATGCAGTCATGTCGCTGCTAATGACCTCATTATTTGTCTCAGACGTTGAGCAAGTGACGCATCTGAAGCCTGCAGGACACCGGCCCTCGAGGTTCCCTGGTTTAGAGTCACGTCCCACAGAAAAATCAGCAAATAGGTGAATCAGCAAATGTCGTACAGCACATATAGGTATACAGTGCATAGTGAAACAAATAGCTGCACCTGGCATTAAATCCACAATCACTGACATGCAATCATTGCATGGGTTTAATCATCAAAATACACAAAAAATGAACGTGAGAAGAATTTATGTGATATTGTTTGTGTTTTACACAACCAACATATAGGTTATATATTCTGATATACTAATATATATTTATAGATGTCATCATTAAATTACTTGTTTGCATCTGACTTGGCCAAATGCCCCCAAAGACCAGTCACCTCTGATCCCCGACAGACATTGTGCTATTAATGCAGATATTTAGAAAGATATTGACAAGCTAGCGTATTTAAAAAGAGCAGGACTGATTCCTAATGGAAATTCAGCTGGATTCGGGTTTTTTGGAGTCAATTGTCGCGTCTTTCTCAGCATTTTCTATTACTAAGCTTTTCTCTGAGCATTCATTTAATTTTTACACACATGAAAGTTTGAAGCTTTGCTCAAAGAGAAGCTAGTAACATAAATCTAAAACACTGTGGAAAAACTTGAGAACATAATTGGTCCTCCCACCTTCTATGCCTGCACCAAAAATAAAACATCTTTCATATCTTATCCACAGGCTATAAGCAACTTATCTTCACTGGGCCAAAATAGCTTCTTCCCCTTGGTTGACATCCTCACATTGTCCCTCAGGCAACCTATGTCAGGACAATTTGTAAATACAACTGCAAATATATTTTGCTAAATGCAGTCATGAAATGAGCCATCCAGACAGATACACACCTTTAATAGGTTAATCTTGAAATATTGAGGCTGAACTCACCGTACAGGATTAATCAGGAGAAGAGAGCGGATCTGCTTGTCAGAGATAATTTCAATGTTATTTACTTCTTTTGTAACTACTAATCCCAGACACACTGGCTATTTTAATACCTGCTCAAATAAATATATCCAATAGTTGATGTGTGCCTACGCAAGGCAGAGTCCCCTGGTTTGACAGGGTTTGTTTTGGAGCTGTTATGAAGCTAAAGATGAAAGGAGTGCAGAAAGTGAATGTTGAAAATAAGAGGAAAAACTAAACATTTTTTAGGATAAAGATAAAGGTACTCTATTAAATCTATAGTGGTATTTATAGGCCATGTAAAAAATATTAACTAAATTTACAAAAAATGTAATGAGGCACCAATAGAGAATTGAGCCAGGTGATAATTTCCCTAAGATGGTTTATCAAAATTAAAAGAAAGAAAAGAAAATACATCTTTATTTGTTTGGCTCTTCAACACTGAAAGTTATTCCTCATCTCAGACTTGCTCAAAGAAAACTTTTTACTCTGATCTCAGCAGTGAAGAGATACTCTAAAGAGAAAATTTAGCAGACGGTTCATCAAATATTATAAAACATTAACGGCACAAATTCAAAAAGCTCATTAATGAGAAGCTGCATCAAAATTAGAAGAAGACGAAGCCTGGCTTCAATCAAAGTCATCCCCAACGTGACTGAATCTGATTAGACGGCCTATATAGGGCTGTGGAGGATAGATGCAAATGACCAGGTTCACATTGAACGCTCTCTCTTTTTTTTTTTTTTTTACACGTTTAGTCACAATTTGCTCTCTCTACTCTTTCTTTCCTTAACTTCAGAGTGTGTCGCATCCAAAGCGGAGGACCGGCTCTTCAGGAAGCTTTTTAGACGGTACAACCAGTTCATCAGACCAGTGGAGAATGTTTCTGATCCTGTTACCGTGGAGTTTGAGGTCTCCATCTCGCAGCTTGTTAAAGTCGTAAGTTTTTCTTTTTTTTTGGAGACACACGTATCACAGAATTCAGTACATCCATGTGTCGTGTTTTCAGTTATTCCTTGTGTTATGATCAGTCTTTGTGAAAAGGAATGTGTTTTTCATGATCATCACATTGCCCAGATTTTGATAAAATAAATAAACAAATAAAAAATAGAAGTATTAAAAAAAAAAACCTCAATGTTATTCTAGTCTTTCTATAGTTTGTCCAATTTGAGAAACTTATGTGGCTCTGGAGTTTGCTCTGGCGATTTGTGACTTGGTGGCTGTAAGTTTGTATCTGAAAGCACTTTTTAGTTCGAATCCCTCAAAAGACAATCTTCAGAATAGGAGAAAAAAAAATACCTGGAAGAAACTTTTCAGATCGGACTCAAATGTGGTTATATCTGCATGCTCAGCAAGGTGAGATTAAACTGAAGGCGAGTGTGTTGACCTGTGTGTGTTGACCTGTGTGTGTTGACCTGTGTGTGTTGACCTGTATGTGTTGACCTGTGTGTGTTGACTTGTGTGTGTTGACTTGTGTGTGTTGACCTGTGTGTGTTGACCTGTGTGTGTTGACCTGTGTGTGTTGACCTGTGTGTGTTGACCTGTGTGTGTTGACCTGTGTGTGTTGACCTGTATGTGTTGACCTGTGTGTGTTGACCTGTGTGTGTTGACCTGTGTGTGTTGACTTGTGCGTGTTGACTTGTGTGTGTGTTGACCGGTGTGTGTTGACCTGTGTGTGCGCTCTGACGAATGTGTCACCCATGTGGGTCTTTTCAGATTCTGGCTGATGGGCTTTTATGGGTGGCTTGTGTGCAGTCGTGAGAATCACTGGACTGTAAATCAAACCTGAATGGTCAATATGGAGAATGGCAGCGAGGCAGTGACACCGGTACCTCTATGTATTATTAAATTGACCTTTTCAGCTGAACAACCTCTGCACCAGAAAACACAGATTGAAAGAAGGGATTGTCTTTTTTAGCATTTTTGTTCACTGTAAATTCCTAATAATTCCCAATGTTGTTGTTAGGTTTCCACAACAACAACATCTAACTTTTCTTATTTTTCTCTGTTATTTCTGTGCAGGATGAGGTGAACCAGATCATGGAAACAAATTTATGGCTCCGACATGTGAGTTCACAATTCACAAGGATTATAAAAACTTTTGTCACGCACTGTAAGTCAGATGCTTATATTGTATTACAAAAATAGAAATAAATAATAATACTATTTAAATATGCATATCCTTTGAAAAAGTACCACAGCTCACCATTAAGCAAGGAAAAAGGAATTAAAATGATGAATTGAAATTTACATCTCTAATTACATTTTTAATGTCATTTATTCAGATTTTTCAGATCTATACAATACATTTTGTTGATTTTTTTGTTACACATGCTAATCTGAAACCAGTTTCTTCAACTTGTTCCAAATAACCATTTAGCTAAACAAGCTCAGCATTTTGTTTTAATCTCAAGTAAAACACCAGCTGGTTTCTGTGACAGTAAATTTGCCTTTTGATTGGATCTCAAGGCCACAATAATCCACAATAACCATCGAGAATTATCCTGGCAATCATAATGCAAACTCGGTGGATGGATAAATGGAAAAACCAGTGCAGCATGAACTGGTTAATTAAAAATCTTCCAGGTCATGACTGAGAATTAATCTGTCTCGCTAATGAAAAAAAAAAAAATCTAAAGCGACATCCAAATAGCCAAGACTAATAGAACCGCAGCTCATAAAATGTTACCTGCAGGTATTTTAGCAGGATAAGTGAACACATCGATCTTTTGTTTGCCAGTGAAGAATTTATTCATACTGTCTGAGCTACTCACTGTACAGGCATGTCTACTGTCTGTAGCTTCATTCTTTAAAAAAAAAACTTGGAGCCAAGAAAATTATTTTTCACAAGTATTGCAGGGGCAAAAGAAAGAGTGATGATCAGTGAAATTTTACTGCATTGTGCAGCCCTTTTCCACAGCTGGATAAATTCCCAAAGCTAACTGTTGTACTACAGGTGTCAAATCAGAAGCTGCCAACACAATCTTGCAGCCACACATTGTCAAGAGAAAGGTATATTAAAAAACAAAAAACAGGAGTGTTGGATTTTTCTCTTCCAGATTTGGAACGATTACAAATTAAGATGGACGCCAGCAGAGTTTGATGGGATTGAGTTCATCCGAGTTCCCTCAAACAAGATTTGGAGACCTGACATTGTTCTCTACAACAAGTGAGGCTTTCATCATCATCAGAGTCAGAACTCATCTGCCTGTACTGACATCATGTTGAAGTGACAAAGAGCTATGTGTGCATGATCATTTATGGATTACTATTAGGAGCAAAAGCTAAAACAGTTGTTCAGTGTTTTGAATAATTTCAAAGCAACTTGATTCTAATTTATAAAGTAAAAAAAGTAACTACAAGTACAATACTCTGATTCCAATAAATGAGACCTGAAGTACTTCAAAAGTTGGTCACAGCTAAAAATTAGTTTTATATCTAGAATATTTCATACCAAGTATAAACAGAGCAGAACACACTCAAAAGAAACTCAGATAAATAGACAAATTCACTGGAGTATGTTGATGTCAGTTTAATAGTTTAAATTAGTGAGGATAATGTTATGGTCAATTGTTCAGTTACTTTATGCTATGTTTCCTGCAGCCTCATTCAGTCTTTATTGCTGCTTACTATAAAGATCCTAACATTTCTTCTTCTGTGCCTCCATTTCCTATTTTTCCTTTTATTGTTTGAAACAATTCCCTTCCTCCCATCTTTGTGTCCTATTTTAACCACACTTGTGTCGCGTCCTTTGATGCCCTGGCTGTCTTGGAAACGTGTTGATACTGCTGCCTTGCAGTGCTGTGGGTGACTTCCTGGTAGAGGATAAGACCAAAGCACTGCTGAAGTATGACGGTACGATCACCTGGATTCCTCCTGCCATTTTTAAATCCTCATGCCCGATGGATATCACCTACTTCCCTTTTGACTATCAAAACTGCTCCATGAAGTTTGGCTCCTGGACTTATGACAAAGCCAAGATTGACCTTGTACTCATTGGCTCCAAGGTCAGTACGTATGTCAATTTCCAATGTTATGTCATAAAAATCTTTAATGATTCATTATTTTCTTCTTCTTTAAAGGGACTATTAAGACAGACATTTTTGCTCCAACCATAAAATCCATCAGTTTTCTTTTCTAAATGCTGCCAGGACTCTGCTGCTTTATATTTATTTAGTTTTTCATTAGTCTTCAATCAGCTGTTGACAAAGCCTCCTTGTTAAAGATTCATAAAATTATAAAAACTAATTCCTGCAGTTTTAATCTGAGTCCAGCTTCAGTGTAGTTAGTGAATTAGAAAAGCAAGTTGATCTGTTTATTTTAAATGCCAGCTTCTGACTGCAGTCCAGTCACTTACATACTCAAAAGACCATTTATTTTGCAACTCCTTACATGACTACATGTATACCTTACGCAACAGAAGACCAAGGAAGCCTATCAGAATCATTAGTCAGTCGGCTCACACTTGACTGTATCGCTTTCATACTTTTCACGAAACTTGTGAGTTATTCAGTGGCTACACTTTGATCTTACTTTCCTTTTAACATCCAACAACGTCAAACTTTTCTATGATTTACGCCATTTTAAAAGTGAATATCTTTTCACTTGTAGTAGATCATTCAGCTTGGAAATCCTACTCATCTCCTAGGTAAATCTCAAAGACTTCTGGGAAAGCGGGGAATGGGAGATCATTGACGCTCCGGGTTACAAACATGACATCAAGTACAACTGCTGTGAGGAGATCTACCCGGACATCACGTACTCCTTCTACATCCGTCGCCTGCCGCTGTTCTACACCATCAACCTCATCATCCCCTGCCTCCTCATCTCTTTCCTGACAGTGCTGGTTTTCTACCTCCCATCTGACTGTGGAGAGAAGGTCACGCTCTGTATCTCCGTCCTGCTCTCCCTCACTGTGTTCCTGCTCGTGATCACAGAGACCATCCCCTCAACATCACTGGTCATCCCACTCATCGGAGAGTACCTGCTCTTCACGATGATCTTCGTCACACTCAGCATCGTCATAACCGTGTTCGTGCTGAACGTGCACTACCGCACGCCCATGACGCACACCATGCCGTGCTGGGTGCGGTCCGTGTTCCTCAAAGTGCTGCCCAGGATTATGCTGATGCGTAGGCCGATAGATGAGGAGGGTAAGGCCGGGTGGTTGGATGGCAGTGGGGAAGCAGGAGGAGCTGGAGGGGGAGGAGGAGGCGGAGGAGGGAAAGGACGGAGGAAGAGGAAGAACAGCTTGATTCAGGTACGAAAATCTTACCCCACTGCATAGAAATTGGTTTTCTTGAAGTTTCTCATGCATCATTTTGGGACACGTCAGATTGTGGCACCACAGTACCACCTTCTGTTAAAAATAATAACTACACTCTCCTAAGCTAATTCTTTGTTGAATCTAAGGTCATGTCAGATAAAAAACTACAACAAAAAAAGATTTGCTGACCTGTTCAGAAATATTCACATTTCAATGTATTTGAAAAAGAAAGTGATTTAAATGAATTAAACACAAAATATACTTATTTTAAAAATAAAAGAATAAATACATAAAAGTGTTAAAAAAGAAACTAATTTTTGGTGAAAAATGTACAAACTAACCGTAATAAATAATTACTACTTCTTGATGAAATATGTCCAGGAGGCTCCTTGTATCCAGCTACTAGTCCTTGGCATGACCTTGGCCATTGGCTCGACCCAAGACTTTACATTTCTTATTTCTCAGCCAGTCCTTGGTGCACTTCCTGGTTTATTTAGACTCACTGGATAAACATACATGTTTTGCAGATGGTCTCTCATTGTTCTTGATCTGCCTATGATGATAAGCTGCACAGGTTGGTTGGCTTCAGTTAAAAAAAAAGAAAAAAAAGAAAAAAGTAACTGTTAATCAGAGACTAAAAAATAATGTTTTTATTAATGAGATTGAACTCATCAGAAAGGCAGGAAAACCTCATGAAATGTAGCAGGAATCTCCCCTCCTGGGGTTTCAGCAGGAAGTACCAACAAATGAAGTTTGGGCAAACAATCTTTAAAGAGCCACAGCCAGTCATTGAAAAACTGTCACAAAACAGAAAATTAATGTTTAAAGACTGACTTTTGAATCTCATTGTTTTCCTATTGCAGCTGACTCTCCCTATCATCTGCTTGTACACCAGATGCCCTTGTGTTGGGTGTGATCCAATCAATGAGAATGTAAACGGTTTATCAGCATATAATGAATCAAGCTGAAGCCCTTACTTTCCAAGACTCTTTGGTGTTTCTGTGAAACTGAATCAGCAGGTCGATTTTTCTTGTGCAGTAGTTCAGTCAAAAGGTGTGCACAGATTTCGTGTCATTAGACATTCGGCCTGTTGTTGAATAAAAAGTGTGTTCTGCATTTCATTTAAATAAATTAGCACTTTTTGCAGTATATTCGTGGGATAATCATAACATGTAAATGAAGGATTTCTGATAATGTGTTATAATTCTCTAAGCAGAAGACATTGGCGGGAAAAGTTTTCTGGGGTATAATCAATAAGCTCGTTGAGAAGGTTCTGCTTGTCAGCCTTTTAGAGAAATCTGTTCTTAAGATTCCCTTGATGATGTTGTACAGCTAAGGTGATACTGTTGTGCCGTCATTTGGTTTTACCAAATCTGAAATGAGTGACGTGTTGTCATCCAAAATCTTTCCCAAACATAGTCTAGTTTCTAGTTGTGCTTGTGTCTCTCCAGCAGGTTGGAGAAGGTTCCCTCAACTGTCTAGAGTTTGGTGGGGACAGTTCGGCCATGGAGGGCTGCACTGGCAAGAAATGTCCCTGCCCCTGCCAGCATGTGAGGGAAACCCCAGAGACACCAGAGTCTGGAAAGGTGCCTCGTCAGCTGAGTCCACAGGACATAAACACGGTGATGGCCTTCTCCGTGGTGTCGCCCGAGATCAGACAGGCCATCGAGAGCGTCAAGTACATAGCTGAGAACATGAGGAGCAGGAACAAGGCCAAAGAGGTGCTGTGTTTTTCCAGCTTATCTGAATTTTTGGTGACGTACGATTTACTCTTTACTCTCTTTATGGTTTAAGCGGTCTATTATTATGGTACAGTAAATTACAGAGGAGACCGTTGGTACTATGTGAGTTCACAGGAGAAGGAGTCTGTCAATAGACTGATGGAAGGTTTTATGAATTTGTGTCGTAAACTTTAGACATTAAATTTTTAAAGATCAACAGGAGATAGTGCTTTGCTATTGGACTGGTCCATCACAATGCAGAAAAACAACTTGCATTGGGTGACATAGTGCTACAAAAACTATTGAACAAAACCACAGATTTGTGTCAAAATAGTGTTTCTATCTTAGATTTATTAAATAAAATAATTCATATATGTTTTACTGTCTTGTGCCAAGTACGACAGGATGTTAATTAAAAGGCTATGAACCAATTCAACCCAGAGATGCTGATGAGGAATATTGTTTTATGCATTGTTTTAAATGGATTTCTGACACATTGCCATCTTGCCATGTTGCCATTTTCACCATTCTCTCTTCTCTCTACAGGTGAGTTCATTTCACTTTTTATCCTCACCTTACATTGTAACATCAATTCAATAATGTTACAATGTACAGCATGTGCTTTAGGTCCAAGCAAATGCTGTACATAAGCCAATTTCCTGCTGCAAAACTGCACTGTGTAGATTTTCTGAATAAATCTTAAGAATGATTCAGTGTATAAGAGATACAGCTCTTCTATTGTTTAAATATACTGTTTGTATGTATACAAGGCGGTAGAAAATAAACACACTGCAGGGGTCCTTTTGCATAATGTATTTCTGCAAAAACACAACATAGGCACTGAAGGCCTATGGGAGAGCAGCATTCAAAAACTTCCCTAAATTGATGCAGAACCTAAACTGCTCTGAGCGTTAACAATGGTTCAGGTTAGAGCAGAGTGTGCGCTTAAGGCTTTACTCCCCTGTCTATCGGCTATAAATAAAGAGGATGGAGTCTCCCATTGGGGAGCAGAAATGCTTGATACGAAAAACTCAGGGCTCAGACGGATTTCTCAAAATGTCTCTTGCTGTGGATTGAAATGAATTATCATATTTATCAATTCATGTGTAAATAATGCATCAAATTTATGTTGACTCATGAAACTTTTAGAAACTTTCTCCTCTTTTTCTTGATTTAAACATTTTCCGTCCTGCTATAATGTTGATATTTCAACCTTGAGTCACCTTGTTCCTGCTTATTGTGCACAACATATTGTCTACAAAAGAAACATATACATATTATGTCATGCATGATACCACAAGTGTTTTCTTTTCCTTTTTTTGTCTTTTTCTATTTATAGGTAGAAGACGACTGGAAGTATGTCGCTATGGTCATCGACAGAATCTTCCTCTGGGTCTTTGTGACGGTGTGCATCCTGGGAACCCTGGGCCTCTTCATCCAGCCCCTTTTTGGTTTTGTCTCATAACCGTCGTAAATCTCAGGGTTCTCAGCCACATTGTGACAACCAACACTAAGAGAAGTCTCCTTTCTCAGTCAACTCATTACTGGATGCAGTTCTGAGCCTTAAGGCATCACTGGATGTGTTGGCTGTCCCCGAAAAAAAGCATTGCAAAGTTAAGAGAAAATTTCAATTTAATTTGTTGGTGTACTGCAATATGGTAGCGAAGATTTTAATGTAGTTCTTGTATGTGTCTGATGACTGCTTATTTTTACCAAAGGGATTATCTTAATTCTCCCCTTGTCATGTAAAATTTAGGGTGTGGTGGTTCTTTCAATGATGTGGTAGATTTTGATTTTTGGATAGTGGATAAATAGCCATACCTGCTTAAGTTCTTAAAAAAAAAAATAACACAGCCAGAAATAACACATCTGGGCTGATATACAGTACAGACCAAAGGTTTGGAAACACCTTCTAATTGAAATCAATTAGAAGGTGTTTCCAAACCTTTGGTCTATACTGTATAAACTAGGTTGTTGAGTTTTAGTTCTGATTTATATGTGATGTAGATGAAGGTAAACTGATGACCAGCGTAAAATGTTAAAAAAAAGCTGCTGCTGAAAAACCACAGCCATTGAATCAGGGAAGTAATTTGTACATTGAAGAATACGTACACAGAAAAGAAGGCTGTAATGTTTTAATGACCTGGTCAAACAAAACAGAGCCATGTTGCTCTCCAGTTGGGTTACATAAAATAACAGGGTAGTGGACCAGCAACACCACTTAGAAGTAGGGTTTTAATGCAGGCCTCTGACACCAATCATGCAAAATTGCAATGATCAGGTTTTCATCTTATATTTTAAATGAGATCGGAACATATACCTTTAAACAAAATGAATAATTTTAAAAGATGATTATTCTGGTTTGGGTTGAAATCAGCACCACATTCAGTGATACTTAGGAGTTGAACATCATCCAATATTTGCCAGTGAACTGGAAACTTTCAAAACAAGCACCTGACACAAACTCTCTCTAACCTGTCAAACTCGACCATTCATCCACCATCCAATGAGGTGCACAACTGGATAACTGGAACACAAGCTGTTCAAGTTTCTATTGTGAAAGGCAATTTTAATTATTTGTGGTTTTGCATAAGTTATGTTCTTTTAAATTTGGGGCATTACTTGCAGGACTATTTTTTTTGTTTCTGACAGTTTATTTATTTATTTATTCATTAATTAATTTATTTATTTATAGCAATTACAAAATATGTCATTACTGATGCCATGTCTGGTTATTGTTTTATAAGCTAATTGAATGGCCTTGTAAATGCTCAGTGAAATTATGCTTGATTAGTTTCTCTTAAAATAGCAGCCCATTTATGATTCCATCAGAGGGCTCTTAATGCCCAATTCCATGGCTAATAATTAAACCCTTTTTTTTAATGTCACTCAGGATTAGTCTTATTACTGAACTCAAAAGTGTATAAGATGCATGCATGAGAAAAATGATGAATGCTTTCACCCCAGAGCTTGGTGATACAGTGAGTTAATGATTACTGTAACTAATAATAGCCCATGATTATCTTTTTCTCTGTGTGTGAATTTGCTTGGATTTGTACAACAGGATGTGTGTTTCCAGTTAACTCTGCCAAAAGCACCAAAAGAGAAGAGAAATTAAAAAAGCAAAAAGCAACACAATCATTTGCCTTCGATAAGGTACAATCACAGGCCATTTATTAGGTCCACCTTTTCATTTGCTCACTAGAAATAGCACAAATAATGCATCAGCCAGTTACAGAGACTCAATGTGTTTGGGGTCCTTGATGTGGTAAAGTTGACTTGCAAAAAGGTCAACAGCCGAATGGCGATTAAAGGGGATTTTAATTACTTTGAGGGTGAGAGGTCATTAACAACTATCTCTCAAGTCTACAGAGAATAGTCTGGGAAAGAGAAAATATCAAGTAGGCGCCAATAGTGTAATAGATGAAGATGAGTTCAGACTGGATCACAACGGCAGAAAGGTAATGGTAGCTCTGATAACCCCTTGTAGCTACTAACAAATGAAAACTACAGTCTCTGACAGAACAACACATTGACCCTTTTGCAGATGGGCGCCAGCTAAGAAAAAGAAAAGGATACTAAAATTCACACAGGCTTACTGGAATGGGACACAATCGATTGAAAAAGTGTTGGCTCGTCTTACTTTCAGTTTTTCAAAAGGGGGTCCCACATGGCCCTGGCAAGGTGCACCTAATAAATAGGCCAGTGAGTGTGTAGAATTACCTGTAAGTACAAAAGTTTGTCAAACCAAGTTTTGAGGAAAAAGAAGAAATGTTTTACGTAAAAAAAAAAAAAAAAACAGTAGAAAAACGGTTATTTTTGTAGAAATGAGTGAAACCAGAAAACAGTTCCTACTAAATAAAACATAATGTAATTTGAACATAGATATGATTACATAGTGTTGACATCTTTGTTTTATTTTATGACATGATGGACTTTTGACATTAATGCCATCTGGTTTTTCTTTAACTTTTCTGGAAAAGTTCAATGTTTTATTGTCATCTTTCAATAATGCTGATCATTTATTAAAGATTTGCTGTTCTTTTTTTTTTTTTTTTTTGCTTTTTACATTTTTTTTAACAGGGATGCATTTTATGTTTTTGAAAGTCCTACTGCCAATTTCATCATCCATAATAAATATGGCATTTTTCTCCTTTTTTCCCTGTTATTGCAATACATTTTCAGAAATATTCTGTTGATAAATACATAAACATGTAGACACACTTAATAACTATAATCAGAAGGAGTACATCGACAGCTTTAAGTCATTTCAGAGCCATCTGATCTATAATTGAGCCTCCAGGAGAAAGTTCTAATAAAACACTGGACATTTTAGAGCCATTCAGCCATAACATCTGTGCTAAAATAAAACCCATCATTAAATTTGACTTTGCCACATCATCATATTTGTGAGTCAAAGGGGTCAGTTGCCCAGCTGCTGTTGTAGTCAACTATCACTGTCTGAAACATGGGAGACAAATTCATTTGCAATTGCCAACATATAGTTTTATGATGATTTTTTTTCTGCCTTCATCTTTTTTTTTGTCAGAGAAATTACTTAGTTGTAACATCGCTCATTTGTTTTTACACAAATTTTCAAACATTTGTCGCTGTTTTACCTTTTCAGATGCTGTCACATTGTTTCCTACCTTTCCATGTCTGCAGCTGTATTGGAAAAAAAGGAGCACTAAATGGCTCTAAACATAAGGAAGTGAAAGCCGTTGTGTAGAACATCAAGTCCTATCGCGTCTTTGGAGCAAGTGGATTTTACTTGCTAAGCCTCCATTTTGAATAATGCATGTGTACTGGAATTACGGGAGAGTAATTCAGCGTGTTCTGCTGCGTCAGGATGGATTATCTTACTGTTGCCACGATGTTACATTCTTGCTTTCATTATTTATTTGTTTGTTTTTCATATTTAAGAATGAAATGACCAACTGGAAAGGTTCAGTTTGGGGTTTTACAAGTCAGATAATTATTATCCTAATAATCATATATTCGGCCAACCTGTTTCATTTTCAGCTTCAGGCATCTGGATATCCAAGGTGAGTGAAAATTTTACCTTGCAGACAGGACAGTGATGTTATTGTTATAGTGATCACTGCTGCAATAATAGGGGAGCAGTTCCATTGTTTTGGTAACAGTGACGCACACGTGAGGCATACATGGTGTGTCCAAAATCATCTGAAGGGAGCTGACGCCTCTCTCCAGCGATCAACTGGTGAGAGGCGCGGTACACACACCCTGCAGGTTGCCAGTCCATCGAAGGACAAACAATAAATTCTCTTAGGAAAATTTAGAGAGACAGTTATGCTTTTGGACTGTTGGAGGGAGCTGAAGTACCCAGGAAGAACATGCAAACTCCACGCAGAAAGACCGGGATTCAAACCCAGGACCTTCTTGCTGCAAGGCAGGAGTGCTACCAACATTGGTCCTGGCTTTGTGTTTTCCTAATCAACTGAAAAGAAAACAGATGCTAAAACTTTTAAGTGTACTCATCTGTTTTTTTTGTAAAATTAATTTTTCAGGGTTACAGTGTTTTTACTATATGTAAGCTACACAAGCAAAAACAAAACAAACAAAAAATCAACACAAATATTAACATAAAAACTTCTTATAGAAATGTTGCTGAGTTTCTTAAGTAATAGCAGCTATACAAGAGCTGGGCCAATGAAAGACTTTGCAGCATGCTTGACATTTTGTTGTGAATTGGTGAGATGTTCAATTGCTTGAGACTAAGACTGATATTGATTCTGTTTGACTTTATTATTATTTTCTCTAATACTAAGGAAGTGAGGCTGGATTGTTTTCCAGACAAAAGAGCTCTATTTTAAACACTCCGTCCATGAAGGTGGGAACGACTACAAACTAAAACATACCTGATGCTGAGCCCAACTCTTTCGGTTTTCCCTCCTCTGAAGTGTCTGACTGATGTCTTAGTTTGCCTTGTGATTGATGGCAAGCTCATAGCTCCTTCAGGTCTGTTTCTCCAAAAAATACTGCAAGCTTTCCAGCACCTGAAATCTTCACTCTCCGCTGGTCTGATAAATGACGGCTTTACCACCCCTTTCAGTGAGCTACTTCTATCTGCCTGAGTTTATTTGTGATGTTTTCTATCAAATTCAGCTGTTTGCCCACCTCCTGTCAGCAGACTGGATGTCTGAGGAAACCCACCAGACACTCCACCTTACTAAGCAGAAACTGGCTTTCTTTTGTTTCTGAGGTAGGCTGAAGGGCGAAGGACTGTGAAGCAGAAAGATAGGGTCAGAAAATAATGTATTACATCTTTAGCAGGGAGAGGTGAAGATAAAGTTGAAAGTTTGAAAGATTTCTGAAATAGGTGTGGAAAATCACATTTTTGAACTGCGGCGAGTGAAGGTCTGGAATTAAGTCAGACGTCAGACTTCATGTGGGGATTTTTTGCTTGCTAAGCAGATTTTAAGCAGGTGTTGCAGTAGAAATAGAGAGCTAAAATTATTAACCCCTCACACATTTTAGTTTTGTTGGAGATGTCATTTGCTCTTAACATTTGTTTTTAACACGGAAGCAAAAATCTGAAATGCAGAAAAACTGCAAATTGTTCTGTTATTCATGGGACAACTTGCTGCATGCAAAGTCTCGGGACAAATCAGAGAGCAGCTTGCCTCACTGCGTAATCTTCTCCACGCTAGGTTATGGTGCCATCAGAGCATGAAACAAGTGACAGCTGCCCAGAGGCTGCCGAGGCTTCAGCGAGCCGCAGAACAGGAACAGCAGAGCTCGAGGCCACATGACCGCAGATCTTAAAAAGAACATGTGGTACTGTACATGGTGACGACGATAAATAGCCACATTATACAACACATACTCGCATTGTGACTTTAGAGGAAGGAAGTTTTTTGGTGCTCTGAAAATGAAAAGAAACAATGTCAGCAGATGTATAAGATTAATGCGTTGTGGTGTTAAAGCTCCACAGTAACGTCATCATGTGCTCAATGACTCTGCTTGCGAAGCTGCAGACTAAAATATTGTGTTGCATTAAATAGGACTAACTCAATCTTATTTCAACAAGAACAATAAACAAATACCTCCAAGCGAATTGTGTTTAATGACCCAGAAACACATAGCAGATGGATCATTTTATTAAAGTCGACAAGACCAAAGTTTATTGAACTTAATTGGCATGTAGTGAACAGTCAGGAATTTTTAATGAAACAAGCCTCAAATAAAAGCTGAGTTTAATCAGAGGTTTGGAATTGAGCTCTGCGACTTAACATCAATTCATGTTCTTCTTGAGTCATAAATTTAATGGCTTTAGACTCGACTTATTCAAATTATGAAAGACGTTTGATAACAATCCAAAGTGAAGTCACTGACATATAGTAAATGGCCCGTGCGTGTTTAGAGCTCCCCAAAGTGCTTCACCCTACTTTCAGTCATTCATCATTCACTTACACAGTGGTACCCAAAGATTTTCTGTGGCCCCCTATGGGTTACAATAAAATCCCCCCCAAAAAAGAAAAAAAAAAAAAAAACATCAACTGTGCACACAGATCGTTCAACCAGAGATAAACCTATACACATATTTTGTTTTCAAACTCCACTGAAGTTTATTTCACACTTCAGGTTGCAACAAAACACACTCAATCTTATTTCAACAAGAACAACAAACAAATACCTCCAAGCGAGGTATTTTTCATCTTTACAGTGAAACACGTTTGTGTAACTGTTATTTTTGTTTTATTTCATTCATCCAAACCGCTTCCCACCACCCCCTGTGATGGCTCTGCGCCCCACACTTTGGGAACCACTGCACTTACACACACTCATGTACCGGACTCAGAAAGTCTTGATATCTTACACACCAAAGAAAACATGAGTTACTAAGAGGAAATCTTGTAATGATGGAACCGTGTGCCCACCCAATATTTGCCAATATTTCCTCTTGTTGCTACAGCGAGTATCCAGTGCCTGTCATGCTTTTTACTTATTTGCTTTTCTTTTCCATTCAACAACAACTGCAATGACTCTGGCAGTGATAGAGGTCTTTCATCCAGCACTATAAGGGAGGTCAGTGGAAAGTTGTAAAGTGGGGGGGAAAAAAACTCGCATGCAGCATCACCTGACCAATGGTTAATCTTGCATGTAGCATCATCTGTACCATAATATAGTGGTACTTTCAGTCAGACAGCAAACATTTCAGAGCAACTCTTATTGGCAATACAGGAGACAATGATGCTAGTGCTGCCACTACTGTATCGACATTTGTAATGGGTTGTCCAAAAGCATCGGCTCTAAGAGGTGATGCTTTATCCTGAATCAAAAGGCTGATTCCCATCGAGGGAGAGCCAGCTCCATTATTTTTCCTTTCACTGCTCAGCTCTCACTCACAGTAGCTCCGCCTTGTTCACAGCAGCACTTTGTTTTGATTGGCAGTATTGTGGTTTGTCTCCTTTGGACAGTCTCTTAAGAAACAGACCAAATTCTAACTAAAAGGAGAAACCGCAGCAGCACATCCGATCTGAGGCATTTAAATTTATGCCAACCTGCACTGAGGACAAAGTTTGTTCCCGAATTTCATTCTGTTTCTGTCTAGGTTTTATTCGGTCGATTTCTCATCACTGTTTTGTTCATTTGTTTTTGAGTTCAATAAAAATTTCAAGCTTGCTTAAACTATTACTCAAAAGTACTTATGAAACATACCAAACACATGAAATTAGGAAAGCGTAAAGCTTCTCAAAAGGACACTAGAGGCCAAAAGATTTATCATAAAGAACATTAAAATTTGCCAAGGTACAGATGATGATAGTTTAAGAACCTTCTATTTTCAGTTTTTTATTTGTGAAACATTTTTTGAAGCACAGATGATTTTCTTTGTTCTTCGCAATTGTTAACATGACATAACATTAAATTCCAATGAAAATTATGTTTGTGGTTGTAATGGGACAAAATATGTAAAAGCTCAAGGGGCATAAATGCTTTTGCAAGACACTGTAGATTAAAATTTAGATCACTGCTTGTTTGCTGTGACAGACTGAAAATCAAGAAGTCTTGTGCTTGGTGACGTTTGGCTTGGAGATTCTCTCTCTTGACAAAGTCCCACTAATCCAGGCCTGCAGCTGGGATGCGGTTTATGTTCAGCGATACTTAGTTTGAATTCAAGAGTGCAATCCTCCAGCAGTGGAGGTGAGCTTATAACATTGGCAGCACTATAAAGAAAAGGCAACTCAAAAAGGAAACATTAATCGAGCCAAATGACATGGTGCTAGAAAAATCACTTCGTATAAAAACCTCTCAGCACCGAAGGTCAAACAAATCTGGTTTGTCGTGCGAAATTAGAATTGCAATTTATGTGGTGAGTCGATTTATTTTTCTTCTGCAGGATTTGTACAAATGGAAGGAGCTCAATAGGAAAACATTAGCATATTTACAGATGTACACATTTATATCGGAGCCTTCCAAGAAGATTGCCTTCCATGCTGGAATGCCATAATAAATAATGAAGCAGGCCTTTACTGAAAGCCAAGCTAGAAGAACAGATGAGCTTGGTTTAGTGTGGCTAGTGTAATATTTATGCTCATAATTACTTTCTTTAGGCTGACGGGGATTTATAATTTATCCACAGAACTTTATTTGAAGAACTGGTTTGTAGAGCAAAGAGAGAAATATATTTGATCATTTAAGCAAGAAGAACAAGTGCAATATGAAAAATAATGCTTGCTTTCCCATTTAATCTCACAATGCAGTACATAATCAAAAGGTTTTGCCTGAGTAGTCTTAAGGTTTTGTTCCTCTAAGATAAATGCAGAGAAAGAGTATAAACAGATGAGCGTCAATTCCACAATATTTTTTGTGGTTCTCGTACTTTTCGAAACACAGAATGCCATGAGCTGTTTCCCGGAATAAATAAAAAAAACAAAACTATATTGAACCATTTCTGCTGAGTCATTTCACCAGTCACTCTAAATCTATGACTTCATTTTATTAGGACTTTAACTTTCTACAGGGCTCGTGAAAAACACTTCATGAGGTGTTAAAGGCTGTTCTCCAGGCGACTCCTCTTCTAGTTCTCAATTCTTCCTCAGCATTTAGTTGATGTTAACCAGGTGTGTCTAATGGTCGTCATCGCTACCAGATTCAACTTGCCACGAGTTGGTGATCAGCCGTCAGCTTTGGACAGATGACACACATCGTCAGGCTGCAGGCTTTACAAAATCAATCACAGCCCTCCGGTGTGAATGACTGAATCCCCGGGATCGCACTTCTTCCTTCTAGTCACAATCTCCTAGAAGGACTTGTAATTCAAGCTGATGCTCACTGCAAAAACGTATAAACAGTCAGAGCCTGCTCTCTTAACAGCTTGAAGCTGTAAAGAGGAAGTCATCCCACTCCTCAGGGAGAACTGCAGGCACACAGCTCAGGGCTTGTGAATATCCCCCCAAAATAGTCTCACCTGGTTATGCCAAGGTAGGAGAAAATCAAGGCCTTCTCAGGGTATTGGTTGAAAAAACCCCAGTATGTGGAGGCAAGCCCAACAATTCTCTGCAAGTGAAGCAACTGTCTGCATCCCTACAACCAATTCATAATGCCAGGATATGACAGGTTCAAGCCTCTTTTTGGCCTGCCAACCAGCTTACACCACACCCCACCTTGACATCCCCCCTAAGAAGAAGGCAGCTTTCTGTGAGCTTTGCCCAGCCGAGGATCCATGAGCCAACACACAATCAGACACTCACTAGTAAGCTTCCCCAGTCCTGAGAGAGCTGCTTTTTTCTTCTTCTTTTTTATCCCAAATTGTCTTTAGCATGTATGCTCTTTTGTTCACTTTAGACACAATTGCACATTTGATTAAAAAACTTTTTTTTACCATATAAGTAATCGAGTATTTACCAGGCCCTAAAATTATTTCGGGCCTGGTCCATTTGCAAATTGTATCTCCCCATTTGCAAACCAACAAATCACAGACTCCAAACTGTTGTCGTCAAACAAATTAAAATGAAGCCCAAATGGAAAAGGCTTGTGAAAAACTAAGCAGACTCCTTAGATTTTTACTCAATAGGTAAAACTTTTAATTCAAAAGCCGTGTGCTTTCAGTTTACCAAGGCCTCCTTATCTAACTTCCTTTCATCGCTGGCTATAAATGCATTGCTGACTTTCCATTTTTACAAAATCCACTAACTTGTGGGATGTTTGAGGAGGAAGATGGAAAGAAGAAAGAAAGACAGCAGCTGAGAGGTGTTCCTCTGAAGCCTCGGTGGAGGCAGGAAATCACAAGATTTAATGTTCGATGTTAAACTGAGCAACACTTCAGACGGAGCAGTGGGAGGGAGCTGTGCAGCAACGCTGCATGCGTGGTGTAGCTGTTTTTATTAGTATTTTACATGGAAAATATATTACTCTGAGAGATTTTTTGGGAACAAAATTGCAAGGTATTGCATCAAATGCAATCATAAACTCACACACAATATCAGTAGAAAGTGTTCATGTTTGAGTGTGTGATAATGAATAACAACCGAGTGCCATTTCTCAAACAAAGCCTTTTCGGTTCTTGAAATTCTGATAATATGTATCACTATTTAATTTTTTTTTAAATCACTGCCTACTTTTATTTTTTTTTGTACTTCAGTATGATAATTCCTCCTCTTTAAAAAAAATGTTAAAAAAGATCAACATTCACGTTCACAGTTTATTCCAAATAGGAATAAACGTTTAGCAATTTGGTTTTCACTGGATGTTTGTAATATGAGCTAAATTCTCGATGAGCAGCACTGCTGACAAATTCTTCCTTTTCCCCTAGTCGAGTCTAGAAATTAAAATAAAATACTAGAAAGTCTTCCAAGAATCCACAGAAATCAGAACAATACTTTCAGTTTCCAGTATGCATATCCTACATAATATTAGATCATTATTTTGTGAAAGCTGCCACTGCCAGGTACTGCAGAGGCTTCAGCCAGCTCAGTTCCAGGATAATATTAGAATAGATTTTAACTGCATGCGGGTGTGTGTGTGTGTGTGTATGACAGACATGCAGGGAAAGAAACTTATTGTAAGAGGTCATACAGTATGGCACCTGAGTTGCTGCAGTCTGAGTCAGATGCAAAAGACTGAATCCTTGTGACAGTCTAATGTGTGTGTGTGCGTGTGTGTGTGTGTCTTGCATGTAGCAGAGATGAGTAAAATAAGGTAGAGTGAAGAGTCTGATTGTGTCTTACTCTGACTACCCAACCAGAACATTTTTGTGACAACTTCAAAGGTGCAGGATCACTGGAACTGTGTAGGTCCATGTGAATAAGCATGTGTGCAGGAGATGCATGTGTTCGCATGCGTCAAGGTACACGGTGTGCACAAATACAGACAGTTAGTTGCAATGAGTCAGATCCCCACTGCTCTCCGAGAATATTTTTTGTGACAGCTTCACTAAAACAGACAGGCAAGTGGAAATAAAATGACAGAATCGGTCTTACTCAGCGCCAGCTCCTGTCCCTCAGCGTTGAGTTTTTTGCATCTGCGTGGAGGTATTGTGTGGATTTTGTGTTTTCCTGCCTTTCCTGTTGCGTAAAACTGAAAAGTTCTAGGTTTGACAATAAGCTGGTCATTTTAACTTTGGAATGTGAAGGAAGAAGCATTTAGTTTATTTATTGAAGCTCCTCTTCAATGTCGCTACTTTATAGTTGTTTCAGAGCTCACATGCATTTGTATCACATGTTCAATAACTGTTTAAAAAAAGACTATGCATTACAGAGTTAAGTTAAGATTGGACAAGAATAAGCTTTTTCAGTGAAATAAATTACTATAAAAACAATAAATGAATTTATTGCTACCTGTGAGTTTTACTGTTTGTGGGTTTTTTTTCCTATTTGATTTATAATTAGTAATTTTCAGGGATGACTTAGGTTTTCATAGTTTAATTCTCTTCATATGAAATGCTTCTCCCACCTCCATCTTTTGTTGAAAAACCACACTTTTTCCATCCATCATTGTCTAAGATCTGCACCTGGGTTTTGCTCCTGAATGCATCCCACCTGTTCTTCATTAATCACCAAATACATATTTTACCTGTAATGTTTTGTTTTTTCTTTTATCTGCTGGATCCTATTTTTATTTCTCTCACCTATTTGTGCAGTGGAGGATTTATTACTCTGGGAACCTGTGTCAAGATTTCATGATCTTCCAACTGTAGTATAACTAGGCAAGTGCCAGCATGAGATGCTTATATTTTAATAACATTTGAATGTAGCAGCCACTGTATGAGCGCATCCTATTTTCTGAGAAACTTCATTAAGAATTTAATACAGAAGCGTCTCCCATTTATATTAGAAAAAAAAACACTGCTAAAATAAAATAGCAAAAGTTTATTTTAAAGTTAACTTTTTTATATATTGATTTTGATGCGTTATTTACATTAAAAATTGTATATATAATATTGTAGAATTAATAGTGGCTGTTGTACGTAGGTAGTACATTTCTTTCAGCCAGCTAACAGACAGTACACAGAAACAGATGGGGGAGGGGCAGGGTCATGTGACTGAACCTATCACAGAAGCAATATGTTTGTCATATTTTTACCTGCATACTTTAGAACATATCAGGTAATATCTGTAGAGGTGTTTCAATATCTCATCAATGTAGCCAAAGTAAAAATCGAACTGATTATGCTAACAGCCTTAAGGCACATTTAGTACTTGTAATGCATTTTTTTCTGTATAGATAGTTTTATATAGTGACATGTCTGAAGTTTGATGCCTTTTGAAAATGATTCATTCCTTCACATCCCCGCTATGTCCAGTATGCTGGGATAATGTTATCATATAAAACATGTCTCATCATCCTCTTTACAAAGTTTATCTTCTGTTAATGATTACTGATAAAAGCACTCACAGGTTTATATATGTATTTTTTTTAATCTATTCAGACGAGTGAATTATGAACCTTGATTTTTGCACTTTTGGGTTTTTTGTATATTTTTATCTCTTTAAGGATTAGCAGCAATTTTACCAACATAATAATGTTGCCTTGGAAGAAGCATTACCTTGAAGGCCAATGTCACATTTTTGTGCACAGACTGTAATCAGGTGAAGTGTTGCCATGCTGTTGCAAAACATAAAGTGCAAAGTTTTAGAAGGTTTACAGAAGATTATCAGAGTACAAGACGGTATAGTTACCTCTGTAAATAAGTATAAGAATAATTTTTCATATTCATTTTTTTATTTTTTTAGTCCATCATATAGGATCCTTCCATCCTACTGATGGATGGATGGCTCTGTAGTAAATTGCAGAAAGAAACTTTATATTTTGGTGTCCTGTTTTAGACATAAACAATCCTTTCTTATGAAGCAGGCAATTATCAAAAATGATGTTATCTCTGTGTTATAACTGTAGTTTTTACATGAGCAGCTTTATAATTACATGTGAGCTATCATGTGAACACTTCCTCCTAAGTGACAAAGATAGTGTTTATCTGAACTTCTGTCCCCTTTTCTCTTTCTTTTTAGCTTGCAGTACCTTTAAGCATCAACAGATGCACAAAAACAAAGCCAACGTATATTTTCTCTCAGTCTGTGTGCCGCTTGTCGTGACCCCCCCTCAGTCAGCACCCTCCTCCATGGCCCTGCAATGTGCTGGGCAGCGGGCCCAGCAGGATCTTCCTCGCTTTTCCGAATCATTGATAATCGACCGGCTCAGGGAAACGGAGGAGCGCAACAGCAGAGCGAGTGCTATCCTGCCACTGCAGCTGCTCCTGGCTGCCACGGCAACTGGGGCAGAAAATCCGACTTATCGCTTTGTCATAATCAGCATTGTGGTTTCCGATCTCCATGAACCTTTGTCTCCATGTTTGTGTCTGCCTGTGTCTCTGTATTCGTGGAGTTTTCTTCTTTCTTTTCCTTATCTGGTTGACTCACACAGCCACATTTAAGAACTACTTGCCCTTCACCTCAGCTCCTCTTCAATGTTTCTACATAGAAATTTATATATATCGACTGGATGCATCGCCTCGTAGACAGAAATGAACTTTTTCGTTTCTCAGGTAGATTTGGAGGAGAATTAAATATTTCTTCTGTCTGTTCAGAGAAATAATGTTCTCAATCCTGCATCTTCAAAATGACAAGAGGAACGTGACATTTGCTCAGCCATCCAAACCTTTAATTGAGTGCAATGAATTTCATATTTAAGGTTCAAGACCTGGAGGCTGGTTCGTAGTTTGCATTCAAATGTGTAACCTGTACTCAGATATAAAAATAAATATTTTTCTAATAACTATAATCATTCACAATAAGTCATTTTCAATGAAGGTATGACTTTTTCCAGTATGACCTAGATTGCCCATTTTCCTCCCTTCCTGTCTTCTGTGTGTCTCTCCTTTTGTCCCCGTTGCCAGTTGGATCACACTTAATATGGGTTCTGGTTCAATTAGTGGTTTTTTCTTTTTTCTTTTATCAAAGAGTTGTTCCTTTGTGGCCACAAGTGGAGGGATTGTTACACAGTAGCTGCCCATGTTTCCATTGGGATCTTTTGATGGGTATTTTGAAGTATTGCATTAGAAAAGGTTGATGGAAAAGACAAAATTCAATATAACTTCCTCAATTTTGAAAACAAATTTTCACTCTTCCTTGAGGTGGGTTTTAGGTTTCTGAAAAAGGTAATGTGGCAAAGAGGAGATGGAAACACATTTACTAAATAAGTTCTAATGTAGCAAACATGCACCTGACTAATCAGCTGTTTCCAATGTTAGAATCATTAAAACTGCATTTTCATCTCTGCATCTTCAGGACAGTGTCACCAATCTTAGTTGACATGACAGAACAATGGCAACTTGTCTGACAGCAACACATTTCTAAAAAACTGTTGCTATCAGTTCAGTTTTCTGAGTCATGTTGTCCATGCTATTTTGCAATCTCTTGAAGCCCTGCGTGAAGTCAACACCTGACAAAATTACACTTCGCATTGCCTGGTTAATTCGCTCCAAACCAGTAGGTGGAAACACACCTAATTCACATTTTCTTTTCCTTTTTTTGTGACATTTTAAAAGTTTGCTCAAAATTTGCATGAGAGTTGGGTGGAAATTGATGATCTTTTAGCAAACGTCTTGATTGAATAAAAAAAAAAGCAAACCTAAATCTGTCATAGAACAAATCAATTTGGGCTTAACTGTGGATTAAATCAAACTTTGCCCAACGAGGAAGAAATAAAAAAAAAAAAATGACAAAATAAATACTTTGAAAATCAAACAAATAAAACAAACCATGAAGCCCAGAAAGCCACACAGAGGCTGGAATAAGCTCCACACTGATCATTGTTTATGTTTTCCTAACTGTTCTGAATCCAAAGGTCAGTAAATACACGGCCAGAAGTGGAACTGACTGCAATTTAATTGAGTGCATAAAGATTGCCCTCTGTGGGGTGAAGGCAAGATGTATGTGCTCCACATTAGGTCTTCATGGTCACAGCAGCAGGGAGAGCACAGTGACTGGGGTGGCAATCAACATGAATTATCACCTCTCCCTCAGGTTTGCAGTCTATTGGAGACTCAGGGACTCTTTAAAATTTCACCATGTACAGCTATTTTGTTTAATCTCTAAAGGAGAGAAAAACTGTGAATCGAAGAAACAGGTGAAAATGCATGAGAACATACAGAAAAATGAAGTGGACTAATTAATTCAGCGGTGTGAATCAAAGGTAATTTCACATTGTTTAAAGATGTGGGTTTGTGCATGTAATGAAGTCAGAAATCCCTCTCCCTGCCTCCCTTCAGCTGTGATGACCCTAATGTGAACTCATTTTCTTGATTAAATTGGACTTTAAGTTCAGTGAGTCTAAGTGCAGAATCGCTCTGCAGCTTAAAGCCCATTTAAAAAAAGAAACTCTGCATTTTACCTTCTGCATCAGGAAATTATTGTCTTGACTCAGTCACGTCCAGTTTGTTTGTACTGTTGCAGATATGCTACAGCCTCCCTGAGCTTCAAGTAAGTAGGAAGGTGGTGTTTACTTGATATGCGTGTGACAGATTCCTCCCTGAACTCAAGTCTTGGCAATAGACAAGCAACAATCAGGTGCTTGTGTAAAAGAGCATTAAATCAAATGTACGAATCCCACCCATGACAGCCAAGTGGCAGATTGTCAACAGTGCTTGCCTGCCTGCCACAAACACATGTGTGTGTGTGTGTGCGTGTGTGTGTTCTGGGTGATTGTGAATGATCCATCTAATCCCAAGCTGCTCCGTGTTTGTGAGTGGGTGAGGAATGATTCACCTTTCAGCTCCTTCTCCGACTGATGTTTGCGCTAACTTAATTAGGAGAGAGAGAGAGAGTAATAGGCTCACTACTGCACCAGTGGGTCTAAGCTGTGTACAAGTTCACCAATTGCTGATTTGATTGCCTGAATAAATGACACACAGAAGATGAATCGGGTGTGCTCTGCTCTCTAAGATGATCTTTGCTCTTCAATAAATCGACCTTCGTCAAACTGTTGTATCATCATCTTACATGACATAATACATCATATATCACCTGTACTAAAGCTCACTTGATCATGTAGGTCCAATTTTATTTTTGTTGCTCCCTAATCACCCAATAGCGGGAGGAAACCCGTCCAAAGGAGGTGGACGTTTCTCTGTAAAAATCTGTGTGGGATTGGGACCCAGATTAGCTCATCTCCTCTCTTTACATAGCCTGCACTAGAGTGGCAGCTCATTTTTGTGCCTTTGTCAGCAAAAGATGAACACTGGTGAAAGAAATCTGCACTTGAAAACATCGTAAAACCCCTCGCCAAGTGAGTTCAGAGTCCAATTACTTGCAATGAAGTCACATCCAACCCAATTCTAGCTTCAAGTCAGTACAAGTTACTTCACTAACTAACTAAGCTAACTGGTACTAGTGATTCAAACTTACAGCAATGCACTTCTCAGCAATTTATGTATTAAAACACAATAGCAAAACTCTGAGCTGATTGACTAAAAGTTAAACATTGTATCAGTATATTTGGAGTTTATGGCTATTTTGGATTTTCAGGTCAGGATTGGTGAGAACTTGGAAAATTGGTGGTTTGGAGGTTCTTGAAGTTTATCTTTACAGCTTCAAAATTAGAAATGTGTATAAAATTAGATTTCATGTTCATCAACAAACTGAATTGATCTGAAATTCATATGGGCCCAAATCTGCTCAGCAGTGACAGAAACAATTATCTGTATGCGATAATTGTCATCTAACTGCTTTATTTTGAGCATTTTAATTTAAACCTCGCTCCCATTGTGGCACAAAAGCCAACCAGAATAAAAGAAAAGCTATTTTTGTCGGGTCTCAGTGCTATAATGGAAAATCTCAAAGAAAATAACGACTAGAGAACCAGTCCCACACGGCTGCAGCTTTGACAGACTCAGACGTGACCCAAGGGTCAGATGTCAGAAACAACAGTTCTCTCATCAGATGCTCTGATGTATCCAAGCATCTTTTGGGGTATTTTCACAAAATATTTCTAAAAAATAAAACCACATCTCCATCATAGACACACAAATCTTTTTGTACAGCCATGCATCATGTCAACCATATCTTCTATCTGCCAATGTTTAGGGTCAGGTATTCTTGGGGCTAGGTATTTCTGATGTACGCATGAAGTCTCACACATCTTTTGAGACGGCAGTTTGCCACAGAAGATATTTTAGGTGAACAAAATTGAATAGACAGACAGACTTAAAGCTCATAAAATTGAGTTTTCGTTCAATTTAGCAAATGACACTGAAAGGAGAGCAAAGTGAGTTTGATTTCTAACAGAGGGGACATGAGGGTGTGCCACCATCTCATGTTCTTTCTTCTGAGATTTCCAAGGTGGTCAAAGATTGCTCACCTCTGTGTCAAGCTCAGATGAGGGAGTCTAGGAGGGCCCACCTTAGCCAGCTTTCTTAGGGGTTGAATGGCAGCCTGGAGATGAAGCTGGCGACTCTGGTGCACGTGAACTCGCCTGGCCCTGCAGTTTATATTTTTGGTCTGAAACAAAAGAAAACAGGCAAAGAAACAATATATGACTTAATTGCTAAAAATGTTTTTGGAATCTATAGTTAAAAATAGGCTTTGGTCTTTTAGCTGTATTTCCTAATTCTCTTCTTTGACTTATATATGAATGTCTTCATATTAAAGGAAACAATATGGAATAAATGAAGAAAATCATGTCAGTACTTGGATTCTGGTTTGTTTTTTTCCTACTATTACTATTTATCTTGTTAGAAAAAAAGTCAAACATTAAATGCTCATGCTACTCATGGCATCACACAAAGTACCACGTAAGAACAAAGAAATAATAGAACAGCATGTGGGGCATTGAGAGACACGGCGTGGCGTTGGGATGATGTGCATGCATGTTACATTACTCTCAACCTCTTTATGGTGATGCATGCCTACACAGCAGTGTGATGGACTTCATTAAGGAAACCTACAGATCACTCCTTCCTGAAAGGTAATGTGAGCCATTTATTTGAAGGCTTCACAGTACCTGGAAACATTGTATATCTTGTAATGCAAGCCTGGCAGATTAGTGGAGTCGTTCATTTACTCAAAGGGCCTGAGGCTCAGCAAAACCTATGCAGAATGTTGCTTATACAAAGTCATTCAAGAAATTTATTTTCTCAGCAAAGTTGAGGAAACTGGAGGATCTGAAGACAACAGCAGTTAACAGGTCTGGCCTTTATAGAAGAGCCCCATGATGAAAGTGGTTGTGGAAGGAAAGCCAATTAAAGTTTTCTCGAAGATATGAAGGGGGCACAGCAGACTGTGGCAAGACTTGATAGCAAATGTTCACAGTTTATGGGTATCAATTAAGTATTAAAGAGTATTAATACTTTTGCAATGCACTTTATTTTTGGCATGACAACTTCTCATACATTTGTGAATCCCAACCAAAATAATGTACAATACATACATGGAAAACTCTTTTTAGGAGCAACAAGTGTGAGGTTTCTGTGTAGTATTGTGTTTTCTCACAGCAATATTGTTATGTATACTACTCAATTTAGTTAACTGTACTGAAACCTTCTATTTTGTGTAGTGGTGCACCGATTTATGGACCAGCTAAGTTATCCACCCCAATTTCCTTACTATTGGGAAACCGGCGATTGGCTGATACTTACGTGTGAAGCCGATCTTTTCCCCTAATATGTATCTCAGTAAAGATCTAACAATCAACCCCTGTCCCCTTCTGCTCACCTGTGAGAGAGATTTGAATAAGTGACCACCCCACCAGGTCACGTTTGCATATTTGCTCAGTCACCAACTCTGTGACTTTCTTGCTATATTTTATCGACAGAAATGGTCTCAACCAAAAAATTGGTATTGACAGGTCAAGCTTTATAAAGATCGGCCAGAATATTGCAATTGGTGCACCCCTATAATTTTGTATGATGTTCCCACAATGGGTCCATCATAATTTATCAAAGGAAACATGGCATGATAAAATAAAACGAAGGCTCATCGTGTAATAACTAATAAATCAGATACTCAAAACTTTACTTCCAAAGTGATCGCATTAAATTTAGCTCCAACTTGTTTCATTTCTTTACATGTTGACGAAAGCAATCCCCCTTGGATGTGGGGCAGATCAGATGTGTCCTCCCTCCACACCCTGTGACTGGTCTGTCCCGCCTCCAGCCCGTCGGCTCGATCGGCTCCGGAGCTCCAAGCTGCATGGACTCACGCAGAAGAAGCTGCAGAGAAGCACAGCGGGCAACGCAGAACGGAAAGGACGGACCAACACCAGCCGCGCTGCTCTGCACAGCAGGAAGGTGGGGCGCGCTGTGCAAAAGCCACCAACAAACTGCCATCCTTCATCATTTATCATTTCAAACGGGATTCACCTGGGGGTCCCACATGGCTGCCGAGGAGACGCGGAACGGTAGAACATTCTGATCCATTGTCGAGGACGGGACCAAGCATGAAGTTTGCGGCTGCGGTGCTGTGGTTCTCTTTGGCTCTTGGAGAGGCTGCTGCGCAAGGTGAGGAATCAGGGGAGCGCGTCTTGAAGTAAACTGGTCATGGTGCGATATGACATTACAGCAGGCACGGTGCAGAAAAGGACTTGGAGTCGTTTTGTGCGACAACAAGCGCAAAGCGTCACGCCAGCCTCATTATTAAGTCTAATTGGAGAATCTTTAGCTCATTCTGTCCACTGCGCACTATTTAAGAGCAGGGTATGTTACTTCGCGGGCGTTTTATAATTTCCGGAGGAAATGATACTTTATAATCGAGTAGCAGGAGCGCATTCATCATTGTGATAAACTAAACTGAGATAGATGTTTTATTTTTAAAATGTCATATAGAAAACTTCAAATAGGGATCTGTCTTTGAGAAGATATTAATGTCCATTTTCTTTTATTACCAGATATAAACTTTCTTAATAATGTAGGTTTAGTCTTGTTTTAGTCACCGTGCCTTGCTGTATTGAATTTACCGTCAATTTTATAATCAAATATAAAATGTTGCTGCTCCTCTTTTCTGTTTGCCCTGGTGTTGACATTTTTTTTTTTTTTTTTTGCATTAGTCTAAGAGCATCTAACTACAGACTCTATGTGTATTCAAGAAGATCAAATCTCATTGGCTAATTTAGGTTTGACATGTCAGCTTTTGTCATTGTTTTCTTCTGTTTGTGTTCTTAGTACATTTTTGCCTTGTTCTCATCAGGGATCAAAGGTCATTCCCAAAAACTATTTCTGTCATGAAAAATGTTCAGCTGCATTAATCCTGGCTGAACAGTGGATGTGCGATCATACAGTCATGGTAAAATGTTTGGACACATCATAAATATTCTGTTCTTATTGCAAAAGAATGTTTACTGTTTAATTTAGATCTGGAAAAAACATGATTGAATGGAACCACCTTGTTTAAGTGCGCTGAAGATAACAACAAAGATCTTTATTTTAACTTAGAAAAAAAATAGTACACCCTACGACTAATAGTGTAACTAAGTTAGTAACTTCAGTGAGATGCTTCCTGTTCAATCAATCAATCAATCAAATTTTAGCACATTTCAGCAACAAGGCATTTCAAAGTGCTTTACATCAAATCAAACACAAAAACACAATGCAACATAGAATCAACATTAAAAACATAACATCAAGTCAGATTCCATCAATAAATTTCCAATTGATTACGTTTCAAATACAACTCTAAACAAGTGGGTTTTTAGTTGAGATTTAAAGAAAATCAGTGTTTCAGCTGTTTTACAGCTTTCTGGAAGTTTGTTCCAGATTTTTGGTGCATAGATGCTAAATGCCGCTTCTCCTCGTTTAGTTCTGTTGCTAGTTTCCAGCCTCTCACATCAGTCGGATAAATCTTAGTCTTATCCCATAATGCAAAGACTTTTGATTCTCACCGGGTTCAGTCCTGCTTTTAGGAAGAATTTACTTAGATCGTCCACCCTGGGCATATTGGCTGTTGAAAAGTTCTTAACCTTAAGGCTGTTTTTTTACAACACAGAATGATGAATTTTAAAATCTTTAGGGACTTTATTAAACCCCTAGCAGACTAATTTGTTCTACGGCCATCTTTCTAAAGGCACCAGAAAGCTCTCTCAATCTTACCACAGTAAGTTAAAGGGGTTTTAAACAGGGTAGTCATCGTCAAAATGCTTAATTATGGTATAATCAATTACATCTTTTACCAGTATTTGATTTTAGCCATGCTGGGTTACAGTCAGGTGTTTCTTCAGCTTTTATGGTCTCTTTATTTTAGATTTTTCTTAACAGTGCTTTTTAAAACTGATGTAAAATATCCATATGTCTGTGCTATAAAAACAGGCTTTCACAGATGTCATCATTTATCCTGTATTGTTTCATATTCACTATTTTAGATATAAGAAAATTTACTCCATTTGAAATATACATTTAAAATACAACATATTTTCATACTTAATTTTGGGATTTTCTGTATCTTGGGAAAAAAATATCTTGATATATAATTAGAGTTTCAGCATGTAAACTCGGGACTGTTGACACAGCGGTAAAGTCGAGTTCCAGTGACAGCAAGCCTGATCAATTATTTGTATTTTAAAATTTTTTGGACTGTTTACAGATTTATGAATAAAACCGTAAAGATTCAAAAGCAAAAACATGTACTGATTTGAGTCATTGCACAATGGAGGCTCATTTACTAGGGTATTTGTTACTTTTTTAAGCGACTCAATTGTGACAAATAAACTGTGTGGACATACGAAGAAGCCTAAAATGTATGCATGTGTTTTTGTTTTAAATCTTTGTGCAAATCCAGTAATAGTGTATCATGCAGTTGTCTCACACTGATCCAAGCCTGGTGTCCAGTCACTCTGTGTGCAGTTGTGTTCAAAAAAGGATTAAAACACAAACCGAACTATTTTTATACCTCCTGATGGATAAAATGAAAGCTGTTTTCTCTTACCCCTCTCGGTGGCACTTCCTGTTGTGTTTCCGCTTGTAACAGATGTGGCAGTGTCAAGGTGATCATGCTACTGTGTCCCCACATGGGGTGTTTCAGATTGAGAAGCAGGCGGGGTGCCCTTGTGCATGCTGGGCCTCTCCTACATCTGTCATTCAGCAACGAAGCCTCGTCCCTCACAGACGCTCCCAAATCTCTGTTATACTCCTGCTGAGGGCTTTCATGCAGGAAGTGGATACAGACAGTCACGCTTTAATGCATCATAATTTTCCAACAGAGATTCAGCCTCCATCCCCACAACCATCACAGTGCACGTTGTAATCAATACCTTCCTCTATATCTCAGCCGCGCACACGCACACATTCCCTGCTATCTGCCTCGATCTAATGGAAAGAGCTGGCTCTTGTAGAGGAATGCAGACCTGGGACTAATGGGACTACCTTGTTTTTGTTTACGAGGATCCTGAAACAAAGCTGCTTCCTGTATTTTCGTATAGAAAGAGAAGTGTGTGAAAACCCAATTTTAGCTCTTTGCAAACTCTGTGTGAATCTGATGCAACTCGGAGAAATGCAGCCTGTATTTTTACTTTGCATGCTCCACACACTGAACAGGAAGCAATATGATCTTGAAAACGGACAATAAAGGGTCCATGAATGTTTTGCTTTTTCTTGAGGATTATTTTGCTTTGTTCACGTAAAGAATAATTGGCAGAGATCCAGTTGTGGCCGTTAAAACAATGGAGTGTAGTTAGACTTTTTAGCACCGATGTTTCATTTATATTTCTCTGTCTTCTAATAGGTAATTAAATTCATCTGAATAATTTTATGAACTTGGCAAACATTAGATTGTTTACTTCTGATATCAAAACTAAAATTTGTAATTTAAATTATCTTCATTGAGACACTTGCTGATTTTAATGTCTTGCTAAATCCGTGGGGAAATGTACAGGAACACATAAGGATCTCTGGGACTTACTGTATGATGTGCACAAGTTCAATGCTGATCAAAAGTTTACATACACTCATTACTGGCATAAATTTACATTTTGTGTTTAGTGACTTTACATCATTGTATTAAAAATAAAAACTGACCAAGTTTCAGTCGCCACTCCTATATTTTCACCATCAGATGAGGGGAAATTGGATAAAATTACTGATGAGTTATGAAATAAAAAGTAATTTAGTTATTCAGAGTTTTTTCAATTAGTTAATTGATTATTCACACCTGTATCACATTCTTGTCAAATAGAAATATTTGATACATTAATATAATTTTACATACAATCACACAGTCTGTTCAAGGGTAAGCTATTTTTTTTAATAACCGTACTTGGGATTTTGTTTAATTTTTATGGTGTCAGGATTTCAGGAACTCCACAATAAATTCTCAGTCAATCATTTAGATCTACTTTTTAATGTATGACTGTATGTAAACTTCTGACTTGAACTATTTGCACATTTTTCGTTCTCTTTGTTATAAAGTCCTTAAACCCAAACTTTGCTGCCACGTATGTATCGACAGTTTACATTACGTCCATATGTTGTTGTGGAAAATATAGATTGAACCCACCAACAAATCTACCCATTCATGCCTTATTCAACACCAGGTGTGTTAAAAAAAAGCCCCATTTGGAGAATTAATTTATTTTACCACTTTAAAATAATTGTAATAATGTTTTTCCAAGATTTCTTCTGATCAGCTGTTGAGATTTCTGTTCTTTTCTTTAAAACAGAAATCTCTCATTCACTTTGCATAATGTTCAGAACAACAGACATCTGCGTGCAGCTGATCGTCTTAGGTAAAAGCTTGAAAGTTTGATAATCATGTTAATGAGTTTAATGATCTGATATGTTGCTGATTATATTTCTAATTAACCTACCGCTGCTTTGAGTGCCGTTTGTCTGTTCGTTTGTCTGCAGCACTTCACATTCCGCTTTGTCAAAAGAGGTCTTTAAAATTTGTCAAGTTTGATATTGTCAGAATTTCAGTCTGAATATATAATAGACTGTGTCGTAAAGAAACCTGAGGGAGGGAATTCAATATGTCATTGACACCTTTATCTGCTATAAGATATATAAGATATAAGCAGACCTAAATCACTGAATCCCTCTGCTCGACAGATTGATGGAGCCATTCAGGGTTTATGCCTCCTGTCTGAGATTAGGCTTCAGAGCTCAGTGGTTTGCCCAAAGACACCTTGGTCCCAGCACCTGAGCCCCTACTGCTTTTTTTTTTTTTTCTGCTGAAGGATTTGGCTCATAAAGTGAAAAAAAAAGTGTGTTGTGTTCAAATGCAATGATAGAGGAATCACTATCAGTTTTGCTGTCTGTTCTCTTTCCTCTTGCCCCAGTTAATGTTTCTTCCAGCTTCTCTCCTGCCCCGTCTTCCTGTTTCTCTCCGATGCTGGAGGCAGTTGCTCTGGGTCAGTCTGTCTCACTCCCCTTCTCCCCCTCCCTTATCAGCTCTCACCACTCCTCTGATGCATTGCCCTTATTTGAAAGGCTGTTGAATTAAATTTCCCCCTCGCCTCTGTTGCAACGCTGCACCATAGGCTGTGCCAAACATCACTTCCTTATGTGGACTAATGCCCCAAGCTTCCAGCTCATAAAGCCGCTGCGTTAGCATTGAAGGCTCTTGTGTGTGGCTCATGTTCAAATGCCAGATACTGCTCCGAGCGACCGGCGAATGCCACTGCCATTTTCATCTGAATTCTGCATAATGAGAAATTTTTTTTGTTTCAGAATTAAAATATCTGCCAGGTCTATGTAAGTAAAAACATAAAACACTGTATGAATTATTTATTGAAAAAAACATTAAGTGAAAAATTGCAGATAAATGGTGTCCTCAGTTTCCATTTGATACCGACATATTTTACCTACTTTCAGCTGATCAGTGAAGTTGCCCTAGGCAGAATTACAGAATGCTTCATTATATTTATGCATGATGCTCTCTGTTAGTGCCCACCTCTGGGATCTGAACTCTCGCAGCTGTTTGCAAATGAATGGTGGCCAGTGAAGCGAGAGCGCTGCGGCTTCCGTGCTCGTCTTCCCAACCGTGCGTGGGTGTCACTTTTTACTCTGACAGTCATGTCTTGTGGCTGACTGCACCGAATGCTCTGAGCTCTTTTTATCTCCCCTGGCGACGGATCTGTCTGAGGTGATTGTGTCAGCGTGATCATTTTGCCGCTCTCGGGAACTTGGACACATCCGTTTGGCCACGAACAGCCATGAGTGTGATGTTGATTGTTGATGTGTGTGTGGGCGTGTGTGTCTATGTGTTGCCAGGCTCTTTCTAAGGACATGACCTCATATCCTCCCACTTACTTGTGAAGGCAAATGAAGAGTTTGGTTATGTTAGTCAATGTTTGCTGCTCTTCCATCACTCATGTTGTTTTGCAAAAGTTCAGTTTGGCATTTTCCTGACAATGGGGATCTTCTGCTACAAGTATAACCATATTTCTTGTTTTCCTCTGTGTTCGTCTTTTACAGCCCAGGAGGACTTTGTGTCTCTGGCTGAGATGGAAGATTCCCTGCTGAGAAATCTCTTCAAAGGTTATCAGAAGTGGGTGCGGCCCGTCGGTCATGCCAATGATACCATCACTGTACGCTTTGGACTGAAGATCTCACAGCTGGTTGATGTGGTGAGGACCTGGCATTTAAAATCAATTCCAGGTTTTATTCACATCGGACAGTACGAGGCATTTAACTTTTATGAAGATATATCACCCTGTCCAAGCAATATACATTTTATTACTCTCCTCCAACAATCAGCATTTCTAGGCTACTTTGAACAAACTAAAAAATAAATAAATAAGACCACGAGTGACAACTGTGATCTCAGTTTGCAATCAGCTGCTGAGTGACACTAGAAGACCCTCGGAAAGTTTAATTGAACTCTGGAGACGCTCTGTTCTTATGTGACGCTGCAGCAACATTAACTTGGTGGTAGATTCAGCAGATGAAAATATTTCTGACACTACTACCCTAATAAAAAAAGCACCAAAACCAAAACAGGACTTAAGAACTGCTGAAGTTAAAGGTTTTAACATCAAGGATCTTAAGCAGTCTGTAGACAATATGAAGTCAAATCATTATTTCAGAGCAACTGGTAGCAAAAGAAAACATCACCATGGTTGTCCTAAATTTTTAATATCACACTGTTAATATTTTATTACATTTATCGGTGTCAGTGTTGTATTTAACTTCAAATCTGCAGTTAGTTCATGTCTTTCTTTTATCTTTGAACAAATGAAACAACTTCCTGACAAAGATGAATGAAAAACAACTGGCCCAGGTACTGAACATTTTCAAGCTTCTTTTATGCCATGATTCTTTATCAGATCCAAATTTGAATTCCTTTCTCATTTATTTTTTCAGAGGATAGTTACATTATGATTTTGGTAGATGGCAGTGGAAGAACACAATGTTTACACTTACTATGTAAAATCACTCAGGCTGTGGATAAAATTAGAAATGTTGTATTCCCACTAAAAACTGTTTTTGTCATTGCAATTTAGGCAAATTCAATTTATTCAGATAGCTTTATTTCACTGCAAAATGTGTCTTGGATAGATTGGAGAGCATAAATATAAACAGACCACAATCAAATCCAAGTTCAATTTAATCTGCTTTTCATCTTGATTTATTGCCACTTCAATTCAAGTTTAATCAAATTCAAAGGCGACCTCGAATGGAAAATGTCTCGGGAATGCCAGCCCTATGTCTTAACAAGCTGCAGGGTGGGAGACTAACAAAGAGAGACAAACAGAATCTAAAGCACAGAGCCATACTGGCTTTCTGAAATGTAATTGAAAAAAGAAAAACACAAATTTAATCTGTAATTGCATTGATACTCAAGGAAAGTAAGAGTACATTTAAGACAGCTGGGTAACTGGTTAAGACAAGTCAGCAGCCCAACACTAAGGTTGCACTAAAGAGACAGCCAATGACCTTCTCAGACCGAGTGTTTCATTTGTTTCTTAAGATTATGAAAATGTTTGTCTTAAGGCATGTCAAGTGCATTGTGATCTTTATGTCAGACATTAATAGATAAATCGATCGGTAGATATTTACTGTATTTCTGAGGTTATAGCAAAAACAAGCACAGAAATTAGTCACTTCTAGGCTTATTAGCTCCTTTAATAAACTTCACTTTATTCCAGCTTCTAGTTTGCTCCTCATTAGCCTCTCTTATCGTCTTCAGTAAGCAGCTTTATTAATCTCTAACTGGGCTCTTTTTTCTCTTTTTTTTTTCCTCGCAGGACGAAAAGAACCAGCTGATGACTACAAATGTGTGGCTCTGGCAGGTGATGATGAGAACTTGATTGACTCTTTTCAGTATTATGATTGAAATTAATAAGGGCTTTAATTCCATTTATGTTTTTTTTTTAGCTGAACTGAATATGGTGATCATGATAATAATACAACAAGTTACTGACCCTACAGTGAATCATAAGCATGCGGATTCACCTGTACAATGCCTGCTGGAGTTTTTAGTTCACATTAGCAGGATGTAAATTATGCCATGATAGAAATGACCAGTCATCATAGAGGAAGGTGTTACTTGCTAAGCAACATTTCACAGCGGATCTGTAGCTTATTATCAAGCACTGATTGAGTGAGTTTGATCATTGATCATTGTTTGATCACTCCTCACACATAGAGCCAAAGTCATGTTTACCACGTGGGCTAGAAACTAATCTGGAGCACCTTCTGTATCACGATGCCCAAACTGTATTTCTCTATTAAGAATGTGTACATTTTCTATTCTTTACGACTGCATTTACAAAGAGTCCAAATTTGTGAAAATGTAACTTCTTCATATTTCCTGATTTGGTGAAACTAAAGGTAGCCTCCAGCTAAAGGAATAGAGAATGTCAAAGGAAATTCTGGGCTTCACCCAATGTGAGATTGACAGCAAACACTCCTTGATCTTCCTAATCTCAACACAAGCAGTGAGCACCAACTCCCCACTGACTGTCTTTGTCACTAGGAAAATAATATTCAACCATTCTCCTTTTAAACTCACAAAAAAAAAGGGGTCACAATTATTTGTGGTGTAAACACCACTCTGGATTTGGTTTCTGATTTGAAGCAGTCGAATCAAAAGGCATGTTGCTTACTTCTGCTTGAAAGGAAACAAAACTGTCTTGTTAACATCATTTAGACGACCTCAGACACATGCATGCTAATTTGACTGACTGTGGTGGAAGGTGTGAGTAGTAAACTCAAGAGTGGTGCATGGAGCATTTCAAGGGTACATCAATTGTAAATCTTAACAAAACACATCTTCCGTCTTCATTTACAATAAATGTAATGTATGACCACAAGTACGGTGAACAGTCTACTCTTTTTTTACTCTTTCCCCTTTCAATAGAATCTCCCCAGCATAAGATGATCCATGTAACATAACGTAAATCTTCAGTCATTTGTGAATATTTATATATTCTCACTTAGAGGTAAAAAAAAATAAATACATACAGTATATATTAGAGCTTAGTTTCACGTACATATAATTGCTAATCCAGCTCAGCATTTGCGTTCCCTAACAGTTTCATTGAAATCATGCTCTCCTTGTAAACATAAATTGTATTTATTGCTTCATATTTCAACAGAAATCAGATGCCCAATTCTGGAGGGTCTTTAAATGATGGGTGCGCTGTCACCTGAGTGACAGTTTTCATCCACATAGTGGAGAATTTATGACAATTTGACAAGTAATTATTTTTAACCACAGACAACAAATGGACTTGAGCATTTGCCAGTTTTATGTTTTTGCCCCAAGCTAAGACAGTAAGTTTGGATTCTTTTTTTTTTTGCAATTACTCTTGCCAGTCAAAATATAATTAAATTTTTATTGTTTTTTTTTTTTGTTGCTTTTTTTTAATTGCTGGAATGAAAGTCCAAATACTCTATTTAAATTTGTCCTCCATTGACTCGTTTGACTGAAGTGGTCTGAATGTGTCATATTGATCACTGCATTGTGTATTTCAATAGGAGTGGACTGATGTGAAGCTGATGTGGAACCCGGAGGATTATGGGGGCATTACGTCGATCAGAGTCCCTTCAGAGACTATATGGCTTCCTGACATTGTTCTATACGAAAAGTAAGTTCTACTGGATTCTGCACAATTGCAAGATTAAAGCATTAGAGTTTGATTTGATCCTTGTGGGCATGGGCTGATGTGAAGGTCTATCCAGATTTTTAAAGTGTTATTTATTCAGTCGTGCTTTTTATATGGCTTACGGCCTTTTTAATGGGATGCCAGAGGAATTGACTCAAGTTTACTTTGGTTCTGTGGAGCAGAGAAAGATAGAGTGAGATGAATAATGTTGCCCCCTACTTTCCTTCCTTCCTCTCATTGCTGAGAGGAAAGGCCACTACGCTTTTCGTTTACTTTAAAAAAGAAAAGTTTGACTGTTTAGAAAGATTTCTGGAAATAAAAAATAAGGATGGTCATTGTTTGGAACATAAAAGGGCATCACCAATCACTTTTATTAAAGAAACTTTGTTTTGAAAGCATGAGTAGGCCAACTAAGAGCATCATGCTTGCAGACCCCATTCACTGAAGTAAATAGCATGTCTAATTAAACTATTTCACGGATGTTTTTTCCCAGTTCTCAATAGCTAGCTTTCCAAATTATACCAATTATATTGTGAATCCATAGGATTTTACTTCTCGGTTAGCAGACAAATGCTCATTTAGACCTATGCATAATCAATGCAATTGAAACAATTTTTCATATTCTCCAAGTGCTGACGGTCGTTTTGAAGGTTCCTTGATGACTAAAGCCATAGTGCGCTGGGATGGCACTATAACATGGACTCCCCCTGCCAGTTACAAATCCGCCTGCACCATGGATGTCACCTTCTTCCCCTTTGACCGGCAGAACTGCTCCATGAAGTTCGGCTCATGGACCTACGATGGGCACATGGTGGACCTGGTCCTGGTGGACCACCATGTCGATCGCAAAGACTTCTTTGACAATGGTGAATGGGAGATCCTCAACGCCACGGGAATGAAAGGAAGCAGGAGGGATGAAGTGTACTGGTACCCATTTATCACCTACTCCTTCATCCTCAAGAGACTGCCCCTCTTCTACACTCTCTTCCTCATCATCCCGTGCCTCGGCCTGTCCTTTCTAACTGTGCTGGTCTTCTATTTGCCCTCTGATGAGGGAGAAAAGTTGTCCCTTTCCACATCGGTGCTGGTGTCACTCACTGTATTCCTTTTGGTCATAGAAGAAATCATCCCTTCATCTTCAAAGGTTTGTACAGGAAACTATTCTCTCTCATTTTCTACAGTTTGGATGTTAGCATGCCTTTTTGGTTGCTCAGTCCTCCTGCTTGTCTAAAAATGCTGAACTCCCTTTTTAAATAAACAGATTATAGCAAAAGACAACTTCTCTCCTCTCTTCCAACAATCCAAAAAAGGGAAAACACAATTGGCATTATTATGTTTTAAAAGCTGCTCTATTTTTTCCTTAATGCTTGAAAGGGAGAGAGATGAGATAGAAATGTTCAGTTGGTAAGTTTTCAATAAATAAAACCTTTGTCATTTCCTTTGAAAGCTGCTGTTTAAATGGGATAATTATTATTATATTTTTTACATTATAATTTATAAAACAGTGTGATCATACATTCAGTTAACAAAACCAAATAGTGTTTAAAACTTCCTAATGAAAACAAGACCTTCTTTTAATTGTGGGGTTTTTAGGATCACAAACTGCAAATTTAGTTTTACAATTTTTAAATCTATGTAGAATTATTAGTTCAGGTTTGACAAAATATGTGTTTTGCTTTACATGTTTGTCTTGAGCTACCAAGAAAACATTGAATGAGCTCTGAAAACTATTACTTTTAAAAAAAAATTATAGATATTCGAAGGACGTGAGAAATAAAACTTGCTCTAATACAAAGCTCGCTCCACATCATTCTTCTGACTGCAGATTTAGGCGAGTTAAGGAATGTAGCCACTTTTTTTTTGTCTTTTTTGCAAATTATTGCAAAACAAAACATCTTAGGTGAAAACCATGTTCTCTTGACTTTCTAATTTTAAAGAATGACCGAAGGAAACAGGCCTCATTAAAACCAGGGGAAACACAAAGTTATGAATTATAATTAGAAGTTCCTAGACGTAAAGCATAAACTACAAATTGAATAACAAATATAGTAATAGAAAATAATAATAATTTACTGCTTCTAATTCTCTGGACTGCTCGGCATGTGTAAGCATAGTTATTTATTTATGTTTGAACCAATTTTACATTTTCTGCTTTAACAGGTGATTCCTCTCATTGGAGAGTACCTCCTCTTCATCATGATCTTCGTCACCTTTTCAATCATTGTTACAGTTTTTGTGATTAATGTTCACCATCGCTCCTCTGCCACCTACCACCCCATGGCCCCCTGGGTAAAGAGCCTGTTTCTCCAGAGACTGCCCAAGCTGCTCTGTATGAGGGGCCACACTGATAGGTAACCTTAAATAAACTGTACTTTTTTCTCTTGTCTAAATAGTAAAATAACTCTCTGAACATGGCATTGTTGTCCAGAAATGTCAATGGCAGAATTTTTGTTACTACATAAATCAAGAGAAATTCTTACAGTTGATGTAAATTATAATAAAAAGTAATAATAATTGGATTGAGTAAAGGTAGTTCTCCCGGACAAGAGTTATTTTTTCTATTAGCGGGGTTCCTACACAATGTGAAAAAAATGTAGGAAAATATAGAATTAATTTAGCTATGTTCCCTAATTTCATTATTGAAAAATATCTGAACAATAAAATATTTTAACATAATTGACATGTTAAAGTATTTGAAAAATGATTTATAAATTACAGTAATCATCTTTCAGTTACTACTTCTTAACTTGATTTTTTTTGTTTTGTTAAAAGAATTGATCAAATGGTTTTTACAGAACAACATCAACCTAGTAATGTGTATATATTTTAAGTAAGTTTAGTTTTTTTCTATTCTGTGATAATAATTTGGGTAGAAAAAAACAAACTGAAATCGGAGACGTATTTTAGTACAAGAGAGAACCCTAACACTCCTATAAAAATAAAAAGGACAATTTCTCTGCCTTTCTGGCTTCTTCAATTTCTTACATTTGAGTTTTAGACTAAACCTTTGAGTGGTTTTATAACAAGTTCTGGTTTAGACATTAAACAAAGCTCAAAAATAAAATAAAGTTATCATATAATGAAAATCCAAAGAAAAGACCTCCTTTACGAAACTACTGAGTCTAAAGCCAACCTCAACACGATGCCATTTCCTGAAAAGTAGAACATAGTGAAAATAAAACTGAAATACTTAACTTTTTATCTATAAATAAACCTGAAAAGTCACAGCTTTTGAAATAAAAACAAAATAAAAATCCCGTGTTAGTCTCATTTCGCAGCAATAGCGTAGATTCTCTAAACCCACTAAAATAATGACTATAGTTGTTGCCATTCCCCCTCAGATTTCACTTCCCGGACATCGAGATGCGAAGCCCGGAGCTGAAGCCCCGCAGAGGCGCGGGGAGGAGGGCTGTTCCCGGTCACGGTGGCAACCAGCAGAGAGGAGCCTTTGGAGGGAAGGAGGATGAGAGCCAAGCTTGGTTGGCAATGCTGGAGAAAGCTACAAGCTCTGTTCGCTACATCAGCCGTCACATCAGGAAGGAGCACTTCATACGAGAGGTGCGGAGGCAGGCAGACAGCAGGGAATGTGGCTTCAAAAAGAAGCTACATTTGAGCTTCAACCTCCTGTCTAAATAGTTGCAAAGTCCAGACTGAGTGTTGTTTATGTAAGGAAATATGATATTTGGGAACTAAATTATATGTCTCTATTTCTTCGTGTGTGTTTGTGTCTGCAGGTTGTTCAGGACTGGAAATTTGTGGCTCAGGTGCTGGACAGGATTTTCCTGTGGGCCTTCCTCACAGTGTCAATCCTGGGAACTGTTTTAATCTTTACTCCTGCTCTGCAGATATACCTCAGCACACCTTCGTAAACTCGACCTCAGAAAAAGAGAAAAACCTTCTCTTGCCAGGTTCTGAGTTATTCAAAAACGTATTACAGTGTATTCCTATTGTATGAAAAAAAAAAACAACCTCAGGCTCCGAGCTTCCCATTCTTACCAGTACGGTTTGCAGCCTCAAATTACACCTGGAAACTGTAATGTCAATCAACCTACCCTTTATTCCAAGCTGCATGTTCAGGGGTGTAAAGAAGTAAGAGCAATAAATAGGTCAAATTAGTGTGAATGAGTTAAGCATCTGTGTTTATATGACTGCAATGTTGGCATTGTAAATGCAATATAGTGCACAAATATCACTTCATTTTCTTTCTTACATTCACTTTGTTGACAACCCCTTTGTATCTGTCTGTATGTTCTGCACAGTGATCGGATTAAAATAAAGCTGGAATCTGTTTTGCTTCTCTGCTGAGACCCATTTGATTACAACAGCAAAAGTTCTTAGTGATGCTGACCGAATCATATACAGTGAGATTGAAACAGCAGAGATCTTAGACTGTAATACTACTTCTCTGTTTTGCTGTTTTTTGTTACGAGAACACTGACATCCTTCATTTGTTTTGTCTTTGATGAGTACTGAAAGGGAGAAGAAGGACAGATTTGGACACGTAAACGTTGCAATAAAAGCTGGTTCATTTCATCTACAATTCACAAAGTGAAGTCATTCCTCCGTTTCAGTTCAGAGATTGTGAAAGAGCCATTCCCGCCTTCATTCTACGTGAACCTGACTATTATAATAGTCTATATTGAGGTGTCATGTTTTTTTTTTTTTTTTTTGTAAACTGATTGCAGTTTATTCAAAACTGCAGAACGGCTATTAACTGATACGCACGACTCAGTCTTTAAAATGATTGTAGGATTTTATCCCTGATAAAAGCTTTAGATCAGCTATCACACTGGGTCGTCTTTGATCGTCTTTGTGTTCACACTCTTTCAAGATCACAGATCAGTGAAGAGAGGCTGTCTGTTCTGAGGTTAAGGTTAAAACCCAGGGCTTACTGGTCCTTTGCTGCCGCTGCAAAACTATGGAACAAATTGCCCTTTCACATCAAGACCTCTCCAACATCAGACACTTTCAAATATTTACCTTTTGTGCCTTTTAAATCAGAATGAATTCCATTAAAATTAGCACATTAATTTTCATTTTAATTATTCTATTATATTAATACATCCACTTCCAGTAGTACCCTCTTCCATATGGTAAGCGACTGTGACTTGAGTGTTGCAAAAACTGGTCTCAAAAATTGACTACATGTCCTTTTCAATTTTTCACCCTAGATCACAGCTGGGCAATTAACCTTAACAAAAACCATCATAGGAAGCCAGTGAGCTGCTGGTAATTCTTGGGTTTTGATTGATTTTTGTACTTTGTATCTTTAATTTGCATTCGTTCTTCCTCAGTTGAGTAGCATGCAGGTTGAAATTATTTGTGTTTTTATTTAAGTCTGTTAGTTGTTTGCCTTTATTTTGAACTTTTTTTCTGGTAATCTATAGTAAGTAATCATGTTTTGTCAAAAATGCATTTGATTATTTCTTCGTTATCACTTTTAATTTTTTTTCATCATCATATCAATTTATGTTTTTAAATTAATTTTAAATACAGAGTATACAGAAATCTCCACATTTTGTTAGTTTAGTGTATGCAGTAGATTGTTAACTTTTCAGATTGAGAATTTGACAATGGTTAATTTTGGAGTGATAACATTTCTTCATGTAGCTTTAAGCTCATTGTAGTTCACAAGGTTCAGCACAGTTTGTGGGCGAGGCGCTGAAGTGCATGAGTCACCTGCAATGACACATCAAAACCGCTAGATGGGAGCAAAGGTTTGTCATTTTATTTCAAGTGAGAGCGCTTGAGGTTAAAAACTGCCTTCCATGAAGATGGAGGGAAAATCTAATATTGGTTAATATATATATATATGTTACCCAATGACTTAAATGCCAGGTTTTCTGGATATAAATATTTTCATCGTCACCCTCTCAATATTGTTACAGATGGTCGCCCCCACACTCCCTCCATGGTGTCAGTGTTTGACACAGTTCTTTTGGCTGATAGTTTTTTTTTCTCTCTCTCTCCTATGATAAGACAAAGACTTCTTCATACACTCACACCCGCATTGGAACAGTCTGACCTCGGTCTGCTCTTCTATTATTCACAGCTCCAGATCTGAGTCATGCAGACAGGTGTGGGTCTGCGAGTTCACACTTATGCCTGTTTGCTCCGGTGATGCGACAGAAACACTTTGGACAGAAGATCGGATAAATATTAACAAGAGGTCTTTGAAATGTGGCAGATATTTTAGTGCAACTGAGACTCTCCTCAAATATTTCTGGTTGTTTAAGTGTTTTTATTTATTTTTTTGTTGCTTTCCCCCTCAGGGAAAATCAGAGAAAATCTATTATTTAAACGTTTTAAACTGGATGACAAAAAGCATCAGTTAAATGCATTTGAAATGCAAAATGATGTGAATTGTGGTGTCGAAACCAAAATCTCTTGTGTAAACTAAAAAAAATCTTATGTAAACTTAATGAAATATAAAAGAGCTGACACACAATTGAATCTCTAATTCTATAGCCGAAGTGAAACAGATGGTGTTTATTATAAAATCCAGACCTGATGACTAGAATTTTCCTATAAAAGAAAAAGGAATTTTTCATCCAGTGAAGAAAAAATTAAGTCAGATATGTTATAATGCTTTAGCTGCACAACAAAAAAGAAGATTTTCCAGAGATATGAAACGCAACAAGAAACTTAGTCTCTCTTTGTTCCGCTTGGTTGAACATAGAGATGGAAATCAGATACCAGAGCTCAAACTGAGCTGTTTTTATTCCTCAAACAATGTCCCAGGCCTGCTCTGAAAAAAGACTGACTTAAACTACTAAATGAGACTCCTGCAGGTCCTCATTCACCAAGAGTAAGGATTCATCTCTGCCTGTGTGAGCTGGAACTGAGAGAGTCTTTTTTTATGCTGCTGTACAAATTGCAGCAGCGGCAACCAAGAATGGATTGAAGGGGAATCAGAGAGATTTCTGGACATGCAGACACACAAGGTTTTCACTCCTTTTGATGTGAAGTAGCTCTGCATGTTTGATCTGAAGTGTGATTATGATAACAGTAATGTGGTTGTTTCAAGTTTCTTATGTTGAAAGCAGCAAGTATTTGGTCTTGACTTTTCTTTCACACCACAACAACTTATGGCACATTTTACTTAACTTGACAATCATATCATGCACTGCAGATTCTGGAACAAATTCTAAAATATTTCTTGGCACTAATTTTTAGAGCAGTTTCACACTTGTTGCCAAGAAAATAATGAGCTTGAAACTTTGGCTGTCTCTGCTTTTTAGTTGTAAATCATCGTTCAGCTTTTTATTGATTTAAAATATATATATATATTTTTTTCTTCAGATTGCACTTGCACAGACCTACATACATCCTGAACAGAGCTGCTATTATTAGTAAAGTTTACCATAGCAGCAGATTCTCCCCAACAGTAAGGACATAGAGCTATGATATAAACATGATAGGTGAGACGCAATAATGATAATAATAATAATAATAATAATAATAATAATAATAATAATAATAATAATAATAATAATAATAATAATAATAATAATAAAAACATGATTAATAATAAAAATTCGGTTTTATATTTCTATGAACTGAACAGTTCTGTTGTATTTGCTGCTGCCCTTTGGCCAGGACTCCCTTGAAAAGAGAGATTTTCATTTCTAGGGGTTTTTATCTAGTAAAATAAAGTTTAAATAAATAAAAATAATACCTTATTTTACACTTTTAGAGAATAAGACCCTCAAAACGAGGGATTGGCAGTCTTAACTGCATGCAAGCAACTGTTTGGCAATCACGCTGGTTTGTCCTACCAGCACAAACGTAAATAGGTTGATAAGCTTTCCTGGAGATTTAACTGAAACTGTGTGCTGTGAGACTAAGTTTTAGCTTTTTACCCTAAAGCTGTATTAGGCATCAACAAAAGGTTAGGTATCTCTACTATAAAGTATGGTGAAGGACCTGTCATGATGTAGAAATGCTAATGTTCTAAAGGCCTTGACTGAGGGATTGGCAGTCTTAAACTCTTTGAAATAGCAGAATGTGTTAAATTAAATTCTTGAGGTCTCATCAGTACAACTTAAGATACATTGTCATTGGGTTTTCTTTAACAAGACGTGACCAAATTAAGACAGAAATAGGTAGGCAGAAAAAAAGATAAACGCTGTTGAATGATCGTCTCAGACTCAAATTCTAAAACTTGTGGAATTCACTGACATGAAGAGAAAGAGACAACACTGATCAAAGATGTGTCTGTCTTGTAAAATGTTAAAGACTAAGCTGTACAAAGTATTGACAGCAGAATAGCAAATTTTATGCAATTAAAGTAATTGAAAAGCTGGTATTTGGTTTTTTAAAAGGTAAAAATGCATGTTAGTTTGATTTTTAATTCCTCTCTGCTCTGTTTGTTTGAAGTCTTGTGCTCATCTTTACCAGGGATGCCAGCGCAGCTGAATCCTGAAGGGGCTCCAGAGCACTAGATTTATAACGTGAGCTCAAGGCCAGCATGCTACTTGATTACAGGTGTGATAAAGCAGGACAGAGGTCTCTTAAATCAAAAAGGCAGCAGGCATACAAGTCAACAAGGTAAATAAATAAATGGTGACAAAAGACAAAGTCGAAGTAAAGACTAGGCCCCCTCTGGCTCAGCTTAAAGCATCTTAAAGGGCTATGGTGACAGAACTACACACATTCAACGCAACGCTCAGAGAGCAACAGAAAAAAATACAGAAGATGGGGAATATGGAGATAGAGGATTTGCAAAGTGAGGAAAAAAAGCAAGCAGGAAATGGCGAGAGAGTAAAAAACACTGCAGATGTTCCTATATTCATCCAAGGCCATCACCAATGCTTCTGGGTGGAGGTGCATTAATACAGAACAGAAATGAAAAGCAAACAGAGAGATACAAAACTGTGAAGGAGGAAAAGAGAAAACAAAAGCAACAGGTATAAAGCAAGTATGTGTAGATAAAGTATGTGAGAAAATGAGGGCAAGCAAACAGGGAAAAGAGGCAAAGGGAATGAAAGCTTTGTTCTCTTTAAAACACAAACATTTCTTGAACCTTGAGAAATACTGAATATTCTGGAACAAAATCTGCAGCAGAAAGGTGTTTGTCTTTTGACCCGTCTCCGCTGACACATCGCATCACAGCTACCTGTAGGCATTTATTAAAAATTGATGTCAAAATGGAACCAGACCACAGCCTCCAAGCCTGTCCTCTTGACTCCAAGACTGCTGAAGCTTCAAATTCTAGCTGACCAGAGTCCACGTAGTCAGTTGATGTTTTCACACAGGTGTCCTTTTATATCACGAAAATTATGTGACAATTGATGTAGGAACATAACATCAGCCACAGTTTTTGCTTTCAGTGTCACTGTCCACTATTCGGTGTCACCAGGCAAGGAAGAGTGTAGTGAACAGAGTTTCATTTTCAGCTCTGTGACAGATTGGTGACCTGGACAGAAAGCATCCTGCCTCTCGCCCAAAGACTATTAACAGAGGCTCCTGGCAACCCTGGATTAAATGGGTATGAGAAATGGATGGATGGATAGTTTGATTTCCCATAAAAATTTCAAATAAATCTTCACTGAAACTACTACAAAACCTAGAGGAACACTCCCAACAGAATCCGCATCCTTCAAAACCTTACCTTTATGTCATTTAAAACTTAATTATTATTTTTCCTTTAGTTTCTTTTGATAATCCTGGCCAAAAAACAGGATTTGTCTTTTGGCCAAAATGAGAATTCAAAGTCAATCATTTGAATTTCTCTCTTCAACCCACTTCCTCCATTATTATTATTATTATTATTATTATTATTATTATTATTATTATTATTATTATTATTATTATTATTATTATTATTATTATTATTATTATTATTATTATTATTATTATTATTATTATTATTATTATTATCATTATATTATTATAGTCACAGTTCTGATTACAAAAGAAATGTGCAATTTACACAAAATTTGCAAGTTTGTATAAATTGGGAAATAATCTGCAAGTAAGAATCAAATGTGAAACTAGATGTATGAAATATGATCACTGATTTTTTCAACATTGTCCACACAACAAAAGCATTATAGGAGCAACCAAATAATCATTGCTCATAGATTTGTGAGCTGTCACAATGATAAACTAAAAAACGGAAAGCGTATGATATCCCTTAGACAATGATGTATGCTAACATTATATTGTATTTATTGGCTAAAACATTATCCAAGTGAAATTCAGTTAAACAAATTGTGTTAATGTTTAGCCTCAAACTAGATATCATAATACTATGTTTTCTAATTTGGCATCACACACAAAAAACTGTCTAGAAAAACCATTAACCTTTGTCTAAAACTACAAACGACATGTAAAAGCATTTGGCATAAAGTTAACTGACACTGAAATATTGTTGAAAAGATGTAAAAGTTTCATTCATAATCTAAACAAGCCAGACTTTCAATGTTTAGGCTACATTTGGACAGGAAACATTGATTACAACAGGCAAGTTTATAGTTAGTACTTTTTTTGACTGAACCACAAATGAATTGCACAAGTTAAGTGTTTGAAGGGATTCTAATAAAACTCATATTTTTTTTATTTTAAAAAGTAAAGGCATATATGTAGTTAAACTATTTTTTACTGTGAATTACAGTGCAGGTTTCAATAAGAAAAAATAAAAAACTTTGGCACAATATTTTTATTTAATCAGGTTTTTCACCAACAATTGAACTTTTACATGCCATGCTTAAGTGATGGCGTATTTGGCTGATCTTGGAGTCAATTGCAGAGACTCAGGAAGCAATGGATTTTAAAGATTCAATGAAAAGGTATGAAAAAAACACAACCTTACAAAAATCATAGGGAGCCACGGCTGAACAAAAAGCAATTCACAACAAAAAAAAGTTAATACAGAAAAAACGGGGAGTACACAGGCTGAACCAGAGAAGTAACAGGAGGAACCAGCAAGGATTGACTGAGAAAGAGGTGCTAAAGAACTGGGAGGTTGAATGCTGAAACAATGAACCTGGGCTGATTAGCTAACTGACTACAGGTGTGAGGGGAGAGAGCAGAAGGCAGACTGAGAATGAACGACAGAGAGGGATAGAAAGAGAAAGAGAAAAGGGCACAGTGGGTGAGGAAGAGTACATAGGAGACTAGGAAATGAATCTAGCAGTAAAGTAAACTAAATATAATTAAACCAGAGTAACTACAAATAACTGGACAAGAAATAAACGTAAAAAACTAGAGTCAATAAGAAAGGACTGACCTAAAGAAAACAGGAACAAGAACTGGGCTAACTAAAATAAGAAACTAACACAAAATAAAAATGAAACTATAATCAAATCAAACTACAAAAACAACCTAAGGTCCTAACATACATCAGATTACTGCTCTACTCTTTAATAAGTAAAAATGTGTTTTCAGAGACAAAGAGAAACAGGAGAACTTCTTTTTAACTGATGCCATTTCAACTGGGTAACATCTGAAAGCTGAGACAGAGCTCTTCTGTCTCAGTGAAGGTGGGCAAAGTTGTTTTGTGGCAACACAATATAATGTTTTTCAAGAAGACAGCTGAACAAAACAGAATTACACAGAAAGTAAGAACCTTCTGCGGGTGGGAAGTGCAGCGAGTTGTAGCTGCTGAAACACTCCTAGTTGTTAGTTTACTAAAAACTAACAACTAACAATGACTTAAGCTGACTTTGTGACATAATCTGTTTTCCCTATAATAATCATATGTTGCTTGAAAGACTTGATATTTCTATGATGGGAGGTTCTGTAAAGTTACAAGAAAAAGTTTCGATAAAACATTATATTTACTGTACATTTTTATGAGACAGCAGTTAAGTTTTTTTCACTGTTTTCTAGATAGTCATTGCATTACACTATGTTGGGTCACACAACTGCAATTTCCAAGACAAAAATAGTAATTGGTGTTGCAAGTGGGAAAAACCAGCCAAATCTACTTTTAAGTATACTTTTTTAAAGTATATTTTTCTCATTTGTGTTAAAAACATAACATTTCAGATTGGCAACATAAAACAGTTCAATTATTCCTGGTCTTACAATAAATCTGGAGCATGAGTAAAAAAAAAAAAAAAAGTTTCAAGGTTAGTTAGATTGAAGGGGCGTGGCTTGTCCCTCTGATAGAGCGCTATTGACATTATGCAGATTCAGCAGCGCTCTGAAAGTCACCCTGCATAAACGAGCCTAATGTGACCGGGGGTGACAAACCTGAGGAAGTTTGCAGGATTTCGCTCAGCTCCGAAAATCTGATATGTAAAAAAAAATTTTTTTTAAATCTGAGCGCAGGAAGAGAGAGAGGGAGAGAGAGGGCAGCTGGATTCAAAGTGACTTTTGAAGTGACAGTCGACCCAAACACGAGAAGACAGACATCCTGCGTGTGAATGTGCCAGCGTGTCCGCGTCTGCCCGAGCATCCAACGAGGAGGACCGAGACCGAGAGGGAGAGCAGCACCAGCAGTCTGTCAAGGCTCCTCTCCTTCCAAGTTTGGCATTTCCAGCGGGCTTCACGGGGGGACTTCCGATCTGAAGCTGCGATGGAGCTTCGGAAAAGCAATGGACCTGTATTGGTTGGAGTTTACCTGTGGGCGACGTTTTACTATCAAGGTGGGTTACCGTCTCCTATTCAGGCCACGTTTGTTAAAATGCTCGTGTTTCCCTGTTGTTTCGCCCGAGAGGCAATGTCTCTGAGAGGTGAGAGCTGCTGTCGCTCATACCAGATGTGGCCACATCTGGCATGAGAGAGATCTATACCCAAGGGGTATCCTGTGGGATTTTATGGTGGATGGTTTTGTCATTGTTTTTTAGTCAAAAGTAATTCCTACATAGATTACTCTTTGCATTGTTTATTTTTTTCGTCGTTCTTCATTGAATTTAATTCTATAGGTTTCCACAGCTTAATTGTTGGGAAACAAATGTCATATATTAAGTTTATGGATCAGTGTGCTTAAAAACCAGTGAGTCCCCCTTGTTTCCCCGCAACGTCTGCCTCTCAATATGGAGGAAGTCCCGCAGGTGCGTAGAGTTCATGAGGTCTGTCGTTATAATCTGCAGCTGCAGACACTGATAATCTGATTCAAAATGCTTTACCACAGGCTACATCATAAAACTAGCTTTATTGTCATTGCACAGACAGTAACAAATTGTCAAATAGAAATAAACAGTCCATATTTAACCACACACAAAACTGAGCATTATAAGACACTGAATGCTTTGGTGTGTCTGATATAACTTGAAATAATGAAGAAGAAAAAATCTTGAAAATAAGGACAATGAAGGTTGTTGAGGTGATGGGGGGGAGGAGCAATTATTTAGACGTTTCTAAGGCTAAACTATGAAGAGGCTAATCTTTCACCTTGCTGTCCTGATCTTGATGCAGCCCAGTTAGGTCATTAGATGCAGCATTGGAAAAAACTTCAAGGAATCTAACATGTCTGACACAAAAGTGACAGTCTGGATTTTAGGTGAAAATGAAATTAGAGTTTTTAAATGTTGCTTGTATGCTGTTTTATTTCATTTGAATACTGAGAAAAACCAACTCTAAAACACTTCAATAAAAGTGGAATCCTCAAAAAGTTTTGAGTTTTGGTTCACTTGCTCATACAAAATTAAAATGAAATCACTCTGAAGTAGAGATGTGTGGATCAGAGTTTCGTGATTTTGACTGACTTACAGCTTTGGAGCGGTTCTTTGGCTGACTTAATATGCTATATTAAACAATGAAATATTGCTTTGCTTTTGCTGGGGGTTTTTTTGGATATATTTGTTTCACCCCTGTAAATCTGATCTAAAACCGCCACTGGTGGGGTTTACATGAATGGTAGTTCATCCTGTGTGTCCCTGTGTTGCCCTACGATGGACTGGCGACCTGTCCAGGCTGTACCCCACCTCTTGCCCGATGACTGCTGGAGAAATGGCCCTGGTTGTATTAGTGGGTATTTAGAATGACATGTGAGTAAATTCAACATAAAAAAGACTTTGTTTTTTGTTTTAGATTATCGTTCAGAAAGATTTAATGCTATCTTCAAAATGATGTAGTTAGGACACCCTCTGTATCGTTCAGCGGTCCTGAGGCCTGGGCATACAACTCAGCAAAACACTTATCCACAATGTTGATTAGGAAACTCTTACTAAGTATATTTGTAACTATTTCAAGTATTATGCAAAACAGCATGTAATCGAGACAAAGCTAAGATTGCCTAATCATCCATGTTTGCTGAGTATTAATTCCAGTGTTGAATAGTTCTCATCGGCTTCAGAGAAATGCACAACTAAACATATTGTTAGGCAATAAACCCTCTGGAGTTATTTACGTGACTTGAAAGTGTTGGGGATTTTGCTACAGCTATAATTAAAATATTTTATCATAAATTGGGAGTCTAAAGGGGATCAAGAGGTCAAAAAATTTAAATGCATAATTGTGCTCCCTGTCATATTCTGGACTGACATTGATTTTTCAAAGCACATTTCACAAAACGGCATGCTTTCATTCAGTATTAAAACTTGACCAAGTCTCCTCTATGTGCAGATTGCTTGAGGCTGATCAGTATTCAGCCTGTCTTTGTAGAAGGGGATTCCCCCTGAGCAGAACCTTTAATTTTGACTGTCCTGAAATGAAATAGAATGTCTTCAAAAGGCTGCTGCACAGACTTCCTTTGTGCACATCTTGAAAGAAGTAGCATTAAAGATTATGTAGTAATAATCCAATGAAAAACTTAGCTTAACCATTCCAGCCTCTTTTTTTAATCAGATCAAATAATTTAACTTTCAAGAGACAGATAAAACTGGACTGTCAGTCTGCAATTGCCAGACTTAAATTTTAATTATTCTTGTCAGACATTCAGCTAATGTCTTTCTGCCCACAGATTGTTTTTCAGTTGCTCATGCCTGCTGATCCCAGTTGGTGTTGTGTTGCAAGTGTATTTACTGTTTTAAACTTACTACAGTCTGTAAACTGACCTGCCTTTTGGGATCCATTAAATATTCACTCTACAAAAGTCCGTCTTTGGCTTACTGGTATAAAGTGGCCACTTTTGTTTATTTTTTGTTTTTGCTTGAAGCTACAAGCTGTTGGAGTTCCCTCCTGGTCATTGAAAGCTTTATGCTGATCTGGTAAAATGGGGGAAAAAACTGATATGTTATAAAAATGTTATGACTTTGCTTCAGGGGAATAAAGATTTTAACTTTTTTTAATTTTATTTTTTTACAGCTGCTCTATGTTGATGTAAAAGCTTTTCCAAAATGCATCTCGTGAAGAGAGGGTATAGTTTTGAAAAGTGAGCAAATCAAGATCACCATACTGGTGTTGATACAGTTCAGTGTACCAAAACCAGTGGTGTACTTATTAAGTACAATGTTTGTGTATCTGTACTTTACTTAAGTAGATTAAATCTTGGATGCTTTCGACTTTTACTCCACTACATTTTACAGTAAGTATCGGTACTTTCAACTTCACTACATTTCTGCAAAACTGTTGCGTTACACGTTACATCCAAGTCATATTGCGCTTTTGTTTTCTTTTTTTCAGCACAATGTGAGGTTCGGGGACTTAACGTGGCGCTGTAAAATCCAAGTAATGCCCCATTCATTCCTCTCTCAGCAGGAACTCAGTCTGCCACAAGTCACTCTGAAACAGCAAGCAGTGCTGCTTTCTCATGGTATATCTGGAGGTTGCTCACCTGGGTTAGAAACTAGTCATACGCTAAATAAATAAACACTGAGGAATCCTAAATGTATAGGAAAACAGCAAAAAATAATCAGGAATCTAAACAGTAGCAGAGCGTATGAGTCAAACAGAGACGTAGAACACAAATGACTCCTTAGCGGGTGATTGGGCCTGGGGAATGCTTTGTGGCATGTCGAGAAGTATAGAACGTAATGGATTGTTATGAAAGGCTGTGTGGCCAAGAAGAAATAAATCTATATATATTTTTTTACATCACACGTGTGCAATGTATCATGTTAGGTATAATAACTGTCTCATCACAAAGATCTTTAATAGGGTCTTTTGAGTATGAAACTCCAAGGTCATGAAAACATCTCATGTGTGCATGACATGAGGATGCTATAGCAAAATCTAAAAAGCAAGTCCATTTAGAATCAGCCATTTTAAAAGTCAACTTTGACATGTTTGTGTTCATTGCAGCTATGAACAACTGTCACACGTCAAAAAACATACAAAGACATGCTCTGGTCATTCGATGATGATCTAGCATTTAAATTTTGGGCCAGTCAAAAACATATGTTCCAATACAGGTGAATTTGTTGCATCATGATCATGTCTGGTGGTAACGTAGAGATACATCAGATACACTCCCTGTCATCTGGGACTTGTGACAAGAAATTCAGATGAGAGCTTTTTCCTTAAAATGCATAATTTGGCATAGTTTCTCTCTCATAAAGCATTCAGCCTAAATCCAGTTTTGAAAGCTCATTTATTGACTGTAATAGTGAAAAAATAAAAATAAATAAATCAGAGAAGCTAAAAAAACATTGAACCCACAGTTTACATGTGGAGTTTTAATTCAGGTACTATTCCTTGTTACTGTTTCTTAAAATTGCCTTCCAGTTTCTAAAGCTACAGCAGGGTTTTTAGATGTGATACAGTAGATTGCCGTTTTTTTTTCTTTAGAAACAAACACTGACAGTGTACTAAGGCCATGTGAAAAGAAGAACAGGTAAGAAAGAAAACAACTGTGATTGTCACTGTGACAAACAGAATGGGAACAGCGGGAATGCCAAGAGTGTAAATAATTATTTGTTTGCAGGATGTACCATGAAGAGTGAAAGACTCATATTAAATGCATTTTTTTTGTTTTACTTGCAGTACAGTTGCACTGTAGGCAGACCTCTTTTATGCAAATCTGCCATTCTCCTACAACATCTCAAAGTTCTGCTTTTACCATGTAGGCATCAGACAAGCCATGTGTTCAAAGTGAAGAATGTATTTTAGATTTATCTCAAGATTCTACTATTTTGAAATATTCTTAAATGCAAAATGAATCCAATCCAGCTGACACATCTTCCCTAGCAGCCCTGTGGTAAACTTTCTAGTTGTTGTCAGGAAACTGGATGTGTGAAGTGGATGTGTCGTCTTAAGCCTCATTTTGAAAGAGGAAGAGTTAAGTGGTGGGATTTAGAAGCAGCTTGCTTCCAGATGATTGCTACTGGCGTTAATGATGCACAGCGATTGTGGTTGAATAACGAACACTGAGATCTCACATTTGCTCTCAGTCTCAACATCATGCCTAGCGTTGCAACGTGAAGAAGCAATGTGTCCCGAAAACAAGCATTAAACCTTTGCAGGTCAGTGATTGCATTGTTTAGTGAAAGGCATGTCTAAAATCCCCATTGAATAAACTCATAAAAAAGGATTCTTGTGGGCGTGCTGTGGTGGCGTAGGTGCCGTAGCGTGACCCACGTTTGGAGGCCTTGAGTCCTCGACACGGCCGTCGTGGGTTCAATTCACGGGCTTGTCAACATTTACCACATGTCTTCCCCCTTTCCTGTCAGCCTACTTTCAAATAAGGGACACTAGAGCCCACAAGAGACCCCCTGGAGGGGAGGGAGAGAAAAAAAAGGATTCTTGCTTCATAAAATTATCATGGAAAACACTTATTTGCTTTTTGAGCAGCATGTCTGCCCGTTTAATGTTTCTACTACAAAAGTTTTTGATGGTCTTGTTTTTGTTTTTTTTTTGGAATTAAATAATGTGCACAATTTAGATTTTTCCAAAACTAACTGCACTAATTATTTGGCGTAATTTGCAAAAGTAAACCTTGCCACCCATCACTCTCTTGTAGCAGCAACTCAGTATTTGCACTTAATCAGAAAAAAATACAAAACCAATTTCCCTTAATGTGATAATCCTGAAAAAAAAAATAATACAGAGTTGAATAATTATTCCACTTTGAAGTTGAAGACTGTACAGTATATGTTGCCTGCCCCTTAGATGTGTGTACTTTTTGCCACTGCATCCTGACAGAACTGTCTGCTACTCAGAACGTCTTTTCTTGGTTCACTCCACTCCAGTGCTTCTCCGTAATTCTGTTGACTTACATGCTTTCCTATTATGCAGATTTCCTTTCAAACCCAGATTCAGGGATACACAATCTGACACTTGCCAAAACCTTCGCACACAAATGCGCAGGGGGCATCTTTCTTTATTTTTGCTTCATTAGCTAATAATGCCAGCCACACAGTTTCGTGGCCACACAGATATATTGGTTGTCACTTGGTAATTGGTAAAATATGTTGGGACAAGAGCTAATTTGGATTGGGGTCAGTGGGAAGACGAGGGCTGAGACCTTTTCATTTGCAGCTAAAATGTGAGTCTGAGGGCTGAAACATTTAAGAAGATAAATGAATGTTCTCCTGATAGCAGGCCTGAAGTGGATTGTGGTAAAAGTAACTTCATTTCAATTTTATGGGATTTCTTTTTAAAGGCAATGTGTTTTTTTTCCCAGTTGGAATGTCTTAATGTCAAAGCAGAGACAATACTATTACATAGAATAGAAGAATAGAATAGAAAGATCCATGGAGAAATTCACATGAACAATCAGCAAGTTAAAGATATGCATAAGCACGCATATTCACACAGAGGTTAACAACTTAAAAATACAAGGGTCTGTACAGTAAGGTCAAATTAACATCCGTTATTGAAAATAGCATATTTAAATTAAAAGAAATGTCAAAAATAGCAGCAAGCTATTTTCAAGATGTGAACAAAAGGTTCAAATAGCAGGGCTAATATAAGCTGCAAACAACAGCAATGTTATAGACACTTAGTTTGTCAGGAGTAGTGATGGTTATAGAGTAACTCTGCTTTGTGCAGCTAGGATGCAGCAGTCGGTCACTGTTCACCAACAGGTTTAAGTTGGTGAATGTTTATTCCATTAAACATTTTATGGTTACTTTGAGGTGTTTAAACAGTCTTTTGAAAATATGCAAACAATTTAAGTAACATGGTGCCAAAGAGAATTTATGCTCATTCATGAATAACTGAGTTTGCCTTGCAAAGGGAATACAGTGTAACGTTCATTCCTGGTACAGATGCATGGGTTGTTTATTTTGTGAACAATATTCTTTTGAGATCTAATGAATATAAAGGAGATTCAGTGAAACTACAACTAACAAATTAAAGTTTAGTGAGTTTATAATGGGCACATTGCAATATGCTTTCTTTGATTTAATTTGTTCTTCTGTTGAGGGTTAGTTTTGCAGAAACAATGTCAGAAATACAAACAAGCAGGCAGATTGAATTGCATACAGTAAATTAATATGTTTGATGTTTTTATAAAGGATGTGGATAATTTGACATGAACGTTGACATTTATTTTTTTGTCTCTTTTCACAGTTGTTATCCAACTCTCCATGGTTATCACCTCTTTTCTATTTGGGTTTATATGCTTTTCATCTGTGCTGCTAGTTATATATGATCAGCTTTCTTTGTAAAGAGACCCTAAGTTTTAAACAAGGGTTTCTAATGCAGCAGACATCTTTAGTGTTTGTTTGAATTACTAAAACATGACAAGTAAGGACGATTGTGAGATTTGTGTTGGTGTTTTTCACCTTGCTTCTTGTTTTGCACTATAAACCACTGGTACCCTTTACCTTCTAATAGTTCTCTCTTCTAAATCGGTTCCCTGCCAGATGTCCTGCAGTAACTGTCCATCTGTCCCATCCAGCTTGTCACTGTGGCGTGTACCAGAGGAAACTGTACCACGAACTGATGCTAAACTACAACCGTCTGGAGAGACCAGTCCAAAACGACTCTGCCCCTATTCTTGTGGAACTTGGCCTGACATTGCTACAGATTATTGACGTGGTGAGTGTTTGTTAAATACAATTTATATTTTAGGTAAATGCAAAATAATATTTTAACCAGCATATTTAAAGCTAGGAAACAATCGATTGCTCTGTGAAACCCGTTCCAACGACTGTACTCCTGTTCTCCAGTGTTGGAATTTGTTATGAAAAGAATCTGTCATGATGGACATTTTTGGAATTAAAAAAAAAGTTAACATTTATTATTTTTATACCAAGTTTTTATTTCCTCCACTGATTAAAACTGCCACAACTTTAGCAAAATGAAATATTGGACACTAGTGAGTCTCACACAGCCTAATGAGGTAATAGAGTTTTTTCTTCGTCTTGACTTTCACATTATTAGGTGCTTCCATAAAAATACCATACCTCTCATTTCCTGTGTCCTACATTCCTTTTCCTGGAACACCATTAAATATAAAAGGAATCACATTGCCCAATCTTTTTCATGTCAAGCTTGCAGCTCTGACAAAGACCTAACTGTAGTTTAGATAGCTGCTCTGTCATCCGTTATGTTTTATTCCATCAGTGCTCAGCTGCTCTTCATTATGTTTTTCCTCCTGTTCTCCATACCTTCCACCTCACAGGACAACAGGACAACCTCCTGCTGCTTAGACCCACCACTCCGACAGAGCACTCAACCAAAGGGAAATAAAAAAAAACAACAATCTGACACACTGTCACATCCTTGACCCAGCCCTGTCATAAGACATTTTTTCATGCATGCTGTATAATAGAAAGTGGCATATGCCAACTTGCAATATATATATTGCACTATTAATGCCAACTCACAACCTCTTAAGCAACATTTTAGCTAATTGTTACAGTGCTGTAAAATAACAAACTGGAAACAAAAACTAATTAAGTGAGACGAAAGATGTTTCCCCTTACAGTTATCATATTATGTAGCTACTTTGCCTCATTTTACTGTCAGAGATTGTTATTTTATAGTAGCACTTGTCACAAGCCACGTTTTACATATTTGCCATGTGTTCATATATTAAGCACATATAGAAAATGGAAGGATGTTTGTGTTCCTTGTTATTAGCTGTGCGGTTTGATGGTACAATACATAATAGATAAGCTGGAAAAAACCAAATGAATTAATGCTTCCTGGGCAGTAGTGAATAATGTAAATCTGGGAGTTCTTGTGGGTTTGTTTGTGTGGGATGTGGTCTCTGATTTCTCCATCTGCTCCCGTGTTATTCTGTAACCATAAAACTGGGTCAGGTTACGGCCAACAGATGGAGTCCAACACCAAAAATGATAACAAAAGCCCAGACAGACACACACAGATTTGTCACTACGCAATGTCAGCAAAGAATTAACTCCAAATATAAATCAAGTTGAATTTTGTTTAATAGTTTTCCTATATGTTGAACATTTGAGCATTTAATTCGCCATTTGAGTTATAGGTAAACATAAACACAAGCGCAGAAAAACTTCAATATCCCAGTGCAATCTTTCTTTGTATATCTAAGCAAACCTCTCTGAGTGTTTCACAGTGTACCGATTTTCATATTTCCAAAGAGAGCAAAAAAAGCCATGAAACAAGATGACAGGGAAGGGATAAGAAAAAATACCGTTGAGGAGTTTTTGTTTGAGAGATTTTTATCGCAGTCAAATAAAACAAAATGCGTTCAGCGGGTTGAGCCGGCTGCATTCGACTGTTTTTCATCATGGGTAAAATATTATGTGAACAAATTACATGCAGTGCTGCTGTGACCTACTAGACATTACATACATAACATGCACTCAAATCACTTTTAGTAACTTTTAAGTGTTTTTGCTCTTGAATATTTTTCAAACAGCACCAGGATGACTTATTTCTGTTCTCATCTTTAATCCAGCTTCCTGAATCTTACCTCCAGTCTTCCCAGACTGTTAGCTTTAGTGGTCTGGGATTTTCTGCTTTCATGACAAAAAAACAGAAACCTTACCACTGTACTCTCTTGCTGAACTCTCTGTAAGTCACCCGTGTATAAAATGCTTTCTTTTGGTCATTTCATAATGTGTAATTTCACTCCAATTGCTGCATTGCTCAAATGGGCGTACACATGGCATTGCATTAAATAAGCTGGAGTGCATTATTGTCATTCAGAGAACACATCAGCTCTGACTCATCTGGGATGCAGCTTTAACTTCACAGCCAGTTATTCTCACGAATTATGTTTACCAACCTTGCAGAGTTTTTTTTTTCTTTTTGGTTTCTCTCTCCCCGTAGCATATATTCATTTACTATCTGTTTACAGCCAGTTCTACTTCCAGCTGACAATCCTATCTGTCTTCTCTTGTCCCCCTCTAGGATGAAAAGAACCAAGTGTTGATCACAAACGCATGGCTACAACTGGTATGTCTCTTTGCTAAGTAAATGCTGGGTGATCAGTATTTCATTTACATTTTAGTTCAAAATTATTTATGCCTTTTGCGGGTTTAGACGTAAAATTATTTTCATTCAACCAAGATGTTTGTTTGTGTTTTAGAGGATGAAGGGATCAGGAAAACCTCTCTGCATCACTGGCAGCTCATGTGATGCAGAGCTGCTTCGTAGGTTCATAAGCATTATGGAAGCAGCCTTATTGTTTCAGGCGTTTCATCCTTGAAACTCTAGATGGTCCAACAATCAAGGTAGCACGGGTTGCGTCAGGGTAAATAATCATCTTTTACTTTTAAGGTGAAAGTAAAAGTGCAGATAAACAACACATCAGGCAGAGGCGGCGGAAAACAAAGCAGGAGCTGTAGCTCCAAGTCGTTCAAACTAATCTGTAGTCTGGAACTGTACAGGAACAGCAATTGGGAACTTCTTATTCACAACTTCACAAATATTTCATAGTTGATTGGGGGGGTCAGCAGTCCACACTTCACCTTTTGTTGAAACTGGACAAAAAAAATCTGTATTTCTCTTTTTATTGTACTTGTAGGTGAAAGCTAATGGGCAAACCGCAGTCGTACTAATCCCACCAGTTTTTGACCTCTGAACCCAGAATGAACAAATGTCTTGAGATTCTTTACAGAAATCAATTCGAAAGCAAAACAATAATTTTGACATCAGATAAAACAGAACAAAAGGGTAAAAGCAAAATAAAGCTGTTTATCCTGTCATATTTCTGCTTAACTGACTTTGTGGGTTGAATGCTGATAAGTTTGGGCACCAAGTTTCCACCTGGATTATGAGTATTGATGTGAAAAAGATGGGGTGATTCTCATTGAATAATAAAGGAAAAGCTATTTGGCAGGTAGAAGCAGAGCAGAGTTCAGTTTGCTTTACGCAGAAGATAATTTTACAAATTTTCCACAGTCATATTGGAAACACATTCCAGCATGTCGAACATATTAGAATGTATTTAACATTTTCCAGTATCAAACATACTGCATGTACTGCAACACAAATGCCACAAATTTTCTTTTCACAAGAGTACACTTTCTTAAGAGAGCTTTGTTTTTGAAAAGCTGATCAAAAGACAATTACAAATATTAGTATCTGATGCAGCAGGTACTTAAAACAAGTTATTGAGATCCCACTGATGGGCTAATCTGGTGTAAAAAATAAAAATAAAAACAAACGAAAAGAACAACTTGTAAAATCCAGTCCAGGTTAGCAGCAAGCATGGAATTGAATCATAAACTATTCTTGTGAGGAAAAATTATCATATCTGCCCTCTTAGGCAGAATGCTCAAGCATTCTAGATGGATATTGTCTCCTGCAGTAGAGAACACGCGTGCGCTGGGTGTAGAAGAAGCCTGAACACATAAATATGAAAAAGCAAGATCTGACAGCAAGGGATAAGTCTTTTGATGGTTCCACCAGTATGCGGCGAGGTCTTCAGATATGATGGCTGACGGAACTGCTTGATACATCTTCAGCTCTCCTTTGACACTAAATGCTTTTCTTCAGTAAAAACCTCCTTCACTATTGTCTTTCTGGACAATTTGTAGGTTGGCAGTTTCTTAAAAAAACACAATTTCTTCAGTATTAAAATAAAAAAGGGAAAATGTCCATTATAGACATTTTCATTATTAAGATTGAGAATCTATATAATCTTAAGTATAATGCTCTTAGGGTCTTTTCACGCCTGATTCTGACTCTACAATCTGAATATTACAGCTAATATTAGCACGCATTATAAGAAAACAATTTTCTAATTTGCTGCATCCAATTTTGATTAACCTGTTACTTCTAGTCTCAGTTTCATGTTTTCAACTCATTTTCGTCTCATTTTTACAGCTGAAGTTCAGACATTCCCATGTGCAGTTAGTGATCACTTTGAAAACAAAAAATCCCTGTCCCTTTAAAAAGTATTTAACCAAACGTCCTACACACAGGACATTGGGTTTAACTTTTGCATGGAGGAACTTAGCTACTATAGAGTTTATTTTAAAATAAAATAACTAAAAATATGCAGAAAAAAATATTTACTACATTGTGTAGTAAGGAAAAATGTTACATTGGTAGAACCAGGTATGTAGAACGCCTTTACATCCTTATCTTTATTATTACAGCAGAGCCAGTCAGAACAGCCCATTAGAGATGATACAGTCAAGGTTGAGTTGGCTGCTGACTTCCTTACAGGTTATGAATGTATCAATTATTCAGGAAGCCACATCTTTAATACATCATCTACTTTGGTGCAGTAGCTTATGAGGTCTTTGCAGATGCAGCAGGATTGTAAGGAGACTTGAGAAATGGATTATGCAGCCGGAGACAATCAGTCAGATAGTTGGATGGAAAAGAGGCACGCTTAAATTAACTGCATCCTGAATGATATGAGGATTCTTATGAAACATGAGTGATCGACAGAGATTACATTACATATCTTGACGTGAAAATTTGTAATCTGATTAGCTTTCGTTCATATCTGTGCTCTACTTTTCTCTCCTCCTCTAGCGAATGATAAAGATAACTGCAGATATGATGCATATCATGCACTGGAGAAAAATTAGGGAATTATTTTAGTGATAATGTGTTGTGTTTTAATGGCAAATACCAAGTGATGCTTAATTGTCAAGTGAATGAAAAATGCTGCATAGTTTATATTATTATTTTTTTTTACATATAAAAATCTGAAAAATGTTTTGTGCATTTGTATTCAGTCTGTTTTGCCCTTTTAACCCTAAATAAAATCCAGTGCAAGGAACTGTTTTCAGAAGAATTCTGATTAGAAAACAAAATGATGTTTTCTGAAGGCCTCAGAGGGTTTCTTAAGAGAATGTTAAAGAGTAAACAACATTACAGACTTCCAAAAAATTTAGAAAATAGAATTTAGAGCAGGATTAGGTTATAAACACATTTCAGCACCTTACAGAGGACTAATAAGTTCTGTATCAGGCAATGGAAAGAGTATGGCACAACTGCAAACCTATCAATACATGTTGTCCTACTTTAAGAAACAGGTTGCTGAAGGAGAAAGCTAATCAAAGAAAAAACCAAAAGGTCCATGGTTACTTGTGAGGAGAAACCATGGGGTACCTGATACCTTAACTCGAGTGGGGGAATTTATTTACTCCACAGTTATGAGCTATACACAAATCTAATCTGTATGGAAGCATGGCAGTGCGCGCAGGATAAGCTGAATTGATGTTCTCTGTGTTTTTCCAGCTAACGCGCTGAACACACCATAACAACCATGAACATTGACAGTGATAACACCGTAGACCAGGCATGCATTTTCCTTCTGCAAGATTCAAGGCAACACTGGAACCAAACTTGTTAGAGGCTGCAAAAGATCTTAGTTTAGGACTGAGGTGTACCTTAAAGCATGACAACAATCCTAAATATACAGACATAATGATGAGTACATGTTTTAGATCCAAGTTATGTGTGTTATAATGGTCTAGATGTAAAGATAAGATAAGATTTATTTATCATCAGCAGATTACAATGAGATTGAGACCGTGCTTAACTCGAGTTAAAGTGCAGGTTATATACTTGTGAGGATATATATATATATATTGCATCACCAATCAAATTCCACTCACATGCATTTTCTGATGGTGAACAGAGATACAGAAAACAGAAACACACATTTCTGTGCCCATATTGATTCCCGGAATCTGTTTTCTGCTGGTTTGTGTTGAAGAGGCTCAACGGTGAAAGCATACTAAGACAAGAAAAACAGGAAGACGCTCACATCACCCAAAAGACAAGAAGCAATCAGTGCCATATATGGAATTATTTTCACAGCTTTAGCTGCTGCTTCCGTTGGATTTCCAATTTGTTCCGTTTGTATCTTGTGCTTTAAAACAACTTGATAGTAATCATAGATTTTCAGAGCAATTATCACACTGTTTTAACTATGGTTGTCTCAAGTTACTGATGCCTACTAAAATTCCTGTTACATAACTCCAAAACTATTCTTAGACGGATGCTGCGTTGCATTGCGGATAATGTCCACCTCCCTGACCAAAGAGCTGAAGGTTAACTGCTTTGTTGTGCTTTCCCAGCCAAGCAACGTGAAAAGAAACATCAAACATTTCAAGGTTTGGTGATGGCAAGTGTGGTAATTAAGTCATTAGCCTCCTCAGTGGAGACATATGTCAGCAGACATGAATTAAATGTTTCAGAAAAGAACAGAGTTTTTATTACTGGGAAAAACATTTGCCCACTAATACAAGACAAAATCTTACTAAATGGAGGGGAAGAATACTATTTGCATGCATGCATGATTACATCAATTGCGAGCTAAGCAGATGTGCACCATATGCAGTGGCCATTTTAAATATGGGGCTTTGGTTATTCCACGGAGAAGGGGCCCTAAAGGTTTAACATGTGCCTATATCCATCTGTCCAACTCTTCTACAAGAACATAACAGCAAAACATGCTTAAAGGCTAAAACACACAGCATTCATATAACTACAGATGACAGATTAACTTGTTACTTGTCATAAATATTTAAAAGGCAACAGTGTGTGCTTTTAAAATGCTGTGGAGCTGGACTCACTTCGCTCTTTGCTGAATTGAGCCAACCTCAGATGGGATTCCAGGGAGCAGTGCCAAATGTTGGCTTGGCAGACTTTCAGTGGCAACATTCATTATCTGAGCTGGAGACAAAGTGTAACAGCCAACAACTAATAGCCTGTGTAATAGGGAAATGTTTGACTTTTGATGGCCTCAGGTTAATCACATTTAAAAGGAGAGGTTTTTTGAGGAATTTTGATCTTCCAGTGCCTCTCTGTGTCAGCATTTATCATAAAATAGGATTAAGTGTAGGTGGTGCATCTTCTCATGAATCAACATTTTAATATCCAGAGCTGAAGACGGAGAGGTGTTGTTTTTATTAAATATATCTATGTGAACAGCATCAATAGAAACCTAACCTTTTTTTTAACTTTTGCATCCTAATTGTAAAGCAAATTTATTGATCAGCTTTCTTATTCTCTATAATTTGATCCAGCATTGGACAGATATTTATCTGTCCTGGAACCCAGAGAACTACCCCGGGGTTCAGAATCTTCGCTTTCCCTCCAACCTGGTTTGGGTTCCAGATATCCTCCTCTACAACAGGTAATGTCTGTTTGTGTCTGGTTTCTTATCTCCTGCATGCTTTTTAAAAAAACTCATGTCATGCTTTATGCTTTTCATATTATTGGTTGCTTTTGACTGTCTTGATTTATTGGGAAAACGTTGTCATCTCTTGGGTTTCTGTTTTACTGTTTTATTCCACTTTTTATTTTAAATCAGCTTTATTTTTTGGGTTTGTTTGCTCCTTTTATCTATTTTTTTGTCCCTTGCATTTTGTCATTCTGAGATCCGTCTGATGGCCATATTTGTAACTCTGTTCAGCTCACTTTCAGGTTCAACAATCACCTTGGTTCCCTGAGCCACTGTCTTCTGTAATTTTGTAGTTTTCTTGTGTTGTCTATTTTACCCACATGAGTAAGCATTCTGAAAAAAATTACCAAAAACAAATAAATAAAAAATAGCCAGTCTTTTGGCTTCAGAATGACCTTAATTTCACATCATGAATAACGCAAGTTTTGAAAGCGTTTCTCAAAGGTTTTGACTTTTAATGCATAATATCAACGGAGTTTCTGCAGAATTTTCATAAGGAAATTAATACACCACCACAAAGGATCGCGATGTAGTGACTGTTAAGGCTATTGGAGTACTGTCCACTGGAAGTTGAACATTTTTCAACTTTTTTGTGTCATGGCTCCAGCCAGCAGGTGCAGATACTCATAAGCAACAGTGGCTTCATCCTGCAAGCTCCATAGAGAATGAATGGAGAGGGAGTGAGGGAGTAGCACTGAAGGCTTGTATGCCACAAGTCTTGCACTAATATTTCTTTGAGTGTTGCTAGCCAGTGTTGGCATGATGAGGTTGTCGCCAGGGCATAACTCCAGCATTTGAAATGTTCTTACAGGTTCTTTGTGCATTCTTCAATTTCACAATGGACAATCGGAAACCAGTTTGGATAATCATAAGAAAATCCACCAAAAGGTTATTTAGCATCCTCTAAGCAGTAAGGGAACTTCCACAATATGTTTGACCTGACGTGTGATGTGCTCTTGGTGAACCCTGTAAAGTTCTCCCAGTCTGTGTTTAGAACAAACACATTTATGGTGTGATGGTTTCCACTGTGACACTGAACCTAAATCTCCTTGGATTAAGATAAAGACTGAAGTTCTGAATAAATATCCAATGAGGTTCCAGGAATACTAAAAGACTCTGTTGGTATTCTTATAATCATTATCATTATCCTGATAATGATTTGCATCCTTGATGTTTAAATCTCTATACGATGTCAACTTTCTCGTTAAGAAAATATTATTTAGACTTCTTAAGCATTTATAGAAAGCTGCAAATATGATTAAAAAGAATTTAAAAAAAACACAGAGAGGGTGTGCTGTGGTGGCGTAGGGGATAGCGCGACCCATGTTTGGAGGCCTTGAGTCCTCGACGCGGCCGTCGCAGGTTCGACTCCCGCACCCAACAATATCTTCCCTCCTCTCTTTCCCCCTTTCCTCTCAGCCTACTTTCATATAAGAGACGCTACAGCCCACAAAACCCCCCTGGAGGGGTAAAAAGAAAACACAGAGAGCATTTATCCATTTGTGAAACAGCTGTGCCTCTGGGATATGTATGCTGCGGTTTTATTTGGCCCATGTGAGAATGTTGCTGTCCCAAAGGATAATCGGAGGAAATCAAGCATATGCTTGCCTTGCAGCAAACTATTTGTCTTTAACTTCTTGTATATTTAGTACAAACACATTTAAATATTTCAGAGGACTGTTGAAAGCAATATTAGATGGACAATCATATAATTTGTTTAACTGTTTTGAGATTTTTGCAATCACAAATGTGTTTCATAGTCGTTATTACTTATAATGTTCATGGATATATGTTGCGCAAAAGGAACTCCGTTTGTGTTTCTGGAAAAAGTCACTAAAAGAGATTCTATGTAGATATTTTTTCTTCAATCCAAGTTATTTGGAATGCATCCCTTACAATCTTCCATATCGACAGACTAATCACAGACACTGTGAAAACAAAGTTAGACAATCCTATTACAATAGTTTTTGATTATGCAAACAATATAATGTGATATATATTTTGTGATAATCTACTGAAAGGTCAAGCTAGCCTGGAAAACCAATCTGTTTGTGTTTTATCTAACTAAACCCAATTCATTATCAGTAAGAGTCTCACCTTGGTTGGGGGGCGAATGAGAAAGAGAGACATGAGTTTTTGCTGTGTAACAGAGATAGCATTAAACGTTAAGCCGCTTACAGAGAGGACCACAAATCACAAATATTAATGACAATATTTCTGATGCAGGCCGGGGTTGAAGCTGATGTTCTTTATGCTTTGAGGATTAATCCTGGGTAAAATTTTGGCTTCTTTATAATAATAAAGTAAGCCTGCAAGAGGAGAGATTAAAACTATGCAATTTTAAAATTTACATTAGAAAATTAGGTCATGATAAACTTAAGCAAATATGAATATGCATTTAAGGATTGGTGTAAGACAAGACCAATGGTTAAATGTACATTCCTGCAGAGAAGATTTTTGAAGACAAATGTCCAACAATAAGATCTTGTATGAATCACTTTCTGAAATATATTAATTGCTGTATAACTGTTTTTCCTCTGCATCTGTTGACTGTCAGCTTTATACACCTATGCCCAGTTTTTCTACAGTTTGTCACACCTTAACGAAGTTGATCAGGAATCAGGATTTTTATGTAATGTAATTTATGTAATAGACCAAAGCAAAGTTGTTGCAAAGTAGACAGTTGTTCCACATATTTTATGAGACACCTCCCAACACATGCACCAAGATGCTCTAATTATTTGAGATGAAAACCCAAATCTTTGGCCTACATGCAAAACAATATTTGTGGTTGAGAAATGGGCAGATCACAGCGGTCTGAACACACAACTCCGTGGTGAAACATGATGGTTGCAGCATCATGTTGGGTGCTTTTCTTTATCAAGGACAGAGAAGAATCCTTATTATTACTGATAATAAGGATGGTTCTAAGGATGTGGCTAAATATTTGGAAATGCCAGAAGCATTTAAGTCTGGCACATAGGTTCATCTTTTGTTAAAGCAGCCCCATGTAGAAAACCAGGCCCAATGGAATGGGTCAACACCGGTCTTGGACTGAGATAGATTCTGCTCAAGATTGGTCTAATAATCCAATTAAATTTTTAGATGTGAAAGCTGGTAGAAACATTCATGTAAAAACTTGCAGCTGTTAAAGCAGTGGAAAGGGATTCTACAAATTATGATCTCAGGTGAGCATATTTTTATTTATTTTTTAAATTGTGTATCAAAATTCTTCCTTTTTGCAATTAAACAGTACTTTGTGTTGCTCTATGACATAAAACCCAATATATGTAGTTGTAAAATGGCAAAAAGGAAAAAGGATTTAAAAAGACATGAGAAAGCAAGAGTTGTCATTTTGCAATCCAAACGTTGTGGGTTTGATTCCAGTTTCCTCGTTCGCCTATAAGGTATTTAACACCACGTTTTCCTGCCAGTCAACATGTCATGAATGTGTGTGCTTGTGAGTGAATCTCTAATGTGAAGCAATCTGAGTGGTCAGTATGACTTGCAAAGCCCCATATAGATTCAGTCCATTTATCATATATGTGTATTGCACAAGGTGTTAAGACTTTGATCTGGCTGCATGTAGAATTGAAACCTCTGGAGTGCTGAACTGTGAAAATCTAAAATTACTTAACAGAAAGTCATCTGTCTGCACAGCTTAGAGCAGTTTAGACGGGCACCAAGCATCATAAATCCTCAGGCTCTGTGGTGTTTGAGGTTTTTTCTATGAAGGACCTAAGAGGGTGACTTCCTGTTTCCGCTTGTGTGTGTAGGAAGAACGTTGCTGTTGTCACCCGAGCACCTTTCTCTGTGCAGCTTAAGATCAGCCCCTTCACACCTAAGATCAATAACTCCTCTGGTAGAAGCATGTGGGACGAGTATGTAGGAGCTTTGAGAAATTGAGGATCTTGGACGTAACACAGTTGTCCTGTTTGCTCCATGGCTCGTTATTTCTCTAAACCCAGCAGGATGAACATTGAGAATAGTTCCATGTCTCTAAGGATCTTAAACGCTTGACAGTTTAATGCTTTGTGTCTGTGTTAGCACATCAACAACATTGCTTCCAGAGTGATTTGAGAGACAATGAGGGGTGAAGAGACAATCCCTATAGAAAATCGAATAGCTCAGATGCAATGCCCTGGTAAAACACATTCTCCTGATGTGTGTTGTTGTGCAATAGATGTCTCTGTGTATAAAATGTAAATCATAGTTTCTTTATGGACTTGGTGGACTATCTGTGACTTTATCTGGTGCTACTTTTAGAATATATAATATATTTGGGCGCAAATACCATCCAAATGCTAAAAAGCAAGTTACTTAATGGTTTTTTGCGTGTCTGTTTTTTTTTTTTTATTCAAAAGCCCTCTTCCAAGAAAAAAGATTACTATAAACAAAAATCAATTTAGTCGTAAGAACTAGTTCATTACATGGGTATTCAAAGTATTCATCATGGCTTTATCCAGAATCTCTAAGATGCTGCCTTTTCTGTCCCTGAAGATCTTGGAGTTCAAAGTCATGCATTCATGTGTGCAGACTACTCAGACTGCATTTACTCGTACTAAAGCAAAACCAATCTCTAAAGACGTCACTTAAATCAAATTGTGACTGCCAGACTCCTCACTAATTTAAACAAAAGGCTAAATTTAACCTGAGTTCTACTTTAATTACAGAACTTTTCTGTGGGCTTCAGTATAAAGCTTTAGTTAGAATTGTTTAGGATTTGAAATTGCTCCTTACTGAGTACATAAAGTTGCCCTCAAGCTGATTCTTAATTAATTGTCATTTGTGTTGCTGTATCTGAAAACACTATTTATGTTTATTCAAAGGTGAAGAAATAAATAATGTTTTGTAAAATATGAAGGATTGTCATATAAAGCATATGTTTATGATTTGTGATGGATGCACTGCTAAAGAGGTTGTACTGGAATGAAAGGCATAAAGCATACAGAGTGCTAAGGACAAAGTTACTGCTTGAGGTGAAGTCACCATGTTGTTTTACCTCATCAACTTGAGCTGAGTTCAGTGACGTACATGTCTGAGTTGTGACACTTATTACAGAATTATCTTTGACGTGTGCAAAAGATCCTTGGCAACCTGAGCCAGCTGGAGATTACTGTACATTCCATCTAAAAAGGATGAAAACCTTGAAGCACAAGCAAAAAGGCCATAATGTAACAACGGTATAGGTGTCTATCATCAGAAATTTCTATACTCTTGTTTAAAAATGCAAACCCAACATTCTTAACAAGAATTTGGTGTATTCATAGTCATTGAAAAACCTGTTCAAATTCAGCACTACTGGCAATCTTTTGCATCGTTCTTCTTTGGTTTCTACCGTTTCTGACTAGTTGCTAATCAGCTTTGGTCAACTTCCATCAGGGCTTTAAAAAAACACTTGTTGTACGAGACAAAATCCATAACAGATTAAATTAATGATAGTTTTTATACATGTGATATGTGTTTTAATACTGGCTATCGTTGCTATCTACTTATCAACTGAACACAGGAGGAATGGGGCTAACAGTAAGTTTCTAAAAATTAAACAGGTAATGTTAAGTTATTTCTTCCAGCATGTTTAATAATTCACTGCTATAGAAACTGAAGCCCCTTTAAGTCCATCATATACATCAGAGAGTCAGACCTTCAGGTGTGTCACAATGTTGTAGTTACTCGACTTTGCTATCACCACTCTAAGGGCTTGTAGATATTTATTTGCTTTTGCTGTTTGGTTGAATCATTGGCAAAATATGTTTAAATTTAATCAATTTTAGTTTTCTATTTTTGCCTAAAACAGAAAAGCTTATTGGCCTGATATTAGAGTCATAATCCTTAAAATGACTCAATTATTGACTTTGATTTACCTGAGTATCTTTAGAATTAATTATTTTCTTATTGGTTCTCTCGAAATGTTAGTTAGTTTAACAACTATAAAGGTTATAATAAAATGTAATTTTGGTAAATTAATATGCTTTGGCTAAATAATAACAACCTCTGAAAAACTGCAATTACAGTAATTGAATATAACAATATTATTTTTTTTTCCACCTTTAGCGTCTTGATCATGAGTAACACACATACCAAAACGTGAAAATTTATCAAGCCACCCATATTATAAGCATGGAGAATCTGCCAATATTTAACTTATTTATGTTCACAAATTGACTGCAAGTTGTGCAACTAAACGCTCAGCTTGGATTAGTTGCACAAATGTAAATCACTATCCGATTCGGTTCCTTTCCTATTTATCTATCAATGTTTACAGTAATTATAAGTCATGAAAACCAAGATTTGTGTAAGATCCAAGCATTAGGTCCTCTGGGAGATAATTTGATCTGCAATAGCATTTCTAATCTGCTGTGTTGATTCTAGTTCTTAGAATTGGTTTAATGTTAACTGTATTTGGTTCTGCTCCTGATAAAGTGGCTAAACGCTCTCATTTGCTTTCCAGTCCACGCATTAGGTAAAAACATTCAAAATGCCATTACAAGGCTAAAACCTAATATAGCTCATTCATTCGGGACATTAAAAGAGAATGATGGTAGTAGTTCCACTGCTCTCTCTCTCTCAACCTCTTTGCCTTTCAGCCCTACGCTAGGTGAAACAAGCGATTAGATTTAAATGATAGATTTAGAGGTTGTAATTTGATGTTGAGCAAAACCACATGACCAAAATTGATGCTCTACCTGTCGGGCTAAAAGCCTTCAGGGGAAGTTTAAGTACGGCCATCATATTCTTTCGCTGCCAGTAATTGGTAGAAATATACTAACACAGAGTAAGAAATGATGGGTTGAGGCAAGCTAGTCTCTGGATTCGGAGAAGCATTCAATCATTGCTTGAGCTGGAGTGCTTTCAGTCATCGCTATTTTTTTAAGCTTTGAGCCAGAGCACACCAACCTACATGTACTCTTTATCATACTTGGAAAAATAAGGCTTTATTGGCTGTCTACCTCTGTATGCAGCTGGTTTCTTTAGGTTTTCTCCTGCCTATTTGTCTGGAATCTATTGGCATGATGTGACATAATAGGAACATACACATTTTTCTTTTGTTACTATCAAAATTTGGGAAAATAATAATTAGATGTTTGCATGAATCTGTTCAGGTTTTTGCTCTACTGTCACTAGAATAAGGGAAATGACTTCATGTGAAAGAGGGGGTTATGAAAAGCTGTGAAACTCCTCAAAAATCAACATTTTAACAATCCCATGTTGTCTAAAATGTCACCAGTTTCAGTTTTATATTTTTTTAAAGTTTAGTTTTTTTCCACAGTCCACTGAAACCATGGTTCAACTGAGGTACATTTAATTGCTTATATTGAAACAGAAGTGGGCAACAGGTATCTTTATGGCCTTTATTATTCACTCCTTGTGTGGAGTCGCTTTCTGAAATGTCAGGCTATTTATTTTTTGAACAAGCCATGTCTATTTTATTTCCTAGGCTTGTATTGATTTGCAGGGACCCTGCCAATAATGGTGCAAGAAGAAACACAAACTGTGACTGAAAATTCATCACGCCAAGGCCCAAGTTCATCAGGCGTCATCCATTTATTTAATTTGGTACAGCAATGACACCAGACAAGCCGCGAAAGCTGCAAATGTGAAGGTGTTTTCTTTATTTAGGTAGAATGCATACCAGTCAAATGTGTGTTCTTTTGAAACCAGGCTTGGTTGCTCATTAAAAAAGTTCAAACTTGATACTTTCAGGAAACACTTCTGACATAATGTAGTGTTAAGCTATGATTACAGTCTGGATAATTACAGCTTCTGCTTAATTTTAGACTCAATCTGAAAGGAAATATTGGATGTTTTGTTAGTTTATGAGACATCCAATCTTTTATTTTTTCTCTGTGACAAGTGGGTTTAAAGCACTCTCCAATGTTTTGAACTCGTCATTGTAATTAAACACTGCTTTTCTGTAGCTGTGGTAATCCTCCTCCTCCTCATGTCACCTTCTGACTCACATTCTGTTTTTTTTTGTTTTGTTTTTCTTTTCTATGTCTTTGACTTTGCAGCTTACTCATTATTTTATCTTTCTCCATAATGTTGTTTCCTGAGTTGCTGTTCAGACTTGCGGTTGCCATTTAAAGTCGTTCCTAATTTATCTTCTCTAACTCTAGTGCCGATGAGAGATTTGATGCCACGTTTCATACAAATGTGCTGGTTAATGCATCGGGAGCCTGCCAATACATCCCACCAGGTGAAATATTCCACATGTTATGTGTGGCCTGTCTCTGAGTTATTAATACTAAATATCCTTTGTTCCACAATCCTTTTGTTCACTCTTGTGAAATAAGTGGGATAAGTTGAGAGATTTTTTCTTGAAAGTTTTATTTTAACTTATTTTCCTTTAAATTCTGAGGTTTTAAAATGAATCCCAGCAAACAATGAAAGAACACTTAAAAATGATCATGTCAACTACATTATCCAAACCTTTTCACTTATACAATGTCTTTAAAGACTATTGACAATAGATTCGCATATCATTGTAGCTTTTTCTTAGAAATTCAGTTCAAACACTAAAACTAATACATTATTTAGCAAATGTTTTCTTAATTAATTATAACATTTGTACTTATTATAACAATGAACGGAGAAAAGAAATGGTTTCACACATCACTCTTCGCTCAGTGATAAATATGTTCAGGTATTTTTAAGTTGAGTCACTTACTAATTGGTCAGGACGCTTTTTTTTTTTTTTTTTTTTTTTTTAAATTAGTTCATCAGTGTGGCTTGACGTGGCATAGAGGCAAAACGCCAAACCAGATGTTGGTTGAAGAGGAAACACATGGCAAATTCTGCCAGCGTCTCCATTAATGCTTGTCAGCAAAGGAGACCACAAGGTGCAATAAACCCTCCTGGTATATGACCGCGCCGACTTTAACAACGGCCATGAGGACGCCGGACCCATTGACCTGCATGTGACAGTATTTGGGGTGACAGTTAAAAGGGTTAAGCCTCAGAAAACACAGCTGATGAATAACAGCAGAAGACATGGCTCTATAAATTATCGACTGTGGAAACTTCACACTGGACCAAGAGCAACATGGATTCTGGCCTCTCCGTTCTTCAAATGACGTGTAAAAATACAATGTTATCTGAAAAGGAGACTTTGGTCCAATCAGTAAGACTTTAGTTTTCTTCTGACTGTTCACTCAACTTCCCCTCAATAAGTTTATTTCTTAATTGCTTATGACCGTCATTGACAATCTGGTGAACAAGTGAGACAGCGGTCTTCTCCACGATTGAGTACACAATATGTTTCTGTATTGAACATCTCTTTTGCTTGACCTTATTTAAAGTAATATTCTAAGAATTTTTTAATAAGCAAGTAATAACCATCCAAATCAAACCAAATAAACACCAAATAAATCCTTTTTTTGAATTAATAAGGTTTTTTAAACATTTCCTAATTTACTGAGCTCCACCTGTACCTTACGAAACAAAACTGTTTAAGTGACATTTTTAGCGCCAGATTAACCACTGTGCAAAAAATTAAAATCACAAACTCTTGGGTGGAAAATAAAAGTTCTGTACTTACTCCTTCCAGGTATCCTGAAGAGTACATGCTATATTGATGTCCGGTGGTTCCCATTTGATATCCAGAAGTGTGACCTGAAGTTTGGCTCTTGGACCCACAACGGCTGGCTCCTGGATCTTCAGATGATGGATGTGGACATTTCTACATACATACCCAATGGAGAGTGGGACCTCGTAGGTAAGAAAAGCAAAAAAAAAAAGCAACTTAATTCAGTTTCTGTCTTATGCCTATTTATGCATTTTCATAATTTCTGGCAGCAGCCAGCCTTGCAACAACTCTGGAGAGGCTTCTCACTGAAGACATTTGCTGAAATTACATGATTAAATTTGATGTTGAGTGTAATTTAATTCCATTCAACATCTGAGCAGCAGAGACAATATTTAACTTTAATGTGTCCTGAATGACACCATCAGTTGCAGCCAAGAAAGCCCTGCTAAACCACAACATTTGTTTTTAGCTGCTCCTCTTAAAATCTGTATGGCCGTGTCATTAAAAAGCTGAGCAGAGAGACTTTGACAGTTTTGATTGATGGAAGAGATGGTTTGAATTTCCTCCTTCTCCGTCTGTTCTTTGGTCCTGTTCTGCATCCATGAAGCCTTTTTTCAACTCCTCTGGGATTTGGGGTCGCTGTTGAGGTATTATTTGAATTTTCTGTATGCTGCTCAGCTGCTTGCAGTTGAAAAAAGCAATACCTTGTTGCCATGATTACACAATACTGCAACTGTTTGAAAATGAAACGTGAAGCACAAGAATCCATCCAGCTGCACAGCATCCAAAACCAGAAAGAATTATTGTCCAAACAAAAACAAAAAAAGTGAACAAAAGTGGAAAGAGAATAAATCAGAACTAACATAACAGAGCTACTCTAACATGTTGCCACCCTGTTAGACATTCTAATACAATTCTAATACCCAAGGACAATACAAAATATTTTATTTAGTACACATGGCGAACAAGACTTTGACTGTGATTTTTAGCCTTCACAAATAGTTTCTAGCATCCTTTAAGCAGTGAGATTTCCAGTGAGTATCAAAGAGTTGAAACAGTGCAACCCAACAGATTGGACACAAAGTTTCAGAACCTTCATTATTAAATTAAGAGGGACCTTCAGACAAAGTGTTCTGCCTGTCTTCAGATATTGTTTTGACAACAAACTGCAAAGCTCGCCAAAGATGGAGCGCTGCCAACTTGCAAAGTTCCCCAGTCCCTGTTCTAATTCAACAAAAAGTGATCCACACGGGTATAGTTTTAACTACCGGAACAGTTTTCTTCCTGTATTAATTTGTTAAGATTTCCTGCTTAGATCTTAAAATGATTCTCTGTTTGCTTTGGGGGGAGGTTGCGTAGCTTCCTTACAGATAACAGAGGAAATATTGAAGCCATTGCTTAAAGGTGAAAAGGGTGCGCCAACTGTATTCATAAAAACCTTGACATCTTTTCTGAGGGTTATGTTTACTTAGTTTTTAATTACTAAATAATTTTTATCACATTTGATGAAGTAAAAGCAAACTGTGAAATAGCACAGTTCTCAAAAGATTTCTATAAAAGAGTAGAAAAACAGGAAATTACTTTTAGTGAAAACAGAATATTTTCACCCATCATTCATCAAGGTTAGTCAGGAATCTATTGCATCTCAATATTTTATCAATTTTTAGGTTGTGTGCTTAGCAATGCTCATGTAATGACCAAACTACCTTTTACAAAATACACTTTTGTTTTTTTTCTTACCTTTTTTTATTAACCAGTCCACTAGACTCATCTTTTAGGGAGAAGTGTAAAAGTGAAGAAAGAAAAACAGCACAGCAGTAGAAACTGAAAGATGACAGTCTGAGACACCCCAGCTCCTCCACCGCATGCTAATTGCAGTCATGAATTTACTTTACTGTCCTGGCAAGTTATTATTTTTATCATTTGCACTTTAAGAAGTTGGATTCAGTTCTGTTAAATTTAGTGGAGGTCTAGTGTTTTATTCTCAATGGGAAAGCGGGTATTTTTTTCATAGATGTTATTCTCACTATATGTATTTTTTATAATTCTCTTGGACATTCAACAGGGAGAATTTAATACTTCAGGACTCTTGTACTTGTAGCAATATCTATTGTGAACTGCATACTTTTATGTGTAGAGAACAAAACCTTGTTGTTGAAACATTTTGGTTAAATAGCAGCACATTAATAAGAACCTTTGTGAACATAGATCCTGTAATTGTACCAAAGTTTTAACTGAAACTCTTCTTCTCCATTCTGTAAACATGGGAGGCTCTGTAAACGCAGAGTGACGTGTTAAAAAGGCAGATCCTATTCAGCAGTCCTCTTTACCTTGGCTGAGACGCGCTGTTGTTAACTCAGCTGCCTTTTCTTTCTGCTATCTTCTGTGTCCATGAGAAATGAAAGATGTCACATAATCTCTTTCTCAATTTTTCCTTGTCAGTGGCAAAGAGAAGCAGGACAAACAAAGATGCAAGCATGGACTTGCACACAAAGTGAGCTCTCCTAGCTGGCCCCCAAAATGTGTGTGCGAGTGTGTGGGGAGTATTTTGGTATGTATGAGGTGACAGCTGGTCCAGCAATGGCTCACTTAATTCAGAACAGTCAAGGGCCAAACTTCCCTGGAACACAAATCATCCCGGTGCTTCGGAACAAACCACGCCAGTGTCAAGGCCGACAAACACACACACATAATCGATCTGAATCTGCAAGTCTGCAGTCCATCAATTTAATAGGTGGCGAACAAAAGCTACTTCCTTTCAGTACCAGGTGACAAACTTTGAACGAAATAAAATTAGATCCATTCAATTTATTTAAGTCTAATTTCTGCAGGAAATCAATTCTTTTAGCAAGACACTTGAGTTCTTTTTGTAGACTGCGGCTGACTGTTTCAGACAAGAGTCTTTCTCACAGATAGAGTATAAATATTAAAACGTGAGAAAAGGTTAAAATTTGTTGATATGGGTGGTCTGACATGCCCAACACATAATCAAATCTGCAGCACTTCAGCTTGATTTTGATTCAAAACTGATTGCTGATTGTTGTCCAGACAACTCATCTCCAATACACACACGCACACACTGATTAATAGTGAAGTGATTAATACACATAGTTTCATTATTTCACCATCATTTCAAAGTGCAATACTTGTAGTGCTATCTTGTTCTTTTGATTGAAATTGGCACTCAAAATAAACACACACACAGTCTCATACAATTTCACAATCTTGTTTTGGCATGTCTGTGACATGAGGTCATTTTTCTTTCTATTTCAAGTTTGACAAAAACACAGATAAACTATGCAAATGGTAATCTAGAAAAGAGATGGACACTTTCCGTCTGGAAATACTGTTTGCGTCTGCTAAAGACGATAATATTAAGGTTAGCAGTATGCTACACTCTGAGCAAACCTAAAGACAAAGTTAATCCAGCACCAACCCCAACATCAGAAGTTCGACTTTGGTGCAAAACCTGTATGAGTTTTTTTTTCTTTGCTTGTTATTACCTTCAGATAAATGCTTTCTTTGAAGCATTTCTGTCTGTAAAGGTAAAAGAGAACTACAATCTGACCTTTCCAGCCATTCTACAGTCTTTCTTCGATGAATTCCAACATGTCCAGTTTGTTCAACCTCCTACATTTATCGCCTTCTCATCTTTTTGTCCTCCAGGTGTGCCTGGAAAACGCAACGAGTTGTACTATGAGTGCTGCAAGGAGCCCTACCCTGATGTGACGTTCACTGTCACTATGCGACGCAGGACTTTGTACTACGGCCTCAACCTGCTCATCCCCTGTGTGCTGATTTCTGGATTGGCCCTTTTGGTTTTTCTGCTTCCCGCTGACTCTGGAGAAAAGATCTCACTGGGTACAGGCTGAAACCGCACACTAGTACAGCCTTAAACACCGAAACAATCCTGCACTAACACAAGAGGAGACTGATTCATAAACTTAGACTACAGTAGAATATACTTGTACACCTTCTGTTCCTCAATAGCAGGTCTCAGTGGTGTTTCAGAGCCATCTGTTTGTCGTTTTCCTATGCTAATACTGAGTTTACAGATGTAGATTAGCATTCGAGGTGGTCGTTCATTGGCAGATGAATAAAAAGTCGATCATAAGCACAGCACAAGATAATTACGGGGACCTGAAAATGCCAGCTTGATTTTAAATGGCACCTTGTGAGACAGGGTCAAATTAAATGAAAACACAAACACTCCAAGATAAATGTACCTTTTTTTTTCCAAACCTTTGATTATGTCAGAAGTTGCATTTATTTTTAGGTCTTATAAGTAAAAAATTAGCAGAAAAGCAGACATACAGTGACAGCAGTCCTCCAATGTGGTTTCATCTTCTTTCTCTAGGTATTACTGTGCTGCTTTCTCTAACGGTGTTCATGCTGCTTGTTGCAGAGATCATGCCTGCCACTTCAGACTCTGTTCCTCTAATTGGTAAGACATCCTTTGCCGGTAATTAATGCTCATTAAAAGAAAAGGGAGACAGAAAAGTGATTTGTAAGCGTACCACTTTCCAAATTAGTGAATTCTCACTAAATAGCAATCATCAATTAACCTAGTTTGGTAGATGCAAGGAAGATTTTGAAAGATAATCAAGTTCACAAAAGAAAGAAAAAAAGTTGAGTTGTGCCAAGAAATAGCATGTTAGTCAGTAAGCTATTTAAAAATGAGTCAAAGGAATCAGAGATTTAGGAAAATATTTTATATGTCAAGGTCAGTCAGTGATTTAGTTGGTCTGCAGCAGAAAGACTTATCATAACACAGCATATTTTCTAGGTTTATCTTTTAGAGCTTTCCACGTTATGTAATATAATGGATTTGGTGAGTTTGACATATTCTAGGACATGTAAACAGAGACTTCCAAATAATGTCATCTATGTATTAATTTTTGACTTGTCTTTTGACTGACTTGGGAAGCAGATAAATTTGTAACTTGAAGGTCAAAATATTATAAAAACCATGAATAGGTAATCTACCACAGAACTGGGATTTCTTCATCTCCAACACAATAACATTTTACATGTTTTTTGTTTTTTTTATTCTCATATTTGAGTCTCTACAGCCTAGGGAGCGCCACAACAATTTTTTTCCAATCAGACTTATAGACTTATACACAACAGCCTAACAACATTTTTTTCCACTGGATGATTTGTTGTAACCGTGGAAACGATGTGCAGGTGTAAGGTGGATGTTTTATTGCTTCTGCAGTATCTGAAGACTATGCTCATTGCTGGAGACAAACATTGAGTTGCGCCGTGTAAGACTGTGATGACGCACACACGAGCAGACAGGACTGTGGGCTGAGAGATGAGAGGGAAAACAGCAGATAAAATAGTTGCTCTGCATCATCTGGTGGCTCGGTGATGGAAAACTAAGCCATTAGCAAAGTTTAATTCATGATGTGTGAGCTCGTTGCAGAAAAAAGTAGAACTGGTGTTCAGTGGGAATCTGTCTGACGGGGTTTCATCCAGTTTCTGCTTGTGGTTTAATATGGAAATGTATCATAATTGGATTAGTCTGGATAGCTGTGTAACAGAAGCTGCATTAAATCCACGTAGACAGGGTTCTGCAAATCAGCGTACAGCTATCATAATCTATTTAATTTCTTTATGTCTCTGTCTTTATATATTCTGGATAGTTTATTTATGATTTGTTATATATCCACAAAAAATCCCTTCAGTCTGAAATTGTGGTGCTAGTTACAAATTATATTAATGACATGGTTTTCATTACCCTTAGAGGGATGTCTGATGTAAATGTTTTGTTTACTTTCAGCACAGTACTTTGCCAGCACCATGATGATTGTGGGCTTGTCTGTGGTGGTAACAGTCCTGGTTCTTCAATTCCACCACCATGATCCCAGAGGGGGGAAAATGCCTAAATGGGTAGGTTAAAGTTGCTTGTAAAAGTAAATGGATATGAAAAGTCTAACATAAAGTATTACTGCCTTTCTGTCAAACTTTTTGTGAAGGTTCGGTTCACAAAGATTCGAGTCACTCAGATTTCTACGTTTTATTTCTTCTGTTTCTGCGAAACATTTGGGAATTATTGAGTTGTTGGGATGGATAATTATGATGCACATGATGTATCTAAAACAGTAGCTTTAACTATGAAACATTTCTACAGTTAACTAAAGTGAATATTTGGCACTTTTTTGTTGCTGACTACTCAAAGCATTTTTCCACAAGTTACAGTTTTTCAATTCACATCTATACATGCACTTCAGTATATTGTTGGGGGAGCCTGGAATTAAACTCACAATCCTCCAACAAGCCAAAACTAATCCTTCCACTCAGCCACAGAGAGCCATAAAAATCTGTTTAAAGCCATTTTCTGCCTCGCTTTCTTCTCTTTGCACTAAATCCCAACATATTGAACGTCTTACTGCAAGCGGGACCTGTGCTTTATTGTCCTGGTTTCTTTTTTGATCTCCTAGATGGAAACTTGAAGTATGCTTGGAATAATTTCAATAGATCAGTCATGATTTTTTTTTACAAATGCGGGCATAATGTGCTGCTGTTTATATCTTTAACCCCTCTTCATGTTGACAGATTTCTTGATTTCACATGTTTTGCAGTAACCAGAACTGAGAGCAGCTAGAAAAACCTAAAGGGGTAGGACGATGTAAAATCAACTTTTTTTAGCTTTATGGTATTTAATGATGTATTTCTCTCATCAAAAACATACCTGGAGTGTTGCTTTGACTATTTCATGCATCTTTGAGAAATCCTTCAAACTGACCAGTTGCAAGGACATTTGGGTACATTTTGGGTATATATAGTATTTTATAACAACTGAAGGTTGTACAGTTTCTTGACTGTGCTATAAAATGGCTATTTGGCTGGAAAATACAAATTACTGCCCCTTTAAGCAAAACAACATAGCTAATCATAGGTAAGTTAGTTATACTTTAACATACAGTGAGTTTGATTTGATAGCTTTTTTTCTCCCAAATAAATTGAATAATATTTTAAAAACTGCTTTTTGTATTTACTTAGGTTATTGTTTCCTGATAGCATATTTTTTTTGATTATCTGGAACATAAACATTTTTATGCCTGTTTTTGTCCTTTCTTTATACTCCCATTTTCCCGTCAACCAGATCCGTGTGATTCTACTGAACTGGTGCGCTTGGTTCCTCCGCATGAAGAAGCCCGGGGAAGAAAATAAACCAGCAGTGAGCTCCAGTAACCCTCCAACGTACAAATACTCTCACTCTCCTCCGCACCACACCAGCACCACCAGCATCCAGATGAGCACCATACCAGGGCAGGTCCAGTCGACCACAACCAACGGCAACATGAACCTGTACTTCGGCTACCACTCCACAGGAACAGACAACCCCGCCTTCCCACCGAGCACCGACTCAGGCCTAGTGACATGTGGCATTGGCGGTGAAGGAGGCGGAGGAAACCACCTGAGTGGCTCCTCCCAGCCTGACATCCAATCGGACCACACACGGACAATGCTGTTAGAGCAGATCCCGGAAATCTCCCTCATCCTGGAGGAAGTGCAGTACATCGCCAGGCGCTTTCGAGACCAGGACAAGGGGGAGGAAATCTGCAGTGAGTGGAAGTTTGCCGCCGCTGTGGTGGATCGCTTATGCTTGGTGGCCTTCTCGCTGTTCTCCATCATCTGCACCTTCACTATACTCATGTCAGCTCCAAATTTCATTGAGGCTGTGTCAAAAGACTTTACATAAAGCTAATTTCTTGCCACTCTGAGAAGGAGAAGGAAAATTGCTTCAGAAAGTATCCCAAACATGTTGGTGTCTATACTACACAAAGATCCTGAACTACTTCTAGTTAAAGCCTCACAAGCTGACACACTGTACATAAGACCTTATTGTGTCGTTGCACTTTTCTTTGCATTTGTTCAATATCTTTTTTCTCTTTGAGGTGGCTTTCCTAACATCATGCAAATAGTAGGATGTTTATGCTATTGTTAATGGTGTAGAAACTCACTTTGATGCACTTTTCACATTTATCCCCAACACTCCACCTCATTTACCTGCCACCGCTGTGACGTCACGTCTTATCAGAGTAGCCTCCTCACAATCCTTCACTTTTCTGTTTTCCCTCACGTCCCTCTGTTACATTTTTAGATGCACAAGACAATGCTGTTCCATTTGTTGAGAACGGATTATTATTTTTTTGCTGTTTGTTCTGTAAATTAGGTCAGATATTATGGATATATGTATTTTTTTATTAAGTGGAATTCTTATGCACATTTTAATGATCCAAGTTAAATTAGAATCCGTTCATATCTGACTTTTGGGAGTACAATACAGTTGTGAACCCACTTGAGATGGATTCTGAAAAGACCCATTAAAACCCCAGTAGGAGGTTGTCTGGACTTTACTGGGGCAAACTGACTCAATTCATACAGTGAAACTCAGAGGATTGCTGACCACATGGATGCCTGAGTGAAATGGTTACTAGAGTAACTGAACCAGAGTATATGATGTTACAGAAAAATAAGCAGTTGATGCCCTGTTTCTTGCTCGATAATATTTACACATTTTTATTTGCAGTTAGTGGGTTTTTTTCTGATTTGATAACACAAGATGCACTTTAATTCCAGGTGTCATTTCTAGCTACTCTGTTCTCAGCAGAACCAGCCAGGATATTTGATATTACCAGGTCCGGACAGCGCCCGAGTCTTTCTTGACTAGCACATCAGCACTGCTGCAAGTTCATTTAAGAACCCTGAAATTACTTCCAACCTCTCTCCCGTATCACTGCTGGATTTTTAATTTCTCCATTTGCATTTCTAGTCCGTCTCATTTCTTCTTCAAGTATTAATCTTTTGTGTCGCTCTTTCTGCAGCTCAATCCAAGGTTCTGTTTCCACAAATGTAATGAGAATAATTTTATCAGTGTGGATAAAAGTCATACTTAATTGTGACTTTGCAGTTTTTCAGATTGTGAAAATATTTCTTTTTCAATACATCATCCAATTACTGACTATTTTTAGTGTGATTAGCTGAATCACTTGGTTAGTGACTTACGTATCTCAGTAAGCATATCCTCTGAAGGTTGAAGTGTTTGTCGCAGACTGTGTTATATTTTGCCATATGCTGTCAAAAACTCATGATATAAAAGAAACAACTTTTGACTAAGACAAGATTTTAAATGAGTTTTGAGGAAAGGTCAATCCCGTTGACATCACATTTGGCCTAAATCTTTTGTTACTAAAAAAAAAAAAAAAAAAAAAAAAGCAAAAGACAAAACTCTTTGCTAATCTCTTGCAATAACATGCAACACGGATTACCGGGTGACTGATGTAGAAGATTTGGGGTAAATCCGATTTTTATTTATTTATTTTTTTTTTTTTATTCCTCAATTGCCCTCTCTGATCCTGAGTGGCGTAAAACAAATATATTCCAGCTTGTCATGCACAAAGGTGAACCTTAGATGTGGGATTTTACCATGACTGGAGATGTAAGCGACACTGATGAGGAACAAAAACATCATGACCCAGCACAACTGCTGCAACAGTAGATTAAGGACCATTACATTAAATCAATGGACCAAGAGCAGACAAGGCCTTGCAACCAGATGATTAACATTTATGCTTTTTTGGAATTGCAAGTGTGCTGTCCTCTCTGCCAATAATGCACACACTGGAAATGTGGAGACATGTACATAGAGCGTTGTCGACGACCACGTTTCATTTTTGATGTGACTTTGAAAAACGATGAAGCCTATTGAGAAAACACTTTAAATTTTTTTCTGGAAATTCAAATATTAAAATCTTTTAAAGGTAATTTAGGTCAGAATAACTCAGACTACAAGCAACCAGCACAGGTTTTGTTTCTCACTGCCAGTTTAATGACATTATAAGCAGGGTAGTTGTTGAGACATTAACTTTGGCTTTGGAATATCTTTTTGCAACAAAAGCATAGATTTCATCCAGAGCTGAAGTTAATCTTCAGCATGAAGGAAGGCTTTAGCTAAAATAAATGGTAAAAGTTTGATATTTGAGACAGAAAATGCTGAACTGCCCCAAGGAGGATGATATTATTTAATTGTATTTTCAACCAGAATTACATGTTCATTTTGTGTTTTTATTTGTAGTCGGCGCCTCTTATCAGTATGCATAATTCTCCTTAAAAGATGTTCACAAGACCTCACTGTACATCCCTCTTTTATGAGAAATAAACAAAAACTGACAAAACTATTGTGTGGCTTCTTTTTGTGTTCCAGCAAACTGATTTCATTTTGTTCCAAAATCTCTGGGTTATTAGCAAGTAACTTCTGTCAATTGTTTTTTTTTCTTTTTCTTTTTTTTTTTTCTTGATAGGTTGTAAAGTCACAGCGAGCCTGATCTTAAAATATTTCACATAAGGTATGTACAATCTACAAAGATCTCATGCACAATTGATTATACATGCAAAAGTGGTGTTTCCAGCCTATTTAGATTAGGCTTTTGCATGTACTGGCTGTGTTAATGGAAGATAAATAATACGTGTGTGATAGATATGTCCCTGATACCAACAGTCATTTCACACACAGTGGGTTAAATATTGCAAACAAGAAAGAGAGGTAAGCTTTCAGTTTATCCAGGTTCTTACTAAATTACTCCTGCCTATTATATTTTGTATCGTTACAACAACAATCTTCCTCATCCTTACTGGAAATTTTTTGTCATTGACAAAGAGAAAGTTGGTAATACTTTTGAAATCCTGCACTGTAAAAAAAATTCCGTTGTTTTTACAATAAAAAACTGGCAGCTGTGGTTGCCAGAATAATTCAGTAAAAAACACAGTGAACATGTAAACTGTTTTACTGACCAAACAGTAATTACTACAGTTTTAAATTGTGAAATAAACAGATTGTCCCACAGTTTTGCACAAATTTTAACTGTGATTTGAACAGGGTTATTTTGTTAATAAAACAGTTTTATCAAGTAATTTTAACCAACTTTTTCTGATGAGATTCTCAATGAAATTTAGGTTTGGACTTTGACTAGGTCATTTTAAAACATGCATGGCACCAACTCTACAAGACAGAATTTAGAAAGTTGTGGCTAAGCTAAATTTTTCAGTTTCCAGCATGAGTCATAGGACGTTAGATACGACTTAAACCATCTATCTATTTAAGGCAAGACATTTGGTATCTTCCACACACAAGCACAGATGTAAAAAAAACAACAACAAAAAACACAGAGTACACCACACATACTCTAAATTCTTCTCAGCAGGGTGATACCACGTTTGAATTGGCCAAATCCAATCTCAAGGTCCACCACACACAGACAGCTGTTGGTGGCTGGAAGTGCTCCACTCTGTATCAGACCTTGTGAACAGACATGCAAAATACAAATCTAGTATTTCTAAACCTGCAAAGAGAAGCAATGCCTTAATTCCGCCCTTCTCCGCAATCTGTCCAAGTTTGTTTTCTCTCTTTCTCTGATCTTGATATAGAAAACACCACCTGGGTTCATAAAAACGCTTATGCAAGTGAGGTAAATATTTTTTGCTCTATTTGGTGGCAATGTTGGTGCAAAACTACCTGTGACAGAGCCCTGTGAACAGTTTCTCTAATGTAAATATTACACTCCTGATCCAACTTTGGAATTGCTTGAATGTGGAGCAACCGCACTCTGATACACTTCTGGTTCATTTCATAAATTAGCTGCTTGCATCCCAAACAGCACTGCTGTGGCCCTGTAGCCTCAGATGTTATTCTCATGAATTCACCTCGTAAATGGCAGTTCATTACTAAGAACTGTTACGTTAACCATCTTAACCATTTCAGCCATTTTGACTAAAAAACACTCAGAGTGTGGGATTTTCAGTTTTTAATTATTTGTGTGGAGATGGGATTATGAAACCACAAAATTTCACCTTATAACATCTCAGCTAAAATGAGTTTTAATGAGGCAATCTCAAAAGGCTCTGAAGAAATCGAGTCACCCTTACATAGCTTTACACAAACAGTTACATGACATGTGCCTCCTCCAACAAGTCACAGCTGCCAAATCTGGGTAAAAATAGAAAGTATGTAACAAAGAAAAGTAGAACTCAATGACTAAGACATGAAACAAGTAAGATGAGAGGAAAATGAAGTGAATTTAAGGTAGTTCTCTAATTCTTATTGTTCAGTTGCATCCAACATTCTGCTTTAGGCTTGAATGAAATTTTAATCATTCAACTACTGCAGGACTGCAGAGGCTCTTGATACCAAGCAGTCACAGAATCAATCACATTAAGGTCACTATGAAATTAGCCATGTGACCTGCAGTGAAAGTGAACATCGGTGTGAGAAAAAGTTATTATTTATAAAAAAATAACCTCTTCTGAAATACTGCTCATCTGCTTAAACACAATTAAATTACAGTTGGTAAATTTTGCAAAAGTAAAAATCAGGTCTTTACTTTGCGAAACTTCGTTACCAGAAAACGCGCTCATCTCTTAGCAACAGCTTAACAACAAATGTTATTATTGTTCAAAAGACATGAGATTTCTGTTGTTCTTTTGAAATGCTACTTATCTTCTACTATTTAACAAGAGTTGTGCAGTTGGTGAATTTTGCAAAAGTAAAAATCAAATGTTTACCACGCTCTGTAATCCAGGCACAGTAAGAGAAGTCAAGAAAGAAAGAGGGAGGAAACTGGATTAAAATTTGAGTGATTTTAAATAACAGTTTTGAAGTGCTGTTCTCCATCCATCATAGGAAACACTATGTTTCCTATGGGACCTGAAAGCGACTCAGTGACCGAACTTGTGCACTGTGAGGTGAATCGTCTTTGTATGGATGCCAACTTTGCATTCTGACTGAGCTGCTACCCATCGCTTTATCATCTAATGCAACTTGACACTGTTTGTTTAGTGTCTGCCTGTAAGACTTTTAGGGATTGTGCAAAACACGTGTTCAAACCAGTGTTTCGGAAGAAAAGCTTAAGTAAGGAGAAATGAAGCAAATGCTGAAAGGGGGCGTACAGGGAGATGGATGAGGAGCATCAGACAGAAGGGGGGAGGGAGGGACTTTGGAGAGATGTTCTGCGCCTCAGGGACAAACAGAACTCAAATTGCTGAATTTTGACTTAATGAGAGAAAGTGTGCAAATCAAATATAGAACAGTGCTGGAAAGTACAAAACGTAACAATCAGACAAGCTTCCTTAGTCAGATATTGACATTTGTGAGTCAGCGATGCAAAGAAAACTTGAAGTGAATGTTAGTGCATATTTCCCCCATGTTTTTATTCATCTGTATTTAATCTTGATGCCTTCCAATAGACAAATTACATTGAGTCAGTGTGAAAATGTTTTTTGTTCTTTTTCTTTGGCACTTTGGCTTGTTTTTTTGGGTTTTTTTTAAAAAAAAGGTGATCACTATCATAGTGCTAGTGACATGACACTGTTTCACTAGTTGACTTCATGTTTTAGAAAAGGAATATTTTAAATATCACAGTCTTTTAACATTACGTTTTGGGCCTAGTTAAAGAGAGAGAGAGCCTGAATGTCTGGGAACTACTGTACAATCTCGACTCAGTTTTTTTCTGATGATGACTAAACTGCTGTGAGTTCGTTTTCCAGTACTGTATCCTTGAATACTGACAAAAAAACCCCCAAACATTACATTAGTTTAAACATGATGAAATTAGACTGTTTTTATGCAAAAATATACAAATCATGTTATGTTTCTTAAGCGTGTGTGAATAGTGTATGTGTACTGGAATCAAGGTTGTGGAAATAAAGTGTTCAGTTGCATCATTGTGGAAATCCTTTACTTTTGCTCTGGTGTCATCAGTGACATGCGGTGAGGTTCATAGCTGGTGAGGCACTGACTTAATCATAATCATATTTACAAATATAGAACCCCTGCATCTTATTGCTTACATATGGACATTTCCCGCATGCGGACGACGCTGGAGGACGAAAAGACAATTCTTTAACATGCCATGCATAGCTGCGCTGCCGTTAACTGATCAACTTGGACATGTAGATATGATTAATTTCACGCAGTGCTCCACAGCAAAGGGAAAAACCGTTAAAAGTACAACTCAAAACCGCGTCTTTCTTGCTCTCTGTATCAGCGCAGGTACGACTTGTTGCCATAGCAACTGACAACAACGCCCCTAAAAAAAACACTGAAATATTTCCCACACAAAGAGCAGAACTTTCAGTCTGTTGCAATTATTAATAAGTGATGTGGTACGAGGAGAAAACTATAAATATATAGTTCATCTGCTACAGTACATCTGTATGGCTAGTTCGTTGTTATTGTCTCTCACGCTACAGTTAGAGTCACAATGTCTGGTATCTTGAGCGCCCCCTGCCATGAGGCAAGAGAACTGCCTGCCTCACATCGATTCTGTTCTCTCCCGTTTCTGATCGCTCCTCAGCACTGGAAACACGTTACACACACAGTTAGTGACAAAAAACACTGTACATTATATAAATAAGCATTTAATGTATGGAGAATCGCTTCATACATTAAATGTTTTTAGCCATTTGATTGGCGACGTACAGACAAGAGGAGAATAGCAATTATCCCATAGAATGGCAGCCAGTGAAGTTAGCGAGAGGTTGCGCAATCCCAGGTGAGGCTCAGCTCGCTGCTGCCTCACCGGCTTCGCTTCCGAGCATTTGAATGGGAAAATGCAAAAATACAGCGATCTTGAAGAAAGAATAATCAGAATTGGTTAAGCTAAATGAAAAATAGGTACTTTATAGTACAAAACACAGGGTGAAAATAGCTATATAAATTATTTTATCATTATATATTATTTTCCCTGACCACATGTCACTGGGTGACACAATCTCTTTTTTTTCGGGAATGATATTTCATTCCCATTAGCCTTCATAGGCTTATACACATCTAACTAAAACGCTTATTGGCCAGAAACCTGACTAAATCTTATTCTGTGTTCTGATTGGAGGATCTCATCTTAACTGCAAATTCTCTGAAATTTCAAAACACTTCAATTACTATTACAAAGATACAAAAAATACATTGACCTGCAAACATTTAGATTAGTTTGAAATAACATTTTTTAACATATTTAACACTGAATATTTCAAAGCAGGTACACAATAATAATAACTTTTAAAATTGAAAATATAAGTTTATTCTAGTTTAATATTCAAATGTACTTTTAACATCTGCAATTCAAGGTCTTCCTTTTATGATCTACTTTAATGCTTAGGTTTGTCATTTTCAATTTGTCTTTCTTTTGATGTCTTGTACAGCAATTTGGATTGCCTTGTATAGGAATGGTGTTATATAAATAAACAGACCTTGCCTTTAGAATACTAACTGTAGCCACTGTGAAGTTAAAAAATTTCTTTTTCGTGCTAAAAATGAAGAATCACTTCTTAAATAAAATTAAATGCTCTAACATGCACCGTTTGAGCTCTAAGTATTTATTTTAAATAAAGTGCAGTTCTGGTCTCATGAACTGGCTTAATAAAGGATCAAACGAATAACACAGTGGTGTGATAACAACAGAGAGACATCAATTTAATGCTGTGCACTGCTCTGAGACTGAACAAAGCTCATAATCAGTTGGATGTGTAATTGAAAACCAGATTACGGAAACAAATGAACTTTGGAGATACACAACATTGCACAATGTTAATGAATGGCATGCCGTTGCTGTATATATATTACCTCTAAAGAGGTGTAGGGAAGCCCAGAGGACATGTTAATAAACTTGCATGATTAAATTTCAACAATACCTAATGTGTGTTTTGTGAGCCCTGGACAAATGAGACATTTCAAATAGTTTTTTATGGTGTCTCTCAAAGCAAAAAAATATATATATATATAAATCAAATTATTTCCTTTAATATCTGTCATGTCTTCACATGCTGGGGGGAAAAAAAGAAGTGATGTATCATTTTGTTTTCAAATCTGTAAAATTGAAAATTACAATTCCAAAGCTAACTTGATTTGATAAGAAACACACTAAGGTTGCATCTTTCTACTGAAACAGTTTATATCGTAAAATCTAAACTCACATGCACCAAGCACAGCTGACAGGGCTTCACTGATATATTTTTGTTATGACTTGCCAATTATGTAGTATTCATGATGTAAGAAAAGTGTCCTTGAAAAAGGCTCCATGCGTTCTACGAGCACATGTGGCCTCTAAAAGTTATGATCCCTTCTATTCTAATAAATTAATTTAGGCTGCCGGAGATATAACTCATAGCACCCGAAGGGATACCGCCAGCTCTACAGTAAAGGTTGAGGGTTAGCAGAGCATGTTCTTTATCTCTGCCATTGAACTCAGTTGTTCCAGCCCACTGAACTGAATTTCTTCCTGCCTTTTATATGCAAGTACACAAATATACGCAAGAGCATAAAGAGACAACAAAGCAAATGCATACTATGTTTTAAGGAGTGCGTACGCCATAAACGATTGTAGTCATCTTGGCTATGGTTGAGATTATATTCCTACTTTGTAGAGGTACAATCATTTAAAACAGGGATAGAGCATCCTTAGTGATGCCATCGGCTTATATAGTTTCCATAAAAACAGAAAATGATGGCAATTAGCAGAAAAATCAAGACTCACACTCTTTCTACACTTAAAAGGTCTACAGGAATTAAATGTTAAAATGCAGAAGTACATGTTCGTTCTTAGTCATACAATTTCAGAGGGAAATCTAAGAAGGTACTGCACAGGAATATCTAAGTGTCAGACCTGGCTGAGTGTCTAAAATATATGTTAGTGGTAGCCGCAGACTCCCTGAATCTCCTGATGAACACTTAGTGGCTGAAATCCAAGAGGAAGCCAGATGGTATTTCTAGAGAAAGACATTGTCCCCATTTTTCATTGTTGCTTATATTGTTTTCTCTGCTGCAGGCTCCAGCCTTGGCTCAGGAAAATGGAGTCAATCCAGATAAATTAACAAAGAATGCATGTGTGAATGGACTTATGCCTTTGTTTTTGATCAGCAGACTATTTTTATATCAAAGACAAAAATCGATGCTAATCATTAACATGATTTGCCACATGATTTAAAAAGTTCATTTTCATTATCAGCACACATGCCTAATCTCTCTACCAGAGACATGAAATTAAAAAGAAGTCAACACGAAGAAGGCTAAAGGAACTCAAAAGCAACAGATTGTGCTCTGATCTCAAGGAATTAAGCAACAAATGAATTTCAAAATCAGTTTCTCCTCTTGGTGCGTCCTCTTTCAAGTGCAAAATGCATAAAGGTGTACCATAGCATACCATTTTTTTTAAAAGAGTAATTTCATCAGGCTAAATGGCTTTACAATAAAAACTTTGTAAATTAGGAATTAAAATAGGACTTTTAATAATTATTAAATTCAGGTTACATTTTTTAAATTAGAAACCTTAGATAAATTCACATACATCTGACACTTTGGTTATCTTTTAAACTTTTGATCCATTCTATCTGTTCCATTAATCTGTTTTAGTATTTGTGTTATTCTTTGGCTTGGTGGTCTGTTGCACTTGCAGTGAGACTTATTTAATGTTTTGTGTTTGCACTAAAGAGCCTCTGAATACACTGTAACACTTGGACTTAGCCCAAGACATTTGATCTAATTAATCGATCAATACATAATCAGGAAGCAGACCACAGAAGGTCATTAAAACAGCTTTAATCCCAATTATCCAATTAAATTAGATTAGACTGCATTTTAAAATGAGCTCTGGGCAGATAATTAAAAAATAATAATTTCTCTGATACTTTTCCTTCAAACTGTATGATAAAACCCTTGAATTAAAGCAAGAAACAAAATTGTATTTTCAGCAAATGTGTCTCAAATTAACACTATTTCAACAAAACTGCATTTATCTTAAAAATCCAAAATCAAAGCAAATTTTATTTGTATAGCACATTTCAGCAGCAAGGCTTTTCAAAGTGCTTTGCATCATATCAAACACAGAAACACAAAGTTATCAAGTGGGGGGGTTCTTGTTTTTGCATCCATAAAAGGTTTACCTGTTACACTCCTACTGTGTCATAAGGAACGAAATACCTATTGCTATTTTTATTCCCACTCACGCTCACAAAAATATAGCTTTGTGTCACTCTCTTGAAACTTAAGAGCCAATCTTCATTTGTAAATAATATTTAGATTATTGACTTATTGGGGTTAAAACCACATAATCCTTTCTATTTTATTTGATTTCCATAATCCCCACCTCATTTATGTTGTCTTGTCCTGATGGCAATTATATGACCTTGGACCTCCTGGTGGGGGAGCACAACCTGGCCATCCCCCTGATTAATTTGCCACTTAAGCCTGGCGTGCCTGCTGACACATTGTGCTGGCATGTTTAATACATCTTATCATAAAAACAAGCCTAGGAGAGGAATAAATGCACATAATCTACTCCTGGCTTCAGCAAAGTTTCACTGTCTAATGATCTAATCTGCAGGAACTCTGAAACATTGTAAGCAAGTTGAAGCCAAAATGGGGTTAATTATGACAAAAAGCAACACATTAAAATAAGTATATCAAAATATCTCAAGTGCAGGTTAATCTTTTGTACAATCTCATATGTTCTCTGCATCATACTTCTAGCATCATACAGTCATTTTATAGACATTAGATTTTAAAGATGTCTCAGTTGTCTTTGGTTCGCTAAAATGTTCTACTTTTAGAACAAGTGGTTAACTGCAATGCAGGTGCTGTTGATGTTCAGGGCAGCTTTACTATGCTCCTAAAAAGTTTTTTAGTTTTAAAGATGTTTCTTGAGTTAAACAAGAGCTTTGGAGCTTTGGAAAAATTCTTGGTTTATTTTGGATGCCTGGCTTCTTGTACATCTTGCCTGGACCTTCATCTTCAGTTAATTTCACATTTTTTTAATTAAATTCCTGTGTGCGCTTTGTGGTGGTCTGTTTTTAACGATCCACACCTGTTATCTGTGAAAACAAATGATCTCTTCTGGAGATCATCTGTGTTTTGGGATCATTGTCATGTTGAAAGACAAAGCAATGATTAAGTCACAGTTTTGCTTCAGATTTTCTTTAAAAATCTTTGTTTGGGTTGTTCCATCCCCTAAAACCAGTTTCAGATTGTTTTTGTTGTTTTCACTTATGTATTTTCACAGAACTCAATATATCCTGCATAGATAATATTTATAGAAAAAGGACTCACTATTGCCTTTTTTTGTGGTTTTGATAAGCTATGTATTTGATTCAATATACTTCTATGTGAGATGTCTATTTTACAGAATTTTTTTTTAAAAATGAGCTGATAAAAAAGAGCCTAATCTAGAAATGGGGATGCACATCTGGTTTTGGTGGATTAAAAGGTTATTTCGTTTGAGAATGGTAGATTTTACAATTACATAAACAATGGATTCCGATTTTGTGGTTTTCCAGCTCTAACATGCATTTGGTTTGGACTGCTATATCATGCACACGGACCACTTTCACACTTTTGTTCCAGAGCTAGAGATAATTACTGCACAGTCACATAACTGCTGATTTACACATTCGGATTATCTCAGAAGACACGTCTGTTGAAATTTCTTCTCTTTTTCCCAAAAGCTATCATCTGTGACTCCGAATGTAGGAATCCATTTGGTAGAGGGAGTACGTCTGCTTCACGCATAAAAGAATATAGCCTTCACTTCTCTTTCCTGAACGGCACAAACTAACTCTGGTTTTGTGAAGGACACCAACAGATACGCGGTCGAAGTCTTTGTTCCACCACAGCATGACATGCAGCTATAATTTATCTGTTCAAGGCAAATTACTAACATTTATATGCTCTGTCTGCGCTTTCTGCCTCACATTTTCTTCATTCCTTTTTTCTTATCTGTTTCTACATTCCTTTGGTTTACCCAGCAGGCATGATTATTGCATGAAAATACTCAACATAAGCTTTACAACTTCTTTCTAGGCTCTACCTGACCATCAACAGAAATAGATATCAGTTCGCAGAAACGCACAGTAGAAACATTTACAGCATGTAGTACACTCTTGACCTGCTGTTGAAGCGTGCACCTGTAGCTGTTCAAGGTTTGCTAACACAATGAAGAAATTCTCAATTGTATCTTTATTTTGGTACCAATTTTATACGAGTGTTATTCAGTTTTTCATATTTTTCATGCGTACTTCATTCCATATGCAACAGTTGCATAATAATTTATATTTTGTAAATGCTTTCTGGTCACAATGGCTAGGTTCGCTGCAAACTGAGGCGTGTGTAGGCCTATAATAATATGAAAAATGAATGAGTGATTTTGAATAATTCTATTTCTGTATTAAACGTCTAAGATAAAAACAATTTTCAATCACTTTTTCAGCAGTAGAAAGGAAAGTGAAGGAACGTGAAATAAAAACGGATACAAAAAAAGTGGAGATTGGAAACTGAGGCAGAAAGTTTTCTTTGTTTTTTACCGTTGGCTATAATTTATTCTTGTAAATTTAGGTTTATTTTCACATTGAACTGTTAACCTCTAGCTCACCCTTACTTTGAAGGACACTTTGACTGATTAATGACCATATTGGCAGCAACCTGGCTAAGATCCAGAGGAGCAGAGCAACCTGAAAAGATTTCCTCATTAGCTACAGCGCTGCATGAGGGTCGAAATTTAAACTATTGTGCTGCCACCTGTGGCTACAGGCTTATTTCAAAGTCAGGCACTGATTTGGTTAATAATAGGTAAAGCCAGGAACTGAACGGCTGGTTCTGGCAAATGAGAAGAAGGTTACTCAGTTGCGTTAGCATTTGTGGGACTAGTGACTAGCGTGTCTAGGCTGGTCAGACGTCAAGAAGAACATAATCTGTTTGTCCAGTCAGGAGTTATAGGAGAAAATTTTAGGAGAAAAAAAGTGTTGGAAAGGGACAAAGAAACTCAACATTTCTGAAACCATCAGTGCTTGAAACAAACTGGGGGAGAACGTCAGGAACGTAGCAGGAAAAGCTTGGGTTTTGTGAGGGTCAGAAAAGACTGTCTAATGGGATCTTTCTGTCTGGAGGTTAAAACCTTTCAAGAGAAACAGATGGAGTGTGAAAGAATAATCCAGCATCATTATCAGTTGGAGGATTCAAAGTTGTTTTGATGCATGGTGCATGTTCAGTCAGAGACTACTCATAAAAGTGGTTTAACTTAATTTCACAGAATCTGGACAAAATATATGATGATTAACTATGGAGTAACTTAATTAATGGTAAGTGAGAGTTCAACGCAGCTTTATAAACAGTTCAGAAAATCAGAAAAAACATTCATTATTTTGGTAAAGATTCCTAATTTAGTACTTTATTTGAAAATTCAGACATAACTGTCAATGAAAGGTCTAAATCTAAATGGCGGCTCACTCTACATTAATATGATATTTTATTGTTTGGAGGTATTTAGCTACAATATATATATCTTGAATTTTTTCTTTGTAGACTGGGTGCCTTTTTTAAAAATAGCCTAACTCAGTTGCTGAAGGAGAGTGAAGTTCTGGATAAAATCACCACGGACCTGTCAGAACAAGAGAAGGCTCTTTTTTTTCCTTCTACTCTTTGTGGCAGTTGCTGGACAGGAAAGGGGGCAGAGAGAGACATGCAGTAAATGGCCAAGACTAGAGGTTGAAGCTAAGACAGCTGTGTCAAGGGTGGACCCAGCACTGGGCTCCTCTTTCCACGCAGCCGCCCTGGAGGTCACAGTCAAAGAGATAATGATGTCGTTCTGGGGGAAAAAAAAAAAAAAACTATACATTTTAAGTAAATGCTGATTCACCAAAATATGCATATACGGTAGTTTAAACTACACACATACAGTTTAAACTATATTTTCATGCTTATGAAAATGCGTAATAATTTTGTCAAACCAGTAGTATCTTGTTTATGATTAATCAAAAAGTAATAGACTTGGAATAAGCACTGACCAAGGTGAAGGTTTAGGATACCCAGACCATGGCATATAAAGGCGATTTGTCCTGAATTTGACCATGAATTTTAGTTTTAATTTTATATAAACTAGTCTATAATTCCACTATTTCTGTGTTTTTCTTGTCCTACTTATTTTGCAGTCAATACTGAGACAGATTATTCTGTAACCTCATGACTTTGCACTCACCTCTCGTTATCCAATAATCTACTGGATTGCTGTTCTAAATCCAATCCTGTCCAATCTTCCCCCTTTCCTCCCTCCTATTCTAACAACAGGACATTTTGAATCTGGAATTTTAGTGAGGTAAATTTATAAACCAGAATATCAGCTGTGTAAAAACAGATAATTAAGAGTGTATTTCTTGACAATTCCCCCAGATTCCTAAAGTGAGTGTGCACGATGTGACCTTTGGGGATGATGTAAATAAGCTAAGTTTTATATTTAAAAAAATCCTACTATATACTATTTAGTGCTATAATAGAAGTTTAGAATATTTCTTGAAAACCACACACTTATGTCTTATGTAACTGTAGAATTGTGGTCTTAAGATTTAGCTTAATCAAGTGAATTTCCTAGGAGAGCAGAGTTGCTGTTTTTACAAGATGACATGAAATATTCCTTCCTTTTTTGCATCCTTGAGTAGTCAAGTGCCAAGTTATTACTTGCTGATACAAGTTTACTCATGCAAAATGACAGACTCTCACATGGAAAGCAGCAACAAACGGGTCCTTGCAAAATTGTAGAAATAGTTCAGCAATCCTGATTTTATATCCGTAAAGCTTTGCGTGGATCTCATTTCAGTTTTTTGGAAAACCAGATTTAAGCCACACATTTTCCAAAACTGCTATTTAATCAATTTTAGAATGTTTAAGATTCAAAATAGAAACTTAAAAATAATTGGAATTTGATATTAATATGTTTTTAAGTACAAAAATATGCAGTGTTTCATGTTTAAAATGCATCTTTTGTGACTTCTTCTGTGAGTTATGCAAATTTTAGAGCATAAAATCAGTAACAATTTAAGGTTGAATTCACAAACACTGTTTGGAAGATTTATCTATTAAAGGACAAAGTCTTGTTTTATCAGCTATAAGGAATACTCATTGAACAGACAAAAACAACCATGGTAAATTATTCTCTTTGTGATGAATCTTTAAGATTACTTTAACAGTTTGAATTTAGTGACTGTAATATATAAACTGTTCAATGATATTGTCATTTTCTGTAATGCCCCTGTGCCACTTTTTATCAAAGTGTGTTTGTGTTGTTGCAAAGGTAGAGAAAGCATTTAAGGTCTGTGGATCAATCTGGGTGTGCTGCAGAGTTAATTGTCTTTACTTCAGCATTCTCAAAGATGCTGAGTCCAAACGCTGGTCAAAACATGCATAGGTCAGAAGCATGTAGTGTACATTTAGCATATGGTTTTACCTTTAAATACAAAGATATTGCATTGGTTTATGTGTTAATCTGAAGTTTTAGTGTTATATTTACTTATTTTTCCAGTATTATTCAATCTGGAAGCAAAAAAAAGTAAGTCTGAGACTTTTTCCTCCTGACTTTTCTTTCCCCTGTCTTTCCTTTTCCAAAGTTAAAACCATGATCGTAACACAGGACGGATTAATGAGAACAGAGAAGCTAACATCTGCTCAAGGTGACAAGCAGGCGTGCTGGGAGGAAGGTGGAGCCTTGTTTGAGCAAGAGATTATCAATGTTCTGGGGAATGTCTTCCTGCCAGCTGTCAGCATGTTGCACCACAGAGCTTTCACTTCCCTCTACAGTCAGCTGGAATATTGAGAGATAGTGTAGCATTAGCAAGCTTAGCAGTTCTAAAAGAGTTATTCCCACTTATTACAAGTATAATATTCAGATTTGCATACAATCTTATTACTTTATACGTCGTTTTATTTTTCTGTGAATTGTAAGACCCAGTTCTCTTATTGCATCCGCTAAATACAGTCTTGAAGGGAGCGAATACTTATGAAAATAGAAAATGAATATAACAATTATTAGCTACCACCTCTTCACACAGCTGAAACGTTGTAACAGTGATGATACTGTAAATGCTCTTTAAATGTCCTTTTCTTCTGGTTTGTCCAGAGTTTCAGATATAGTTCCAATGTTGGTGTTCTCACAAAAGCATACAAACTAATTTAAAGAACCTGAGAAATTATGTCATCACCACGCTCTTGGTCTTTGTACTTCAGTTTCATTTGATTTAAATCATTGTTTACATGGCTGCTGTACCAGCATAATAAACTGAAAAAATATGTCTCAAAATAGAAATTTCTGCCACATGCAGTCAGGGACAAAGTCACAGACTGACCCTCACAGCCTGACACGCGCAAAATATCCAGCTTGTCTGCAGAAAAGGAAAAGCAGCTTGAGCAGATTTTAATTTTAAAGGGAAAACAAAACATTATCATAACTATGGTTTTTAAAGTTCTGCAAACAGTTTTATAATAAGAGTTGTTATTTGTTTTTCCTTTTAACTGATAAATAAATTTTTTAGATTAGACAGAAATGGAGAAGGTGCCAAGGTTTGATTGTTTCCTATAGGAATGTTGTTTATACTGGATGACGCTTCCTTTTACTTCCTGCTTTCTGGACTAATGAACTAATGTCATGTTTCCAAAATAATTGTTGAACGTTTTTTCTTTTTCCACAGACATGCCAAGTATATTGTAGTTCATTTTAACAAGATATTGACAAAGGTTATTTGTGTCGATATGTTGACAAAAATAACCTTTTTTGGTTATTTTCATCAGCTTTTCATTCCATCAAAAGCTGATTGAATGAAGGTTATGAAGGTGAAAGACCAACAGCTGTCAACCAATGTATTACCATTGAGCTTTATGGTCTTTTGTTTCTCTTTCAAAAATTTGACACCATTTTACCTGAAAATAGAATGAAAATGATTCACCTATTACCAGTTACTCAATGCAGCATTAGACTACTTTGATTGATTATGATTTTCCAAAGTATTGATTGTATTGGCGCGACAGTTTCTCACGCAGTGTTACCTGATCGCTTAAAGGTAATGCACATCCAACACACGTTTTAGGTCTTGACTTTTGTTTGCTATGATTTACTACGTCTAGTCAGACAATTCACGGGTAGATGTTTAAATACATTTATTAACTAATACAGTTTTACCTCCTGCCTCTATTCTCATGACTCCATCTACATGCTCCTAAACATGCTATGAAGAGATAAGTGCAATCTTTACTCTCTCAACATTTCCTCCTCCTTTCAGGATGAGCAGAACGAGTCTGTGACCTTGGAGCTCTAGGGAGGTGTTGGGACTGAAGGAAACGAGTAAACACTGGGTAGCTGTAGCAGCCATCAGTGCATGAAATGCAGAAAGCAGCGGGCTAAATGGACTGGCCAAATTATTAGGGTGTGCTTGATGTATGCTGCAGTTAGAGAAAGATCACATTTGAAGCAGCAACACATTTGGAGACGACTATCTGAAATAGCTTCAAGAGCTTGCCTCGCTTATGGATTTTGTATAAATAAATATTCTGACAGAGATTGGCACAATATTTATAACCAACTCATATCTAAGACGTATGTCCCTAATTTATCCATCCCTGATGCTCTTTCTTGTAATTAATTATTCTGATTTCGGCTACATTATGTTTTAAAGCATTATCACTTCCACATTTCAAAATGTTTTTTTTGGTCAACTGTGGCTAAATCCTTTTGTGTTGCTATTACCGGTTTCATCTTATTGTTTAATTGTTTTAAGAAATGAAGTTATATTATTTTCCTCTTTACTATTGTTGACTATTAAATGCTTAGTTCAATTATGTATCGTGTACTCCACCCTTATTTCAACTTTCCTTTAAAGTTCTCACTGTTCACATTTTGGTCGCAAAAAGATTTTCTACTATGATACTATCAAGCTTGAATTTAAGATAAATACAAAAGAAAACAAGTTATTTTGTGTGGTCTTTAAAAATACACATTTCAGATTAAAATCATTCTTATTTTAGGGGTTTTCTTTGATTGATGTTCTTTTCACCCGATTCTGAGCTTTTCTCTCTGATGAAGAAATATGAGCAACTTTGACACTGGGGAGATGATTGAAAGGGTCGACTTTCTTTCTTCTTGTTTGGAGAACCAACCGGACATTGTGGAGGTGGATAAACAACAGAGGAAAGCAGTTGTTGTGGATGTGGCAATACCAAGTGATTACAACATCAGGAAAAAGGAGCATGAGAATCTGGAGAAATACCAGGGCCTCAGAGAGGAACTGGAAAAGGCCTAGAGGGTGAAGGCCACAGTGGTGCCTGTGGTCATCGGGGCCCTCGGGGCAGTCGCCCCGAAACTGGAGCAGTGGCTACAACAGATCCCAGGAACAACATCAGACATCTCAGTCCAGAAATGTGCAGTTCTAGGCAGAGCTAAGATACAGTGCAGAACCCTCAAGCTCCCAGGCCTCTGGTAGAGGACACAAGCTCAGAGGAAGAAAGAGAGAAGACCACCCGCGGAGGGTGAGAAATATATATATATATATGGTTATGTATGACCTAAAAGAACTGAAATATTTTTACTATATTTAGCTTTTTGAGTAAATTTATAATCATTTGCACTAAAAACTAATTCTGGTTCCATAAAAAGGAAAGTATTTTATTTTATGTTTTGTGCGCCATATAGAGTCTGGCCAGAAGCAAGCAAAGCCCTCCAACAGGGATCAAATAGAAGGGATCTGATTTAAATTAAACTGGTAAATTGTCTGGATACCCCACTGAGTGGTAAACAAATGAAGCCAGAAGTGTTGGCAATGATCTTTTTACACTTATTCACACACTGCAACACCATAAATCTGTCTTTTGTTGTTAGGCACATTGAGTATCATCTTATTGCTGCCAAAGAAATAAATAATAATCTAACTTGACCTCCAGTTATTGCTACCAACCTGCTTTGAATTTTCCTGCACTTTCAATTTCCTAGGTTTTGAATTGTCCTGTTTTTTGGGGGTTTTTTTTTGTAAAATTGTTTAATTTTCAGCTGCCTGCCTCCTTCCTCCTTCTTGGATTTGCCAAGGAGAGTGCCAGATGTTAAAACAAAAATTGGTGATGACAGTGGCAATTTAGTAGTTTATGTAATTTATGAATTTATGACTGCATCACAGCATCTTGCCATCAATGCAGTGTTAATCTCTGTCCACAGGGCATCAACAGAACCATCAGAGATCACTCATTTGTTTGTGAGTCGTCATCCGCAGCTTTAAAACAGTGCTATTTGGTGGGTACACCAGTTCAGGGTCAAAATGTTAAACTGTAGTTTCAGCATAAAAAATACATTTAAATTGACAGAGGCAAGTAAACGAAGCTATTCTAGCTCTCAATCACTTGTACAAAATCCATCTCCTTGGAGCTCTCCCACCAAGACAGATTGTAGATTGAACATTTGGTTTTGACAGGCTGATAAAATGGGTTGTCTTCATGGCACTCTATCCAGCGAAGGGTCTGCAAAATGAGTGTAAACAGTGGGCAGACCTCCACCGCACCAGCTCAACATGGTGCACCAATCTCACACAGTCTCACAGAAAGACATACCTAGTGCCTAAAAAATGGAACCAAGGCAAAAATAACAATAATAGCAATAAAAATACGGACATGCATTGAAGTGAATGTTGCACTAAATAGAAATTCATAAAGATGCTTTGCTGCATGAATTTAAATGCAGACTAGGGTTATAATAATTTGTTACTGAGGTAATAATTACTTTGTGAACGTACAAATACAGATGTAATGAAGAGAATAGGAGGCTAATGTGTACTTATAATTACACTTCACACTAGCTGCTTTTCAAAACAAGCAGGCTTCACTGGATTGTAAAAACATTAGAGACAGTAATGCAGGAGGTAATGAAAATCTTCTCAGTGAGTAAAGAGCAAACGCAGAGGAGTAGAAATCAGCTACAGATAGTGCCTCATTTGCCGGTTACAGGAGTAGTCTAAGCTTTACTTTGTAATGATCACAAATAACGATTTACTGTGTATGGTGATGATAATTGTCGAACATGAGACGGTAGATGGTGCGCACAACTCCAATGTAAAAAGGGGGAGAGTAAATGGATGCCAAGTTCTAAAGAACTACAAAAAAATAGGGATAATCAGCACTCCAAAATATTAACTGGTATTTATTAAGGTAAAAAAAAAATACCTTTCCTTATTGCACACTACAGGCAGAGTACAGAAAACTATCTTAAAATGTTGGTTGTCAAAGCAGAAACTAACCTTGAACTTACAACATCAGTAAAGATGTCCTGCGGGTGAGATTAGAATGTTAGTCATCTTTTTATTTCATTGACTGTTTGTGAAATTGTCCAAAAGGCAAGAAGCACGAGGAAGATGCTTATAAAATATTCACAACATTGTGTAAAATTTAACATTTCTAAAAATAATCGTTTGGGTGCAAAAGTTAAAACTCTCAACAGCATATAACTGTGTCATTTTCTGTTGCTAAAAATATGATAGTCGACTTTGAATCCTTGACGTCTGCTTCCAGTTCTTGTAATGTATCTCTGGCATACTCTCCCTCAGAAAAGTAGCTGAATCTTTTTTCTTACTATATACTCCAGACAAATCAAAATATTTTCAGGATTTCTCCCAATGTTTCTGAGACCTGGGTCAGAGATAGAAAGAAATAGAGGGAAAAGAAATCGGTGGACAGAGATTGATTAACTGGTCAACATGCTAAACCCAGAATCTGTGCCCAATCGAGTCAACCAGCAAGTTTAGTTCCCTTGTTTAAAATCTGATTGCATTATTTTATTCACCAACATCTCCTGTAATTATACCTTAAGGTATGTAATTGTGTCTAATTTGTTTCTGAAATCCAAAGAGACGAACCTTCAATCCTCCACCACCTTGGTCAAGAGATGAACACATGCAGTGCCTTCATGGAGAGAAAACATTGCAGTTGGGCCAAACAAATGTCGTGGTGAGATTCTCCATCCACCTAGCTGAGGTGCTGAAAATTCAAACCCACAAGTCAGGAGATATCTAGTTTAGAATTCAGGTTGCAGAGAGGCAACACACTGAGACCCGATGCCTCACCATCGCTGCATCTCAGGCTGTTAACGGACAGCAGAGTCTCTGGGATCCGGAGTGGAATCACTCTGGTGAGTACTTTAACTCTTTCCAAACATTCCCTGAGGTTAAGTCATATATTTAGAAATTATAATAAAAAAAATTAGGCACATAAACTGTGAGTTCACATTTAATGGAGACAAACCCTTTATCAGCCAGGAAACCTGAACTTTTACTCTCCAACTCTTTGGAGAGACACTTTCAGTAGTTAGATTTTAATTTTATTCGTTCACAACTCACTGTTGATGATTTTTATTATTGATCGATTCTATTAGTGACAGATGCAATATAATCATTCAGTTAAGAAGCAAAATAGAACTGTTAATATCTTGAATGTGAAAATAATTATATTCACAGAATATTCCTCTGATATCTTTTCTTCAATTTAGGCTCAGTGACAAAGAGAAGTCGCCCTTTAGAAGGAAAAGCTTCATGAATAATTAAAATATATTTTGCTTGATTAGATTGATAGGATTTTTTAAATTTAATCTTCAGTAGTGAGACATTTATTTCCTATTACAATTCACCACATATTTCCGAAACTATACCTACTAATATTGGAGAAGTTGCTCCACTGAATATTTAAAGACCCTTAAGATTTATGATTTGTTACACCTTTTCAGCAATAATGTGAATCTATATGTGATTATCTTAAACTTTATCCTGCTTTTTTCCCCCAACATTTTTTTTCTGCTTTTGATTATTTTTCCACAATATAATATGTGGGTATTATTACCATATGTTATATTCTATCTTGGCACTTGTCTTGATTTTTCATTGTTGGTAATATTTTTTATCTTGTTCTTAAATTGACATACTCCCTTTAGGAGACACCACTTAAGAATATATCCCCCTCTCTAAAGGAGATGGGCATTAATTTAAACACAATGTGCATAAATAAACACTTCAAATGACATTAAAAAGCTGGATGACATTTTATTAAGTATTTTTTTTATATTTAAAAAAACAAAAAAACAAAAACAGGGCTGTACACATGAACATCCATTTGCTTCTTGGTATCTTCAAGAGGAAAGTCTGTATATTTAACTTTACCTGATTTATGTTATGTTTCCAACCTTCTTAGCAGACAAAATGTAATTGCAATCATTCCTAATTTGAGTCACTTGACTTTTGGCATGACTTCTTTTGTAATACTACCATCTTGTGGGGCTAACATGTAACTACAAAAGGGAGAAAAATGTATGTTCCTGGAAATGAACAAGTAAATGAATATTTTATGCAGGAATAAGATGGAAAATAAGGAGGTGTTTTGGGAGGATGGAAACAAATATTATAGAGATCAGCAATAAATGCTGAATGTTATTAGACATTTCCTTGTAAATACTCCTGGCTTGCTGTGGTATTTTATTCACAGTTTGACAAATAATTTTATTTGACTGAAGTTGCATTCTTTTTTATAATGACCTACTTACATTGTTGCTTGTCCAGAATACTTTTGTGGGATTATAATCTGTCAACACAGATTATCATTATGGTGCGTTGACACGGCTCGCCTTGTCATGTCCATCAAACCAGGTAAAAACCACAAACTGGACAGAGAGGGGATTTCAAGTCTTTGGTGGTTTAAATTTGTCCCATCACTGCTGGCCCAACAACAGCCCATCCCAAATTAGTTTGGAGTGTGAAAGTCCTGAAGATAGTGAGGGTACGCATTATTACAACAGAAAGAGAGGGAGAGAAGAGACCCCACCACTCCACCATAAAAAGAATAAAAAGCCACAACATGCGTCATTTTGTGTTACAATCTCATGTGATGATTACTTTAATTTTAGAGGACTGGACCTCAATACAAATGATTTAGCACATTGTAATTTATCCATATTCTTCTTTACTTAACTGATATCTAACAGATAACACCCTGAAGCTTTCTCTGAAAAAATTGATACCTGTGAACCAACATATTTTTAAACAAACTTTTGTACCACTTCACTTGCTAAAGATTTCTTGTCACCATGAATTTGCAATGGATGTCTGGCAAAGAAAGTGAAATACGAGGGTGAGATGTTCTGAGCAAGTTGTGTCCTCATAGAAAATACATGTCTATTGTCAATACCTGCTTGTGCATGTAGGGTTGTGGAGGGTGGGGGCCAGTGCCTGTCTCCTGAAAGCAGCCCAATATATTTTACATAATTTAATATAAACAAAGACAACTGACTGAGAGTGCAGGTGATTAACATAAACTGAAATAATGTCGAATTTAAATGCTTGCTTTTCATACAATAAATGTACAACACATGATCGAACTGAAAAGTGTTTCCTGGAATAAAACACCAAAATGATGGGAAAGAAAAGAAAAAAAAGAGGAGGGGTACAAGAGAAGGTGCTCTTATAGAGAATGAGCAGATTTAATATAATTCCCTAAAAGCGAGTGAACTATAGCCTTGCGTACAAGTATAAATGTGTTTGTCTTTAATTCCTAGCCACTAGGGGGAAGTGTTGTGTAATAATTCGAGAACAAATCCAGCATGATTCAAATCAAATCCACAAGAAGGAATATTTGGAAGCTTTTACTACTTGTACAGAAATCACTGGGAGCTTTTTAAGCTTTTAGCAGAGTCTAATTAAACAGAGCCAGCTTTGTCTGCAACATGACCATTAAGACGTTGTTGACAGTAACATGGTGTTGAAATCCTCCATAAGCATCTTCACAAGAAAACCAGACAAATATCCGACTTCTGATGGTCAAACACAATGCTGTTCTACAAAACACTATGTGAGAGCTGAATGGTAACACCTGAGTCCTACCAGTTCCTCTCAACAATAAGACATTCCATAAATCACCGTGAGACATCATTCTATGTATTGTTCACCCACAAGATTCATTACAAGCTGAAAAATAAGGTGACGTAAAGTAACAAGAACTAGGTTCAGTAGTGAAGATAAATTTCACAAAATAAAGTTCTTGCAGCATCTGGAAGGACAATGTTTAAACTGATGCATTTGAAACAATAGGAACACCAGATCACAACAAAGATATGTTTGAAAAAGTATTCTTCCCAAGCTTCCTTTATTAGTTTTAGTCAGAGACTGATTTGTCATTACACAATCTTGCATGCATCCAGATGGGATGTTTCAGTAGGTCAGTCTTGAGAAATGGCATAGAAACAAGTCACAGATAGACACAACAAAAAGACAATCTGGGATTGTAACAGTTAATTTAAAGATGTCAGCTCCTCCTAAAGTTTCTCCACACCAAGTCCTTCTTCTGCATTTAAAAAACCCAAAGTCCTTAATTTGGACTACAAAGGAAGAATGGCATTTCCAGGAAATAGTACCATATTTAAGTTTAGGTCTGTTTTATTTATTCATTTGCTTTAGCTTCAATGCTTTACCTTATTGCCTATTCACTACTTAAAAGCAACTGTTGTTTGTGAATGCTCTTACACAGAAATGGTTAAAAAATGGTTCTGTTCTCAGCGCAAAGTCTGTGTGCAATTCCTCATTTTGCTGATATCCTCATTTTGCTGACAGCTTTATAAATTCCTCCACCAAAGTTTAAAACTATGTGTTACAACCTCCTCCTTTCGCAACTGTGCTCTCCACACTCCTACACCACGGTTGCAATCCATTTTCCAGAGCAGAGATAAAATATCAAAAACAAGGTTGAAAATAAATGTGTTTAATAGATCTGTTAATTTAACTGCCTTTAATATTGTGATAATATTCCTACCAAAAAAGAAAGTTAGCTCGTAACGCTGCATTTATATTTCTAGTATTTTCTTGAGTTAATAGATCCTTTCTGGAAAAAAAAGTACCTTGTTTACTAAATCAGAATAAAGCTGGTAACGATGGTTTGTAAATCTGAACTGTTTGCCTGTGTCTATTCCATCTGGTTAATTTATAGGTTAAGGGTAATGTGTTTGTAAGCTTAAGGAGTATAATTAAGATGCACACATGTACTTACACACAGAAGTGAAATAAAGACTGAAAAAGGGTCTATGTTTGCTAACTCAATATCTGTAGTATCTCTAGTCCACACGAGAAGACATCATGTTCCTCCAGTGTGGCAATAGTAACTTCCTCCACATCCAGAGTGGCGGCCACTAAACTCTCCAAAGACACCCACCGTCCCGGCTTCAAACGCAAATTCAACAGATTACCGATGATAGGCGCCTGTTGAAAAAGCAGAAACCGTTCTCGTAAACTCTGACGTCAACAATCAGCCCAGGTTAGAATGACATCACCCAAGTGTCTAAAAGTTCAACTGTCTAATTTGAACTTCATCCTACCTACCTTCTGTTTCATTGTTTCCACCTTATTTTTCAAAACTGCAACTGAAGAGTTTGGGGGCAGGCCCTTCTCTAGCTGCTCGACATACTGGTCAAACTTGCTAATCTGCGAGCTCAACTCCTCCATGTCCATTTCCTTCAGCTGGGTCTTTGGGGAAGTCGAACAACACAAAGATACGACATAAGGTCTCCCTGCACATGAAGAAGAATGAATTTTTTGTTTTTTTTTATGCTCAACACATTAAAGCCTCTGACCTGCTGCCATTTATTGTGTAGTCCGTCCCATTCCTCGAAAGAGTCCCAGAGAAGCAGGATCAGCCTGAATTTTGCCGCCGTCTCCTCCAGGACATCAAACCTGGTACTCTCCAGCTTTACCCATCAGAGCAGAAAGAATTACTTACTTTGGAGATTGGCTTTTAGGGGTCACTGATAAATATGCTCCAATTTCCTTTATTTTGGGACATTGGCCAATGTTAAAACCGATCTTATCCACCAACGTTATCTACGTTCCCAAAAGTCTAAAAGTCAGCCTCTCCCTGCTGAGAGGGAGTTGACTGACAGACCCACCCACCTGGTCACGTCTGCATAAGTGCCATTAACAATCATCGTCCTAATGTTGCCAATGTAGAGTTTTTGTTGCTATATTAAGAGACTTTTCAGACAAAAAAAAAAAACAAAGAAGAAAACGGTATTGGCAAAAATCGGAATCAGCAAGACAGGCTTTTTTATTTTTTTATTTTTTAAAGATCAGTGATCATCTAAAAACTACAATTGGTGCACCCCTGGTTGTGACTGTCAAAACTAAATGAAAAATTCACTGCAAAGATGCTGGACTGCATCTTACTTTGATGCAGTTCAGCATCATAGTAAGATCATGTTTACTTTGCTATCACAGTATGTATCTGAAAAAAAAAAAAAGACAAAAAGTAGCACCTTGAATCTACTTTCATAGAAAGTACAGGATGACGCCTGGGCTTCCAACCTATTTATATCAGTCTGGATCTTCTCAAAGTCGGGACGCACTTTGCTGGGGATTACTGTGGTGTCCAAAAAGTCTGGATTCTGCACATAAAAGAACACACCTCTAAACAAAAAGCAGAGCATCTTTATACTTAAGACAAGGTTGCTCAACAAGTCAGATTTGTACAATTTCACACTTCTCCAGTAACAGATTTCTGAAAACTTTACAACATTCTGGACATTTGAGTACAAAATATTGACCTTGAATTGCTTTAATAATAATCAGGTCTTAATATCTTTAGGTACCACTAAAAATGAAACAAAACAATGATGAAAGAGCTTTTTATTTACTGGGTTTTGATATTAATTTTGTTGCTTTTTACTGCTATCTGCTGTAAGAACCAAAATAAATCTGCTCTATTTCAAAATCTATAACTCCTGGACTTTTCACGGTTTCCCCATATAGATGGAAGTATCCTACAATAAACACACATTTTTTAAAAGCAGTTTGCAAACATATTTCTTTCTGTAAAAAAAGGTTTGGTGGTTTGTTAGAAATTTTATCCAGTCCCAAGGTATATATTTTTTTTTTACATACCAGATCTATAAAATGAAAAACAGCACACATCCTATTCTTCTCTACATTTCAATGGTGAGTATAGGAACCATCTTTAAAGGGCAGATAATTGGAAACCACTGCAATGAGCCGTTAATTTTCTGTAAGTTCTAAATGCATGTATAATGTAATTTTTTTCAGGGAGGTGTAATTGTATTATATTTGTTATTTCCATTTAATTCCCATTTGTAATACACAGGATTAAAACAGAAAAGAAGTAGAGTATTTATATACATTGTACCTGCAACACATGTGCCAATTTTCTGATTTCTTCTTGCATTTTATTTTCATCTGTGGCCAGGGAGCTGGTAAATCTCTCCATGTTCGACTCCCTGTCTGCCACCCCGTCGTCAATTAAATAATACAACAGGCTGATGTTGGGTTGCAGCGTGACGAAATCCACAAGGTCCTGAGATGGTACGGTAACAGAGTACGATTTGAACAGATTGTACACCTTGGAAACATTGTCGTGCTGCTCCTGTACATCCAAGATCTAGTGAGATGGCGAAAAAGGGTTATAAATAAAAGAGAAAAAAAAAATGGACTCCTATTTATCAATTACAGCAAATATTTCTTTTGACATCACAGCTGTGATTTAACACAACAAAGGGGAAAGTCGCTTCTCACTCCGTCCTCAAACTCATCCAGGAATATGAGCTGCTCCGCCATCTCCACTGTTGTGGAGGGATAGGACTCCAGTTTAGTTTTGGCTTCACCAACTTTAGTCAGGAGGTCATCGACTTGTTTCCTAGCCAGCTTTATGAGCATTCCATGCGATTCCTAGAAAAGATGAGAAACAAGGACTTCTACAACACACCTTTGACTACACAATATTGTCTAATAAAAATGTTAATTTGACCTTTGGTTTAACTGGAAAGTATTTCTCTAATTAAATGTCTTCCTGTGGCATCGAACATTGCTTACAACAGAATGTCAGATGGGTTTTATTTAAAAGAATAAAAAAAGAAAAGGAAAAAGGCCTTGTAGCTAATTTGTCAGAATATCATTGTGGCCCAAAAAAAAAAGCATTACTGAAAATCATTTCAGTACCTAATGTTTGCAATGGAAATTTGCGCATGGTAGGTTGTAAATCCGTGGGATTTTTTGACCACATGAAGCCGGTAGAAGCTGATTTAGAAAAGAAAATGCTAAAGGAATTGAAAAAAATTGCAAAGTCTTTCAATGGATTACATTGCAGTTGGATCAAATGTCTCTATATCCATTAAAGTAGTTCTGACCTCTAGAGAAGAGAGAGTAGAAGCATTAAGCTGCTGTTTGAGCTGTGATTGATCCACCAGCAGTAAGCCAAGATGCATCTTGTCTTGGATAGCTATAGCCTCCTTATATTTACCGTGGTATAACTCCAAGGTCTTGGCAAAAAAGCTCAAATCTGTAAGACAAAGACAAAAAAAAAACTGCTACTTTGTATATGACTTACGAATACATACTCTACAGTGCTATGACAAAGTACTTGGTGCACACTAAATTTTATTGTTTTTTTATTTTTCTTGCTACATCTAAAGCGTTCAGATCATCCATTAAAAGTTACAGTAAAGCATGCAGATTAATACACTGCTCCAATAAGACCACTTCTTTCAGTAACGTGTAACTATTTACAAACCAGATTAAAAATGAGCTATCAGGGTAACTCTGCGCTACCTTTTTTGTCATTTTCCTTTGTAAGAAAATTATTTTGTTATCTTTGTATTTAGGTGTGGAAGTGAAAAAAATTGAGTTCAATTCGGATAAAATGCAGTGACATGTCTGTACAAAGAGAAATAGCTATATTTAAATGTAGCTATTTAAATTACTCTGCAGAGAAGAGTGGGTCACTATGCCTCCAAAAGCGATGTATAAAAGACATTATGCCAGTTATTGCATGCAGGCAGTTGTTCACAGAGGGCCAGGTGAGTTTGGATAGCTTTCTTCCCTCAGTAAATGAAACCAATATTCAAAAATGTATTTTTCTATAGACTCAGGTTATCTTTGTCTGCTTTTTAAATTTGGTTGATGCTCATAAACATTCATGCGTCATAAAAAGTGACAGCAAATACTGTTTCACAGCTGCTTATATATTTGAAAATTGATTATTGAATTATATACTGATTATAGTGATTCTTGACTTCTGTGACCATATTTGGCCTTATACTCTTGGCTCCATTGTATTTATTTATTTTTTTTTTTTACAATATTACATAATATCTAAAAAGAAATGTATTATAGATAGGAGACAATTTGTATTTTCATGCATTATTTCCTAATGACAAACGACTGATTTGGGGTTTTTAATATATCAAAACATGTCTAGACAAAAGAGATGCAAATAAAATATCATAATATCAAAGAGTGAGAAATTTTTCAGTCTTTTGGATCGAGTCATAGTGTGATAGATTCCAACACTTGACATAGATTATCGAGAGCCCAAGGTCAAGATTCTAAAAACTGTTCATTGACTGTAATTATTTTTGACACAATTACCTGGTTCTGATTGTCCCATTGCAGCAAGTTCCAGATGTTTATTCTTCTTAGAAAAATCCAGAAAATGCTCAAATGTGCGTGAATAGACTTTGGCTGAATTAAAAGCTATATGGAGTGAATCCTGAAGAGAAGGTAAAAAACAAGCATTAAAAAATTGGATGTAACTACATAGAGTTTAAGTCTGAAAAAAACTCCAATAAAAAAAATTGTGTAAAGACCTACCATGATCTTTTTAATGATACCTTGAAGGTGGATATCTTCCTCCAAGACGGTGTTCAAAGATGGACCTCCCTCCATATCCTCCTTTAAGGGCCAAAAATAAACATACAAGAGGGAAAGGAAGCATTGGACACATCAATGGTTTTATCAGACAAGGAATGAGGCTTTTGGCATCAAATTCACACCAGATCTCAATAACAACCCCAGTAATCCACACATGCAAAGATATGAAGCCAAGTAAATCCATAATCAAATTATGTATAGTAAACTAGGATGAAAGAATAAGTAGTGGACACTCATCTTGAATTGTACACTTTGCATGAAGAATTTAAAGTAATGAAGGCTTCAAAACATCCTGTACAGAAAAATTAGCCATTGATTGATGTTGGGTTTCTGTTCTTTCACACAGATGGCATCAATTCTTAAAAACTCTCATGAGCATATTCTAAACATTATGATCTTTAAGTCCTTTCAAAATATTTCAACTGGAGTCAAACTGGGGGCTTTCAAGTTTCACCATTCCAACAGCTTCCTTTTCTCTTTTTGTAAGAGCTTTACTGACTACTTGGGATTTATGTTGTTTTATATAAATATTTACTATTCCTTTAAGTTATTAGATGCTGGTACCATGATCTGAAAAACAGCTCCACAGCAGGAGGTTTTCTCTTCCAAATTTTACTGCAGACAAGGTGTTCAGGGCCTGATATGAGATTCCAATCCTCCTCCAAACATGATGTAAGCAATGGAATTGGAAAACGTACATTTTGGTACGATCAGAAAATATGAATGCAAAAACTTTCTAAATACTGACAGATCCTGACTATTTTATAAGCTTTCTATGCCCCTCTTAATCTTCATGTTCAATAATTTTTCTGTAGTTCCACTTTTTACAAAGAAGTTATGGACTACTTTGTTTCAGTTTTTAAGCATCTGTGGATTAACTGTATTCTTACAGAAATATGAAGTGCATTTTCTGTCGATATTAGAAATATATTAACTGAAAACAACATTATCATGTACAAGTATTATCTTCAACATAACTACAATTACCTTTACATTTAACATAATAAAAGCTTTAAAGAAATGTCTGAAACATTTATAGGGGAAAACTTACTCTGAATATCTAGTCAGATATTTGATTAGGTTCATGAATATTTTTACCATCACCTGTTCAAAATCTATTGTTGAAACCATTTCAGGGTCTCCTGTGAGGGACATCAAAGTCATTCCTGTATTCTTGAACTCCCTGATTAGGTCTCTGATGGCTTCCTGTAAAAATTATACTTTAAACATATTATATATGTATATTTGAAATGTGAAATATTACTTGTTGCAGAACATGCTAAACAGACCTGAAAGTCTTCCTCAGAGGGCTTGAACGTCAAAACATTTAACTCCAGCAGTAGCTCGGATGTTAATAAAGGAAAGTCGGGAAGAACCTTTGACACACAAACATACAACAAAATAAACTCAAAACCTTGTACCAATGTTCAGTATAATCTGAAGCAGATAATAGCTGACTTTGCTGAAATAAGTTATGAAAAACTGTCCTACCTTCTTTTCAGAATCCTCTTCAGCAGGAGCCTCAGGCTGGTCACTTGAGGTGGGAGGAGTGATTTGGCAGGGCTTATGACCTACCTGTTCTTGGAATACAGTCAGGATGATATTCACTGCATTTAGCACCAAGGAGTGCACTGTGTTAAACATCAAATGGTCAACGTGACGAATGAAGCTGGGAGGGTTAGAAACACAGAACACCTGGATTAGATTTTCCACAATGAATGATAAGTCAGCAGTGTTGCAGTAAGTGAAATTAGGCTATCATTACTGCTATTTCTGATTGTGGTATTTGAGTATTTGTACTTTATTACTTTTGAATAACTCCACAACTTTTGTTTAAAAAGTTAATTTAATGTATTTAATACAAGAAATATGAATTCAGATCATGTGGCCTGCTCTAAAAGAAACAAAATGCATCATAAAGGACAAAATTCCCAAAACACAATCATTAGTAAATTGATGTTTGTGACTCTTTTGAGGATAGAGAGAATAATGAGGGTCGTTTCCTAAAGAACACTTAAATAATGATACTCACATTAACTGAATACTACCACATAACCATCTACAGTCAGAGAAGTTCCCAAAGGTTTTGAGGATAATTAAACTGCCATTACAAAACAAAATAATCACATCTTTCGAGAAGAAATGTTGGCAGGTTTTGAAAGTTTATTTGATCTGACTTCTTGCTTCATATGCATGAAGCAGTATCAACTAATCTGTAAAACAATATGCAAAAATATGTTGAATCCTATTACAAGTCTTAGGTTGTGCAAAGGCTAGTGCGGCAGTAGAAAATATCATAAACTAAACAACAGCAAGAGATTTATTTGTTATTTAATATTTCTAAAAACGTAGCAAAAACAAAATTTGTTTCTCTTGTCCAGAGTTTATGTCATTCATACAATGAATAACATACATACAATCTGGACAAGAGAAACAAATTTTGTTTGCTACATTTAGTTTGTCGCAGACCAAACTTACAGTTAGAAAAAAAAATTATTTTCTTACTTCTAGGTAGCATTAGAAACTATTGTGTATTAGAAACTATTAATACTCTTATCCAACAGTTTAGAGGTGGCCTGTTATTTCATGCAGGCCAACTCTAAACTGTGGCCAGCTGGAAGCTCAACCCACTATGCATACTATGCATCCTCACTCTGTCAGCACATGTAGATGATCCGCATGAGCGTCCAAATGTCAATTTAGATGCTCAGTTGATCATGAAAGTCTTTTACCATAACAACATGTCTGCTATCTTCTAAATGTGATCTAATGGTATCGCAATCTCAATTAAAAACATTGAAAAAACTTGCTTTTACTTTACTTGCTAAAGTAAAAGTAAACTCACCCTTGCTGAAGCAGACGAGAACATGAATGTGCAACAGTCATTCTGAACTTTCGTGAGCTTATCCTACTTTTAAGTGGTTTCATAACCATTTTTTTTTCCCTTTTCAAAGAGTGAAGAAACCAAGCTGAATAAATGCATATTTACACTGTTTGATCAATAAAAATAAATAATAATCTGATTGTTAGCATTGAAAAGATAAATTCAGAATAAAAACCTAAAAGCTGTTTATTTTAATTGAGTGTTAGATTTAAATTACTTGCTAACCACTAGATTCAGCTTTTTAGTACATTTTGCAGAGCATGTTAACTTTGGGAAAGCAAAGTTGGACACAAATGATAAAATTAAGAACACAAATGAAGAGAAGAAATTTACTCACACAGTCATCCGCTTATAAAAAGTCGCATTTAAAACGTCACTGTTATAACTCCTCGCCGACATAGTTTTATGCTCCAGTAGGTATGCACGTCCAGCACCGATTGTCACCTTCTTAACAACTTCTCGAAAGTCCAGAAGGTTAGTCTGTATCTGACGAAACAAACACAGGCAAAAGGTTTCAGGGCACGCCAACAAAGACAAAACTTTAAATGTGTACAATAATTACTTGTGACGTATTTGCTCATGAATGTACCTCATGTTGTTGTTGGACCTGAGACTCGTAGAACCTCTTCAGTGTGTATGTTTGGGTTGTTATGACCCGATACGTCCCTGTCTCAATGAGCTGGCATGAGAGTTTCCTGATTTTCAACAATGCTGCTCTCAGATTCTAGATAACATATACATATTGTTAGTAACAATTCTTTTTTTTATATCCCATTTTTATAACTCAAACTATTATTAAAAAGTTGAATTATTACCACAGATTAACACATTATCTGCATTAATGACACATTATTGAATAGTCTTTACTGCACACTTCTGACAATCACATTTTATGGCATAGAATACCATCCTTGTTGGCGGTGTCAATGACTAGATACCTGTCAAGTCAGCGGTCACTCCCATAAATGTGCAAGGCATAACATAACACTCCTGTTTTAAAAATCATTTTGTGAAAGATTCCTATTTTTTAGAGAAACTGAATTATAGATTTTCCTTAGCTGTGCACAATATTGTCTTTTTTTTATTTAATCCCAGTGTGTGCAATGAATCTACTCAATTTATGAGTTTCACTTTTTAAACTTAGCTGAGTCTATTAACTTTATCACAATGTTCTATGTTAGTGAGATGTACCAGTGCTTGTAAGGATTTCTGTAAAAATGGTTTCTTCACTCTATGCACAAAACATACCGAGTCCAGTATAAACAGGTCGACGTGGAGAACCGCCTTAGCAAAGTCACGCTTCCTCTTATGCACCTCGCTGCGCCACAGAGTAAAGACTTTATATAGTCTTTGGAAAGTCAAGGCTGCAGCGGATTCGGGGTCTAACTCATAATAATCACTTTCTGTCAAGTTTGCAAATAGTTTCTCATCGGTCATTGATAAAACTTGATAACTGTATGCCCTTGCTCTTCCTGAGGGCGTGGCTGACTGGGCTCTCTTTTCTGTAAAAAGCATCCGATTGAAGTCCTTTATGAGGTGGAAGCTGGTCGTTTTTGTCACCTTTTCCAGTTTCTTTTCATGTTTTCTGATCTTTTCCTGTTTCTAGAAAAAGAAGAGGCAGTTATGTGAAAAAAAACCCTACTACAAATAAAATGCATTTATTTGTTTAAGGAGGCTCATAGACAACTTATAGCTTGCTCAAATGATGTTCTAAACATTGAATCTAAAGTGTTAATTTCAGTAATTTTTATGAGTTTTTTTAGCTTCATGGTTTGATCTTAGATTGTCAAAATCTCACCTTAACTGAAGGTTTTGGAGGCCCAGGGACCTTCTCTGTGCATTCTGGTTCCGTTTTTTCCTTAGTTGCAGGTGACTGGGTGTGCCAGCCTAGAAATATCATTTGCTCACGAGTCTTCAAGTGGTTCACACTGGGTTGTTTTCGAAGTACAGGTCTCTTCAATACAGCCTAGATTAAGATGACGAAAATGTCTAAAAATGTGCTGAGAGTGTAAAATTTTAACAAAGCTTTACAGTTATTTTTAGACAGCCATTTACGGTCTACTCTAAGTGGCTTTTACTGGATGTGTTTATTTAGTATGATCAGCCTGTAAACTCGACTCGGGAGGGATGTTGTTAGGCAGAAAAGCACTCAGGCAATATAATAAAGTTAATGCTCCAGTTACTTTAAAATCCTTCGATATTGCGGTTGTTTTAATGTAACATCTATCTGCACAGATTACATTACATTCAAACATTGCATTTATTCTCTTTCAAATTATTAAGAATCACACAAAAGTCCTGGCATTCAAGTAACTAAAACAAGTTGACTAATCTGGTGCACAACTGCCAGCAAAACAGACTCAATATTCAACAACAGCAATGTCAGCCAACTCGGGGGGGGAAAAAGTAATAAAACATTAACATTTTTCTATATCTAATTTCTATAGTAACTCAATGAAGCTTTTTTCTGAGCTTAGACTTTCCTTTGTTCACATCTTTCCTTAACATGGAATATACAACTCAAAGAATTTTGGAGTCTGGTAATATTTTCTTTCTGCTTGTTAAAAGTTTAACATTGTGTTGTCCTTACTTCAACTATTAAATAGAAAAAACAGAAACACAACAGTTTCAGAACTAAAGCTTGCTTTTCTTAATCATGCTACACCAGAACTAAAGGAATTTATCTCCTACATGCATTAAAAAACCCCCCCAAAGAAACACATTAACAAATGGATAATGGAGAGCACTATGGGTGCCATTGGCCACTTTGGATAATAAATCCACCATTGCTCGGTGATAACTGACTAGAGTCTCTTTGAATTTCAGTTTTAGCATGCATTCTTAATAAATGTTGAACTGGGAACTCGAAACAAATTGCCAAAGGTGAAGTTCAAAAAGAAATAAGCTACTTTACTCAGAGCAAATGTAATATGTTTCTCAATAACTAAAAAAGGTTAAAAGAATTACAAAGATATTTTTAAGTTTTTAAATTTAACTTAAACATTATAATCACGTGAGATGAAGCTGTTAATCAGGATGTAAAATTGGGTAATTTTTCTTTTTTCCTTTTATGGAAGGATTGGTCGTGTTGTGTGATTTTGTCAACATAACATCCAAACGTCCTGGGTGTTAATATATCAGCTTACCATAGTATGAGTACAACTAGTGCAGTTTTATACCTGTTCTGGGTGAATTTCAGTTCCCTCGGCCCTTAAGTGGCCACAAAGCTTAGACCACACCTCACTCTGTGATTCATGGTATATTTTTATGAGCATAATGATTAGATGCACTTTCTTTAGGCCTCACCTGAGGGTCTACTTTATATTCCGGTCCTGGTGGTACAGTGGTGCACTCCACTCGATTGAGATTCCATTCTAAGGCAAAAAGAAGGTTTACTACCATTATGAAACGGGCTAACTACAGAAGCATTTAACTGTCAGAGCTAGGAAATAAATTCAGCACTATCTTGTTAGAACAAAATGCTAAGCTTGTTTTAACTAAATAAATTTTAAATCCCATTAACACTAGAGCTTTTGAGCTTCTTATTTTCTGATTAAAAGTACCTAAACAACTTTTGTAGATCCAAAGACAATCGTAAATCCATCATTGAAGGAGCACCCAAGCACAGAGGTGGCCTTCCGGATGAACTTATCTAACTGCTTCCAGTGTAGTATGTTTACGGTTGCTGCTCAAACATTAGAAGATTTCTAATGCCATCCTAGTCAAAAAGGTCTTCAGTAGAATCCCCAGCACTCCCTAAGACTTCAGCCTCCTAAGCATGAGGAACGCTGACCGTTGATATAACCTAGCCAGCATATCTAGGTATAGGATAAATGAGAGCAACAATATGGGTCCCAGAAGGTTTTGTTCACGGTTTCCATGGTGGCCCTACACATTTGCCCTGATATGGGCCAACCAAGGGATGCTGACTGTGAAAGAGCTGTGACAGCTGTGGTTACTCAGATGAACACCCAGGTACTTAAGAGTCCACTATTTAACGTATATCTGAGTTCCCTGGATGCTAATTGATGTCTCTACAGGTTTAATAGTTCAAACCGAGGTGGGTAGTGTACCCAAACAGATTGGCAGATTGTGTGTGAGAGTAGGACTAATTCAAGATATTGTTTACCTTGAGTAAAAATAATAAATAGTCCTCCAAGAAATTACTAAAGTAAGATTAAAACTTTTATGAAAAGCAACTTAAGTAACTGATCATATCTAATTTAATACTTTACAATCAGACAGACACAAAAAGCATTCATTTATGTGCCAGTTCTGGTATTTTAAAGACTAAAATTAAAAAATAAAAACGAATTCAAATTACATAATTACAAATTCAGGTAGATCAAATATTTTTTTCAATATACTTGATTGAAAATAGCATTACATTAGAACAAGACTTGTAAGCAAACAAGAAGTCTCATTTGGACATAATCTATGAGCCTGGTGCCTTTTTGGTTAAAATATATCCGTTCAGTGAAAATACAGTAGGACTATACAGCAATTTTACTCACGTAACAATATATTAAAAATTACTACTCCTAAACTACTCCCCCCAAAAAAGTTAGTATAGTAAATGTAACTAGTTTTATATGTTGTTATTATGAGAAAACAATAGTTCCTCTGACAACTCACTTTTTGTAAGGTCATAAAGGTATATCCCATCTGACTCACATTTTCTCACTCTGTTAAAGCATATAAATTTTGTTAAAAATAAAACTTTCTCGTTATTACATTGTAATACGAGAAACATTTTTACATCTCGTAATGACACGGTGCTGCTCCTTAATATTACCTAGCTTTAGCAGTTAAATGCTTCCGTAGCTAACAACCCAAGTCAAAATGTCTTGTTTTCTTTGCGTTTAATTCCTCTTTAACTACACCCACCTTCACCTTGGAGTGACCAGTCTATAATTTGCTTTGAAATACGTCGGGAAGGGGTCGACGACGATGCCTTCATCTCTGGTAATTGCAGCCGTTGATACAGAGACAGAAACACCAGTACAAAACAGTCCGTGGATATAAGAAACAAGCTGCGGCGTAACGTAAGTATTATAGGACCCAACCGAGTTTTTAAGTTTCGTTAATGTGAAACCTGGTTTCGACAGTATTCTTAAAAATGTTAGAAAAAAAATCCACACTTCGCGTACTTTAGCGTCGTTTTCCAATAACTTATCCAAAGAGTCCTCTACTTTCTTAACAAATCTTTTTGCGTCTTTGTTTTTTTTGGTTACAAACATGAAACTAACGCTTAGTTACCTAGCAACGGAATTCTTAACCTTAGAGATTTTATCCAAAAGCACGTGGCTCCCCCTGCAGTTTGAGTCGAAGCAGACCAAAAACACTGGTTTTCTCATTTTTTATTCATTTACTGAAACATATACAATTCCTTCTTAGAAAATATGCTATTAAATGCCTCAGGAAACGCAGCAACTACCCAAACTATGTGAATCTAAGAAAGAGTTATCAAAACGTAAGGCTATATTAATATTTTTCCAAAGTTATGGCCAACTGTCATTGAGTCCCTGGATCCACTGTGGCAGGTTTCCTTCGCTGTGATGCGAACATATTCAGCTGTAAAACAAACAACATGCACATACAGTGACTAAAACTGTAATCAACCTAAAATATATGCATCTTAATGGGAGAGGTGTGTATATTTATCCTGTGTAGAAAAAAAAAATAAAAATACAGCTACCAGTACCTGATGCGAAGCTGTAGTTGCCTTCTGTTCAGCTTGTGTCAGTCTTCTCTGGAGACGACTTGTCTTCTCTTGATATTCTGCAAGCTGTTTCTCATACTGAGCAAACACAGATCAGTTTGACACATGGCGTGTAGCACTAAAGTTTCTGTTTAAGATTGTTTTCAAAGCACAACAGTTCAAACAAATAGTGCAAATATCTCTGTCCATTATCCTTAAGCATAAATGAATTAAGAGTATAATTAATTTAATATTGTATTTTTCGCAGCAATTCTATACCTGACATACATTTGTGTTAATTTTGATAATCATGGCTTACAGCAAATAAAAGCACAAAAAACAGTTTGTCAGAAATTACAACTCAACATAAGACCACTTAAAAACAATTTTACTGTCCTCAAGGAGGTTAAGCCTCAAAAGGTCATTGCTAAAAAAGCTGACTGTTCATAGAGTGCTGTGGCCAAACATCCAGCTGTCGCTATCTGCTTAGTAGGGCCGAGAGGGGGCTGGTGCTCATCTCTGGCAGCTAATGGGTAAGAGCAGTGGCACACCTTAGAAAGGTCAGCAGTCCATCACATGGCAACACAGGAAAAACAACTATGAACACACATTCGCTCTCACCTCTGGGCAATTTCAGATGACCAATTAACTTTGCATGCAAACTTTAGTCTGTTTCACTAAAGTGGAGTGTCCAAAAACCAATGCAGGCCCAAAGGGATGAAGCAAACTATAGACAGAAAGACGTTTGCTGGGATGGGAAAGTGCTGCACATTTTGGTAACTATGTCATTTCCTGGTGCTGGCCCACTGCGTTTTATCAAGAGCAAGGTCTTGTATAACGTTGAAGTTTTTTATAAGAAACTTAATTTGGTGTTTTCATTAGACGCAAGCCAAAAAAAAAAACTCTAAGTTAACCAAAATAAATGGTAAAAATACATGAGAGTGTGTCATTATTATATGCAATATGAGTTTTACTTTCTCAATTAAGTAAAATTCACAACATTTTCAGCTATATTCTAATTTATTGAGAACCATCAGTGTCATTTATCAGTATTTTATTTGCTGATATCAACTACATGATCTGCTAAATTAAATTGAACACTAGTTTGCTCCTGTTTGCGAGTCACACACACCTCAGATATTGTGTTATGGTCTGTTTGGAGCTGGATCTCCAACTCAAGCGAGCGTTGTCTCTGCCGTTTCAGTTCTGCCCTGAAAACATAGCAAAGACAAAAAAAACAAAACAAAACAAAACATTAGAGCCAAGGCTCTGCTCAAAGACACAACAAAAACATTTATAAAGCTTTGTTTTCCAGCATTTGCACTATTTCAGATGTATCTCGGCTATTGCTCAGAGCAGAACAATATCAAGTGTCAAATCAATTTTTGTATGAGATGTTTCAGCACCTTTGATAGTGTTCACAGTAAAACAGATGCAATAAAATCCTCAGGCAGTGGAGCTTAAAAAAATAAGGGTATTTGTTCTTGAATAATACACTGTTTTGTACATAATAAATCATAGTATTAAATATTTATGCATTTCATCAATTTTAAACATCCCCTTTAAGCTGTCTGCCAGTTACTAACGACTTTTACATTAAATTGTTATGGCTCAACACTTCATGTTGAGAGCTTTATCTTGCAAAGAATGAGCTGGCTTTTGTCGAGCACCGCACAGCTTTCCATTTTTTAATGAGAAACAAAGAAAGAGGGTGGTAAAAAGCAAAGCATTTTGCATCAAGTGAAAGGCACAGGTGCACTCAGGTATACCAACAGACGCTGCACATTTGTTAATGTGATTTGCCAGCCCATTTGGATAAGTAGTCCGCTTAGTCAAAGGCTACAAAGACACTCCAAACCGGAGTGCCGTCGAATCAAACGAGCGGCTTGAGGAAAACGGTAATGGTGTAAGAGTGACAATGCCAGGATGTAGACCTGAACCCAGGAGAGCATCTCTGGAGACATGAAAGAGCCGCACACTAATGTTTCTGCTCTTGCTTGATGGGTCGTGGAAAAAATGAAAGAAATCCCAAGAGTAAAGCTGAACCACACATGTAAAATAACCGCAACAAAGATCTGGGGGAAAACTGGCACCGAAAGGAGCTTCAGAGACCGCCTTGGGGCTCCGATTTATACAGATCATTACTCACTAGTAATAAACACAAAACCCTTCTAACAAAATTCTATTCCACTTAGAAATACTTTAACAATCCCAAACGGAAATTAGTTGTTGTCTTAACTTTCATGTATTGATCTCCTGCATCTTAGAACTGCTTAGATCTAACTTAATACATTTGCCCTGTATAGCATGCTGCACGCAACCTTACATAAATAAACGTATTCTCTTCCTCTTCAAAAACACCAGAAATAGATCTGTGCATCTCTTCCTTTCCTTAGAAATGTTAAAGCCCATCTCCACACATTCTTACTTGAGAGCTGTGATTTTACTTTCAAAGGCCTGCGCTAGGTTCTTGGCCTCTTCCTTCCACCGTTGAGTGCTTTTCTGCTGTGCTGCAAGGAGGCGTGTCAGATCGGCACTGGAGCTTCGGCTCCTTTCCTCCAGTTCCTTCACCCGCGCGTCAAGTCCCTGCTCTTTGAGGCTGCATGCTTGCTCCATCTCGGAGACCTAAAGCGGAGACAGCCATAAAGAAAGCTTGCTGATTAAAATATTTTTAAATACCCAGTTCCTTCTTTACAATTAAATAAAGGCTGCAACACTGGCCCTGAAGTAATAATTATATGTGTCTTTTGAATAAATAATGTACGCATGATCAAAATCATCTGTGTATTGTAAAAATGAATGACAAATTGCAAAGAATCCTGTGCAATTTTCAGAAATAAAGAGCCGCCCTCTTTAAAAACACTGAATGACAGTCCTGTCAATAATTACCAACATTACCTCAGATTTTTCATGCTTTCTATAAATCTTCCTGGCACTCAGTATCAGTAAATTGTCAAGTGGCTCCTCTCTATTCCTATCCCTTTATGAACCCTTTTTCTTGTTCCCTTCATGTCTAGTATTGTTTAATTATTAAGGCAATAAACTCTTTATTCCCTGAAATGGAGTAACATTACTTTACTTTAGTGAATGCTCTATCATCTGTAGTAAAGCATGCATCTGCAGCTAGAAAATACTTCATCAACATGTGAACAGCTCAGTTCTTTCTGCTTGACTCATCAAGAGCCTGTGACTATTTTTTGTATCTCCCGATTCGTAATTGGATAAAAATGGTGCTTAATAGAAGACTTTCTTTTTGCAGAATTTGAAGCCAAATAATTTCAATTAAGTTTAGATTATTAAACGACATAGTTACTGACGAAGAAAGCTGTCCTTTTTTTTAGTATCTTAAATCCAAAATGAGTTCTTTGTTTGAGTCTGCATACTCTAGTTAACGATTAACCAATTACTAAATCAGTTTTATTTCAATAATGGATTCATCACGATTAATTCGACTAATTGTTTCAGCCCTATTACTTTATGCTTGGCATTTCTTTGGATCTGCATGCTGGCCTTGCGCAGGTCATCCATCTCCTTGCGCAGCCGCGTGTTCTCCTGCTGCAGCTGAAGCCGCTCGTCGCTGACACCGACGCAGTCGCTCCGAGCCGCAGCCAGCAAGTCCTGCAGCCGCCGCACCTCCTCCTGACACCGTGACACTTCCTCGCTGTAACTGGAGTGGACCAGGTGAGAAGGATCATGGCGGTTAATTTTCCGCCCGCTAAGCTAAAGAGCACTCGCCTACAGTGATGTGCACGATGTCACTTACTCCATCTCCATCTTTTTCAGCTTCTTCTGAGTGCTTTGGAGAGTGAGGTTAGCGTCGTCCTTCATCCTCTCTGCATTTAGACACCTCTGATGAAGGGCCTCGATCTTCTTGAACTCCGGCTCCGCCCTGCCTTCCTTATACACCTAAACAAAGAGAGATTCCACGTGCCCAGTCATAGAACCAGGTAATCAAACGGCGTCAAAATCTCTGCAACTGACTGCAGTAGAGAACTTGCTCGAGTTGTTGCGAGTACCTTCTCCAGTTCTTCTTCTACAGCTTTCCTCTCGCGCTGGGATCTTTCGATCTGAGCCTCTTTATCTGCACACTCCTAGAAAGAGGGGGTGTGAGGCAGGGGTGTAAGGGTTGACATGGAAGACATGAGTTGAAGGCAGACAGAGAGAGACTAAAAAAGGGTTTAGTGTCATTTTGAGAGGAGTATCACTGTGAGAGGGAAGGTTTGTACCAGCTGCAGTGCAGACAGTTCTTCTGCCATCCGATGGATTTGGATGTTGCACTGCTTGCGCACGTTTTCCACCTGTTGGAACAAAAAGAAACGGAAGAAAAAGTAAAGAGTCCGAGCAGAAAACCTGAATGGAGAAAATATCAAACCGCAGGTTTTACAGGAAGAATAAATGAGGCTTAAAAGAAATGGAGATTTAAATGCCAAGATGAAAAACTGACTCTTCAGTCCCACAAGTAGCAATGTGAACACAACATAAGATGATGCAAAAATAAGCATTTTCTTTTTAAAATGTAAATGTCTAAGGAAATGGCAGCCATAATTTACAATAACAACTATTTAATATCTTAAATATATTTGTGACTGTTGTTTTAGTTGGTTTCAAGGGTGAGTAGTGAAAATGCACCAACAGATTACTCAGAGATTGGCCTTGGACATTTCTCCTTCGATCCAAGTTTATTCAAGGTTTTAACAAAAAAAGAAAACAGGAACAAAACTGAGAACTTACACCCATCTTTGGTCTCTCCATATTTTAACTAACAGCACATGTCTTTTTCTGAGTTTATCAAAAATCAAATTAAGGTTAAGGACATAGGCTTTGGTGGATAAACGGGAATAATCTTGATATTGATTGATATTAATTTTCTATGGTTTTAATACGACTGTCTACAAAAAAACTTGAAGTTTTGTTTTTCTCTTTCATATAACATCTAAAAGTTTTAACTAAAAAAATAAATTAGCTAATGTGACCTTCCTAAGGATGACACTGTCAGAATAATACAAGTTTTTGTATTGTTGCAGATGCTTTGCTGGCTTCTCAGCTGATACTTTTCATGACTGCTAAGCTCATAAATGCTTTGGTGAGTCAAGAGAGAAAAGGCAGGAGAGGACATATTTGTTGACTGTTTTTTTTTTTATAAACAGAATGAGAGAAATTAAAAATCTGAGATATATTCTTGGACTTATTGAAGAGAATGTTCTTCTCTTTAACTAAACTAAATAATTTAAACTCATCAAAGTGAGTAGCCTGCTTCTTTCCCTACTTTCTGACATGTAAAATACATTTCTTCACAAAAAACACACGCATAGCCATTTTAGGTGGAATTTTGACACCTATTTAGAGAAATACATATACTGTGTTCGAAATTGATATTTTCTCAGATTTTCTTAAATGGTCAATGCAAATGATGGTCAGTATAATTTTCAAGTCATGAACTATTACAGCCTAAATCGATTTTTACTGAACAAAGCTCCCCTTGAGGACAGTATTTTTTCCAAAAATAAAAAACTCAAAATGCACTGTTCCAAATTATTATGCACAGCAGATTTTCTAAACATTTGATGGATTATAAAGAACTGCAAACGGTCATTCTTTGAATGTGCAGCATCACATGTACTAAAATCAAAAGCTATTTCAATCAAAAACATCTTAACAGACAGAGTTACATGTTATCATAGGAACCTTCTTTGATATCACAGCACAATTATTGCATCCACTGAACTTGTGAGTTTTGAATTTCTTTGCAGGATGTCAGAATACCTTCCCAGAGCTGCTGTTTTGATATGAACTGCATTCTTAGATCTTCTGCTTGAGGAAACTCCAAAGGTTCTCAACAGGGTTGAGGTCAGAGGTCAGAGGAGGATGGTGACCACACCATGAGTTTCTCCCTTTCATGCCCATAGCAGCCAATGACACAGTGACACACTCCTTGCAGCATGAGATGGTTCATTGTCATGCATGAAGATGATTTTGCTACATAAGGTACAGCTCTTCTTTTTGAACCATGAAAGAAAGTGACCAGTCAGAAAGTCCATATACTTTGCTGAGGTCATTTTCACACCTTCAGGGTCTCTGAAGGGGCCGGCCAATGATTTCAGCCCAAAGCATGACTCCACCACCTCCTGGCTGACATCACAGCTGTGTTGGGACGTGGTGGCCATCCACCACCAATCCACTACTGCCTCCATCTGAACTATTCAGTGTTAAAGCACATGAGAGCTAATGTATTTCTAAAGATGCTAATAACCAGCAGAAGGCCAGAAATAATGTATTGAGACCTTTCATGTTTAACAGTGCATTAAGTGGACAAGTTAAGGTCAAATTTTCTTGATGCCATATGCAGACTTAGGCAGATCAAGATTCATCTTCCTTGCTTGTGATCCATAGTCTATAGTTTTTCCCATTTTGAAGAGCAGCTTAGAGAAATGGTATTCTGCTTCATGTCCTAACTACACCCCAGGGGATACTTATAGCCGGGGATAACAAATGAAATGCTTCTCAAGATTCTGATCAACTTTAAAAAAGTAAAGCACAAATTAAAAAAATATGCATTAACATTTAACCATATATAAATTTTACAGTGGTGCAGTTGAGTTTTTTTTTTATTTATTATGTGAGAGACGCCGAATGTATTAGTTTATTAATTTATTTTACTGTTCATGTGTATTATAATTCACAGGTACCCCACCCAATTTGTTTTGTTTATTATAATAAGTACATTCATTCTTCATTGCAGCTTGTTCATTTCTTCAGAACTTGGTTTTGTGTCTGTCTTGTGCCTTGATCCTTGGTACTGATTTTTCCTATATGTCATTGAATGCGACTGTTTTACATGTGTTCCTCGTACGTGCCGTTTGCGAGGCAGTCGACTGTTTTCATTCTGCAGAGGAGCGTTAGGCACAGACTGTGACAGGCTGAGTTTTTGTATTAAGGTAAATAAAACCTTTTTTTATTCGCGAAGATAACTCTGGATGTCGTCTGTGCCTGATCTCTGCAACAATTATTTTTTTGATAACTTGATTTTTCTCACTGAATAGACCTTTTCAAATTAAAGATTAACCAATTCTATTTGTTTATGTGTGAGGAAGTAAACTACTGTAAAAAAAAAAAAAGAAGATTTTTATACATTGAAGTAACATCTTTCCCAGGGACACATATGAATGTAGAGGATGTTCTGGAAGTTTTCCCTCTAATGCTTAACAGTCTGGGCAATACTTATGTCCTCAGAGTACAAAGTCTGGCTAAAACTTGTAGGTAACCTGGAGATTAATTCTTCATTATACATGCTTGTCTTCCCTCTCAGTGGCTTTAAAAGAGGGAAAGGGGCAAAAAAGAGATTAAAATGGAAAAAAGAGTCTTGCTCTCGAAGTAATATTTAAAATTAAGTACCTGGAAGGTAAAAAAGTTAAATATGCAAGTGGGTCCTTAAATGAATAAAGTCCAAGGCCTCAACTCTTGTCCCTCGACATATTTGAAAAAAGTGGAGACATAAATAAATGCAAGCCAGTGCTTCAGCCATGTTTGGATGTTGAGCTCTGCAGTGACAGGAACACAAATCACTATAACTTTCAGATTGCACAGTGGTCCTACTAATTTTTCATGTCAAAACTGCAGAATTATTCAGACTCAGAGTTTTCTGTGTTTCTAGAAGTTTAAATACAAACATTAATAATTATGGCATATCTATGTACAATGTATGTTTGTTTAACTCCTTAGAGTTGCAGGAGCTAACTTGGATAAATAACAGTTTTTTCTTCAAATATTTTTCCACATTCTAATTTCTATTTACTTTCTAATCCAAGCCTGAAAGATACTCAAATCCAAATCTGTACATCCAGACTTTTCCAAACAGCGAAGAAACCCTGTAGCTTCCACAGAATGGGAGTGCAACGTTCTTTTATCTGTCAATGTACTCAATGTGCTAAGACAAGTAAGATTAGTGCTTGGTGAGTTCAGGTTTAATCATTTTTCTAAATGCAGTAGTTTTACTTCATAAACCAACCTCAGCTAGTGCTCGTAATGAATGACACAATTTATTCTGCTAAAACAAAGAAATGTTTATCCAACCAGTTCCAAATGTTGTACCTCTTTCCTTGTTCGGACTGCAGCCTCCTGGATCAAGAGCTTGATGGCATGCGTTGTCTTTTCAAGCTCCTCTGTCTTCTGTTTCTCTCTTAATAGGGACTGCAGGGTAGAAATAAAAAGAGGGGAAAAGGTGCACATTTCAGAGGAAGTATTTCTGAGAGAATGTGAAGAGATGTCAGGGATATGGTGCAGCTGAGCAGATTGAGAGGAAGACTCAAGTCGGTGCAAAAAGAGAAAAGGAAAAGAAAAGATTTGACGGAGAGACAAGAAGAGACTGAGGGTCACCTGCTCCTTCTGCAATACAGCCTCTTCAGCTACTTGAACATTCTCTCTGACTTTGGACAGAGCCTCGAACTTTTCCTCTTCCAGGGTGGTGCAACGCGCCTGGAGTTCCCCCACCTTTGTCTCCCACACAGCTTGCTCTCGACGAACTGCCTCCGTCTCCAGAGATGCAGCCTTTAGCCTGGAAAAGGAGGAAAACAGTGAGAGCGAGCAGCGGAGAGAGAGAGTAAGCGCTGCCGTTTGGCCTTGTGACACTTAAAGCTCAGATGTGGTACTCGATGACTTCCCATCAAATCAATATTGCAGTATACTTTAAAAAAAAAATAAAAATTGACAGAACAGTTCCTTCTCGCCCGTCAGGCCTGTTATAAGAAGTGACAGATGATTACTGGTGAAGTAACAGCAGGTTAAAAATGTGTTCACCGGGTTTCCAGTTGGCTCAGTGATGTCTGAAGCTGCTGGAGTCGTCTGTCTGCTACTTCCTCTCTGGCCTGAGCCTCAGCCATGTCCTCCTCCTATTTACAAAAGTACGACTGTGAGTCATCAACCAGAATCTTGTAGAAATATGTTTAAAAAGTAAGTAACACATTGATTATAACTGAAACTTGCTGAAAATAAACAACGTCAAACAGCACTTATACAGGTGAAGTGTCACACACAGGTTGAAAGGCAAAATAATCCGTCAGTGTCGGATCCACAGAAATTCCCAAAAACTATTAAATGGATCTCTTATGTATCAATATTTACTTTGATTTACTCACTTTTCTTTTCATCTGTTCCTGGAGATTCTCTAAAAATTTGGTCATCTCGTCCACGCTGGCCGTGGCCGTCCTGAGTTCAGCTTTAGCCTGCCTGACCCAGAGTAGAAAGAGTTTATAGTTTGAGCACAAAGCATTCGACTGTAGAGGGAGAACCAGTGGAGGCAGACACTAATAATTCTTAATTATTTATTCATCGCAAGTCAAATCAGTATGGCAACATTCACCATTATTAACCAAAAGCACATAATTTTCTGATATCTTACAGCCTAAATTTGCAGAGGTCTTATGTTCACAGCAGATGCATAAAAATTAAAAGCCACAGTAAAACACTGCAAAGGTTTGTGGCTCTAAAGTCTCTTCTGAAGTCAAAACAATTGTGCTTGAAAATTACTAATTGGCTTTGAAAAACAATGGAAGGATTTTATTTGATATGCTTTAAACTTTCTTGATGATCTTTGGGGTTTTCTGGTTCTCAAACATAACAACTTTTGCATTTTGATGAATATAAAGAATAACAAGCACAGGTGACGCTCCATGTTGATACTGGAGTTTTCTTCTCAATCTGATGCCTCTGAGCAGCGACTTTCTTGAATACCAGCTGGTTTCCTGGCAACCTGACACTGACAGCAAGACCTGATGAAGAAACTAATCCTTTGTTGGCAGATCCTTCATACGCAGCGTACAATATATTCACTGTCAATGCTGCTTAAAAGTTCACTTCTAACCTGAGTGCAAAATCAAGAATTTAAATGTAATCTCTTAAAAGTAAAACAGCCAAAAACAGCTTCAGTAACAAAACATAATGCTGTGTAGAGGGATTAATTAGGGCAATTATTTGCTGTTTTGAAATAATTAGCATTGATTGATTATTTTTTAACAACTGCCCGACTTATGATCCAATTAAATGCATAATTAAGGTAATAATCGTAATGTAATTATGCAGGCGCATTTGCTGAGGATTCCTTTTGAAGAGTACCTGAGGACAAACAAAGACAATACAGACATAATAGTGTTAAGCAGATGTTAATTTAGCTGCTTTTCTGTGCCCTTGTGAACAGGTTGCAGTTAATGGAAAAAAAACCCCCAAAAAAAACCTTTTACACTTATCTTTGTTCCACAAATTGGATGGGAAATTGTTGTCAAAGGGGTATAAGAAGGGCTCCGGCATGAAGTCTCCCTTGTGTTGTGCATCCATAATGAAACAAGACCCTTTGGCAGCAGCAGCTTTAAAACGCAAATGTATTTTTTATTTATTTTTATTTTTTTGTTACCTGAGCTGGCAGTGCAGCTCCTCCATTTCTGTGCTCTGCTCTGTCACCGTCTTCAGGAGCTGCTGGTTCGTCTGTGTGTGGCAGGAAAGACAAGAATGCCAATTGTGAGGCATAGCTCCCAAACACGCCGCTCTGAAAGTTTCTGTCAGAAGCAACTTTTCAGCAAAACTTCTCACTTAAAACTTTCCATGTCCTTTCAGAACAAACCCTAAGGAACCCTGTATCAGTCATTCACCGCTACAAAGTAAACTGCTCTCATATGCAGTGGGTGAAAAAAAGGCTCCTTGCATGAACAGTCAGAGAGGGGAAAGCCCAGGGCTTAACTGCACATTAAAAATGCATTAGGAAGATATAGTATTACTATACTGTCTCTACACGCACTGAATGTTGTGCAAAGTAAGCACATGTGTATTTTGTTGAGAACACGTCTGTAGTTAGAGTGAAGCTCGGTCAGGTTGTCTGAAACAGAGCCGTGATCAGCGTGGTGCTGCTGTGTCTGTGATTTCAGGTAATGGAGAGGAAGTTGTATACAGCGCCATGTGTTGGGGAAAAAGAAAAAAAAAAAGCCGAGATAGTTAGAGGATTACCAAGTAAGCTGACAGTCCATTATACAACAAGACATTTCTGGCTCACTACCAGTGGGATTTAGAAACCCATTCACTTAGTTACAAGATTAATTATTAGAGCAGGGTTCATTTTAGGAAAGCGCAAAGCATTTCGATCCCATGGCTAATTGGAAGCCAGTAATTTAACACACTTTTAATTAAGCATTACTTACAGATTCCAGCTTCTGATTGGCCGCTTGGAGTTTGTCAGAGTGCTGCTGGAACTGAACAAGGCGATCCTGTGATGGCAGAAAAGTGGGCATTCAATAGCATTTAAGAGCCAGTAATTGTCTCCAGCATATATTAAGAATTACCTGAGACCAAACGACTCTAATTAATCCTGTTGCTAGGACAACAGCTCCACCTAGGGGTGAGGACCCCAACGCAAAATGGGACAGTTTTGCTACAGTCGGGTCCAAAATGAGGACATCATTTACTCTCGAGTCTGTTTTGTACATTTTGCTACAGTACAACCACAGACTTCAATGTGGAGCTCACGTGAAAGACACTACGCTTCCAGTCAATGCTATACAACCACCTTCAACGTAATTACAACAGTAAGATTTTTTTAAGCACGTCTCCATCTGCTTTGCGCATGTAGAGACGAAGACGATTAATCACGTAATCGGATAAAACAAATTGTCACACTCTGCAGATAAGAAATAATGGAATTGCATTTTCTAAATAAGAAAATAAACATTTCATTGGCTAAAATGCAACAAGATAACATTCCTTTAGTGAAGGCTTCATCATTTGCAGCTAAAAAAAATACTTCTAATAACAACATGTGAAAACTCAGCTCTTTCTGCTTTCCTTAACAGAAAGTTAAATAAAGCACCTGGTACTTAACTTAGCAGGTTAAGTAGCAGGTGCTCATCAACAGATTAGGGCTAATCTGTTGATTAACTTTGATGAATAATTATTATTTGCTTAATAACCCTTTTTTTTTGCAGAATTTGAAAATCGTGAAAAAAAAAAACTGATCCACTTAAAAAACTAAGTGCTGGGTAGAACAAATTTACAAACTGTTTATTTGTTTTATCTTAAATGCAAAATCTATATTATTTGTACAGTTGTAGCTTAATTACTGTCTTGATAATGTTGCTCTTTCAGCAAACGCCGTTCTTTTGAGTCTGTTTAGTCCAGTTAACAATTAATTGATAAATTAAGTACTAAATAAGTTACAATTATTTCAATAATCAATTAGTCACTATTAATCCAATTAATTGTTTTAATTTACCTAGTTTAACTCGGTGTGTCAGAGTAAAAGGTGAGCTGAATACAAGTGCAAAACACACTAATTGGACTTGTATTAGTAAAAAATTGAATTGAAAATTCTGTGTTTTTGTCTGCAAATGCACTAGCTTGTGAAGGTCTAGTCCATAAATCCTGTTTAATTTGTGGCGATAATGTGATAAAATAAGAAAAACCTTGAGGGTTCTGAATACTTTTGCATCACGCTGTATAAAAGTTTAAGCTTTTCCCTTTTCTGTGCTTGCAGAATATGCAAGTCCTGCAAGTTGATGTGGGAAAGTGAACCTTGAGCTGCTGTCTCTGAGCGTTGTGGAGCTGCCCGTCAGAGAGGGCCCTCTGGTAGACCTGCTGTAGGCGGTCCAGCTCCTGGGCCGTCGTGTGCCACAGCTCCATGGCCTGTTTCCGCTCCTGAACTCGTGCGCGCAAGCACGCAAACACACACGCACACACACACACACACAAAAAAATATATATAAAAATAAAAAATCCACCCACATTTACTCTCATAACTACTGTGTTTGTTTTTTCCTGCTGCCTCCCAACAGATGAAGAAAAAAAGATTTCAGGAAGTATCTCTGACAAAGCTGGAGCGGCTTGTTTCCCGGTGCTCACAACTGAACGCAGAGATCAAAATTATATTGATCGTCTAATTTATGTGCCAGTCACGACAAATGCTCACGGCATCCAGCTGCATCAAATTCTACGGCTCAGCAAAGCTTTTGTTGCAATTTTGGAATCCGCAGGAAGTGTTTCGGGGAGCGAGCATTGTCGCCATTCACTGTTCACAAAAATAATGGAGTTGTGTTGTTTTGCCAACATTTTTCCCATTAGTTTTTTTTTTCTGATATTCAATGCTGAGAATTAATATTGAAATATTTCTTCTTTCCTTAGCCCTTCTTTGTAAACAAAACATTTTGATTTTGTACTTCTGTTTGAGTCTTCTATCTGGATCTCAGCAGGCTAAGAATAACTGCTGCTTCACAGATTTAGGATTTAATCTGTGGGGGTTTTAGAAGCAAAGGATGGTTTTTATTGCTGCTTCTATTCAATCATGGACTGAATAATCTTGGTAGCCCTAAAGCCACATTTGTAAAATCAAACTCTATCATCATATGTAGAACTCTTTTTTTTATTTAAATCAAATAAAATTTGATTGCATAATATTTTCAAAAGAAAATTAGGATTCCAGATTCAAGTAAAATAACTAAGCAGGCTTCTTTGGATCGATTTTGCTTAGTTGACTGAAAAAATTACCTTTACCCACAAATAAACTATTAGCATATTAGTTATAAAATAAATTGGGCATTAAAATGGCCAAAACCAAACATGAAGTGGCAGAAATCAGAGGAAGCCGAGAACAAAACCAAACCCGCAGAACAACTAACTAGCAAAGAGGCAAAATTCACCATCTCCTCTTAAAAGTCCAGGACAGAGATTCCTCAAAAGAATATAATATAATACAATCTGGTCCAGATATCTAACAGAGTAACATCTAATCTGCTAAATGTTTGATATGTGCTCTGTTTTTATGGAGAAACACAGTACAAACAGATGAAAAACAAAACTAACTCTGGCGTTTTAAATGTGTCATTTGCAACATTTTGATTGGTTACTCGTCTCCATGACTCCACTCCCAACCTCCTGACAAGTACCGTTCTTTCTTCTGGTCCAATTCAGAGTTGGTGCTAACAAAGAACCATTTTATCAGGGATAAAAGTTTCACCATGGTTGCATTGGCTTGGTGTGAAAGAGGGTGTGCAGATTCCATTCTTGACTGATCTTTTTCCATAAAAATTATAACATACGTGTATTAAAAAAAAACAAAAAACTGTTTCAGGTCCTTTGAGAGAGGCAGTCGTTTAAAGACAACAAAGATGTCATAAATGTAACAACATCCAAATGTAATCATAAAGGCAAATATTCTATCCGAAAAATATAAGTTGAACGCTACTGGCTTTTGAATTTATCGATCACAAATTACAGCAATTCTTCATTCTAATGAAACATTCAAAAAGGACAAACAAAACCTTGGATATTTCAGTAATTGCAGACATCTTACAGAAATCCTGACAAGAGCTGTTTGAGGGAAAAATATCCAATTCCAGCCTCTGATTCATCGATGCAAAGTAATTAATAGTCAGTCAAGATTTCTTACTCTCTATATTTAAATAGGTATGTGGTCTTCCATTCTCTAAATAAAAAATGGCTTTGAGGACAAAAAAATAAGCATTTAAACACAGCATACAACAGATCTAAAAAAAAAAGTCACTAAAATTTTTATTCTTTTTGAATATTTTGAAAAATTAAGTTTTTCCAATTAATTTTAGATCTGTTACTGCAAGTCTTCAGAACTAAGACCTTCTAATAGCCAGCTAAATGACAAACGTTGACAAAAGCCTAGCGATGCATCTTATGAAACTAGCACATGACATTTACGGGCACATTTGCTGACCTGTTCAGACAGTTGAACTTGCTCCTGCAGGTTTTTAAGGATGGTTGTGTCTTCTGCTGCGCTGCCCACTGCTTCTGAGCCCACAGGCAGGGAGTGGAGCTGCTTCTCAATAGACTCCCTCAGCTCTGTGTGCAACCTGGAGATTGTGATGAGTGTTGAAAAATTACACTGAAAAGATCATTTTAAAAAACAACAATTTTTGAACCGTAGGCCGGGGAACGTGATTCCTATCAAATTTACTCTGGCAGGAGACGCCGATACAGTCGATATCATTTCTTAGAAATATTTCAAGTGCTATATGACCGGTTACCATTTCAAAACGTCTCTGACAGAAAATGGTACCAATTTGACTTCTGTTTTGCAGCTCAAGCCCACCCATTGACAGGACTAGCATCTTTCTACCTTTCATTTTCCTCCACAACCTTTTCCAGCTTCAGTCTGACATCTGTCATCGTCTCCTGTGAAGCAACAACATAAGTGGTTTCAAACAGGAAAACAAGAAACTTTTACCATCCAAGTCCATTTTTTCAGATGGTGTTTAGCACCTCAGAAGCAACCCTTTCCCAATAGAGCCAAAGTTTTAAGTGGGAATATGAATTAAGAACATGTCACATTAAGGGGTTTCTACCTGATATTTCTGAAGCTTTTCAGTCATTTCGTCCATGTGATGGTCATACTCTGCTATGAGAGGAGCCATTATCCTATAACACAGAGTGATAATTACAAACATTGTCTGAATAAAAGTAATTGCTTTTCTATTTTTTTATTTATTTTTTTTTTACCTATAAGAACTTCAAACGATATTAGGGTGGTTCTGAAACACGTAAAACTATTAGAAAGAAAAGAAACATGTCTGACCCTCTGTCTGACAGCCAGGGTGGAGGAGACTCTGTCTGCTGTGCCTCATCCAGCTGTCAAACACAAGACACCCAGCAGGACAGGTTAGCTTTGTTTTCCCAACAGTTCCCCAAGATCCAGCTCAGTCAATTTGTAAGTCACAACATTAACAAAATGCTCATTTATTTTAACTTAAAGAAATGTTGAAAGTGAAAAAAAACACAAAAAAAAAACATACACGCCAGATTCAATACAGTATTTATTTTTACTTACTTTAATGTTTATAACTTACATATGTTAAAAAATGTAAATGTTCTGTCAAAAAATTGTATTGTTACATCATAAAAATGAAGAAATTACTTTATACCAACATCTTATGTGCTGACCTACACAATCATAAACTTCTTTCTCTTTGATTGACTAGAACAGATGCTTTAGGCATGCTTTTTGTGTATTTTTGCATCTCGCCCATCCAAACCAAAAGTTGCTCAGGTTTTGCCTCTGCTTATCTATCACACTCAGGGAGACAGTCAATAAGTGCATTTTTCGTTTAAAATTCTGAACATTTTCTCTTTGACACTTTGTTGAATTTTTTTAGTTGTTTTTAATTGAAACTGACAAAAGAATTGTTGAACAGCTGACATAAAAAATGTATAGTTCAGTTCTCTCTCTAGGACATGCAAGTTGAGGAAGCAAACACGGCCCGCAGAGCAGTGAAATAGCTGAGCTAGGAAATGACTAAGACTTCTGCCAGGAGGATTTCAAAAAGAAGCATACAGAGCTGGATGACCATGAGGCAAAGGCAACCTGGTGGGAGAAGGGCAACCGCTCACCATTTTTAACTTTTAAACATATTATCTCGATTGGAATCTGTTTACACATTTAGCTTTGCAGGAGTGTTCACATTCCTTCAACTTTTTAATATGTTGGCCACAAACTTTAATTCATTTTATGTAAGAGACTAACATAAGATGTCGCACCATTTTGAAGAGTAGGGGCAATGATAAAGTTACATTAAAAGTGTATTAAAATGTATAAAAAAAAAAGATCTAAAAAGACATGCAATTGTATTCAGTGCCCATTTTTTTGATTTCCCTTAAATAAAAATAAGTAGTAGAAAGACTTCACCTACTGTTTCTTTTTTCAATCTTAGTATAAAGCTGTTCAGTTAACACCTCAGAGGATTTTAGGAGAACATCAGTGTAGAAACAGCATTATGAAGATCAAACATCACAACAAATAAGTCAGGGGCATGAATGTCCACCTAAAATAGTTGGTCAGGCAAGGTCTGGGTAGTGTGGGAGCTATAGGCTCTGCACAATCTAGGTGGGACACTTTGCTTAGCAAATATCTACTAGTCATGCATTTGGCAGTTATGGAAGAGGGGTAACAAGCAAACTATTGTTAAACGAAAGTCCTAAAATTCCATGTTTGTAGTTTACCACAAAATACGTGGAAGGTACAGCAAACTTATAGAAGAAATTTCTTTTTTTTAAAAAAAAAAACAGGTAAAACTGAATACTAAACAAACCATATCTACAGTACAACTTGGTGGTGGCAACATCATGCTGTGGGGATACTTTTTTCAGCATGGACAGGGAAACTGAAGATTCAGAGTCAAGCAAGTGCATCAACAAAGTAATTCACTGTTTAGAGACCCCAAACCATCATGGTCCTCCTAGTCAGTATAATTTTTTTTTATTTGTTTATTGAAGATTAGAATACTATTAAATCAGATTGAACAATTTCAACAAAGAGAAATTTTGAATTTTATTTTTTTAATCGAAATTTAAGATTCAAAGAAATTGGCAAGTTTACTCTGTAAAAGGTAAAAGACTACTCTTTGTTGTTTGATTGCTGTGTTAATATCTGATTTGTTTGAGATGTTTTTACAAATACAGCTCAGTAATGACCAATTATAGGTGAGTGTAAAACTTGGCCTCATCTTCCTGGTTCCACCAGATGTGGCTTGAAACGTCGCTAGTGTAGGTGATGTTTTCAAGAGGGCCCAAAGTCAAATCGAACCAAAGTCACCATAAAACCTTGGGCCACCTAAACAGAAGGCAGTCCTGAAAGAAAACCTATTACAGGGGGCAAAACATTCAGTACCTGAGACAGAGATTCACCTTCCAGCAGAAGGGCAGCAGTAAACATACAGCTACAATGGCGTGGTTCAGATCAAATCAAATTTCTGTTTTAAATGTATGCTGAGATGCATCTCAAAACACCTGCCACTAGCAAAAGGTGGTTATCAAAACTAGTGACTCAGATGAACTGAATACAAACGTAAGTACATTTCAGACTTTTATTTTATCACAAAAATGTTTGTATTTTGACAAATCGGGAGTATGGATAAACTATCCATACTCTCAAGTAGTGCACCTAACTTTAAATAATGCTTGTTTCCCAGCTTTTGATTAAAGACATATGAACACAAATTGAAAACTTGAAAATAAGGCAGATATATTTGACAAGAGTTAATTATGAATACTATCATCACGTTATATACTTTACATTTAGCTAGGCTCGATTTACAGTATTACCTGAGACGATGTGACCCCCAGCTGATAGCGGCTAAGAGCAGAATTTAACCTGTGGACTGCAGACAGGAAAAATGTTTTAATCGTAGTTAACGTTCACAACATTTCCATTGTTCGTAATTTTGGGGAATACAAAATGTTTTTTCAAAAAGGGAACAAAACAAATAAGAGTCGTGAATAATAAAACTGCCCTGCACCTGCTCTTACCTTGATCTCGCAAAAATTCAATTTCTGCATCCATTGTGTTCTAGGAATGTAGGCAAAAGTAAACAAAGTAGTGTTGTTAGATAAAATTACATAAACGCAAGAGGACTTTTCAATCTTAACTTGCGTGTTAATACACGTTTGACGAACAAAAGATAATACACAGCAAGCCGACTGAGAGGTACTTTTCAGTTGCTACCTCTGGAAATCTAGCTACAGTAGCGAGGCAATCACAGCTAAACTTAGCGAGATAAACTAACGTTTGAATAACTAAATCGGAAGTGGAGAAAGTAACTTTGTTATACTTTACCAACACAATGTGTGTATTATTTTATATAATACAACAAAAATCGGGTTTTTACTCCAATTTGCGTTTCCGCCGTCCGTTTTGAAGTAAACAAATAACAACCAATGGCGATTAAGTTGTGCGCTGCTGAAGTCCTTCCGTCTTAAAACGCTCATAAGCATGATAGTTCCTCTTTGAAAGAATTTGAAGGATCAGCTCATTCACACAGGAAACACCGTGTTTTTGTTTCATTTTCATTTAATTTGTAGTATTTTTTTTTTTTACACCAAGTGACATAATGTTTTTTTTTTTAAGTCTTTTGCACATCAAGTCCTAAAAGCGTAAGGTTAAAATTCACTCTTCACAAGGAATACCGTGAGACGTCTGGAGAACAAATATTGAAGTTTGGCTGCTGACATAAGGCTTGTTGAGCTATTGGAACAATTTCTGGATTGTGTTTTAAAATTTTCATTATTGAGTGCAATTGTGCCCTCCAACAACCTTATCAAGTAAGCCTATATCTCAAACATTTCTCTATCAGAAAGTCAATCACTGTTTGGTTACTGAGTAACAAACATTTAGTAGAGGTTAGATTGAATTGACCAGGAGCCTGCTTAAATAACTGAACAGAGAGCACAGCTAAACACACGGTGAACTTCTGTGTAACATATTGATTCAGCATTGAGTGAAAAACCTTTTGACAACATGAGGCTCTCACTTCGACTTCAACTTTTAACAGTAGTCAACATTCTCCTATGCTGTGAAAGTTTGTAAGTAGTTATGCAACTGTGTTTTGTAGTCATGCAACACATTCCCTCTCTGACTAAATTACCTCCTTTCAGGCATTTTAGGAAAATGGAGTTTGCGATCCAACGCACATGGGACAGCAACCCTGTTGACCATGACCCCATCAGAATCTCCTTCTCTGATGGAAAATCAGGACTGAGAATGGAAGTGTCTGGTCCATTCTTCAATGACCCAGAATCTCCTGCAGGTGAACCCGGAATCGCGTTCCCTGAACTCTGGAATTACGAAGGTAAAAGAAGGATTTTTCCTTTTTCACTGGGCTGTGTTGTGTAACTGCCTTTGTTCAGACATTCAGTGGTTTTCCTGCCACTTTAAAATAAATATTTTGTAAAAAAAAAAATTCTAAAAAAGTTACATATAGACAAGTATAGCAAAAATACCAAACGTATTGCCAGATGTAGCAGTTTTACACATTTTAGAAATTAAATAATATCAAATGATTTTTTTTTAAATCATCAGGATTTGAAAATTGTCTATGAAGGTAAATCTAAACTCCACGTCCTTTGTTGTCTTGTCCTGTGTTTAGCTCCATCCGTCTTCCTAACAGCTCTGATCAGCTTCCCTTTCCCTTCTAAAGCATGATATTGCAACCGCCATGCTTCATGGTGGGGACAGTGTGTGCAGAGTGGCATACAGTCCCAGTACTGCACTACACATAGGGCTTTCCATGCAGGCCTGGACTCTCACTCTTGATCTTAGCAGAGCACAGTACCCTGCATGTTTGGTGTGTCCCCTATAGTGCTTGTGACAGCTGCTGACTCCTTGGTAAAGGTGAACATTTTATTTTATAGTATTGTTGCAATTATACACATTAAATAACATTTCAATGCCCCACATGATTGATTGAGAACATCTAATAAGCCTCTTGAAAAAGATTGCATAATTCTGCACAAGGATGGTGTTAGCTTGTTTGTCCTCCATCTCCCCCAGTCATCAAACCAATGCTGTGTCATTGTTCACATCTAGATTCACTACATAAGTGTAGGCAAAGCTGACTTAAGCTGTATTTAATAATGTACATCTATTCCTATCATTTTTGAGAGGTGGGGGTTGGGGGAGGGTCTTTGTTTATGAGAACACTGTGGCTCCATTATCATTATTATGGTAATACATTGCAATTAAACTTTGTAATGAGGTTGAGTATTAACAATCTTTTCTAATTGACCTTAAAGAAGTCAGATTTCTGTTTAATGAGGCCCCCATATTTGGCCTCATTAATGTTTCCTAATAAATAGGAAACCATTATAAGTGTAGGTAGGTAATGAGCATGTTTCGAGGTTAGCAGGGGGCCTGTTACTCATACTATAATTTATGTGTTTATTCACTTGTACTTTTATGTTGTAACAGTCCAAGAAAAATGCTATTATTTCATTACATTAGTTCTATGCTACAGCATCTGATAAGGTTATTAAGAACGTTTAAGCATTTCTTACTGTAAATATTAAGGTTTCATCCTCATTTTATTCTCTTTCTGTTACATTGCTAGTTGTGGAGTCCTTCTTCCTTGACAGCACAAAGCAAAATTACCTGGAGGTGGAGCTTTGCCCGTACGTTCCAAGCAAGCCTTTTGTTCTTTCCACTTCTATAATCCTACATCAGTCGCCAAAGAGACATGTTCATTAACAGCTTTCATTTGTTTTCCGCTTTAGACATGGACAACACCTTATACTGCTTCTGTCAGGAGTCGGCAATGCGTTTTATGTAGGTCAAAAGAGTATTTTGCCTGCTTTTTTTCTGAGATTTTATATGAATGTTAGGTAACAAGTTATTCTAATTACCTCCTACTCCAGCAACAACTGCCAATCGTTTTTACTACCACAAAATCAGGGGACAGATGGACTGGTGAGGCTGTAATCCCCTGGACATACTTCCCTCCCAATGTCGACAAGATGAACTCCTATGCTATTCATGGCTCCGGGGCGGCACGTACATATGAGGCTCTCTACCCCATCCCCAAAGCCGACATAGTGGAAGGCCAGCAGCCAAACTTGTGAGTATGCTGCTTTGTGTAGTATATCGCAGATAAATCTTTCCAAAATGGTTGCATACAGTCCCAGATACACTCAAGGGCATGAAAATCATATTAATTAGTGACTTTTTATGATTTACTTGAAATGTTCTTTATCTGGGTGAAATAATGATACAACTTCAATAAAACTTCAGTTTTCAAAAAAAATGTGTTCACAAGCTGGTTAAAGTTATGCATAAACTCTTAAATATATGCTTACATATCTATATTTGACTAAATGTCCCTTATCAAGTTTCACTTCAAGTACTAACTTAGTTTTGCAGCCATCAACAATCTTCTGTCAAGAAGCCATTTTTGTGGCTTGACATTTGATTGCTCTTTATGGCAGAATTGTTGAAGGTATTCTAAAATGGGTTTTTAATGGCATGAACCCAACATCATAGTGTATAATACACAAATTATCAATAGGGGTTAAGGTTGGGACTGTTGGCATCACCTTGTTTTACAGCTGTTGAAGTCTTCTTCAGTATGAAAGCCTCACGCGGAGTCAGACAAATTAACTTCTTGTAGTGGTGGCAAAATTTCTCCATCTTTTTCCCCATAACTTTTTTTCCTGAAGGCATGTGGGTTGTAGGATTAGCGGCAAATTTCGGTCGAGCTTAACATAATTGTGCTCCCTAATCTTGTTTTTAAAATACCATGCAATTTATGCCATTAATACATTCCAGCCTGTAAAAATGTACAGGCTAACATATGTGTCAGATCTGTATAGCTAAAAGTCCAAAGTTAGAATGACAAACTTTCTCCTCAAGAGTGTATTTACTTTTCTCATTGGAAATGTATGCGAAAACTTTCACAAGAACAAATCACTTTCTGAAATTTTTTCAAATTTGAAAACCAAGAAACGATGTCTAACGATGTGACTAAAACAACACAATACCAACCTCATACACCTTGACCCACAAGACAGAACTATGCTTTAAATGTACAGCAAAAATACAGCTTTCACTATACTACAAACAAACTGTTTTAAATCTCATAATTACAAAAACATCACAACCCTAGCAAAACAAGCTTTGATAACAAGGGAATGAACAAACGCAAAACAAATGATTAAAAATATAATTTATGGCCAGACTAATCGCTGCCTCAACCAAACTGCTGACAGAATTTCACATAAAACAGATATTTGTACAGACAGAGATAAAATAGTTGCTACCACAGTCAAAGAAGCCAACTATCTTTTCCCACATCAGTTCAACAGTAATCTCTGAGCTGCTTAAGAACACTAAAAATACGCACAGAGAGGTCACTCTTTAGATATGTCATGATGAGTAAATCTTAAGAGGGTTTTTTTTTCTCTTTAAACCTTGTGGATTACTCGATAAGAAGGGGAAGTTTAGCCAAAAAGTGCCTCCAACATTTCCATTTATCATCCTCTCAGTTATTTCGATCACTATGCGGCAGCTCTTGATCTAACTTGTATAACTATAAATGGTTCTACACTGTATGATTTCAATTGACTTCTCTGGCTTTTATCTTCTTTGTGGACCGTAAAGATATCATGGAGAATATTTATGATAACATCCTCAATGTTATCCTCCTTTGCTTATTTTTTTTTTTCAGACTTTGAATTCTGTTTTACAACCGTTCGGGGAATAGTTGTGCAACAGTTTCCTAGCTGGAAAATGAATTGTTTCCAGCTATTAGTTTTATGAGTATCTGGTAGCTTATTAATAATGCTAAACAATAAACCAGGAACATAAATACGCTCTCTCAAACTTGTCCCTGACTTTCAATTTTAAAAAGTACTGTGTATGTGAAGGTTGATAAATATTTTTGCCTAACAAACATTTTTTAACCTTCTGTCTCTTAGCCATCGCCTGGAGTATTTCCAAAACTTCCGCTTGCAGAGCATTATGGGAGAAGATTGGGTCCAGCCTGAATCGGATCTGTGGAAGGGAAAGGCCTGAGCTGTTTATGAAATGCTGCCTTTCTGTTTTTCTTTTATTTACACAAATGCTAAACGAAATCAAATGCAAACAAAAACAGCAACCAAAGAGCAATCATAGTTTATCATTTATTGATGTAGAACAATTTTGTAGAAAAAAAATGCCATCAGCTTGTCAAGCCGTGTTGCACTTCACACACGCGTGCAAGCACCCAGACACATTGCGTAATATTGGACATCCTCAGCACAAATTGCGTGAGCATAGTGTGACCTACAATTTCCATGAATGTTAATTTTTGACATCCAGCACCTGCAGCCAAAATGTTTTGCTGTATTAACATACCGTGCAGCAAGTCCAAATGATTCTTTCTGCTGCTGTTTAGAGAAGACATTAATATGATCATACACAGCTTACATATGTGTCAGGTCTGTATTTCAAAGGTTTAATATATTTTGATTCACCTGTCAAATAATGTACGAGATTAATAGTTAGAAAATTAAGAAAAAGGAATATGTCGAATTAAAACACTTCACTATTAGGCACACTTATATTTGCCAGAGCGATTAGATAATTTGTCTAGTTTACCTCTTGCTTTTTCTTAATCAATTGTCACAAGAATGTAAGGTGTCATATCTTTTTATATGATAAATAAAATTACAGTGCAATATATTGTCTAATTTCTCTTTTTCTCTTGTCATTGGATAGTTTTGTATGAATTTGTGAAATTTAACCTTAATAAAGAGAAATAAAAGCTAATCTCACTGTCATTAATGCTTATTATCCCTTCTAACAATATATTCAACTACACAAAATATGGCAAAAGAAGAAGAAAAGTCTGTGTTCTGACTTTGACTCTTTGAATATCAGCTTTTCATCAACACTTCAAGCTTAAGGTTCTTTGATGAGTCCCGGGCCGTGTTATAGTTCCTAATTTGTATAGAGAAGTCTGGGTAACATGACATAAAACATACCATAATAATTAAGCTATTGTGAAATAAAACTCATTACCTACTACAAAAGAAATGTCTTAAAATGCTGGATGCAAAATGAATATGAGTCCATGCACTCATCTAGAGATGAGCATGATGTTCATACCCACAGGATAAAGTGTTGAGGGAGATTATGTAAATAGAGAATGATATCGGCCTGAGAATAAAATCCTGGGGAACTCCACAAGAAAGAGCGGCAGATGAAACAGAATTACAGAGGTTTATAGAACAGCACCTGTCATCTGCTGAGATCTAAACCACTCTAATTCGGTACTTTTTAATATTCCAATGCTACTGAAGTGAGATTGTGATCAATAGTGTCCTTTTAGAAACTGTAAGAGCTCTGAAACCACACTAAAATGCTTCAAAAATGATGTAAAAGAGTCAGTATTTATTTGATCTTAACAACTTCATAGCTATATGATCTCTTCAGTATGACCGATGATAGCATAATTTAAGGTAATTACAAATGCTACAAGTCAAAACGGAGAAGCAATCTGAGGCTTTTAATTGTTCAGATTCAACCATTTTTTACTCACAGATAAATGTGAAGCTATTAGTAATATTTTAAGCATTCTCTTTTCACTAAATCATTGTATAAGACCTGTAAAATTGATTAAGAAATCATTAAGAAGCCTCTTGAGACGTTTAGCATGTTTTATGCCAAGGTTTCATAATTCAGCAACAACACAATCACAGCTAAACTTAGCTGGCTACAAATACATTTCATCATTAATTAGTTTCTAGGTTTATCATGCAAGGACACTTTGAAAAAACAAATTTATTTTTCAATTAGATGGCAAATTAGATTTTTAATAACAATAAGTGGTGAGAAAAGTGTGAATAATTGATGGATAAGAACAACTGTTTATTTTTGAAATTGCAGGTATGGCATATTGGGGTAGTCCAATACACTGTTTTAATTAAAATTCTTTGCTATGTATTATATTTTTATCACTACAAATTTGATCATATGCATGTTTATCATGCAACATTATAAAACATGATTTATAAAACAAGCTTTATTATGTTTTATAATTGCCATTTTCATCAATTTCCTTTTGATGAAAATACCATGAAAATGTCAATATAAAACTGATATTATAAAACATCAATTTGAAACTGATGATTGAACATATTAGTGAAGAAAATTTTTAAGGTTTTATTCTAACATCTGTCTGAGTTATTTTTGAAAGTTTTAATCAGAAGATGATTGAAGAAGATCATCTTCATTACAACTTTTATTACAACTTAATTACCTTTTGACCTCAACCTCATACAGAATGCTTCATAGTCTTTCCCGTCAGGATGCCCTGAACTCTGAGTAACAGGAACATATTAACATTAGACCCATTTTGATAAGAACTTGTTTAAACAGTTGAAGGAGTGCAGCAGCACACATACTTTAGTGAAATTAAGGGATGCTGTAGTGTGTAAGAAGACTGGACAACATGACGGTCACTTTTCAACTTTTAGCACTGGTCCACATTCTGCTGTGCTGTGAAGCTCTGTAAGTATTATTTTATTATACTTTGTTTTCTTGCCATTCATCAATTTCTCATTCATACTAATTTGTGTATTTTCAGCCATTTCCGCAAAATGGAGTTCGCAATCCAGCACACCTGGGACAGCAATCCAGTGGATCATGAACCCATCAGGTTGGCCTACTCTGATGGGAAATCGGGGTTGAAAATCGAAGTGTCTGGTCCATTCTTTAAGGGTTTTCATCCTCCAGCTGCACCCGGTCTTCCAGACCTCTCGCTCAGTATTTATGAAGGTATGAGACCCACGCAGTTTGGCATGTTACTACTGTCCTAAGAGCATATGAATAGATTTGCGAGCAAGAAAGTGAGTGTAAAAAGTGAGAATAAATTTATAACGTCACTTATGTAAATACAATATTCAAATTTGAATTTTAAAACGCAGAAAATGCATCTTATTGACTTTGCTGCAGGGGTTAACCAGTTTTACCTAATTCTAGAATTATTACTACTGACTGCATCCATTTAATCTTTCTGTTCAATAACTAGATGTACTTTCACCAATTCTATCATTTACAAGATAACCCTTTCTTCATTCAGCATAATGGTCCTTTTACACTCCACATTCAAACTTACATTTTAAACTCAATGTGTTCTCAAAAAACAAACAAGTCATTGCTGACCTACCAATTCCACATAACATAAAATTAATTTAAAAGACAAGTTTAAAAACTTTCCAAAGCAAGTGTTTGGAGCCTGATAGATTCCATGTGAGAACATGCACAGCTTTAATAGTCCCCACTGTACCTTAGTCATTCTAAGCCATGAGTAGAGCAGTAGTATAAATTGGAAGACTAAGTGTTTAACCTGATTTAAAATTTCACATATATTCTAATGAGATATGAGAGACATGGGGCCTGTCAATGTTATGAGGCCATTATAGTAACAGCGTTATCATTATTATGGCAATACAAAGCAATTAAACTTTATAATGAGCCTGAGTGATAACAGTCTGTTCTAAATGACCATAAAGAAGTGTGATTTCTGGTTACTGAGCACCCCCTACATTGGCCCTAATTAATGCCACTTAACAGATTGGGAACCATAATAAATGTAGGTAGGCATTGAGTATGTTGAAATGGGAATCCAGCTATTGCACATACTCAGATTTTGAGCACACTTTAAAATTGATTGCTGATTTCTGTAACAATTAGGTTGGTTTTAAGATTTAAGTTTAATAATGATTAATAATTAAGGTCTTTGCTTTTGTTATTTTCATAGTTGTGAGGTCAATATTCCTGGACAGCACAAGAAACAATTACCTGGAGGTGATGCTTTGCCCATAAGTTAGAGTTTATGTAACGTTTTGTTAACTTTCCATATTGAAGACAGAGTCAATATCTCTCCTGTGTTATTAATTCATAGATACGGACAACACCTAATAGTTTTAAAAGCAAACGGATATCCTCACTATGTAAGTTAACATTATCGTTGTGTGTCAGCTGCTTGTTTTTGTGTTAATCCTTCATAGTTTCCTCATTATCTCATTCCCCAGCAACTACTGCCAATTGAGTTCACACCCACAATCACAGGGGACACATGGCAGGGTCAGGCTTTAATCCCATGGACATACTTCCCCCCCAATGTCAACAAGATGAACTGCTATGCCAGTCATGGCATAAGAGAGAATCGAACACACGACGCTCTCTACCCGGTCCCCAAAGAAGACATAGTGGAAGGCCTATACCCCGACGCGTGAGTAGGCCAACTCAATAGAGTAGCTTGACTTTGATATTTTTCTAGGAAAGTATCTTCAAACGGGAGTGTTTATAAGATTTAAAGTGCATGACGTTGATGAGAGAAAATAGACAAATAAATTAAATAATAAGAAGGACACAGTATACAACATAAACCGAAAGTAAAAACTTTATTTCAGTTATTCAGTAAAAAATAAATAAATAAGCAAAACACTTCATATGCTCTCCAAGGTGTGTAAGGTTCCCCTAGACACCTTGATGCCAGGGCCATTAGAGAAAGTATTGGCACTTCTGGGAGTGTGAGGAGGTGCCAAACCGTACTGCAAAATGAAATCAGCATCGCCATAAAACATGTCAGTTTCTCCACTCTTTCTCTGCAGCAAGTGTAGTCGAACCGTCCTCCTTTGCTTAAAAAGCTTCCAATATCTTGGTTTCGGAAGTGGCTTAACACAAGGAAAGCAACAGTTGTTGTGTGTAATGGCTCTTGAAGCACTAACTCCAGCTGCAGTCCCAGCCTTTTGAATCTCCTCCAAATGTCCTTTTTAAATGTTCTTCGCTTCACAGTTTTCTCAGGGCTCCAGTTATCCCTGTTGCTTCAGTCCATATTTTTATTTACTTTACCCCACATACCTGGGAATGCTAAGATTGCAAAAATATTATATATATAAAACAAGCAGAGCAAAAACAAATAATAAAAAAAAACCTCAGTCAGAGGTAGAAATGCAAAAACAAACGAGCAAATCTGCCTCGAAAGGACGGTTGCACAGACCTACATGCTGTACCCATTACTTCGCCGAAATGACTGCCCTTTGAAATTCCACAGCAGCAACAAGTTTTTTTTCTGCATGAGCATGAGATCACTAATGATACATGCAATGTGTATCCTCTTTAAAGAAACTGCAAGTAATGATCAGTAAATTTCATAAGGAGAAGTGGGCGATTTGTTTGGCAAGAAGCAAGTTTTCTTAAGGAGGTCAACTTATTTTATAATTATGTGTAATAGTAGCAGCAGCTGTGGAGAAATATATGATAAATGTTACACTGACTTCTCTCTTTGTAGTTAGTTTTTGTCCCTTTTAGGGCACTTCTAAATACTTCACAAATTACATCCTCATAGTTATCATAGTTATCTACACTGATTTCATTTTGGGATGACAGATCCCATTTTACAGCTGGTGTTTGCTAATTTCAAAAAGGGAGTAACTATTTTCATACCTCTTCATAATTTGTAGTTTGAACATGTATCTATAACACATTTGTGATTTTTTTCCCTATGGATGTTGGCATAACAGATATATGTATAATCATATCCCCTTTCTGTTTCTTAGAATTTACCTGGACTATTTCCAAAATTTCCTCCTGCAGAGCATCATGGGAGAGGATTGGGTGCAGCCTGAATCCGATCTGTGGAGGGGGAAGGCCTGAGCTACCATAAAAACATTATTCCTTTCTATATTTTCTTGTCTTTAGCACACACACACACACACACACACCCTACCAAAAGGGGACTGTACCGCACGCATACACACAATCATCACAGAAGCAACAGGGCAACTGTGCAAAATGCTCTCTGACGGCAACCAAAGGAGAATCAATCTTTATTACTTAATGATGTAAAACAATATGACAGAAAATATGTTATCAGCTTGTCAGACAGTGTTACACTTCACACATATCTGTCCAAGCACCCAGATACACACGTCACATAATATTGGGCATGATCATAAATCACATCAGCACAGTGTGACCTATCTACCATTCTCGATTGCTTCAGTGATAAGGACTGCTTGTGTAACCTGAGTCTTATGCAACACTGATAAGCAGCAACAAGACCTAATAAATAAATAAAACATTGTTTTATATCATCTGTGTTTTGTCCCTGTGATTGTCTGATCAAATAACAAAATAATTATGTTATTGAGGACTCATAAACGTTCACTTATTTTTTCCCACACAATTAAATTAGTCGGTCTTAATCAGCTAGTTTGTTTCACAGTTGCAATGATGACTACTTACGTTTACCCTGCCTGATGTGAAATATAAGTCAAGAGCTTGTGAAAATCTAAAAGAATTACTTTGCTAAATGATACGTGAATCGTTGCGATGACTCTTCATAACCCTCTACAGTTCATTTCCTTTAATATGCATATATTAGGATTCTAGGTGAGAAACAAAGTAATGGAAAATTGTGAAGTGAAAGAGAGATCATGAGGAATTTTAAAATGCTTGACAAATTATATTCATCCCCCTTTTCTGTGATACCTCTAAATAAAACCGACAGAAGCCTATAACAGAGATAACCTAATTACTAATTTAACTAATATCTAATTTAGCGTCTTCAGCAATATTTGATCATTATTATAAGTATTTGCTCAGTGAAACTAGACACATGGAAGGCACACTTTTTAGATGTCTGTTTTGATGTCATTTTTTGGGTGGTGAATCATAAAAAATTGCAATGTAACATATAGAGGTTTGTGATTGTAATGTGATAAAATATTGAAACGTTTATGGGGTGCTAATCTTTTTACAAGGCATGATTTATGGACACTAATCATGACTTGGGAGTCTAAATGTCTTATGTTGTTTACTCTGTGATTACCTCACCATTACCTTGTTGCAAGTCCTAATAAAACCTGCATTTTTTATCAGAATCTTCCTTCAGATCACCAACAAACCACTTCTCCTGACCAGAAGACAGAAAGGTGAAAGATTTTCGTTTTGCCTGTGCTGCTCTTTACAGTGGCAGCCCCAAAGCCCATATTGAGCCCTATCAGTTTTAATTGGCATTCTCGCCTTTGAAATGGGAGCTGTGATTATGCCTAGAGAGCCGACTGCTTAAGCCCCCTCCTTATCATTGCCTGTGGTGCCTTGCCACCACACAGCACAATATTCACCTACACGAACACACAGAGACAGAAAAGTGGTCACGCTGCATTCCACCATGATGTCTGGTTCTAATAAAATATGACCTATAATTATGTTTCTCACAAAAACAGAATCTTCATAAAAGCCTTTGATGAATGATGACTCCCCACACCTACCTGAGAGCAGCCTGAGGATGCATGTCCCCACTAAAATTCAAACCCAGTTCTCCCTAATTAGTGTGAAGAGATGAGAGGGGAGAGCAGAAGAGCTAGCTGCCTTTCCTCTACCTCCAAAGCCCCAGCAGACATGCAAACACAAGAGCTGTCTTATTTCCCTCAGTAAGAGAGACCAGTCGGCTCTAAAACATTCAGCATCAGCTTAGGGGTGATTCTCGGTGTCAGAAACTTTCTGGTGATTACACCAGACCTAGTTCTTTTACCCGTTTTCTTTTTTATTTCCTTTTTTTTCTGTCCAAGAGATGTGCATCTCATTTCCTGAAGTTAAAAGAGTGTATGAGTGAGGATAAAGTTGTGATGAAAAATAGAATGCAGGGGATGAAGAAGTGATCCCACAGCACAAAACGATCGAGCGCAGTGGGAAAAACAGTGATGACTCTGCCTGGTTTCAGTGCTTCTGTGACAGAGGCCTAAATGAAAGATTTACACCAGAGCTAATATGAAACAATCCATAACTTTTGCAAGCTAATGGCTTAAAAACTATCAGATGGCACAGTGTGAGAGAACTTATCAGCTTTGTGCAGTAAAAAAATCATTTTATGTCTGGCTTCCAATATAAGGCATCGAACAATGAAAAGTAAACTTTGATCTGTTTTTGTGAGAGACTTAATCTTACCTACAGAGACTTGCAAAACTGTTTATACTCCATCAACTTTTTTAAACTTTGTAACATAACCACAAACATTAATTGTATGTTATTCATAATTTTTACGGTAGACCAACACACAAAGCACATATTTGTGGAGTGGAAGAAAATTACTCCTAGAGTGTTTTCACAGCTCACAGTCCGGTGGACTCGGTTCAACTGGGGATCAAAATTACAACATTGTTACATTTTCAGCTGGTGCGGTTCGCTTTCACACTCCACAGTGTCAAATGAAAAAACCCTTGAAGAACTTGTTTTCCTCCGTGCCTGTAGTGGCACTGCACTGAAAGAAACAACACAAAAACAATCTCTGGAGAAGACACTGACCACAACTTCCTTCTTCATGGCATTGTAAACAAAAATGGAGTGGTGTCAGATTTTAGTGATTGTAGTATTTCTCTAGTGTGTTACAAAAACCATGAGCCATTTCTCCCACTAGCGCAAGACCTGTGCATTTATTTTGGTAGGATTAAACCAAAATGCTCTGCGCTATAGTCCACTTCCTGCTTTTGAAACAGTCTCCAGTTTGCTGGGGATTCACATTGCATTCAAACCGCGCCAGAGTTCCCTTCAACAGAACTCTGACCTAGGTTTTGAGGCGGAGCAGAGTTTGCTTTTTTGGTCCACATCAGAGTTTGATTTTGCATTCATACCTCCCCAAACAAACCGGACATTCTAGGAAAAGAAACCAGAGTTTGATTAAAGCAAATGTACCCTTAGAACAACCAGGCTGTTCAGTATGCTACTTTACCGGATTGTTCAGGAGAGTGTTTCCACTGCAAGATACTCTATACTAGTGGAACAACAAGTGTGTTGCGCTTGTCACAAACAGGAACGTTTTTCTGTTTCTTAATTAATTGGACTCTGTTGAGTGACACCAGTAGCTCCACCCTAACTGTACAGTAATCGTCGTATACACCTACAACTGAGGGGGACCCAGGAATGGATGACTATGCTTGAACATCTTCCATTCAACTCTAACCAACCTCTTTGTTACTGATGAAGAAAATATATCCACACAGCATGATGTGTAAATATATTTGGAACCATGAAACATCATTATGTTTCATGGTCGACATGCTGTATTTATGGTGTTAGTTAATTTTGGTCCTATTTGCTTGATTAGTTCTTTCCTCATGTTTGCTCTACTCCCAATAGTATAGTGGCTGTGGTAAATTTTTGGCCTTGTTTTCAACAATGTAACAACCTTCCCAAATGACCATAAATACCAGATTTGTGGATTGCACAACTCACTGATTCTCTCACCTGAGTTGTGCATATCAGCAGCTCCTTCACCACTACAAAGGATGTCTTAGCTTCAACTCTGATTAAATCTATTCTTCCTCAACCTGTCAGTTTGGATGCATGGGCAGTTTGAGATATTATTTCCTAACCTAACTCTGCATTGTCCTTCTCCACAAGTTTATCTCTGACCAATCCCCTGCATTTTGGTGTGTTCCTTGGTTTTTGAGGTTATTGTACTCTAACAAACCTTGGAAGTCTTTCTCAAAAACCCAATATTTATAATACATACACCTGGAATCTAATCATCAGATGACTTTTGAAGACTTTTGATTGGACTACATTTTATTTAGAAGCACAAAAGTAAAACTGCATTCATTGCAAGCTTTCTATGCATGATTTTAAATGTTTTGGGGCTTTTTTCCAAACAAAAATCACTAAAGTTTGCTTTCCTCCAGCTTTCCAATTATGCATTACTTTGTGTAGGTCTCCCTTTTGAAATTCCAATAAAACATATAGACTTTTCTGACTGTTAAAAGGCGAAATATGATGGCAACATCCATCCATTTTCTATTCACCCTTGTCCCTAATTGGGTCGGGAGGGTTGCTGGTTCCTATCTCCAGCTACGTTCTGGGTGAGAGTTGGGGTTCACTCTGGACAGGTCACCAGTCTGTCGCAGGGCAACACAGAGACATACAGGACAAACAACCACTCACACACACACACACACACACACACACACACACTCATACTTAGGGAGAATTTAGAGAGACCAATTAACCTGACAGTCATGTTTTTGGACTGTGGGAGGAAGCCGGAGAACCCGGAGAGAACCCACGCATGCACAGGGAGAACATGCAAACTCCATGCAGAAAGACCCCGGGCCGGGAATCGAACCCAGGACCTTCTTGCTGCAAAGCAACAGCTCTACCAGCTGTGCCACTGTGCAGATGATGGCACCATGCAAAGTGTAAATTAGGCCTGAACTTTATGCAACCGTGTCCTCAGTTTTCTCTCCAGATACACTTCCTTCTGGAGCTGAGTTGTCCCAGTGTTTGCCCTAAATAAAGGCCGTCTCTAAGAGAACATGGCATCCTGGTGTGTTTCTGCTAAACAACTGAATGCTTAATAAGCCAGTCTAATTATTGTCCAACAAGTCCTTCATTACTTAAAAGACTACAGGGGTGAAGGATAGGAAAGATGGTCGAAGGCATGAAAAAGATCTAGCTGGAAACACTTCTCCAGTGTGTGAGTGGGCGTGTCGGCGTGTGTGCGTGTGCGCGAGTGTGTGTACGCATTTTCAAGCGCCTGACGACATAAGCACTAATTGCAGTTGAAGCCTGCTAGTGTTTTGTGTACAACAGTTGCATGGTCAGAATGTGGGATGAAGCTGTAAGAGGCTGGGGAGAGGAAGAGAGAGTTGCAGAGCCAAGCGGATGCCAAGGACATTAATGAGGGCCAGACGAGTTCTTCTTCTCAAGAGCTCCGCAGCAAGCAGGAGGGGAGGAGGGGGGAGACAATGAGGGGAACAGATAAGAGAGAGCAACAGAAGGGGTTCATTACAGAAGAATGCTAAACTTGTATTTGCAAACTCGAACAAACAAGCTTCTTTTACTCACATTCAAACGCCCTGAAATATGCAAACACAGTTTGCGTCGACATAAAGAAATTTAGATACAAACATATGCGCACAGAGAGAGCGCACGGATACAACGCGCTAATTCTAACATGAGAAGGAACAAGGAAATATAAAAAGAAAGGCCTGACGCCGTGGTTATTTGTCACAAGATGCGGTGTGGGATTTATCAGCTGTTTTTGTACAAACATTAGGAAGAAAAGAGGGGAAGGGAAACTAAATTAAGCTTTCTTTGTTATCAGCTCCGAATATAAATCATGAGTGTTTGCCTAATTGATTCCATTACATTCCCACCTGCCTGCTGACTCTCTCATCCATCCGCATGTTGTTTATCTTCATTTTAAGCGAGGTGCATGAAAAAAGGGTCTGTTATTGGATGTGAAGACCGCTGAAATTCATCTGTATTTTGCAGGCGCATTAATTGCCAATTAGATACAGTGCACAATTATCAGGAAATATCCGTTCGTGCGCGATAAACAAAACAAAGACGCAACTCCTGATGCCGAAGTTTACCCGTCTGAGAGATACAGGATGGCGGTATTCATTTGTTTTTAATAGCACACAGGCCACTTTAGGCTTGAAGGTAATTTATGTGCAGCTTGATATTACCGGGCGTAAAGTGAGCAAGTTCACCAAGTCTTAATTGGGAAATAAATCACAGTGTCACCATAGCAACAAACACTCCAAAGTGGTGACGGCAAGTGGGAGCCCGCTGTTGGTGTCTCGGCACATTGAGGTGTTGCTTATGGGTGTGCGCGCGGGTGTGTCCACGCGTGCATATGTGTTTTCACCGACTCCAGCTCATTACCACAGAACCTTGTTAGTGGGGCTTGTGCTGTGTACTGTACATGGCATGCTGTACTGTTCCATTAGGTATTGTTTAGTTCAATTGGTTTTTACAGCAGGAGCCATGAGCTTATAACGTTTAAAACTACAAGCAAATGTGAAAATAACAATGCAGCTAATTGCTATGGAGAACCAATGCCTAAAATGCGTCTGCTCTTGCAATTATCTTTTTGTTTACATCTACGGCATTCTTCAAAACAAGTTGCTCCTTTTTTAATCCGTTTTTTAATCTCAAAGTCTTTTGGTATTATTAGTCAATTTTTATTCAGACTCTGTTATGGCTTTTCAGGGTTCCTCTTACATTTTCTCAACCTTTTTTCTCACTAACTTTCAATCCAGAACTGTAATGTGTTTTTGTCTGTTTTTTTTTTTTTTTTTTTGCTTCCAATTTTGTGGAACCACTTAATTATGACGTATGAATTGTTTAGAAGAAGTAATAGTGTTGTCAAAACCTATCAAAAATGGCACCTCATTACCACCAGAGTCTCATAAAAGATACATCTTGCTTTCATTGCTTGTAACATTGATCATGACATTTAAAAAAAAAACAACAAACAATGTAATACATTTAGTTATATTCTTTGCAGTACATTACATTTTAATGAAGTAGCAATATCTGTTAGAGTCAGTGTTGTGCATGTGTGTATGAGTGGAGTTTTGAGAATTTCGTGTCGAACAATGTTGTTTCTTACATGATGAACTTAAAGAGCACACAGCTCATCATTTTCCTGACTTCATTCATTTGTGCTTTATTCAGGGATTTACACTGTGTTTTTTAAGGGCACCCTCTGGATATGTCAAGCAGAAGAGCTGCAATATTTTCCCTTGAGGCGAGCACTGAGTTATTGTAAGTGAATGCGCACATGTGGGCAGCAGATATGAAGTTCAGACACAAGTGAATCATTTTTGCCATATCTCACATTACCCATATTGATAATATAGACTTATGCATTTTGCCTGTTATAAACTGCTCTGTGTAGCCTTCAGCTTCTGGCTTCTGTTTTTTTTTTTTTTTTTTTTTTTTGCACCTCGTTTTGTTTTGTTTTTTTCTTACATGGCACAGCAAAGTTGAACAATGAACTGAAGCTTGGAGCATTTTATTTTTGGGTAATTCAGTGATTGTGAGGTACAGTTTAAATGAGCTGTACAGATTACATAGCTGATATGGTAATTTCTAAATGACATTATGACCTATATTTAAAAATTGAAACAAAAAAAATGCTTAATGAATGAGAAATATTTCATATTGCAGCAGTTAACTTAGTGAAGAGTCTTTAGCTGGTGAACTGTGAACATGAATTCATTCATTTTAAACTGGCTGAACAGAAGTTGCACAACACTAGATACTCTACCATTAAGCATTTTAGTTCAGTTTCATTTTGGTTGACAATTGAAAGAATAGAGATAAATAAGCTCAAATTTTTGGGCTGTTTTAGAAGTCTAACTAGTTTTAGCAAGTGAACAAAGTCAGTCAGTCTGTGTTGGACATGCTTCCAAATATTGAATTAAAATTAACAACCATCTCTTTCAGCTCTGTGTTTCTCTCTTCACAGTGGAGGATGGTTGTTTATAGCACAGTCAGTTTCCGGTAAGCTTCCTAGCATTGAACTGGAGCATTACATAATGCCGTGGCCAAACGTTAGTGGTTGGATAAAATTTAAAAATTCAACAGAGTCCACACCACCAGCCATGGGTTCAGATTCTATGTACGCAGCAAAGCATAGAACCAAGGTCTGGTTTTTACCAGGGTAATGTGGAATTACACTATCAATTTTACAGTACACACCAGATCCATTGGCATTACTTTTCACAGTTAAGAAAGGAAGCCTATATGATTGTATTTATCCATTATATAGTCATTTTACAAGAAGACTGTCCTAATGTTATTGTGAATTAATTTCCGTGCACCAAACTTTTATTGCTTTAGCTTAGTTAGAATAACCACAATAGTAAATAGCTGATAGATCCACCTCATGAAACAATACATGAAAATGGGTTAGTAAAATTAGAATAGAATAAAATTCCCCTTTTTTGTTTTTACAAATGAATGAAAAATTCACAAATCCCAAACCGAATCCACTTAATCTTTATATAAACTCCAAAGCAGATACCAACGTCAGAATCATCTGTGGCTACTGGTTAGGCAGTCAAAATATGCTCAGAAATCAAGTCTTACCGACCACATTTTGTCTGTCGTTATGTCTTTGTTTGTTTCTTTGCCACCAAGGACCCAGAATTTTGCCACACAAACATTTAAAAGGGGTCGAAGGCTCTTCGCTACCAGTTGAATAGAACATTTCCACTAAGGCCAACAATGTTTTTACAAGTGTTATGCTAACACAACAGGACAGCAACTCAAAAACTAATTACTTTAAAACTTAGTCATAGGAATTTCAAACAGTGTTGAGCTTGAAACGATCCTCTCCAAAGCTACGATTATAATAGCATTTCAGACTTTTATTTGCTGGACAAACTCACATGCTGTGGCAGCAACTGGACAACACTTTGAAGGCAAACTCTATGTTGTGAAAGAAAGGCCATACTGATAGAGGGGCCAGGCCAGCAACACACTGTTGCAAACAGTAAAGAGAAATTCTGACAGAGTGACAAAGTATCAAGAAATTGGCCATTAATCACTCTGAAATTAGCATCTGCTTAGACTTTTTTTTTTTAAATGAAAATGACCTGTATTGTATAGTGCTTTGAAAAGTCAAGAGGATCTCAAAGCACGTCCTTCACACTATTTTCAGTCATTCATGCACACATTCACACACTGATGGTGGTAAGCTACAGGACTGTAGCCTCAGCTACCTCATCACACATTGAGCAGGCGTTCTTTAAAATGCAGCTTGAAATATATACACATTTTGAAAGCTTTTGTCAGCATCTGCTAAACCATAGACTCACCATACAATTAGACATAAATATTAAGCACAATATCATTTGAATAACAAATACATTATTGGACTGCAGTGTATTCTACACGAATCACCAATTATTTAAATCACAGAATGGAAAACTATTATGAAAACTATTTAGAAACTCTGTTATTAATATGGTTCATCTGCAACATATAGTTTAACCTCGACCCCTTTCTTCTGTCCACTCACCTAATTTCTTAAGCTGTCATTGTCATATAGAAGAACTCGTAATTAGTTTAAAAACTAGTAAAGGCAAATAAAATATGCAGACATTCAAAAATGTAAGCAGCAACTTTACAGAGGCAATGTGAACAAACTTTTTTTTTATTTAAACAGTGCTGTGTATTTTTGGTTTAATTTAAATTTCTTTAGCGACCTTTCTATCTTGGGTCTTCTAAAAAATCATTCCTCTGTTTCTCCCCGAGGAATTGTCCTCCTCTGTTACCCCTCATGAAATAGATGAAGGCAGTAAAGTACCAACCCAGATGAATGGATAGGCTGGCCCTAACACAATCTGGCCCACTTCAGTAGACAATTTAATATGAAGTCGCCCACACTGCAGTTACCCTGCCAGTATGCTGCACTAAATCACACTTTAACTCGCCACGATGGATATAGCTTTGACACATCGAAACACTGTGTGCACATGCTTGTCTGTTGGCATGTGTGCAAATACGTGTTTGTGTAGGCATGATGAATAAGACAGACGATTGGCAAACGGGTGAGCTGTGAAAGGCAGGAATAATAATTACAGTATTTATCTAAGTTTTGTGTCATGGCGGCCGTTGCCACGTTATGAACAGATAAAATGCGAAAATGTCTCTCACTGCGTTCCATCAGTCCAGCACCTGCACCTCAATTATTAACGGGAAATACTATACACTACGCAAGAAAGAGGTGCGTAGTGTAAGACTGACATGTAATTTACATGTCAGTCTTTTATTCAGAATGTCAACTATTATGTTCTCTATCCATTTTTTTTCAAGTGTTATTTCCTTAAGCAGGTCATGTACTGACATTTCTTGATGAAGTATGAAGTACTATTTATTTTTGGAGAACTTCCAAAATACTCTGACCATGCAGAGGTTGCATACATCCCAAGGAACCGGCAGTCACTTCCAATGCATCACAGCTAATGAAAAGACTAGTTTTCCACTTGACGAGACTTCCACTAAAATCAGTACAGCTGGATCAGGTGCAATCAGTCTTCAGTAAAATGGCTATTTGAATAGTGTTAACTAAAAACAACTCTCAGCAAGATGCACTTATTTTAAAGTGTGCTTATCTCACAACTGCAGGAGAGGCTATAGGCATGGTTATCAGGAAATGTATCTGTGAATGTCATGTTTTCAGGTCGAGCAGCCCTCTACAGCCTGCAACATAGAAAATGCTTTCTTCTGAAATTGCACCCAGTAGGGCAGCCTATGGTTGCTGTTGTTCAAGTGGCAATGTTCTTTGTGGCAACAGGGCACAATCATGAGGCACAGTCACTCCTCCTGTAGCAAAGGGTTGAAGGTTTCTTTGCTCCCTCAAACAGTGGTAGTGTAAAAAGGGTTGGAGAGCAAGATAATATCAGCTAATAGTCTTGATATGAGTTCACAACCAAAATAAGTAAGTTAATGTTAAATATGACTGGTTAAGGTCAGGAATTTGCAAATTTACTGGTGCAGCTGTCAACTAAAATGCATTTGAATGGAAAAACCCATAGTGAGTGGATCAAGTTGTTTAGGGGTTCAACCTACAGCAGTAAAATACTTTCTTGTTTTAAAGCTGTTTACAGATATTCATTAGGTTTCAATCAAATCTCCATTGTTTCTTCTCTTTTAGCATGGCAGGATTCCGAATTCTTATTCTGCCTCAAAAACTCTGAATTTCCCATCACAGGAAAACAGTTCCTACTTAATCACATTTGATAACTGAACAGATATTGTTTTACCAGAGTTCAGCCTGAGCCTTAAGTTAGATACAAAAGCTTAAGTTTGAATAACTAGTGCTACTTTTTTCCCCTCCCACAGCATCTTATTAGCAAAGATAAGGGACAAATCAATTCTTGCAAAGTCACCGGATCATCGGTGCTCAGCCATTTATCTCCTCTGACTCAATTAATTGTGCTTCCATTATTAGGCAGATCAATCCACTTAACAGAGGGCTTTTCTTGGCGACAACTTTACTAAGAAGCCTCAATTATCAAACTCCATCCTTTAGTATGTTAAATTTGAGAAATTTGAGATGATAGCTGATTCCCATTAACAGTCATTGTGAACATCAGCATATCTTTCAAAGCTCTGTTACAACTGGGTCGCATTATGTGTTTTCCCACCTGGTCAATTGGCTGTTTCTTCAGGGTTTTCCTATTCTGTTGATTTCCTCACCTGCATCCATTATCATTATTTACTCCATTAGTATTTAATCACACTGCTTTTTATTATTTGTCACTGATTTCTCCTGTTTGTCTATCTGTGCTCCATGTCCAGTACTCCTCACTTTACAGCTGTGAGTTCTGTGGTTTAATTTTTAAACCTCTACTATGATTATCCCAACTTTCTGCCTGCATTTTGGTCCAGCTATAAAAGCACATTTTATGACATTTTGAAATGACAAAATAAATATTCCAAATGTTCACAATTATTACCAATCAATTGTGGTGTGATTGAATAGTGAGACAAATCGAGCTCCTCTGCCTTCTCACAGCGCTAACTACAGAAATACACAGCTGGGTCAGAAGCAGCCAATCATGGTCAGGGGGAAGGGCTTAGCACTGTAAATCATGCATGCTGCTCATATCCTTCTTTGCTCTCTGCTACGCTAGAGCTTCTCTCTGTCAGCAGAGGCTGTCATGAATGCACAGGTTAGTTGGCATGGTTACCGATGGAGACAGATGAATGGCTTTTCCTGGATTGGTAAGCTGTTTTTCCACCTCTAGCACATTTAGCAGCACATACACAAGCTTGATTGACAGCACTAACACCTTTCTTCTGTCTCTGATTAGCTGTTTTAAACTGGGAGCGGTGCATTTCTTCAGGCAATAGTAGCACTGGAAAAAGGTGAAGGATCTTAAGATTAATCAGATTACCTGTCTCATATACTGTCATGACATGGTGGCAGTTTTAACATATTATAACAGTTACATAATTCAGCTTTAAAATATCATGGACAAGCGAAATGTCTCTCTCTACCTTGACATTTAAATTAGCTATTTTGCATTTAAGGGAAAGTCTGTCCATACTTTGTATATGTTTGTGAACGTTACAGCCAGAGCAGATACCTTCAAATTTTCAAAGACTTGCATCGCACAGTTTGTGTGAACAAATGTCTTCTGCTGAAGTCTTGAGTGTTGTTTTGGTTCAAGAAGAAAAAGAAGAAAAAACATTAACCTTTTGTGGGTCCGGCTATAAAAAACGTGGGCCAGGAAGTTCAAGGAAAGTATCCTCTCTTCTAGAAAGATCTGAAGAATATTTTTGCGAATAATTTCACTAATCAATGAAAAGCTTGTTTAGCTTTTTTAGATGTACAACTCTCACTTTATGATTGCGAAACACTGGAGACGACTTGTCACATACATAAACTACCAGAATTTAAATAAATTAACTGTAAAATAACAAAACAAAACATTTAACCATTCAGCTCACTGATGTATGTTGTCTTCTTTAAAAGAGAAAGGATGGAAAAGAAAACATGACTGTTGTCATTTTCTGTTGTGTGTGTTTTTATTTTTTTGTTGGTGTTGTGACATTCATTAGAACGTCACAACTGACATCATCAGGTTATTCAGCATCCACGCACATTCAATTTGGACAAACTGCAATGTTGGGTAACTGTAATAAAACGCAAAATATGACCTTATGCCTCCTGACATCAACTGAAGAGGAAACATTGTGACACTGAAAGAAAAAAAAATAGGGCCTCCATCCTTGATATCCAGAACAATTCGTTCGCTGTGGCAAGGACGAACATTGTGTCCTTTACACTGCAGCAAATACGACTCCTCTACCTAATGTGGAGATGTTGGATGGGATGCTTTTTGCACAGGAGTTTGTTGTTCATAGACACTTTGAGTATGGCTGTCAAAGAAGGATTGTGGAGGGAGAAAGGTCAATAATGTGGAATGTTAATATTCAGCATGGGCTGCACAGCTTTGAAAGGATTATAAGCAGGTTTCATCACTTGAAAGTAGTGGTTTCTGGAGGGTTGGCATCTTTGATATCAAGATGTGATCTGAATTTCACTGGAGTAGGACAATAAAGTGCAGCAGAGGGGAGGGAAGCTGAACAAGGAGGCACTCTGAACTAATGTAGAGTGGGAGAGCTGAAAAGCACAAACAGCACAGAACAAAATGGGAAACAGATAAAAGCAACAAAAACTCGAGAAAAATTGAAAATTTGCAAGGCAGTTATGGAGGGCAAACATGTTTGTAGACAGAAATAAACGCAAAAAGTCGAAACCATGCCTTCTTGTACAAGAACTGTGTGTAGGAGGGTTTTGAATTAGTAGAAAGGAAGCCAGTTTGTTTAGCTTCTATTCTTTATAATTGCTAATGTTTTCGTGTTGGCAACAAGTCAAAATCCTCTGAAGTTCTGCACTAGATCTTGATGAATGAAGAAGATTCAGCGGCTCCATTTTTGCAAATAAGAAAACAAGAACATCTTTTTTCTTATCCATCTCTATTTTTTTCTCTTCTCTTTCTTTCTCTTTCATCACTTATTCCCTCCTGTTTCACAGCCTCTTTTCACTCCTTCTTTCTGATAAAGCCTCTCTCAAGCTGCCAGTCAACTCCAAAGCAATAAAAAAGACCTTGATAATACACTGACACCCTCTGCGACTGCAATTAACTAACTCTATTTTCTTCTCTATTCTTCTTTTTTTTCCCCCTACCGCTCTGCAACACCTTGCAAATATGTCAGCATACATCTTACTTCTTAACCTAACAGCCCAGGAGCAAGGGAAGTAAGATTTACCCATCTGCTCTGTGTTCTGCTTTTCAGGGCTCCTGTCTGTTCCTGTCTGCTTGAGCAGTTTGGCTAATCTCATCTCCTAAAAGCGGGCGGGCATTTAATTTTTGTTAGCAAGTACACGTTGGGCAATGAGTGAGTGAGTGAAAGAGGATGAACTGTCACAGCTGCCGGGCTCCTGGTCGACGGTACACGAGTAGCTTGTCCGCTGCAGCTGATGGCTGATTCGCTGACTCAAATTAAAACACGCAATCACCTAAGCGGAGTGCTGGGAAAGGAGGCGGGGCTTAGCAAGATTTATGAGAAGATGAAAAGTGATTGGATGTGAAGTTTGAATTAGGCCAGAGCGGTCCGGTGTCAGACTCTATGAAGGTGACTGACTGCGCTGTTGAGTGGCTGATTCTCAGTGGACCGAATCCCATCCAAAAGCTGTCTGTCATATTAAGGTGATAGGCAGGCCCCTCCCAACAGTCGTGCGGGCCAAAAAAACTCTCCCGCTATTAATTATGCTGTAATTTCAGTACCTGTATATGTTCTCTTTTACTCTTCATGTGGGTTTCAAATAATCTCCTCAAATGAATTATTTGCATTTATGCGAAATAAATAACATCCCAAGAGAAAACATGGGACATATCTCATTCCCTTTTCCAATTAGCATTGTTTGTCTTGGAGATCAAATGTACTGTAATGAAGTCTGTCTTTTTTCTGAACACTTTTATGAGAATGAACCATTTTTTTGTTGTTGTTTTGTTTTATGGCAGGGTACATTAACCTGCTGAAAGGAGCTCCAGCGACCAGGGAGTACAAGTTCTGTGAAAGGGTCATGGTCTGTGACATCTGCTGGCTAGATGGTACAGTTCAAAGTAAAATCCTAACGCAGAGCAGAACCCCTGGTACACAAACATACCCGGCCATCAAAAGGATGTCACATAAACATGATCATGTCACATCATTTGGCCTTTTTCTTTTGGTGGTCCGGGGTACAAAAGTTTACCTACCCACTTTTGTTTTCTTCAGCTCTGGACTGAGAAAATTAAATAAGAAAGGACACACTGAAAGAATAGCTTCATATAATCCAGTAAAGAACAAAGAGGACCAGAAAGCAGAGGGAGGAAACATAAAGGTACAGAGAAAAGGTTAGTGCCAATCAGTAATATGATCAAAAGTGAACAAGAAACGGGCTCTGCAAATTAAAATGTCACACAATCCACAGAATACAGAAACAAGGCAAAAACCGACAAAGCCCAGAAAAAGAATAAGTCAAGATTTTCCATACAGAAAATGGCAAGGCATGATTTAAATATAGAAGGCGACGGTTCAAAAAACATAAAGACAAATACATTAAAAGGTCAACAACTAAAACACTCAAATTTAACTATTTTAGGTTTAACTGTAAGTTTTAATGGTACATCTCAAAATTACATTCATTAACAGAATAAGAAAAATGCTTGTGCCTTTCAAAATAGGCACAATTCTAATTATAATTTCGTAATTAAAGGAAGATTTACCATAGTGTAGTTTGCAGTTAATTGGTCTTTTGTGGCTCTAAATCTCATCTGAGTCCACACCCGCAACTTTTATTGTTTAGTTCTGAGAGGTCAAGTTGCAGAAACAGGGTGAACGGGATTTATGGGGACAATCTGGATTAGTTCCCTGCGGCTTTCCAAATAAAGCAGAGCTTTGTATCATGGTTGGTCTCGTTTATTTGATCCAGTCGAGTTAAATCAAAGAGAGGACAAGGCATAGGAAATGGAGGAAGAAACAAGAGAGGAGAGACGAACTTGAAAGTGGTGAACATGCATGCTTAGCTCTTTGCTACTGTATAAAGATCAAAAGATTCTGTTGAACATATAGGACCCATTATTATCCACAGGATTTCTGGTCAAGTAACTAGTGTATTAGTAAGTTTGTGGTTTATTAGCTTTTCTAGAAAACAGTCTAGTGTAAAAAACAAACAAAAAAAAAAAAGAAGTGAAAATCTGTCTTTAATCTTTAACTTCTCAATCCAAGCACCCTGTAAAATTAACTGTATTTTTTAAATCAAAATATAATTTCAGTTTTCCCAAATAAAATTTTAAATGTTTTAAGAAAGAAGTATTCAAATATATCTTCAGTGTGTAATATTTAATAGAAAACTAGAAAACTTTTACAGATCTTGAAAATGCACCTGTCAGTTATGTCTAAGTGTTTGTGTAGTTAAAAACATGTTTTCAGTGAAGACTTTTCTGAGATAAGAACATTTCAGACATAGGCTAAACTCAATCTACCCTTGATTAACAGTTTATGTTTTGGAGTTTCTGGACAGCCTTCTCCAACACAAGGTTAATTGGGTTTTAGGAAGCTGCTATAATGTTCTAATAATCCTTCATCAAAACGCTGTGTAGCCTTATCATATCAGTAAATGCTCATCACACTCTCCCAAGGGACAGTGCAAAGAGAAATGTTTGCCATGGCTAACTGTAGATCCCCGTCTCTTTGTTTTGATATGCTTTGTTCATAACCAAACTTGGAAAAACTTTTGCAATTCCAGTTGCTCTTGTGTTTTCAAAACATACAGGAAAAGTTGTTCTGCTGCTTCATAAACTAGGTGCTGTGCTTTAAATGTTATTATTATTGTTGATGGGTTCTAGCAGAGGGATGCTTTTGCTCAGATCTCTTCCACAGTCTGAATAATCATTACTCAAAGAGATAAGATAATCCACCCATCCATCCATCTTCTACATCCTCTCATTCAGGGATCAAGGCCCTATTATAGGTATATCCATGTGAAGGACACACCCTATCCTTAATAATTATAGGCTGTACCCATATTATGAGAATAATATCCTTGACATAGATATTGTGTATCTTTTCTATAAGGGCAACTTAGACTGAGCAATTAACACAGCATTCAGATTTCTGGATTTTGGGAGAAACCTTTAACAGTACCTGGAGAGAACCCAAGCATGGTTGGGAGAAACTCCATGGAGAATGGTCCCAACTGGGATTTGAACCTGAAAATTTGAGGCAACAGTTTTGCTCTAACAGAGAATCGGCGGTATGAAACATGCCATATTTTTCTTTCCTGTAGGAACCACCTTCTAGTGCAAAGCCACACGTTATGTACAGGTTCCATGCACCATGGAGACCACAGGGAATGTCAGCACATGGGATGCCCATAAATGCCAAAAAATAAAAAAATAAAAAACCCAAAACGCTTTGCTTTACTCCCAATCTTCTCATCTTTCTTGTTTTTTCTTATTATATGTTACTTTTAACTTCTTTGTACAAGCACTTTGAGTTGTCTCTGGCTGAAAGGTGCCTTTTCTCTCTCTCTGTCTCTTTCTTTCTCCCCTCTGTTTCTCTTATGGATGTGTGCACTCTCTTCTCTTCTCTAAAACTGCTTCAAAATAAGATTTCTTGCAGTCTCTTGCGACTTTAATTTCTCTCCTTTATCCCTTTAGCCTAATTATTGTGCTGAATGCCGTCACGTAGCAATGCAGTGGAGATCTATTTTGCCAAGAGGAGAGGAGGAAACAAAAGCAAGCAGGAGAAGCAGTTAAGCCAGGCAGATATCAGGAGGTGCAGTGGTGAAGAAGAATAAGAGGAGAAAAGCGAGAGGTAATGTGATCTTACTGTGGGAAGTGTGGTAATATATCACCTGCCAGAGTTAATAAAATGTCACAACTCTGTGCCTTTAGACAGGAAAAAAAGGTTAACTGGAGCTCCGTATGAATGTACTTCAACATGAACAGGTGGGTGATATAAAGGCTCTGAACACGCGCACACGTCCGTGCTCTTGGCAGTGGCACAAGCACACAAGTTTCAGTGTAAAGTAGGCAGATGAGCTCATAAACTCCCCAAAATACCAAGAGCCAGTTGATCCACGTTCAGACATGCCTACAAATGTAAAAAATCGTGTGTGGGCAGAGACCAAATGTGCACATTTTGTAACACGCATATCAAAGTTTTGGGACTCACAGACCATACACGCACTCAATCACTTTGATCCTTTTATGGCAGTTGTAATTTTTATTGAGGGAATTTCGTTTTCATTTACACCCTTTATCCCCATCTCTTTTTATTATAATGTTTTTTCCCTCTCCCATCTGTTTTCAGAATTTTCTCCAGTACCGGACTCTCAGTCTGTCTATATTCCCACTCCTCATTTTTCACCTCCCTCTAGCCCTCACCCTCCACCTTCATTCTTTCCCTGCGCTCGCCACATCCCTCTCTCCTACTCCTTCTTTCGCCCCAAGGATATCTCCCCTCCCACACGGGCTAGCCTCATCCCTCTCTATCTCTCCATATATTTATATCAATGAGCAAATGTCATCCTTTCATCTTCCTCCAGATGAACAGACCCTGCTGGTGGAAGAGGACAGACGAAAAGACAGACAGAACACACAGGAACACAGCTTCTCTCAGACTATAAATTCAGCTGTAGCAAGCAATGCTAATGTCATTGTTTTCTCGTTTGAAAGTAGGATTGTTTCAGTTCTGCAGATATCTTCTTGCTAAAATGGAGAAATCGGGCTGCATTCCAGGATCAAATTTAACCTATAGATCCTACAAAGGCACTTTGCAATACAATTGGTTTCTGCCTTTTTTTCAAAAAACATCTGTAGACAATGTAAACAATAACATATTAAGAGACACATTTCCTACACTAACAGCCCCAAACAAATGTTCATGTTTTTGCTGCTCATAACCTTCGAATAAAAATGTGATTATTTTGAAATTATGATATGCTTAGAAAGCAACCGTGGGGCATATTAGGAACGGACCATAACAGGATACTGAGAAAATCTGTCTATTATTCAAATTAGACTTACATACTTGGTTTTCTAATTTAAATTAGGAGACCATGAAACTCAGTTGTACTAAGACAATTGATTTCATACACTGTGGCGGGGTTCTCGTCTTTAAAGCTGTAATGTCTGTTCTATAAAAAGAACAGATACACGACCTGACTAAAAATTACTGGAAAGGTATATTTACAGGCAGAATATTGAAAGCCCTAAATGTTAGGAATTATTTGCAATACTTGCAAATGTATTCATATTTTTTTAAACCTTTTGACAGATTAGTCTTGCTACATTCACACACACTACACAAATGCAATGTAATTCATCACAATTTGATGTGATATACAAACACATAGTGGAAAATGCACAGGTTATTACAGTTAATCTAGCAGCAAGTTATTTAACCCCAGATGAGGAGCTTATCTTTTCTGAAACAATCATGTCGAAAGACACATCTTATGGTTGTTGAAAAGATGTAAGTCTGTTTAAGATGGGTCAAATCTTTGGTCAGCATCAAGCACAGAAAACATCCAAGGAGCTGCAGAAACTATTAAATCTAACACATTGTTAAAACCTGGAAGGAAAGTGAGAAACAATAGTCTTGTGGCTGTGGAAAAAAAAGTCCTAAATGAACATATTCGGCAAACACTTAAACATTTTGTGAAATTAAATGTTCCAATTGTTTGAAATCACATCAAAAGGAAAACAATAGTAGAACTCAGGGGTATGTTTCATAATGAAACAAGAGGATTTCAACACAAAATCCTTAGGAGATTCAAAGGACTGGGATTAAACAGCTGTGAAACCATCAGGAAACCAGTAATCAAGGAGGCTAACCGTATAAAAAGGCTAAATTTTTCAATGACTTATAAGGACTGAACTTTGGAACAATGGAAATCATGTGGTTTGATAAGTGTAGACTTACCCCTGTCCAGAGTGATGGGCTGAAACACACAAGTTCCATCATTGTTATTATTGTTTTAACAATAAAACAATAATATCTTAACAATATCGTTTTTGATGTTTGGACAATACATTTTAATGTTTGTAAAATATAAATAATGTACAAATAGGAAAAAGTAATTGTTTGGAACAATAATGTTTTTGTGTTAACACATATAGTTTTACTATTATTTTCCATAATATCACTCTGGTGCTTTTAATTTTGTTGGCATGGAAGGAAGGTTGCTCTAATAGGCTGCCACCAGCACACAAAAAAAACAAAACATTATTCAGTGGTAGACCGTGACCGTCACAGGATGCTCAGGTTTCATACATGAACTAAGAAAGTAATGCAGCTTCATTTCATTGCAAGTTTGAATTAAACATATATTTCTGAAAATCCGGTCGTGGGTTAATTGGCTCCATATTTGTTGGGATATGAAATAAGATCCATTCATCTTGTATGACCTGGTTTTGTAATTGGAAAGAGACCATATTATAACCTGCAGAATGCAAACATCCTTCCATCCATTTTTTTACACCCTTGTCCCTAATTGGGTCAGGAGGTGCTGGTGTCTATCTCCAGCTAACGTTCCGGGCGAGAGGCGGGGTTAACCCTGGACAGGTCGCCAGTCTGTTGCAGGGCAACACAGAGACAGACAGGATACACAACTATGAACACACACACTCACACCTAAGGAGAATTTAGAGAGACCAGTTAACCTGACTGTCATGTTTTTGGACTGTGGGAGGAAGCCGGAGAACCCGGAGAGAACCCACGCATGCACAGGGAGAACATGCAAACTCCATGCAGAAAGACCCCGGGCCGGGAATCGAACCCAGGACCTTCTTGCTGCAAGGCAACAGCTCTACCAACTGCGCCACTGTGCAGCCCACAACAAAAACACATTACCAATATTATGCCCCAATTTGAGCCCTGAATGAGCCTAATTGATTTTTTCAACATTTTCTATAACCTGTTTCTCTTTTTTTGTTACTCTTAGCTAATTTGACAATATTTTTTAATTTTATGTATAATTTTCTTTTCCCTCAATTGGCTTTTGTGATAATTAAATTAAGGAAAATTAAGTCAAGGAACAAGATACTGTATTTTCTCCATCATAAGTTGCACTTTTTTAATGGTTAATTGGTCTTGTGACCTAGAGTCAGGTGTGACTTATATATGTTTTTTTTTCCTCCTTCACAATGATTTGTTTTGACATGTGTGCTAAATGTTAATTTATTCTGAAGGACAAGAGTCAAAGAGTAAATATTACCATCTACAGCCAAGAGGAACGCTAATCACAGGCTAGAAGCAAGATCGGCAGAGCTGGAGGAGTACACTTGGCTACTTAAAGAACGTGCTGAGAGTCCTGGTAGTTGTCAGGAAGATTAATACAAATTATTTTTCTTCTTAGCCTCCTTTGTTTTACTGCTTTATACGATGCACCAGCCTCTGTCTGACCCAGATTTAAACTGCATCTCTGCACTGATGCAGAGATGCAGTGTCACCCCTCTGAATAAGAAAATGGACATTAGTGTGTCAGAAACTCCCAGCAGAGTACCAAGACAAAGAAGTCAGTTTCCTGAATTTGTTGAAAAGCAGGTAATTGAACACAATGTTTCATCAGTTCATATCATTAACATTAACAGGTCCCCCTCATGTTTGACAATTTTTAAATAAATGCAATTCGTAGTCACAGACTGTTGTTACCTTGAAACTGTTGCTTTATGTTGTGTTGTTATAACTTCCCAACATCTACCCTCTAAAAGTAAATGTTGGGAAAAGGTACAGATTCTTAAATCTGAGAAATAACCGGATGGTAACAGGTGTCTCAATTATACAAGGCCAGTAGTTGTTTGGGAATCTGCTCCATGAAATTCTTCTAAAATGTGAGAACATTTTTTATTTTTTATTTTTCCATTTGTTTGTCACTCTCAGCTGCTTTAAAGTGACTCTTCACAAGAAAATAGCAAGGACAAGAGAGCTGATGTGTGACATGTGTGTTGCTCTTCTGACTGGTGTAACTCAGAGGGTAAAAATTCAACACTCTTGTCACCTGGTTCTCACTAACTCCAAAAACTCCTAAAAACTCCTAAAAACCATGCATCAATGCACAGATTCGTGCGCACACTAACAAAAGCCAAAATGGAACAACAAGCTCTCGCTAACTCTCTCCAGAGTTATTGCGGCAGACCCCGATGAACATGGAATGAGCCGGAACACCTTTAGATTTCCATTAAACGAGAGGCTGTAAGGGTGGGGATGATGTCTGGACTCAATGGTCTGTGATGACTGCAGAGCCTGAACGAGGGAATGATACATGGAATTAGAAATGGGATGATGATGTTACAGGGTATCCAGAGGGCCAGTGATTATATAGTCTTTTTTTTTTCATTCTTAACTCTTGTAACTGTAAGAGAGTTTCCATCTTCAATTTTTTGTCACATTGTTTTACAAGCTGACTCTACAAATATTTAACCTTCTTCACGTTTTCTGCTTCTGTTTCTTTACTTTCCATCTTTGTTTTTTCTACTTTCTATGCATTAGTTACATTATCTCCTGAGAGCCACATCAAAGCTAGATCATAGCAACTCCAGCAAAATCTGCCCTAACTCCAATCCTCTGTTTACCCTGACAACCCGCTTCCTACTGTGTCTTTGTTACGCCAAACAAATCTGAATGCTTGCCACATACGTTGAGCAGTTATGACTTTGCAGGGGGAAGCGAACAAGTGAGGGCTCCATGTAAAGAATGCTTGGGTTAAAAATAAACAAACTGGTCATGCTGAGAAAATCAATACTTAGTGATGATCATCGTTAAAGTCTCTTCAACGGCTCGCAAAGAAATGTGTTTAGATTTGGTATTCTGTCAAATCCCGCTGAAGGAGAGAAAATCATTCGTAATGCCACGGGGTATAAATGATTTAAAAATCCCAAAAGTGTCAGTGTTTTAGTAAATGGGAAAGCAGTGAGTGCAGCCTTCATCGACTTCACAGAAGTCTCTTTCACTTAGGCTCCTTTTCTCTTGCTCTTCTACCCTCACTTTGCTTCGCAGTTTCTCCTCGGCTTGTCACTTGCTTCACCTTTCTCTCCAAATGAAACATGTATAATTAGAGCCCATGAAATATTGCTTTTGCTTTCACAACTTTTAGCCGCTAACTTCCTGTGGCTGTAGAATATAGGAATGTGTTAGATGAATAAATGTGTGCATTTAAGCCTCAAGAACAAGAACTCACCTTGTGTGCCAACCTTGTGTGCTGACAACATGTTGAGAGTTTCCCCCTCTGCTGCTCAGCCTGGGGTGGCTAAAAATAACGTGATAATTGGAGAGGTTTTGGTTTGCTTACAACTAATAACATCAGTCATCACAGTGGTTTATTATGTTCTACACTACTGATTAGAAGTGCGAGACCAGCACAACACGTGGGGAACATCAGTGATGAATTTATACGGAACATAACTCAGATGATGACTAACTGCAGGGTGCTGCAGATTGGTGTGCATGTTCCACTAAATTGCGCAGTTGCGAACCAGTTCAAGATTCAAGAGTAAGAAATAATTCATTAGCTGTCACAGTCTTTAGCAGCATGGTAATGTGTTTAAACTTCTTGGGTTTTTTTTTTCACATTTTTGATAATAAAAACACAAACCTTTACTGGAATTTGATGTGATATCACTCTATCACATTGAAGATTATATTCGGGTTTCAACATTCTTGAAAGTATAAATTTGGAAACAGTGGAAGCATCCCCTTTTATTCTGATATCCCTAAATAAATCCAGTCCAATGTAATTCAGAATTCATCTAACTGGTAAATAGAATCACCTGGGTGTGATTTGTTTTCAGTATAAATACAGTTGTTCTTTGAAAGCATCGGACGTTTGCTTTAAAGCAAATATCAAAACAAGGCCAAAGTGTTTTTTTTCTCCTTGTTGACATGCAGTGTGCTTCACCTTAATGAGTGTTTGTTATCTGGACAAGGGCTCTTTGTTAAAATATGTAAGCACATTGATGTTCTTATTCTTGATATTTTGCTCGTTTCGACAGAGATCAGCACATGTGTCTCTCATTTCGGAAAGTAAAACTCATTATACAGCGTGAAATATTGCAAGAACTTTTTTCTTATAATTGTGACTTTCAGATAACCCAAAATTCAGAGTCTCGCGACACTAGAACATTTTAAACATTGATGTCAGACTTTCATATTTATGTTTGTGCATGGTTGGGTCTCCTCTTGCATGAATTACTACATCAATATAGCCCAGCATGGAGGCAATCAGCCTGTGGTACTGCTGAGGTATAATAGAAACAAGATAGCTTTGACAGCTGCCTTTAGATCACCGGGTCTGGCATCTCTCATCCTCCTCTTCACAATGTTCCAGAGATTTTCTTTGGAGTTGAGAGCAAGCAAATTTACTGGCCAACCAAACACAGCAACTCCATGGCCAATAAACCAGCTGTAGGTATCTTGGGCTGTGTGGGCAGCTGCTGCAAAATGAAGTCAGGTTCTCCATGAAAAACATGATCAGAAAAGAAGCATGAAGTGCTGTACAAAATTTCCTGGTGGATGGCTCCATTGATGTGGACCAACACCATCAGTGAATCATCACAGATTGTGGAAACTTCACTCTGGACTTTAAGTAACAGGTGCTTCTCCTTTTTTCCTCCGGCTTCTGGGAGCTTCATGATGTTCAATTAAAATGCAAACTTTACTGTTACATGAAAAGAGGACTTTGGACCACACAGTCTAGTTATTTTTCTTCTTAGCACAGGTAGATGGATCTTACTTCTGGTCCATTTGTGATTTGACATTTTTAGTAGGATTTGTAATACATTGCCATGTTTTCATTTAGGCTTGTTTATGAAATTTATATTACATTTTTATTTCACGTTTACTTTTAGTTTATTTCTCTAAGTGAAAAAGTTTATGTGTTAAGGAATTTTGAAGCTCAACAGACCTCTATTTGACTTAATAAGGACCTTTTTCATTTTGAACTGAGGCTAAGAGAAATGGACCAACTCATGTCAAATTTATATCAAAGATTAAACGGGATTTCATGGATTACTACTGTGAGGTTTATTAAAATTCTGCTAAAAAAAGAGATTAAAAGTGAAATATTACTTTGAAAACTGCTTCAGCTACAGCCATTGACAGGAAATGTCAGTGTTGAAAACCTAATTTTATGTAAACAATCTTAATATTATTTCTAAGGTTGAAAGTTTTTCCTTGTCACTGAATAAATTTAAATGCTATGTTTTGTTCATTTCACAGTGTTCAATTGTTCCACTGTAATATGAGACTGCAAGTATTTAAAGTCTTTACACATGTGTGACTGGTGCTTTAACTAACCTGGGAGACCTAAAGAAAGATAATTTTCAGTAAATGCCACTCTTTTGTTTTCTTTGAGTCTCAAAACTCATGCTAAAACACAAAGGAATCATCAATACACTTCTGAGCCTTTCCAGCAAGAGCAGTCTGTCAGCTGTTTGCAAACTAGAAGTGAGAGAATCTCTAAAAGGGTTAAGATTCAGTAGTGATGCTCTAATGTTAACTTACATTACATAACTTTGTTCCAGAAGATCTGGGGGTGTTGGCTGACGAGTCGCCAGGGGTCCATTCAGGTTCAGAAAGTACCAACAACGCAGCAGATCATCAAGAGGTGATTTGAAGCCACTTCATACCCACAGACCAAGAGAGTGGCAAGCACTCACCTTTGGACGAGAGCCATCAATCTAAGCCACTGGATGACATTTTTGGCTGCAGTGTGACCTTTTGGAAATCCACAAGTGAACAGGGAGGTGGAAATTAAGGGGAAATAAGTACCTAAAGTTTTCTAGAAAAACTTTCTGCATGAATCATGGTTTTAACACTTTTCTTTGTGTAAAAACAATAACTCTCCATGGAACTCTGTTTTCCCCTAATAGCTAACTGAGTAATGAAATAATATAGAAAAAGGGCTAATAAAACCAATGAAACGACAAAACAATTCATGATGAATGTGAATAATGTTTTCCCCTTTTAATAATTTTTTTTGTTTTCTTTAGTATAAAATATAACAAAATTGATTAAGTACAGCAAATAAAACTAAATGTAAAACCTGACATGTCTATGTATCTCTCTCCTGCTAACTTAGCACCTGTGCATCATAAGGACTGCATAGTCGCTGATTGCCAAGCTATTTGGACTATGTATTACCATATTCCTGCTGGGAAATAATGTATAACATTTACATTTATGAGGATCACTCAGGCTTTTCCTACATCTGTCACTGCTGTATTAATCAATATTCTGAGACTAATAAAGCGTCAAAGGATGTGTGATGTAAGAGGTGCCGCCAGTAGTGGCAAATCAACAGAGAATTTTTTTCTTGGCTCTGGAATATCCTTCAGCTTTTGTGTGGCTTTTTCTACATTTTAGTTGCCTGTGTCAACAGCTTAATTCATTAAACTGCTTGTTACTGTCAAGTCTTAAGCCTCTGTTGCATTATGACAGCTTAAATAAATGAAGTTTTACTAGTAGTCCTGCACAAAATAACCACTCAACCACGATGTATTGACCCTGAAATGTATTTAGATCCAAGAAAATTTAGTGCTCCATAGGTCATCCAAAAGATTTCAATTATATCTTTTTACAAACAGGATAGCCAGAACAATGATTTATGGGCTGCTGTAATGTGATCTGTACTCTTTTTGTTTTAGATTGGCTGTTTTGAACATTTAAGACTTGGTTTTCTTGTTTGTTTTTTGAGGGTACGGGGGAACCAAGCATGTGGTCTTTGTCCATTTTAATTTCTAATCACCAAACAACAAAGTACCTCCTGTTTGCCAAATAAGATCTGAACCAGATTGGCAGTACTGCTTGCCTTTCCCAGTGCCAACCACAACATGAGCAACAGTATTAAATACAGTAAATACAATTAAACCCGTACTGTTTCATTGGATCATTGAAACACAGAGACGTATGTTTTTAAAGTCTTTCCCAATCCAGTCTTGAATGCTATGTTGTGGTAAAAATTGATGGAAAAGGAGAAAATATTATTATTTTTTTTAATCTAAAAGCACTAAATTTGTTCAATAAATCTTTTAAGTTACTTTCCCCAAAAATCTTAGATTAGATACTGCTGTTGTAATTACTTATGAAGGCATTTAGATTAGTAAGTAAAACAAACAAAAAAAAAAGTTTCATCACTTCAGTTTTTAAGGGCTGGTGGAATGTGACCCAATTGAGTAGAAATTTTTCACATCTTCTATTTTTTTTTTTTTATGTCCAATACATATCAGTATGATGATGCAAAAAGTAAATTAAACTCACTTTCAACACAATCTTTCTAAAATAATAGAAAATATTCTAACACCAAATTCATGTCGGTCATAACAACTGTAATACAACTAACACAAACAAAGACACAAAAAATATTCACACTTGAATAAATCTGATCCTAATTAAAAAAAATTCAGAGAGGATCCCGTTTAACAGAGCATCGTTTCATCATGCCTGTGTGAAGTTCACAGAAAAAGGCCCCCTACGCTGAGGAAGCATTTTAACAAGATCCGCTGTTAAACCGACAACAGTTCCACTGAGTACTGCTTCCTTCCAGTACCTCGGATTCCAACTAAAAATTAGGGAATGTGAAAATTAAAAGAGATTAAAAAGGAACATATGCTAAAAAGGGAAAGAATCGCCTGCGGCTTTTAGCGGCGGGGATCTGAGTTGTGCTGTGAGACGGTTCTGTCACCTTCTGATAAGAAACCAAGACACAAAGAGAATTGAAATGGAGAATGGTGAAAACTGAAATGCAGTTTGAAAATGGCAAAGTAGAACACAAGATATATAAAAAAAAAAATCAACTTGGAATGTGAAGTAAGCAAGCTTTAAACGTGTTGAACCATTTCAAGCTGAAATGGAACTATGACCAGAGTTCGTTCAGCCTTTCTTGACTCTGTTCACACAGCTGACGAGGTCCAGGTGCCTCGTTTCCACAAACACCCCAACACATCCTCCCCACCAGCACTTCAGACAACACACACAATTCTTTTCTCTTTTTTTTCTCCTCCTGGTGTGAAAAAAAAGCTGTCTAACCTTTCAGCACCAGCTTATTAATATGCGTCATCGCTAAAAGGCAAGAAGTGAAAATGTCTCATTTAAATTTTCTAACGTGGAGGAGATGGATGTGGGCTTCCATTAAAGGCACCTTTCTCTTCTTTATAAACACACAAGTACACGCTTGCCATCGTACGTACAACCCCTGGCAGAGTTCCACGCAGCGACGCAGGACTCAGTGATTAAAAGGGTGGCAGTGAATCTCAATCTGAGCACGTTCTTAGCAAAGCTGACATTTCGACTCTTTGCTCCTCTCCTCTCTGCTCCTGCTTCTTCAGTGAAGTGCTAAGTGGCTATTGGAATATCTTAGGTTTCTCTCTTTTTGTCTGTTATTCCTTCATATTCTACAGTTTTCTTTCAGCTTTTACTTGTAAAATTTCTTGACCTCTTGCCTCGTTTCTTTTAGCAGCTGCTCTGTCCTCGTTGAGGGTGTAGACATTTTGGAGCTAAATCATGCTTTGCTAATATAAAAAAGGTAATTCTGTGAAAGTGGATGCAGATTTTTCTTTTCTTGTAACCATTTTGAAAAAGCAATTCTATACTTTATACTTTCTATTTGTCATTTCAAACTGTTGTGTCCACAAACGTTGAAATGAGTTAAACTGAACATTTTTTATTATAATTGTAATTACTGTCTGAGTAAAGAATTGATAAAGCTTGACTGTTTGCATATTTAAATTGAATTGCACAAGCGTATAACACTGGAATTTTATTTGATTTATGGTGTTGATTTTTGAAGATAACTAATATCCTAACAACTCAGGCTTGATGACAAGAGTAAGATGTTACAAGTTTCACGACTACTTTGAAGAAACGCTTTGGAGATGGAAAGGAAGAAGTTTCCAGACAGACAGAGCCATCTCCTTAGAAAACAAAACAGGACAAGAAAGGAAAATGACTGAGGGGTCCAACTTGTTGACTTTAGAAGGACCATTTCTAAAGCTTAACAGTGGACAAACATATTTATGGAGAAGGATGGACTTTATATACAAGTGCACCATTTAAAATTTTAATAAAAATAGAGCGAACATCCAATATTTTCTTGCCGTGGTATTGTTGAACAATGTGGAATTGATTAAAGTATAATAAAAAATCTTATAAAGCTGCTGTTTATTCTCATAAACCATTATGTGCTCGACCTCTTACAATTTTAATGTGGATGTGAAAGGCTTGTTTCCAGTTACAAGGGTTGATCCAAACAGTAGTTAGGTTTAGCAGGCAATTGCAATTAATCGGTTTGGATAGGTCAGACTGGTTTGAATAGGCTTTCTTCAATTCATAAAAATAAATTATCATAAATATAAAAAAAAACGTACAGCGTTTATATTGTTAGTTTGATATTACAATCTACAATCTTCTGATAAGCTGAAATATTTTGGATGCAAAACAAGTAAAATTTGTGAAACAAGAGACCATTCCGTTTAGGCGTCAATAAGAAAAACATCTAAACATCTAGTGAATAGATTTAGCACGATTTATCTTCAAAATGTCTAAGCTTTAAACTAGGACCGAGCAGCTGCTAAAAAAGCAACATAAGAGGTCAAGAAATTTCACAAGAAAAAGCTGAAAGAAAACTGTAGGAAGTGTACATGTGGGAGCTTGTTTTCTAGCTTGGATAACATTGAGTGGAAATGATAATGAACGAGATTTCTGGTATCTCCTGAAGACCTCAGATGACTTGTCAATACTCATTAGGCTCTGATAAAATTATAAATGATGAAGTTTATAAAGATTAGAGTCCAAGAAGATGAAGTCAGATATGGTATTTAAAAAATGAGGAAATTCAAGGAAAGGGTTACACTTTGAAGGAGTGATCAAGCACTAAAGATCACTCGAAATAAATAAAAAAGCGTAATGTCTGAAAGGTTACAAATGAAAACAGAGTAATCGTTTAGCAAGTGGGCCCATCACATATTGACTAATGTTAGCATTTGTGAGTGTTTATTAGAAGTGTTGTCCTCGCCCACAGCACTCACTGCACTCTCTTTGGACGATCTTTTAACCATAGTGGCAGCCTCACTCTGCTGCAGCTCTTTCATCTGGCATCTCTTAGCTCTAAATATTGTCTGTCAGTTTTATAGACATTAGACAATCTGCATGAACAGTTTTATTTTGCATTTCTAAATTAATAGAGGAGTGAGATGCATATTTCATTTACTTTACCAACTTTAATTTATTGAGTTTTAGATTTAAGGTAAAGGTCCAAGTCCGTAGGAAATCTCCACAACTTCCTTTAAAGCCTTTCTCACTCTTGTGTCGGTTTTAAAGAGAGTCTAATAATAAAACAAAATTAATCTGGTTTTGTAAGTATTCATTTTATTCAACAGCTTTCATAAATTTAATCTGTAATATGACAGATTTACTGTATTGTATGCAGTAATATAATTTGAGCATTTATTTGTATCACGTTTTATGGGTTTCTTTCCCTTACAGTTTGCATCATGCTACAAAATGGTCACCCTACTGATAAGTATGTTCATATATGGTACAAGGACTCAATCCTAGCTTGGACTTCCTTAGCATGAGTTACTGTATCAAAATGTAAAAGTGATCTGCATGTGTCAGTTTTAAGGTCTTAAGGTTTTCTTAAGCTTGTGAACCTTAAATAGCTACCTTTAGCTTGTCTGCATGGTGAATCTAGAGACTACCCCATTGATTACTAGTGATTCTTAGGTCTGGTCACTTTGTTGTTCAATCAACCATAGGGATGCTGTCGTAATTAAATCAAGTATTGGACGTTGGGCAGCTCCCAATTTCACACTGGACAGTAAATGTAGCATCTTCATAAAGCTTTTGGCAAAGGGAAGCATGAACTGCTCTATTATTTTCTTGTGGATTGTGGCACAGACTTTCGACTTGCATAGACGGACGCCAGAAAATCATAGGGCACCCTGAACCATCACTAACTGTGGAACCTTCACACTGGATATTAAGCAACATAGATTCCCTCTCCCAACTCTGGGACCTTGATTTCAAAATTCAATACAAAAAAAAAAGAAAATCTGAAAAAAGGGCATTAGATCATTGAAATAGATTTCAGGAGTCCAGTTCTTTTTCAAAATAGCCTATCGGTAAGACCATTTTGACATTGTTGTAGCCGAAGTCAACATCTGTGTGTGGAGACTCTTAAAGAGTCTTTTAATCAAAACATTTAACGATAGAAATGTTTTTTGAAAAAAACGTGTTAATCAAGCCTCCTCTCAGCTCACTCCGGCAATTCACGAATCACACGGAACAGATGTGAGCTTTCAGAAATGAAGTCAGCAGTTGTGAGATGGCAGGGGATGACAGGAGTAGCACTAGACATAACACAGATGTGGAGAGTCTCCCATTGCCTTTCTTATTAAAAAATAATGGGAAACAAACTCAGTGATCCTGCTATTGGATGAGCAATGCTTGAAAATTATATTATTTTTTTTCCATCCCTCACTTGTATTATCAGAAATTATTTATAATCCTTGTTGAAGCCTTTAAGCTTTGCAGCTGACGGGTATCACATCTTATAAATGTTATTTTACAAAGTCACTCAGCACATCAGAGGTGTAACAGAGGAGGGCTGACCTCAAACCCCTTTGCTGTGTCAGTTCTTTCACATAGAAATGGGAGAGAAGATATCTTTACAGTGTTTTGAAATGTTTTGTGAAAGGAGGTACTGAATCCAGTAGCCCATTTCACATCCATGCCTTCTCAAGGACTGCAGCCATGCCTTATCAATCTCCCCCAAATTTGCCTTACAATGCTCTCAAAGCTGCAACTTCCCTGTTGCCTGTGCACTGTTTTTCTACACCTTTTTTCCTTCAGCTTAACCTTCTAACAATGTGCATGAACATACCTCTGTGACAAGTCAGATAGCAGAGGCCTTGTGTGCCACACTGACCTTTTGAATGGTATCAGTGGGTTTCTACTGGACAACTCTCAGGTCAGCAGTCTTCCCGATGGTTGTGTGGGCCATAACATGACCATAGCACAATACCTCTCAATTATGATGTCCTTTATATTGGTGTCATGTATAGACAGGTGAAAACAAGTTGTTATAAGTAATGAAAAGACAATGTATAAAAATAGCCACTCTGACATTATTTTTCTTTTTCTATCCTTAATTTATTGTTGTAATAAGTCATTTGGTGTTATTTCAGTTATTCAGTGCGATTCACATATAACCGCTAGGAGGCACTACTCACAATGATGGCATAGAGAAGGTTGAGAACACAGAAGAAGAATAAACCTTTACGCTAAATGCTAATGGAAGCTCAACATGAGTGTCTCATCCTGTCTATAATACAGATCAGCAAAAATGAACTTTGATGCATAGCCTATGTATCGATTTTTTTTAAGAGTTAAGAGGCTGTTGAATCGAGTGTCACCAGTGAGTGACGTTGTTCAGTTTGCGATTAGTATTGTGTGAAAAAACGTGACACATTTCTGGAGACTAATGAATGCTAATGCTAGCGTACTGTGTTGAGCTAGCTGAGAAACAGCTGAAGGACTGCTGAATTCACTTTGAACTTATTGTGTTTTGCAGTTTTGTAATGGTTCTCACACAAAAGACATTGTTTTGTTGTCTTTATTTATAAAATGGACATTTCTTTATTTTATTTCAAAAAACAGAGACACCATATTGTTATGACATTCTGTGAGAAAAGGCTATACTTAGTGAAGAGACACAGCATTGCACCTTTTTGAGTTTTGTAGATAAAGTACAGTTTGTGTAAGAAATAAAATATTGTTATTCTGTAAAAACAATGGACACAATTAAAAGCTAAAGTGCTTAAATATTGAAGTATGTTATATATTCATAATGGTAATCGGAACATGTTAAACAAATTCTCGTCCGGTTTATAGGGATATTATGGCCATTTTTGATGTACTGAACCTAATGGCTAGCTATTACAGCCATTTGGTGATACCTTACACATTTGATATGAAGAATTGTATATTTAGTTCATTAGATGCTAGATGCTAATGGACGCTCAATGTGAGTGTCTCATCTTTTCTATATCACAGCATTACATGTTGAGAGAACAAAATTACCCTCAGTCCCTCCAAGGTTGGTGGGTAACACATGCAGTGTTCATATTTTCTGTGAAATAGAATTTTTATTATTATATGAATGTAATTGCAAATGTTTTTGTTCATTTTTTTAAAATCATGGCTTTTAAACTTTGCGGAGTTTACATCTGGTACAGAATTCCAGTGATGTGCAAAGCTTGAGAAAACTTCAGGTGATAGAAACATTTTAATAAAGATTGCCCAATACATGATTTTTTTTGTATTTATTTAGTCTTTTTCTTGCCGCCCTCATGTAGGATAATAGTTGTTAACAGCACATTTGCAAGAGCACAGCCTTGCAAATGTGGGGGTCTGAACATGTCAGACCCTGCTGATAATGTTCTGCATAAATGACTTTTTTGTCTGCTCCACAGCCTGAGATCTCAGTCATTCTTTTGGACAGTTGACAGCTCACAGCTTTTACAATCAGACCAAGCAACCACTTGCACAGCCTTCGTCAGCAGCACATCTGCGTCTAAGGGTCACTAATGACCTCTTGATACATGCCAGAGCTGGTGAGTGCACTACATTAGTGCTGCTTGACCTAAAAGCTGCATTCAAGCTTCTGACCGTGACATTCTTGTTGACAATCTAATCCATTCCATTAGCAATTGTCGTACAGCTTTGGATCGGTATTTAGCTGATATTTTCGGGTTGCATTATGCCTTGGGCTATTATGCTTTGTCACACTGACATGTTAAATATAGTAAACCACAGAAATTAGGGCTAAGCCTGTTTTGTTGTCTGGTAATCATCACTGTTGTTGCTTCCATTTTCCAGGAGCTACATGAATTTTCATTTGCCAGTAAAATATCATTAATATTTTCACTGTGAAACCTCACTGCAAATTACAAAATCCAATAAATACAAAATTATTCAGTTGGACAAAGTTTTATTTAATAAAAGTCAAGACTTAAATGTGGATTTCAAACTGTTTTCAGTTGAGGTTTTTGGAAAATATGAAGATGGCCATTCCAGCTATTCTGAACAGATGGGCTTAAAAAGCTGGACTTTCTTTAAAAAAGTCCAGACTTTTTTAGAGATATTGTTTTACACTGTAAAATTAGTCAAACTATTACTGTATTAATGTAACCATTAATACAGTAATAAAGTGTGGAGTGTGGGTTCTTGCTACAAACACTCCACACTTAAGATGTGTAAAAAGGCTTACTGGAAATGTATTTATTTTTTTCACAGAGGCATATGCTCACAATGAAAAATTTTGAAATTTTAAACTTTTAATTTAATTACATTAATTAAGTGAGGAGAGAATTTAAGCGTTTACAAAAATAGTTACAGTAGGTACCATTCCTGTTATTTGTGCAGCTTTCTTTTTGAGAATATGATAGCCCTTAGTCTTGTTATCTAATACAATATTTCTCAAGACTGGAGCATACACATGCCTTTAGATTACCCAGCACTGGTTTGTCTCCTTTACTATTTCTGTTTTCCATTCGATTTAAGTATGGTGATTGAGATAAGAATAGCAGATGGATAATTTGTGCCTGGCGAAGCGTCTCTGCATTTATTTATCTATATGCTTGGATCATTATCCTGCTGAAAACACAATAATGAACCACATTCCAGTTTCTGTTCATGGTCAACAGGTTTTTATTTTAGATTTCCTCAGGTCTTCTGTACTTGTGTTAGTTTGTTTCTAAAATCTGCCATATGTTGCAATCAACAATACTGGGGGCAAAAACAAATCCAGATGTACAAAACGGTGCTTACATATGGAGTAAAGCACATATCATTTGCACATCCATGAGAAATGGAGATAGGGTCGGCTGGAGGTTTCTTCCTGTTAAATGTTTTTCTGTCCACTGCCATCTCATAAAACTCCGTAAGAGGGATCACTGCAAACTCTACACAGCTGGACAAACAGAAGCAGGAAGAGATTCACTTTAGCTTCTCACAGGAACTGTAGAGACAACAGATTGTCTGTATGGCCCTGTGTTATTCGCATTGCGGTTCAGTGGAAGGAGGTGGAAGGGATTAATATCAGTTAACAATTATTGTCAATTATCCCAAAGTTTACCCACAAAGATGTAACTGATTTTATTTTGTACCATCTTGTTATCAGTTCTTATTCTTGCATCCAACCAGGCCACTTTGTCCACAATGTCCTTTGTGTTTAGGCCAAAACACTAAACAGTAGTAAGGCTTGGTAACTCTGATACTGGAATTTATTTTCCTGGTAAAACCTTTGTTAAAAAGAAATGCAATAAATGCCAAAATCAACAAATATAATTATGAATTTATGCAAATTTTGTATGAATTTAACCTATGCTTGTGTTCCAAGATGTTAATGATGTTTGATATTCAGCTAACCATTGTTTGAATAAGGACCTGTCTTGAGCCTAAATGTGTCAGAAATTGTAATATAGAATACAGAAGTAAAAATGAATACATAAACATATCTGTATCAATGAGAGATACATTTATATATTCATCTTTACTTCTGTATTCTATATTACAATTTCTGAATTTTAGATCACATTTATCATCTTTTCATAATTTCTTAATAGATATAGTGCCTGCAATTACAACCCCCCCCCAAAAAAAAAATAAAATGAAGTCATTTATGCTCATGCTGAAATAGATAAATGACAAGTGAAGACTTTAGATTGACATATTTTGACACACCAGCCTGAATACCCGCTGTCATCATTTATTTTTTCAAAAGCTCAGTACTCTTCAATTATATCCTCTCACCTCGTCACTCCTCCATCGACAAAGTCTTGTTCTGCTGTTGCCTAAAAAAAGCTTATCCACACTAATATGCAACTACTGAAGCTATAGATGAACATTTAGGTGGTAATTAAAATTAGTTCTTGGGTTAATGATGGAGAGCTGCACCTGAGTGTTGAGCTACGAGTATATGAGAGAAAATTTGTTGGTAAAAATAATGCTGAGTAAAACTTTAAAACCAATATGGAAATAAAGTTTAGCAGTAGAAATAAAATCTTTAAACAACAAAAAACCCCACCATGATGGAACCAATTGTAGTGGGCATCCATAATGTGTTTTTCTTTGTATTTTTGCATCTTTCTGAATGTCAAATTGCTTTGGAGATGTTGAGATTTTTTTTATATCCTGGTTTTGTAGCTGCCTGTTGCATAGATTTTGTTGATATTTCTACAACTTTGAATGAAATATTTATTGATTTTGAGTAGCCATTCTAACAAGAGTGCAAGCAACAGATTTCAAAGCCCAGCCAAGATCAGAAATATGACCCCAAGTCCCTGACAAGTTATAGAGATGTGGTCAATGGAGAACAGAAGCTGAGCTAAGATCAGCTAGTAGAAAACTGAACTACTTTCTCCTTGATTGCTTTAGGGAATGTGAGGTCATTGGCAGACAAAGTGGAAGATTTTGGAGCATGGATAATATTATAATAGGACTATAGAAAAAAATTAAAAAAGGCTCTGAGACTTGTTTGCCGGAGCGTATCATGGACAGTGCTGTTCTTTCCAATATTTAAACTTTTCGAGATGGAAGAGGCTGCAGACACCTTGCCAGAAATGATGCCGGAAGCATTGCAATTCTTATTAACAACAGATGGTGTTACCCCCAATATGTTACCATGGGATGGCTGCAGCTCCATGATAGAGTGGTTGTCTTATGCTTCGAGGATGGAAGGTTCAGTGCCTGTTCCCTACTTCTGTCAAAATGTTCTTAATCCCCAACAGGCTAATGTGTGTATGATTGTACAGGAACAAATGAAACAGTTGCAAATTTGCAACACAAAGTTGCTTAGGTAAAGAAAAACACAAGTGTAGATGTCGTTTAGCTCAGTTTAAAATAACAGTGAACACACACCTGGATAATTATGGGTAATGTTTATTTTGACCATTATAAATACCAGAGTCAAACTCTCCTATAAAAACATATTTTTTTGAATGAAGCTGATAAGGATCATAAATGTGGGCTAAATGTAAAACTGCAAAGATTCGGCAACAGATTGCCATAAATCAGCAGCATAGTTGGTGGAAAATTAGAGTGAACTGCAGACTTCTCCAGCACAGTGGGAAGCTATTCGGTAGTAAAACAGGGGGAAAAGAAGAGATAGGCAGATGATCAACTTGGGCCTAAGAATTCTTCCAAATTAATTACTATCTGGCTGACTATAAAAGTCAGTCTGGAGTAGCCATCACAATGCCCTGATCTGAAAAAAATAAAAATAAAATACAGAAAAAAAAGATTGCCATGTGATTCCAAGAACAGTTGCATGTTTGAGATGTTTTGCAGAAGTGACAACTGATTTATTTATTAGTAGAAGATAAGATAATGTCTGAAACAACTAGATGCCTTCTTTTCTACAAAACACACAATTTGCCTTTTTTTGGGTTATAATTTGATTTGTTTACTAAAGTCAGTGAGCTGGGCCCTATATATGGTCAGAACTTATTTTAGCACTCCGTTATATAAATGCAACTCTTCATAATTTAGTGTTAAAGTAATAGTACTTACTAGAGTGTGCTGAATTAAAAGATTATTTAAAATAATAACCTTTATTTTAAATGAAAAGATTTGTTGCATGTCTGACTGACTTCTTGTGTATATGTACCAATATTTATTTTGATTGGTTAAGTCTTAAATTTAGCAGGGTTCCTTTTTAATTCAGTTTAACTTGTTGATGCACATTCACAATTTTGTTCATTTATAGAGAGCCCCCTTCACACTAGAGCATATCCAATGTGTGTTGTTCACCATTAAATGTTTATGTTTTTAGTCTGCCTTTCTTGTCAATAACATACTCACAATTTTGCCTGTAACGATTTTTTTTTATCATTCATGTCATATACCAGCATGTGTCATTGATTCAACATCCAACTTGTCCCTTCTTGCTTCTTTTTCTTTCTGTCAGTCACCATGATGCTTCTCTTGACTTTTACCTCCTTGTTTTTGCCCTGCCTCCACTCCAGGGAGTTCAGCGAACACACAAGCGGTATCACAAATTATTAAACAACAGCCTGAACATCTCAGCACTCCGATAGACGAGGAGTGTTGTGCAACAGATCATCAAAGAGGAGGATTACATAACTTGCACGGGGATTAAAGACATGGTAAAGTAGACAGGTGCTCTGAAGTTGAAGTTTTAATTTTCAGATTGTTTTTATGTCATGTTTTGTTTTTGGTAAATAGAAAAGTCTGAGTGTAAGTAGAAGTGTCCGTGAATATACTGACTGACAGCACATTAGTGGGAGGCTTTAAATTTTAAATTCAGCCAGAATCCTCCCAGGCAATTAAAGGTTGTGTTCAGAGCCAAGAAGTCCAAATAAAATAACACACATGCATTCAGAAACAGGGCAGATGGATGCTTGCACACACACACACGCACACACACACCCTGAGGATGAGGTGAAGGTGGCAAAACCCTTCATATCGCAGTGTGACTGTGCCTCTGTCTCTGTTCATGTATCGATAGACACACCATGCCCTCACGCCCCCCACACACACGTCTACATGCACTCACCCACACTGCAGTGTTTGGCTCACAGTGGAAACACACTACAACACACATCCTCATGGACTCAATAAATCACAGCTCTGGCTCTCTATGTCCAATTACTGTAAGTACCTGCAGGAAATATGTGCTGGACAACATTGACAGTGTGCTACTGCTTCCTTGAAAACAAAAGTTGTGTGAGAAAGTTATAAAATGAAAGTGATAAATTCAGCTGGCATTTGGTAAAATGTTCAGTGACTTAGTGTTTTTTTTTGTTTTCTCCATTAACTTCCCCAAGAAGTTCATTTAACTAATGTCTAAGAAAAAATTTGTTCATGCAGATGTGTAGGATTTTTCCAATGGCCATGCACCTTGCTGCTGGTTTCATTTTGAAGCTACATGAAGATTTGTACATGACTACGCTAGGATAACGGAGGTCTTAATTACTTTATCAAGAAGTAGATGTAGCTACTTCTTGACTAGTTGAGTGTTTTTCATTCATTTTGATGAGCGCATATAATACACTAGCATTGCACTTAAATATATTGTACTATGAAGATTTTGTAGTTATTTTTCTAGAATAGTTAATCAAAGCTGTAAAGTAGTTTTTTGCTACTTAGATTTATGAAGATAACTCGTTTAGTTTGACCCAGGTAGTAGATTTTTCAGGAGTAATTTGCTTTGCTACATTATATGCTGCAGAGGACATTTTGAGATAAAAGTGCAGAATGATGTAATCAAGACAAACAGTTGGTGCTCAGCATGTAAAAAATAAATGAGAGAAAAATTCAAATTTGACTCAAAGTTCAGCTTAATAGCTGGTTGTGAGTTAGAATTTCACCTTTTAATCAATCTGTAATCTGTAATTTTGTTGTTTTATTAATTGTACGAATTTTGTGAACTGTCATTAAAATTCATCCTTGTTTGGAGTTTGTCTTCCAGGCAAATATCATCAAACATCAGGCACCTCATGGTTGCAACTCTGTACTCTTCAAAGCAACTTTTGTGTCCTGAAATATTAGTGAGGAACAAACCAACCACACCTAAAAACACCCTTAAATTAGATTGATTAGTTCTGAGGATCATGAACAATGAAATTTGGAACAACCCACCCTAGAAAAACAAGAAACAAACAATTTCTTAGAATCTAGGAAGAACTTTTTTCTTTTTCTGTTGGTCATAAACATATAGAGCTTTTGCCACAAGTCTTATGCCTGTGCCTGGGGTAAGAACATTTCAATTTCAATCAAAGTCCTTGTTTGTGTTTGAGTGAACCTGAGTTGCACTGTAAGGTGATGGTTAACTTAGCAATCAAGACCTTCAGTTTGAAACTCTGACCCTTCTGTGTAGATTTTGAGCCTCCTCCAGGCAGTCCACTTTTCTCTGATAGTTCAGAAACATACATTTAAGGTCAATTGAGTTTGTGAGTATAAGCATGCATGGCGATCTCTGTTTTGCAATCGAGCCTCTGATAGAGTGGTAACCTCAGACCCACCTCTTGGCTCTTGAAAGCTGGCATAGGTTGTTCACAGAAAACAAGGGATTTAGAGCATTTATTTAGACATCTGAACATACCACAAACTTAATCCCTTAATAAACTAAAAAACTGGAGATGTTTGCTTGGTTTAGTCTGAAGTGAAAATGTCCATTGTGCAGAATTTGAAGGAGGACTGTACAAAACACTTTTGACTAAAGTAATCCACTCGCTCCTCTCATTCTTGTCTTCTATACATATATATATATATATATATATATATATATATATATATATATATATATATATATGTATATTTGTATATATATATATATATATATGCCCACCTAATTCCAGAACATAATGAGCTAATGATGTTTTACCCAGCTCTTGCACATTCTTTCTAGACAGGGAAATTTGATTAATGTTTGTTTTTGTTCTTATTTTTTTTTTTATAAGTCTGTATTGTAGAAATCAACAATTCAGTTTTATGGTTTTGTAATCATCTAACATATTCTTAAACCTGACAAGACACAGACTTATTACTCTTCATTTGTTGTACTCTATACATTCACCTTATATTTTCGTACTTTGTCAAAAGTTTGTGTGATAAATCTTCAAGTAATTTTTGCAGTTTGACATAGAATACAGCATGGCAAACAAATTGATATTGATGTTCTTGGAAAATGGAATCAAATGACTTGGGAGTGGAGCAGATAATCACTTTCCAGGAAGAAAACTACATAATTATAGCTGAGGGCTTTTTATTAAGGCATATTCATTTATGTATTAGCATGTTTTTGAAAAAGAACAGACCTAAGTTCAGTTTAGAAATTGTGGAAGGGTGGAAAATTGCTGTCCACAACCTGAGATTAGGTTATTTTGGCAAGCAGTTGTCTAGATAACACAGACTACTTGCAGCTGATATTGAAGACAAAGATAATATTGATTAATAAGACCTGGATACATATGTATTTGAAAATGTGTCATGTTTCCTTTACGTCACAATTAGAAGTTAGTTGGTCTTTTGCATAAAATCCCGATAAATTATACAGAAGATTGTGGTTGCAACATGTCAGAACACTGAAATTTTAAGGGGAATGAAGACTTTTCACTGCCACTTAAATTATGCATGTGTTATGTTTAGCTTTTTTTAGCAACCAGAAGCTGCAAAATCAACCTTTATGATGGCAAAATTCTATTTTATGTAATTGTTATTCTCCTTTATGTATCATAGTAGTGATCAAATAATTAAAAAATGTTTGTCAAAGTGGGATAACGATCACATTCATTCATTCTTTGACATACAAAGTTTTTATTTCAAACCACGGAATATGAAAGTCGTATATATTAAGCACAGGAATTCGTTGAAATGACACATTTTAAGTTACAGGTATTTAATAGCGTTTTACTAGAATCAAACTTTTCCATTTTATGACAGTCATGCAAAAAATACAAAAGAAAGAGACGTGTTCTCCCAGCATTCATCCTTGGAAATTTCAGTTTGGTTGCTACCCCAGTACGGAAGAGTTTACTTGAGAACTTGTGAGCGCAAATCCAACTTCCATCACTGTAGAAACATTTATCACCACTGATGAGGTATGAGAGAGGATGAAGACCTAAATGAATAAGATTGAGAAAGTAAACAGGTAAATGAGTGAGCGAGCAGCTGACTAATCAAGTGAGGGAATGAGTAGGTAAGTGGCTATGCAGCTGACTGATTAAGTCACCAAGCACTTAAGCCTACAAACCAGTAGATGCATTTTATATGCTAATGTGTAAGAGAGGAAATTGAGGAAAGAATATGGTGTGAAAAAAAAAAACGAACAGGGGAGCGAGAAGAGGTGGAAAACATGTGGAAGCGGGGCAGAGAAGGATGGGAACCATGGTGAGATGAATATGGGGAAGCTGAGAGAGAAGCGTGAAGCACTGGAGTGTGCAGGAGGTATGGGGAGAAGGAGTTACAGTGGCCGTGGAAGGTGGTGGTAATCAGAGGGCAGCCATGGGTGGTCAAGCTCTGTATCTGTGCGAGTGTGTATTGGAGCCGCAGTGTGACCAGTGCCCTGTGACAGACACATTGCTGTGCCCTCAAAGTGTGTCCGTCTGTGCACAGCTGTGTGTGTAAGCTGTATTTTTAATATGGGTGAATGGATTTTCAGATGCTTTTTCATCTCTCCTACCTATTTGCTGGGTGTCTCAACGGGTCGAGCTCCTGCGCAAAGAGGCAAAGAAGTTGCATCACGCTCCTGTCCAGTTCTCAATATCTCAAATATTTGGTGCCTCAATAATCTGTCTTTTAAAACACAATACAGTTGTGTAAAAGACAAAAAAATAAAAAAAAATAATTTCCTACAGATGACGTATAGCTTTGTGGCATAAAGAGAGTCTGTCCGCCTTCACATTTTGTCACATTGCAACCACAAATTTTATCTGACAGATCAACAAAAATCATTGCATAATTTTAAAAAGTGGCGCAGTTGGTAGAGCTGTTGCCTTGCAGCAAGAAGGTCCTGGGTTCGATTCCCGGCCTGGGGTCTTTCTGCATGGAGTTTGCATGTTCTCCCTGTGCATGGTGGGTTCTCTCCGGGTTCTCCGGCTTCCTCCCACAGTCCAAAAACATGACTGTCAGGTTAATTGGTCTCTCTAAATTCTCCCTAGGTGTGAGTGTGTGTGTGAATGGTTGTGTGTTGTTTGTCTGTTTTCTGTGTTGCCCTGTGACCAACTGGCGACCTGTCCAGGGTGACCCCGCCTCTCGCCCGGAACGTAGCTGGAGAGGAACCAGCAACCCTCCTGACTCCATTAGGGACAAGGGTGAATAGAAAATGGATGGATGGATAAAGAGGCGTTATTATATAAAGTCAACTTTTATGAGTTTCCATCAAGTGCTCTATCGTAGTACTGGCTATTTATTCATCCTTGTTCTGCTGGAAGTGGAACCTCTACCACAGTCTCAAGTCTTTTCTAATCCTTAACAGGAATCTCAGACCGTCTTCAGTGCTGCATTTGTCTTAACATTTTTTTTCACCAGCTTCACTGCCCCTGCTGTCAAAAAGCACTCCCAACAGCTTGATGCTTTCACCACTGTATGCACTGCAAGTTTTGTGCCACACATGGCATTTTGCATTTCAGCAAAACATTTTAGGGTTTTTTATTTATTTATTTTATTTCCCACATGTTTGCAGAAGAGGAATATCTTTTCATGGCTTATTTGCAAATGCAATTTCCATTCTTGACATTCTTTCATTGAAGCTGCATTTGTAAAACATGCAAAACATTTGTGAAGGTTTTGCATAGACCAGCCAGAGACACATTGAAGGAATTCCAAAATATAGTCTTAATTTATTACTAAAACATCCCAAAATAATTCAAAAATGATATATTGGGCCAAAAACTGAGGTCAACATAACAAAGTACAAATCAGGTAGCAACACAACAAACTCAAGCACAAACTGACTTAAACAGAACTTAAATAGTGGCTGATCAGACCACTGCTAACACACACAAGGGGATAATTAAACACACAAGAACTTAAATAAATACTTGTCAGCAGATTAATAAATCTAACTTTCAAAAAGAGGAAACATTAAAGAAATGGTAAAATTAAACTAGAGACCAAATTTCCCCTTCCCCTGGTGAACAAATGGAACGGCCCACTGAGGAGGTTTGACGGCTGGTCATCAGCTGGAGCTCGTCTGTATGGTTTCAGCAACAGGTCCAGAGGAAACTGGTAACTCAAAAAGAAGAAATTAATTTGTTGCATTTAACAAAAAAAAATACAAAGAATTGACAAATAAAGTTAACTAAATGGGTGCACAGCAAATAGTTAACTAAAGAGTCAGACTAATGAAAACAATTTTAAAGATAAAAATCTAAACTACTCAATATGTAAAGTAATATTAGGGAAGAACAGAAAACCATTACCGTTTCTGTCTCTGTGTGACAGTAGGAACAGCTGTCACACTATTTTTGAATAACAGATTGGACGGTGCTCTGTGAAGTGTCCAAAGGTTAGTGTGTTGTTTTTTTTACTCTAAGCCTGATTAAACCAGCTCCACAACATTACTGTGACCTGCTATTTCCATGGATTTTATGATCACATTTTAATAAACCTCTTGCCTTTTACCAAACTGCAGCATTTGGGCTGAAATTAAATTATGCAAAGTTTGACTGGATTTAATAATTACGTGAGGTTTGAAGACAGTTGTTGTCAACAGTTTCCATTTAGACATATCACAGTAAAGAGGAACCTCAAAACGAATGCAGATCACATTTTTTCAGGGCACAGTACTAAACATTATAAAAACATTAAGTAATTAGTAATGTTTACCACCTAAAACAAAATACCATAGCCAAATGTACTGCATTTTGAGAGCAGATAAAAGATTATCAGAGAAAAAACTAAGAATACCACCAACTGTTGGTACAGTGAATAAATCTGTTTACACATGCTGCATAACCGAGGGCAAAGTTTATCAACTGAGACAACTGACTTCCACAAGCTCCATTGTCTACTGCAGCTGGCCCTAAAAGGGCTCTCCACAGCTGAAAGCACAGCTTTCTGTGCCAAGGCCAAAATAAAGTTCAAATCACATCATGAGGGCCCTCCCAAGGGCTTCCCGCCATGTAGAGCTGTCTGTTAAATGCTTCAGATTCAGCAGGCAGATCCTCACTTTGTCCACCTTTTTTTTTGTATTTCTAAAGCTCACTTGCTCTCTGTTCTATCTTGCTTTTGTTTTTATATACGTTTTTAGTCAGTTTCTATCCAGATGCTTTATATGGGGAGAGGGCTACATGTTTTTCCTGATCTTAACCCAATATTCCAGGCTTAAAACTTTTGTGCTAAAATATTTTATTAAATTATTATTTTGACTTAATTTACTCAAATGTGTTATAAAATTTTTTTCTAGCTTTGTGGCACAGAAAAGCAGAAAATCTTGTGAGCTATTTGTTCGTCAAATGCAAATTATCAACTTAATTTTGCATGTTGGTTACTCAGCTGAAATCTCAAGGTCCCATTCATGTTGGTTTTGAGCCACAGATTAATACTAAAAGTAGGATTGTCAGGTTAAATTTGCCGTTATTTGAGCTTACAGTTGCAAATGATGCGATGTGAATTGTCAGGAAGCAGACCACCTGACATCTTTGTCTACGTTATTGATGGCAGAGGAGATGGAAAACCGTTTTTGGCATAGAGAAGATTAGAACCAGCAGGAGCTGGAATAAAACAGTTACACCTGAGACTACCCCTGAAATCAACCAAAATCCAAGAAAAGAACAAAGAGAAGAAGGGAAAATACCTGCCAGATAAAGCTGGGGAAAACACCAGGAGGGTTTCAAATTTAAGCAGTCACATTACAGCAGTAACAACAGCTAACAACAACCAAAAAAATCAGCACAGGTATTCAACATAAACATAGTGTTTGTCACCGCTATAAACTACAATAGCCCATGACTAAAATTACACTAAATGATGCCTCAACATAAATTCTTCATCTTTGTCCTTTTGTGTGTGCACCTGTTCTAAATTGGGTGCGGTGGCATTTATGTGAAAAAACAAAAAACAAAAAACAAACTTGAAATCTCACTTCATAAACATTTGTTAACACTTGCGTACCTTTATGTGTACAGACAGCTGAGGGCATGTAAACACATGGTATGATTTCAGATACACCACCTGCTGTCAGGATGGCTTGATGTGTGAATTGGATTCCCCTTGAGTAGAAATGATGTCAGTTTGCAGCCTCAAAAGGTGAAGTTAGGTGTTTCCTGTGAGGTCAGGATCAGTAGTCAGTAAAAAGACGTAGAGCAAAAAATGTAAAACTCGGATTCTGATTTACCCACCATGTCTCACATGAGACAAAAGGACAAACTGATACTAATCAAGCACTGTTCTCAATATGGATAACTATAGACTGATGTATAGAAATGCATAATGCAAATGTATGTAATGAATTTGAGAATAATGACCACTCAGAAGTGGCTCAAACACTTTGCTCTAACATCGTATGCACTTCTGTTCTGCAATAGCTCTAGCTTTAATTTATTCTCACTTCAGCTTAGTAGAAATATTAATTTCCGCCATTCAAGGTTCGAGACATGACTTGGACATGGAAAAAAAATGATACTGGTAATGAAACTACCCCTAGCTTGAAAACTGCAGTCATTTAGACTCCTCGAAAGCACACTTCAACAATTGTAAATGTTCCTTTTTATTATCGTATTGTAATTGAAATGTGTTATTTTTCTAAATGTAAAGTAGTTTTTGTTCCTTTGCCTAATGGTTCTCATTAAAACAAAAATTTAAAGCTCCAAAGTCTTCTTAAAAACATTTAAAAGTAAGAACTCGGCAATTTATGTTTGTATTATGCATTTGAGTCAGTGCTGCTCATTTTGCCACCTGCCTATTCAGATTCTGCCTCAGTCATCACCCGAGGTATTCATGCCAACTACAACAAAAACAAAATTCCTTTTTCTGACATTTTGTGGATAGTGGAGACTGAATTGCATTTAAGGCAGTGCCACAATTTCTATTTCTTTATTTTGTTCTTAGGCTTACCCTAAAGTTTTGTGATGCAACACCACTGTCATAAAAAACAAGCTTCTGTCAGAGCCCTGCTGATGCACAGTCCCACATGTGAATTTGTTGTCATGTTGAAGAGGCTGGCAGAGACACCACCTCAAACCACCAAGAGTCAGCTTGACAATTTCACAAAACAGAGGCGCACCCAGCGGGACTTTAAGTTTTATACACTGTTATACTGACAATCTACATAACAAATGTTACTTCAAAGGGCCATTCTAGCCACTTTTTAATGGGCAGAGGGACAGATGCAAAAACACTTTTTACAAGACTGCCTTTTACTTTTGATGTCCATTTTTTTTAACTTTCACTGCTTTTGAGAACATAACCCTCAGATTGTTTGCATATCCAGTGCAAGGAAGCACGATTCTATCAAAGGGTCTTTACTCAATCTGTAGTTCTCTCATGTTTCAGCAAAAGATGTGGTGAGACAACTCATCACTTCTGTCATTGTGGCTATTGATTTACAGCTTTACTATGTCCTCACATCCCCTAGTTATTGTTCTAATCATTGCAATTGGTACAACATCTAAAATGTGGTTAGTAATGTCCTTCTTTGAAGTTTTCAGCGGCTTTACTAATTTTCTGCTGTGGCCACCAAAAAAACGTTTATCTTGTGCGTAGATGGGAGGGGAGATGTAAAATGTTCAACAAAGTTGTTTTGATACTAGTTTGAGCAGTCCGAAAGCTAGCTAACTCATGTTAGTACTTATCCCTCTTAAAATAAGTAGATTTCCTCTGCAGGTGCTTTTCCTTGTAGAGATCACAAGGTGGAACATGCAGGTTAGCTGCACAATTAAAAATGATACAAGTCCTTCTATTTTTGCCCATTATTACTCAGTTGTCCTGTTGGCTGCACTTTGTGTTTCTTTGGTAGGACAACAGAAGAAAGGATATGTAGTTTTCAACATTTTGGACATAAACATTTATTGAAAATATCATTCATATATATATATATCTTTACTTTGATACCACTAAATAAAACTCAGCACAAACATCTGTCAAAACCACCCCATCTGAAATAATAACTGAGGTCCCCTGTAATTTATTCTCAGTATGAATTCAATGGGTGAAGCCCCCCAAAAAACGACAACAACAAAAAAAAAAACACGACAGGTCAGAGCACTCTGGAAACGTTTAAGGCAGGGTTACATTGAAAAAAACAACATCCTAATCGTTGGACATGCAAAAGTGGAAATAGTATTGCATCACGGCCAACCCATTAGAACATGACTGCCCACTTAAACTGACAGGCTTGGCAAGGAGAGCAATTAATCAAAGAAGCATGTTTGGGAGCTCAGGAGGAGTGCAGAAATCCATACCTCAGTTGGAAGATTAGCTAAGAGAAAGCCAAACATTTTACTGTTTGGCCTTCCACATTTTTCCAACATTTTTCCACGAGACGTGTAAGGGAGACAGAAAGATTTCACATTTGCCAAAAAATGTGAAATGTAGTATTATCCAGATCCTGCTGCTTGAGGACCTCAATGACTCGTCATCTTGTTTACCCATAAAATCCCCCCAAAATAATGATCACATGATGACTGGATAAACAACATTCCGATTGTGTGATTGTGCTCAAGCTTTATACAGCAGGACGAAAAGCCAGAGAACATCAGCATATCTACCACTAAGTAGCTTCAAGAAAAACATACTAAATGTCAAAGCTTGACTCCATTTGGATCGAGATGCCATGACCTGGACTTAAACTGGACATTCATGCTCCAAAACACTTCAACGATGCCAAATTTAAAAAATAAATAATTTTTGAAACAAGAAGAAAAAAGGATAATTTGTCCACTGTGATGTAAAAAGCCTAATTGCCAGTTATCAAAAAAAAAAAACGAAAAAAAGTGTTGGTAGTTATTGATACCAAGGTGGGCAAAATCAGTTATAAGGTACGGAGTAGAAATGGTCTTTTTTCAAGACATGAAAAGATTTTCTTCTTTCATGACTTTTCAAGTCAACTTAAAAGTCGACTTTAAATTTGACTTTCAAAGCAACTTGAAAGTCATCCACATTGCTGTGGATGACTTTCATCCCTTTAAGTGAAATCTGCATTTTGCATTTACTCAGGTGATTATTGCGATTACAATTTGTTTGATTATCTGAAACATTTAACATAAAAGTAGAAGAACTCTGTGAACAAATAATCTTTTCACTGCTCTTTGTGACTCATTTTGAAAGACACTGCTTGTGGGGTCTGTTCTTGCAGTTTCTGTGTAATGTAGTTGTTAACATGCTCTCATTAAAAAGCGCTCACCTTACAGTACAGAAGAAAAAGAATGAACAGCGCTTACCCAGAACAGTCTTTGATTTTATCTTATGTTTCTATATCTGGTCACTGTTTTCTGACTAGCTGAGCTTTTAGATCTGCTTTTCTGTGATCATTGTACTTACTCCTGTGTGGGTGGATAAAAAAAGTGATGTAGGCAAAGAGAGGGAGAAGGAATAATAAAAAGAAAAAACAACAACTTTTTTCTACCCTGTGTCAATCCCCTCATTTCCATTGTTACTATTATGTTTTTATCTCCCCTTCGCCTGATCTTCCACCACTTCTTTCTTCTCTAGAATCTTCTGTGGAGACAAAAAAATAATTCAGTCATGCGTGCACGCCATGCGCGTACACAAGGCTGCCTTCCCAATAGGATGGAACACTGAGAGAAAGACACACACCAGTGCTGCCCAGTTTGAGCACTGATATGGATCACTGATGATCCCTACAGTGGATCAGTACCACTGTGCGCATTTGTTGAGACAAATAGAGAGTGTGTTCCATGTGCTCTGCTTGATGAGAATCACATCTCTGGACGTCTGGACACACACACACATCATGTATTTACATTTCTCCCATATTTTCATACTGGCATCCAGTGTCATCCACCTCCTTTGTTGACATTTTATTACTTTCGCTACCAAAACAACATGTCTATTCCTTTAAATAGACTCATTGCCTCACACACATCTCCACACCGACACACACAGAGAAAACCCATCACCACACTACTTTACATTCATATCTTACCTTGGCTGTGCTTGTGATTAAATTCCTTGTCTCCAAGGACAGCAGATGCTATTGTTTCCCCCCTTGGCTGCTATGAACGGGAATGAGACTTGAGATTCCCATTCTGGCTCAAGCGCCTCGCAGTTGCACTGCATCTATGAGCCCCGACACATAGCGGGATGAAACTACAGGGGTAATATATGGTTGCCATTACCTTAAAGCCTGCTAGCTTAACCTCTCACATAGATCTCCCAGCTGAATCTCCTTTTATGTAGTTTTCAGTCAAGGGTTTGCTCTTTTAAAACCCTACTTTTTGTGCAGCCCTGGCTTAAGACGGGTCCTCTGGTCTCGTAGACGAGCCTTGTTCACATATGTATGAGCACGCTGTCGTTATCTGTCCAGTTTTATGAGCAAAACAATAATTCATCCAGCACAGGCATCCTCTGAGTGGCGTTCTTCTGATGTCAGCCAACAGGTGGCACTGCAACTCTTTATTTTTCCAGTTGGGAGTGGGGGGAGAGGATCTGTCCGTGGTGCTGAATGTAAATCTCTCTGATCTGCCGTTCCAAAGGGAGAGCAGAGGAAAAGGGGAGCGAAAGGAAGGGATTCATAGAATCTAAATACAACAAAAATGATGAGAAGAAAAAAAAAAGAGAAACGGAGAGTATAATTTAAAGGCGAAGAAGAAAGGGAGAGGCAGGTTGCTAAAAAATTAAAGAAAAGAGTTACAGATAGAGGTTTTGAGAGGTAGAGTGTAAAGATAGAGGGATGATAATGATTATAGTTATGGCATAAATGCATAAGTAAATGAAGGAGTCAAAACAAACAGCAGACATAAACAGGTCTTTAGTAAAAAAAAATAGATAAATGAGAAAACAAAGTGAAAGAAGCTCTCACACTTGCTTGGCACTTCTAAACTAGTAAAAAAAAAGAAAGAAAGAAAAACGCATTGCAGGACAGGAAGATGTGAGAAGAAATTGTGGCAATCCAGGAGAGATATGTATCATGATTCTGGAAAGATCAAAAGATATTAAAAAGTGGATGAAATGAGTTTGAAAAAAAAAAAAGGTGTGGAATAGAAAAAAAAGAAATTGTGTGTATATTAGTGCTTGTGCCCCTGCTCTTAGTTGCTGGTGTGTGTTACCATGTTTGTTTGCATGTGCCAAAGTGAAAACAGTGTTTATTTGGGCATCAGAGGGAAGAGCAGAAGAACAGATGTAGACAGATGGGGCTAAGAGGGGTGGAAGACATTAAGTGTGTCGCGTCCGTCTGCGAGTGTGTATATGTCTGTGTTTGTGTGGGTGAGCACAGATGATCTCCGATGCAGCGGCAACAGCAGTACTGTATGCATGACACAGATAGGAGGATTTATGCTCTCCACAAGACTACAGATGGTGACAGGGGAAGCCTCTGCTTCCCTTCATTTCCCAAGTATGACACTGTTTTGTTTTTCTTTTTTCCTGTTCTTAAACAATCACTGCTTTTCAGCTCTCACCTTCTGCATATATTTGGTTTGCTTTGTCATAGTCATACACCGTCATACACCTTTCTGAGCAAAGCTTTCAAAGGATAAAATAGCATTGTGGCAGAGTTGAAATGTTTACCATTCCCTGTCTAAGATGTCCACTCAGGACACGATGGAGGAGGTGCTTTATGGGTGACAGTGAATTTGTATATCAATCAGTAAATCAGTTTTTAATTTTAGAGCCGTTGCCTCACTCACCAAGGGTGGCACTCTGTGCTTTCAAAGCTGAAATAACAAAAGAAGAAAACTAAATTAAATAAAGACGTGGAAATAAACTAATAGAACAAACTGAATGTGAAAAACTGAAACGTGTCATGAATAAAAATGATGTTGGTTTGAAAGACCAGATTGATAATGATGATGGGACCAGAGTTGGGCAGGATCTAGTTGGATTTATTTGAGTAATTTTCTGGGAAAATGTACTCTCAGGAGTATTTGTACTCTACTCTTTACTTGAGTAAATATGTTGAACTAGTGCTGCTCTTCCTTGATTGGTGGGAGCGCTATCCACCTCTGGATGAAACAAAACGGATGCAATAATTATGAGAAGTAGGACATATGAAATTCAAAAAATATTTACCGTACACAATACAAAGAGAAAGTAAGCAAGAATAAACAAATGAGTAAAAATTGTTGAAGTTAAATGTTGAGCAAAACAAATAGTCTTAAGTTTGCTTGTAAAGAACACAAACGGTCTCCACTTCCCTCAGCTCTCGATAAATGAAACTCTACAGATGAGGACTACATGAGATCATGTGAAAATAATGACTCACTGTTGGTTTTTGCTTATCTTATGGGTAAAATCAATAAATACTTTCAACTTTCCATGAGGGATGTGGATGACTCATACAGTAATAGAAGCTGAGAAACATGTACATCAGTAGGGAAGAGATTCAGTGAGAGACTTCTGATTTAAGTTTTTGTCACTATCTGTGTAGCTGAATTTTAGAGTCGCTGTAGACAGGTTGCTTACTTTTTAGAAAGACTAGAAAGCAGAATGTTTCCGTAACATATTCTGCAAACCATTAAAAGAATATTAAACTTTGCGCATTGGGACAAGAGAGAAATGGTTGAACTTGGACAGTGTTTTTCAGGTAACATTTACTGAGAGAAAAGAAACTGAGTTCGTAGTTTTCCTCTAAATCTCTTTGAAAGTTAAGAAAATACATTTGTCCTGAATGAGCTGAAAAAAATATTTGTTATCAGTGTTTAATATCTTGAAATCATTTAAACTGCCATCAGTAATTAGTATAAGGAGGCACGGCAATGTAAAGTTGTTTCATCCACCTAGCTGTCAAAATTGTTGCTTTGTTCCTTGATTATTTCTACCGGTGAATGGTATTAATTGAAAATTGAGCTTTCCGAAGCTCCATATCACACTGTTACATTTTTTGATGGGGAGTTTCAAAAGCATATGAAAAAAATATTTTTCTATTGAAAATCATTTAAACCTCCAATAACAGTTGTGGAGACACAAACACTAAGTGTCTGAGCTTATGATTTGAGTTGAAAAGATTCTGTTTGTCGAAATTTGGTGTTATTGGCCACTGAAAGTCGTATCACTGTTCAGTCGGAGGGAGAAAATAGTTACTTCTCAACATCTGATGGATAGTCAAAGAAATCTGCATGATTTCTTTTAAATTATGCAGAATTAAAAGAAACACGCTCTGTGGCATGCTGGGTCTTACATCTGGTCGCTCCTGTTGTTTCTCAATATCATGAAAAACAAAGAATACACCATGCAGATTTTAGGATCAGGGAATATCATTTATGTTTCTTTCTTTGAAGCACTATGTTTGGACTCATTTACTGGAAAATCACTGGCTTGCAAGCACATTTCTTTTTTCTTTTTCCATGTTATAATCACAAACTTCTACATATTCTATCAGTTACCACGCAAAGCAATGCATGATTATGAAGGAGGAAAAGGACAGATGTTTTTATTTTATTTTCTTTATACAAAGAAAGGTCTGTTAAGTATAGTCTGAAATTCCTACTCCTAATTTAAAGCCAATGTAACTAGTTATTTTCAGACTTTTAACATTAACCTGAGCACGTGTTGCTCTCCCTGAAAAATGTTGTCAGCGGCATCAAGGTGTGGGGATCCATTTCTGTAACAGGCTGGAGGCATTGTTCAGAGTTGATGGGAAGATGGAGAGAGATAAACAGAGAAACAGCAATCTATTAGAAGGGACCAGTTAAAGTCCAGACCTAAATCTAATGAAAAGTCTGAGGAATGTCTTTAAAAGACATTCAGAGATGCTTGATGTATTTTGAAAAGATGAAGGGACAAAGTGAGCAGAAACAAATATCAAAAAACATTAAACTTATTTTCTTCTACAAAGTATTAACATAAATCTAAATACAAATGCAAGTCATGCATTTCAGATGTTAATTTCAAGGAAAAATAAAAACCATGTTTGTTTTTCTGCTTCACAGTAAAATTACTTTGAGGTGCTCCACAAAAAGATCCCAATAAAATACATTGCAGTTTCTGGCTGTAACATGACAAAATGTGGTAAAATTAATAAGTTAACACTTCTGAAAGGTCCTGTCAGATCTTCTGCTTTGGAAAAGCAGCTTGTCGGCTCTACAGTCGGTGGTTTGTGGAACAACATTCCCCTTTTGCCTCGAGGTGAAAGATAAGCACAAACACCGTGACAAGAACCTTGCTCTGCCAATACTTCTCTCTAAAGGTCTGAAGTTAACCGTAAGTGGAAATGTCTGCTGTCTGGCATTCCCTTTACTTTACTATTTAGTGAATTCAAAGTACAAAAAGAGCAGAATTGCAGACGTTTTTTTGGAGAAAAATCTTCTTTCTGTTCCCATAACTGGTCAGTAAAAACATATCTACTGTGATTTTTCTTTTCTCAAATTTACAAACATATAATATATAAATTATAATGTTTATGTTGCTGTTTTTTTCTAAATATTTTTGCTGTACCAGATCATGAAAATGCACATTTTGCTGCATGTAGTGGGTGGGTTGGTTTCACTCAGTTACATAATGCATAGGCTGTCTTGGAAAAAGGCTGTGTTTTCTTTGTAAGGGTGCTATCTTTGTAATTTTATAAGGTTCACTCAGTTTGACTTGGGGATCCTCAGGCAATTTTTGATTCAAGGAGTTGCAGAGATGAGCTGATCTCCTTAACAGCCTATGTTGGATGGCTTTACCTGTGATCTAAATAATATCTAAATAATTTGTGCTGTTAGCTTTTAACACCTTCATTTTGCTTGCCTTGGAAACAACCAAACACGTAAGCTGTTCGCACATCTGACAAGGATCAAAATATTCTTTTCTAACACTGAAATCCAAGGTGGGGGTGATGAAAGAACGTGCTACGTTTGAATACTCTTGTTATTATTGTAATATTCCTCTGACTTTATTTGTTTCTTCTCCGTTCGACTGTTTTCTAGTATGTGGTGTTCTTTGTGCCTTTTGTTGTTGTTGCATCTCGTTCAAGTTCCTACTTTGAGGAGATTTACCTGTCTTCCCTACCTTTTTGCAGTTTTTCTTTCTACCATTTGTACACACATACACAACACACACAGATGCACACACTCTGATTTGTTCTGTCTTTCTCGACCTCTTGTTGTGAGATCAATGCCTCCCACAGGTAGGCTGAGTCTGAGTGTAGCTGCCACAGTGTGGGAGAGTTAAAAGGCAGACCAGTGGCATATTCAGTCAAATTTGATGAGCACCTTCACAGCAGATGCTTGCATGCTTGCTATATTTGAAAATCTCTCAGACAAGGCTATTTCTGCTATCCAAAATAGATCTGAGAGACACATTTAATACTGAAGAGGCTCTAAAAGAAACAGTTTGCCTTGGAAGTAAGCATAGTAAAATTTGCCTAAATCTTACAGACGAAATGCTGAAAATTGGAAAGCTTTAAAAGTTTGGATTGCTTTGACATTTTATCAGTTTTCTCCCACTGACTTGCACCTGAGCAACAGAACAAGCTTGCGTATTAAAACAGAAATAAAGTTGCACGATTGCGGCCTTAACAGTACTCTGACCATTTCACACCAAAGCAGATTAATCTTTGGCTCATAAGTGCATCTCCTTTCTGAATAGTATATTGACTGGAGATTCCCTTGGTATTTATAGTTTAGCATACAGATGAATGAGGTTATATTTTATTCACCTCCCTTTCCCCTTTTTGCTATTTGGTTATTTTGTCACAAAGATTTGAAGTTTTAGTTACACTTTTGTCAAGACATGTTTTTAGTTATTTTTTTCCCTTTTTCTTAGTGTTTCCCAGAAACTGCTTGTGTTTCATCATGTTTGTTAGTTGCTCCAAGATTCCCGCTCCACTCACAGCTAAAGCTTGTTGTAACCACGTACCTGTTTTCACTTTAATAATTAACCACACCTCATGGAAGCTCCTGGTAGCTCTTATCATTTCTTTCCATCAAGTCTGTTTATTGGGGATCTTCTCATTGACAAGTATAATCACTTGGTTATAGGCCTGCCGCGATAAACGATAAATCAGTCGTACGATAAATTAAAACTATCCACGTCATTTTAATTATCGGCTTTATCGTCTCTTCCGGTCATTTTTTCTTTCTATTGATGACACAGAATGAAAAAGGCTCAACTCCGGTGCTCTCCACTGACCCTCCCTTCCTCATTTCCTTAGTGTAATGTCCAGTTCACACTACACTATCTTAGAGCTGTCGGCCCATTTTCAAAACCCGAGAGACCAAACATTAGCCGACAGAAATCCTAGGTATAGCAGTTCGATTGGGTTCGATATTAGGTCATTTCCATTAAATCAGTCTAAAAAGGTCTTCAAACAATATTATCGTTTATCGCAATAATTTTGGAGACAATTAATCGCTCAGCAAAATTTGTTATTGTGACAGGCCTACTTGGTTATTTCAATACTTCTTAAACCTCTTTTTCCATTTTTCTGCCTACTTTATAATTCACCACCACCTAAATACAGCTGAAATGGAACCCTCAACATGATACTACCATCACCATGCTCAGTAGTTGTTATGATTTTATGTTTGAAAGCCTTAAAAAAATTGTAAACCAATTGCACAGTATGTATCACCTCACAGTAAGCATTTTTTCTTATTATTTGTCTTTATTGTTCCTATTAGCAGATTTGTTATGTAAAGCTTGTATTTTGTAGTTTTCAGATGACCTTTTCAATAATCTGTTTTAGACATTCTCTATGTCTTTATATTTTGCTCAATTTTGTTCAGTAAGCAGGCCACCTTTACTACCATCTCAGTGGGTAGACTAATCCCAGAGCAAGGCCACATCATCTGATCCACCAACTGTTTTATTTCCTCACACTCAAGAGATAAATCATATTGAAATTGCTGTATCTGAAATTCACTTCCTTGCCAGTTTGTTTTCACAACTTTTATCTGAGTTTAAGTCTTATCTCATTTCCAGTGGAAGGGGGGGGACTTTGCATTAGACTGCAGATGAAATGGCTTCTAAACAGAGTTGCTGTGTTAGCAAGAGAACTTAAATTAAGATAATTAATTGATTAATTATGCAGCTTCAAACTCTTTAACAGATCATTTTAGGATTTCTCGCAGATTGGCTTCTGTGTTACTGTCTTAGGCCACTACTTTCTTATCATGACTTTAACTCAAATTTAGCACATGACTAAAAATCAAAGCTTTCAATCTCCTTTTTCCGTCCTGTTGAACAGATTGTAAAGTTACAACTGAAGTGATGTAAGTAGCAGAATAATGCCCAGCTTCAGAAAGCTGTACTTCCTTATTGAGGTAGTAATTATACTAAAGAAAAGAGCCAAACAGAGATTCTGTGTTCTGTTTAAAAAAAAAAAAAAAAAAATTTAATGTTTTTCTTGCGAACCAACATATTCTGAATTCACCATCTACAACTATTACCTTTCTGCATATCTGGATAAACACAAAAAACTAACTTTTGATTTTTTTTTGTTTAAGTTGTTCAAAAAAAAAAAAAAAGAAACAAGTAACTATTCTTTCAGCAGCTTCTCACCATTCCTCCCTGGGACTTTTTAACGTTTAATATCCCACGAATACTCAGAGAAATTAATGTATGCAAATACATTCTTCCACTGTTGAAAGGACAAAAACAATCCTAACAGATTGGTGTAACACAGAATGAGAATTTATCATTTCAGAGATGTAATTGTAAAAAATATATTTTGTCCCCACTATGATATGTTATAGGGCTTTTGCTTTTATGGTATTTCTATCTTGCAGTCTGTAGTGGCAAGGACAGATTTTGAAAAAAAGAAAAACCTTAACACAAAATAATTAACTCATATTATTGTAAACATTGCTCCTGTGTTTCCAACAAGCTTGTAGAAGGGATTGTTTGCAGGAGATGTAATTAAAGTAATTTAGCGGATGTTTGAGTTTTGTTAATGTGAGACACCAGGATACCCTGTCTGTAATAAACTTTGTCACCATCACACCATCTTTGATTCGTGGAATAATAAGTATGATGGCCAACTAAATGTCCACTCATGTATTTATGTTTAATGTAGTGACATCCATCTACCCTGGTCATCTACCGTACAGGCAATGTCATGTCAGGATTACTGGAACAAAGATAATTGTTTTCTTAAAGAACTCAAACTTGGATTCAAGTTCTATATGTACTAATTCTAAACTGAATTGGAAATGCATATGCATTTAAAGGAAAAATACAAGTTTATTCCTTTGTTTTCATTTTTTTATGGTTTATCATTTTTATATGTACAAAAGTCAGGGGAAATTTCATTGGTTTGGTCATAGACATGCTTTTGGACACTAACTAATTTAATTATTGAAAATTTGAATTTTTTAGGTCCTGGATTCAAATCCCGGCCAGGGGTGTTTCCGCATGGAGTCTGGATGCTCTCCACATGCATGCGTGGGTTCTCTAGCTTCCTTCAACAGTCCAAAAACATGACTGTTTGGTTAAGTGGTGTCTCCAAATTGTCCTTATGTGTGAGTGTGTGTACAGGGTTGTTTGTCCTGTGTGTCCTGGTGATGGATTGGTGACCTGTTCTGTGTGAACCTGGCCTCTCTCCCAATGGAGATTGGCACTTGGTCCTCTCCATAGATATGTTAGTACAGACAGATAATCTCAGCATTGACTCTATAGAAGCTTTTCATTTGTAGCAGATTTCTCAAAGGAATTATTGTGAGACTCACTGATTGGTTTATAACCTGTAAATCAAACAAGCTTTAACTTAAACACACAACAGTCAAAATCTCTGTAGAGCCATCTTTATAAGCTTCTAAATAAATTTTTAAAGGAAACGTCAAGTAATCGCTGACTGCCATTTCATGCTAAGAAAATCTGATTACACAGCTCTGCTGTTTTCCTCCCACAAACAACAGCCTGTTGTGCCTCGGAATGATGCTAATACATGGAAAATAAAAATATAATTTAAACTGTATTGCTGCCGTAAACCTAAACATAAAAACATGGCAAAAAAATATGAGGCTCTAGCAGTTTTCGTTAGTTCTAAATTGCCTAATTAAGGCGGTATCTATTGGGAACAAAACACAAGCTTACTGTTGAGACTCTGTCCTCGCAAGCATCACTAGGCTGTTTCCCTCCGACACTGTTCAGGAAGAAAAAGTTGTTACTTGGATATAATTTCTTCATATAATTGTGAGTTAAACCTAAATGTATTTGTGGAACTAAATTAGGAAATACAGTCATTCTTTCTCATCCCATGACATTTTAACATGCATTGCTATTTGTGTTTCTTAAAATCCACATTAGGTAATAAATTAATTACTTGGTAAACACACATTTTGGCGGAGTCCCAATTATAGGCTTCTGCCAGTTTTTTGAACAAACAATCAGAACCGAACGTGGCAGATTGTCCTAAAGCTGGAGCTTAAAGCAACAGACAACTCTAATTTGTTTTCGAAAGGTTCGTCAAGCTTACTTGCAGTGTCATGATAAATATTAGATTTAATTTGAACTTTGACGAAATTACTGCAGCTCGCTGTGTTTCAAACCCACCGGGGGGATGCAGCCTGGGGAGATGTAGATGCGATAGCTTGGTGGGGTATATCGGCCTGGATTGGCACGCTGCTCTGGCTGGCATAGCGACGCAGTCACAGCTGCAGGTAATTGGGTCGTCACTGTTAATGTCTATTTATCGTTTCTGCAGTGAAGCTGCTGCCTTGCTCCCTCCATGGTGTCTTTATGCTGTGACAGAATTTTTTCTGGACCACAAGATGGTTTACCATCAGCAGAATACAAAGAAAGAAAATCACCAAAGAGACAACAACACCTCTCCCAGGTGCCCCTTATCTGTAATGCAGGTATGAGCCATCTGTTGGCCATCTGTTGGCCTTATAGCCTCTAAATTTGTTTAACCTGAGCTGCACTGCTTCCCGTTGTGGCTGGAGATAGACTCACATACTGTACCTCCAACCTACTAAATGCTTCATTAACTAGTACATGTGGTCCTGGGTAACAGATCATGCTTGCTCAACAATTTGTTTAATGAGGGGCTTAATTTGTCTCCATGACAGTTGGATATCATTTCTCATTTTGGTGACAGTCATCATAACCCAGATCTATTTTACTCTCCTTAATCTGCCAGCTTCAATTGACTTCCAGGCAACATACAGGTGAATCTCAATTAATCAGAATTTCATTAAATAGATAGTTGATATAGTATCAGCTATCACACCTGTTTAAGCTTTGACCAGATGTTAAAGCTTTTCTTACTAGTTCCAGCATTTCTTCCTCACTGGAATAAAGTTTATGTGCCTGTGTTTCTGTGAGTGAGAGATGGTAAGAGCGAGCTTTGTTCACCCTCGGTTGTATTGATTGAGTCTCCAGAGCTAGAAAACAAGATATCACGCAGCGAACCAATCACAGCACAGATTATGTCACATTTTTCACCTTGGCTTTTCACTCCTCTCGTGGACAGATCTTTAAGGTGAGAAGAAACCCATCACACATCCAAAGATATCAAACTCACATTTAATCCCACCACTCTGGTTTTTAGCTTCCAATTATAAATGATGCCCCTCAACTTGGTTGACTTTAAAAGTCATTTGTTGCTAGAGAGGTCGATACAGTATCATAAATAACTAACCTAAGAATAAGACCTTGTTTAAAGCTGTAGCAGCACACTTGTATTTGTGTTGTAGCTGAAATATATAGGCAGTGCAAGAGACCTGCATGCACAAAGTTTACCCTTCATGTCACTTATTTTTTATTTCTAAATGGAAGAAAGTCACTCGTGCTTTTGTTTCACTTTATTTGCTTTGTATGTAAGACACAACCCAGAAGCAAAGTTTGGTTGAACTTTGAAACATGTATGTGGCCATATTGCATAAAAAAGTGCTGCAAAGTCTCTTAGCTTTCAACAGATAACGATAAGCAACTAAACTACTTGTAGTGAAAAAATATTTTTGTTTTTCTAAATGTTGTTATGATGGAGAGTTTGTTGTTTTTTTCTGTATTGTTTTCTCTTTCTCAAGGGCCCAGCATGGTTGCGATGAGGTGGAACCTTCGACGTGCGGTCATGTGGTTGAGGGACATTAGTTTTTGCAACCAGCCTTCAAGGTCCTTAAGACATACCAAGCAAAGCTCCTCTGAAATCCTTCCCACTGCAATGTCCGTCAAGGTGTTTTGTCATGGGTCTGGTTTACAACAGTACAGTGAACACAGTGCTCATGGCAGCAAAGACTGACTATTATCAGTTCACAAGTTCAGAGGAGGAATGAATAATGGTTGACAAGATGCAACATCTCATTTTATTTGAAGCCAAAAAAATGAACAAAAGGCATCAGTGAGATGTTCACCCACTGCATCAGACCAGAACCGAGCAGGGGAGGTTCAGTGTTTTGGTCCAACAGTACGTACTTCTTCACGGCCTTGGACAATTGTTCCTTAAAACTGTCCATCCTGCTCTCTGGTAGAAACACCAGCTCCTGGAAGTTGAGGAGTTGGAGCTGTATGGTGTATAAACAAACACACCCACAAAATTCTGACCAATCACACACGAATTTTGGATGTAGGGGGAGTCTAAAAGATCATCCAGGGAGTTGTGAAAAGAAGGGGTGACCGACATAAGGCTGAGAACAATATAACAAGATTTTGGTCACAAAACTGTGACAATGAAATCCAATCTTGGTGTGTCAGCTTGACCCTGCTGGGCCCCGTCTTCTTCCTCCCTCTACGTGTTTCTGATGCTCTGAATTCCTGCTGTCCTATTCACACACCTGTAACCTACTTACTCATCAAGCTATTGTATAAAATGACCAGCAGGATTCACAAACTTTGACAATTTATATATCTCATAGATATTTTCAGGCTGAAAATCCAATCTAGTAATTTTCTGCAACGTTTTCACAACTGATTTCAGAGTCAAAGTAAACCACCAGACAAAAACACTGCATGCTGGTTTTCTTCCTCTGTTTGATGTTTGTCCAACTGCTGTGGAGGGACCTAGTTGGAGGGCTTATATTTGTATCCATTAATTGATAAACTATGCATAAGTATCAAAACTAATGTACCAAGTTCTTTCACAAGCTTATTGAAAAAGAAAACACTGGAAATAAATATCGAGAGTAAACATTAAGAAATCGGTAAGTCAGAATAACTGGCTGATTCTTTGGCCGACGCAGGGAACAAGAAAGAAGCTAAGGTAACTGATTTGGGGCTGACGCTACATAAACACACAAGTTGGAATGACAAAATTATTATAATGGTGACTTTAAACTTTGTATGTCTTACTGTAATATTACGAAGTCTTGCATAAATAAATACAGTATCCACATTTTAAGTCCACATTAAAGTTTTTAATTATTTTTGCATTATGTGCTAAGGCTTTTTGTTTTTTAAAAATTTGCTTTCATTCTTTAAGTACATCCAGAGGAGGCCTGTATGCACCTTGTTTTGATGATGGCCACTGCAAAGCTCGACTGCAAAGAGCTGCCGATCGTTCAGCTTTATGTATTCACTAGTTGGCTGCTAACTCTGTCTGATGAGAGTGTGGTCCTAAGAGGGGGAGAATATAATGGTTCCCTAAGGCTACATTGATGATATAGATTGTGTGAGATGGTTTCAACCTCAAACTGCAAAATTTCCTGGAAAGAAAATTTATCAGTGAGCTAAAACCTACATTAAAGGTTTGTGAAGGAGAATTAAATTTTAGCCCACAGTTCTTCATAGGTTAATTCCTTTAAGATTTAACTTTCAAATCCCACATAATATGATTTGGGGCATCATAAAACATTTACGTCAGAAGTCATGTGAAGCTACGTGGGTTTTTTTTGTTGGAAAAACACTAAAATCCTAAGGGATATATTTATTTGCCCATTTACCAATTCGATTTAAAAAAAGATAAAAGTCAATAGGCAGCTCTCTCAGTATGAGCACAAAATACAGTAAATGAAAGCAAAACTTAAACTTATAAAATAAACTTTGTGGAAAGTAAAAACTATAAATACCGCTGAACAAACATGCAAGTAACATAAAAGTAGAAACAAGAGCCAGCTCAATGGCTAACTGTCACTACAAGGCAATGTGATGTGACTAACATTCCTCCTATAAAAGAGATGTCATGTCGTGAACAATTAACATCATAAGTAATGTATAAGACATTGTTTCCTGTGGGGTTTCACGCTCTTGACAGCAGAGCTGTTTCACATGGCTTAAAAATATGATGTTGAATGAAACGATATAAAGTAAAGTATGAATGTCAGGTACTTATCAAAATGGAGATGTCATTATGTGTTCTTTAAGGAATAAAACAAATCTCCATGTTCGAAGTAGCTCAGCCTTACAGAAGAAGGAGTTTAAAGGAAATCATCTGATCTCAAGCTCTGCTTTTCATTGTAACAGGATAAAAGATATTGCTGTAGATTTGTGTCAGAGTCCACAGTGGTGCAGTTTGAAGTAGCAATCTCTGTGTTGCAGAAGCACTTTCAAAAAGTAATGCAAGACTTGCATATTAAAGTAATGAGGCAAATGCTACCGACAAAAATCAAAGGCACTCTTCCTCGTTGCCACAAGAAAAAGATCTAATTTATGACATGAAAAGAAAATCAAAATGGAGTGAAAAACCGACAGAAGAAAAGGTGCTTGGGGTCCAGGGGTCAATGTGAGGATAAGGTAAAACATGCTGTGTGTTCAAGGCCTGCACCTATTGGATGAATTATGACATATACACACAGACATCTCAGTTTTTCTCTCTTTTTTTGACAGGAGAAGGACAAAGATATTTTTTATTTAATCAAGATCTCATTTCAGTTTTCAGCAAAGGCTCTCGGTTTAATAGGATTTCCTTGAATATTAAAAGGAAAATGAAACTATGTTAATATAATAAAGTAGCTTCCTTCTGGCTCATATGTGGCAATAATTAAGTCCCAAGAGCAGTGCTGAATGTGTGCGTCACCCGGTGTGTGTGTCTGTGTGTGTGCATGGATGTGAACGCCTGCATGCATACTGTAAGCACATGTTTAATAAAGAAATGTCAGTTGTTAACTACTTTTAATGAGTTTTTGCACAAAGCTCTTCATCTTTTTAAAATCTTAATTCAGTCATCGCTGTCTGTCAAGTGGACATATTTTGACATGGACGCGGGTGTGTGTGTGTTCACACTTCCAGTGGAGTGCGAAATTTATGCAGACTTTGCTTGCAGCAGCACCTGCAATTAATGGGAATCAATGATGTGGCTGCTCCAAGACTGCAAGGGGAGAGAAGTTTTAAGTTAATTGCCGTCAAGAAAGTCGCCACTGGTCGTAAATAGAGCGTGGGATTCTAAAACCTATAAATATGAAATCTGTGACAGAAAAGGCAGCTCTAGAGGCAAAATAAAAAAGGAGAGAAACAAATGTGGTTACACTTTAGATTCAAAGCAAAATAATCTGTGCTCAGCTTATGTGCGCCACTTTCAAAATGAGGATAAAACTGGTCATGCATTGGCAATCCTACCTTAATTGAAGCTGGGCAGTTTTAATGCGGCACACATGGTAATGATCTGTGAGCTTTATTATGCAGATGGGGTCTTTCAGAGAAATACTTATTCTATTAATAAATAGTATTACTTAGTACTTTGCTTTTCTAGGACTGTTTAACTTTAAACTGAATAAAATCAATTCCATAATGAGTTTTCCATGTTGAAGAATGATACAAAAATACTGTTTTTCAAGTGATAAAGTAATAACTGTTCTCGCCTGCATGCAACGGTTTGCCTACATTCAGGTTGTTTTTCCATTTTTATGAAAGCGGAAAGTTGTAATTTGGTTGCTAATGTGTGCAGCAGGAGCTTGTCTCTTGCAGTCAATTCAATGTAGTTTATTTATATTTCACAACACATCGCCTCGAGTGCCTGGAGATGACAATGAGGTTTTTCACGGCATTATTGTGGAATTCCTCTCAGTGAAGAATTACAATAGTCCAGCCTTGAAGTAACAAATGCATCGACTACTTTTTCAGCCTCAGATGTGTACATACACTGAGTAAAGAGGCAAACAACTTTTCTCTCTCGCTCTCTTAAATCAAAGAATTACCCACTTTTTATTCTGTTTGTGTAATGTTGTTATAATGAAAGAATGTGCCATAGATTTATTTGACGGCTTCGTGCAAGCGTGCTAAAAGCAGAGGAACAATTTTCTGTGTCAGGAAAACTGTTTATTAACCATCATCTGTGCAAATGCTAACTAGGCTTAGCATGCATGACAGGATTCTGTAGTGGGAAGGAGCTGCAGCTCAGGAGAGTCCAAGTGGGAGGCTGTGAGAAGAGTGTAGAAACGCATGATTGTCAGTGCAAAGACCCTCCTCCTGACTCTGATTGGTTGTTTCTGACCAAGCGGTGTATTTTTGGAGATGGCAGTAAGATTTGAGAGAGGAGGCAGAGGAGGCCGACTTTTAATATTAGATGTGACAGTTTATGCACATGTACTGGAAATGGTGAGGCATTTTAAGTTGGATTTTAATAGAAAACTAAGTCATCATCACAAAGAAAAAGAGGCAGGCAATGGAAGGAAAAATGAAATTATTCCCTGACTTAATGGAGAGCAAAGCGCATATTGGAGAGTACCTGATTTAGATTTATAAAATAAATGATCTGATATTTGCCTGCTAATTGAATTAAAAAAGGGGAAAGTTTATAAGGTGTTCTAAGACACCAATGCAGTTCAAAAATCATAAAATCAAGACAATTGTTAGCAACAATGTCAGAGGTGGCTCTTCTCCTGCTACCACCTGACTTATGCGCTGTTACTGCTCTTTGAGGAACTCAAAATGCAGGGATTTCTCACAAACAACTGCAAACATGTTTTTTATATAAAATCTTAGGCACGTGACTCATTTGTTAAATCTATTCTCATATTGTATACATAAAATACTCCCATAAAGAGTTCCTGGGAGTTAATATTCCATTATATTGCCCCTGAACTCTAGTAGATTATTGAGTTATAGAGATATGCAGTAAATCTCGGTAGCTGATTTTCTGTTGTTAGCCTCCCAGATCTTACAGCTCCTGTTTTCCTCTTATCCCAGAAGCAGAAGGGCCGTTTAATGCTAAGTGCCAATTACTAGCTCTCAAGGTTAACGGGCCAAGCAAGCCCACTCTGTCTGCACTTGAAGAAGAACATTCACTTGGTTTCTGACCAGACAGTCTTGTTCGCTTTATTGTATCTTTCTTATTTTTATTGTTGTATTATTGATATATATCCTACGTTCGACTCCTTATTGGTCATCCCCAACGTCTTGATCAAAGTCAATTTCTCTTCACAAAGCTGCAAACAGAGGCTGAACATTTAAAGGCACCATAACATTTTGTGTAATCCGACAGATCCTCTAAACAGCCCAAGTTCATTCACATGGGTGCGTATGCGTCAGTGTCTGTATTGTGGTTGGTGTTTATGCATGCCGTCAGTGTATATGCATTTGAGAGGATCTGATGTTTTGCAGGAATAGCAACTTTCTCTTCCATCTCTGTGTGTGCGTGCATGTGTGTATGTGAGAGAAGTAGTGATACGGGCCTTATGCTTCCCCTATGCGATCAAATCAAATGGGCCCTCATCTCCCAGTGAAGCTCATTCAAAAACGACAGCAGTGACTGACAGTTGCCGTGGGCGCTGAATGCAAACACAGAAGCACAAAACCAGAACTCAGATTTATCTGTCACAGAGCAGCAGAACAGCACGGCTGCTAGATGGATCTCAAGTTGGCCAGCTATAGGCACTCAAGCATGGTTATGCTCATAAGTGGCAGAAAAAGAAAGGAGTCTGGCTTCACTAAGAGTTCATGACACTGGTGATCAGAAGAAGTGAGATGCCGATCTTTTTTTTTTTTTTTTTTTTTTTTTTTGCGGGCACGGCCTTTGTTTCCTGTTTTTCGCCAGACAGGATATGACCTTGTTAATAGCAAATTGGGAGCTCTACCCTCCTAGTAATAAAAGATTATTGTAATTTTGCAGGTATGACTACACAGAAGCTCATTTCCATTAACAGGCAGACAAGCCCGTATGAAATTGTGTGGATGAGATGTTAAACATTAGATTGACATATTCTCTTCTGCTGAGATAACTCTGTTAAAATCTGGGGTGTAGTTTATTTGTTTGTTTTCAATCATTTAAAAGAGTCACACATATTCAGAATGTTTAACAAGTTTTTAGGAGCAAGTTTCCCATAAAATGACATTCTCTTCAAAACAACAAGCCCATGAGAATTAATACTTAAAAAACAATATCATTTTTAGAGTTTTGAGGCATTTAAAGGCAACAAATTAAACTAATAATGTGCTCGGCTAGGATGAAACACACTTTTAATTTATAATTTATTTTCAATGTGGCATATATTCCTCCAGCTTTACTCCTCAATAGTCATTAGGTTACTATCAGCGCATAGATAGTTTAGTTTAAAAAAAAACAAAAAAAACCTATTTTTTTTCTCTGAAAGGTTTTTGCAGCGCTAGTGGCTCGTATTTTTGCGACAGTAGGCAGACAGGAAAGAGGGCGGAAGACATGTGACAAAGGTCGTCGGGACCGGGAGTCGAACCTGTGACGTCCGTGTTGAGGACTCTGGCCTCCAAACGTGGGGGGTGTTAACTCCCCTGTGCGACCACAGCACACCCCAAAAACAAAAGAAAAACTTGAGCAATTGTCTTTAAACCAAACAACTAAGAGTCAGCAGTTTGAGCTCTTACAACTAGAAACAAATCATCAATCCTGAAATCCAGGTGTAATCCTAAGCTGAACATTCAGAGCCATAAAAAAAACAATTACAAAGACGACCTTCTATCATCTGAAAAACATTTATAGAGTTAAAGAACTAATGTCCCTAAACGGTCTTGAGAAACCAATCAGTGCGTTTGTCTTTAATTGAATTGATTGCTGCAATGTGATTGTGATTTAAAATTAAAAAAAAGACAGACAGCACATCAACTTTCTGAAGTCCTTACACTGGCTCTCACAAAACAATGCTAAAATACGGTCTATTATCAGTCTATCTGAACCAGTATCAGGTGCCAGTCGATTTCTTGATGTATCAATTTGTTTTAGTATATATTGTTTTTAAATATGAGAAACCAAGTGAAAACGCTTAGAGGATGAAAGTCTCCTGTTGCTGAACTGCTTCTTTAACCTCCCTGATCTTTTCAATAAAAATTTCCAATAATAAAAAACGGAATGAGAGCATAGGTTAAACAACCATTGATTTGATTTGCCTTTTGAAGTTGTTCTAATTCAAAATGAAAATAAATTAAATACACAATGTGCACAAACAAATTTCTATTTATATTCAATGTTGAAAGAAAAACACTTAACACACAGAAAATATATTAAACAAATTACATAGATGGCACATTTTCATATTTTATTGTAAGGTTTATCTTTTATGCAGAATACTCAAATCAATTAAATGTCTCAATAAGTCATTTAATCTACCACCAACACGTTCTCCATGACCCTGAGATTTAAGAAAAATCACACATACAGGAGTTAATCATGCAGATACGTTTTGAAAAGAATATCACCATATCTACAGACATTGGCAATAATAAATAAAGCTCAAATATCTTTACCCAGCTTTAACTAACGTAGAAATTAGAGCTGAGTAGAGCTTTGAGAGTTATCATGTACATACATTCAATTTCACAAATGTCTCCTGAATCAAAAGGAAATTCAGTTGAAGGGGATAAAACTGTAATCACTGCAGCCCTGATGGCTTGTGGAACATTAACGGTGTTGAAGCATTCAGCTCACATGTTGCACATTGGGTTCGTTGAAATGTTACATTAAAACATTTTGACAACATTTTTTATAAAACGAAGAACCTCCTTCACATAACACAAAATAATGTTTTGGCATAATTTCAACCAGATCTGGCCTGTTATATTTGATAGCAGGTTTCCATACATTTCTTGGACTTAAATGAAACTGATACACAAATGGAAATGCTCATTTATGTGTTTGTTCAAATCTAAAATCATATATATCATTAATCTCAAATTGTGTTTTAAAGTATTGTGTTGCATCATCAGTTTCAAAGCAGCTAGTTAGATTTTCAATTACAGCTGGTTCTAAAGTCTGGACCTTTCTGTGACCTTGTGTCTCTGAAAAAGTGGAGGACAGTGGATGGAGTCAGAGCTTATCAAGTATAATTGAATTTCTGTGATTTACCAGAGTAACTGCTAATGACAAAAAATAATAATAATAAAAAAAAAACAAAAAAACATACAAATTCTGGGAACCCTGAGGTTCCAATTTGTGCTCCAGTTCTGGCCAGCATTGTTACTTTGATGACTATGAGCATCAGCTGTGCAGTTTCTCTGAACAATTTTCACCAGAATACCCCAATATTATGGAGTCATGCAGTGATAGTATAAGACTCATTTCTCTGTACATAAAAAGCTTACAGGAGGTCAATGCTACTAGCAAAATGTATTTTCAGAGAGAGTCTGTATCATGTCAATCAAAATTTGTTTGCATACAAAATAACATCATTAACTGTATACTTTTACTGCAGTTGTTTTGTGTTTAGAAACATATTGATTTAAGTTAATGTGAGAGAGATGCAAACTATATAGAAGCAGAATAACTCGGGGATAAGATGCTTATTTTTATGTGACTTCGAAGACATCTGAAATTCATAAACACCAATATCCAAATCTTTTTTTTTTTTTTTTTTTTTACAAGCAAATCTACTTTCAAGTTAGCAACATTTAATTACAACATCAATATATTATATTGTTTGTCACACCTAATTACAGGCCAGGTTACTTTAATGCTTTTTTGACAAGCACTCTAAAGGAAGTATATAATTGATAAGGATTAAGATTATGCTGTTATCAAAATAGTATGATTATCTATACGATATCATACTAGTGCCTTCCTGCTTAAGTAGGCATGATTCAAAATACTGATTTGGACATTATAGCATGTTAGCATATGCCTTAAAAAGTAATAGTATATATCTATGTATTTATCTTTCTACTTGGTTTTAATTGTATTGTTGGATCTTTGTACCCCAAAGCATATTTTTTTATGTTTCAAATAATTTCTGTTCCGTTTTTTGCTGTATCCTTCAGTACAGAAGAAATACAAATCTGAGTACTAATTTTAACATTTTGCCATAAACACACAAAAAACCCCACCAGCTCCAAGTTGAACTGGCTCTACATTTAAATTCTCCAATGAAATTAGTTCCCCCCCTACTGCGGTTAAACACCCTCTTTTCCCAAATAGCCTTCACATTTGGGCAGTGCACATGCTCAGCGTGTGTGCTGTTTTCACACACACTGGAGAAAATGCATCAACCAACATCAGAGACTAAATGAATCCTGCAGCAACAGATTACACGTTTCCTTGCCCTTGTACACGCATCTCATTTTTTTATTTGTCCATTTCATTTTTTCAAGGACAGTTTGTGGTCATTTTTTGCAATTGTGGCTGGTTTTCTTCGCCCCCTGCTTTCCTTTCTTGTGCTGTCAACTTGTTATCATCTTGGTACAAAATATTTTTTTTTCCCCTACCTACATGTAACAAACATTTAATCAAAAGCCTTGTGGTGTCCAATAGGAAACAATTTCCCCTCAGCTTCTTTATGAGAAGTTTCCTTTCATATTTTCAACAAGCTCTTCTCCTAAGCAAATATGGGCTTATTTCAAAAGCACTTGTTACTTTACACTGATTATCCAATTTCCTCTCCTTGTTCCTAATCCTTTACCTTGTTCTTTTCTCAATTTAAGAGTCCCTGAACTTCAATGAAGTAGTAGCATCTGCATTTCTCAATATCTCATTTTCAATAGAGCAAACTTTCTTCATAAGAAGAACTGTTTTTGTAATACTCTTGACTGGTGAAGGTCTGTCCTTCAAGTGAGTGTAGCAGTGGTTCTTGTCTATGAAAACACCTTTGCTTCATAGGAATACTTTGCCATTTTCTTTTTTATCCTTGCCAGATGCGACATGTAAAAAGCAAACACAAGCAGTGACAACTGATTGTACAAAAAGCATAGAGTTTTTTTGAGTTGCTCTGTAAACTGTTTTTGAGTTAACAGAGCAACTCAACTGCACATCAAGTTTTAAGTACAGTACGGGAGCAACTTAACAGCTCTCGGCAGTGCTTTGCATTTTACAAGTTATTCTCTTTCTGAATGTTCCAATATTTCTTAATTAGTAATAAAAATAAAAGGGTTAGCAAAAGCAAACATGGACACCTCTTGTCAGTCATAGGCCATTATTAAAGTTAATTACACAGTAATAAGGTCTGCACCACCAACCTGTTAACACCCACTCTCATTCATCCATCAAGAAAAACTAAAAGCTTGAAAGCATTCAAGTTATTAACGTTTTTTTTTTTTTTTAATCTGCAGATTGTTTTGTGAAATGCATTATTGCTTGCTGGCAAGCCAGCTGCATCATTATGTGACCCAAAATATTTAAACCAGAACAAAGTGGAATGAAAGACTTATCTCCAAATTGTATTCACAAATAAAATTTGACTGTTCTTGCAAATTTCTACTTTAGTGGTAGAACAATTGTTCAATGGAACTGCATTCATTTATCACACTAATATTGAATGACCATTAACTACTTTGCCATTTTCTTTTTTATCCTTGCCAGATGTGACATGTAAAAAGCAAACACAAGCAGTGACAACTGATTGTACAAAGAGCATAGAGTTTTTTTGAGTTGCTCTGTAAACTGTTTTTGAGTTAACAGAGCAACTCAACTGCACATCAAGTTTTAAGTACAGTACGGGAGCAACTTAACAGCTCTCGGCAGTGCTTTGCATTTTACAAGTTATTCTCTTTCTGAATGTTCCAATATTTCTTAATTAGTAATAAAAATAAAAGGGTTAGCAAAAGCAAACATGGACACCTCTTGTCAGTCATAGGCCATTATTAAAGTTAATTACACAGTAATAAGGCCTGCACCACCAACCTGTTAACACCCACTCTCATTCATCCATCAAGAAAAACTAAAAGCTTGAAAGCATTCAAGTTATTAACGTTTTTTTTTTTTTTTTTTTTTTAATCTGCAGATTGTTTTGTGAAATGCATTATTGCTTGCTGGCAAGCCAGCTGCATCATTATGTGACCCAAAATATTTAAACCAGAACAAAGTGGAATGAAAGACTTATCTCCAAATTGTATTCACAAATAAAATTTGACTGTTCTTGCAAATTTCTACTTTAGTGGTAGAACAATTGTTCAATGGAACTGCATTCATTTATCACACTAATATTGAATGACCATTAACTAACAATGCAGGTAAGGTCTGCCACATCTGGGGATTTAAACCAGCTAAAAAAAAAACAAAAAAAACACTTCAGTATGCACACATGCAGAAATAAACATTCATTGAACACATAATTAAAAGTGCATGCGTTTTCAAAAATGGAACTCAACTTGCAATAAATCACATGCAAGAAATGAGCATCCCACCTTAACCCCCCCGACCCCATGTGGCAGAGATCCCTGTAAAGGCTCAGTTGGCCATTATAACTATGTGGGTGGAAGAAAACAGTATTTGGAAGAAAAACAAATTTGTTTTGTTTGTTTCCAAGTTTAACACATTGTACAGAACTAATGCAAAGAAAAAATCTGGAGAGAAAGATAACATCTGGCAAGTCGCATCTGCCCCTGAGTCGATGACCACGGGATAAGCAAGCACATGTTGACAGAATCCTTTTAGCACATTCCTGTGAAAAGTGCAATGCCTGAACTCGGCGTACACGGGTAAACTGTTAAATGATTATGCTCAGACAAATGCACACACACGCACACATACCAACGTTATGTGGTCCTGCTGAGAGGGATGTGTCGAGCCGCACATTTCCACGGAGCCACAAGCTACGATCACTATCAACCAGCCTGGCTTTGATGTATAAGCCATCATTCCCTCCGAAACTCTCCCCATTTTGTTTCACAGTAATATAGATGACTACCATTCCAAAGCTTGACAAAAACATGGCTGGGTGCGCGTGTGCCTGCCGAAGGTTTTCTGTTAGGAATTGTGTGTTTGAGTGTGCGGTTATGTCTGTTTCTGTAAATCTGTTTGTACTCTGAGTGGAGATAGAGGCTCGTTTGCAGTGTCATTTCGTGATTGCACAGCGGGTCTGACAACATCAAAAGACCAAAGACAAAGCCTGGTGGCTGCAAGAGCGTCTTCATTCCTGCTTATCATTGTTTAACTTAACTGCTTCATCAAGATTGAACTGACGTTTGTTGAGCCCATTAGATGGATTGAAGCCACCACATTTCTCTTCCAGCATGCCTGTTTGCTTTATTATTTTTTTTTGTTTTAAACAAAGATATGTATCATTCCTCCTCCACCCACATACATCTGCAGATTTAAAAGCTACTCCCGCTGTGACCAGTTCACAGCAAATGTTTGCAGATGAGATGGCATCAAACACTTAGCACATCACATTCATTTATTGCAATTATTCATAGTTGCAAAGATTAAATTGTGTGAGACCAAAGCTGACAGCAATAAAACACAAACACCTTTCTAGTGGAATGAACCTGAATAATATGCACCGTTATCCCAACATAACTTGGACTTAAACACCTACGGCTTAACTGCACACACATTTGCAAAAACGTGCCTTGAAGCTAAAAGAGCAATTGAAGGTGTAGAATTAAAACACAAAACAATTAAAAAACTGACAGCATCAGTTTTTTAATTGCAAAAGGTTGCTGTGACCACACATAGTAATATTAACAAACATGTAAGTTTATGATTTTTAAGTGCATCACAAAACCTTATGAGAATAAATGAAGCAAGGATAAAGACTGAACAGATAATAGCAGAATACAGAAATCTAGTGACAAATCCAAATGACAAAGATCTCATAGGATTAGAGTCAGAACAAAACCAGAGTTCTATTTGGCATTTTTTTTTCTTTTTATAAAAATAATTATTTTAAACTGTAAGAGAAAACCAGAATTTTAAAGAAAGCCCATTGGGAGAACAGCCAAACCAAAAACTGTTATGTGTCATAATGCGACATTGGTGAAAGCAGGTAAACCAGAACTCTGATCCCACAAAGACTCAGGTAAACCTGTGAATGCACTGGGGATCACAAAATCAAGAACAATCACACAGCTGTGATAAGATACCCAGGTGGCAGGCATCAGGAACAACGAGAAACTAAAAAACACACCTCATGACATTATGACCTTATCTGGTATACTTGCATTGCAACAAATGCTTTTTATTAGCTTTTGGAGAAAAAAAAAGGAAACACATCCGGAGAACGGAACATGTGAAGCATTTCTGGACAGAGTAACTTTCTAACAGAAAAAGATTTGGCAGTGTAAAAATTGCAATGTAGCATTCGCTTTTTCAACACTTCACTGTTATTCCCAACAGTCAATCTAAGTAGAAATGCTTCACACAGGAACACCTTCATTCCAGTGTAAATAATGTTTTCTTTGTAAATAACAGCACATAAATATAACAAGTCTCTAAAGGTTAATAAAATGGTGTTCTTATGAAACAATATGATGATTGAAGATTGGACTTGTTTTAATGTAGTAAGTTGTTAGCTTGCAAGGCTATACTAAATGATGTTGCCAAGAAGATTACTGCAGTTAGGATATAAGGTTAATATTGTAACAGAATCTCACTTAAAAGATCTTGAATATTATTGGTGGTCATTTTAGCATTTAATTGGATGTCTCAGAAGGGACCAAGGTCACACATTCATTATTCTGCCACATGTTCCTGAAATTCTAATAATCCTTCCCATGGCACTGATCTTTATCCTCTGTTTGCCTCTTCTTAGTTTGGTTTACAGAGAACATTTCTCACTTCCCCACATGGGGTGGATATTTCCTTTCCCCCCCCCCAACACATGTCAAATTAATAAACATCTTGCTGAATCTTCAATTAGTTAAGCCAAGGACTTAATGATCTTGAGCTTTAAATGTTGAATTTGATGCATTTACATTTTTTAAAATTAATTATTCGAACTCCTATAACTAGGCTTCCAGATGTTCTCAACACATTTTAATTGCCATCATGGTTTTTGGATTTAGTTTTTACTGAGCCCGTAAAGTATTGTGTGAGCTGGAAGAATTAAAATGTAAAAATACTTTGCATAAGTAAAGTAAATTATTTAATTTCACAGCCCTCTAGTTTTCTGTTTTTTTTTAACATTTGCAGATGGAAAACAAAAATTTCCGCGCATGCACCAGTGTTCCACTAAGAATGCTGCAAGTTAGCTCAAAAAAAACATTTTCATGTTGGATTAGTTTTGATCAATGAAACCACTACTTACACCTATGTAAACAACTTTATTTTTTCTTGTTCAATTCACTTCCGCCGACAGGATCTTTGAAAACGACAAGCAGTCACACAGCGTGCAATTATCAGGAAGCACTTTGCATTTGATGTTTATTTTTTCATACAAAAATGTAATAGCTCTCTATTTGAGTATTCTCCAATGTAAACTAAAACCCCACAGAAAGATAAACAGCGATTGCACTTCAAAAAGAAAGCTGTTGCAGGAAGTGTCTGCGTGTTCTCATATTCCTTTAGAAACAATAAACACAATCTTTTAACTTTCAAACTCTCCACGGTGGCATGGCAGCAACTCACTCAGCACGGGCAAGGCAAGAAGCTTTGAAGGAGAGCGAAAGGAACTGAAAGAGACAGCATCTGAAAATAAACATTTCTCCAGAGATGCATAGTTTCTGTGTATGGATCATTTTGATGACAACAATCCCTTTGAATTTCTGTGTGTGCTTTCCATAGCGCAATATTTTGGTATCTGTGCCATTAAACTTTGTGCCTCCGTCAGAACAACCTTTTTCTCAACACTGGTGCAGTTGAGCTTTTATGTAAGGAAAACTTAATTTGCTCATTATGTTAATATATGTTTGTACTTGTTTGTCGGCACAAGGCTTACTGAAATCACAAATAACTTTCTTTGAGTCAGATCATGTCGCACATGCAGCAGAGGTCGCCAGGCTGGGAATCGAGCTTGCGACGGCCGCGTCGAGGGCTAAGGCCTCCTTATACGGGTTGTGCTTAACCCCTGCGCCATCACAGCACGTCCATTTTTAGCTCATTTTTGACACTGAATTGATTATGGTCTTTACCATTTGGCTGGTCAAGATTGATCCTAGATTAGTAGCACACTGCAGAGGAATAGGGTGGCTGCTCATGGTCTGCATGGTAGGTACATGTAGTTACCATGGGCCATTAGACTTTAGAATCCTGTAACAATGGGAGGAGGATGGATACAGAACAGGAAATTTCATATCTTGTTCCCTCTCTTGTTGCTGTGGTTTTCTTATTGTGCAGTTTTATCATGTTTTTATTTTTTTTTTTTTAAATCTAGTATTTTTACTAGACTGTGAGTTCCCACCATGCAAGTCAATGGTCAATCGGGCTTTCTGGTTTAGGGCAAATTGTTTTATTTTATCGTGTTTTGCTAAACTGCTTAAGTACTAACAAGCTACTAAACCTGATATAAATGAGTTTTTCATAAAGTTGATAACTGGTAAAGCCTCTGTTTACACTGGTAATGAGTGTGTTCTTCTATGCTCAAAAATAACTTGTCATCAAAAGAAATCACAACTTTAATCCAAACAGCACAACAAATGTATCTCTCTAACACATGTCAAACTAGTAATTTTAAGCTTTTCTTTTTTTTTTTTCAGTGATAATACATTTTTAATTGAAAAATGCCATAACATTCTCCTGATTCACTGTTTTTGTTGAGAAGAATTGACAATAAAGTCAAACAAAAATAATGAATATCATAGCACATTTAGTGATGGTTGTTGTGACAGTAACACATCCAGAATACAATGCTGCTGCTTTTTTCCAGATACTTGAAAAGCCTCCAAATATAATAAATTGGAAAGCATCAAACTAAATATTGCAATGGTTGCTGTGGCAGAAAAATGCTTGAACATTTGTCGAGTATATTTATAAATGCAGCTCATATCCCTTGGTTGGCAGAATTTTTTTTTTAATGCTGTAACTATAACCTTCCCCTTCGTCCTACAATACCAAAGCAACTTCCATGTCCCCTGTTATAAATATGCAAAAATGTGGAATTAGTGTTCATATAGAGTAATAACAAATTAAAATGTGTACACTCTCTTCAATATAGTGTCATGTTTTTTGAGGATATTGACATTTAGCAAAGCTAAGATTATCCAATTCCAGAGGGAGATGTGCTGCAAATAAGGAGGTTTTCCAGTACCCCACCTTTACTTGCCTCAGTTTTTGATTTTTTTTTATCAAACAAGAGTGTCCTAAAGTGGTGAGAAAAGTATTCACATTTTTTTCTTGTCCTTTGTATCAGTTTTCTAAAGCTTGTGGCCTGAAAGATATTCAGCCACCGAATGTCATCCATGGCGGTATTGTAATGGTTACTTGGTACAGTACTGGCTCTTTTCAAGAGAACCACTTCAGTGCCACAGTCTGATTGTCACTACTGACCCTGTCCGTCTATTTAGACCCAAGTGTGCCTATTTGCTGATGGCCACACCTAGTGGCCATAATGTTCCAGGTCACAAAGCTGAAATTACCCCGTATACGGTAAGCCTGACACTTTAAGGAAGATCGCAGTCCAAAAGAGCACCTTTGAGACTTAATGGAATGCAACATTCCTGTTACAGAGGTGCAGCTGACAAATTTACTACAGCTCTGTGATGATAGCATGTGAATTTTCTTTCCAAAATCCAGAAATACCTTCTGCCTTCAAATCCATGCGTGAAAATAATTCAGACCTGAAAGAAAAATTGAGGCATTTTTAATACCTTTTTTATTCTTTCTTGAAGGTCTTTAGCAATGGATTCAATTTTGGTTAACAGCCCGCTTCAAACTCTTTAAGTCTACTATGTATTGGAAATACGCTGTGTTGGAGGTCATGGGCATCTCTTATTCCTTCCCAGATTTTTGCCTTCCTGTTAAGATATTTCTTGTGTGATTTCTCTGGGCTGTGTATTTTTATGAGAAATACAGTTAGTCTCTTTACTCAGAATCCCAAGAGAAGCGGCATTTTGTTTTCTGTCTTTAAATTAACTTGACCCTAGCACCATGAAACAGAACAACCGTCATTCTCTTGCAGAGTGAAATACAGTGAAGTAAACAATTTGTTTGTGTTTTTGTTTCTCTTAACTAAAAGCATCCAACTTAGACCATCTAAAGTAACTTCACGGTCTCCATCGACATCAGTTCTACCTCCTCAACTCCAAACAGCTTTGATGTGCAAGGTCCGCTAAGCATTTTGAAGTCTGCATGACATTCCATCAAAGCATGTTTTGTGCCTTGGCACTAACTGCCAATTCTTGTGTTGCATTTGCCTGTCCTTGACGGCATGCAAGTGTCAAAACACAGAGAGGGAAACACTTAAAGATAACCGTGAAAATCAAAAAAGCTTGAAGGGGGAAAATTTGGCCCAGCTGTAAAAGTAAGACGCAGAAAAAAGGAAGACAACATGAGAGAAGATGAAGAGCAGGTGACATCCATAACCCAAGCTTTGGGGAATCCTGAGTGCCTTCTTCGACAGTTCTGAAGGACGTGAACAATGTGAGACGTGATTTGCAAAACTTTTTAAGCGAACAGGCATAACATCACATGAAATAAGAAGCTGTTTTGCAGGAGTTGCTTTATAATGTAATAAGCAATGCTGTGTATTGTGTGTACTCGGTTAGGGATCCCTGGCCTTTTAGTGGCAACATCACATTTCTTCTCCTTATAACCTCCCACAGGTTGGGTCTGCTATTCGTCATCTGCTTAAACATGTTCTCTTCTTATAAAAGAGGGAAGTGCATGCGGTTACACAGAAAAAATAAATTTTTAGCCTGCTACCTGTCTGATAGTCACTGTAACCATGGAAACAGGTGACTGAATAAGACACCTGCTTTTGAAACTTGTTTGGGTAAGGTTATGTGCATTACCATAGACCTAGCATGATGTTAACATTTCTTATCAAGTCTTTGTTGTGACTTTGTGCTACAGAGGGCTTCATCGTTTCAAGCATTTGTTAATACTGAGACTCACATACCATAACCTTCACAGTTATTAACTCCTGGCATTCGGATTTTGCTACAGTGAAAATAATTAGGATTGATATATAGTGGTCCAATATATAAATATAATTTAATCAAATGGAATCAATAGATAAGACCATTTTGTATCCTTTCCACAGTTAATGAATAAGATTCCGTGTTCATGCTGCTGAAATTACTTGTATTCTGCTGGATCTAAGACATCTATTGCTGCTGAAGGACACTTTTTCAAAGACATCTTCATGTTACTGATATTATTCACTGTTGAAGCTTATATGCAAGCAAGCAATTGAGTAAAGTAATAGGAAAAAAAAAAAGACCTTTATTCTGTTTGTGGGATTCACTTTATTGTATGTCTAGTATTTCTCCTTGCAAGAAAAGATTGAATTGCAGAAACATCATAAAAATCTGATTAAAAACAAGCCTTTACTGTCCTGTAACCTCGCTCTTTGGCACCTAGATTCATAATGCATGAACATAAATGCTGAAATTTACTTTTTGTGCTGTTTTGGATTGATTATTGGAGAAGCTCTTTTTTAGCACCGTACTTTGGTGATAGATGGGTTAAACAGAGAGAAAATAAAACTTTTGTAACTTTGTTTTATTTGAAAATGGCATCGTTCAATGTTTTCTTTTCTCATCCCCCACATTTTTGCTATTTTTGAACTCTTCCCTTCCAAATTTCTCTTCTCTCTTAATGTGATTGGACAAGCAAGGTTGACCAATCGAGAAACAACTAAGTCATGCAACCTTTCAAGTTTAGGAGGAGGGACGTGGACAAGGTTGTTCAGTGAGGGAAAAGAGTTAAGAAAAGATAAGGCAGAAATGTCAGCCCTTCATGGAAAATTCTTCTTGTAAATTTGAGGCTTTAGTTTGATGTTAATGCGAGTACTTTTTATGTTACAGTGTTCTAGGTAGTATTTGATACAAGTCAAACACTGTAAGAGAAAGAAAATTGTTCACTGACAGTCCCTGGTGTCTAAATGCTGAAAGATTACAAATTTTTCCTGACTTTTTTTTTAGCCTTTTACATCTTATTTTATTCATGTTTGATACACATTCCTAGTGACTCCACTTTATTACACATAACCTATGTAATTACCTAACTTGTGTTGATATTTTGTTGTGCGTTTCATGTCAGGCCCAATAGAAATCTGCCGAGAACAGTGATGCGTTCCATACCTACTTCCTCACTGTGCAACACAAAGAAAAGTTGGCTGGCGAAACAGCTCTGCTGATCAGACAGGAGAAAGTTTCAGAAAGAGTGACTTCTGATCGCTACAAGGGGAGTACACAGTAGTCCACAGCAAGATCCATAAACACTAACTGGCAAAGACTCAGCTGGCAGATATTCACCAACCTCCACTACTATCAGCACACACACTCCCACACACGCACGCACACGCAGTGGGAAGTGTCCTAAGGACATGGATATAGGTCCTCCCTGCTAAGTAACAGGGGAGGTGGTGGCCACCACACAGCCTCATTGATTTATCCAACAGCTTGCTCCTGTTAAAAACCCAGCTGTCTCTGTCAACTCGTGCACACACGTACCCACGTTGCGTGTCTCCAGGCACACAATTCACACACACAAATTTTGCTCCGTTCACGTTCGGTCCTTTGCTGATATGCTGCCAACCGCTGCTTCTGTCACTCTACCCCATCTCATCTGTGCTTGGCCTAGCGCCAGTGGTGCAGTGAGCGTCTGTGTGTGTTTTCAGGGAACACAGAGATGAGTCTGGAGCCTATTTGTTCTTAATATCTGCCAGGAACCATTTTTACCTCATGCTGACTCTGTTTATTATGGCTGCGTGAGTACACATGGGCTCTACTGACCCATCACTTCTGCTGATGGTCGTTTTTGATGGAAAACTTAACTCCTCTGTCTGTTCCCATCTATGCGCTGCCAACATGAAACTGCTGAGAGACTTGTCTCTCGTTTCTAAGTGTCTACCACTTTTTTGCATTTTTTTTTCTTTTTTAAATTTGGAACTGGTTTCATTTTCATACTTAGAAGATGTTTACGAGGGTCTCTGCAGCAGCAACACAGAAACACCCTGCCTGCATCCACCCACAGGGAATAAGCAATCAACAAATATTATGAAATATTATCGTGTTAAATATGGAGGCCTGTGGCAATGGTAACCTACAGGAACATTCTCCTGTTCCATATTCGGATGCCAGGTTAGTCCTAATCATGTTATGAGGATGTGAGATCGCCAAGGTTGCTCAATTATACATTCTCCCCTGCCTTTCATTCGTTCTGCCACCTCTTTTTCTCTTTCTTTACCTCTATCCCGTCACACAGATTATGCTCTCTCACTCTATTCTCAGCGGAGAGGCAGGAATCACACGCTAAGCTTTGAACATGAAAGGAAAAGCTGAAAAACAACAACAAGGACAACAGATCACTGCATGTGTCTAGGAGTGTTTGTGTGTTTCTGCTAACTTGAAGGCATTTTTTTTTTTTTCTCGTTGAGGAATCTTTCCCTCTAACGCGGGCTTGTGTGCATATTTACGATGTTATTTTGGATGTGTCTGAGTGTGTTTGCGGGGGTCTTGACTTTCATGCTTAGCTTTTGCCTTTACCTGTGCTACTCTATCAAGGTGCATGTAGATATGAAAGCATGTATCATTGCGTGTTTGTGTAGAAAAGCTCTTTAACAGATTTACAGGCACCTATTTGCCAAAATATCTTCAGTGAAGTAGTTATGTGACAGTATCAAGTCATTAAAACTTTGGTTTTGCTCAGCATGCGTCTGAAACCAAGTAACGGGGAAACTTTTTCTTAACCCCAAATAGCTGCGATTTTCGAAAAGAATTGAGAAAACACACAAGTCTGTACCTTAAGTCTATCTGCAAAAGGTGTTTTCTTGCTCAGTCGCTCCTTCTCGAGGATAAAACCCTGAATGAGTATAGTTTCACGGGAGGCTGGAGGTACAATGCTCACAATGTAATTCTAACAGTTTTGGTGCACAAAAGAATCACCCAGCAAGGAGTTAGACAGAATAAAGCTAGTCATCAAATGACACTCCATGGGATGTCACTTAAAACAAGCTGCTGGATGAAAGACGAATGTAGATAAAGAATGTAGTGCACACCACCAGCTCAAGTAAAATGGCTGCTCTTTCTCAAAGTGACACAATCATCTTTTAGAAACCCTCAAGCCATCAGTATGGATCCAAACTTGAGTTTTGACTAAAAGAAGTGTGGAAAGTAGATGGCCTGAGCAGAGAGAAACATCACACATGCAGCTTAATTTTACCATACTCTGCCTCTGAGTGTGCAGGGTGGATTTTATCATTTAGAGGCTATAGAACAACAATCTCCACATTCCACATGAAGATTGGCATTGACAGTTGTGTGAGAGGCGCAACTTGTGTTCTAAAACAAAAAGCCTACACAGTCTTAAATGAAAGTTATTTGTAACTACAGTTTTATGAATCCCGACAGAGAGCGGTGATGAAAGCAATGAATGTTCCCTTTGCGCATGTGCCATTCGAGCAATAATATCAACAGAGTCATGTGACAATATGTCACATCAGTCATTCAATATGTGACATATTGATTGATCAATCACAGGCTATTTAGCATGACGTCATGCTACTACAGAATCTTCTCACAAAATGTAAGGATTTTAAACATAATCCAAAAATATCCAATAGGGAATAAGGTCAGGGTCATAATAAAAGTTTACTGTTTCCTTGCTTTATTCAGCCTAAAACTAGTTTAGATAACTTGGATTATTGTTCTGTTGGATTACTCAACTGTATCAAGGTTCAACCATTTAGCTGTTGATTTAAGAACCTAAATGTAGTTCATCATTATATCAACCATTTAGGCAATGCACCAGAAACATTGGCATCAAAACTGTGAGCATTAACCTGGCAGCAGGGGTCCTCAAATCCAGGCCTTGATGTCCAGTGCAATTTTTAGATGTCACTGGTCCAACAGACCTGAGTCAAATGGCTGAATTATCTCCTCAGTATGCAGTCCAGTCCTCCAGAGTGGCGACCTTATTATTTGACTCATGTGCTGAAGCACATCTAAAAGTTATAGAATGCTGGCCCTCGTGGCCTGGAGTTTAAGAGGGCAATATAAGCCTAACTTAGGGGGGAAAAACTGAGTTGTTTTTTTTTTTGTTTGTTTCTCGTCTGACCATAACACTCTGGGCCTCACGGCAATCTTATTTAGAATTAATGGTATATACTTAAAACCCAGGTCAATGCCAAGAACTGACATTTCTGACAAGAAATGTGGTCAAAATCTCCACAGAATTACATCCAAAAGCTAGTAGACAGCAACAAAAAGCATTTGAATGATATTCAACTAGACAGGGAATGTTTAACAAAATATTAGTGAAGCTATTTGTATATCATTCCACATGTATGTGGGATTTTTATCCTGTGTGGAGAAAAGAAAATGCACAAATTGAAATTTGTACATTACTTCATTTCAAAATGATTTGAAGAGTTATTTTTCAATTCCCCCCAAAAGATGATTCCAGGCATTCTTGCCAATGGTGAATGCATGCATGCATCTGATGGCTCTTAGTAGCCTCCTTGTGAGTGACATTATATATATATATATATATATATATATATATATATATATATATATATATATATATATATATATATATATATATATTTATATATATATATGTGCGAGACAAAGAAATCTAGAAAATCAAATATACAACTAAACTTTCATACACTGGCCAGCTGTGACACTACATTTGTACATCTTGTTGTAACCTGCTGACAGTTGAAGTGAAAACTCATCATCAGCCATCATGAGCTTCACAGGCCCCTTGTTGATACATCATCAACTCTCATTCTCAGGCTTCTTCACTGTTTCTTCTTGCCATTTGTTGTAAAGCAAGATAAAACCTGCTCTTGCGCAACTTGTCAATGAGGCCTCTGCAGGAAGAAAAGGGAGCAAATGAACAAAGCACAAGGGGAAATATAGATTTATTGGTACTGGGGCACGTCCTGCTGTCATCTGTGGACACATCGTTGTCGTCAAGTGTAATTTATTATGCCGCACAGGCGGGGGACAGTTTTAGTTTTACATGTAGTATCAATCACAGAGGCTGTCGTTTGGTTTTTAACTCAGTTGCGCACATAAACAGGCACATAAACATACACATGCACCTTCATTCACAAAGCCTGCTTTTAGAGGGAAAGCCAGGGCTAAAAAATGAATGCAGCAAACAACCATCCATCAAGCCGGCAAAATAACAGCGGCGACACTGAGCAGATATGTATAAACCCCTGCAATATCCGCAATCCCCCTGAGATCACAGACAATCAGCAATCACTGGCAGACCTGCACCACATTGCCTTCAGCCAAGCTTTGCAGAGAGTCGGTTCCAGTGTTGGCCTGAGCTTAAAGGTGCCTTGCTGGGTCAAGGGTGGGTCTACTATAGCCTTGTTGACAAAGCTCCCAGGAGGAATTGTGGAGTAACAAACAGAATTTAACTTGCTGTTACAATTTTTAAAGAAAGAAGTACTATTTCAGGAACCATTTTCCTTTGGTAGTTTGTTTGTACCCTCTTTTAGAGAAGGTTAGCTGTTGCAAATCCATGGCCTTAACTGAACAAGTATTCTGTCAGTCCGATAAATACTCTTAGATAAAGGGAGCATTAATGTATTTGGCATGATTTAAGCCACCGGCTGATAAAACATGTAGTTCTTGCACATGTTTACAGCTATAACTAGCTATAAATAAATATAGTTGTAAATAACTATAAATAATTGTGTAGGCCTATTATTAACAACCAGCTAAATAAACAGTACCTACCGTAGCTTGGCTAGTATTTAGACATTTAACATGGTTTTTTTAGGAATATTTCACATAGCTTGGTCCGAAGGAAGGAAAGCAAAACTCTGGTTAAATGAAATAAGCTGATGTTGCCGGATTAAAATGACTTTATCAGTTATTATTCTCAAAACACACTGCTTATGCCAGCTGCGGTTTTCCTTACATACAAAAACCCAAACACAATATATGCCAAGTAGTCTGGGATGGGACGATAGAGCCAGACTTGTTAATCTAGTCCTGCCGCTGGGTCCCGTGTAGTCACTGACCTATTCCTCCCCACCATTTAAAATATTTGTTAATTTGATTGCACCCTGGATTATCTTTTACAGTTGCTGTCTTTCCACAGGTTTTTCAGCTTATTTGCTTTATGGAGTAAAAATTAATAAGAAAATATTAATTCCAACCACTGGCCCATTCGGCCTGGAGCAGACCAGCCAGCCGGGACACCTCTTGATTCATGGCCAGCCCATCCCTAATTGTGGGATTAATCGTTCTTATACCAGTCTCTTAGTTCCCTGTAGTTCAGTCCTTCAGGGCAGGAGGCACAACATGGTTGGCTATTATGTGATAAGAATTATTAGCAGCCTTAAACCCTCTGGGTGAGAATAAGCAGCTTCAGATTTAACTGACAGCAACAAGTGGCACCATAATCTCAGCACTCTGTATACTCCAACCTGATTTGCCATAGTAACAGGCTCAAGTCACAGATGGTGCAAAGCAGCAGCTAAAAATACCTTCACAGCTGGCGGACAGCTGTGTGGCTGTTGTGGAGCCAAATTTATTTGGAAAGCTCCTTAGAACCCGGCCTTCCCCCCAAGACTCACATAGTATGAATGAGACCTTCATGCAAGCCGCATCTCTGAACAAAAGTTAGGAAGTAATCTTATAATTAAAACCAAAAAGGATATTTTCTGTAATGTAAAACTAAGGTAGTTAGGAAAAATAGCAAAAGGTTAAGAAAAATCACTGAAAAAATATGACTGAAACACTAGATAGGATGAAAAAAAAAAAACGGTTAGTGTGTCAAAACAAAAAAAAACAAAAAAAAAAAACTGCAATTAAAATACTCTATAGCATTTCACTACAGAAATGTTTTTGTCTTCTTAGACATTAAAGTCCCTATAGTGACGGTGATCAGAATTACATTCATATTGCTGTCTTTATGACTGTGTGTCTAAATTGAGCACATGCAATTATAATAAAATTCAATATTAAACAACAAATGTAATAGTTTAGGGTGATATGACAAAGTCTACTTCATGGCAATTTCTGAAAATGGATAACATGGGTGATTATGATAAATAGTAAAGAAAAAAGAATAAATCCATGGGAAAATATAAACTCATTACTTTGAGTCTGTACATGATGTTTGGTTGAAAGAATAGTTCATAAAGGCCAAATATTGTCTCTCACACAATGTCACAAATATGCTTAATATTGTTTTAATAACACTTTGTCACTTTAGCATAATTGCATGCAGGGTAATCATCTATATGTTTGTCACTAATTACCTCTAACAGCTGATTCAATCCTTTGAATATGATATTTGTACATTACATTTCTCATCAAAATGAAAACCATTTAAAGCTGCTATGATAAGGCGAATATAAAATTGTTTTATACTTTAAAGTTTACACACTGAATTTATGAAGTAAGTAAGGAAGCAGATCTTCAGTTGCCCTTTCTGTTGGCTATGTCAGCTATGAGGGATTCTTGTCAAGGTGGCTGACTAAGGAGAAAACAAATGGCAGCTCCATTATTCAGGACAAACAGTATGAGCTTTCTTTTGCATCACTTTGAAATGAGTTGCTGTCAAATTAGGGCATAAAAATAACTTCATTAAGTTAAGGTTCAAAAGCAGATACAATATTTGAAATCTACAACCACATAGCACTTGGCATTGGTCTTAATAATTGATTAATCTTAGATGTTAGGGAACTTATTTTTAAATCTTTTTGAAAATCCTACACCATGAGAAGCGAGAGCACAGAGTGCATGCCAGACAACTTTATGTGAGTGGGAAGTGAGAACATGTTTACAGAGGGCCGATGCCTCTTTCTGGCGGTCTAACAAGGAATGACGAGAGTGATTTATGATTTATAATTTAAGCATGTTAAAATATAGGGAATATTTGCATAGTGGTGAGATGTCGGTAAAAAAGCATGATTGGAGTTCATAAAATGCACTGCTGTTCATGATGGCATATGTGCTAAATAAGAAAATGAGAGATATTTGACTTGGATTTGGGAAAAACAATTGACCAACACATTTAAAAATCTTTGGGGTTTCATTATGTTACCACACTAATCAGCCTTTATTATGACTATAAAAAACCCCACCTTTATCGTAATGTTTTCCTTCTTGTTCCCAATTTTGCCAACTACATATCAAAGCAATTAAGTGTGCAAAAGGGTTCCGATATGAAAGCAAATTCACCATTTATTAACCGCAACATCCTCGACTGCTTTTAAAAGAATATTTCGCCCAGCAGAAAATAAGCTCTAAAATGACAGTCCTTCAGACCAAATCTTAAATCCCATGGGCACCTATGTGACACCATTAAGAAAAAAATGTCAGCTCGCTGATGCTCTGGTGTGGGTGAAGTGAGATCTTTGTTGGCTGAAACATCGAGGAAACTGTCACAGTGGCTATTAAAGAATGTGCTGATCCCATGCACAGACACTGTCAGGCGGTTATGCAAGCAGAAATATGGCATGCTGAATAGTGAACTATCTCTGCCGTCATGTGTAAGAAACCAGCTGCGCTTCATCATTTGTATCTTTTAATGTCATGTCATTTAGAACTGGTCTTCTTTCTACGCATAAATGATGTGTTACTTTTGTGTGTGTTTTTAGTGAATTTTATACTTTTTAGGTGCCCTTAAGGCGCCTGAGTAGCAGTGAGAGTTACAAATGAAAGCACTTACTTCTATACTTATCACACAGCTGTAGCATCACAAGCAATTATTTTTCAGTTTCATCAAAATGTCCAAACAGCTCTCCCAAAACAGCTGTCCCACTTCCACAACAGCTGTGCCACCCTTTCCTAATGGCACTGATTTCCCCTCAATGTCTTTTTTTCAGACATTGTTTGTGTTCCACATCAATAGTAAGGATTGGCATTGTCATGTACTTCGTATTTTTGTTGTAGTTAAGCCAAATTGGTAAAAACCTGTTTTGGATTGTTTAAGTGTCCACTAATTTTTGATATTTATCAAATAATTATGCTCAGCAGAAGAGTAAGATTTTTTTTTGAAAGTTACGAAAAAAATGTGGCTCAGTTTTGAGGAAAGGTTCCCAGGTTTCTTAGGATTCTACCATTTGTTTGTCATGTCACTTATTCAGTGCACATTCTTGCTTCTCTTTCCATTTTGTTGGTTGTAATAAGACTGGGTAGTGTTTATGTGATTGGCAGGGGGTAGGCATTCTTTCTCAGACAGCGCTCATGGCTGCACTGATGGATTTTAAAATAAACAAACTTGGAGCATCTCTATTTTATTGAGGCAGGACTCAGGCAATAAGCAACACAATTAGGCTGAAGTTACCTTACAGGAACCCACTAATTGCCACAGTTTTACTTATTTATTATTTTCTTAATGAAAACTTTTAAGGCAAATCAGACAAAGCTCTTTTTTTTTTTAATTGTTGGAGTACTGAAGTCTCTACATGGATCACAGGCAGTAAAATCAGCATAGCTCCCAGTGAAAGCATTCCATGCATGTACTGTAAGGATGTTTTAGTTAGGTATAAGTAGGCCTGCTGCGATAAATGATAAATCAATTAATCGTACGATAAATTAAAACTATCAACGCCATTTTAATTATCGGCTTTATCGTCTCTTCCAGCCTTTTTCTCTTTCTGTTCATGACACTGAATTAAAAAGGCTCAACTCCGCTGCTCTCCACTGACCCTCCCTTCCTCATTTCCTTAGTGTAATGTCCAGCGCACACTACACGATCCTAGAGCTGTCGGTCGATTGTCGGTCCATTTTCAAAACCTGAGAGATCACACATTAACCGACAGAAATCCTAGGTATAACGCTTCGATCAGGGTCCATCGGGTTCCATTGGGTTCCATCGTGCCGTGTGGTGTCCAACAATGCGCACAAAATAATGGCTATAAGTCCAGTGAACTCATTTTAGAACCATACCTGCAATGCATGTGGCTCTAGTGTCAGCGTAACGTCCTGACTGAATGAAAATCATTATAACCTAATTATGTCATGTCAATGAAGAACAGCTGAAAAGTTACCAGGTTCATCAACTGTGTAGCAATTTCGCTCCAACTCCTCCCATCCTCATTTCTGTATTCTTTGCACGAAATGTTTTATAAACAATAATGTTGTTTCCACATATCATCTCCAATGTCCTGGACTTCGGTTGAGCTGTCAGCTGTTTAGGATTCCTCTCTGTAATTTCCCCTCAGAAAGCATGAGGGGAATCCACGCTTTCTGATTGGCTACCTGTCACATCTTGTTAGCTCCCAGTCAGGAAAACCCTGATTTGCATTATTATATCATTTCCATTAAATCAGTGTACAAAGGTCTTCAAACAATATTATCGTCTATCGCAATAGTTTTTGAGACAATTAATCGCTTAGCAAAAATTTGCTATCGTGACAGGCCTATGTATGAGCCAAAATAAAGATTCCACTAAAAGCAAGCTTTAATGACAAGTAACTGTGATATGATTGCTGTCTGTCAGTTACGTTAGTGATTCAGGTAAAATAGTGATTTTAATAGTTTGTCAGGTTGAACAAAGCATAAAAACTGTCAGTTTTTATCTAAAAACTTCTGAAAGCACATCTATAAATCCATTCAGCTCCTGCTAAATGTGGCAGTGTTGCTACATTTAGCTTAAACATTAACTAAAGCAGTTAATGGTAAGAGGCAGGGCACACCCTAGGCAGGCCAAGTATAGTTCATGAGGAAATGCATGCACCTAAGGGCAATCAAGATTGGCCAATTAACCTAACATGCAGACTTTAAAACCTTGGCAGTAGGCTGGCAGGAAACCCAAGTATACACAAGAAAAAACATGCAAACTTGCACAGAAAACTGTTGGCCAGGACTGGAATCAAGGTCCTTCTTGCTGTAAGTCAAAAGGGCTAACACCACACAGCTTGTAGTTTGCACAGTTTCTCTCCGTATAAAGGAGAATTTCTTCCAAATATCAAACAGGAAAATAGAATGCTTGTTCAAATCTGTCTATTTACAACTTGCATGTCCACACAAAATAGTAAGTCCCATTAATGGAATCAACCAGGCATGAATGCTTCTCAATGCCTTCAGGCTTATTTACTTTCTCGAGTAAACACAATGGTGCAGCATATTAACATCAGGAAACCCTAATTCTGTTTAATAGTTTAATGTTTGAAGTACGCCTATTTTTGTATGTTGTAAGGATCAGTGGAGACGAACAGCATTCATTTATAATGATGTTTACATGTTAAGCTTTCTATTCTGGTAGGAAGGCCTGTTGAAGAGCAGCATTTTTTCATTTTCTCCTATCATTAATTTGATCTAAATTTGTATCATTTTTTTTTATTTGTTTATTTATTTTTTACAAAATAGATCTTCTGAAATAGTCGTGTGATTTGAGTGTGTGCATTTTAAAACGGGAATAGAAAAATTAGCTTTTGCAGGGTTAAGAACTATACAAATGGTAGCTGCTGTTGAGATTGTACATCTGGATTATGTGGATTTAAAATAACTCTATCCGCTTTTACAATTCTGTCACAAATGTCTTTTTGTCATTGTGTAACAGAAAATATAAGGAATGAAAACCATTCACCAATCCTTTTTCTGTATTAGTTTATCCTTGCACTGTAATGTGTCTTGCATGTGTTTTTTTTTGCCTTCATCATGAAAAACACTTTGAATTGTCTTGTAGCTGAAATGTGATGTAAAATTCAACTTGTCTTACAATGTAGTGGGATGACGCTCCATCTCAAGCAATCCTTAGTTACACCCTGGCGAAGTTATAAATATATCACAGGGTATTACAGACACACATAAGCCAACCAATCTACATGTACACACTTATTCCTATGGGCAATTTAGAGTGAACAGATAACCTCACATGTATATATTTTTTGGACTGTTGAAGGAAGACATGGCACCAAGAGAAGAATATGTAAAGTCCAGCACCTTCTTGCTGCTTTCCTTCCTCGCAGCAGCAACTGCTCCACTGTGCAGCACATAATCGACTTTAGTTTAAATCAAAATGCAGTCTTAATCAGTCGCCTTTTATTCAATATTGTACGGTGGATTAATGATGTGTCAAGAAAAAAGGAACATGCAAATGAGAACATCTCTATTTGGAATTTGGCAGTAGTCAACAAGAGGAGAGCGTAGGTAAGCAGAAAGACTGGATGAAAGTGTTGTGTTCATCATCTTTGTTGTGCCAGGCAAAATGTGTGTTGACTGTGTTTTTGTAACCCCATGTACTGAGTCTGATGGTCATTTAGAAATAAAGGATAAAGAGAAGTCTTTTTTTAGGTGAAATATTGTTGGACATTGTAGAAGTTGACTCTGTAATGGAGGAAAAACACTGTCTGCAAACGTCTAAGAAACATTTGTTTGCTGTAGTAAAAAAAAATAAATAAATAAAACATGGGCAAGGGTTTGTGTACAAAGGAACAAAGAAAAGTAACCAGACAAAACTCCCTTATGGAGTTAAAATGCAAACTCCACTCAGAAAGGCTGAGATTGGCTCAGACTCAAACTGGCAACCCCGTGGCTGCGAGGCAACAGTACAAACAACAGCATGCACAGTCCCCAGTTTGAGACCAATTAAATGAAATCTGTGACCATTAGGACAAAATGTTGTCCTTGTCAAAGGTGGTTGGGTGTGATGCAAACCTGTGAAATTTAATTGTGCTTTGATCTACATAATAAATTGTCTCATCAACTATATGCTGCCAAACCGAGGATGATTTTACATCTGACTTTGTCCTTTAATTCGGCAAATAAAGCGAGCAAGGTTCCATCGAGGTGAGCTGTTTAATGGTACTTTCCTTTTCTGGTATTAGTCCTGGAACTAATTGGACTAAATAAATACTCTGTGGACTAATTTGATTCAATTGTGTTCTGTGTCTGTCAATATGTCCGCCCTTCGGTTGCTTCCCTGGCTAAATTTGTCTTGTTAGCCTGGGGTCTGTCTTTCCCCGTGGGTTAGTTGACTGATGGAGACCAGCTAAAAAACGGTCTTTTAAAATGAGGCAAAATTAGCCAGAACCAGGGGGTTTTTGCACAGAGTGGCCAGGGAGGAGTTTTTATGCTGTCTCTTTTCTCTTTCAAAAAAGTTTGTGGGATCAGATACAAACCGATAGATTTGTACATATGCATGCAAACAAATCCACATGCACACATTCAGTGATGCAGAAATTGACTCCAATTAGCTGTCCGCTGGTCTCTTTGCTTTCCTTCATCAGTACTGGAGTGAGAACCTCATCATTAAGAGAGCATGTTTAATGACGGCAGGCCTAACCCATCCTGAAGCGGTGGCTCTTTGATATTCTGGAGGTGATCCTGCACACCTCCAGAATATCAAAGACTAGTTGATGTGCTCACCACATCAACTAGTCTTTCCATCTCTGATTTTTCTCTTTCTCTATTTACTTCAATATGTGTTGTGTTTTTTTTAAAGTGTGTTGGATTTACTGTGTTGTGAAAAAATATTCATGCTACATTTTGTCTGGTTGCCGTTAAAAACGTCGATGTGTTTTAATGCAGTTCTAGGCAGTGCGGTAAAACTGATGGAAAATGATTCATGGTTTCAAATTTGTTTCGCACAACAAACAATCTGACAGGTGAGTCATGCAGTTGCAATCCAGTCCACTTTGGCAGCCCTGAGGAAAATATTTAGTCGAGTCCACCAGTTCTTTAGGCCTCATAGGTTTATTAGTGAAGATTGGTTAAGAAACAGCATTATAAAAGTAAGAAGAACTCCAAACAGATCAGAGATAAAATCGGGGAAAATGCTAAAATAGGGTCATGATATAATGTATTAAGTTATGGCTATCTGTAAGGGCACTGTTCAGAGACTCATCCAAAAACAAGGCAAAACACCACTGCACCACTCAACACAACTGACAAGTTGGGCAAGAGCAGCATTAATTGGTTAAACTTGGTAACTCTGGAGGAGCTACAGAAATGCACAGCCCCACTCTAAGATGGAAGAACCTGTTGACATGTCAACCATCTGTGGGGGAATAGAGTAAGGAGGCTTTGCTTCTGCTGGATGCTTTTCTTTTGCAGAGTGAATGGGAGAATTAATGGAGCTAAAACCACATCAGTTTTGGGGGAGAAAAATCTGTTCAAGAATGCCAAAGACTTTAAACCAGCGTATGGGTGATTATTGCTGTAGGCTACACATACAGCCAAGGACACAACATTTTATCCAAGTCCTGACCCAAATCTGTGGTGAGATTTTAAAATGAATGTTCACAGATATACTCCGTTCAATGGAACTAAGCATCTGCTATTTTGTAAAAAATTCGGAAAAAGTTCTGTTTTGAAATGCAACTCGATTTGCAACTGTAACTACAGCAAAATCTGGTTCTGTATTAAATTAGGAGGGCAGGATACAAATACAGGTCACCTTTCTCCTCCCAAAATATAGCTTTCTAAAAAATACAGCAAACAGTATCCACCTCCTAAACAGAAAACAAAAAACAGATTTCCTTTGCTTTTTACTTTGCTGAAGACATGTATGTTTTGTCTCTTAACCTTCTGAGGAAGGATCAGGTGCTCATTTTGCACATTTGTCAGGTTTAAGCAATTTGTTTTCATGGTGTACAAGGAATTGTGATTCCATGATTGACATCCTTCATTGACAGCTGCCCCTCAGCTATGCAGCGCAGGAGCTTTGTTTCCTGCAGCTGAGTGTGAGCATCTGTCAAGGAGAGATGAAGTGGGAACTAAAATTTATCACTCTTTTTCAACTTTGAATTTTTTTCCTAATTTGCTTTTCTGGAAATTGAAATGGCTTAAATGGCTGTAGTACTAATTAGTAAATTGATGCTAACAGATGCAGTATTTGAACCCTTTGTAGTTTATAAATGTGCTCTCTTACAATCAATACCATTCACCTTAAATTTTATATATATTTTTTAATGTAGAGAAGCAAATTATCAATAAAAGAACTAAAAAGCATTAAATAAAAGTTGATTTAAGTGAGAAAAGCTCTTAGGCTTGTCAAAAATAATTTATGGATAAGGCTGGAAAGGGCTGCAAAGATCATCAGCTAAAAAAGTTCCACTAGCATATTTTTCTCTTGCTTTAGGTGAACAAAATCTACCAGTGGATCTAATACTTTTTTCACACAGATTTACTGACTAAAACCTCCTATGTCTTACTGAAAAGTTACTTTTAAGTTAGTATTGTCTTATTGTAATAAGATATTTGGACTAGAAACTAGACAAGCAATACTTGTCCCAAGTTGGACATGGAAGTGCATGATGTTAAGCAGTCTGTGACTTTTTTGTCTGATTCTAAAAAGAAGAGCTGCAGAAAGGGTGCAATGAAATGCTGAAGCACTCCAGGAGATGTTGGGACGCAGCCTGTAACTCAGTGACCAACACTCTCCTGACCTTGCATATTCAGCACGACTCAGCACACTTGGAAGCCCAAATCAAAGTAGTTTCTAAAAACATAAAAAGTTCAGAGGGAATATTATGTACTAACAACACTTAAATATTAACACTGATTTAAAAATTATAGTGCAATGACATCACTCTTTAGTGTCATACTTCTCAACAACTGATAGGAGAAGAAGAGTGTTAAGAAAAATGCAATCCTGATACAACTCTAACTGCAAAGTTTGCAAATGGACATATCATGAGCAAATGCTCAGTATGCACATTTATCAGTCCAGCCGTGGCCATACATGACAGACAAAGTGACATGCTGACAGCAGCTGCATGGCTCTTGGTAAACAGACAGAATTTGTTCTAATATTGGGAGATATTGTAACCTTTGCTACATCCTTAGTTTACACTTTAGAATGAGTTTGCAAACCACAACATCCAATTTAGAGTAGAGAAATATGGATGCTGTATCACCAAGCCCGAAGCTAGTTAGTTTATGACAAGTTGTCTTTATAAAAAAAAAATTATATATATACATATGTGTGTCACAAATCAAGAAATTCTGCCACTACTGTAATTTATCTTTTTATTCTTTGTTGAATGCAGTCAGTAAGTATGTAATTGTTGCGTGGACTTTCAGTAATCTACCAGAAACATTCTACCAACCATTGATTATGAGTGTCATTTACTGTGGTCTGCTTGCGGAACAGCACTAAGGTCAGAGATGACAGGAGGATCAATAAACTTATTCACACACCAGGAGGCAAAATTGGTCAGAACTTGGAGATGTTTTCTTTCAGTTAGTGAGGAGCAGGAGGTCACTAAACAACCCGCTTTAAATCACGAACAATCTATACCACTTCTTCCATGACTCCCTGCTGAGATGGAGGAGCTCATTCTCCAGAGGACTCATCCAGGCTTTTGGAAGCAGTTAAACTGTTCTTAGCTTTCCACAAAATAAAACATTAAGGCTGAAAGGGGTTTTACTTCGCACCTAGTTTTAACGCTTTGTAAACTGCTGATTATCAGATTACTAGATTTTTTTGTTTGTTTGGTTTTTTTTTTTCAATCAGATGTGAGTTTGTCAATTTATTGGTCAGTTTCAAGTCCAAGAGGACTTTTATAAATAACATACTTTTCCTTTCATGAGCTCTACAACACAAATAACTCATGGAAAATACAATAAACAACATCAAAACACAGATTAAATTTGATGCGCCTGGTGATTTGAAACTGTAGATGTCAGGAAACTTTAAACTCCAGGTTAAGATAAGCGAATGGCACCAGCACATATTCAAATATATGCATAGAGACAGTTGAGTATCTACTTGACCTCCTACCATGCAACGTTCTTGTCTTCTGACATCTCCTCTGAGTGGTCCTTAACAAGTTTTTTTCTTTTTTATACATCATATAATTTAGTTGAATTGTTATTAATAGCTCGAGGCAAAGAGCCTTTGTTATGAAGGTTACTGTGGTTTGAGCTTCAAAGTTGAATTGCTAGCATTCTTCTTCTTTTTGTTGTAAAAAATTATCCATATAATTGTGTCCAACATGTGCGCATATGAACCTCTTACATTTTCTCTATACCAGATTTTCTCTGTCTCTTCCAAAATCTCCAGTTTAAACACATAAAACCTAAAAATGACTACCCAATTTAAATAGTCTGTTTCTACACATACTTATGTTTGTTATTTTGGTAAAATAAAAAAGAGAGGCTTGTGCCAATAAATCAGAACTAAAGTGCTGGTTCAGGATATTTTTTACATGATCAATCTGACTGTAAAACAGAAACCAAACATGCAGGAAACCACCAATTTTATTCTAAATGTACATTTGGAATTCACTGCTGCTAAAATAATTTTCTTCATGTTCACTGATGAATGCAGTGTGAAATTGACTTTCCCACGTTTAAATTTGGTCACACTTAACTAATAAATGTTTATATTCTCAACAAAAAGTAGGTCTTCAACATTGTAACATATGATTCATTAAAACTAGTTCATTGTAGTTCTGGATGTGTGTTTTTAGTCCTAACAGGACTTTTTCCAACATAATCCTGTGGCCTTCTTTCCATCAACTTTGACTAGTTTCCATGGGTACTGTCACTTTTGCAAGCAGTGTAATTCTTCACATTACCTTTTTGATTACACAACAGGACTTCTTTTAATAAGTAGTTTTATTAATGTCATTATTTTTCTCTTCAACAGTCCTACTCCCTTATTCCACCCATTATTCATGAAGGCTTTTACACAATGTTATATTCCTTGTCTTTGCTATTCTCCATTGCATTTTAATGCACAAGCTCCTCTGAATGTTGCCTAATAAATATCCACCCTTCATTATCTACAGAATTACCTAAATGAACAACAAAGCATATTGCTACAGTATCAATTTTAACTCCCGACCTAATTATGAGTAGGATTAGTAAAGTAATGGCCTAGCCGTCGACAATCGGAGAGCTTTGTTTCAGACTACTGCTTTTGATGCACTGAGCTGCTTAAAGTAGCTGGAACAGCAATTTCAGATTTTATTTGAATTGTGGATAGCAGCATTCAACAGAGAAGCCACTAAGACCTTGCGAGAGAGTGGCAGCAAGGATAATTAACACAGCTACGAGGCTGAGGAAGTAGACTTATAGACACAGATACAGACAGGCTTATTGCTATGGATCATGGCTGGATATGCTCAAATGTTCTTAAGGGATTTACTTCACATAGCTGTTGTTTCAGCAGCCAATGTGCTGCATGTAAGACTTGGAGATATTCTTTGTCAGGGGCAAAAAAGTGAAAGTGCATATATGTACATAGGATATGGCATATATATATATATATATATATATATATATATATATATATATATATATATATATATATATATATATATATATATGAAAGGGGGGAAAAAGCTTAATATGTGATGGTTATTTGATTTATTTTCACTGGCATTTTAGAGAGCCATGTTTGTTTTGTTGTCATTGTTTTGGATACGAGAATATAACATTCTCTTGTTAGGGAAGGTTTACTGTCTTGGACAGCTGTCGTATGTGGTTTGCGGAAATAAAAGTTTTATCAGCCCGAGTGAAATTAGTGACAGACTTGGCAGATTCCCTCCTTACAGAATGTATCCAGACGGAGAGAGGTAGATTTGATCTAATTCTACAAGTGGGCTGCAGAAAGCAGACTTTTAACTTTCAACCCGGCTTGCCCTTGGGAATCCACAACTCAAACTGATATACATCTTCTATTACCATTACAATTATGTAGTTTCAAAACCCTACACTTGCTGTATGCAAGTTTTGTAATAATCCTTTTGGCTTTGGCCCTCTGTCTGCAGGAGAGTACAGGCCTCAGTGGAGCATGCATATAGACACAGCACTTCCTGCATTGTCTGGCTAATCAGAGCCTCTCGGGGGATTAGGAAACTGAGAAACAATAACCAGCTACTAACTTTTATCCTGTAGCAATTAGAGCAGGAAAAAGGCAAGTTCCCCGTACCTAGTTGTGGCTTTCCAATGGTCACTTATTTTAGGAATTATAAAAAACAACCAAATGCCAGTACTTCTGAGTCTGTAATTATCTCTCAGAAGTTGAGCCCTTCCCAAATGTTGATGTTAATAGATGTTTTTAGAGGCTGAATGTCCCCCTCGATGAATGTTATGTGTTTCTCTGGCTCGTCCTCTCTCCACTGGCGCAGTACAGATTAGTTAGCTGCTACCAGTTGGTACAGACTGGAGCTCCAAACGTTCACTTAATGAATTGGCAGTCATTTGTGTGTATGTATGTGTGTGAGTGGGAGAGATAGAAGTGGAGCAAGACCAAGGCAGGCCAGTGAGATGCTAAATTAATAGCAGTCATCTTTACATGCTTCCCTCTGCTAGCTAAGCCTGCTAATGAACAGACTTGGACGCCTGCGGTTAGTATCACACAAAAGTGCACACCCACACACTGATGTACTTAGAGGTTTTAAAAAATGCCTGTGGATTTGATAATGACGCCAAAGACACACAGATACAAACACACACAACTCATTGACCTGCCACTATTGTTTCAGCAAACAGGGAAGTGTTTAGCTACATTTAGTTTGTTTTAGTCCTTTGCACCTACTTTTTATATCAGATATGTTTTTCTTTCAGGAGTTTTGAAATGAGCCACATCACCAACATAAACACAACAACGCACAGGAAACATGCCAGATGCCTGTTGTGCAAATAACTAACTTCAGATGTTGCCTCTCTGTCACATTAAATTAGCACAACGGTTACCTGCGTAACACATATTTTCACCCAAGAATGTTGGAAAAAATTTGTTGAACGGGGATGCCACTAGGGTGCTATAGGCGCAAGAAGACGATCCCCAGCTGCTTGCCATTTCTTCCCTGTCGTCCCCTTGGACTGACTGCGTGCATCTGCAAGTATCTGCTGGTGTGTGAAGGCAAGATTGCAGGGTTTTCACAGGGGGTGTGATGCAAGCCAAGCTTGTGCTTTTGCATGTGTGTGTTGTCCCACTAGATAAGTCTGAAGCCAACTCCAGGAAATGGATTGGCATGGAAGGCCTCAACAGAGATTGTGGGGCAAAGATGAAAAAGTGCCTTCACAGAAGCAGCATTGCTCTCTTCCACTGAATGCACTCATTAAAGCTGCAATTTGGTATTCAAGAGCATATGTGTGGATGGTAAATATTAATTGGGGTAAAACATTAACAGAAACAACAGTTTCTGTAACAGAAATTGTTGTTTCTGTTAATGTTAATGCTACTCCTTGTAATGAATTTATATAGAACACTAGATACACTTTTAAAGTCGAATTGGTCTTAGAAATTATCTTTCCAAAGAATATTTGAAATAATTTAAATGTACCTGTTTCTGTTTTAGTCAGATGGTGCACCAAGATTTCTTGCTTTACACTACCAGAACATGACTAACCACAAGTTAGCTTCTTTTTGGAAATAAACTGTGTAACTGTTTCCCTAAATATGTTATGTGTTTTTGTTTTTGTGCATATTTTGATATAAATTTGTTTACCTCTGCAATATGTTACCTCCTGTGGTTAATTGGTGGCTACTATAGTTTTTCTATTAGTTATGACTACAGCTTGGTGAACTTTCACTATATTTGTCGCTAGTCACTTATTAGAAAAAAAAAAAGTTGCTAGAAGGGTCTGAAAAGTTGCTAAATATTGTAATGAAATTGCTTCATTAACAACAGTGCTTCTCTTTTCCTGACACCAGTCTGGCTGAACCCCCTTTGCACGTCCCACACTTGACCACGCCCCTAGGTGTATATTGGCTCCGCCCACTTTGTTGATTTTTTTTTTTTTTTAGAATTTGTCTGGGAGGGTTTTTTTTTTTTTACAGACAGTTACGCTTTAAAGAATTTGTGCAGTTAAAAGAGGCTACAGTTTATCTGCCAATTAAATATTTTCAGCTTCTTCTTGTAAGACAAGATTTATGAATAATTCTTATCCAATTATTATTATTTTTTTTGTTTTTGTTCATCTGTTTTATAGGTGTGAATTTCTGAGGTGAGAGAAAACAGTCAAAATCTATTTCTGGTTTATTTTTTGGCCCCTCCAAGTGACATGTTTTGACAGAACTGAATGGTTCTGTTTGCATATCAGATACCGGAATACATGACGTGAACAACAAGTCATGCAATTTATTTTCATGTGTGCGTATCTGTGAGTAAAAGTTGTGTACTTGTGTGTGCTGTGTGTTTTTTTATGATTGGCATGTAAAAAGGCACTGATTATCTTTTAGATAATTACTGCTGTGGAACAGCGAACGTTCAGTTCTTTGATTGGGTGACAACACCAAAGAAGTACTGAACTGCATGTTTTTTTTTCCTTTCTTCCCATTCTCTCCTTTGTTTTCACATCACCTCTTCATTTACATGTGCATTTGTGGCGCATTTATGTCCTGAACTGGAGATGATAATACTCTTCAAGTTTAATAACTATCATTAAAGCTGGTAAATATAATTTAGAAGTAATGCCAGCAGTAAGCCTTTGAATTTTTCAGGCGTGTAAAATTGACTTTCAAAATGAAAACAGTAAAAATGCTGTTAAAACCTGGTGCCAAGCTGCTACACACATTTAAAAATGTGTGAGACTTTTTGTAGACTGTGTCTAAAATTTAGCAGATGGCATTGCCCTTATGGTTTAGCATTTTATGTGTAGAGGTCATTGGTATTTTGTTCCCTTTCTTTCAACCATCAAAAACGCCATTTCTGTACCACAAAGTTTGTGGGAAGATGAGGCCACAAGTTCAGCAGGTTTGAACTTAGAGATGCCTGCTGTTTGTCATGTGATAGTTTTAACAAATAAGTAAATAGCATATATTCATAAAAGTTACCTACTGAATTTTAACACATTAGTCCAATCGAAAATCATCACCGTATTTAGTATTTGGATTAATATTACCACAAAGCATAAAAACACACCTGGTGTTTTTCTATCCAAGACATTTTATAAACATTTATATTTGCTATATATTGGTACATTTTTCACCCCCACCATTTCTTAGTAAAATTATTAAAATGACAATTTATGTGACTGAGATTCTTCAACAAGACATAATATTTTGACATATGCTCACATATCAGGCTAAGCGTTATGAATGTGATACAGAAGTAGTAGCATCACTTTATGCATGCAAATCTACATATCCATCCATCCATTAACTAACACGCTTATCCCTAGTGGGGCAGGAAGGATTGCTGGTGCCTATCTCCGGTGGACAACGGGCGAGAGACAGGAAACAGCCAATCCATTGCAGATGCATGAAGATATACATTGTTTTGTCTTTATTCCCTTTGTTTGCATCTTCATTAACATTCAATTTGTACATTATTTCCTTAAGTTATTGTAACACTTCAAAATCTTCTCATCTTTCCTGACCAAAACGGGAAATAAAGTCCTCAGTACGTGCGTCTGAACACACATACAAACACACAGCTTCTCTTGAGACGAAGTTGGCAGACACAGAAACTTGTGCAGATGGCTTGTTTGGGACCTGTGTCATGAAGTGTGAGAGATGCAAATGTTAGTAGCCAAACTAAGATAGTGTGTGTATTTGCATGCAGAAAGTCAGCTCAGACGAAGAATATGTTTGCTAGCTATGAAAGTTGTGGCCAACTTACAGCAAATAAAAACAGAGATGCATCCAGTCTGTTATCAGTGCTTAGAAGTTTGTTGTATCAGAAATGGGGCATTTTAATAAACATACAATAAAGCAGTGCATCAACAGTCCCTATGACTTGTGGCAAATTGCAGAGGTGGCATCTTATTGCCTGCCTTTAACAATTAAACAATCTTGATTTTTCTTTCATAAAAAACATATTGATAAAGTACATAACACATAATTTTGCTAACATCAGATATTCCCACCTGAGCTTTGAATCTCACTAGCTCCTGTAAGGTCAACATAATCCACTTGACTTCTTCTCGTTTAAACCCCTTAATTGTCATCTGTAAAACACTTATAGGCAAGTCAATGGGTCCATGGTGTCCTCATGACAGTTTCAATGTTTTATTATGGCCTTTGTCAGACCTGTAGGTTTGTAGTTGTGCTATACTGTTTTCATTTTTATATTATATATCATGTAAGATGTTCAAAGAACATCAACACAAGCTTTAAGGAAAGGCAATTTCATTAAATTGTTGTCAAATGACATTACCCTGTTTTTACACAACTTTTGGCTTTGTTCTGTCTGGATGATGCTGTTTGTTTGTTATTGTTCTCTGGCGTCCTTCTGACATCTGCAACTTTTCCAGCATTAATGTGGAGCTTTTGACCGCTTCTCTGAATAAAGCTTTCTATGGACAGTCATGTCTTGGTGGCTTGGCCAGAGATCTTCACAGAAAAACTCTATTTAAACAAATATTTGGGTTTTTTTTCACACATGTGGACTTTATTTAAAAATTAGGTCACCCTTGAAGCCAGATGTTTGGACTGAGTTTTATTTTGGGTATTAAAAAGGGCACTTTAAATAACCTGCAACTTTTTGTGGGTCCAATGAAAAAAATGTCAGAGAAATAGTTTTGAGTTTGAAAAGAATTCAAGTTGTACTGACACTTTTGCAAAATACCATAAGGCCAATATAAAAGAAAAATATTTATCTTACTGTTTTGGTACTGTGTTGGCACACTGAAGAAGACACAGTCTAAGACTGATGTGTACGGCAATCCTACAAAGACCAATCCACACTTTATTCTGCACCACCCACTGTAACATAAACTGGCCATCCTTTGAAGTCCACACAAGCAGACTTAAAATATTCCCGCTGAGAACAAGGCAAAAGAAAAAGAACACAAACAAATCATGAAAGTACTGCAAATCTCTTCAATACTTGTACTGGGCCTTTGTCAAGTCAACAAAAAGCAGAAGGAAAACACTGCAGCTTCTAAGAAGAGGGGAACAAGAACAGGTGCTTTAATATCGGTATTTGAAAATGTGTTGTTCAGACACTACGAAAAAATACTCTCCCAAACATCATATCCTGGTGTTCTTCAAAGGGCCAAACCGTGCTTCCTGTAAGGAAGCATAAGTTGCTTAGTGTTGTATGTAGAGGTTGGCGCAGTAAGCAGAGAAACGTGTGACCCCAACATCTATGAAAGGAATGTTCCCACAACTGAGCTTGAAATCTTCACACACAACTGGAGCCTCCGGATTTAGACAAACAACAGCAGCAACAAAAACAACAACAGAGAGCAGTCTGAATGTAGCAACAACCCTTGTGAAGCATTTCATTTGAGCAAGTAAGAGTGCATATACTTAAAAATCACTTTTTAATCCTCTTCTATCTGTCATTTTTTTCGTCTTGTAAAGAAAGCACATCAAAATAAATGTCTCACAATGTACCAATTGTCATTCAAAACAAGTACAACTATATAAATACTATTAGTACCAGTTGGTCACAAACATAAAGGTAGCTGAACATCTGTCAGGACTTTGGACTAATCAATTACACACCAATATACAAGGTCACATTAGATAAAAATCTTTGAGGGAATGACTTCTATTTCAGAAATTAACTGAGGCTGCAGAAATTTAACACCGTGATGGATTGATAACAAGGTGTGGTGGTGAGAAGCAGGGCCTGAACACCTTACACGGACATTTTACATTGAACAGTCAATCAAAGAACACCGAACTACTGTCACACATGATTTCCACTGGTGAGGTTCAGCAGAAATACCAAGGGAATCTGTCATTCCTTCTCAAATCTTCCCCCAACATTCGACAAAAAAGCACAGCTCTTCTTACCAACCTTGTGATTGGCTGACAGTAACTGTGACTTTTGATAGATCTATTGTCCTCTGGGCAGGTGCGATCAAAGCCACTCTGGAGTTGACAACCATGAGACTGCACTCAGCTACAATTCAGCTCTTTTTGCCAGCTCCACCTTATTCACCAACATCATTGGTGAGCTGGATGACATACCACAATGGTCTCGACTCTTTGTCTGAGCTGAGGAGGACTTTGTGTGACCCACTTGAGTCAGAAACTCAAGGAAACAGCACGAGCCACATCAACTTTTTTCAGTCATGTTGAATTTTCAGGCAATTGACACAACATTTCTTAATGTGGCAGATGGTAGAAAATACACACTGGTTTGAAATACAAATAAGCAATTTCACACTGTTGTCTTTATAAACTAAAAGCTTTATTTGCTTCTTTTCTTTGATTTTTAACAGCAGGTTTTGTTCAAAGAAATGCCAAAGGTATTATTTAGTCCAAATAAAGCCATGTGGAGTCATATGAAACAGTAGTGTGTTTAAAACCGCTATTTGTGCTGGCAGCCTAATTAATCCATCTTCCATATGTGATGTTGAATTTGAGTTTGCAGTGATATTAATGTAGATTAAGCATAAAACATAAATTGGTTCCTGAAAAGTGTCCTTCAAACCAAAGTAACTGATCTCACTGTACTGTTTGATAACTCAGATCAACTTGAATGCATGCATGATTGAATTGAAATTATTTTTGTGAAATACCTCAAGAAAGGTATTTGTTGTTAATTAGCACTATATTAATAAACTGAATTGGATTGTAACCTGTTCCTGCTAATTTTGGTGTTACATGGTTGTATCATAGTTGTATGTTAGTCCACAAAAATTCCTTTTTGCTAACTTTGTTGCAAAACTGTTTAGCTTGTTTTCCAAAATGACGCTTGGTAGTTATATTAAAGACATTCTTCCAATGAATAGTTTATAAATGATAGTGCTGTTCAATTTTGACTAAATTGAACTTGGCATCAAAGTCCTTTCCAAGTAATTCACTGTACTTGTATGTCTTATTTAGTGCATCTAGGGAATTTCTAATTCTTTGTCTCACATATGAGAAGTCATCTGAACCTTGTTCCATTACCGGAGCTTTAATTCTGATTAATCGACAGTGCAATCTTGCTAAATATTTGTAAAACGCGTTGAAGTAATTTTTTTTATGAAAATACTTTTGACTTAATTTTATTTCCTTGTGGAAAAATTCACATTAAAATATTTCGTTTTTAATAAAGTCACTTGTGTCACACTGGTGTCCCTGATTCGACTTCAGACTTTTGACAAAAGTTTAACATTCTGATTTCCAGTTTTTCTTGGTTTCTGATATAACAAATTTTTCCATTTCTATAAGTTGCACTCAAAATTCTTTGTAATGAAACGTTTTCATCACTTCATATTCCAGGTATTCCTCAACAAACATGTTATTGATATCATGCAATTAAATTTCTTAATTTACCTTTTATACATTTTAAGAAATAAACGGAAGAAGATGAAAGAATGAATGGATGGATGGATGAATGAATGCACATACATACACTCAGATACATGATGCACACAGCACAATAGAATATAGACAGCAATGTTAGCTAGCTAGTTTCAAGAAACGTGCTCTTTCTATCCCTCCTGCCCACACACACATAATGGACGCTGACATTGTTCAAACATTGCTGTTGTAAAATTTACGTTGTTGTCATTTCTTTTAAAAATGTTCTACAAACTTTCACAAATGTTCAACAATTTCTTCTAAAATTGCTTAAAGTGAAAAATGAAAATATTTCAAACGTGAAATAATTCTTGTGTGAAATAAAACACAGCAGAAAGTATCATACTAAACATTATTTTGGATCAAAATCACAAAAATAGCATAGAAAACACATTGATTTACACACAGGTCCAAAAAGATCCACTCGTGGAAGACTGTATAGTCAATATGTCATGCATCAGAGGGTTAAGTTTATCTTGCTATCATGCACAGTGAAAAGGAAGAAAAATCTCTGAAGCTTGATCTCAGAAAACCGGAGAAGATATTTGTGAGATTATGTTATGTCAAAAAAAAAAAAAGAGGTTTTAGCACTTTTCATAAACTGAAGTGGAGATAATTAATCCACAGCACAGCCTCAATTAAAACAATATTTTTCAAACTGGAACAAATATATATTTTCTTCATACTAGAAAAACTAATACACAGCTGAAAAGTAGATATTTACTTGCACTGAATAAAAAGACAGTCGACACATTTTGTTCTCACTGTCTTAATCCAGACTCATACTTTTGTGTATGAGTATTTTTATTCTATGTATGCAAATATCTGGTTTCAACAGATTTAGACCCTACTGAGGTGAAATATGAATTTTCTTAATTAGAAATGTTTTATGATCTTCCTGTTAACTCTGTAACAGCTGAGGTATAAAAAAAAGGTATTTGGCTTATTCACTGGTTTCGTCTTTCATCGAAGTTAAAGTTCTTTGTTTTGTTGAGTTGCTCATATTTTCTTCGAGTATTACCACTTTAACTGCTGTGCTCCTCTTTTACAATCTTGCTGATGTCAGCCACCACTCTCATGTTTTAGCTTAAATCAGTTTATTTCTAAATTTAGCATTCAAAAATACATAGAAATAAGCAGTTTTGGGAATGTGTACTCTCAACAGGTTTCCTCTCCTCAGCAAGACCCATGAGTGTTGTTTTATATAGATCTGTCTGCCACGCAAAAATTACTCAGTTCTGTGTAAGAGGTGTAATATGAGACACTGTGAATCGCTTATGACAAATAAAACTCCAAATAAAACTATCAACCAATATTAAGACAAGCATCTAGAAAACCCGTACCTTCTAAAGATTCTGGCTTTTGCAAGCCAGGCTAATATCTACTCTGCTTTTACCCTGCTCTTTGTAGGAGGCGATCTTTCTAATATGCTTAGCTGGGTAATTTATTTAACTGAAATGTTTTATTGTCCTCTAGGGACAATACATTTGCAGCATATAGAGTATGCAAAATCTACACACAACAATAACACTCATAAAAATGAAACACATAATGAAACGCAAAATTATATCGCACCTTCAAGCGACACAGTTCATCTTAAATGAGTTTGCAACACAGCTCCAGAGATGCAGATGGTTCTGTGGACCGTTCACAATGGCTATAAACTTGATATCCGAGGTCTAACTAATGTTTTTAAATGTAAACATAATGCATGAATTTTAATTACATAGATGTTAATGTGTTACGTTTTTAACACGATTGATTACTTTTTTTTTCTTTAACAAGCTCTCTTTTACCTGATTATGACTAATATGTACAGATAAGACTCACCAAGGTATTGCAACTCTCAAGATGTTGTTTCATATAATTTCAACATAATTAAAAAAATATATATATTATACATTTTTGTGTCATGTTGACATTAAAAGTCTCACATAGGTTATGTAACATGGAAAAACAATTGTGAAAAAGTGCTTCTGTAAACAATAAATTTTTTACTTTATCACAATCAAGCACCATTGCGAGCAGATACTCCAGTGTTTTGTGCGTAATCATTATATTCAGCATAATCTTTATGAATATATCAGTTCATTGTTGAATGCCCACTGTAAAGGCAGCACTGCAAAGCAGAGTTTGACGGGTGGAACAAGCACACAAACACCAAAACACTCTCTTTCTCACAGTCTGCTGACGGTTCCAGCTCGTGACATTTCTGAGCATGCCACAGGGACAAGTGGTGGAAGGTTGGCGGCAGGCTAAGTGTCTGTCTGTAGGCCTGAGATAACGCCTGTCACCTCACCAAGTTGTCTCATTCACACATGCACTGATGCACACACAGAAACAGAAACACACCAAAATATGGTCTGTCTTGCTTCTTTTTTCCCCACACTGGTCCACTATTAAACCATCCATCCACTGTGACAGTGAATGCTACTCAGCCGTCCATTCAGCAGCGCTCAATATCAATAGAGTCCCTCAGTCTCTGTTTTGCACTCCATTGTTGCCTTAAAGAAATGGGAATAGCTTTAACAGTCGGTAGAAGTACATGGACTGTGAATAGCTGGCTTATGGCTGTGCTTATGCATTGTTTTGCTTTCCTGTCGTTCAGCCTGAGCTCCTTAAAAGTGGCAGAAGCATTGATGATGCATTGTTTTTCAGGCCATCAAGATTCAGCATGTGTGGATTGTCTTTCCTCTGAGCCCTTTGCATTGTACTTCATTGTGTCACTGGCTTATTTAGCTGTGCTATGTTATAAATGTATGTGTGGATGTAGTAATGTGTAAATAACGAGGGAAAAAGAGAGACGACGTCCAGGAATTAGGCAGAGGTGGAACAGTCACTCACAGGCCTTTCCACATGACAGCAGACACAATGTCGCAACTTTCTTCTAATGTACTAACCCCTTTCTTTCAAAGTTAATCACTTTTTCTCATTCAAGCATGAGGTAGGATGGGCACACAGTGGAAGTGGGTGAGGGAGGTAGAGAAAAAGACTGAACCACTGAAAGAATAATACCAGTTTCTGGGCTTCATTGATTTCAATAAATGGGTACACATTATGGTGACGATAGCACAATGGGGAAATTTTCTGACAAAATGTATGCAGAACCATTTTTGCTGGATCTGCGGGGGAAATAGTGTGTGGTACACCTGTGTGCATTTGTGTGTTAGACTATGGAATCAAAGCCTAAAAGAAATAGCAACGCACTTAATCAGCCAAAAACAGTGCAGTGCTCTTTTTTCCATTGTACATTTTGTGTTTGAAACTGCATCTGCATTTTCAAGCAGGGCTATTTATCTGTGAAGACTGTAATTAGGGGAGCCAGAAATCCCAGAAACACTCATAGCCTGTTTATGTGCTTTTACATCCATGCTTACATATCTGTTAACACCGGTATTTATTTTGAAAAATAATTTCAGTCTCCTTCATTGAAATGTCTCTCATTATGGCTCTCGGTTAAAAAAAAAGGCTTCAAAGTTATTCTCAAAAATATTTTGAGATGTACCAATTGTGATAGGGATGCAGGAATTGCTCAGATTTTGTGACTCAGCTCAAGGATTCTCAGTAGGACGTCAATGGACTTAATCAGAACATGATTATATAAATATGGACTTTATGGATTTACTGCTTACTGTTTAAGAAGTTCATTAAATGGGGAAAGATTATGACCCTATCATGATGAATGTAAGCTGATAAATTCAGTTTAGCGAATGTGTACCAACCTGTTGCTGCATTTAAGAAGTTAAATATTAGTTTAATATGACAATCAATTTCAAACAAAGAACCAATTGACTGATAGTTATTTTTATTTTGTGATGTACAAAAACAATGTCTTGAAATATTTGTCATAGTTCTAAACATTCATCTTGGTCTTGGCCTTAGAGGTTGTGATTTTAGTCTCAGAAGAACCGGTTTCCTCTCCATCCATGACACTTTAAGGTGTCTGTTGGGGTACTGATATGCACGGTGGTGCATTTGTTGGCACTGCCTTGCAGCTAAAAGGTATTGTGTTCAATGACAGTCAGAGCCTTTCTGTATTGAACTTATATGTTCTCTCATGTATGCCTGGGTTCTCAGGTGCTCTGGTTTCCTCCCACATTCCCAAAACTAGCATGTTAAAACAATTATTTACTTTAACTTGCCACTAAATCTGAGTCTGTGTGTCCACGGTCATTATTGCTGTTCATTATTGTGTTGCCCTGTGATGTACTGGTGAGTCTGTCCAGGGTCTCTCTCACCCATTGACAACTGAATATAGGCATCAGCCCCACAATCCTGCAAGGACAAGTGAGTACAGAGAATGGATGATTGAATGTTGATGCTTTAAATCTTTTATTTTAACTTAGATTTTTCAAAATAGAAAGCAACTTGAAAAAAATCAGGATCTAGAATGAGAAAACACCTCTCTGTCTTTGTCCTGTCATTTACCAGTGTAGACATGCTTCAGAGAATCACAGGTGGAACTTGTCTTATGACCATTTTTATGCTTAGATCTACACATTTTTGATGGCTCTGAGTCTTTTTGGCCTATTGCCCATACTTGATTTTGAACCTACACATTTTTATTTTGTCTGTGTACTCCATTTTTTTTTACCCACAGTATTTAAATGAATTGTGGGAATTAACTGTAATAGAAATGCTTAAACTTGACATGCATTTTATTTAAATTGTATAGCATTACCTAAAAACAGTGTGCGGTCTTTGACATTTCAAACATACCATATGCAGAAGATGGTTGTCTACATGCAGACCCCCGACACAGCCACCGTCAGCAAGCAGGGGAGAAACCCTCTGAGCTCCTAACTCTCCCAGTAGACCCTAACCCATCACCGCTGCCAGAATGTAGACAGACCAACGCAGGGAAGGAACATTACCATCCTACCTACTGAGATAGCCCCTGGAAGCCTGGCCAGATACTTTTCTAGGAGCCACATAGGACACCCAGAGAGATCCCACAATCCTGGACTAGGCTTTTTAAACCAAAGAACTAAAATGTCTGATTGCTAGATATTATTTATTAGTCATGTAATATTTGCTTACAGTAAGATATTGGTAAAACACAGAAAATGTCTTTCAAATTTTGGTTGTCAAAGACGAAAGACAATGTGCCAATATCTGGGATGAACAGACTTAGGTTAGTGGTAAAAATTTTCCTTAGCTTACAGCACCTTTTCATACACAAATTTGAGTATAAAGTGACCAAAATAGCAAAGGTGCAAAAGGAGGGCATTGAACAACATCCAATTTTGATAAATGAGGCTCATTGTGTCTTTTTACACCCCACCCACAACCTACAATCTCTCAGTGAGCACGTTCCTTCTTCCGCTTTTGCCCCCTAATTCATTCACATCCCATCCGTCCTTATCATTCATCCCTCCTCTCCCCACTATTTCATTCTGACTTCCTTGGCTCCACGAATACAGAGCTGTCTTAGAACTCTCAGGTGGTTCAAGTCCATTACTTTGGGAGATAGAAAAACAGTGCTGAGGTGTTCTGATTGAGGCCTATTAAAATTCATAAGCTGTGGAATAAGGCCAGATAAAAAAAAAAAAAAAAAATGCAGCTGCAGGAATGAAAGGCAGGATGGTATATGGATGTTCATGTGTATATGTGTGAAAATTTGTCAAGTGCTTATGAAGAAAAGCGAGAGGCAAGCAAGGGAATAAAGAGTGATAAATGCACTGCGATCCCATGAGTCCCTTACCTCCTTAATTTATCTTCATACTTTCCCTCTCTTTCCAGTCCTTTTGTGTTCCCCTCCCTCTCTTTAGTTGGTCAATACCTTTTGTGTACCTTCACACCTTGCCAAGTTGCATGGTGCATAATTTTTATTATTTCTTGCCATGCTCCTATGTATTATGTAGGCAGCCATCATCCTTCTTAAACTCTGATAAAAAGAAAATTCTCCACTGTTTTTGATGGCTGTTAAAGATAAACACGCATATTTTACGGACACACAAACATCTGCTACTCCCTGTTTTCCTCTGTATCACACATAGGCACACTCTTGGCATGGAGTACATTAAGCGGATGTGGATCGATAAGGAGCAGAGGTCAATAGAAAACGCGTTTAGACTGATAAAACTTACATTTCTCTGGGAGACTGAGACTAGCTCAAAGCTAGCCAAACCCCTTCACCTCTCTTCTTTCTTCTTCTTTCTTTTTTCATACTATCGCACTAAAATAGACTCATCTTGTATCATTGTCACTTGGGATAGATTAACACAAAGGCAGAAAAGAAAGCCGGCATGATGCTAGTCAGAAAACGCCTTAGCTGACTAAGTGAAAGTGAGGCCAGTACTCGAAACAAAAGCAACTGGTACAGTCAGTGGTGCAGCAGCACCAGATCCCACTTTCTAACATACTATAGTGGAAACATGATTAGAAGAAACACACCTGTTTTTCCTATGTGTATATATGACAGTGTGTCTCTGTGGTTACATATTGTAAAAACACTGTAAACAAGCACTTGACATCATGATTATCACAGCATATGTGCTGTTTATGTCATAACATACTGGTGACAGCTAATTTTGCAAAATCAACTTTGTTGAGCTTTTTGTTCATTTGTTCCCAAAAGGATGTCTTTAGAATGGTATAGGTTTCCTTTGCAACATTGTGTCAGTTCGTGACATTATTTAATGCACAAAAATCTGTTAATTTCTTGTGGTGTAAAAGTTCTACAAATAATTGAATTTTACAACATAAATGGTACATGGCAAACAGAAAAGGGGCTGTATATTAGATACATTTGTATCAACTGATAGAATCTTGTAAGTACTACAAAGAGTAAAAACAATCGTGGTTTGCTGAACTCGTTTGGTGGACCTTGGTTAATTGAACTGGGATTGCAAACGACCACTCTAAAAATATGCAGGCAAGTTCTGCAAATCTATAAGTTAGTTCCATTGCTTCATTATTATCAATAATATTTTCTATTTATACAAGTAATCCCACTGAAACACAGGCTGTAGAACACAGATATCAACCAACTGTGGCCTTAGATTGCTGACATGATGGCATAGTGCATTATTTGAGATAAACTGTTAGCTATTAAGAGGACAATAATTTAGTTCTCAAGATACGTAAGAGTGAGCCATAACAACAGGAAAATCAAGTTGACTTATAAGTTAAGGGATTGGCTACTCAGATTGCTATGTTCTGACATTTCCATTATTTTTGTACATTTTCTGAGATGAACTTAGCATTTTCTAGGTGTAGAGAAGATAAATTTATTATCTGTGTTGACTTGACATTTTGGGAATTCATAATCATTTTTTAATTGATCTTTTATTACTACTGTGGTCTCCAAGATAGCAGGTTCCTAAAATGTATGCTATAAATCCAACAGGATATTTACAAAAATAATATAGCCTTTAGCCATTGCAGCTTACAGCGCAGAAGAACAGCATTGCTTCTCTCCCTTGATAAAGCTTTGTGTCTACTCACTCCTTTGTTCCACAGTACTTACTATTATTTCTGAGGGTAACAGGAGAGCTTGATTATACCTGCAACTATACTCACAGCATGTGTCTGTATAATTGTAGAGCATCCAGGAGCTTAAAATGGAATCCATAGTGACAGTTTACAGGAAATGACTTAGCAAGAAATGTGACAGAAACTGCTTGGTTTGTTTAAACTCACACAAAATGTTTTAATTATCCAACAAAACTAAGCAGCAGAACATTTTGGCACACTTCCAAAAAAATGTCCCCATATAACAGGTAACTGACCAAGAAATATAGGTTTGGGTGTTAAAATAGTGGTGCCAGGCTCACAGACAACCTGGCGCAGATCCAATAAAGGACTCACTAGGTACCTACTAGATCAGAAAAAGGACCTGAGTGTGCTGTCTTTGGTGTTTGATGGTGAAAAACAGGAGGAGTGCAATTGCACCATTAAGCAAGGGCGGAGTTAGGGGACACACATTTCTATTGTGCTGTGTTTACTCCAGAGGTGACAATATGGCCTTGTGCTAACAGCTAGCAGCTCAATGTCCTCAGTGACGAAAGTTTTTTGATAGTTAAATGCCTAGTGTTACACCATCCATCATTCACCATCCCCATCTCTCTTCTTACCACTCCCCTAGGTTCTGTTGGTCTGGAGTAGATGAAAACCATCCATGTTTATGAAACACTGGAGTTAGTGTGTTTCAGTCAGAATGATAGAGTTGCTCATCCTATAACTCTTTTGATAGTGGGTAAAAGCTGCTAACTCATCCTCTTTGTTGGGAAGAGATTAGAATTTCTCATGATGATAGATGGGATGACGTGTCTGTATACCTTCTCTTCCCGTTGTGACATCCGATGCCGATATGGATCCAGCATCTCTTCCTCTTTACCTTACTGGGTAAATGTTTTAGGTAGGATGCCATGATGAGATAACAGCTGTGACCACTCACATGGCGTCTGAATGTAAGTAACTTTAAAACCTGAAAACAAAGTTGGTCTACTCCAAGCACGAAAGTAAAAACTAAGTTTCTCAAGAATGAGTGGGAGCGGTCTTCCAGCTTGTGTAGCCCTGGAAGTGGTTGATTAACAGTACATTATAGTGAATCTCACCAGAAAACAAAAAACTCTTCTGGAATCGGGTGAAATACTATGATCACTCCAGGTACATATATTTGCATTTCATAAGGCACAGAAATGCTCATGATCAACTGTAAGATTTTAAAATGAGTTTTCTTCATAGTAATAGAAGGATTTAGTCAACTGTTTGAAGCTGAAGATGGATGAATATGTTCAGAATTTAAGAAGAAGTTCAGACAGACTGTGTGTTAGGGAAGAGTTACTAGATAAATGGACATTAGTTCAGATGTCATGAATGAAACTGCTGGGGAGGTAACTGTTCTAACCCACACAGGAAAGAAATCTATCAGATTTGATGGTGTAATTAGGGAGTTTAGGAAGCTATGTTTTAGGTAGCAGAAGCAAGTGAGAAATGTACAGGCAGATGGAAAAGAATGACACAAGTTCTTGGAGACTAGGCATAACAGCAAAAAAGAGCTAGCAAAAGAAAAATGATTATTATATGAGAATTTGGACACTAAGTAGAGGGAAGAAAAACTTGTATCAATGACCTAGACAGAGACAGATCAAGCTAGAGATGTGCAGAAGGATCATTATTGGAGCTAAAGATGGAAATGTACCAAGCAATGAAGAGAGTGTGTTATAAAGACAAGAGGAGTACTTTGAGAAAGTGACAAAAGACCAAAATGAGAGCGAGACAGGAGCTGACTTGGAAGGAAAAAAGTGGCCCCTGGAGTTTCTGACAGACTGGCCCACCTTCAACTGCTCAGTTGAAATTTTAAATATCTCTTAACTTTTCAGTGCCACCTTCTGGTTTTGTAGTTTGATTTTGGTGCTCTATCCTCACTGTCAATGTGGACTTGTTTAATGTTGCCTATAGGTTCAGTGATTCAATTCAGTTCAGTTTATTTATATAGCCTAAATTCACAGGGTTCATCTGAAACAATCAGATTTAAGGGCTTTATATGAAAGAGGAACAATATGAAATTGTGTTCTGGAATTAACAAGGAGTCTGTGAGTGGAAGCAAGAATAGGGGAAATATAATAATAATATAATAATATAATCTTATAAATACAAAAATTTAATTCATCCTCTTTAGCAGGGGCAGAGAAGGTTTTCCAGTTACGTGACTGTAGAGTTCGCCTCTCTTCAGGTTGACTTTGCTTCTGCATGCTGAGATCAGCCCGACTGAAGTGGCACTTGATAGGATGCAGTTTCAGGCATTGTGTCACAGCAAAACATCAGCGGCGACAGAGTGAGAATGGAGCAAGCGCAACAGCTCCTCCATGGAATAAATCACTGGCATACCATTGGAACAAGGAGAGATGGAAAGTTGGTCAAATATAGTGTAAATGATTAGTACACTATGTCCTTCCAAAACAAGTAAGTGTCCTCACTTACTTCTTTTAGTAGTAAGTGGGGGCAACTACAAAAAGAAGACTGAGCAGGAAAATGTGGGTGGTCCAGACAGCATACTTATGCTCCCCTCTTTCTAAGAGGGGTTTCTGCATTCCTATCTTTTGAGCCAAAGAAATCTTATCACTCCCAGTATTATGACAAATTTACAAAGTTTATTTCTCATAATGTTAGATATATTTGTAACCACCTTCCTTCACCTTAGAGTTCGTTCTATTCAACTCACCGCACAAAAGTCACTTAGTCTCAACATGATAGTTTCAGTCGGACAGCTTACACCCATGGACAACATAGTTAAAATGAATAAAATCGCTATTTGTTGAAGTGCATCTCTCTCACTCACCAGAAATCAGATGAAATATTGAAAAAAATTCTCGGCTTTACAGGTGGAGGTTGCAGGCTGGTTGACCCTCGATCAATCTATAATGAACACACATGTAAGTGTATTTTACTGCTCACCAGTTGTAGAACCACCATCCCAGTGACTGTTCTCATGACTGTACATGGGGTATTTGCTTTGAAAGTATTGACTGAGAAGCATAGAGAGAGTGAGACATAACTTTACTGTGTCAGTAGTGTGTGACAGGGTGCCAAAAAAAGATACTGAGGATAAGTGTAAGAAAATGTGGTCTGGCAAAGGAGAATTTGAGGGTGGTGAAGATTTAGCTGGTCTTAAGACCTTAACATCTTGAGCCCGGCCATCCCTATCCCCACCTCTTCTATTTTTGCTAATGCTACCATACTCAAACCATACATCGTAGTAGTTCTCACAAACATCTTGGAAACCCTCCTTTTTCTTTACAGTTACAGCCCTATTTCTTATCTCTGCAGACTCTGCCCAATCCCGATTCTTTACTTCGCCTCGGTCATGCACTGTTTTCTGTCTTGCAAGGTCGATCCCTCTAATATAATTTTATACTTAATATTTTGTACAGAGTTTTCCTTTATTTCCTCTTCACAGGATACCCTCTCTTGGCAGGCTCTCTTATACCCATGCTCCCATTTCAGTTCTCTATTATCTGCAAATCCGGTGGTCTATGAAGAATCCAGCATGATCACATCACGTCACTCCTACCTGATGCCTCACCAGTGGCATCAGGAGACCAAAATGGAAAATGTAACAAAGGAGTTGGGACAGATCTGGAAACAGCGTTACTGAAGTAATGCTGAGATGGATTTAATGTACACAAAGGAGGGTGTAATTACTTGTTGAAGGATGATGAAAATAGAGCTGCTGAGGAGGAGGACAAGAGGGATAAGGTGAGATGGAGGTAAAAGATTTGCCATAGTGAACCCACGCACTTGAAGACAAGTGTATAAGAAACATTTTCTCTTCTTAACTCAGACATGATGCTATTTAGAGCTAGCGGACATAGTGTTTCACTCTTACCTTTTATATTACTTTTTAGTGGTAGGGTTTGTTGTGCAAAGTCTTTTTGGCAAGTTTTTCTAAATTATATGCTAATTTTAAACATGCTTTATTAAATGGATTTCAAAAATGCTTCATAGTCAAATTGATGTTGGTAAATTAATAGTATCGCCACCTACTGTCAGGGTGTTTTGATCAGAAGGGTTTCCAAGGATAGTGTAAGAATAGTTTTTTTTTGTTTGTTTGTTTTCAAAATTGAAGAAAAAAATATTTGTTTTGAAAAATATATGTTCTCAAGTCTTCTGCTGGTTTATTTTATTTTTGCTTGTTCATGATTCAGTTTTTGTCTTCAGACTGCCTGTGACTTGTTTTTAGTTGCTAAAGTCCTACTTTGGAACATGCCTCGTACATACATGCGATTTATGTCCTACCCATTTCTTAGTAAAATGTCCTGAAGTTTTTTTAATCTAGTATACCATTACACCAACTCTGACAGCCTTGTCATCTGTTTTTACTGGCTACAGAAATACAGGCATAACTAACTTCTTTTTCTTTTCATCCTCTGCTTCTTGGCTCAGTTTGTCTTAGCCCTCCATTTATTCCTCCACAGCAATGGGATCACGGCATCTGGGTCTGACACATACATTTGTTTAGTCGCCATTGTGCTAAGTGGATTCATGTGGAATGGAGATTGCCAGTAATATATCGAAGGAGAGAAGGGCGCATAGGGGGAGGTAAGATGAGTGAATGGGAGGGGAAAAGGCTCCAAAGAGGAGCAGGGAGATTAATGATTGATCCAAATAGACCCCAGTAAAACAGTGACAATAAGAGAGTGAAATAGCGAGTAAGGAGAGTGAGATGGCAAAACATATGCTGCTCTGTCTACACCATCAATCTAAAGTTGTGCGCTCACCTGGAAATTGTCAAGCATTAACATGCTTGTGTCACTATGTGTATCTGTGCATGCATGTAAGTGGCTGGCAATGACAATGATGAGTTTCCTGACTTACAATATACATATTCAGAGAAAGCATGCCACTCCATCATCCCTGTCTTTACTCTGATCACTGCTGGAGCTGACGTTTATGTTTGACATTTGAGCTCACAAGTTTGTATTGTGCTTCCCAGTGTGCCTTCTGCTGTGCTTGTGTATGTGTGCAATCTCTATAATAGCCAATTTATTCTTCTTACTGAAATCGTAACATAAATACACAGTCATGAACACTATCAGTAATGAAAAAAGATATCCAGCATACAGTTTAGCATTGCTCCAGTGAAGCATTTTTAATATGGGACCATTGTAAACAGTTAAAGTGGATCTTTATTCTATTTTTTTGTTTTGTAATCACCTTGAACTATTTCAGAGTACCACTAAAAGACAGTAATTTATTTCACCACAGCATCCATGGATGGATGGATGGACAATCAAACATACAAAACTTTGAGTGTTTTTGACCTGGGTGGGCTAAATGGGATTGCTTTGGAGGGATTATTTTCTCTGTGTATTATTTTAGGTATGTGTTAGATACACCTTAACTAGATACACTTCTTTGTATTCACAAACTGTATGTATTAAAGGGAAAAAAAACTCAATAAAAAGACAGTGATTAAAACTTTGTGTGTTTTTATATATTTTTTATTTCCACAAATAAAATAAATAATGACTTAAACACATTTTATTAGTAGTCAGAGCCCTTCACAATGTCTTCCCCAATGTCTTTTACTTATCGGAGTCTGGGTTGCTTCAATAACAGGTTCAGGAGGGGAACCAAGATATGACTTTCTTAAGCAACTTCTCAGTTCTCTTTATTGAGTGGTGTGTTCAGAAAATCTTCAGAAGTGTCCAGAATGGAATCTTGATCGATTGCCTGAAGGACCTCAGCTGACCCCTTTTGATGCAAACAAACTGTGGCTTTGCTTCTAGCCTACCCCCAGATGGCAGAGCTCCTTACCCTATCTTATAGGGTGAACCTGGCCAGTCCAGATCCAAAGATGGTTTTAGCTGCTTGAATTTGAGATCTTGTTCTTTTGATCATACTCCATATGCCAGGGGTAGGGAACTCCAGGCCTCAAGAGCCGGTCTCCTGCGACTTTTAGATGTATCTCAGCTTCAACACACCTGAGTCAAATAATGAGGTCATTAGCAGGACTCTGGAGAACCTGACTGCACTTAGGAGGTCATTCAGCTATTGGATCAGCTTTAATCATTGAAAGAATCTATCTGGTCCCCTTTCCTGGATATCTAGACAGCCACCAAGGAGTACCACCATATCTCATTGAATATGCATAGCCAAGTCAAAGGAGACAACAATATTTTTCCCATTTAATTCAATTTGCTTTACTGTGTCTCCATGAAAAATCCAATGAGTGCAAATAACTTAACCCAATAATGATGAAAAAAGATAACAGCCCCCAAATCAAGCTGCTGTTGTAAGCTAAAAGCTCTTTTTTCATTATAATCTATGATAAGCCGACCAATTAAAAATGACTCAGTTTGTCGTGTTTTTATTTTATAGAAGAGGGGAAAAGGGAAAAAAAGTGGGGGGCAATTGAAAGGAGAATGAGCAGAGAATCTATCATAATTAAGCAACAACATTAAAAATGGAATTGTGCGTCTTTTTATAGATGACTACTAATTGCACGGGAAGCAAAGCGATGATTCTGTTGAATATTAGCTTTTAATTATCCTAAACGAAAGCAAAACCCACATGAGTGTGCTCATGGTTGCAGACACATATACACACACAGCAGAGCTCAGGCATTACGTTGTGCACACACACAATCACACACATTTACACATACTTTATTGGAGGTTCTACGTCTCTAGACACCCCAGTTGTAGCTTACATTTAGTGTATGCCTGTCCCAGACAAGATCATTACTTAGCTTCAGAGGCTTGCGTGCTCTGAATTTTTTCCTGCTCATTATTAAATATAGCAATGTTTAATAGCTAATTATCACATATTTCATATCACTTGCTGATGAAAAGTCTGGCTGAAGTTAAAGTGTGTTGCAATTTTCTGCTTTAGGGCCCTCTTCTGATGCAAGCTCAAATTTGTCATCTTATATTATTTATTTTGGCCTAACAAGTCAAACTCCACCTGGTGAGAGGAAAATCAGCAGTAGCTGATAGACATTCATTAATTCAAATGACAACATGCCGCAGCAGCATCTGGTGAGAAGCACAGTGATTGACTGCAAAGGGATGTCATGATTTAAAAGTAGAAATTGAAAAGACTGTGGTAATCTCTGCTTTTCATGGATGAGGAGCTTCAGTGGCACATTTAGAATCAACACACGCATAAAGATGGGATCAGTTATGTGAAATGTGCATTTTCGCACGTCATTAAGTGAGGATTTGTGAAGATGCGGAAATCCCAGTTAAGGTTGCCCCATGTCATCAGTGGTCTTACCAAGGACAATAATCAGCAACTTAACCTGCATACAAACTACTGTATTTTCTTATCTAGAAGTTGGCAGCCAGTGAAACGCAACCTGCCCTGAGGTGTAGCATGTGGTGTACACTGGCACAAACCTCATCTCTTGCTTGCTCTATCTCTTTCCTTCTTTACTCTCTGGAGTTATTGTCAACCATCAGGCATCCCTCTGCCTAGATTAGAAGTCTGTTATGAGAGCCCAGACTCATAAAATGGCTGATAATACAATATGCAGCCCGGCTCTGACTCCATAGGTGGCCAATTAACCTCTATGTCCTCTGCCATTCATTGACAGAAGATTTCCCTGAAAGGCAAGGGTAACACACAGGTACTCTTTGCTCTCTATAACTTACTAGATTATTTGAGAAACACCTTGGCAACTTTCGCAACAAAAGTGCAAAGTGTTCTTATTGATGCAAGTGTTCTAAAAAGAAGTGCAGAAAATTATGAGGGGATTAAAATAAAAAATAAACCTACCAGTCACTTTAATATAAAAGCGGTGGTAAGGGTGCCTTACCAGCACTGGATCACAGCCCTTTTACCCCCATCTTTTATACTCACAACTGATGTAGGCTTTGTAGTAGGCTGCACACTCAGTGAGGTGTTGAGAAAATTGATCAGTGATTTTGGTCCTTAAGAAAATGTATGTACCTCGGATTTGTAAGCTGGAAATCCACAATTTGAACCTTCTACTCCACTGCATCCAAAATGTGCTCTGTATTATTATGTTCAAGGCATTAGCTTAAGATGGCTTGTGTTTTTTTTTTTCTTTTTTTGTTGTTTTTGTTTTTTGTTATGTTATCAAGCTGGAAATAACCTCGAGGAGACATAAAAAGGATGGACTGGGTCAGTAACAACATTCTACCTATTAACAAACTTAATAGGTAGTTAAGTTTCAGGTAGTGCAAGTTGTCACGCAGATTTGCATTAACTGTCTCAAACTGTGACAAAAAATATCATTAAACTGCCAGAAGTAGCCTTAAACATTGAGGCTACAGTATGGACCTTTTGTGTCATTTGGTGAGCTTGCCCAAATTGTAGCCTCAATTTCCTGTTCTTAGTTCATTACTTTTTGTTGTTCTTGGGTGACCATTGTCCAGATAGCAAGAGAACAGGAGATGGCGGCTTCTGGTTGTTGGAAAATATGTTCTTTAATTGTCCTTCATCTGCAAATGTCATTGCTGCAAACAGGTGATGGCACATAATATCAGGAAAGAGGAAGATGTTAATTATTGTGACAAAATAAATACAAAACGCTCAGGGAAATATTGAGCTTTTTTAAGATATACGAGGGGTTTGGAGTGAATCCTGGTGCTGTGATTGTACTGCCGTTGCCACATTGGACCACAACTAGGTTAACACCACTGAATGACTTCCAAGGACATATTGATGAGGTGCTTTAATAAAAGTTTAACCATTCTTAAATTGTGTGCATTAAAAGCCTTGGCATACACTAAACTAGTAAACTGTTAGTATTGAATTTCTCTCCGCAACTAGCAGCTTCAGTAGCAGCGCTGAATAAAACACTTTGACCATCTCTCTCCACTCCAGTGTTCGAAGGCCACATTCACTGCTACAAACACTTTGCTAGCCCAGTACTTAATCATCACAGTGGTTGTGTCATGTTTTCAATTTAAAAATGCATATACTCCTCCCACACTGCAATCATTACACAGACACACACACACGCACACCTCCACACTCAAAGAGGTGAACAAAATAGGATTTTGGACACATAGATCTCACAGACTTAACAACCATGCACACAGACACACACACACCATTGCTGATGCTTAGAGTGGACACATCCTTTTCAATATTGCGCTTATATTTTGTGGAGAGGCCATAATTTACCACCTATGCATAAAGAATTGTCAGGAACCTAAATGAATCCTTAGTGTTCACTGCTCCTATTCAGCTAAGTCCATTAATCATGTCACTGATAAACACAGGCATAATCTGACTGTGTAATAAGGTACTTGTTTGGTGTGAATTGCACATGCACATAACAGCACCCAGTGTTGCACCACTGATGCACATGTCCACTCCCACTTGACACCCTCTGAAAAAAAATACACAATGAGCAGCAATAGAATAGAAGAAAAATTATAGTACTCAAAGCTCTTTCAAGTACATTTATTGTTTTTCAAATAATTACTGTAGGTTTAGAAAAGATATAAAATGGAGAGTCAAGGATGTTGTTGCAGAACACAAAAATTTACAGTAGTCCCTTGGCAGAATAAAGAAACAATGTGCCTACTATTTATATTTGCTGTCTTACAAGGCATTGTAAAACATGCAAGCAACAAATGATATATTTTAAAGAATAGGATAAATATTATAGGAGTTAGCTTATTAATTAGTTAGCTTAATGTTATGAGGTATAATTTCTTTTTTATATAATATATATAGTCACAGTTAAGTTTCATTTTTAAAAATGTATTTATATTTAACCTTTTCATTGTGGTGGTTTTTAGACATTAATCTGGGCATTTTTATAATTAATCCAAAATGCAACATAAAGTGGACTAAAAGCCAACACAGAAAACACTGAATGGCATTTTCATGTTAACCTTTATTAAGGAGTTTTTTTTTTACACTTGGTGCAGTCCAAGATGTACCGTAGTTTAGTTACATATGGCACATACAGACAGTGTGATATATGGAGCTAATTAGAAGCAAGACGCTACTAATTTGAAAAATTCTGACAAGGAGTTAAAATGATGAAGCAGAGAATAATCGGTTTGAGCAAAAAGGGGAAAGAAAGCAGAATGGTATATATGGAGGTGTTTTGCTTATTTCTGTCTCAGCTTGTAATAGGATTTTTTTTCACCTGAACCAGTGAGACCAGCCCAGATCAGCACCTATTTCATAAGATGGGATTTCTTGTGGATGTGTTCCCCAGTGGAACAGATCCTTCCTACAGTCATTTGATTTAGGCTTTGATAGAGAAAAAAGGCGAAATTTTCCCCTCAGTGGGGGAGTTAAATGGATTAGTAGGGTTCTATGGAGAATAAGAAAGCAGGAAAACTCAGAGGCACGTGCTTAGGTAATGTATGATTTTATCTGATGAGTTCTTTGAGACCCTCTGAACAATAGGGTGTCAAAGAGGGTGTCAATCATAGAATAGCATAATGTTATGGACTTCACATGGCGTTCCAACATAGATGGTGTTTAAAAGAAAGAAACACAATTAAATAGACCACAAAAAACAAAAGAAAATATTTGTACTTGGAAGGCACAGAACGTGAAGCATGAAAGAGTGTGTCAAGAGAGCTCATTTCCATGCAAAGTGATTTCACATTTTAGCCAATCAAAATAGAGAGTGACTTTGAGTATGCCTGTCACAAGTTACTAACACATTTTCTAAACAAATTTAACCTGCTGTTACATCTTCAATTCTAACAGGGCAGACCATCTCGCTATAACATCTGAGCATACACAAGACACCTACACAACAGACAGAAGTTTTTTTCTTTCCAGTCTGTACCTGCAATATACAGTAAATCATCTAATATTTTCTCAGTGCCTCAACCAACCACTATCTACTGGTAATATCAGGTGCTGATATTACTCTATCAAAATATGAAAGCTTATTGCTTTATTGTTTACAGCTGCTGCTTTTTATTGCTGTTACAGACCGCATGAACTAGATGCTAAATTCCAGCAGTGAGAACGTTCAAGAACAATATTTATTGTCACTCTGATATGTTTTCTCTAATTTAAAGCGACATTGATGGACACTATTTCATAGTGTCCATCAATATCAGTTCCAAAGAAAGAGTTCAGAGTCTGGGAGCTGCTGATGAAAAAGGAGCTGTTTCCTTTATTTCCTTCCTGATCACAGGACCTCGGAAGCTTGTTGGGACTTTGTGGATGAAGACGTTCTTAGATTTAATCTTGTTCCTCCTTCTGAGGAGCTTCTCAAATAAGTACAAGAATCTTTAAAGGACTCTAAAATGCTAATGTAAATGTATCAGCGGGGAAATCACATGTGAGGACTTGGATTAATTTGTGGGTATTTCCTGGGAACAGGATCGTGACGTCAAAGAGCGCTTTGCATTGCATTGATCCGGAAGTGATGAAACAAGAACATAACAAAAACCTATTTCAAGTTCAGAAAGTGACACAACAGAATGATCTGTAGAAAAATCCACACCTTCATTTCATTTGGTTCCCTTTCACACTATCCTTTTGTAAAGTGACTATGCCACTTGGTCAGCCACGAAGCTTGTTTTGCAAACTATTACAAGAAGGTGTTTAGGATGAGCAGCAGGAGAGGCATTGAGCCATTTAACATGTTGTTGTGTATACATGAAATGAATGCAGCAGTACAGCGATGACAGCATGGTAGCGGCATATGGCCGATGTGACCAGCATTCTGTAGGATTTGTAAGAAGAAGTAAACTATTTAAGTTAAATTTGGAGCTAAAACAACTAAAACAGGATAGCTACAATGAGATTATATGATTAAAAAAATGGTATGAGGAAACTTATGCATAGTGCTGATGCCTAATGCTGGATGTGTCATGTCACATGACACATCTAGCATTGTTGGCTATGCTTTTTGTACACCCCAAACTGTGTAGAATATGACTTTCTCCACATATGATTTATGAATAATCTGAGTGAGCTCAGAGACGTATCGTTTTCACAGATTTATGAAGATAAACTTGCAAGTGAATATCCTTTCTCCCATTCACTTGAATTTCCCCGTTAGAATTTCTGCCGGGCCAATCAGCGAACAGGAGTTGTGAATGATGACGTTGATATTCTACGATGTTCTAGATTTGTAGTCTGCCTGTAGTTTTAGAAATGGCAGCAATGGAGAGATGAACAAAGCCGTTTAGTCCGTGTTGATGACGCTTATAAATATTCAAAATGTTAACAGCCGCCTCATTCGGATCAGCACCTTTCTCTTTGCAGTAGAGGATAGTCGCTTCCAGCGCAGACTACTATCCAGTTAGTTTGAATTGGCTAAGAATCCAGTTCAAGACTTTTTTTGTGGTGAACTGGTCCTTTAAATATGTCAGGGGCAAACATTAGCAAATTTAAAACCTGAGTGGATGCTACTTTTTATAACAGCTCTAAAGAAAATAGAGATTACCTTTTGATGAAAAGATATTCTGGATGTTAGGCATTCTTTTTAAATCAATTGAAAGCCTTTTTTTTAATGTAGTAAAAATCATCAGAAAATAGAATCATTCATGTGTGGTGATGCTTGACTTCAGAGTGCAAGCCAGCCCTGTACATTTCAGTTCTCCCCATCTTATCTGAGTGGGATGCCAGGTTACGTACACCACTGGGGGATCAATTATACCTCTTTCGCTCTCCTCTTTACACCTCCTTAAATCAGAAGGGGAGGATTTCAAACGATGGGCTTGTACCTCCCCAACAACCACAACCACCCCCAACTGCACCCAATTAAGACTATCTTCAAACGAATGAGTTAACACCTGTAGGGGGATTGGAAGATATAGCCTCTTTCTGGGATTCTGGTATTGTCTCATATGCTGCTTACACTTTTGCCACTGGAGAAGAGTTCTTGCTATGTGGAACAGTGCAGAGTATCATTGCAAGACTAGAAGCAAGTTTTGTTTTGGGGATTTTTTTTTTTTTCCTTTTCTGGTCCCCAACCATGCTGGAGGCAATCCCAGCTATCTATCTGGGTAAATATAGAGTGAAGATTGACAAAAGCAGTTTCTTTTTTGTTTTTTGTTTTTTGTGTGTGTGTGATTTGACATTTTGAATAATTACTTTTGCAGGGAGTAATATATCCAGAAAGGATAAAAAGAGGCATTGACCTTTTTGAGTCATTTTTCATATGGTCTGTTTTATAATGCTCAAGCTAAACTTTTGTGCAGTCAGGAAACTTTACATGGTTTGTTTAACAACATGCATGTAAAGTGTAGCATGATGCATAATAAAAAAAAGTAACACGATAGCTACAATCTGATGATTTAAGAGATATGGGCCTGCTTGAGAGACAAGAATAATTAATAGAGTGTTGGGTTTTTTTTGGAAACAAATATGCTTAGGTCCTTACTTTCATGTTTTTATTGTCCTAGTTGAGGATGAATCATTATTGAACAGAATACATTTTTATAAGGTCATTTTTAAATGGACAAAAGCAATACTGGCTCTGCCTGCTTTGGGGAGATTCCAAAAACATTAAAATACTAAATTTAATTGTTTAATGTTCAATAATAAATTATTAAAACTATTACATTAACCTAAACTTAAAATATGTTTAGTTTTTGTTAATAATTTTGAAGAATTGGGCTTGGATTTGGCTCCTATAAATACTTTGTTTATTTTCTAGTCTGTTCATGTGTACATTCATACTCTTTGATAATTGTTGACAATTGTTTTCTGTTAATGAGGTGATAAATGTCTTCTTTCAGTTTTCTCAAATAAACCTTTTCTAGAGCTCCACTTCATCAGTGTTCTGATGTTCCTTGATGTTTTTGCTCTAACAACTTTCTTTTTAAAGGAAAAATGACTACTATTTGGTATCGTCCTCATTTTTTTAATGGTATTTGACATTTTTGTCTCTAAGAACGTAGGACAGAAATTCTGTTTTGGCATGATATAAAAAGGTAATATAGACAGGAATGAACTGATGGTTTTATGCTTGCCATTCCAAATTGTGTATCATCTGAATGTCTCAGCTGAAACTGGGAGTTTTGGACCAGGCAATGATTTTTCAAACCTTGATGGCCCAATTTTGATTAGTCTATACATGTCGTAGCTTCAGTTTTCAGGTCTTTATTAACATCTGCATAGAAACACATGAACATATATATATATATATATATATATATATATATATATATGTATATATATATATATATATATATATATATATATATATATATATATATATATATATATATATGTTTTTTACCTGTATTCCAGCTGCAGTACGATCTCTACTTTGAAGCGCACCCTGCCTTCTTCTTTCCTCTTAACTTTCCCTTTCTCTCTCTTTTACCATTACCTTTGTGAGTGTCGAAGAAAACGCCACACCAAATTCTCAAAGGGCCATGTAAATTACTTGCACGGTCGATGTGTGCAATGGGCCATTCACATACAAGATTTATACCTTTGGTAGTCTTAATTATGTCTGCCTTTTATTTGCTCTGTAAAGCAAGAAGCACACAGGCCTGTAACAAGTCTGCCTTTCCTATAATAAATTTGCAGGAAGAGGCCAGTAGTTTTAGACTTTGATGCCAACAGCTTTATCTATTTGCTGTCTGTCTTACTTTTGACTCTCCTCACATTATCTCCTTTGCTTTTAATTTTAATTGGCACTAGATCATTATTTGGATGTTTATATCATGTACTCTTTCTTGTCACATTTTTTTCCCATGTTCTCTTCAAGTTCATTTGTCAATGCAAGCCTCTATTGATTAAATAATAAAACATGGTAAATTGTAAATATGTAAGTTCCATGATGGTATTTTATTGACGCTAACATTCCCTGTTTGATTCAATTAAGTCCTGCCTAGACTGGCTTTGAACTTATGTGAATTACGGCAACAGGACCTTTAACACTGACTTTATTGAATGGTTGTGACATTATTAGCCTCTGCTGGCAAATATAATTGTGTGTGAATTAATCACATTTCATAATGCTGCACATATTGCTGTCTCTCCTTCCATCCAAGCATTTGCCATGCTGTCATTTTGCTAAAAAAAGAAGAAGAAAAACAGAAGTTAGAGATGAGATAGTTTAAATAGCCTTGTATTCTTTACATGTGTATCCCAAATATTAGCAAATTGTGTTTAAAAGTGTTTATCTTCGCATAAGGAAAACATAAACAAAGTCATTTTCTGTTTTTTTGTCTTCATCATTGACTCCTTTCACTTCAGCTGTGCTGAGATGATTTATCCCATATTACAGGTTCATAGCAGAAAATGGATAAGCATATTCATGATTAAATAGATCCTTAACAAATGCCCACCATTCAGCATTCAGTTAGTGTCTCCTCGTTGTCTGGATTAGCTGCCTGGCCACAATCTTATAAACCTGTATTTGGAAGCACTTATTAGTAATAAAGATGTCGGAGTTTGTTTTTGTCATGATAATCCCATTAACAAAACAATCTCATCTCCAGGTCCAATTATACGCTATTAACCCTGTTTTACAAACTGTAGGCAGCAGAGTTAGTCACGATGGTGAGCTGCATTAAGAGAAGAGCTGGCACAAAGGTAAATGGCAAACCAGACACTAATGCTGATGAGAAAATAGTTAGGCTCCTTAAGTATAGTTTGTACATTAAACTGTCAAACACGACTCTGTCTGCTGAAAGCCAGGCTTTGTCAAAATCTAATGCCAAATCCCAGAGAAACAAAAAACCTAACATAAACAAAGAGCTGACAGGCACCCACTGCATGCCCTGAGAATAATAGATCAATGTAATTTGCCATACATGCCTGTCAACCATCATTACATGAACGCACAAGAGGACTGATTTGAAAGACGGGTAGAAGAGCTCTAAACAAAAGGGATTTGAGGGGATTTAACCAAATACAGCAACAGCTCATAACAATTAAAATCTGGGAAGACATAAAGTTCCAATTGAATTTCTTTTATGTTATTTTTGGCCTGTGGGCAAAAGCGTTTCCACATCATGGCATTTGTCTGAACAAAACTGGAGCTGTCACAACTTCATATAGTTTGTCTCAATGCATGTCATACTATGTGCATACAAATTTCTATATCATAATTCTGCATTCGCCTGGATAAGACAAAAAAAGGTAATATAACTTCCCGTTTTACTTGGGTTCAGTGAAAACCAAACCAACATAGGAAACTAGGAAGCACAGCCTTGGTGGGGAGAAAGAGGACACTAAGCACAAATGCTACAAAAACCTTTTAGAAGACTTTCTTTTGATGTTTTTTGACATGAGACATGTGTGCCTCAAGCACTAAGTGCTTTTACCTCTATATTCTGGTACTAAAAATGCATTTGCAGTTAATTACTTTGATGGAGTATCAATATGTCGCTCATTGAACATGTGTACTTTTTGCTGGAGTGGGATCAGTGAAGTGAACAGTTGCTTGATTTACAATGCAACCAACAAGTATTTGACACAGAATTATTAATTGGCTCATCATGGTTATATTGGTTATGGTTCCCATTACTTTACCATGGAATTGGTGAACATTTTTCATGATCTACATACAAAATTATGAATTATTTTGCTCTTTCAAGCCACATGTTTAACACTATATTGTATATGCTAATGCAATGTATATAATGTGCATGCTAGTACACAAAAGATAAGTTAGCCTATTGCCTTTTCCATTAACTTTTGCTATAAAAGAAGGAAAGAAAGAAAAAAAGAAATGCGAGAAACATAAAAGCTTAGTTGTTGTGTTAATATGTCGTAGAGCAGTGTGGTCTGTCTGTGAAAAGAGAATATGCATTTTAGCGTTGTCATCTTTACTGAAGATACCTATTTTCTCACCTGGAAAAGAGGCTCTTTACCACAGAGTACCACTTTCAATTGCTGCAGCAGCAATGTTGTCATCTGTGTTTGCCTGTGTAATTACCAAAACACAAAAGCTGCTATTTCAACAAAATGGATTCAGAGAGCTCTACACATGAATGAACACATGAATAAATATGAATTTATCTTCATGAGTGACCTCTGCTAAAAGGAGAAACAGGAGGATGAAGAAGGTAGAAGCTGAGCTTCAGGGATGCTGGTGGTGAGGAGGTGGGGATGCGGAATAGATAAATGAAGCAAGATGGAATAAAAGCAAAAACTTCAACATAGTTCATAAAGGGTCAGGGCATAATTACTCACAGAAATGCCTGCTCAACGGGTGGGCACAGAAATGCATTTAGCGGTGCTTAAAATTTTAATTTAGCTATGAAAGGGCACTTTTCTTTTTTTCCCCTCTCCTTTCTCATGTCTCTTTTTTCCCTTTCATTTGTTATTGCTACACATTAACACCCTTCATTTTGATCAAAACACAAAAGAGCTGAAATTCCCATTAGGCCTTTTGAAAATTTTTAACAGGATGTTTTTTCTTCATAAATTTCAATAAGGTGCACATGAAAAGAGAAAGGTTTGTGATGGGGTTTTATCTTTATGTTAATCAAATTGGCTCGGTGTGTATGTTATTCACAGGGTTTTCTTTGATTAAACGCTGTTCTGTGTCACACTGACTAAACTATTTTCGGCAGCTGCGTTCTCTGCTGCCTGGCAGCTTAAATTGAAAGTGGTGTCATGATTTCATTTTTGCAAAACATGTGCAGTTTCTGTATTGTGGTAGAAAACAACCATTTTAGAAAAAAAAAAAAAAAAAAAAGGTTTGAAAGACCGGGTGATCCAGAGAGATGAGAAACTAAACAAAAATAAATAAGTATTAATTTATCAAAGTTCCTTCAACTTGAACAAATAAAATGAAAAAGCGTCTCTGCCAAGCAAGGTAATGAACAGAGCATGTAACCAAAACCGCTATGCATACTTGATCTAAAATATGTTTTTTGTTTCTTTTTTTTCATTTAAATAGTCTTAAATTAACTGCGTGTTTCACAAAAAGATTTTGCTGTTTGGAGAGAAAGCATTGAGAACAGATAACTGGAATAGATAATGTTGAACAGCTTGAAGGAAAGAGTTTGCAGATATTCTTAAGTTTGTAGCCACAATTTTCCCACCTCTAATGTGTAAGAGTCGTCTGGACTGTGCTAGACGCATCAAGAGTGTAGATAAATCTGTATTGTCTTCAGAATTACCTACACTTACTAAGATATATAACCAAAACCAGATATTTAGACACAATGCATAAAAATACACTTTCTCTCTGCCTGGCATTGTGTCAAACTGAATCTTTCTGGTTTCATGTAAATAAGCAGCAAGGCAGATGAAGCGTCTGTCTTGCACTATGACTGAAATGGACAGAGCAGGGGCTCAACCCGGCAACACAGCAGATAAAGGACAAATTTCTATCCTTTGAGCCACCATCACCCAGATGTATTATAATACATGTCTATGATCACATGTCAAAATATATTGTTTTTGGAACGTTGAATGCTGATGTGTCTGTGAATGCATGTGGCTGCCTAATCATCAATTCCAGCCGTCTATTCATTGTCAGAAAGGCCTATGAGTGACAGTCAAGACAGTTGGATGTCTCTTTTGAACATTGTGGGAGATTGAGGGAATAAGATTACTTTTTTTTATTGATTTACTTTATGATAACAACACAGTCGGAGACAGTCTTCCCACACACATAAAAAAAAAAACATTTGTGTTATTGTTATGATAATGTAACAGCCTGTGAGCACAAGGGAAATAGAGTCTTTATCTAGTTTTATGTGCATGCTAATACATACAGTTTACTGTTGAGAAAGGTAAGCACTGGAAGCCAGAAATTTTAATTTAGGAGACAAAGGATTCCCGGTGGGTCTTTGTGGATTGTCAAAGATGACAGGTGGAGGTGCGCAGATGTGTCAGCTCTCAAAATAAAAGCCTGACACCACATCCAAGTGGTATAAGATGGGAATAAGGATGAAGGGAAATGTGGACTGCACCTCAATTTGTGATTTCACCAATGCAGTTTCCCAGTCTTATGTTTTTGGCATGAGCTACCAGCTGCCAGGTTCTTTTCAAACTGTCACACTGCCCAAATGGTAAATGAGAGGAAGCCTCAAAGGCTTTTCTATATGAGAAAAGAAATCAATTAGGCTAAAAGGGATTTGTTTCTGTGTGCACATGACAGAGTCTGAACATCAGGCTTTTTGACATATCTGCACCAACACTGGCCCAAACACATCAAAGAAAGTACAAAAAAAACCCACAGTTGTACTTCTGTTGCCAGAGGCACGCACATGAAGCTCTCTGAAATTATGAATGGCTTTAATGTGGTCTGTACTCTACTTCATACATTTAGCTCTGCATTTCCACATTCAATACAAGTGGAAATATTCGTCAAAAGAGCACACGCTGTCTTTTTAAAATAATGAAATTGTCGAAACATGAGCAGATAGAATAATGTGTGTTTCCTTCAACTGTTTGTAGGAGTTTGATATTATTAAAAGGTTATCAGTATGTAATTAAGTCTCTGATTCAGAATGTAATGCTGAATCAGACATTGACATTGCATTGTTGTAAATTAAAAATCTATATCAGATCCTTGTAAATTCTAACTTTTACAATCTGAAAAAGCACACCACAGAAAAGGCTTGAGTTCTGTACTGAAACCAGAGTTTGGGTTAGCTTTCTGGGTGTTAATATGTTCCCAAGTATATTTAAATTACAGTTGTTCAATAATGGTATTGCTCTGAATACCTTTTTAAAAAAAATGTGCTACATCCACAAGTTAGCACATTGTTACATTTGTGTGTACATTGTAATTCTTATATGATTTTTCGTCTGCCATTGAAGAAAGACTAAGACTGCTACTAAAAACAAAAATACAATTTTTAATGCACAAATGTAAAAATTTCTAATGTTGGCGATTTTGTAACAAATAATGTGAGATGGAACATGTGTTGTTTTAACTACGTTGTACTTTCTCTGACTTAAATAATCTGTATTCTTGTTTTCTTTCTTACAGAATTTCATACAAACAAAATATATATTTTAATGCATTTCTGGCAATATACAGCAGTAATATTATCAAGCAAGGCCTACTATCTAGGCCAACTTGAGAGCAGTGAGACAGCTGTGTTCAGTCAGACCAGAGTAAAGATGGGCTGACTAAGAGAAACATGAATCAGAAAAATAAGTGAGGGCCTAATCAAATTTATCAAGGTGGGATTACGGTGTTCAAACCACAGTTTCAATGTTTCACAATAACTTTTTGTTTTTGTCCACCATCCTATATTTATCGCTCATGCACCTGGCAGAGAGGCAATCCACTCGATTCAGGCAGATGGCTTTTCTGAACTGTTCGATCGCAATTTAGTTCACAAGTTCAAGTGTGAAAACCACACAGAGATTCAAGGCGAGAAGCATTGGTGACCAGTTTGAGGAGCTACTTCCCTGGGAAATCAGCTGTGTGTTGAGATACTCAGTATCAGAGTGTGGAGTGTGATAACTGCACCGGCTGAGGTCCAATATCTGTTCCAGAAGAGAAGTGACACAGCTGTCTGCTTTTATGGTCAAAAATTATTTTGTCCCAAAACACTTCTGAAAACATGTCTGAAAGCATATTTCGGGGTTTTTTGTGGTGGTTTAGGTGGTCAGATGTGATAGAACAAAGGAGCTGCACATGGAGTTTTTTTTACTTCCTTTTCATCCTCAAAACATTCCCTCAATGCCATAAATGTATGATATTGAAGGAAGACTCCATACAATATTTATCTAGCATAGACTTATTGAACTGCAGCACACTCTTACTAATTATTTAAGTATAATCTGTGCCAGTAATATGAGATTGTGTCTTCTTAATTCAGCAGAAAATGTTTATAGAAGAACATACTCCTAAACATTTACCAGCATTGCTGCATATTTTGTTCTTATTAGTATGATTCCTGACTAATTAAATAAAAATATATTGACATAAGTGATTCTGAGGATAAATATATACTTTGAGTTTCTTTCCACATCCCCATGAACAACCCCAGCTTATGTCTTAAGTCTCAAATGCCTGCCAAGTTGGGGTTTGTACAATTTTCACAGTTTCTTATTTTCTTCCTGTTCACATCACATGTAACATTTTACAGATCAGATGTATTGAAAAAGCTGTACATCATGGGGCAAATTGGCCCAGGGCTATCCAGAGGTCCGTTCTGGAACATCCACCTTTAAATGTCATTGGGTATTGCTCTCCTAACCAAACCAGTGCATTTTCTGACAAGCAGTGAATCACTGGTGTTCATAGGGAAATGTTTATTTTCTTCTTCAGCTCTTTACTTCCAAAACAATGTATGATTTTGAACTATGCTTACATATGTGTTCATGTGAACAATTAACATTGTGTCAAGTCTTGATAGGTGAGCTACAATGCTTAATTTGTATAATTGGTTACCATTTTTGTTTATATTTGAATTGGGAGAGTCTTGAGACAATAATCATTGCAACCAGGGTAAGCAGAATATTGTCTCTGAAATCACAAAACTTCTAAAGTGGAAATAGTTGGATTACAGCAGCAGCAGGCCACAAATTCAGTGATAAAAGGTATAAAAGGATAAAAGGATAAAAGGAAACTGAGGCCACAATTCAGACACTCTCATTAACTTTGGATTTGCCTGGTCCAATGAGTCTCAATTTCAGCTCTGATACTCAGATGGTGGAGTCATAATTTGGTAAATACAACATGAAAGCATGACTCCAACCTGTCTTGTATTAGAAGTTCAAGCTGGTAGTAGTGCAGGCACATTTGTCTTGGCACAGTTTGGGTGGTAGTTGAGTGTTGGTTTAAAGGTTTACCTGAATATAGTTGCTGACCATATTAATTCCTTTATGGCCACAGTGCAGCTATTTACTGGTGGCCACTTCCTGCAATATAATGAGTCACTTCACAAAACTCAAACTGCTTTCATGAACATTAAAATTAGTTCACTGTACTCCATTGGCCACTTATGTCACCAAATTCCTGTCCAGTGTAGCACCTCTGGGATCTGGTGGAACTGAAAGTTGTGTGGACAATGAATTTGAGGCTGACAGCATCTCTGAAACTGCATGATAACATCATATCAAAATAGACCAAAATCTCAGAGGAACGTTTCTGAGGCCCTGATCAATCTATGCCAAAATTATTTTTACCTGCTCTGAAGACAAAACAACATCCAACTTTGGTAGAAGCATTACCAAATAGAGTGAAAGGTGACTGCATACTGATTACGTTATTGTGCTATTTGCATTTTTGTCCAGTTGGTCTTTTAATTCATCATATGGTGATATAGGGTAGTGTAGAGATTCATGAACACTGCAGTCAATGAACTGGCCCCCAGCCGGTGCCTTCTCTCCCTCCACTCTGTCCAGGTACCATGGTATTATTTCTCCAATGAGTATCTCCTCGCCTGGAAGGGCAGAACTCATCTTAGATTGCAGCTGACGATGCTTGTCATTGCTCGGCTTTCTGGGAGATCCACTATGAGATGGGAGATGCTTCTAACCAGAACCTGCAACAATTCACAGAGGAAACACAAGAACAAAAATTCATTTTTTGCCAATTGTGAATGGCTGAAGATGAAATCTGTCTCCGCGTGAAGAGTCCTACTGGAGCAAGAGCAAGATACATTGCTTAGTTTTCTTTTGACACAAAGGTAACTAACTGCTATAGTATATTAATTGAGCATTATATCTCATGTGTATAATTTACTGAAGAAGGATGGATGTGTTTCCTTCAGAAAACACGTGCAGAAATCCTCACCACAAAGGTACAGTTGTCACCGACACCTGTTTCCTTCGCTCTCACAGAGCACGTTTACACAGAATGTAACACGAGAGTTTAATATTGTCTCACACGCACGCCTACACACAACGTACACTAATAAGGAGCTTCAGTATTTCACACACATACACACACCGTCACAAACACGTGCGCAGGGCTCTCCAGGGCTGCAGTGTCTGGCGGGTGTCCAGTGCTGAAGTGGTTCTGCTCTAGAGAACGGCAGGCCCTGTCTACAGCCCATCAATCAAGCCCTCCTAGCTACCCCTCCCCTCTCTTCGCCTCCACCATCTCCAGCTCCCAATGCTCTGCTTCACCCTTTTCCTGCCGTCATCCCCCTCCATTTCGCTGATAAATCTACCATTCTGTACACCATTTCTCATGCACCACCTCACCTTTGTTAATCTCCCTCCTCTTTTCTCTTCGCGCTCTCTTTGAATCTTAAACTCCCCTTCTCTCCAATCTGTGCTCTCCCTCTGCATATTTAAATGCTTCTGTACAGCAGATATTCAACCAGCCGCTACCCCTGCACCTTCAGTTCCTCTTCCTGTCTCACCCCACTAACTTGTACGTCCCATCGCTCGTACTAACTGTCTCTCTCCAACCCTGCGTTTCGTCCCCCATGTCTCTTCCTCTCACGCTCCTGACTGATGCAAGCAGACGGTCTCTATCAGTGTTTTATACATAATCCAAATAAGATATGCTTGTGCCTGCATTTCTGAAAGTCCTAGCTGGTCTCTGACACGATGTGCTGACAGAGGATATGTGAAGACTTACACAGGCATATTTGTATATGTCTACGCACAAACGCTAAAATTCAAACAAGCGCACGCACGCATGCACACACGCACGCACGCACTCACATGCACACAAGACAATTGTCAAAGGATTATTTCCCAAAGTTATGGCAAACAAGACAAAACGCTGCATGTGGTTATGTGAGGGAAAAAAAATGTGAATATACGCATGTGGCAGAGTGTGCATATATTAGAGTCTGAGGCAGAATGTGCATTTAAATGGCTGTGTTAAGTAATGCTGACCCATCTCTTTTTATTCTGCCATGTCCCATACATACCAATTCAGCAAAGCGGGATGCAGGGACCGAGACTACCTCCCAAAAAAGGGAGTTGTTGTTTTATCTCAAGGGCAACCTGTTGGTAAACACGAAAGCTGCACATGTATCCATGTTGACTACATGAAGGATTGTTAAAGTTTATACCCGTGACCTTCCTGACATTAAAGTTCTTGATGGGTATTACATATTTGGCTGGGGTTATATTTAAAACAAAATGTATATCGCATGAAATAAGTGTTTTTGTTTGTAGGCTAGTCGATCCCAGCCTGGGTTAGTGGCGGTTGCCCATGTCGACTATATCAGAAACCGCCAACGGCATAAAAAAAAGGATTAAAACAGTTTTAAGAATTACAGGGTAAAAACAACACAGTCAGCCTAGGAGACATAATAATTATATACAATTATTGGGTTTATAAATACCAAACAAGATTTTTAGCAGTATTTTTGGAAAAATATATTTTCAGATCAGTGTAAGTTTTTTTATTTATTTTGAATTAGAGATGACCTACTGCAATCCTGACTCATTAAAAACTGTAAAAGTATCTCTTGCATTGCCAGTGATAGGAAGTAAAGATGCACATGCAGGTGATAACTTCTGAAATAACAATTAACCAGTTGGTCTCATAATACTTGATGAACAAACAGAATCTACTGACTAGCTCATTGACATAAGTGATGGGAACAAAGTCTCACTTACAAGCTGTTTTAATGTCACTGAAGGAGACTGAGAACAGACACAAGGGAAGGAGTGTGGCAGATTACACCTGCAGTGCTCATTTTCAAGCATTGCATGACACCATCTGATTTGTCTACACTGCCTCCACAAATTACTGCACAAATGACACTTTCGAACTCATACCTTATGCTGTGTCAACATAAGGCAATTCAGCAACTGCTTTATTCCTTAACTCACAGTTAGAGTTTTAACCATGGATAAGATGTCAAGCATTCAAGACTCACCTTTTAATCCCAAGGCCTTTCTTACATTTTGGACTTATTCCACCATGGAACCACATGCTGGCAGCAACTGGATGGCAACTTGCAAGACAAAATGATTTTGCTAAAAAAATATTGTGCTATATAGTTATTTACAAATCTCATGCCAAAAGATTTTGACATAGCCCTGATGAAATGCACAGAAAATGCAGCTGGTAAGTGGCAAAATTCTTTTAATGCCACTCAGGTTTTAGAAAGGTTCTCCATCTTATCTCTGATTCACACTCTTGCTTTTGTGAAGGTGCTGACTACATCTTTGGATGGTGCACATTTAACGACAAGTGGGTTAAGTTAAGGAAGGCATTGCGATTTTAGGGATTGGATGGATCCAGGTACTCTTGAACTGCAGGTTAAAAAATCCCTGAGGTTTTTCCTGATTAAGAAGAACAATTATACAAAGGAAAATGTCATTTATTTAAAATAAATGGCAATGTGACTCCAAAGATTTTTGCTGTTATTTTAGAAAAAAATATTGCATCATTGTGTCTATGTGTAGATAAAAATATCGTCTGATCTCTGTTCAACAAAACGTACAACAAATTGTGCTCAACAAATATAATGTTTTTCTAAATGAGTCCATTTTCCATATGATAGCGAACTCCAAATGTTAAGAAAAAAGAAACCAGCAATGTTCATCTTCTGGGATTTTACTGTCCCCAAATGGCTTACATAAAATTGTTGAGTTTTTGGCAATTTCAGTTCAGTGCATCGGTAAAGAATTTCTTTGGAAAGATAAAACATTAGAAAAGTGGCCTTCAAAACCTCCGTGTTTGTCTTTCAACATATTGCTGGAGAGTTCTTTTTCTTTATTTTGGTCATTTTTTTTTTGGTCCATGTTTTCATTTAATTTTAGGGGTTAGTCAACACAATTTCAAGAACAACTTTAATTAAAAATATTTTCATGCGTCAGTTTTAACATCATTGCCAGCACAATAATGTTGCGGTTATATCACCAGAGTGAGATTTAGGAATCCTTTTCAAACCGGCAGTCGAATTGCTGTAGCTGTGGCTTTGCTCATGTTTCTCGTCAGAGAGCTAAACCCCAACCAGTGCTGAAGTGAAGAAAAATGATACATAGGGATAGATAATGAATCTATCTTTCGTCTTTCAGTGATAAAAGACTTTTTCGTTTAGCAATACTTATTACCTGAACATTAGTGTCATAGAAAATGATGCAGAGGTTGAGAGAAAGAAGCGAAACTCTAGAGAGAGTGGATTATATCAAGACATACAGCTTACACTAATGAATAACTGAGCATTAATGTATAAACTCAGACCTAAGGGAGTCACGCTGACTAATTGAGCAGTCTGGTATGCCTGCCACCAAAGTACTTTCAGCATAACACCGGTAGCATGCGTACATGGTTCTCAAAGTGAACACAATTTAAATAAATCCACTTGCATTAGAGCTCATGTTTTAATCGAGCTGACAGCCTACAATTATGCCCTGAAGTATCTTTTTTTTTTTTTTTTTTCAGATGTACAAACTATGTTTTCTTGTATGCTGTTTACATTACAAAAGCTATTGAATGTGGAAGCTGAGCTTCAGCAGCTATGCTTTAATGAAATGTGCAAGCTTCATCCTGAACTCTTAGCTTGCTTCATAATTAAAATGCTGTTTTTAGGTTTAATCTGTAGGCTGACAAAGAGTATAAGTGACTTTTTTTTTATTTGATTTGTTTCACATCTACCTAACCAGAACTAGTAAATTCTTTAATTCTTGTAGTGTGAACTTGTCACCTGGAAACTGATTGGAGTCATGCACACAAGTTATATTTATTAACTAACATGCTTGAAAGCTATTAGAAGACACTTAAAAAGAATATATATATATATAAAGCAGCTAGAGGTTGCTTTTTTTTGAGCAACCTCTAGTTTGCTTAAAAGCAAGCTAGTGTCTGCAAAAGAAATGTACATTGGAACCGAGTGTGGCAATGAAATGTATCTTTTTATCTTTACTTAACCTCAAAACCCTATTTATTAAACAAAATGGAAAATCTCTGTTTTTTAAACTAAGAAGCAACTGCGCAATTAGCAGAAAAGCATGCTACCATCTAAAGTAGCAGGAAGGAGGAGGAAGGGGCCACAAATTGAATTAGCATAACTTTGAGGAGAGAGTTACACTCAAACTCTGACTAAGATTTAACATGGTTCATATGCTCAAATATCCAGGTTAGATGTTCATTGCAAAGCTAGTTCTAAATCTTTTTAAAGCAAACAATCAAAGGAGCATTGGATTTGGTCCAGAGGATGTTTGGTTGAAAAGCACTCTTTAAGACATATCGATTTCCTCTGTGAATTGTGAACACCACTAGATACCAGACACAGAAGACGTAGGTTTTTGCATGTTATTGCCCCAGTGTTTTAGCTTTGCACTGGGGTTCAGCCTACCATTGTTGTTCTGCTTTCCTTTTACCTCAGAACTTCAAATGACATCAAACCAAACAACTTGGGTTTGTTAAATCAGGCCACATACAATTGGCAACAAATAGCGATTTCTGATGATAACATGCATTCAAACACAAAAAAACCAAATCCATAGATAGCGTTCATTTTGACAAAATAAAAACTATTTAAGTGCATTTCATAAATTTTTTGCTACAACATTTATTGTCCTACATAGTCTCGAGGAATATGATGAGGTTATAACTTCATGTTTCCTTTGAGTGCATTGTTGATTTGTATTTAGTAATATTCCTGTGCTTATCTTGTTCAGTTATTTCCCCTGTGTTTATTTGGGGTGTTTACTTTTTTCCAGCCATTTGGTACACCAAGTTTATTTAAATAAACTTAGTGATTCTTCCCTCCCGAATTAATTGGTTCAGTATTGACTATCCCTGTTTTCAGATACTTTGCTGAACTTATTTTTGTACTTTTTTGTGTGTTTTATATTATTCATGGTTCCAATTGTGCCCATGTTTTCATCTCATTTTTATGATCATCTGTAGAAATAGACCGATGACTGTAGCTATTGAGTGTGTAGAAGACAGACATGAAGATGAGTACAGAGAACAAGTGGACTGTTTTACTGAATGGTGTGAAAACAATAATCTCATTTTGAATATGAGCAAAACACAGAAAATGATCAGTTTCAGAATAAAAAGGAATATATTTTCTTCTTGGGACAGAAATTGAGGAGTTTCTAACTCATTTCAAGAAACTAGACTGGAGATGAGAGGTGTATTTTTAGAAGTTTTTAGGAGTACTTTTTATTTATTTTAGCTCAAACAAATTGTATATATTTTTATTGACTCATTAGTATTCAGCTCAAAAGTAGGATGAGCTGCTCAACAGTTTTATACTCATTGTTATGTTGGCTTCAGTTTAATTTCTAGATTAAATATTCAACTATTTTGAATAAGGAAAATCTTCCTTGCTATAAAAAAATCATAGCACAGATATCAAAGCTCAAAGCTTAAAGTTTGGAAGCACAGTTTTGTAAACAGAATATCATGACAAAAAAGGAAACTTGACTTATTGTTGCAACTAGAAAATCTGATTAGTTTGTACAATAAAAATAAGACACATCTAAATATTATTTTTTTAGGTGAGGACTAAATGTAGGGCTACATTTGCACAAGTTAAAAAGTCCAAGTTTACATAAATTAGAAGCCAGCCGTAAGTTAGAAACTGACTTGTGCTCCAACATGTTTCTGCATGACAAGCACATCCTGTTAAAACTGCAACACCTAGGAATGTGATTATAGTTGACACACTTTCACACTCTTTTAATTACAGTCTTTTGATAGTGCTTGACTGGAATGTAGATAAAGTTAGTAAAAACAGTGTAAAGGTTGTTTAAATAAAGCTGTTTATGTTAGCTTTTAGTTTAACATTATTGAACATAGTGTAATAAAAGAATAAGCAAAGTTATATACAACAAAAATAAATTTGAAGCAAAAGCAACATAAGAAAAGCAAACAAAAGAAGAAAAATAGTAAAGTACAGTTACACATTCTTTAATTTGTGTTGAAATTAGAGTTAACAGTTTAGTCTTTTGTCAATAAACATGAGACAAAAAGAGAAAAGTCTTAAAGAGAACACAAATTAGAGCTTAACTTCTACAATCATGTTTGAAAAATGCTGCTAGTTTTTCTTTGTCTTTTTTTTCCCCAGCAATATTTTCTTTTAAGTTGCATGCAATGACTTTTTGAAAATAAACAGCCACTGCAACTAACTGCAGCGTTATTTTGTCATACTCATACATGCCATGTTTTACACAAAACTGTTGAGAAACTGGAACAAAAATCACCTCAGATTTAACCAACACATCAAGAGTTCTTAACTCACAATGACAAAACCCAACCATCTCTTTGAACACCAAAACAGGGAACATTATGTAGGAACAACAGGCAGCTTCTGCTTTGGAATGATAAAAGAACATCAGTATGAGAGATGAAGTGTATTTGTTTGTTTGCACCCTTGTGTGACTTCATTAACAAAGCAACGGATGGGTATTATCGGAAGGCTGGCTTCCAAAAGTAATGCAGAGCCTTGTTTATGACCACAACAAGAGGTATATACATATACAGCAAACACACTGTTTCATAAGACCAGCACACCCAGACAGGATCTCATAAATCATTGTGGCCTACTCTTTCAGTTCAAGCAGCTCTAAACTTTGCCATTGTTCCTTTCTTGGCTGCAGCAGGTCAGCCTGTGCTAAATGTAGCACAGATTATATGCACTCTTTTATCTTTCTCTTTCATACACAAAATGATTGTCGTCGATCTTGAGCAATTGCTTCACACAAAATGGAACTGCTCATTTTATCCCTTTACCATATCCTCTATTTCTTATTTTGCCAAAATTAACTTTTTCTAACAGGAAAAGGTGCAGGTCTGCTACACAGCGTTCTGTAGCATCCATGTGTTGATTCATAATTATATTGGAGAAACACAAGCTTACTTGACCTAAATAAATAATATCGTGTGATGTATCAGAAAAAAGTCAGTTTATTCATCTCCATATTTGATAAGAGTATTTCACAACCAATCACAAGTAAATGGGTGGGTTTTGTGGAAAAACCTATAAATGAAAGGCAACACATGGGTAATAAATAGGGGTGCACTGATTGCAGTTTTCCGGCTGATTGCCGATCCTTATGAAGCCTGACCTGCCGATTCCAGTTTTGGCCGGTACTATATATATTTTTTTCATCTAAAATGTTACTAAATATAGCAAGAAAGTCACTAAGTTGGCAACGATGGGGTGACTATTGTTAACTGCAAATGTGCTGACATGACCTAGTGGGTGGGTCTGCCAATCATATCTTTCTCACGGCAGAGCAAAAGAGGGAAGTGGTTAATTTTTAGACCTTTTCCGAGATACATAAGATCACAGGGTAAGATTGGGTGATCACAGATCTCCCAAAATTAAGGAAATCTGAGCCGATTTATCAGCTGGCTAATTCATCGGTGCAGCCCTGGGAGGACTGACGATGCGAAGACAACCATGTTTGTTCTATCACTAACTGTATATCCAATTAATAAGTAAGCAAATTAATACATGCCTTTATAAGAAGGAGAAAGCACAATTTTTATATCATTTCACTATTATTACATTTTATCCAAGAAACTGTTGGAATGGAACTTCCAAATGATAAGATGAGATAAGATAAGATAAGATAAGATAAGATAAGATAAGATAAGATAAGATAAGATAAGATAAGATAAGATAAGATAAGATAAGATAAGATAAGATAAGATAAGATAAGATAAGATAAGATAAGATAAGATAAGATTTATTTGTCATTGTCACCAACAGATTACAACAAGATTGAGACGGTGCTTGACTCGAGTTAAAGTGCAGGTTATATACACATACACAACACACAATATAAATATACTTACCGGTACACAAAAAGATGAAGAAAGCACAAAACGAGAAATAAATAGACATCAGAAGATGGTTGCAGCGCCTGGAGGTGTCGCAGAGTATGCAGAATTTACATTTTTAACAGAGTGGTGTCCAGAGCAGAAGTTCTTATGCCTTGGAATTTAGCGCCATGATTGTCATTGGGTAGAAACTGTTTTTTTAGGCGATTTGTCCTGGTTTTTTGATGATATCTTTGATGATATCTGTACCTAACCTGCTAACATATACATTTAATATCCTAAATATTTTAGAGCTTAAATTACTTCATAAAAAAATAACTAAATAATAACATAATTAATGTCATTAATTTTACTGTAATTTCATAAAAACATTAGAACACATGTTGACTGCTCAGCTGTCAGCCCATTTTATGAAGTGGTCATTTGTTTATTTGCATGCTAAGTAAATGGGATCTGATTACTGAAGATAAATTGTAACTCCAGGTATTAATGGGTCTAACAATAACATCAGGCAAGTGCCATGCTAAAACCAGGTGCTATCAGAGCATAATCTTGGGTGTGATGATCCATCCCTCCTAAATGTCAGGTATCAACACCTACATTTTGTTGTACTTTCTTTACTGATGGAATTATTTGTATTCATGGTTCCTTTCATATCTTTTGTTTTCAGATGTTTGACTTCAGTGGGAGAGTTCTTCCTGGTGGCCACACATTTACTTGTGTTTATCATTTACTTCATTTCTGCCATTGGCAGAATCACGTTTTAATGAAACAACTGCTGTTGTTCCTATACAATACAAAATGACATGTTTTATTACCACCTTTTATCTAGCAAATTGAGCATTTTTGTTCTACATTTTAACATGATGTAAAGCTCAAAGTCGATTTTACATAATACTTTAAGACTAAGATTACATAACCCTTTAAGAACAGGAAAGACTATTGATCGTGGGTGAACCATGAGAAGAATTTGTGATAGGGGGTTTACAATACACACAAGTAACCATTTTGGATTCAGTTGGGAGCCAATAAAAACATATATGTGGGAAACCAAGACACGTCAACGATTACAATTTACATAACCAGGCTGGGCTCCACAGGGGCACAGTTACTAGCACTATTGCCTCACAGCAAGAATGGTCTTGGTGGAAAACCCAGTTAATGGTTCTTTTTGAGTACCATTAACTGAACATGTCTGTTCAGTTAATCGGCCACTCCAAATTATCTTTAGGTACGAGTGTGTGTGTGTTCATGGTCATTTATCTTATGTGGCACTGTTACCTAGTAATATATCTTTGTTTATCTAAGCAGGTACTTTTTAGTAGGCTATTTGAAACATTTGAAAACTTCAAGAGTATTCACAAAAGGCAGTTTATCAGCATTAGTAAACCTTTATTTTGGATAAGATTTTAGGCACCATTCAGTAGGTAATTAGAGTCTAAGCTTCATACTGAACAAAACCAGTAAATGTGAATTGAAGCCTATGTATTGATTTACCAACTAGCCTACCGTATAATACTTTTTACTACCACTAAGATCAATGTTACTGCTAACTGTTATGCTAAGTTGCATGTCCTGTCATACAACTTTTGGTGTGATTACTGTCATGATGGTAGATGGTAGGATCCAGGATCCAGGTAGAGTTTGAAGACATGGTGTAATTGAAAACAAAAGAGACAGATGGAGAGGAGGATTGAACCAGCAACCCAACAATTATGAGACAAACTCCTATTACCATCGCCACTGTCGCCCCAAATATAAAATCTTGCTGGGACACTGAAACTCTTGTGACTTCACTCAAATTCATATATTTAGACATATCTGTTATCAGTTGAGATTTCCCTTTGCTCCGAATTTTAATGTGGATATCTACAAAGTGTTCAAGATGAGAATGTCCTTTTTATGAAAATTGCTTTAACTAGGATCACAGTCATGCAGCCCAAAGTTTTCAGAGCTCACATCATTTTATGTCTCTGGTCAACAAGCTGGTAAGGTATTTCGACAATCAAGGCCAGTTTCACCAGCCCTAGACTTGAACACATATTGACCTGAGAATATCCAATAGTGTCTCACCCAGAGCAAGTGTGAGAGGCCACTAACTACATCATTAGAACCAGATTATCTGTAACAGAACCTATTAGTAGCCATTAGGAGAAGGAAGTGACCCTGACCCTATCATTGGTATTTAACTTTTTTTTTTTTTTTCTTGGAGAGGAGCTTGAGAAAAACAGATAAAGATCTACTTGAATTACACCAACTAGGCCTGGAATTCAGGGGGTTTTAAGATAAGCACTGACACTCGCTCACTCAGAGAAGCACAAACAAACAAAATATACACAGCTCCCTGGGGAACAAGTCAGATGCATTAAATCCAGCTTCTAAATAGATGGTGCTGCAACATGTGTGGCTTTTAGATTAGCACAGATATGATTATGCAAGCTCAGGGCTGTAGATATGGAGCAGATAGATGTTTCAATTTTAAATACAACCAAGGCTGGTCTCTGTTTACTGCAGCTCCCTCGCAACTTGCTGTCAGCAGAGCTCCCCAACCCCTCCTACTTCCTGCTTGTTGAGAAAGAAGTACATCCTGCAATGACCTGTGTCCTCTAACAGTCCTTGGTAAATATACATGCTAAAAACACACACCGTTTCAAAATGCGATGTGTTAAAGTGGACCCAAATTCTGGCAAAGCTCCGGGGACAAACGGGTAAAAATAACAGTTTTTATTAATCATCAGACGGAGAGCTACTGGAGATTTCAACAACATAATCTACAAGCAATGCTTCACTTGGGATGAAGAATCACACAATGGTGAGGAAATAGGGCATATTTATACATCAGGTTAGCAAGTAACAAATTGAATCAAGGTGACTCAAGGTGTTTGGGTAGCATAAGGTGAGAAAGAAAAGACATAACTTCTTTTCATAAGACACTGCTAAGACAAACCAGAAAACCGTGTTGGTGCCACGATGAGACATTTTGCAGTTTTGTTAAAAGCATAAGTCACAGTCTGCAGCTGTCAAAGGTAAACACTCTTGTGAAGGGGATAGTGAATTATTAGTCAGTAGTTATGGACATAATGTCAAGAAACTGTTCAGGTTGAGCATTAATAACTTTAGCATAATTAAAATAATTAAAATATGGGTAATGTATCATCATACTTTAAAGAATGTGACCTCCATTTTTAGGTCATGTTACAAATATTATTCTCATAGTTAAATGTCAAATACATTGCTACAGGGTTAATAAGATATGTCAGTATTAAGTAAGTCATTGCTGAGATAGAACATACATGGAAATCTGAACATTGGTCTTGTTTTCTCTAAGCGTTTTTTACACCATTAAGCTGGGCGTGTCCCAGTAATGGTGTCAGTGATACTCAATTTTGACAGCTATCTCTCATTGTGTCTGTTTAAATGAGTTCTGGTTCTTGTGTTGTATGTGGGTTTGGATAAAGGTTGTACTCTTCTGGAATGGCCTATTCAATTCCTTTATAATCCTATTCATAGTAGAAAATTAGTTTATGGATGTATTTATACCTACTATGAGTATGTGGAGTACAAAACATTAGTTCTCCATCCTTTAGTGTGATAAAAATGCAATTGTTCCTAGAAAGTTTAGGTTTCAGGTAGTTGCCCCAATATTGTTGGTTTTGGTATTAACAGCATGTGTCAATGACTTAAATTTTCTTCCTGCCAAGTTTTTGGAATATGCCTTACTCTGGTTTGGTGGTTGGTTGTTACAAATTTCCTTGTGGCCAATTAAAAGTTGCCATTCGCGTGAGGAACTTGCGATGTTGCAACTCTCTCGATTCTCTGAAATCTTGCATTCTCACAGTTCAGCCTCATCAGGTGTGATTAACCTCATCCTTGTTGAAGTAAATTGCCTGTTTTGTCCATTATAAGAAGCATTTTGTTGCTTATGCATTATAGCTTAAATTTTTTATGTTACTTATGTAGAGGAGGTGTCTGTAAAGTCATTGTGTCACAGTGGATCCAGTGACTGGAGCCACACATTGTGATGATAGAGTTAGGGATTTTAGGCTTGCAGAAATGGACAGAAGACTCAGTCTTGTTCATCCCACAATCAATGGTAGCTTATACAGTTGCCCTAATCACCTGTTGAATATATTTACCTTTTGTTGGCGTGTTCTTTTCTAACATTGGTAGTCCATTAAATAATACTGCCCAGGCATCAAAAAATTCCCAGCCATAAGTTGCTTGTGCTCACAAACATGTACTTCCAAGTTTGTTTTTAAACTAATTTAATTTAAAATCAGCTCAGTTAAATGAGGTCATTTCAGTCATATTGGTTCCGGCTCTCACTGTGTTCTCAAACTAGTTCAAAACTTTCTTTGTGGCCGTATCCAGTATAGGTACAAACAGCACTGAACACATTACCTCAGAGTTTACTTCCCTAGTCTTGCTTCCTGTTAATTTTAATATGAATCTTCACATCCTGCAGCTCACACCGAAAGCTTTAAATTGCTTTGTTCCTAAATGCAGCACGATCACACTGAACTGAAACGTATTCTCACATCCACTTACTGACTTAAAAAAAGACTTTCCAGATCATAAGACCTTGACTTTCATACAATGTGCTACCTACTGGCACAGTCACACACTGTTATATTCTGCATGAACACCTTCTTATCTCTTCTATTTTGTTCCTGCTAAATCTAGACGTAATGCCCTTGGGTTGCCATGAGGAACTTAATAACAAGTGAAAAATGACTGGTAATATTACAAACTGTTTGAAGAAATATATGGCACTGAAAATTGGCCGAAATAATTAGCAAAATTACAGTTCACTGCTAATGTCAGATGAAAAGAGGAAAAGGTTAAATGCATTTATAGAAACAGACCTTGCGAACATACCAATGTACAAATACTACACTGGGAAACCTAATCTCATTACGTACAGAAAAACATTCAATTAGTAAGTGTAATAATGACTATAAAACACATCTGTGGTGGAAATGCTTGTGTTGCTCCCTCCAAGCAGCACTAAAACAACTGACAGAGGATTTATAAGGCAATTGGTGAATGATAATGCCTATTTCTGTGTGTCTCTGTGTCACCCAAAGTGTGTTTGTCTTGTCCAAGCATTTGAAATTAGTGTTCATTTCCAGGACAAATGGTCCCTCTGTGGCTAGAGCCACAAGACAGTAAAGAATGATTTCACTTTCCTTTACAAATGTTTGCTTGTAGAGTCAGCAAGCTGGTGAAGAAAAAAAAAGTTCGAGTAAAAGCAAGGCAAAACTGTACGTTCGCAGAATAAACACAGGTAAAGTCTGTGCAAGTAGATACTGTGTGTAGGCTGAGAGTAAAAAAAAATCATCCACAGTAACTGACATATCAAATTACAACCAATTCTAATTTATTAGAATAGTGATTATCTTTATCTTTTGAAAGATCATATTTGATCTTGTTAGTGCTACGCAACTGACAAAGTCACTTGCATATTTAGATGGCAATATACAGTGTGTCTCCACTGTTTTGCAAAGCAAATCATTTATTTTTAGACAAGTTTCTGGCACAAAAAGAGCTACTTATTTCTAAGACACTGAGGAACAACCATATTTGGATGATGATGTGTTATCTCTACTCACAGATCACACCAGCCTGTGATTATACAATGAGAAAAAATTTTGTCACAAAAAATTATTTTCCATTTTTAAGAAAAGTATATTTAGAAGATTTGACATGCATGCATATTTGCTCATCAATAAACAGTAACGTATGGACTGAGTATGCTTACATTTTCCAGAAATCCTGCTATGAAGTAAAGTTGTTTGGATTTTATTAAGTTAAATAGTCGGCTCCTCCTTCACCAGACACAGTGTATTATTGCATGACTAGGAAAGTAGTTATTGGTGATTTTGGCTTCAGTATTATGCAGAATATTCACTTCTGGGTGATATTCAACAAGGATTACTACGATGTTTATCTTAGGTAACTATTTATAGATCTGATTACTAATTTCTTATTAACTAAATTATTGATAATTGATGATCATTAATTATCCCCCAAACACATTCAGTCTCGGTCAGGTGCTTTCCGGAAAATATCCTTAATGCAGTCATATTCTCAGGTTAGTTTATGAAGCAGTGAATTCAACGCTGCAGGATGGCAAACACTGCACAGATACAACAGAATAAGTGCAAACAACTCATCTTGAAGATATGAAAATTTATTAACACAATAGTTTAACCTTAAAGTTAAGTAGTGTATCACAAAAAGCCCCATAAAAAACTCACCTTCCTCCTTAAAAGCCATGAACGGTCTGATGAAGGAGGAAGTGACATCACATGTCAAATCAACTTTCCTAAAATTAGTACATATATTTTGTTTGAATAATAATTTCAAGAAAAAATTTAAAGAAATGAAAACAATAAAATAAAATTAACAAGAGAGGCACTATGTTTTTTTTCTTTCATGCTACACTTGCATGCATCGTTATCTCAAATTCATGTGTATTTATTTTGGGTTTGATCTCAATATTTATTAAATTTGTTGAAATTTTTTTGTTTTTAAACATATTTATTTGTTAATTAGATTATTCCCTATGACACCACCCAAAAACAGTGATGTCCCCTCAATTATGGCACAGGTGTTTTCCTTCAGTATTTGTGGAATGCAGGAAAACCTTAAATCAAGGTAGAGACAGAAAAAAGGAAGACAGTGAGGGGCAGACAGAGCGGTCGGGGCCAGCGGCCAGCCTAGCGGGATGGCAACCAGCCGCCGCAAAGAAGGAAATGTGGCAGAAGCATGAGGCCAGTGAAAACAACCATGGAAGGATGACACAGACACCGGCGAAGGCAACAGGCAGTGCAAATAAAGATTAGCAGCTGTAACTTGTTAGGAATGTTGTGAGGATCTTTGATCTTGAAACTTCAATTATTGCCTTGTCTATTATTGAACTATAGTTATTTACCCAAATCACACACTGTAGCAAAATCAAGAGCACAGAATTAATTTCAGTAATATTGGTAGGAATAAATCTAATCATTTTTGGCATATCATTGAAGTCATTAACTTTAACAAGAAGTCAGAATTCATTGAAATCTCAAATTAACAAGTGCCAGATTATTTGATGAATTATGTACTTTCAGAATCACAGTCCCTTCTTTCGTTTCCATATTACATTAGATAGACACTCTGGTGAAATTACAAAATAGCTTCTGGACTGCTGTAAGATACAGACACTCTTAATATTATGTGGAATTTTGAGGTGAAACATTAATAAGTGTTGATGCTGTGAATGGTGACCATAACTCAGAGCATATGGGCCTTGACATACAACTAATAAAATGTATATTTGTGTGTGAAGAACATCTCAAAGTGCTTTTGTATGCATCATATGTTTGTTTGTACTTTTGGACTTCAGTCTATCTATTTGCAGGTGTCTTTACCATAACTAGATTTTCTTGCAAATAAATGTGACCTTAAAATAAAACCAGAGGCAGTAATACCTTTTCCACTCAGTGTCATTCTCCATTTCAAAGATTGTTGAATGTTGTGCGACTGTATAAAGCTAGATAGTAAATATACCCTTTTTTCCCTCCCTCTCACCTTACATCATTCTGACAGATAGAAAAGCTTTGAATCACACAAACAGGAACACATACACATAGATAAAGACAGATTTACAACAGACCTTCTTGACTGAAGTGGTTCTTGTTGCAGCTGTTCTCTGTTTGCAAGCCAATGATACAGGCTAGGAAAAAAAAATCACAAGAGTAAGTCAGAAAAAACAACAAGACGGTTGAGGAAATGAAGGACAAAGAAATAATTCAGGTCATAGAAGTTTTTGATGAAAGATGAATAATGCCAGTCACTTTAAAGCTGCAGTGTATAACTTTTATAAATATTTATAAATATATAGATATAGATCTATCTATATATCTATAACTATATATATATATATATATATATATATATATAGATATATCTATCTATCTATATATATAGATAGATATAGATATATCTATCTATCTATATATATATATATATATATATATATATATATATATATATATATATATATCACATACTTGTTGAAACAGTCACTATGTTGTGACAGTATGGTATGAGGCAGATAATATCTGAAAAAATTGAGCTCTTGTGCCTTCTCCCAGTGTTCCCAGTGACAACTAGAAACAACCAATCAGAGCCAGGGGGAGTGTCTTATCACTGTCAATCACAATCCTGTGTGGCGCTGCCTTCCCCTCCCCTGTTGCTCTCTGCAGTGTAGCAGACAATGTCATGAATGCTGGTTTAGTTAACTTGTTCACAGATGACAGTGAATAAACGGTTTTACTGAAGCGGTAAGATGTTTCTCCACCATTAGCGCGTGTAGCAGCATCCTGGCTCTGATTGGTTAATTTGGTCAGGAGTGGTGCATTTCTTCAGACAGCAATTCAGATTATCTATGGCTGTCACTGTCACGACAGAGTGTCAGTCACAAATAGGTCAAATACATTTTTGTATTTGACATACAAAAATGTATACTTCAGCTTCAAAGGGGAAACGTTTATGCATTTACTTATTTTATGTTTTGTGTTTTTATTGAATAAGTGTTTTTGTAATTTCTTTCTGCGAAAAAGCCAAATTTTGTTGATTTACAAGCACAATAAAAAGGGTAACCAGAACTTGGAATAAACAATAAATTTGTGGAAAGTAATAAGAACTCTTGACGTGTGGGTTAGATTTTGAGGTTATTTTTGTTCCAATTTCTGAACAGTTTTGTGTAATTCATAAGAGATTATGTGTATGAGTAAGACAAAATAACATTGCAATTACTTGCAGTGACTGTTCTTTATTTTAAAAAGGTCATTGCAACTTAAAAGAAAATATTGCTGGGGAAGAAAAAAGCAGTGAAAAAATAGCACCACTTCACATCATTTTGACTTGCTCTACAGAACCTACCGTTTTATCAAAACAATATCCGCTTAAGTTACATAGTTCTCAAAATAAAAGTATTTTGGGTAAATTGTACTTTACTTTATCTTCTTGCTTTATAGATAAGAATTACAAAATTGATATTAACACGGTTTGGTTTTAGGAAGGTGAAAGAATGTATTATTCAGTTTGAACAGAGGCCTCTTTTTTCTCATTTGGGTCAACGCTGAAAGGGAAGAAAAAAAAATCGTCTTGATATTTTTCATATCTTGAAAGGTTTAGGAGAGAGAAAAAAACGCAAAAGGAACACCAGCTGAGAGAGATGAAAACCCCCGATGTGAGAAAAGGCAAGATACCAGGAGAGTAAAACAGCAACACTGGAGGAAAAACACACACACACGGTTGCACGCACACACACACACGCACACACACACGCACACAGGGCTGTGGGGGCAGTAAAGAGGGCATTTTGGGTGAAGCAAAAGAGGACATCGCTGCATGGTCCAAAATAAAAATTTCTTGTCTTTATGGATGTCATGAACAATTGAAACCAGATATTTACATTCACCACATAAAAGGACACATACAGATTTTATTTCTCACTGTCTGAAGTTAAATCTGACCAAACCTCTTTTGTTTTAGGTCAGTTAAAATTACCCAAATTATTTCTAAAGCAAGAAAACTTAGAGAACATTTTTTAGACAATTTATGTAACTTTCCTTGACTTCAAAAACTTACATACATTTGAACAATATCAGGGAGAACTTTCTTAAAATTTATGACTTGGGTCAAACATTTTAATCCACCATTTTCTTCTTAGAGATATAGTGGGTCAGGACACAGGGAAGGTCATCTCCTGTCTTTCAGTTTGCAGCAGCATTTACTGACGCCGCCATTCCAGAATTAAAAATATCCCATGCAAAAGTTGTGTTTTATGCTCTGGACAACCATTTGCGCATTTCTGTGTTTGTGCTGCTATAATAACAGCATAATTGCAGCAAGCAGGTCTTACAGTTTGTTCTTTTCAGGTCTGCGGTCACCTGGTTTTTACTAGGTTTTCTTTATTAAATTCTTTAATGGCAGATGGTGACGATGGTTTCAATCGCAGACTTTTTCCTAGGTTCCTAAACAGGCTGCACACTTTTCCTTGTGATATTCTGACCTCATATGCCCTCGTGAGTCCTTGACGTGGTAAAGATTTCTGAACAGATTTCCACTGATAAACCCTATTATCAAATTGTCCAGTCAGATCAGATAAAGATCTCCGACAGATACTGTTGTTGGTAATCACAGCAAAATTGATTGCAAAAACAACAAAAGGAGTCAGGGGAGGAAAGGCATTCCTGTTCTTTTTGTCCTTTGTTTTCCAGAAACTGTTTCAATACCAGGCTACACCAACATGTAAAAGGTTTGTGCATGTGGCTGAAGAAGCTTTTGTATTCCTATTCTCCGTGTTCTCTGTAATGTTTGTGCTAAATTATCTCCCATGGCTGCAGCAAATTCAAATATCACACTGTGGAACTGGTACAAAAAGAAACACCAGGTAAGAGTCAGATTGTATCTCATTACAAGTAATCATCTGGTTTTAGTTTAAATAAAAGTCTTCTTTTTTTATGACTTTGGTGAACCTTTTTGAGTATTTATGGTTATTTTTGCTATAATTTAAACTCCTTTCCCAGTTTGACCTAGTTAAACATTTTTTTTCTGCTGCTATATTCATTTACCTTCAAACGAAACCATCTGCTGAACCCATTTGTCATGAGCTTACTCACCACCAGCACTGACAAATCCCCTCTTACTTTTTTAACTGTGCCACTTATTGCTTTCCCATGCTGTAGTCACAGTAGATGAATCACAAAGACAAATCTAAGTGTCGGCAGAGGTCATTGCTCCAGATATGCATGCATTTAAAACCTGTCTTTCTGTATTAATAATTAGTGCACAGGTTGTTGGCTGCTGCACTCTTTGATGTGGTTTGAGTTGCTGCATGATAGAGAGGAAAACTTTTCATTGGAGTTGGGCTCCACTGTCACGACACTACATCATGGCGCCCTCCAAATGTACTCCCTGCAGTGGACGTCTGATGTGTTGACACAGGTGATACCCCTTAAACTGTGTTTATTTAGCTCATAATCCTTAATTAGCCACATCCATTTCTTTAAGTGAGTTTGGGTTAAATGTATTCTGACTTTATATGTATAAGACAAAAATAATGTACATTATTTACATACCTTTATGCTAGGGATAAAAACCTAAATTTCTATATCAAGTGATATAGTCAAATAAATAACTATAATACAAATCAATACAGCAAACTTAAAAAAAAAAAATTGTATTACTTTTAATTGCAAACTCTTTATTGCCACAAGCTTTGTGCGGTCATCAAACTATTTCAGGTACGAGTTCAGCCAAGTCTGGGGTCCACTAATTTGGTTTTATAACACAACTCCAGTATCTGTCTGTACCATTGTTTTTATCAACAAGATAAATGGTAATCATAAATATCTGTTTGTTGTGTACTTCAGTCTGTGCAAGTTGGTCTCTCAAAAAAGAAAAAAACTAAAAAACTTTCCATCAGGTTATTACCTCTATTAATTAAGGGTATCCTAATAAAGAAACATTTTGTTCAAGTTGTTAATTTTTCCTGGTACATGAAACAGTCTAAGTTTTCTTTCATACTGCAAACAAAAGACGCATGCGAACACTGTACCTTAAAGAAACTCTGCTCAGCTGTTGCCCTCATTTCCATTTCCATAAAAATCCACTCCTAAAAGACTCCAGGCTACACTTGCCCTCCAATCTGACCCAATGTTTATGGCTCTGTTTATGTAGCTCAACAACCCAATCTTGTCAGAAACAACAAACACCAACGATCACATTGAGCCTCAGTAGCAATTAACATTACAGTGCCCAGAGACCATACTACCATGGCACAATAAAGCAGAAATTACATAATAAAAATTCAAGTTTAATTGAGCATGCATTAGTATGCACGGAGCCCAGTAGATAAGACTGTTTCTGCATGGCTTTTGTGTGTGCGTTTGTGTATATCATGCCCTTCTATCCACTGACTTCTCATTCTTCCCTTGAGGGTTCCATCAGACAAACAAGGAATGTCTCACTGATTTGTTCTCTCTGATCAGTGACTAATCACAGCTGGTAAACACAAATACGTAATCACATAACTATATCAGAGAGAGCACTTAGGAGATGTATGGACAATGAATATGTGACTTCCTATGCATTTCTGAAGCCTAGAACTTTTTTACCTAATGTATTTCATGGCTGTTTATTGCTTAGAGTGTACATCAAAAATTTATTATTCTGCTGCAGTCCTTCTCTTGATGACGCAAATGGCTTTTTAAGGGCATGAATTTGATATTGAAGTATACTTAAGGAACAAATAATGGTCTTAGATTTCTTCCATCTATGTTAACTTTTAAATGTCAGTATCATTAACAAATAATTAAACTATTCAGATCTAGCAGTGACATGACAGAAGAAGCAAACTAATGGGTGCAGGCGAACGTCCCATGGAGCAGTTTGCATATTTGCATCTGCAGGGTCCTGTCAGAATGCTAACTATCTTGTGATTACTCAACTGTTAACAACTTGTACTGGTAACTGCTACTGCATCGTGCTTTCTATGTCAGGCTATCAGAAAACAGTATAAAACAGTGTAAGAAAACAGTTGGCATTAAAACTGACAACTGCAAACATGATTGTAACTTTACATGAAAAACAAAACAAGTGTTTTTGTATTTTGCCTAATCAGTAAGAGCACTGCTGTATCATTTATTATTATTTCCCCCCAAAATGAAATGGTTTTTGGAGGCCTTTGACAAATGAGAAAACTCATCAAACTTTCATAGTCGTGCATGAAATGGATGCATTTGGAGGGTTTTGCAAAAGTCAAGTTAGAAATAGCACAGCAGCTCCACTGCTGACTTCCGGCCCTCCTTCTTTAACTTACTTTAGAGCAGCGATGGACTCCAGTCCTTGACTCAACTTTGATCCTCGAGGCCCGATGTTGTAAAACTTTTAGATGTGATGGTCAAACATTCCTGCACAATGCTTCCCAGAAGCATTCAAACAGTCACAGATTTTCAAGCAACATAAATGTGTTGTGATCAATGCAGCAAATTGTTTGATATTATCTACAAAGAAAGTGAGAAAAACTAACATAACCATAATGGTGAGAGAGAAGAGAGACTTGCTTCTCTGATAAAAGGAAAATGGTCAGTTCACAGTTTCTGAGTAAAAAACAAAAGTAGCTGGTTCATATGTTTCAGAAGAACATCAAAATATAGATAAACGGTTAATCTGTATTATTTATTTCTTTAATGTAGGCAAAAATGAAGTATGTAATTAATATAAGAAAATGAACAAACACATAATACACAGGCCAGGCAACTAATCAGAAGCAGATCAGTCAATCAATCCAAAAAGGAAACATCAGTAACAGTCAAAATATTTGTACGCACCAACTCTTGAAATACAAAGCCATACAAAGAGACCAAAAAAAGTCTTAAAATTTCAGAAAGCATACAATTCAGAGAAAACCAGTCAGCTGCAACATCTCATTCAAACCCTTTGGGTTTACTGTTTGTAAACTGTGAATGTATCTTTTTTAACAGCAGACTCCATTTCTAAGCATGCTGGTTTATCTACTTGTTGGTGTTCTACTGTGATTTCACAGATGTGGGAATCTAGAATTTTATATGACAATATGGTTTTGGTCTTGAGAGTGTTTACTAAAATTTAAAGGTTAAAAATTATTTAAAATTTTTTCAGTGAAACTTGTACTGTATGAAAGAATAGGAAATATGTTTTATTATATATCACTAACTTTTGTTCACTTGAACGTAATTACTGGATATGTGGGATAAAACAATATTGATCAGTCAGTACAATGGTTATCTCCCGATGTACTTGTTTATTCATAACTCTTAGCCAATCTGTGTGTCCTATATTCTTTCCTCCTTGATCCTTCTTAACCCCTTTCTCTTATCTTGATATTTTTGTTTCTACCTTTCTGCCTCTTCTGTCACTCGCCTCTACATTGCTCTCCATTTATCTATGTGTGTTGTCTCCCTTCTTACCCTGTACTGCTCCTAACTATCACTCACACCTTGCCCTAGTTTGCCACTCCCAAACTCTCCTATATCTGCCCCCGCCGTCTCCTCCCCCTTTGCCTTCCCTTTCCTCAGCCTCATCTTCTTCTCTTTTTTTTTCCTTTGGACAGAAAGCCAATTGGAGCTGTCTAAACAAATGAGAGTTGTCTGAGATCATTTAAACAACCATAAATAACATCAAGAGAGAAGGCAAATAATGTGTGGACATCTCTCTTGAATGCAGACACACTCAAGATTATACCGTACACATGCACAGAAGCACACGCTCACAGTCACACACACGCTTAAGTGGACTCCTCTTCTAATTTGTCTGATAGTATGTTATAGGAAGATAAGCACCTAGGCAGGAATCTGGCCTGCCCAAGGTGCATTAGCACACCTTTTTCTGGTTTCATCAGTCAGCCTATGGGAGTACGCTGTATTGTTTGCTAATTTGCCTTTTTCAGCCATTGTTTGGGAAGCCAGTGGTGCTATAACTGTAGGTAATGGGCTTTGTATGATTATGCATCCCAAGCGGGAGCCCAGTGTCTTGACAGAGAGATCATTCTGGGTAATGGGTTCTCAGAGATAGTGAATGGTGCTCTTTGTGTTGAGTTAATGCCATAATGCACAGGTCTCACTGTAGCTGTTCATTGGTCTAAATCCAACATGCATGAAGGCCACACGTCATACATTGGGAAGTGACAGGGTAGTTGGAACTCAATTGATTATGCCTGTCTGTGTCTTGAACAGAAGAAGACGAATGATGATTTTTTTTTTTTTTTTTTTTGTCAGTTACTGGCAAGCTTTGACTCTCCTGGTTTCTGACAGTGCTGCCAAGTAAGACATTAAATAATAAGCTTCCTCCTTGTTTTTGTCTGTTTGGGTGTGTCTACAGTTGCACATGTGTGTTGCTGACTGTCTTTCTCTGTTATAAATATTTAGGTTAGAATGAAACACTGGTAGCTTTGTGTAGAGCCTACACACACACACACTTACATAGCGTTTCTCCATCAGTACCCCTCTTAAGTACTACAGAGTTGGCACTTATTAGAACCCTCTACACATCAGGCCAAATCCATTTTACGAGTGCCAATTTCATTCTTGGAAAGTAAAGCATCTACACCTCAAGGTCAAAACATTCCAGTGAAAGCCGGTCTTGCTCTGTTGAAGAATTTGATGAAAATGAATGTTATTTCTGCTTGTTGAAATAGCCATCCTGTTTCACTGGTTTCCACAACACAGCCTGGCATATGAAGAGTAAATATCCATACAAGCCTGGAACTAGTGTGTAAAACTGGAGTTTTTATATAATTTTTTATTTCTGTGTTATGTTCTTTTGAAAATCATATTTTCACAGGTATACAAAAGGGCTGCCCTACCTTGGCATGATGCATGTATTTGTGTATGGTTTTGCCTCTGTGTGTATGTAATATTTGTGGCGGCAATGTTTTTTTTTTTCTTTTGCTTTTTTACATGGAGATGCCACACATGAACAGTGCCAGAAGGTGCAGTGGGAGTGAGAATGTGGGTGTTTTGTTTTATATATACCAGCTTTGAACTCCTGATTATGCTTATGATGTGTGTGACAGACTCCCTCTAGAAGTGCTTGAGAGAATCAAAGTGCCCTGGAGAAATAGTATGTTGATGGAGGGTGGGGGATGGCAGAGAAGCGGATGGATGGAATTTTAGTTAATTTTCTTTAGGTCCATGTACTCCTGCTTTTCAGAATCTAAATCCCAGTTGTAGCTGAGCTGGTTATGACAGACATTTCTTTGTAACTATTCAGTGTTGTGCAACAATACATTTATCGCTATTAATACGTGGCGCAGACATTTATTGATAAAGTTAACCATTTTAATCCAATTAACAAATCACAGCATCACGTAATTATGAAGAATTATTGGCCAAAGAATTATGTCGTTAGACAGCGTTGTCTGTGTGATGTCTACAGAAATATTCCACTTTGTGTGAACATTGCACATTGCTTCTTAGATGGGCCTGGAAGTTCTATAGTCAGATGCTTTCCATGTTAGGCACACATGAGAATATGACAAGAAAACAGGAGAAAGGTAGATAATTATTTAAGAGGGCTGTATTATGCAAAATTAACATTTTTGAGATTTACATTGTGCTATAACGTCATTCCCTCATCAAAAACCAGCCAAAATTGTTGCCTTATTTTCTTTCGTTCATGTTTGAGAAATCCTCGTATCTCCTGTGGCAACCATTCAGCAAAAAGCCTGGTTAGACCTAGAGCTGCCTTCGAGACGCAGCTCCTCCAGTTTCAAAGCTTCCGCCTCACAGAGTACCCCTCCCCCTTCGACTCTCCCGCTCAGACTCGTCTGACTCGTCAGCAGCAATTAGCAAACACCTGGTGGAACTGCACATCTGTTGAGCCCACTAAGAGTTACTTTTCAGTGCAATGCAGATAAAAACGTTGTTAGAGGAGCGCTGTTGTGATGACTTTCTGAAGGTGGAGTATTTCATTTTTAATTTTAATAACATGTGAAGGATATAAATTTAAAAACAAGTGAAGGTAACATTGTTACGTGAATATGCTACAAAATGGAACTACGAGTCTGGAAAACACATACTACTGCTCTGTAAATGTGTTTGTAGAGGCCTGTAGAGGCTCTAATGTAGAATACCAGATGTTACATAAAGTGAACTGAAATGTCAAAAAGCTGCATTATTTTGGAGAAAGGACAAATGTTGGAGAAAGTTTAGTGAAACACAGTTGTGTTTGTTTGATAGTCATTTCCCCTTTGAAATACCGTACATTCTGTGCCATAATCCAAAAGAAATGTTCAACAGACTTGAAATTTCTATCCACTTTTGTAGGTTGAGTTATGTGGATGAATGACATTGTTTGGAGCTTTTATTTGCCTACATCTAAAGCTATTTGACAGACGACATCTTAATTGAAATGACAAATTAAACTGCATTTTTGTGAGCTACCCAGGAGGTACTTGACATTTCACATTTTGACTACTGCAGTTGGTTTTCGACCCTGAACAAGATTAAAATGTCAAGAGGCTATAGGCTATTGTCTTTGTAGAATTTGAAAATGCTGGTATATGTCTGCTATGATTTTATTATGTGTGCGTGTGTGTTTGATTTATCTTTAATGACATTTAGTATTTACCTTGGTTTTCAATGACTATGATTATGGAATTACCTTAGAACTACAAACATTTCGTTTTCCATAATTTAGTTCTGGTAGTTATTTTTTTTTCCTGAGGTTAATTATAGGGGTTTTTATTATTTATCAAACAGAGAGTGAGATGAAAGCTGACAGAGAACCAGGGATGGGAAACTGTAGATTATTATCACTGCAGAAGGATTAAAACGTCCCGGAACTCTTTGATGCCTCAAGTCTTTAGCTACCTCTCCTGTTTGGCCCACTTCTCTTCTGTCTCCCCCACGGTCATCCAGCTCTGTTCTCTGTGTATTGTTGGAAATGGGGGGCAATGGAGAGAGAGGAGAAATGTGGGAATGTGTTAGAGTAGCAATCATCTCTCCAGCTTCTAAGAGGCTTTCGGGCCTGAGGTTCTTAGTTCTCCACTCGTTTTCACTCTAATGGTGCCTTCCTTTTCTTTCTCTCTTACCCAATTTCCTCTTCATCCTAGCCCCCTTTTTTACTCCTCTATCATTCTTGAATTCTTCCTTCCTTTCAGCCATACTTAGCTATTCCACTCTCAGCCTTACCATTTTTTTCCCCACATGCTCCCTCTGCATCTCATTCATTTTTGCACAACTGTTGTCTCTTGCTTCCTCTCTTTAACTTCAATCTTACTCGCTCTCTTCTCCCAGGCCTGTCCTCTTAATTCTCTCCCCCTGCTCGTCATAGGGACAGTAAATCCCTTGGTGGTTAGAGCACGGAGCCACAGAGCACTTTGATCGTTTGCAGGGAACCGACACTCCGACTGCCATTTCGGACGGGCTCTTTCTGGTGTCTACTCAGGCAGATGCAGAGGAAGAATTGCTTATTTTTCACTCAAATGTGTGTCTTTACTTCTGAAAGGGACACATGCACAAGGACTTGCATTGGCTTCTGTTCATTTTTCATTTATTTCTATAGCCTAACCCTAACTCTTACCTGAAACCTAACCATTACCAGTATATGCCTAACCCTAAAGTCAACTCACACCTTAGTCGTGCCTCTTACACCTAATCCTTCAACAGCACTTCTTGGACCTCACAAGCATAGTTGTTGGAAAACAGGCCTGACGATGTGAGTAATGCTAACACACATTTAGTGAAGTATTGAGCTGTGCGTAATTAAATTTCCTTGGTGAGTTAATAATACAACCAAATCAAAGCCCTTAAAATGCCTGTCAAGAGTTTCTTTCTCTGGCAAAAGTTTATTATCTTTTTTTTTCCCTGCCCTCTGCTCGAAATGCTTTACAGATCACTTAATCTAAAATATTCCGTTTAATCTGGGAAAAATTTAAATTGTCATCAAACAAGAAGTATGCCCTTGTGAATACTGATTTAGCATGTGCTGTTTCCCTTGCAATGGCTTGAAATATAATGAAGTGATTCAGTTGTTTATAATGCATGAGTGCACGGCTTGTAATCAAAGAAAATTGTGTTGTTCACTTGCCGGGGAAAATGAAATAATGATAATGTCCTTTAAAATGAATGCTTTGTGGGATTTAAATTCCGTAAAAGTGAGTTAGGTGAAATAAACTCATTGCCTGTAATGTATGATTTAGCTTCAATACAGGGAGGGGAATACACAGGCTGTAAAATTTAGCAACTCGGTGGCAGTCTGAAAGAGTGGATTGTAGCTGAAATCATTCATGTAGACACTTGGCTTTATGATATCTGTGATATCCAGTTTCCCTGTTGCTTCTCAGATCCCTTCATCTAACCTGTTCCTACAATATTTGATGGTTTGCATGATTTATGGGACTTTCTCTTACTGAAACAAAACTGCTGCCTAAAAACTAAATTAGATTTTGTAATAACTTAATTGTGCTTGATTACAAGTGTATCAGGTAGCTACATTTGACAAAATAAGCAAAGTTTTTCAATTTTATTACAATGGTGCCTGGACGTATAAGCACACACAATGTGTATTATGATGATGTAGAACAACTTCTATTCGAGTCAAGTGGAAACTGGAATATTGTTGAGATTCTGATGTGTGAGTATAGTTGTGTGTATGTGTGAATCTTCTCTTTAAACACAGGATCCCTCCTGGAGAGCGTGACTGGCCCTCACACCAGTCTACAATTCCCCTCATCAAACGACTGCAGATTTAAAAAGGAACAGGATGTCTACACTTTACATGATGATCAACCTTGCTGGTAGAGCCAATCCCCTCCGTGTTCTCACTCTTGCTGTGCCAATATGTTTCTTGTAGTTTCTGATTAAGCTATATATGCTCCCTTACCAGCTTAACCTTGTGCTCTCTCTGCTCCCAGGTTAAAGTTGCCACAACTCTGGATTTTTCCAACAATATTTCCTTGTCAGATTTCCTTTCCTTCATTTGCATTATGGTTGCCCACTGCAGTTTCATCATCACCAGTCGTCATCTGAATTCCCATTCTCCAACCCTCTGAGTATTTGCCTTTTGGTCCCCAAAACTCACTGTTCAGTCTCACAAATCCTCATTGAGACAACTTTATTCTCAAACATCAGGATTAGCATTCCTCCTTCAACTGTGTCGTTTCGAGCCAGTAGGCTGTTCTCATTTCAATCCCTACTATTTATGTATTCTTCATCATTGTTATTCTTCACCCAATCAAACAGCTCCTGGTCTAAACTTTCTCATTCTTTAGATTCTCAGGTTTAAGGGTTGACCTGAAAAATGGCCTCTGGCTCTACTGCCTCAACAGTTGCAGTATTATGGAACCTTAAAATATACTGTTTTATTTGAGGCTGATATGGCACTTTCTATGCTTTTAAGTCTTGAGAGAACATTAATTGAACTAAACTGTTAACATGTCCAACAGTACAGAAATGTGGAGAGGGAATTTACCATAAAAGGACACACACCACTTTCCAAGTGGCAAATTGCATCTGGAACTCTCTTAGCTGCTAATCCTTCGCAGAAGCTGTTGTTTGTTTTCTTGTAATCAGGTGTGGTCCAACCCTCTACCTAAGCTAAGAATTTTCCTCCATTGGCTAATTGTTTACAAATGAAAGTCATCCATATCCGTCTCTATTCTCTCTGCTGGTAACCAATGCAAACTGGGATGACTGATTTAAGCCCATAGAAGCTCAGACTGCTAGTTTTGGGTTGATGTCCCTCTGATCGGTAAACCTCTACACGAGTTGTGAGGGTTTTTTTCAGCCTTCTAGTCAGTTTTATTCCAAGATTGTCCTACTGCATTTTGCTCCATCCATCTTCCCATCAACTCAGGCCAATTTCCCTGCCATTGCCGAAGAAAAGCACCCTGGAATTATGATGTTGCCACGATCCATCTAATACTATGGATGGTCTGCTCAACTAAACATGAGTTCTACAGGAGCCTGTCAATGATCCAGTCATTCCAGCCAGATGCATTTGAACAAAGAATCACCTAAAACTCAAAACATTTGCTCACTTAATTCATATTTTCTACCTCTGCTGTAATGTGTTGCACAATATGCTGCCATATATAGCATTTTGCATTTCACTGTTGTTCTCATTTAACCAAACCAACTTCTACCAAAGTTTACTGTGTATCCTGCACGGCTTTTGGCAAACCATAAATGTGATTTTTTGTGACTTGATGTGTGGATATTTGCAGCTTCTCCAGAGTTACCCTGGACCTGTTAGTGTCTTTGATGAATGGGTTCCTCGCCCAGCCTGTACATTTAGGTGAAAGGCATTGTTTTAATTATTACTTTAGTTCCATGTTATTTTGCTTAATGGAGTATTTGCTGCTCCATGGCACATTCAAAGCGTGGGTTATTTTATTTTAACCTGGCTTTCAACTTCTCCATGGTTACCTGTCTGTTCTGCAATTGTAAGATTTTTGGAACAAACACAAACATAATTTTAGCTGAACTTCAAATGAGGTAATTTAAATGGATTATGGCTAAATATAATGCTAAAGGGGGATGGTATTCTGTTGAAATATGTTTTTTTTTTTTGGAAATTCAACAAAGAGAAGCAGGTCTAATAATTTTTCCTGCTTACTTTACAATATTTATCTCCTTTTGCAAATAGAATAGAAGGAATGCTCTAAAGTACAAAACAGTCCTTCACCTTTCAGTCTAAACTTTCTCCTCAGAATTTTTTATCTTCAAAGGATTTGGAGATAAAAAAAACAAAAAAAAAAAAAGAAAAAAAAAACTGTAAGTATATTGTATCTGATATGGTTGTCCCATTGGCTCATGAATGCAATATTTATTTGAAGATATTACAATCCATCTGTATTTAGCACTTTGTCTCAGCTGTCAACTATAGAGATAAAATATGAGTGTTCAATAATTGGGGCTCAAATCCCTCCAAATCCCTCTGCTTTAATATGACATTTGGTTCAATGCTCTCATTATTACAGCATTTAACATGTGACAAAGCCCCCCACACATGCACACACGCATACACATTTTGGCCCACACACTAACTGGGGAAACACCCCAATTTCAGAGGGGCTTTCTGGAAAATGCATGACACATGCACGCACTCACATGCACACCATCAATCCTTCAGTTAAGCCTGTGGAATTGATGTGCCCCTAAGCTTGCTTTTTGTTCATGCATTATGCCCCGAGGAGAGGGCTTCTGAAAAGCAGTGGCTTCTAGAAAATAAGCTTGGGATCAGACTGAAAGGTAAACACACACACACAGAAGGGGAATGAGAGTAAATTTAATGACGCAAATGCACAATTTCAGAAAGGAAATATTTCTGAGGAAAAGTCATTTGACTGCACAAAATTGTTCTCTATCTTCCTGCTTCTCTCCTGCCGTGGAGCGTAAACACTCACCTGTAAGCTCAAGGATGAAACCTGCACAGTGTGTCTCTGCCTCATGCTGGCTTAGCCACAGAGCTAAAGAACAGTGAGGGGGATATAAAGTGGGGATGAAGACATATGACAGAAAAGCTCTGTAAACAAGCCACACACAAAGGCACATATTTTCAAGCACATGCAGTCAAAGACACAGATGCATATACAGTGGCTCTGCTGCACTCTTGTTTGCCCCCCCTTTTTTTTTTCTCAGCTGCAGGAAGGAGCGGCGCTTCATGTCAGACTGGGTGTCCTGTGCCATGTTTGGGTCTCTGTTCTGTTCTCTGTTCGACTCTGTGGGGAGCATGGGGGATGCGGCGTGGGGTTGCTGCTCGATGTCAGTTTACTCTGAAGCAGTGAAGGCTGGCTGAGGCGATGACTAGTACTCTCTATAGGAGGTGTTGCTTTGGCTTTTCAGATGGTGCTAAACCTTTCAGACCTTCAAAACCTCTCCTGCACTGGAAAAAAGCAGCTAAGCCCCAAAGGATGTGACACATCCTATTTGTTAGTGGGTTTTCAGTCTCGATCCCGATTACAAATTCCTCAAGTGGAAGAAACACAAACACAAAGTTTAGTAGAAATATATACTGTGTTGCTCAAAGTTTGCATGGGAATTACTTGTGGTTTGAATTAAATCCCTTTAGAATCAATTATGCTGAAAATGCCAACTTTTGCGTAAATAAGTTTGTGAGAAAACAGTGAGACAGATAAAGCATAATTACCGAAGTGAATGTTGCTGAATGAAATAGTAAATATGAGGTTCTTAATTAGAAGTCACTCAGAATTGTTAAGATTAACTTTACTCATTAACTGTGTCGAAATTATATGTTTCTGATCCAAACAATGTGATTGTTTCTTGTAACTAAGGCTTTAATTGCATCAAACATCGATGCTCAGTATAGAAATGCTTTTCATAGGATTAACAATATTGAGAAAACTCAGGTAAGTTTAGCCTTAACAATGACATCAACAAGCAGACACCATTTTTAAATTAAACATTAGATTTGAAATGTAATTCAGATTTAGAAATATGTCATACAGGAACTAACAAGGAAGACTTAAAAGACTAGAAGATCACTTCCTATATCTGATTTGAAACATGCTTTGATAATCACACAAAAGGGATCAAAAGGGTTAGGGAGTGAATTTCTGTGTATACGAGTGCATAAGATTTACAATAATTGTTATCTTTTCATCTTGCTTTTCTGTTGTTGTGCAACTTAATTTTGTTTAATCATATAAAATCTAACTGAAACCTATTGAGAGTAACTTGAAAAGAAATATGGGGAAGTTCAAAACCTTGGCACTGACTGCTATTTTAATCATATTTTATTGACATTTATACTTTAAGACTGTTGGGTTTGGATCAGCTCAAACTGGTTAAACACTTTTAAAATGTTTTTAATGTTATAGTAAAGGACAAACTGGCTTGACAAATCCTGCGTTATTGCATCCTCAGTGCTCTTTTTAGCTGACAAAGTTGATTTATTTGTCTTTGGTTTTATAATTAAAGGCAATATATTTGAATTCATACCATGTTCTGGAGCAGGGAACAAATTCAATCTTATTTTTGGCTTAGTGTTTTAATGGGATCCACTTTTATAAAACTGAAAAATCTGTACTTGGCTGGCTAAGCCACAAAACTCACTTTGTCGTATGCCCTTCAGAAAAGATGGACACTTTCACAGGACCCAAGCTAACACATAAATACTAGGCAATACATAACCAACACCAAATTCTCAAAAATAAAAATAAAAAAAAGCTCAGAACAGAAGTGTAAACAACATGCCAACTGTGCCTAATAAAATACAAAATTAGAGAGATTTGGATTACTTTGGATTACTAAGTAACAGTCTAGTCTTTTTTCTCCCTTAGTCCAGGGAAGACGCTTTCTGACAGTGTTTCTAGTTCAGGACTGGCTTGACACTAGAAATACAACATTTGTAGTACATGTTTACAGTTTGTGTGCACTGTTGATGCACTGACTGCTGATTTTCTTTGATAATCTTTTATATTTTATATATATATATATATATATATATATATATATATATATATATATATATATATATATATATATATATATATATATATATATATATATATGTATGTATATATATATATATATATATATATATATATATATATATATATATATATATATATATGTATATTATATATCCATTGCTGGTTCCCCCTTTCCAATCACACTTTTTCGTTCCACTCAACTTCCTATGAATATGCTTGAACTTCTTGACAATATTCACATTTTTTAGATGTTCCTCAGTAAGAACATTGGATTTATAATCAAGATTGAGAAGAGAGTACAGATCTCTATGTAGTGCATGTTGATTTGAACTAAAACTAAAACTAAGCCTTTCTTTAAGCAGCCAATAAAAGTCTAACAATTTGATTTAAATCTTCAGAAAACTTTCACTTTTAACCAAATGCATCTGCATTTTAGTCTAGAGGTCTACTCTCAATATTGACATATTTTTTCAACCATAAATTCCATTGTTGATACAAATCAAAAATAAACACTTTACTTATGGGTTATTCTCAGTATTAAACTGAAGTGCTAGGTATAACAGATGATACCTAGCACTTCATTGTTTTATGAAGTGTGACATAAAACAAATGTTTTAGATTTAGAGGACCTTATTCTGCCCTTTTGATATAAATACACTCAGATAATGGTCAGACATGCTCTTCAAAATCAGTCACTGTTATGAGTGTTCAAGAGAAAGTGGTTAATATAAAGCAGGATAATTCCTTTTAAGCTCAAACACAATCGATCAGTTGTAGAGGAAGCATGCCCATGTATTTGTGTTTGTGGCTGAATGTGCGGTGAGGGTCTACTTCAGAGCAAAACGTGAAGCATTTCTCTTTTCACTTTAGTAATGAAAGCCCTGGTTTTCCTGCCAAGGCTCTCCTAGGCTTTCTCTCTGACCTTCACGCTCAGTTTCAACACACTTACATCACCCTATTCCAGTACAGTCCTTCGCCATTCTTAAATATTTGCCATTCTGTTTCATTGACTGTGCAATGAAACAGAGATGAGGATTCAACTTGTGAAACTCACAAGTCCCTCACTTGTCTAGTTAATCCCATGTTAAGACTTGTGCTGTTTTCAATTATTGATTCTTGAGGCCTTTTGGACAGTCAAGTGTTTTCTTCTGCACTTTCAAGACAGCATCTAACCTTTATTACATCAAGTCCTTTAAGTATTTATATCTGTGCTGGTACGTTTGTGCAGGATTTTACATTTACAGTTACACAAAAGAGTTTCACTGTAAAGATTGTTTGTAGTTTGTTCTGTTCCAATCTGAAGTGTGAAATAAACGTCAGTGGAGTTTGAAAACAAAATATGTGTATAGGTTTATGTCTGGTTGATAGATGTGCATGCCCAGTTGATTTTTTCTTTCTTTTTTGGCGGGATTTTATTGTAATCCATAAGGGGGCCCAGAAAATCTTTGGTAACCACTGAGTTATACATACAATTTAAGGCATTGCATGGTATGTAAGCAAGGAGTTGATTTAGTTATGTTATTTAAATATAGCAGATTTATTTTTGTTGGATGGTAAATGCAAATAAAATCTCAAAACTAAGTTTGAATTTAGCAAGTTATTCTTCCTTAAAAATTAGAACATAAAACAGCAGTTAGAAACAGCAGTTTACCTAACAGTTTAGGATTTACTTAAGGGTTAAGTAAACCCTTAATGCCTGAGCATACAGAAAACCTTGGTCAACCCACATTATTCAAATAACCCAAACGGACTATAATACCACATGCTTGAGAAGAGGAAAACATATAGAAAGGAAGATTCCTTGGGGAACAATGGATGAAGATTGGAAATTGAAAATTCTACGAAATTACCACATCTGGTAACGTAAGTCATATTAAAAGGCACTTTTAAAATTTACAAACATCAATGATTTTTTTATTTGGACCAAGACGTCATTCTCTGGGGTTAGACTCACAGCTGGGACAAAATTGTGAAGGGACCCAAGCAAAATCTGATTTGGGTTCTCCTTACAATTTAGCCACCAACTACATTAGTGATCCCACTAATGTGGTTTTAATTACGTCTCTGCTTGATGCAGTCCATGTTTTTTAATTAATATAAGACTTTTTATGGTTAACTAATGAGTTAACAATTAATCTGACATGACATAACACAATGTCCTGTGCTTGACAGAAACAATAGTCCGTTTACATTATGTGCTGAATAAAAAGTTCTTTGGATAAAATGTTTTACAGCATACATACTTGCTGCTCTAATTGCACTGAAAAATGTTTCTACACAGCATTGACTGGGACAGACTGAAAATATATGCATGCCAATTTCTCTCTTTCAATATATTTATATACATAAATATTTCTTTGACTTCACAACAGGGATTCAAAATACTTGTGCAACAGTTGCACACTTGTTCGAATGCCACACAGTAATCTATAAAATGTATATCAGGTCTTATTTTATGTATTGCCCTTTATATTAGATGCTGACAGACTGTTGCCATGAAGTCATATTTTAGGTTCAGACATTCTAGTAATACCAGTGATGACTTCTGAGTTATAAGACACTGGTCTGTGGAAGCTGGAGCGTAAAGGGGTGACTATAACAAAGAAATATTAGAGCGGACTCCTAAAATGGAAGCTAAAGTGCAACTTGAGAATTTATGAAAGCTCATAGAAAGAAATGCATTTTCTCAGTGGGGTCAAATTAGGTTGTACTTACCGGTAGGTCTCTACTTTCAGATAACCTGTTTGTGGAAGCATATCTTAAAAATGGATAGTAAAGCCAAATTTAATCAGAAGAGATCATATTTTAGAGGTGCAGTATGTAACTTTAACAATAATAATAAAAAGAAAAAAATATTTTTTTTTATATATTTGTTAAAACGGTTATTATATGGTGACACTGTAACATGATATAATCTTTTGAAAAATTGAAAAAAGATTGTTTTCCTTTGCCTTCTCCCTGTGGTCCAAGTGCTAACACACTCAGTCAGCTCAATACACAGGCCAGTCGGAAATAACCAATCAGAGCCAGGAAGACGGTCTTACTGCTGTCAATCAGGCTTGTGTACATGTTGTTCACCTACTCCCCCTTACCCTCTGCTTTGTTAAAACTACTTCAACACAACAGAGTCTGATATGAATGCTCAGATGAGTTAGCATGGCCACAGACAACAGTGGAAAAACAGCTTTTTAAAGATGTATTCTCTGCATTAGGACGTTAAGCATTTGTTTGATATAGTCCAACATATGTACACTTTTGTCCTAATACTTTGAGGAACCCTTTGGTGAAATTTCAGTATTCAGTCTATCAGTACCCACATTCTAATTTGGCAGCAACTATGCCTTGGAAAAAATGACCCAAATTAACCATATTGTTGGGATATCTATTGTTCACACACCTCCTCAGGTGATCCGCACAGGTTTTCTGTTTTCAGGCAAAGTTCTGTATTTTGTCTTAAAAATCCCAAACCTCTTTTCTCTTTCGAAGCCATTTTTACACACAATGGAATGCTAAAAAAATAGATCAATAGTAATAATTAGATCAATAATAGTTGACCTTTTAGGCCAAATCTAAGCAGTATTTGTGAAGTATCTTGTTCAACTTGTTCCAACTTCATAAAAAACTCAGTTCAAGTCCAACCCCAATTGTTGGTGCTTCAGGGGTTCCTTAGTTGGTTCAATTTGGGGATAAAAGAAAGTGAACAAGTGTCATGGCGGAAAAATGTCAAGTGCTTTGTCTACTTAAAGAACACAGAGGAATCTCTGGGATAATGAATATGATGAGCGATTTGCTGTATCATATTTTGCAAACACTTTACCAGATCTGGAGAAAAAAAAAGATACTTGTCTACACATTAATTTCTTATACTTTTGCTCACTAGACCAAAGAAAAATCCTCTTGTTGTCATCATTTTCACTGTGAGTTTATCAATGACACAGGATGTCAAAGGTGTTAATACACGAGGAACAGAAGTAATCACGGAGCTGAACTGTTGAGTAGGTGGAATGTTACATAAAAAGCATGCAGTGCTTTCACATTGATGAGTCTGCAAGAGAACCTTCATGTTTATGAAAATCCTACTGATCTCACACTGAGGCACTGAATACGTGGTTTTATAAAAACATAATTTTTATAGCTTGGATTCAACTATATGTTGAAGTGTCTTTTTTTCTTAAAATTTGAGAGTTGAATGAAAATTTGTGATGAGTTTTTTTTCTACGTACCCGTTGTTCTTACTAAATGTAGAGAACATCTTAATGGCGTCTTTACTTTTGCCATTTTAATGCAGAAGGAGATGAACAGCTCAGACAAACCTCTTGCTAAAATACATTCTCATTTCTTTTTCATACATACTCTGTCTGAAAGATTTGAATTGTCCTCTCTCTGGCGAAAATGTGTGATGCTGCATGCTGCAGATATGCAAAGAAAGAGACGATCTCCATAGATGGAGAGATGTTGTGCCAGGAGAAAATAGCATTAACATTGTGCCAGCAATCTTGTTAAAACTCCCACCCTAGCCCCACCCACAATGCTACCACTCACACTATATAGTCTCGTTCTTGCCAAGCAATCCTATTAAACAACGAGTGTGGCATTTAATCTTTTAACAAGGGAGGTTGGGGGCTGTAAGAGAGACAGGAGCATTAGCTCTTTCACTACATATCATATTTTGTTTGGTCTCCGCCCTTCATAAAGCATGAAGGAACATCAAGTTGTCTCCGTTACAATGTCCCATTATCATCTCACTGTGTTCAAGGTGTATGAAAATTGATAATTTACTGGACTTCCTTTGAAAGGAATTTCACAATAGGGATAGATTTTTGAATGACCCTTGGATGTTCTGAAATGTGAAAAAGCTTAAAACCACCAAATTATAAAGAGTTTGCTACAATTTCACTAAATCTAATTAAATAGACAAACCTTCAGGTTATGGGGAAAAATCTTTTTCTTTTTTTTTCAGAGATTCTATTAATTTAACTTGCATTAACATTTCCCCCAACTAACTTTTTCTATTTCTTTTTCCTCAGTTGACCTTCAAAGGTATTTTTTTAGTAAATGCTGATTTGCAAGCACATGAGTGGAAAATGCAGTTGTTTGAATGTGATTTTTGACTGAGAAGGGCAATAAAATTGTATTACGTGGGGCTGTAGTAGATAACTGTAACTAATTTCCTCAAAAAGAACGACAATGAGCACTGTAACCGAAAACATAAAAATGCAAGGCATAAACCAAGAGGAGGCCTGATTACCACTCATTGAGATGAAACTGACACCTGCCTCTGGGAAATCCACTCCTCTTAAGCTTCTCCTGATTGGGCCTGATGAGCTTAACGTGTGGGAGAGCACCTGCCAGTCACACACTAGAAAAAGAGGAGGCAGGAAACAGACACACACCACCCAGTGCACTGCTCTATGGACATGGCCCTTGGTTGACAGTGTCAGATGGTCTGAATATTTCACGAATTGATGATGAACTGGGATTTTCAGGTTTTTAAGATAAAATATTTTGTGTGGTTCCATTTGTGTTGAAAAAAATTTCTCTTTGATGTGAGATGTTAGAGCAGGATGGGCAGACTAGTTTGGAGTGGAAGAAAGACAACAGGAGCCTAAAAAAAAAAGAATAATCATTCCAAACAAAGTATGCTAATTGTCATCGCTGAACTCACAGCAGAACCTTGAAGTAGATGGGTTACAACAACAACAACAAAAAAAACTTCTGACCACTCCAGTGACACTCCTTTCAACTAAGAAGAAGGGAAAACTATGACAATAATTTCTAAGGGTCAGCAAAATTGGATAATAAATGTTGAAAAATGTTGTTTGCTTTGACGAGACTCCATTTCAGCTGTGACATTAAGAGGGCATAGCCAGAATTATACAAAAACCTTGATACTTTGCATCAACAGTTCAGACTGCTGTTAGTCCAATTGTGTGGGGAACATTTTACCTGCACACTTTGCTTCAAAATTTACATATGATTCTGGTGGAGAAATAAGTTTCATAATACATTTATGAATGCCAGGCATTCAAATGTGTAAATTATTGCACACAAATCTTTGATTTTGAGAGAACATTGTCTGTCAGGCTTGTCTTGTCCTTTGTGTGGGTGCTTAGTTGATTGGCTGACAGTGACTTTTTTTTTTGAAAGGAAGATAATTCAGCACCTCAAAATAGAAAATTGTTGAATTACAATAATAAAAGAAATGCTTTTGGTTTGGTTTAACATAGGAGAGTCACATTGATTCTGTGCTCTCCAAAAATACTCCCATCAGTATAATTATAGTTAGATCCATCAGAAGAAAAAAAAACAAAACAGCTTTTACATCGTCTATGATGCCTTTGAATTGAGGCACATGGAATTTTCACATTCGGTGTAATGGCTAACATCTCTAGAGCCTCATCGCGTTCTGTAGCTTTACAGAGTCATGCAATGCTTAAGGGTTTTTTCACTATAAAAACACCTAATAATGATCTTGGTCTTGCATGAGGGTGTGACAAGATATATTTTCTCTTATGGAGTAAAAAAAAGAGTAGCTTAATCCTAAAATAAACCCTTCTCACCAAAAAGAAAGTTTGTTTTATTCTGTTTCTTTCATCAAGTGTGCAATATGTCATATTAGTTGAGAGAGCTACTCTAACACTTAGCACCCTTCAGCTGAAGCAAGCTGGCTGAAGTTAGTGTAACAAACGGACTCTGATCCTTGAAATTCACTGAAATTCACAGCAGAATAATTTCCCCTGGGACTCCTGACCACTGCCTGAAGCAAGTCAACCAAAGTGACATCTGTCAAAGGAGTGACAGTGGAGGAATCCTCTACCAAATTAAAACTAATCGTAAAGTACTTGCAGAGGAGCATGGCTCAAGGGACATTGGGTGTGATGGTTAAGCAACAATATTCGCCTAGAACATGAGATATGAGTTTGCACAGTACAAGTTGCTTTAGATGTGGCTTAAATCGGTGAACATGTTTGTTAGGTTTCTGATTGGCCTTCACAGTCGTGAAATATATTAGAGATATAGGCTAATATTGCTTTGCTAGGAATAAATCCAGACATATGTTATTTTTAAAATCTGAATATTTATAGTTTTCAATGCACTCACTGATTTATTCTGACATTGGAAGGATTAAAACGTAGCTACATATCTTGCCCTCCGACAGTAACAAGTATCAGTTGGTCAGACTAATTACTCGGGGACCAAATGTTTCAAGCATTCATTGCATTAAAATTAGATTAGACTTAACTTTACTGATTAACTTAATGCCTTGAAATTGGGACTCTGTCTCTTTAAGAAGCTCTGCTCTTTCTGATACTCCACCTTCTGCGCATCACCACTACAACGCTCCTCTATTATGCAGTTACTTCTTCGGAGCGTTGCTCTGGGAAGCAGGTCGCATGATCAGTTCAGCAGATGTGCAGTTCCTCCAGGTGTTTGTTGGAAACTGAGGTTATATTGGCAAAACCCACACCAGTGCGCACATTTTTCTACAGGATCACATATTACTAGAAAACAAATGCCACGGCAACAATGGAATCACAATCGGATAAAGTACAGAATACTTTTGCTAATTCTTATGCATTGTTGACTAAAGCATGATGCAGATATCCAGTGCCAGTTGGAATTCTGCATATACTGAGCTCCTAAGAGGAGTTGTAAACTGCATCAATGGATGGCAAAGAGAAGCGTTGATGTGCTGAAAGGGGAGTGTTCTTAAAGGGGCAGAGGCCACTTTCAATGAGTCAAATTTGACTATGTGAAATCAAATTTCTTTCAAGGTTTTTTTTTTTTTATACATAGCCCTATGGCATTTTTATAACAACTGTAACATAGTTACTTGGTTGTACTATGTGCCTGGAAAATACAAAATGTCCCTCATTTAAGTGGCAAAATATTTTAGAGAGAAATCTGTGTAGAAAATTTTTCTCATGGATTTTTGGAAAGGAATTTCAATACAGTTCATATTTCCAGTAATTGTAATAAACCTTGAAGACAGTTTCAGCAACAAAATAGTTTTAAATTAAGGCTCAAAATTGTCTTCAAAGTAAGTTAAAGCCCTCCATGGTCACTTGTTGGAATTCAGGATGAACTACAATTCAGAACATATTGGAATGACAGAAATATAAACCAAAGCGTTCCAATAATAACTAACAACAACAACAACAACAACAACAAAGTCGCTGTTGGGAAAGAAATCCAAAGAATATAAAACAACCTGATTTTTAGAAGCCAGCTTAACAAACAAGAGCAGAAGTTGTAACCTGCATGAAGAAACAAAGAATATTGGCTGAGATGGTCAAAAAGTCTCTCAAAGAACAAACTAAATCAAAAGTACTAATAAGGAGTAAGAGTTTTCCAGCTGGTGCTTTGACTAGATTGACACTACTTGGTTGCAACAGTTTTGCATGTGGCTCATTAAATTTAACAATGCAAAAACTGTATAGATTAGACAGATACACACAGTGTATCCAGCACAATCCTGGGAGAAAATCTGCTAGGTGCTGCAAATGATTTGAGATGTTGCTAGAGGTCTACACACAGCTGGAGGTGCAGGAGAATGGTTTAAATTAAAGCACATTCACATCTCAGAATGTCTCAGTTAAAATCTCAACTTATATCTAATTCGATGCTCTCCATCCAATTTGCCTGAGTTTGAGCCATTTTGCAAAGAAGACTAGGCAGACATTTTAGCTGCAATTGCCTCAAAAGTTGATTTCATTACCAACTAAAGGGAGGTGAGTACAGAATGCATGCCACAGGTTCCTTTTTTTTTTTTTTAGCAAAGAAACATTCAAAGCATGCATCCCATTTTCCTTTGAGTTCAAAATTACCTGTGTTGATCTATCACAAAAAATATCAATGAAATACATCAAAATAAGTGGAAATAACATATAATAATATAACAAAATCAGCATCATAAAATCAATTTTAGCTCTTCCTTGTGACACAAATTTGTTTGTCTACTGTAAATGGCAGAAATGTTTTATGAAACTGAACATGTTTCTTTAGAACAGATTTTTTTTTTATTATTCTCTTTAGGCTATTGCCTTTATGATTTCCCCTTTCTTTTAATCATATTACTGCCACAAACCAGCAAAATCATTACCTGTCCCTCTGAGGAACCTCTGCTGCATTCTCTCATTTCAGCATGAAATTTTATTAACCAGTGGCTAGACTTTATTATGTTTTCAAGAATATAAAGCTTTTGCAGACAGAAATTCTCTTAAAATATTCATTGGCCTGACATACAAAAGGATATGCAAGCATTTCTTCAAAGGATGAATGCATAATAATCCACAACACTTTGTTTCCTTGTTCTTCCTCGGAATTTACTTCTGTATTCCCAAAAATGTCATAACATACTGGCAAAGAAAACGTCATGTAAATCCTATTAACAACATGCAATAAATCTCTCAAATCCCACACTTCTAACTCTAATCCCAGGTTGGGTATTAAATTAATCCAGTGTTTAGATGTAATCTGCTAGTCCCCTGGGCAGCCAAGGAGACAGCCATGGGTATAATGATTGAAACATCTCCACTCAAAATTGTAATAATATGCTTACTAGTTTCACCAAATGTGTTTTCGTCAATCATATCCATCTCTGCTCACTTTCTGTTCCATTACCTCTTTACTTCAAATCCACAGGGAAATTTCCATAGGGAAATATTCAAAGATGTAATTACGCAGTCTGCTTTTCATAATTTAAATGTTTACACTTGATGGCTGCATCGCTCATCTTTATCAAACAAACACAAACAAATCAATTATGATAGGATATCATCTATGCTTACTCCGCCAGCTGACTGCAAACTTTTCTGGGCTGAAACATCCACCTGGCTCCGTCCTCTGTCCTCTGCATTTTGGCATGCACCCAACATCAAATGTGAGAGTGTAGAAAACATGCAGCTTTTAAAACATGCTCAGAAAACACATAAAAAAGACAGGCAAAACCATGTGTGCAAAGTACATAAACTCACTGGCACAAAGTGACAAAGACACCATTGTGTTACCACTAATTGCATCAGTTCCATCAAGCCAGTTTCACAGAGTCACAAACATAAATCAAATTAGCACGTAGACTGTTGAATCCCCTCCCTCAGATTCTCTAATTAGGCCATGGCTAAGGGACTAACTTTGTGCTCAGGCAAATGCATATTTTGGATGGTCTGGGGGGTATGAGCAGCAGACATTTCTGAAGTCTGAGTGCAATTTTGTGTCGTGATTAGATAAACTATGTGTGCAAAAGAGTTGGAGAAGATAAGGGAACAGTCAGAGATAGTGATGAGTGAAAGAAGCAAGGATGGGCCTTGAGAACACACTGGTGGAGCTTGTTGTCAGAGTCACACATTCAGATTTGGCTCATTAAAAGATTCAGTCCCAGAAGGCTTTTGCATGCGTTTGCCTTATTGGATCTTGGAAGCCGCTTCAATGCAGAGATTGTATATATATATATATATATATATATATATATATATATATATATATATATATATATATATATATATATATATATATATATATATATATATATATATATATATATATATATATATATATATATATATATATATATATATATATATATATATATATATATATATATATATATATACAGAGAGAGAGAGAGAGAGAGAGAAAGTAAATTGATGCTGTAAATCTGGATGGTTGGGAAAATGCTCACCGATCAAATTTTGTGAATGTGGACATCTAAGTACTTGAGGTAAAGAACATATCCTAATCACTCAAATCAGTAAAAAGACAGAAAAGTTTGAACTGGAAAGCCAAAGGAGTAGTATTGTATAAAATCAACTTTTTTGTGATATAAAGTGGCACTGAGTGGCTGGAAAACACATAATACTGCCCCTTATAGTGATTTTTTTCTCCTGTCTCCATGTGCTATCGACATTGTTTTTCAGTTTTACACTTATCTCGTTTTATTTTACTCTTTATCTACTCTATCTATGTCTTACTACAATCTTGAACACATCCTAACCCAAATTTTAATGGGGGTTAATTGTTAAAATACACATTAGAATTGTGCATATCTAGTCTAGATTCCTTCCTGACATTTGACAAATGTTTTGACTGTGGCCATTTTCCGTAATCTCCTAATAAACTGATGTAGGAAATTGTGGTAATGGAAAAACAATTGAAATAAATGAATCAATGATATTTCCAAAGCTAATTGATATAATATGGAACTTTACTATGAAAGTTTTAATGGAAAAAAAGCTCTTCATTATCCCTGATTTGTCAAATATAAAGTTACTGTCAAAGATGTCTAAGAATCAAATGAATCAAGGGCACTACCAATACTTTTCAAGAGATCTGGTCGCCCAAATATGTTTTAGTTTTATTATTGTACAAGTTATGGCAGTTTATGTCCATCAATATTTATCAATCCCTAAAACAATCTTGCAAGGCAAAAAGGGAGTTATGACTATTTGCTAGGATGATGAGTTAGATTTGAAGGTCGCTTGCAAAACAGTGGGAGTCCAGGTGAGTTTCTTTTTTTTAATAGATTGAAAAGGAACAATATATACAGCTCTGGAAAAGACCAGCGCGCCAAACCCCATTTAAAACCTCCTGGTTATTCCACCAAATACTGATTTCTGAACTCTACCTAAGTTAAAACATTAGTATTGTTGTTTCTAAATTAATATGAACTTGTTTTCTTTGCATTATTTGAGGTCTATAAGCACTACATTTTTTTTGTTATTTTGACAATTTCTAATTTTTTGCAAATACATACAAGATTTTTGCTTGGAATTTTGGAGACACATTGTCAGAAGTTCATAGAATAAAAGAACAATGTTAATTTTACTCAAACATATACCTATAGAAAGTAAAACCAGCCAGAGAAACTGATCATTTTATTTTTTTCCAGAGCTATATCATTGCATATGAATGTAGGCGGCATTTTCCTTTACATAGTTTATCTTCACATTTCAAGGGTTTGGTTTGTCAATCAAAATAAAATCCTCCTCCTCCCTGAATGAACTCTCACCACAGCTTAGCAGGAAACATGGAACATATCTATCCCTGACTAGAATTAGCTCATATCATTTGTTATAAAGAGTTTGTGAACAACACATCAGTATCCCAGACCCCTGGAACATCATGTACAAAACTCCCTGGGAGGCACAGATGTTAGCCCCTCTAGGTGAATTAACTTTTCAGGAGTTCGGCAGCTCTTTAAGGGATCAGGATCTGTTCCACAGTTTCAAGATTGAAGTGACACAGATAAACACAACCAAATTTTTAACTCACCAGAGTAAAGTTCCCATAGAAAGTAAAGGAAGTGGCGAACTGTGATCCAGATCAGAGACTGTTGCATTTCATTATATTTTTGGTAATGCAACGTGCATGAAGTTAAAAAGGCAAAACAAAGCAATTTTGAAAAAGTTATCGTTTCATTTGATTATATTTTATATGATAGAATATGCACAAAGAATAGTTATATCCACAGTATGTCCACAGGCACAAAAGTGGAATCCCCTTGATGCTTCAAATATAGTAGAATGCAAATTATGGGAGGAATTGGGGGTCCCTAACGGAGAAGTGTAAAAGTTTATTTGTAGATATAAAGGTTTGTATGCACAAAATGTGAGTTTGTCTTCTGATTTGAGAAGACCCAAATCTAATGCTCAAGGTTTCCCTTCAAAGCATTGGAGCAGAATACAAACGGCCCACAGAGAACACCACGTTATTTTAGCCCAAGGAGTCCATAGACGTCTGGAAACCAACACTGTGCGCCCAACGTCCTTTATCATGGCCAACAGATCTGCACTCTGAATATTAATGACTGTTTGTGTGCTTGTGTGATTCATTGCTGAAATTTTACGTCAGGCATTTCTTTACTGTTGTTTTAACCATTTTTTCCAGATACCTTTCTATATTGTTCTGCTTTTTGTGTTGTTTTGAAAGGAACAATGTCTACTTTGGTGTACTTTCTTTACATACCTAAATAACAATGACATGTGGTGAGGTTTATGGCTGGTGAGGCATTGACTCCTCTGGAGTTTGATATAGTCAAGTCATTTTTATTTGCACAGCACATTTCAGCAATAAGGTAGTTCAAAGTGCTTTCCACAATAAATACATAATAACTAATTATGAAACATTAAATGGACCTTTGATAAACACTAACATTGTGTGTTTCTATTGTCATTGTTCCCATTTGCCCAGTAGCAAGGCTGCAAAAACATTTAATTTTACTTGTGTGCTTATCCATTTAACCAGGGGTTTAAAAAGCATCAAAAAAGTCTTTGCTTAGGTTTATTGAAGAATTGTCCTGTTTGTCCAGAGAAAAATGCTGCAGCAGATGAAAAAAAACTCAAGTGTAGGTTAGTAAATCTTTGCTGACAAAAAAGCTGACGTTCAGAAAAATCTAAGATATTCAACACTCTACCTTAATAATGTTAAAGTTTCAAAATCTTTCAGGTGTCCTTTTCTGATTAAGGAGACATGAGTCAGATAATTCCTCTGCAGAGATTTATTAGGAACATCAGGGCAGGTTGTACAAGCCAAGCAAGAGTCAGTCCCAGATGATGGACCAATCTAAAATAGAAGCTTATATTTCAGTCTTGACCTTAATTGAAACATCTAGATTTTTTTAGAAGCTCTTAATTATGCTTTAATTAAATGTTGTTCAACAACTTGATAGTAAGAAAAATAAAAAAATACTTAATTTAGGTAAAATTTGATATTTAAAAAAAATTTAAATTAAATGTTTTCTTTGATTAACCTCTCATTTACTTGAATCTTTAAAGGTCTACCAATTCTTCTATAAGTCTTTTGCAGAGAGTACAATCTTGTGCCACCATTTGTTGGGGCGGCATCATCAGATCCACTGACATACGTATCAACAAGCTGGTGTAGAACGCTGGCTGTGTTTTTAACATGGCTCTAGTGCCTCTAGAGATGATGAAGAATCTTGCTTCATAAAATGAGGAATATTAAGGACAACCCTGAGCTCAGATATTCTATTTATTGGCCCTTTAATTAAGGAGAATGGCTGTTTGAAAAGCATCAAGCATCAGTACATCTCTGACAGCCTTGTGTGAGAATCTCAAGCAGAATAGATCTTAAGTTCTTTCATGCATGTAGAATGACCCAAAATAGCAACCTTCACCTTACAAAATCTGTCATACAAAGCTCCACACAAGACAAAGGATGGTCTTAAATGGATGTTGTGGAAAAAAACTATTTTACCAAGAACTGTCAGGTGAAATCACTTAATCAGGTGTATTCATTTATTGTGCACAATACAGAGAGCTTGTAGGACGATCAATAATGAAGCAGGTCTGGATGAAAAGCTCTGGCAGGCAGAAACAACACATGAGTTTTATACCATGGATAAAGAATTCAAAAACAAGGGGCGAGAGAGTCTGGTCCAGATACAGTTGAAGAAAACAACTCCCAGCCTTGTACATGTAACGCATATAGTTCTTTTGGTGAGAGTTCACAAGCATTTCAGATAACATAATCAGCAGATGTTAACTTGTAGTAATTTTCCACCACAATGGGTTTCTCACATGCCAACCCATGGCTAAGCTGCATGTAGGATGTACAAGAAGAATATCTACATGCTTTCTGAAAATAACCACTTCTTGAAGTTATAATCATTGCTAAAAACCAATAAACCATGGAAGAACAAAGGTATATAAATAATTGCCATGTTTAAAATTGATAGATTATTTGTTTCTATGGAAAAAAAAAAAAAAAGCTTGTAAAAACTAGCAAAATAAATTCAAAGCGATAATCTCCAATAATTAAAACAGTGGAGCAGGGCAGATGGACTTTCCCACCTTGATATAAGGGCCATGAGAGGTGTGTGGTTGCCTGCACAACGACTGGGCTCTATGTAGTGTCCACATTTTGCTATGCTTTACCAAATTTTGCACCTCCAGTTTAAGTTTAACACTTCAGACTTTGGGGTGGGGAAGCAGCTCTGGGTCTTGGGGCTCACCAGTTGCGATGGTAATGTGTCCACTTTACTCGGTCTTTGAGTTCTGGCTGTTGTGGTGTGGAGTGCTAGGTGGTCTTGCTGCAGGTGGTTGGTGAGGTTGGACTTATTGATAGAGTGGACATGCAAGTAAGCAGTGAAATACCCCTCTTCAAGTACTTGTGAAAGCAGGAATAATAGTAACCTTTTAAACTGATCACGTTTTTTAATGAGGCACAAAATAGTTGACAGAAATCTAGTTCTCTCTGCTCCTCAGCCTGCCTTTTCATCTTTCCTTTAGTTTACCTCTTGTCCCTGTTTTGTTATGGGAAACACAAACTAGCTTTGTGTTTAATAATTCATGAAACAGACGTGAAATAGCTTGTGCATCAACTGTGGGAATTGTTCTCTGTGAACTTGTGCCATCTACCCATTGTTTTCTTCCTCTTAGACTTCAGCTAAAGCTGCACCTGTTTCAAAGTATCACATGCACACACACACACACACACATCCTGAGCCTTAAGGCAATACGTATGTTTTACCAAAACACAGGAGACCAATTACATCAAAATATGTGACAGATGAAAGATTACTATTAAAGGACAGGAAGACACAAATCTCCAATTAAAGGCACAAAGCTAGCACAGTAAGTGCATATATATATATATATATATATATATACAGTACAGACTGAAAGTTTGGACACACCTTCTAATTGAGGTGTGTCCAAACTTTTGGTCTGTATTGTATATACATATATGTATTTGCAAAAAATTAGAAATTTACATTCAAATCGTGTTCATCACAGTTGTTACATCTTCTCATAGCTTCAATATTAGCTATCAACCAAGCAGGAAAGACTTCTTTCAAACAAGAATTCGTACTTATAGGATTAGTTAGCTTTATAGCTTTATTAATTTGCAATCATACACAGAATCATTCTGAAGAACCATAAGAAGCCAATCTTTGAGTGGCACAGATGGAAATGAAGGGAGGGCTTGGCAGCAGCAGTGGGACAGCAGAACACTTTGAAGTGAAGGATTTGGGGAAAGGTGCCTGCGATTGATTTCATGCAAACAGTTCTGAAAACTTCAAAAGGCGAAAGAAGGTTCCCCCCTCGGCCTTGAATGTAATACACACTCTGAAAAGCCGTGGCGATAAGTCCAAGTTAGGGGAAGAAAGTTATGCTCCAGTGCAGAACATGAGCCTTTATATCATCAGGTGCATTTACCTGAAACTAGACAGAACATTTATCAACAATTATTAAGTTTAATACCTAACCCAATAAGTGATCTACAACCTTAAATGCATTGCACTCAAGGACTTCACCAGTCACAAACATTAGAAACACAGTAGAGAACAGTCAAATGAAGACACACACACATAAGACTTGGATTTTAGCACCTACATTAACTGCAATGCAGGTCCAGACTTTTTTGCTGCCTCAAACGGCTTTTGTGCCTGACAAGCATGTCAATGTATCCATCCAAAATGCAGCCAATGAAAAAAGTGGCCCACATCACCAAAGCCTCTGAAAGCATGGATTATAACATAAACCAGAGGACTTTGCCATTCCTTTGTGATGGATTCTTACTCAACTCCTCGGCTTACCTTCTGACATCTAATTATTTCACTAAACTAACTTTTTTTCATTGGTACATTTGTATTTAAGTCAGTGCAGGTAGTCTAAACTTGAATGACATCCTCTGTTCTGAAACATCTACAATCTTTTGTGATTTTAGAAGGCATTGGTTAAAGATAATTTACCTTTTAATGTTAATTGTTCTGTTGTTCAGTAGGATTCATTCAGGACTAGTGGTTTTTTTAAAGATCAGATGAGCTGTCTTAGGTTTACTTAGTGATCATTCAAGTGTTTTATTAATAGATCACTCTAATTCAATTAAGTGTTGTTGTAATTCATATTAATGAATTACAGCATTCATTAAAGGTTGTTGTTGTAACTGGTAATGGCTATAGGCAGGAACGATGTCCTGTAGCGTTCTGTATTACTAGATTCTGAAGACGAATCAGACTGATTTTTTATGACAGTTTCATGAAGAGGATATGGTTGCCCATAATTTTTTTGATTTTATGACTTCTACAATTTAGAGTTGTCATGGCCTAGATGACTATGAATCTACCATACTTTACCCAGCAGCTCCATCACATTAGATAGCCAATGTTTAAAAAGTGTCCCAATATCCCTATAGTATTTGATATTGTGATCAATTGGTGTATGTATTTTTCCAAAAACAAAATTGCATCTTGGGGACTAAGCCGTACTTATCAACATTTGTCACTGATGGTGGTGCTTTTCAAGCAGATCCAAGCAGTCGACAACAAACCCGAAATTGGGCTGACTGATGGCTTCCACAGGGACAAACCTAACATCCGGAATCTGAATATCAGCTCTAAGCAACGTATCACTTACTTCCAAGCTATCGTTTCTATTTTTTTTATAGGCTCACACATGCAGGGACAGACTCTCACACAAACTTCTCTCACTTTCAATCTCCTTTGATTGCCTCTCTCCCTCTGGTCTATTTGACTGGCCATCACTGTCTCTGTCTCTCTGTCTTGCATGTTTCTTTGCAGAAGAGAGTGTCTTTTTTTGCTTCATGTCTGGTTTCCCACTGGACCTTCTCTGCACTCCAATTAGGTTTGTCACTCAACTTCAGTGAATGGGATTAAGAGAAAGACTGAACAGAGGGAGGGGGATGAGGAGGGAATGGGAGAGAAATAGGGGAGAAAGAAGACCTGAAGAGGATAGTAAGGTGGGGTATGGCAGCATTTAAAAAACAAAAATAAGATTTAAAGCAGTAGAGAGGGGTAGGTAGACCAAAGGGAGAGAAAAGAAAGAGGCACAAAAAATAGCAAGTGCAAGCAAAGGGCTACAACTGAACAGCTGGATTTACCCTGAAGGACTTGTGAATAATGTGGTTCCATTAAAACAGAATTCATAAACCCACTGACTTTCCTTCTCCTCCTATTGCCCCACTGCCTATTTTCCCTGTTTTATCCCTTTACTTTAATATTCCCATAACATGCATTGTGGATAGTTTTGCATATTGTCAGCTGCAAATTTACTGGTAGTCAAGCCACATATGGATAATAAGCTTCAAAATTGCATCATACTCCTGCTATTCCAGTACGTAGTAAAATTGACAAAGAGGTGACTGTTTCCCTATGAAGATGTAAGATTGTATTTGCTTTAGGCGGCCCTATAAAACATAAATATTTGATGGGTCAGATGGTGCGTGCATATTACATTGATTATGTTTTTGTTGTGGAAGAAGGTGAGCAGTAGAAAATCACCAGGACAAACGGGAACACCGGCAGTTATCAAGAATGTCAGAAAGATGGGTGTTGACCTGATAATGAACTTTGACTTGGTCATAAAGCAAAGCTGACCACCTTAGAATTAAAATCTGTACTGTCTAAAATAAGTACATTTAAGTTGGTACTCATAGTCCAATGTATACACTGCAAGCCAGCTGGCTGACATTGAAGACATTACACCAAGGAGAAAGTCCTCATTCATTATGGGGACTCCTTCTGCATTAAATAAATCAGAGCAGTAAAACTCAATGGTGATTTAATAGGTTTTAAAATTATACTGTATGCACATGTCCTCATCCTCACAATTAGCTGGACTGCAAGTTATGTCAGGCTGTGCAAGAACAGCGCTCAAGTACCAATGCTGCCATCAGCATAATGACAATATGCATGTTTTTATTTTTTTTCTTATTCAGTTGTTCCCTTAGCAGCAAGCAACCTTCACTTAAGGCTGATAGAAATGCCACTAATTCTTCTACTAACAGCTCATAAAACAAACACAAAAAAATCCCTTTTTTTAAATGATCAGGGAAGACAATGTAAGGTGAGGCCTTTAAAGCAGAACGGATCTCACTCAACAAATTATGATTGTTAATTGTGTTTGAACAGCAAAGTCCCGACAGAAAGGGCTGGTCATTCTGCCTCTTTGGCATTTCATGTCTTCATAGTTTAGAGCTGGGTTCTTCAGCTCGAGGCCTCAAGGCCCGATGTACTGCAGCTGTTAGATGTGTCAGCCTCTGAGTCCAATAGAATGGAATAGAAATACACTTCATTGTCTCACAATGAGAGAATTTATGTAAGGTCCTGGGTTGTTCAGAGTTTTTCTATGTGTGTTTTGATTATTTGATTCTATTTTCATTATTATTGTGTCCCTTCATTTCTTTTTTGATAAGATCAGCCTTGTTTCTATCTTTCTTTAATTCAGTCCTTTTTCAGTGATTATAGTTTGTTATGCTTATTTATTCCTTGTATCTAGTTATATATTACTCTTAGATTAATTTCTTAGTACCTAGTTTGTGTACACTAACTCAACCTTTGTGCGATTTTTTCTCTCTGTTCAGTTGGTTGCTCTCTCATCTCACAACTGCAAACCGTTTCTAATCAGCAATCTGTTCTCTGTTCAGTAATCAAGCGCCTCAGTATATATAGAACTCATTCTCAGTCACTCCTTGCTGGTTCCTCCTGTGCTTTCCTCCCCTTTCTTTCCTGTGTAGCTCTGTTGGCTTTTTGTCCTGATTCCTGTGTTTTTTGTTTTTTTTTGGCTCTGGGAGCCAAAAAAAAAATCCCTGTGATTTTTCCAGTGATTTTTTAAAGTTTGTTTTTTCATCTTTGTTCCCATTAAATAGCAAATCCACTTGTTGCCTTTGCATTTTGGGTTCACCATCACCACTTCTCCACATTATGACCATTTCTGTGCAACAGCAACAAAGTGGCAGGCAGTTAGAGCAAATAGAGTCACACACATGGAAATATGTAGTACATAAAAGAAGAAAGACTAAAACTTGCAACATAAAAACTGTGTAGCTATAAGAAAATATATATATATTCCAGTCCAAAGGAATGTGTAACTGGACAGGTTAATTTAAAAAAGTACAACCTTCAAGGAGGTGCAGTCTGTCAGAAACTCCCAGGCAACTTTTTCTTCCCAGTCTGTCCCAATCAATGCTTTGTGCAAAGCTTAGCGGTGATCTTGAAAACACATTGGAGACTGTCATGAACGCTGTTAATTTTATTCTCTTAACATCCAGTTTACAACACCGCCTGTTCCAAAAGCAACTTGCCAGGGCAACTGTGGAGCACACAGACCTCCCGGTTCATAACGGTCTCAGAGGGCCGTTATGAACTGGGATTTGGATTGAACTCCATAAGGAGATTGAGTCATTTCTCTAAAAATGTAAAAAATTGAGCAACACTGAGTTTGAACTACAGGCATGATCAAACGTTTATGTCAAAAGTGTACTTTAGATTGAAATTTTTGGACATTTTAATGGGAAAGGTTCAAAATGATATGTGGATATCATTTAGTGCTTTGAGGGGAAAAAATACTACATTCATTTCAGATCTTATGTCTGGCGCATCCCACTCCTCTATGCCCATTTTCCATTTGGAACTGGGAGTGGTTTACGCCTAAAGAGTTATTGCCATGCACTCCTGAAGGCATCTTTCAGTTGGAAATTCTGAATTTCCAGTTGTCTTTTGCTTTAAAGCAGCATTGTCAGTTGGATGGGGCAGAGATCCTTTGGGCTAAACATGTTAGCCAATGTCAATACCGGCCAGCAAGAAAAATGACCTTGGTCACACTTACAGTGTTTGGATTTGTTAGTACATATACATGCAAAACAATCTTTTCTCGTGTGAATGCCATTAAAACAGGGTTGTGTTCCACCCTGACTGATGAGAAGTTGCATGAGTGCCTTGGAATTGCTTTTATTACACATGATCCTAATTATACAGAATTAGCTAAATCAAGGCTGTGTGATTTTTCTCACTGATAGAAAAGTCAAATATGTGTGATATTCAGTCAAAAACCTAATGGCAAAAAACCCCCTGTTATTTTAGCCACAGTATAATTCTCACACAGCCTTGTTCAGATAGTCAAAATATTTAACATGCTACAGTTTTTTTAGCTTTAAAATTTTAAATATGACACTGACTTGAAGCTCATTGAGTGAGATTTGCTTTTTTGCTGCTTTTAAAGTAATAAATTACTTGTAAATATAAGGATCACTCTTATACTATGTTCATATTCCACTTTGCATCAGGATATGTGGTCACAGTGGAACTTCTTTATTGATGTTTGCAATAGTTACTGGTGTCATGTTAAGGTGTGTTACATTGTTAGTCAAGGGGTTGCAGAAACCATGGTTTATATCTAATATTACAGAAATATCTGTTAGTTTGCAGATCTTGGTTGGTTGTATCATGTATTCTGTATTTGTGAAGGGACACAAGACAAAGATCTTAAGACTAATCTGTTATTAAACCAGGTGGTGATCATTTGGAAGCTGTTAAAAATCTAAAATAACAAATAAAATAAATAAAAAAATATGTAAAATGACAACAGGGCAATAAGGGCAAAACTTATTATTTTCACAGTTTTACATTTCTTATTTTCAAAACATGTTGGCTTTTTGTCTCTTCTTCCTCTTATAAATTATTTCCTGTGGCCTTCAAACATATTTTTTTTATTTGACCCTTTTACAACTGAAGTTGAATAGCCCTGGCCTAGAGTTAGTAATATTTTTTTAAAAAAAAGTTTTATCTCTATCAGTGGTAAGGTTAAGAGCTTACTGTTTTTTTTTTTCAGGATTTCTTTTAGTGCCTCTTATCCATTAAAGCCCAAGGTTGTTCGGTTTGGCCTTACAGGTGTGGAGCGTTTACGGACTGAATATGAGGATCTTTTTTTTTTTCTGATAGAGGCTTCATAACATTGCCTCAGGCTTGAGTGCTTAAATTGTGAGTTGTGTGGGGTATAAGGTTTCACTTTAAAATGAAGTGTTGTTTTAAAGTTTTTCTTTCTTAGCTTGAGATTGCATAAAGTTTTACTTCTGCAGAAGATATCATCTGTACCACCATCTAAAAAAGACCGAATCTTTCATCCCATTGTGGGTATTTAAGGACTTAAAGAAACATCTTAGTTAGCTCTAAAATCAACTGTTTTATCAGGTTGGACCACTTTATGTGTACCAATATTCACAAAAACATTTGGGCTGTCTCAGACAAGACATTTCTGAGACTGATTTTTTTTTTTTATTATTGAACTCATTAGTGGGCTGGACCAAAGACACCCATGAACTCAAAGTGGCTTGTGGAATTGCGCTACTATCTGGTTTTGTGCTGTTGCCCTAATTAATTACTCACCTTCTGTCAGCTAACAGCAGTAAACCTCTGAATCAGTTCTAGATTAGCTCCCTAATGTACCTCAAAAAGGAACAGGACAATGAGAGTCTCTGATTATTTTATTATTGCAATAATTCATTTTTATCAACTTTTCATTATTTAGTCTAATGATTTTATTTAAGATCTTTGTAAGACTTAGCTGGTTTACAAAAACAGTTCAATGTACAGAGCCTCATTTTGTTAAATATGTTAGTTGTAGCTGATAGTGTCTCGTTCAATGTCTCCTGATTATTTCTGCATTAGTTGACAGTGTCTTCCGGCAGCAATTCCATTTCTGAACCTTTTCTAGTAATGTGACATTGCAGACAGTCATCTGGTCTAAACTTAGGAAACTTGGGTCAATTTACATATTAGTCAATTCCATGATCATAAATTGTTAAAGGCCATACACCATCAAATTGTGGAAGCAAAACACTAGAAGTCTTACAAGTGCAAACTCTTTGAGTCATTCCCACTAAAACAAGAAGGCACAATCATATATTGATGATGAAATAACTTTAATGGCATCATGGTTAGTGAAGAAAAGTGAAACTTGCACAATCACTGTATGCTTCCTTTATTATTGAGCATTCCGATGACATTTGTTTGGAAAAATTGGAAGGTTAACATCTATAACCTTAAACTAAACTATGCTGGTCAGATCTAGAGCATAAATTGCTATGTTGAAACTGAATGATGCTAGAATCCTAGTCCTTCAAATAGTTTTTGTCGCTAGGAATAATTCTCCACTGTAGCAATTTACAGGAATACTGAGATCACTACAAAAGACTTTGAAATCTCCCAATTAACTACTGCAGTTTTAGTGTAGATTGTATATCTTTATATTACATGATCATAAAGTCTGAAAGAACACTTATTTTTTTTTTCTATTTACATTTGATTTGTGGATAAAATGGTTAACATAAACAGATATAAGATGTGCGCAACTAAAATCACCACCACAAGCAACAATATTTACTTTTGTGTCATCTAACCGAAGTAATTCTTTCAACATAGATTACAAAAGGTCGCAGCATATTTAAAAGGCAGATTTCCCTGGTTTAGCAAACACAAGAAGGTGGGTTGAAAAAGATTAGGTGAGTTAATGCCTTACCACCAGTTGGTCTCCCCCTCTGCTTTGCTTTGACAATCTTCAAAAGCCTCCTCGTTTTCCAAACTGGAAGGTTTAGGTGTATTTGACAGCATATGTTCAGGTGCGGTAAATATTTCTTTATCCCGGTTTTTATGCCGTACCCAGAGCCTGCATGAGAGATAGGCTGACCCACTTTGAAGTGTATAAGGTACTCAGTATGCGTAGGTGAAACTGTAAATGTGCTTATCTCGTGTCAGTGTTCGTGTGTGTCAGCGAGAATTTGTGTGTCTTCTTTGTGTTTGTGCGTGCAGTTCAACTGATAACAGGGTATCCTGAATGGGCTGAGTAATAGCATTAGGTTGTGAACAAATTCATGTGAGAAAAGTGTTCTATCAGTGTGCCTGTGTCTACAGAAATAAGTCCCTTGTACTAAAAAGTTTTATACAAAGAGCACACTCCAAGGGACAAAGATGTAGAGGAAGGCGTGTGTTTGTGTGTGTAAGATAGAAAAAGAAAGTGTGAGGAGACTACTCGGTGCGAAAAACAACCTTGGTTGAAACAGCATGAGGCTTTTAAGTCTCTCGGATTTCTATCACAACAAAGTATTCAAGGGCAATCATGAATTACACACCCACCTACACGCGCCCACGCACACCCACACCCTCACACACGTAAAAACCCATTTTGTTTGGAGCACCTCCTCAAAAACTAGAAGAATCACTCCATTTGACATGTGGCCTTTTCACCTCGTTTAACCTCTCAACTCCATGACAACCTTCACGCAAACCAACGTCTGAACTGAAGCCTAAAAACTCACTAATGTGATAATCAATGGGGAAAAAAAGCTTCTTAAACAAGGTTCAATCAAGCAGGCCTAAGCAAAAGCCTTGAACGAAGGTGGGGGGGAAGCAGTGAGGAGGGTAAGAAATGCATAAATGAAAGAAAACAAAGCGGGAATGCATTTGAGGATGCGAAGCAGTGGTGGAAGAAGAGCAGCGGAGGGAGACACAAGGCTAGATGAGGGTGGGAGAGGGCGAGAAAGGCCCGGTGGCAAATCTCTCAGGAGAATATGATGTGATTTATGGAGGCCATTACACCGAAGGACAAACAAATGGGGGTTATTAGCAGCATATCAACAGATGTGCACGCGCTCGTGCACACACATGCAGTATATAAAAGCTGAATGGCTGACATTAAATGGTGTTGAAAAGTCTATATGTGATGAATGAGTTTGGTAAAAGCATGCCAGAACTAAAAGCTGGCTTTTAGCAGAACCTTTCAACATTTTAGTGTAATTACACAATTTGTTTGATTTGCAAAAAGCTCTGTCTGTCCAGTATTGCATTACAAACCAAGTGTTGGCAACACATGGAAGTGATGTAATTATGTTTTTAAACAATCTAAAAATCCATCCAGAGTCAATGCTCTTCATATATAGCTCATGTACTGAATAAAAGATTACTTTATGTCGTATGGATGTTTTCTTGATTACATTCAGAGGGGTACATTTCAAGCATTGAGTAACCTACACAAAACAGAAGGAGCAACAAAATGCTTTTAACAAAAAAATATATATATATTTTAAACATTTTATTTTTATGTTTTTCATCTTTTGATCCAGGTATCTGGAGAACAACTTCTCATTTACAAACCTGAGCTAGCCACAGTGCTTTAGAAATAAATAAAATCATAATACAGAGCTGCATAAAGATTAGCACATACAGTCAGCAGTGAATGGCAGGGATTCAGTTGTCGATGGGAGTCAAATGCCTTGGCGAGGTCAGTAAAGTTGGCAATACAAAGCTGCTCACAGACTCACTGTAATTACATCATCAAGGACCTTCAAGATGTCTGCTACCCTTCCGAAATCCAGATCACTTTACTCCAGAAGCTAATTTAACATTTTTGGATGAGTTTCTCTAGAACCTTGGCTAGATAAGGTAGGATGGAAATTGTGCAATGGCAATTTGGGCCAAATCCAGAATCACCTTTACAGAGGAGGGGTATGATGGTGGATTTCCAGTCAGAGCTTTGCGCACCATTCAATTATTCACGCACACATTCACACACTGATTGTGGCGAGCTACTGTCAGACTCGCTGACAACCCCCAGGCTGCCATGCACCGGCACCACCAAGTCCTCTGACCACCACCAGCAGGCAAGGCAGGTGAGTCATCTTGCCCAGGGACATAACAACAGAGGCGGATGGAGCGGGAATCGAACCAGCAACCCACCGATTGTGGGACAAACTCCTCTCACCGTCCACTCCTGTCACCATAAAAACTGAAATAAAAATGGAATACTGAATATTCTGAATTCCAGGTTCATTTGGAATACGTCACCTGCAGCAAGTCAGAATGCCAGTCAAACTATAGACTAAATTAAATGCTACATACAAAATAGAAAAGAGCATCAAATTAATGGTTAACTAACAATGTATTTGCTAATTTAAATTTGTAAAGAGAATTGTTTTTTTCATGTTGCTTTTCACTGAAGTTTATAGAGCAAGCAATTATTTCTACGAATGTCATCCACGGCGCTGGTCAGTTCATACCAATTTTAATGTGATAACTCACTGAGACTTCTCCCAAAGTTATATTTTCAGTGCACCTGTCCTCAAAGTTTCAATGCTGAATCACAGAATGTTCCCCAGACATATATATATATATATATATATATATATATATATATAAATTCCAAACAATTTTAATCATTACAAATTCTCTAGTTTTCTTTTCATAGCAGCAAATCTTCAAATCTTCTCCGTCTCTCTTGGTGCAGTATGCTGACAGACTTCTTACTGAAAACGTATTAATGCTATAAAAGTGACAGCAGGAAACAAAAACTAAAAGTGCATTTCTTCTGCTGGGTTACACATACATTGACTTCAACAGGAAATTTATTTGCAAAGGTTTGTTGCGAACACGTCTGTTAGAATAGTATGGGGTCTAATGAGCTCTCATTGCACAATACATTAAATTGCCACATTTCTCCTCAACGTACAGCTGCACATAGTGTTTTTCAGTTGCTGAAATAAGTAATGAGAATACAAATCTCTGACACAAATCTCTCTCTCTTTCTCTCTCTGTATATACACATATATGCCTAAATGATGAGTCTAGATTGCGCTGACATAATGATCTACAATAGTGCAAGTGTTCAAACTGTCCCAAAACTGTTGCTACTTGTAAGGCTTAGGGAAAAATTGCCTTCTTACAAAGGTCAAACTTGAAATTATAATTTGAATACTGTATTTTGCATTTAGCATTATGTTTGTCTAAACGTTGTTGATTTGAAAGATTTAAGGCTGGGTTAAATCTTTAAGGAGGCAATTACTTTTTCAATGTGCTACATTTACAAAGCTTTGAATCTTGCAGAAGATCAAGTAATGTCTTACAAAATGATTGCAGGGTGTCATGCAAGTACAATTCAAAAAGAACTTTAAAACAATTTTAGAGCTTCAACATCCAGACGTTGTTTGTTTTTCGCCCTTCCATGAATATTTGTGAAAATAAAAAAAACAAACCTCGATTTGACTCTCTTGTGGTTTGAACTCACTTCACCCCCTGTGCCAAATTGTGCCTCCATTTCATACCCTTGTGCTTCCATTTCGACCCTTCCTGCATCTGTTTTGTGTCTAAATAAACTATGTTTTACTTGTGTACTATTTGATTGTTTATCAGTTTGTTTCCTTTAGTAGTTTCATACTTTTGATTAACTTTGAGGAGTCATTTGAATTAAGTTGTCCTGATAGCCATAAGGATAATACATTTCTGAACTTTGATAAAACAGAAATGCATTGTCAACCTACTTTGCATATACAATAGTAATCAGATATTTGATTAAAAAAAACAACACAACTTTATACGATCAGCTCAGAAAGTGTTTACAAAACATTCCCAACAAATGAAAAGATTGTATGAAACTTACTGTGGAACATTGTTGCACATCTTTTTAACATGGAAATTTTGTGTAAAGTCGTTCAAAACTACAAAATGTATTAAATGCCCAAGCAGTGAATTGACCAGCAGCTCTTCTGCTCATTCAACCAAATAATAAAATAGAAAGCCTGGTTTGAGTAGCCATGCCCAGGCGATTGACTGTAAAAATGTATATGAACATGCTTCTGTTCACAAAGTTAAAAGCATTGTTGTTTTGAGTGCAGACATACATCACCATGGAAAACTGACAGCAGCTGACAGTGAAGGGAAAAGAAAAAAAAACAGACAGCAAGAAAGTAAAAGAAAAGAGATGGGGGAGGACAGAACAGAGGCATACATACAAAACAGAAAGAAAGACAGAGGCGGACATACAAAGAGAAGGGATGGGTTAGGGGGGGAGTGAGAGAGAAAGAGAAGAAGGAGTGCCAGTTTGCAGATGAGAGGCTTGGAAGCCAGAAGGCAATTTGAACAGGCTTGGCTCCCTCTCAGGCATGACAGACTGCTCATTCCCCATCCTTACTCTCACTGTCGTGCTCTCTTTTTCCCTCTCTCTTTTTCTCCCACATGCGCACACACACACTTGACACACACTGATACAAAGTCATCCATGCATGCTGGAATACAAAACTGGTAAGAAAAGTTAAACAACCAGAAACACTCCAGAAGCACAAGTGTGAAGGCAGTTGTCACATAAAAAAGTACAAAAATGTGCAGATGCATATGCAAAATGTTTGAGCTTTATGGAAGTGTGAACTATATAGCCACACAAATCCCTTCAATCCCCTAAATTCTGCATATATACCCAAATGTGTGTGCTCAAGCAAAGGCACACGCATATTCAAGTGCTCACACAGACATGACACCAGCACACACATCACCATCATCATTATTTCACAGCTTGAAGCTGTGAGGAGATTCAATCAGGTATTATATGGTGTTAGACATAGCAATACTTATTAAAAATCCACTTTTACTTCACTCCTACTTTGTCAATTTGGATAGGCTGCCACCTATCAAAGTCCCACAGATAATACAGTAACATGAATTTCAGGCTTTCTCTACAACTGCATGTTTTTCTTGGAAGACCGAAACTTAGAGCTGGATTCTGACTCGTTACAGTAGTAGTGCTCCATAAACTTTGGATTTTTTTATCAACTACAATACTTTGGTCCATTAAACTGTGCATAATATAACTACACATTAAAAATCTTAACAAAACAGCTCCAGAAAATGCTATGTTAGTTTTTGTCATTTTCGGTTTGTAATAGAGTGTTTTCTTTGCACTTACTAAGAATACATTTATGTTAGAAATGGGAGACTGCTGAATCTCTTGGATCCATTCCTTCTTCCTCCAAAGAGCCATTTGAAAGACTGGAGTATTTTTGTATTTATCTACTTTTAGGAAGCCGTAATGTCTTATTTTATCCTGAATTTTGTGAGATGAATGGGAAGCCATTTTAACTTTTAACAGCCAAAGCGGGATCGTCAAGCCAGATATGAATAAATTCATTATTCCAAAAGGAAAATATTTTAGATTTGTCAACTCTTAGGTTATATCTCAAACATTGTACAACTAACAGGTGCAATTTGTTATATTACAAGTGGGAAGCCCATTTGTTTCAGAATGGGCTTTACACTTTTGTATTCTTGCTTGCTGGAGATAAAACATCTCCAGCAAAATGCGAGTCTGATTTTAAATGCTTGATAAAATTCTACATTACTTTAATACAAATTCTATTATCTTTCTAAACATATTTTGTTTTGTAACAATGCTTGGTTGTTATGGCTTTGATGTTTGCTGTCTGAACTAAGCTTCCTTGAGGGAAACCATAATAGCATGACTTTAATATTCTGGTTGTGATCCATTGTGGTTAGGTTATATCTTATTATTACATTTTTTTTTTTTTTTTTGCTTTAGCTTCTGTGTGGCTCATGTTTTGTGATTGTGTATTTTAGTTTTTTGTTAAACTTGTTCTCTTTCTTTGTCTGCTTCATCTCACTTTAAGTTCGTTTTGTGAAATTAGTTTCCTTAATTTTACTCTGAATTAACTGTTCTACATTCCTTCTGGTTAAGTTCACCTGGTTCTTATGTCACTTGTGCTCTAGTGTTAGTTAATTTAGTTAAGCTTAAGCTGCTTGTGGACCTTTGTTCAGCTCTGAATTCATCTTTCAAACTTTTCCCTTTTGGATTTATTTTATTCTAAAAGACCTCAAAAGTCTATCTCTATCTCTGTCACGGCGCCCACTTCAAAAACACATGGCATTTTTATCTTTCAACCAAACAATGTTTTTCTTCCCATCGTTGAGTGCAAAAAACCTTTTCCAATTTACACGGTTTACAAGTTAGGTCTACAAGTTCACTTGTAAGAATTGCCTTTTTTTTTCTTTTCTTTTTTTTTTTTTTTTTTAGAAAATAAGTACCTTGAATCATAGTAGGGTCTTTCTATTTGATGGTTGTGTGACAAGGTCACAAAGATAAACCTCATGCTGTTGCTCACAACCCACAAATCCTATACTGTACTCTTGCACATAAAAGGTGGCATGACATAACTAAAAAATCATGCACTACAACATGGTGACAGATAGCTCTACACATAAAATGTTTGTTATAAACCTTCCTCTTACCATTCCTTTCAATGCAATAATTCTAAATGAGTGTCCTGTTCTTCATTATTCAAATACTTTACATTCTGCATTATAATCCATATTGCGTTATCATGTGCCGTTTTCCAACAAGATTTAACTCTACTTCTTCTTTTTGGAAATTATACTTTTGGAATATAAATCTTGTGTCCCACTCTTTAGATTGTCTGTATGTGTTCAACACATCACACCACTGGGCCACAATGGTAGCCATTTTGGCATCTATTCTCAAGTTATCTTTAAAGCTCAGAAGCATAAAGAAGCATCAACACTATCTATATATGAATGTATTAAGTCAACATGTTGTCCTCATTTAGACATAGGTCAATGTTAAGTCCACACATAAAGTATATGCCATTTCATCTAAAGGGTTCTTAAACATGCTGCTCTCTGAAAAGGTACTTCATGGAAATTAATGGTGAAAAGGTTCAGTTCACTTTCAAAAAGCAAAATGAGTTGTTGAGGGTTAATGATCATTTCCAGCAATAACCACTACACTCCACATCAGTAGCAGCAGTAGCTTTTCTGTGGATCTTACAATTCTTTATTTCTAAGTGAAGCTGGGATTAATACAGCTTCAAATAAAAGGGTTCTTTATTTAAAAAGAAAAACAAAACAAAAAAACTTTTTCCTCTGAGTTACAAAAAAATGAAAAGACTGAGGTTCAATATATGGGGAAATTAATGACCCGTATTTTATCAGTAAAAAGCCTTAGCTTCAGTGAAATGGCGGGCTAACAACGCTGCTAGCGCTCAACAAAGTAGCAAAGCAGCTTCACATAAAAACTGAACTCTAACAACGGCATATAACAAACGGCAGTGGGACCTTTAAAAGAGGACAAAACATAACATTAGCATCAACTCTGTAGCTTTGTCCACGGAAGATAATTCAGTTCAAACATTAATTACTGAACACCTGGATTCTTCACTAATGTGGCCATAGAGTCGCCTTCTCCAACAGGTCTCTGCTCAAAACATGTCATTCTCCTTTGTTTTACCAGTTAGTGTGTCACGGTACTTAAACAAGGTTTTTTCTACTTCCAGTAATTTTAGACCTCTCTGTAACAACAGCACCACATGCTGACAAAAACAAAAATTACAACCAGTCGGTGAAATAAAAGCAAAACATGGTTTACAAAATACATTTTTGACATGTACCCATTTTTCAAAGTATACACTGCAGTCATGTCAGAGAGAATCGACTATGCCGAGTGCACAAGTGGGAAGAAAATGTATGTGTCAGTCTGGAAAATGTCTTTTTATTTATCAATATAAGAAAAAAACTAATGACCCGTATTGACCTTACCAAGCTCCCCCCACAACCGACCCACGTGACCGCAAGTCTCACAAACAATGCCTCAGGGCGCACTGTTTCCATGTAAACATGGCTCGATTAGCGCATCATTTCTACCGGATTTTCAGCTACTACAATGGTCAGAGGAACTAACAAGTTCATGTCATCATCTGGGAGGAAGTTACTGGTTTCTCACTCACAAGCTGGTTGCAAACCTTAGGCCAGCAGGTGTAAGTCAATTATGGTAGGTCTGAAATTTGGATTGATGACCTCAATATGAGAAGCTACAGACTGATAGGAGGAACAAAAGAGCTTTGTAAAGGTAAAGGCAAATCTTCTGAAGTTGGGATATAATTAGGGTGACCAGACGTCCTCTTTTTCCCGGACATGTCCTACTTTTCAGACCTAAAAAAATGTCCGGGGGGAATTTAAAAATCGTCCGGGATTTTGGTCAACTGCCTCAAAACACATTACATAGCTTACAGTACATTGTGATTACATTGCCACTCCGTTCCAGCTGCATCAAATCAGAACCAAGCAGAAGGAGTTTAATATTTCAGTACTTTCTTGTGGTCTTGAACAACTGCTCCTCATAATCTGTTCTCTGACTGAAAATCTGGTGTTTTATTTGTCCTACCCAAAGATCTGCCCTGCCTTGAACAGATAGTCAGATCAGCAACTCATGGAAGTTGAGTAGCGCTGTTTTTCACATAAATAAACACATCCATGAAATTCAGACCAATCACAATAATTTTGCAAGACAAGAAGGGGCGGCAGACATGAGGAAGAGAACAAAATGAGGCAATTAACGTCGCAGCTGCAACAAAGAAACACGATTTTAACAATTTGGTTTAACCATGCACAGCATGTTTAGCCTTTAGTCTCAACTTAAACAGAATACGTAGGTCTCCCGATACACTTACCAGATACTATTAATGGGAATTTCAGAGCTTTCAAGGACGACCTGGAATGTTTGCAACCAACCCATCACTACCAGGTACTCACCATCTACGTGAGGCCTAGGTGTTGCTTCAGTTTTGACGTAAAGTCTAGTTAGCAGACAATGCTACTTTTAATTAACACTTGTGGAGTTTGGTTAAACATACAGTTGTCTAAAAAAATCTGACTTAAACATTTAATAAACTTTTACTTTTACAGTCAATGTATTACACATTTTTGCTTAGAAGCTTAGGCAATTAGCAAAACAGATATCACTGTGGTAAGCCAAATTAGGCAGAATAAGCATGTTAATGATATTGTAGTCTTCCATCTAAATATTGATGTGGTTGAAAAGGTGAAGAGATGTCATGTGTTTGGCATCTAAATGTGACTGAAAGTTGATTGGGGCCTTTTGACAAGATATATGTGTTTCAGAAAACCAAAAGATATTTCCCTGGTCTAAATAAAGACAAGAACTGGCTGACCATGAATGTAAATAAAAGATATCCAGCTCTAAATATGAATTTGTCATGTACTTACATACCCTATCTTTCACCCTGCTCAAAAAGACATCTGCTCGTTTTTGTTTTAGTTCGCTGTGCTACAGTAGCCTCTAGACAGGCATTATGCAAATGTCTCATTGTGTTGTTGTTTAGTAAAGCAAGAAAAGCTCCAACTACAAACAAGGCATTTCAGACAGTTTTGGAACTGTGTCCTCTGTGTGAGAAAATAATCCCCATGGTGTGAATTTTGAGCTTTGTAATTTTGCAGGCTTTCAACATGTGCAAAAAACTAATATCCTGACTCTAATAGTAAGGCATTTATATATATAAAAAAAATCCCAGGTCTCACCTTGTAATTTCCTTTAACTCCAACATTCATGTAAAAAATATGTCAGTGTCATACTCTAAAACAACAAAACTGTTTGTCTTTCTTGAAGTCAACGTTTAATAACACTGTTCATTTTGGATTTTTTTTTCCCAGGCACTTGCAAAGACTTATAAATAAACTGTATGCTCTAAAAAATTTTTTGAATATATGGCTTAGTTTTTGGCAGATGTATATATGTGCTTTTCTTGTTTGTCTCATTAATATAAAGCTACTATTTTCGGGGTGTTATAAAAATTCTCTCCGTGCGCTTTCAGTGTTATTATGTCTGTCACAAAGCCTGGCAATAACAAGTCAGGCCTCGCAGAAAAATATGGCTGGTCAACCATTTTACATGTCCATGGACAGATAAACTCCAGTCATTAGGCTTAGATGGTGCAATTGAATTTCCGTTGTGGGCGTGTGTATGTGTGTGTGATGGGAGGGTGGGGGCATCTCAGTGAATTTGCAAATTCTGCATATTCACAGTGCACTAACACAAGGGTCTTCAAGGTTAATAAAAACAGACTCCTGATATATTCAGATGGATAGCATGAGGATGGAATTATGGATTATAAGTGCTTGACTGGCTGAAAAATCACATATTAACATGTCTGCCACGTTGCTGGAGCGCCTACCTCCCCAGCGCCTATCTGCTTTACCTCAGCACCTATATGCTGCCATTTACCCACTTCTGTGAATAACTAGGCTTTCCCAATTCTAGTTATCTTGCAAGTGTTTTCTTTAAACTTTCTTGCTGCTTTCTCTTTGTCTCTTTCCTGGTGCCAACAAATACTTAAGGCTTGCTGACACTTTTACGTCTGCTTTCACAGAACAAATCCTCTGATAATTTATTTCAGCGTATATCCTGTACATGATGAAATGTACAGCATATACAAGTGCTTTTTACTATAAGCGCTTGTTTACTCAAGTGCTTATAGTAAAAAGATTCCTGTATCTTTACTTTAATCAAGCTGAAATAATTCACTCTCTGCGCTTTGATGCAGTGTAGGTTATTGAAATTCCCTTGCACATTTCTGTCCCCATCATGGCCAATTTTGCATTAATTTGCTCTTTTTGTATGGGAATCCACAGGTAGTCTTAAAACCTCTTTCCATTGGTAAGCCTCTCAGCTGTAATGCTCTTGTACTGAGAGCTTCTTTGTGCCTACTGAGCGTGTGTGAGAGTGTGTGAGAACGTAGGTGTATGTGCATTCATGCTCTATGTTGAAGCTGCATTTCTGTGTCATCCCCACACATTGTATTGGCGCAAGTGTGAGAGAGAACTGTCAGTGCTGTCTGATAAAGCGCCGCCACACCATGTCGATGCCAAAAACCTTTCAGAGGCCTCTTTACCTCACCCAAAAGCAGTCCTACGTGCCACCCTTCATTTGCCTGACAGTTGCCATGGTGACCATCCCTACACCATGGAGACAGCAGTGGGAAGCTGACTTGGAGGGTGGAAAGGGGAAAGGAGCACTTAGGGATGAGAGAAAAATGATGGCAGGTAGAGAAGAGGAGGGCTGGTGCAAAGAAAGAAGCGAAAGAAACGGTGAAGGAGATGTCACAGGGGCTCTTCGGGTGCAGCTTTGGTAAGACTGAGGAGCTGATGGAGGTGAGGGGAACTCTTCCAAAAAGGAACACAGGGTTGGAGAGAGACAAAATCAAAGACACACTGTCAAAGAAGGGGCTTGGAAACCTTAAAAAGCCAAAAAAAAAACTAAAATCCATATTTAGGTGATGTGTATTTTCTACAAAAAAAAAAAATGGACCTCAGATGTGAGAGTGTGTCCTTTTCATCGAATCCCAACCTTGAAAACTATTTCAGAAAAGCCATTATTCATCTAACCAGCCCCCAAGTTCAATTTCAAAAACCTTACTCTCTCCCACAAGCCAAGCAGAGCACTGCATCACAAGATGAACTCCAGAGAAAATATTGCATTAGCTTTATTTACTGTGTGCTCTTTCAGGAGACAATTACAATCTGGGCCAAGAAGGGGCGAGGATGAAGAGGAGTAAGCACCGAGGAGAGAGAGAAGTGGAGGAGTGGAATGCAGGTCTCTTTGGCACTTACCAAAAAGCTGCGTTTAGTCCAGGTAAATTACAGGGCCTAATTTTCTGAAAACTATTATGAATGCTCCAGAATCTCTTTGCCTCCTTTTATGCCTGCGGCTCTGTGGAACTGTGTTTGTGTCATCGTGTGAAAGATGGAGAAGATTCCTGTTTTCTAGGTGTGCGCTTATTCGTGCTCGTAGATTTGCATGTCTGTCTCCACATGCCGCCCACAAATAAACCTCATATACACGCCAGAGGGCCAAACATCAAGGCGCTGTTGTTCCTTATTAGGAGTCCCAGTAGCTTAACAGAATTAGCGAAGAGAAGCGAGCAGTGCCATGCCCTCAGATGAGCTGATCCCGACACTGATACCTGTCAAATTTAAAAGCGTCACTCGGCACACCATAGAGAATCAGCTTTATATATGCAAAGGGCAAACGTGTTAGCGGAAACACAAACCTGTCAGCCACATTTCCCAAGCATGCCATGACAACAAGGGATGTAGAGAGAGGGAGGACGGGAAAGCACGTTTGTAGAGAACAAAAACACATTTTTACCTCAAGGTTCTGCTTTAAGATGGGAAACTGTGTGAGCACAACCAAACAAAATAAGACGAGTGTGTCCTTTTTTCACTGCTCTGGTGCAAGTTTGAAACTACTGATATTAAGACACTAAGGGCGTGAGGTAATGGAAGAAATAAATCTTCACTTGGCGAGTCATATAAAACTGCTCGTGGAGCCTAAGTAAGGCACACATTTGTCAGAGAAGGAGAGGGGAAAACAAGAAAAGGAAAGCGAGCCTTACTGAGATCAATGACGAATATTTCCATCTGTGTGGATTGTGCCTCGCTAACAGACCAAATCATCTTTCATTCACTTCAGGGAAAGTGAGAGTGAGAACGTGGTTAAACAGTAGTTAGAAAATATCCCTGAGATTTGTAGTACCTTGCTAAAAAAAAAAAAAAAAAAAAAAAAAAAAATGTGAGAATACCGTGATTAACTATGGAGTTATTCTGCAGCTAGAAAGGCTTAACGTTCATTCACAAAAAAAAAAAAACGTAATCTGTTGCTACATGCTCATCCATGGAGAGTAAATACTACTTGATGGTTTTCTTTGGTGTAAAACTTTAAAACAAATTTTTATAATAAACTGGAGATTACTGCATCTTTTGTGACTAACTTTGAACCTGTGTATATTTTGAATGAATTGACCTTTTTTGTGAAAGGCCTTGAGGCAGCATTTGTTGTGAATCGGTGCTATATCAGGACACTGAATTGAATTGTTCAAGGCTAAACATTTGCCACATTTCATCTGGAAATGAAGGTTTCACATTTGTGGCTATGTTGGGCCAAGTTATGGCTTTGACTTGGTCACATTAATACAGCTTAATATGAAACACAACATTTTTATATTAACATGACATGGCAGGTCTGTCAACTGCAAATGCCTGATGTGAATCTCAGATTTCACTGCATCCCAAAGCTGCTCTATTAGCCTGAGATCTGGTAGTGGAGGTCAATGGAACACAGTGAACTGATTGTCATGTTCAAAAAGACATTTTGAGATTATTTTTTTAAAAAACAACAGTTTTTTGACGTTGGACAACATCCTACTTTAAAGTGAAGAGTTGAACACCAATCATAAAGGGATCGGCTTGATTAGCAAAATTACTCATTTGGGCTGTGACAATTAAATTATGGTCGGTTGTTACCAGAAGGCCAAAGTGTGCTGACAAGATCTCCTTCACGATTACATCACCCCTGGAAGCTGGAGCAGTTTGCTACAAGAAGAAGTGATCCATGTTTTCACACCATTTATGCCAAATTCTCACCTCATCATCCTCACTTCTTGGATGTAGGGAGTGGTTATTTAAGCTTCTGTTGCCTTTCTGTAATCTCAAACCAGTCTGTCCCTTCTGCTCTGACCCTCTTTAATCCATAGAACTGCTGCTCACCAGATATTCTGTTTTTCAGTTTATTCTCTGTAAACCTAAGTTGGTGGTTGTGCCTGAAAATCCCAGTAGGTCATCAGCAGTCTCTGAAATATTCAGACCAGCCTGTTGAGCACCGACAACTATGATATACACAAAGTCACTTAAATCTCATTTATTCCCCATTCTGGTTATTGGTTTGCACTTCAGCGAGTCCCCTTTACCACATGGCCTAAAAGCATGGAAATGCTGCCTTCTTATTAGTAATATGCAGTAATTTTGTTAATAAGCACTTGAACAAATGTAAGATCAAAGTTTAATTAGACTTTTCTCAAAAATAACAGACCATTATTACTGATAAATCCTTAAATGTCACAGTTCACATTGGAAATAACATGCAAAGCACTTGGGGACAAATCCATTATTTTTATTGATGGTGACATATAACCAAGCCAGTGCTAGAAAAAGTCAGTCTGCAGATGTTTTTCAGAATGATGATAGATTCACATGTCTCCTGCTCTCACAATGACAATTAAATGTAAAGTATGATTTTGCTTGTGTTAACGACGACATTTGAGAAGCAAAAAGAGGGTTACCTTACAGCTCCACATGGTGTCACAAGAAGGTAGATTGACAGCAGAGGGTATGTGCAGGGTGTCAGTTCGACAATGATGTTATTGCAAAAAAAAAGGAAATAATTTGACAGGTGGGAAATGCTGGTTTAGACCCTATGTGTTTTCAGCAAGGAAGGATGTGTCACTGACAAGTCGAACTGATGCAATCTGAGGAAATAGAAGATGAAAAGCACACTTCCTATGTGGCCTAATCAGGTAGTTGCCTGCCACCAGGGGTACAGACAAGGCTCTCTGTAACCCTATTATTTCAGAAACAGTAAAAAAAAAAAAAAAACTGAAAATATACTGAATGGTGATTTAAAGAAAAAGAACAAAATCTTACTCTCCAATCTTTGTCCTTGATACCCCCAAAAAGTAAAGATAAACATACACCATTCATTATTCATTCTGCTAAGCTTTTTGTGAAAATAATGATGAAGCAATCAAAGTGAAGTGAGCAATTTTAAAAGCTGAGCTAATGCAGCTGCCCGCTTTGGGTGATTTGTCAATAGCGAGCAATTCATGCTTCTGCTCTGGTGCGATGCCCTACAGGTAAACAAGAGAAACAAATGAGAAACGTTCAAGAGCACTCTTCCTCTCCACCACACACCCACACACGCAGACACGCACACACAAACACCTTTTTAGCCGTTGTCAGCATGTTAATCAGGCTTTGGTACTGCTGTTACCCTGAGGCTCTGTGTGATATAAACACAGAACGAGTAAATATCTTTTTCTAGTACCTTTAAATGACTAACTTTCTGTTCTTCCTCCCAGATGTCTCTCCAAAGACAGTTTATGATTAAGTATTTATGATGTTTGGTGTTCAACATGGCCTGTTTGTCTCAGATGCTTTGACATTAGTCCCTAAAAAGAAAAAAGAAAAAAAAAAGATGATACTGCACAATGCACCGCTGTGAGCGCTGGTGACCTTTCTGCAAGGGCTGGTCATCATACACGGCTGGCATTTGAGACAAGATCATTATGGCTCTCAGTTTAATTGAAGCCTTTATCCCAGGTGTAATCAGGGCTAAACAAACAACGATAGAATCATCGAAGACTCAATTAGGCCTAAGGGGAGAACTGTGTGAGGAGTTGCTACGTACGGCTTCGCTATAATCAGCTGAAACTAGTAGTTGATGAAAGACTGTGATATCTCTACCTGTCTCTGTGACTAATTGTCTGTAATTAGTACAAGGCAGGGGTAATTGTGAAGGTTGATGTTATTATTATAAGAAATTTCTCTCGGAACAATATTCAAATTTCCTATTGTGTGGGCTTTGAACACTCTCCTCCTGAATACCTTTAATTGCAATTTTAATGGGTAGTTTCACTTGGGAATATTACATCCCATCGGACATACTGGTGATGTTTGAGGAATACCGCTCCTAATTACAGCTGAAATTGAAGTTTCAACAATAGTTTGCACATGTAGTGACAGAGAACTCCAAATGATTCTGAACGTTGGTGGCCAACAGAATCACAAAAATTAAACAGAAAATAAATTATAGTGAAACCATTTTCTAGTTAATTAAGTAACAAAGTAAGCTTAGGAACCCCATAAATCATATTACACATCAGAGTGACACACTCACACACACGCACCTACACACCACTGCTGCCATGTAACAAATAGACTTAATGCAATCACCCATTTTTAATGAAATCATGTGAATTAATGCCATGAATCTTTCCTTTTATGAATTTGCCTCCGGTGTCCAATGCACCAGGAAGTCCATGGAAATTATTCAGCTGTTGCTCTGCAGAACAAAGTGTGTGTGTCAGCACATGCCTAGAAGGAAATGGCAAAGTAATAGGACAAAGAGGGATGATGCAGTTATGCCTAGATATTGCAATATAGTAAGTATAGGTGTGGTTGTTATTTATTAATACTTTAAGTTCAGCTACAACTGTTATGTAAATGAAGCAGTTATTTAATAACTACAAATTTAGATTTAAAAGGTTTTAGATTTTTTTCAAACCTGTGAGCCATGGCCTAATATTAAAGAGGAATGAAGCAAAAACTGTTCGTAGGTTTTTGAGAGAACTGAAAATAAGCTTCAACATCCAATGTTTAATTGCTATATAGATGTGTCAGTGCGGTTGTATCTGCAAACCCCAAAAATCACATAGAGGAAGTCCTACAGTTGTGTGATTTTAGGCAGAGATTTTTCATACCGTTCATGAGGTATGCTGTTGTTACTCTCTTAGTGCTCCAGTGACCTCTTAATGACCTGACAGTCTTCATCTGAAGTGCCGAAATCAGCTGTCATTGAAACTGACCTGTGACAAGATTGTGTGCAGAGAGAAACTCAAAGCCAGGCCCAGGTCGAACTATTTCAACAGAGGTCTGTACCAAGTCTTGTGTGATTGGTTAGAGGTTCGTTGCTGTGCTTTATGCAGAATCTACAGGAGACATGAATACTTGTATGTCTGTTTTTTGTTTTTTTTAATGCAGTAATTAATAACGTACATTCTTCACTAAATTACTACTATAATAAGAGGACTGAAAAATGGTTGATAACTCCTGCATGGAAGTTGTAAAGTTGTTGTTCAGAGAGAAGGCTGATTGGAGAAAAGAGTGGCACTAGCTCTTTGACCGTATCATAAAAGCAAAACAGAGGAAGCTGGGATAGATGGGGGAACCTCTGCAGGTGTGTGACGTACACAGAAGCAGGAGGGGATTTCCCCCAGCTGGTCAGTGCCGTTGTTTGAAAGTTGTGCTAATACAAACCACGTGTGCATCGACTGTTTGGCTTCAGATGAAGTATGTCTGGGCCTTTAGTCTAACTTTGTCACTCCCTACCACATTTGAAGGTGTTCAATATTTTACAAATAAAGACGTTTGTTGAAACAAAATTCATGTGGTTTTTATATGGACCTTTGTTAAGAACCTCAATGTAGATTTAATCTATTTTATTATTACATAGTGTATCCTTGGCTGCAAATGTGATGTTATCTCAGTATTTTACAAAAATAAATAAATAATAAGCATCTTCAAAGAGAGGGGTAGCTATACAGCCTAATTCATTGAAAGAACAGAACCAATCTCTTAAAAGCATGAGGAAGTATTCAGGAAACTCAAGGCAATACGAACTTGCCGTTCAACGTCCTCCCCCCCTCCTTAGCTCTCACTTGATTTTGTGATTTGTTGTAAATGCACTGAGAGGCCAGTCAATGTGGGTTTGCCTTTTTGTGGTGAGAGATTGAGAGTTGCTGTGGGTGTGATAATGATAAAAACCAAAAAATGTCAGCAGCTCATCTGACACACGGCAACATGACTTGCAATCGACTCACCTACAACCCCTTAGGGGTGACGTTACCATGCTCTTTGTTAACGAAATGTCAGTGCCCCATCTGGCTCATATCATACACTGTCTGATATCCCCAGGCAGAACTCGGCGATACTGCAGAGGTCCAGAGGTTCAAACTCACTTTCAGTGAGCTTTAAGCCAAACATAGTGTTGCGAACCTCTCTGGACAAGGTGAGGGTGAAGCTTTCCTTTCTACAGGGAAAGCTATGTTCTTACAAAAAGGGCTTCAGAAAAAGTAATGCATTACTTAAGAGTTTTATCAGCAACAAGATGAGAACATATTTTTCAATCCAAAGAAAGAAAAATATCAATGGGGTATCACATTCTGACGCAGGTTATAAAGCAAAGCAGCGGTTTGTTTACCTGTAAGGGCAAATAACAAATGTGGCCATTTGTTTTAGATGAACTGGTCTCTTGTGTAACTGAGCTGTACAATGTCTATCTAGCATAGAGGTTTTGTTCAGTAAAATGATACAGAGCAGGAGTGTTTTATAACTCAAGTGATTATTTTTCAGTATGAAATCTAATGGCACAAATTTGGAGTGTTTTAATGAAACTGCATGTCTACTAAAACATGTGATAGTTATTGTTGAGATTGTTGAGTGCCTCTTCACTCAGCAAAACAGGAGTAGCCTACGTTGCGTTGGAGGTAGATTGAAAGTGTTCGGGATGAGTACGGTTTTTGTTTTTTACACATATTTCCAAAATCCAAATATAACTAAAGGTTGCATGATAAGCCATCAGAATATAATACATATGATGTGTCTTTGTATTGATAAATGTACACGGCATCATATCTACCACTAGGCAAGTTCTTAATGTCTGTCTACCAAATAAACAATGTCCATTAGGTGACACTTAAACCCTGTCTTAGGTGTGTCTAAATTATTTTTAATTACCTTCTATGCAAAAGTAATTACTAAACCTGCAACTATTCATAGGTTGGGGTGGTAAAGCCTAGCAAGACGAGGCAAATAAATATATAAAGATTTATGTCATTTGTGTCCTTGTAAGTGTTCAAGGTTAAACTTTCACTGAATTAGTCTTCAGTTTATACTGATGCTGTTAAACTGTTTTAGACCTTTGAAAATCTGATTTTTTATTTTTTTTTTTTCCAGAATGGCCTTGCAAGGGGAGTTGATCAGTGCTCAGCATGAGTGTGAGGTTGGTAATACAAGAGCCTTTCATACAAGGATGTTATTTAACTCTCTAAGGTCACACACAATATCACGCTTAATATTTTGAGTGCTGTGATTGCATACTTTGAACATTTGTGGTAAAGTAAAAAAATCTTTTTAATGTCAATTACTCTGTTATTTATTCAGTCCAGTACTATCTTGTCTCCTGTTTTGACTGAAACAACAGCAACAATAACATTATCTTTGCTTAGAAATTCAAATTACTTCCAATATTTCTTAGAGGAAGATTATAAATTAGATCTCAAAGCTTTATTAGTCAAAACTAAATATACATTTTACGGTCTATTTGAAGCAGCTGTTCTGAAAGTATACAGAGGAAATGGGCTTCATAGTCCAATTACTGTTTATATTTGCTGCGTGACAGGAAATTGCAAAGCCACTGATGCACAAAATGTTTGTGTTCATAGATCAAAGATGTCCAACCCTTTTAAAACATGCACTTGAGAATTGACTTTGGTCACCAATGCCACAAATGGTCATCTGGTACTTCTATTTACATGAGAGAAAAAAAAGAACTGCCAGCCTCTCAAATGTTTTTTTTTATGCACTGCTCAATGTCATGACCTTCCTCCAGTTTAGGTGTCATTGTTTTTCCCCAGTCTCTGGGCTTGATCAACTTCTCCTCTTCCGGCTGTTGGGGAAGTGGTGGAGTCTGCTGAGACTCACCCTCTGTTCTTTGTTGCTGCTGCAAATCCTTTCTAAGGATATACTTTTTGATTTGCATCTGGTACCAAATTTTAGCTTGCTTTACTGTTTCACTCAGGTCACACTGGAAGCACCGTTGCAGCAAGCCAGCAATAGAATCCACATCTGTGGTCACTGAATGCACCTGCTCCTTCCCTAAGAGAACTCCTCCTGAATGTACCCTCCTTCAGATAGTTCTATGACACATTCATCGTTTGAACTTTGCTTGTGCTTTTACACCAATGTTAACTCCTGCTATGGTTCATTTCCTACTATGAAGCACATCCTCCAAATTTTGACACCAAATGTGGAGGTTTGTTGTTATTAATCCCTCAAACAGGATGAAAACCAAGGGTCAAGAAGAGGAGCATATGATGAAAAAAAATGCAGATTTTTGTAAAAAAAAAAAAAATCCACATCACACCCAATTTCTACCTCTTTCTTAACTTTTATGGTGGTTGACAATCAACTTAAAGTGCATTTCCACCATCTTCTGAGCTGAAGCGTGGATAGATCATATTCATTCCCAGTCTTGTTTAAAGCTGCACTATGTATGTTTTATAAATATATTTATTTATATATTTGCTGAAACTGTCACTTTGTTGTGATACACTATAATATGTGACAGATAAACTTTGAAAAAAAAATTAAGCTCCTTCTCCCATTGCTAACTAGAAACAAACAATGATTCAGAGCCAGATTGAGAATTTTTGCTCTGTCAATCATGCCTGCATATGCGCTACTCATCCTTGCTTGTATAAATAAATTCTTTAAAAAACAGCAAAAAATTACATTACTACTCACATTTAGCATTTTAAAAACTGTGTTTTGCTATCTAGGAAGCAAAGCTTAACCCTTAACACTATTTCTGTCTGCTGAATCAAATTAGTTTTGTCTTTTAAATCATTTAGTTTGTGCATTAAACGGGGGTGTTAAAATAATTTTTACGTTGGATTTCTGGGCCACATCAAGATCATGAATGTCCTCACTGTACTGTTTGTGGCAGAATGTATTGATAAAATTACATACTAAAAAAAACCTTCACACATATTATAGTTTAATCTCCATTTGATGAGTACTTTTAAAAATTAATTATTTGACATTTGGCCTTAAACACATAAAACTTATATGAATCAATTTATAATATTTAAGCAAACGAATGTCATCCTGAAGTTCTATTTATATGGACCTCTAGAGTCTTCAGTCGGCCTGTCACAATAACAAATTTTGCTGGACGACAAACTGTTCTAGAAGTTATTGTGATAAACAATAATATTGTTGTTTTAAGATTGTTTTTAAGTAATGCAATGGAAATGGCAAAATAATAATGCAAGAGCACATTCTAAAAGATCAGCAAACCTTAAATTCTAATGAACATTTAACACTGAAACTGGAAGACATTTTAAATATACAAAATAAGTAAAACGAATTGTCCTTCGAAAAGGAGAGACCAAAGCACCAAACTGAAGACTTCCATCATCCAGTCTTTGGTAGAAAGGGATGAAAAAGAGATAAACGATAAACCATGCCAATGGAAATAATTTAATTTGTTTTAATTTATCATGTGATAAATTGATTTATTGATTAATGTGACAGGCCTAGTCATGAGAGCCACATATAGTTATGGTGGGATGGATTTGTCCATCTTTTTCTCTGAGGGAAGCGTATGCTTCACTTCCTGTTGTGCTATCTACATCTGTTTTACATGAATGCACACATATCCAGATTCATCAACCTTGGGTTGCCTCATTGAGTTTCTAACCAACGTTGTAGTTCCACTTAAGCTGTTGACATACCTCTCTGTATCCACAAACACAACACACTTGAAGCCCGCAGACAACCGCAAGCTAAAATTTATGTTATTTTTAACTTAACTTAACCCATCCACTCAGATACATAGAGTTTTATGTATGTAAAAACTCTATGTTTTTACATACATAAAACATATTTATGTAAAAACTCTATGTTTTTACATACATAAAATGTAATGAGTAAAATGTACAACAATGTACATTTTACTCAGAAGGGGAAAAAACAACTAAGAAGAAAGAGAAACTGCTCTATTATGGCAATACGTTTTTTTGTGCCGTATTGTCTCAGACAGTTACATTATAAACAGTGCATAAAAATCCTCTCTTGTCACTTGCTATAATTCTTCAGAGCAAGTCATTTCTTTTCTTCTGCTCCTTATGATCTGATCCATCATTTATTTGCTGTGTGTTTACTGTCTTCCTCTGTCCCTGTCTGAGCTGCATGCGGATGTCAGCAGAGTCATGGTGGACCCTAGTGGGAAGGTACAGAAAATGAAAATTGCATCACCCAGCCTTCATAAACTGGGAGATATGGACCAGGAATAAAGTGTGATTTTTGTTGACCTAGGGTCTTTAGCTAGACCACTCAAATAAAGTCAGGATGACTTAAACAGGATTGACCTGTAAAGGATGTTTAAAATTTATATTTATAGAAATTATGACATTCAGAAAAAGTACACAGCCACATATACAGTGATTTGCCTCTGCAAATAACTTGTTGTTCCCTTTCCAGGAAACGGAGCTGCTTTCAGCATCTACCATTTCTGTGTTTTTTATTTTTTTTTATTGTATGCAGATTTTTAATAGGTGATTTATCTTGTCTCTTGTCACATTTTGCCATGTATTACTCACTGCCTGTACTTTCCTACACTGATCCAAATAAACATAGAGACTTAATCACTTATAGAAAATTTGAAAGCACATTTGTTTTATACTTGCACCTACGACCAACACAAATTGCAGTATTATTAAACCTTCTAAAAGTCTGTGAAAGCCCTGAGGCCAGATGTTTCACTAAAAAGGCATTCTGGAGCCTGTTTAGCCCTGAGCCTCACTGTGGAGGTAAAAGGAAAGCGGTTCAGACTGGTGATCCATGGCCAGCTACAAACTCTACACGCATTGCTGTGCAAAGGTTCCAAGAAAACAGACCTGAAAATGATCTGTGAGCCCCTTCCAGAAAAAAAAAAAAAATTCATCATTCTATAATACATAGTTTAATATAGTTTTTGTTTGTTTGGTTTCTCTATGTCAGTATTTTGGCAGTTAGTGCAAAAAGGGGAATAAAACTAAAGCCACTCGGCCATGTCAGATGTTCTTTTATGTTTTGCAAAGTGAGTGCTGCCTCTCTTTCAACATCCATGAAATAGAGAGCTAGGAGGAAGCCACCGTGGGGTTGCAGTCTGTTCAGACTGACTGACTGACTTACCGAATGACTAGCTAGGAAAATGAGTGTGCTTCATGCCGCTGGTCTCGTCCACTCTGCAGCTTCTCCTTTTTCCAGTGGCTCCCGCTGGCTTTTACTTATTCTGTACTTCTTCATTCATTTGTTTCATTCGCACACATCCACACCTCCCTCAACAAAAGAGAGAAGAAAGAAAGTGTAAGAAAGGCCATTATGGTTGAGGAGGACAGTGAGTGAAACACAGCGAGAGGGACAGCTTAGGAGATAAAGCAGGTGAGATGAAACAAATGGAGAGAAGTGTACAAAAGGTAATGAGGCAAAAGAAAAGAAGCAACTGAAAGGAGTATGATTATAAGATAATGTGCCTGTGCTAGTGTACTTTTGAATTCAAGCAAATGGCCTTTAGCAATCTCAACAGTTTTTCTTTTATGCTGCATTGTTTAAAAGTCAATGTCAAAGACTAAGTTCTTCTGTGCTGTGAAAACGTATTGGCTCCCTTACAGATTTCTTCTCTTGGCTATTTTGGTCAATCATTAATGTTTCAGATCGTCAAACAAAATGCAATACCGAACAAAGATAACCTGTTAAATTAGTGACAGAAAGTTTGGCTCACCTAAGAAAGCATGGCTTTTTTGGCACAACTCCCAAAGAGGCAGCTCTTTTGGCTCTGAAATGGCTCTTAATTTATCATCCTCTGTATCTTCATATTTTAACTTCAATTGGCAAATATGACTGTTTTGTATATTGATAATTCCTTTCGAGTTTAATGTTTTTATGAGAAGCCTTATACTTGCCTATTTTTTTTTTTTTTTTGATGTATTTGCTCTGTTACATATTTGGGCATTCTTTCTTTTGTGTAATGTCTTAATCAGACTTTCAATATTTATTTAACACACATACACAAAAAATAAATAAATAAAAGAAAAGAAAAAACAACAACAAAAAAATCAAACAAAAACAAAACCCTGCTAACAAATCAGCCAAACAGAACCAAACTCATTAACCAAAATATTTTCTTTGTGCAGGCTGGCTTTAAAAGAAAATTGAAGGTGATTCAAAGAGGCTGATGCGCTTTGCCCTCTTAGTATTCGATTGCACTTTGCCCTATTTCTAAGAAGATTTTCTCCAAAGGAGATAACCACAATGCACCAATCAAAACAAAGTGGTGCCATGAGGGAAGAGCCACTGAGAGTGAGAGCTGAGCAGCGAAAGAAAAAAGAGTGGGGTTGGCTCTTTTGATTCACTACAAAGGCTTTTCTGGATGACCTATCCACTAATAAAAATAGAAAATAATATTTTTAAAAAATTTAATTTACTCAGGGAAAAGCTGTACAAAACAACATGTCCTCGCTTGAAAAAATAATAACCCCTTAAAAGTCACATAGGAGGGCTTATAAGCTGAGACAACTTAAGTTCATGTCACATAATGTCATGTTATATTTAATTCAGATTGACGTTCACACTTTATTTTCCATTAAAGGGGCAGTTTTATGCACAGTGCCACTTTATAGCACAATCAAATAGCTATGTTAACTTCAGTTGTTTTAAAAATGCTGTATAAATCTGACTAAAAATCTTTTACTTTGTCATTTAACCCCTTAAATTTGGATCTCTGTCTCTCGGGCACACATATTCCAGAAATTTTAGACCAGGGATTACCAAGTCTAGTCCAGGAAAGCTACTTAGTTGCAGCTTTTAGATGCATCCATTCTCAAAGGCACCTGAATCAAAAAAAATGCTGATTACCAGACTTTGTAGAGCTGAATGTCTGCTGAGGGAATTCAGTCAATTCCGGTGTGCAGGAAAGGGGAGCATCTAAAAGCGGAAAGTTGGTTGGTCTCCAGGACTGGACTTAGCCATAGACTTTTGCCTAGTCAATAAACAGATGTGTTTTATTTCCAAAGTCTGGAACTCAAGACATTTTTTGTCAAATGTAAAAGGGCTTTTATGTTCTTTTTGGTTAACTGTGGTTTTGAACATAAAACTCTGTCATGGACGCCACTCTTGCCAGGTCTCTTTCAGTTTGTTGTATCATGACTACTGATATGAAGGTATTCCTAGAGGAGCCATTAATTCACTCTTGGAATAATTCTGGTTAGCTTGCCAAAACTGGGAGGGTTTACCACTCTTCCATGTTTTCTCCATGTGTGAATAATAACTTGCTGGAGTCCAAAAGCCTTCCAAACAGACTGAAAATAAATAAATAAAAATTTATTCTATGCTTACATTAGTTTGATGAAAATAAGTATTTTGGTGTCACAGCATGAAAAGAAATAAGATGGCATACACTTTTTCAAAGCACAGATGTGTATGTCAATTTTTTGTTGTTGCATCATCTATAGTAGCATTTATCATAAGTTCTAGTTGGTAATTTAACATTGTTATGGCTGTCAGCTACATTTGGGTTTGCAACAGCCCTATCATAATTAGACACTGCCCACAATGTAGTGTCTTTATGGTGCAATGCACAAACATCTACATTTGCACACATCCTCTATTACTCCAAATAATGTGTAGTGAGCCACAGACACTCGTTTAACTATGTTGTGAGATTTTCCCCCACCCCAGATGCCCTAGTTACTTATTCCATGGAGCATGGACATGGGGGTGTCTTTAGGGAAAGGAAACACTCTCTGAAGTGGGGAAAAGAGGATACCCAGTGTCCCTAGTGGCCCAAAGGAAAGACCACGTCAGTGCTCTCTCAAGGGAGAGCAGTTGAGGAAACCATATTCCCTCCCCTATGTTGCTTTTAAAATGTGCTGAAAAAACATGGCAGCAACTAAAAACAGCATTCATCTCTTCAGAATTACTACATAGTGGAGTACAAGCAAGAGCAAAACTGGAATCATTATTTCATTTCGAACGCTTTCTGTGCATTTGAATTTTCTAAATATGATGAGGGACCAAAATATTGAGTTTTGCAGACCAACGTCATTCATTTATTGTTTTATTCTGTACTTAAAGCTGTTAAAAGTGTCTTGATATCTCTAAGTTGGCTATACCTCATGCTTGTTGTGTTGTTCAAATACTTATTCTGTTTATGAATATAGAAAAAAGTATCTTGATGCTTCTTTGACAGTATAGAACCTTCGATTTAGGTGACCATGAACATCCAAATAAAGAGATATTCATTAAATTAGAAGATGTATTTCAATGAGGTGTGTTTGTCACAATAAATGGGCATTTTGGAAATAACATCTAGGTGGGTATTAAACATGCTTTTCACATTTCTACATTATTTTTTTTTATTATTATTGATTTGAAGTAATATTGTAATCCTAAATGTGTTTTAATTAGCTTTAAGTGGAAAATATACAGGAATTAAGGCAAAAGACATCAGAGTGTTTGATTCATCTATAAACTGTTTCAGCAAAATTGGTTACTGAAATATTTAAAAAAAAACAACTAACTTTTCAACAGTATTTAAAGGTATTGAATATGTCTGCACACAGGACTGTCTAATCTAATACACTCAGTGTTTTGTACAGTACTTTAGTCCAAAATTATCCATATCCCTAATAAAGTGAGTTGCCTCATCATAGCCTGTCAGTGGAGCTCCGCTAGGCCAAATCTGTAGACAGAAGCCCTTATCCCAGTACAGTTTAAATTATCTAGCTTCAAAAACAACGGAAATGCATCTTAAGTGATTCTTATTTTAAACCTTTAAGATTTTTAGGTCTTGTGCTTTGAAAGGTGGTAATAGTTGCCATCTAGGGATCAAGTAATGTGTTACCCGTGGCATGATATGGGATCTAAAAATCTTTTGATCTGAAATCTGAAATCAAATGACTGTGCCCAATCAAATATAATACAGAGGGTTCGAAGATTTGTTCCCGCTTCTTATTAGAATGGAACAGCAATATCCTTTATGTGTCCCACAGTAAGAAAATTTAGGCGCAACTATGCATTGAGGCATGTTGGCTTATTGCTATAATAAAGACCATAATTTGACATTTAAAAAAATTAATAATAATTTAAATACTACCAGATTTATTTTTTATTTTTTTTCAATTTTAAAATAAAGATATTCCATAGTTTAACTGCAAGGACGTACCTGATGACTTTGCAACACATCTTTTTGAAAATTACTTTTTAGGTGAGAATTGTATGCTTCATAAAGTATATCATCACTCATATTACACAATTTTTCATCTGTTTCTTTGACTGGAATAAACTCCTTCAAATATTTATATCCATTTATTATTGCATTGCAAATTTTATTTTACTTTTGCAAGGCAAGAATTCTATAAATTTGAAAGAAGCAATTAAAAAAAACCTTGTAGAGTCACAAGAAAATTTGATGTTCTGAATTGGAACATTTTTTAAAACAACCTTTGTAAAGAAAGTATTTAGTCTGATCAAAAACCAAGTTAAATGTTTTGAATGTTTTTGTGTATTTCATCTAAAGTGTCATCCAATCCCTCAAAATCAAGATCTAGTAAAACATTTTAGGAAAAAGAAAAAAAAAAAACTCATATCAGCCATCAAAATATGTTTCCTTTGACAAGCAGTATCATCAGCTTTCATTGCTATTTCACTGACTATTTGACATTTGACCCTGTCCTCACTTCCACATAAGGTAAATATAGGTTTGTAATTGTCAAATTACTCTTGACTGTTGACACCAACCTTCCCCTGTGATGGTAGTTAATTTGTTTGACTTTATGACTCATTAATGGATCATCATACAATCACAAAATTAATTAACCTACTGGTTAACTAATTAACCAGTTGGGTTAGGGTTAGGGTAGGGTATAGGCAACTGATCACTGCTTCATAGTGATCAGTTAAACTATGGTTCTGCTTCTTATGATGTGAAATGTTTTCTTTGCAGTCATTTTTTCAGTATATCCTTTCTGTCTCCTCAGTTTAGCTTGATATAATTAATTATGTTCACTTGGACTTTCTCCATCATCAAGTCTCACCGTAGCTGGTTGATGTCTGGTTTGGTTCTCAAGTTATGAATGTCTCCATTGCAGCATGTTCCTTACTATTGTCAATATGAATAAGGGCAGGATCTTTGGAAAATTGGTGGGCCATGAGAAGGAGCTCTGGTCAAACTATAATATTTCTGTTATTGGCAGAAACAATGGAGAACCTCAAAGTTTTGGCTTAGATGGACTCAAATAAACCAAGATATTTCAGTTTGCCTTGATATGTATTCACACCAGACACATTTGGTCTACATTAAATGGATCAGAGTTTGTTTCCCCCCATTGGTCCAGAGCTTTTTGCAGGTGTGAATATGCTCAAGTGAACACTGGTTGGCACAAAACAACCTTTCTAACAAATTCTAGTGCACTTTGCTTTTGATGTAAATACAAACTGACCTCAGTTTGAACCAACAATGGGAAATACACGTTTTTCAGAACTTCATATGCCACCTTTGCTGGGAATTATGTTGAAAATGAGCCCTGCAGTGTTGCTAATGCTACAACTACATGATTGTGATGAAATTGTACCTGATCCGCCATTTCTACTTGGCAGTGCCTCAGCCCTCAGATCACTAATCTCATCTCATCTAATCTCATCCAGCTTGACTAAACCAAGCACAACAAAGTTACAGTTTGTATATTTGAAAATACATAAATTAATCTGACTTGTGCTAAGTATTTGACTATCAATATAATAATTTCAGCCTCCTCCTGCCTTCTTGGTAAATTTCAACACCTTTCCAGTTATTTTAACTATAAAGTAAGTCATATTTATCAAAAATACTCAGATCTCCACAGCAAAATATGAAAAATATAAAATATTTCCACAGGTTTGGGGTAATGTAGCATGCGAGAGACAGCACTGCATACCAAACACGTCTGAGTAAACAGATGGCACAGCATTGGAATGTTAAGATTTCACACTGTGTATAATTTACAGCTCCAGTGATAGCTTGTGTCAAACAGCTAAAGCCCTTTAGTGCCACGAACCCAAGCACAGACCAATCTGAAGGCATAAAAATACATATTTCTTTCCAAATGTTCAGCCATAAAATATTTGTCAGATGCTTGTTTTGTATGGTTCTAGAATTCCTCGAGGTTTGTTAGAAAATGAGCATCCAAATTTTATTATGGAGCTTTCTTGTCATATAAGCTGCCAACACTGCCAAACATTTCAACTTCAAACAGCTTTCCTTCTCGCTAATGAGCAAAGGATACATCCTGTTTTCAAATCCACCAAATGCAACGCCTCTTTGAAATACATTTCCCTTTCTCTGCCTTCCAACCCACCCCCTTCTTCCCCTCAACCCCACTCCAATTGAACTCTGAAGTGCCGCCATGCAAATCAAGCACTAATCCATTTGAAGCTGACAGGGCATCCTGATTACGGTGGCAGCCTTCTTCTTCATATGTCCCATCAGCATCATCTATTCAGAAACACATGTTTAAACATCAAAGAGCTCCCGAGCTCTATTAGCCGATCAATTGTTTGTCAGATGTGCCAACAAACTGAGGGCAAAATCTCACATACCTAAGACCAAGAGTTAAATTGATTAGTCACACACTCACACAGGCAGAAGTAAACAAACAAGACTCATTTATCATTATTCCGATTTTTTATTATTTTTTATGTGTCCTGATGTGGTATTTACAATAAAAATCTTGTTCCTAAAAGTTCTAAACCCAAATAACACATAATGATTATATGGAAAGACAGAAAAAAAGTTCTTTAAATTGCCCCTAATTCAAAACCAGTGGAAAAAAATTCTTAGAAAACACTCATGCCTACCCTAGAACTAGGAGGATTAAATGTTCATCAAGAAATGGTGGGAAAGTGATAAAGAAGTGTTTTTCACCCATTTGAAAAATTTTACATCTGTATAAATGTAACAGAGCTACTCCAGCAAGCTGCCACCTTGAACGTTGCAAGTCGACTTGGTGTTTAATCACACAACCAAACTATGGACAGCAACAGCTCCCCAGAAAATTAACATCTGCACTTTCCGATGAGAAAGTTGCATGTGGATAATATTTTCAATGAATAATAACTTAAAAAAAGAAGATCTAAAAGCTTCTTATTTTGTGCTTTATTTTGTTCATGTCAAAGTGTTTCCTTCATGTTGTAAGTCTGATATATGTCCCTCTCTTTGTATTGCAGCGCTGCTTTCTGCCTGGGTTTTTAGTTTGATGACATTCACCACTGGCCTCCATTTAGCCCGCTTTAAAATCTTTTTGGATACATCCTGCTCAGCGGTCCTAATACATTTAATATAAACATTAATATTCAAGCATTGCGTTAGAATGAATATGGCTCCTTAACGGCTGGTTTACAGAGGAGTCTTGAGGCAGAGAAATAGTGCAGACCAACCAGATGTTTATTCTCCAACACTTAACTCATAGACAATCCTGCTTATAACAGGATCAGCAGCAACCACACCTACCAACCTGCAACGTGGCCAACATGCAGGTTTTTATAGTCTCTGGCTGCTCCAATTAACAGCCCCACCAATAAACAGGGTAGGACAAAATACATATACACAAACAATCTTGACAAAACCACCAAATTTTCAGTATAATATTAACAAACACTCTTCATTTTTAAGCAGCCATTTCATTTCTAAAAATACCTTTCTATAAATATAAATCGAATCATTAAACTTCTAAAATGCATAGTTCTATCGCTCCCCCTCTTCCATCTGCATTGGTCCCTTCCGGAACCTTTATAAGGTGCTTAGGCCCCTGGGGAATCTTTTAGCCTGAACACCCTGCAGAGGAAGAGACAGAGGTAAGCCACATTTACACAAACATTTCAGTCTATTTCAAACAGTTACAAGACCCATCCATTTGTTTGTTTTATTTTAACAGGACACCATTCCAGCTGAGATGCCACTGCATAAAAACACACAAAAATTAAAGTAATTCAATCTGTATCTGTCTCTTATCATTCAACACACCCTTTTAAGTGTTTTCAATCTGTAATGAAGATTTAAAGGTAACATTACACATTGATACCTTTAAATGTCTTGATTATTGTGTGCTATTAATTAAAAGTCACTTCCAGGTTAAACACAGCAGGTGTTGCTATCGTTTTTAATTCAAACTCCTTGTTCTGTCACAGAAAAACCTCTACATAGCTGAAGTCCATCATTTTCTGCGTGTCACAGCATTGAGTGTATTAATGTAATCAGGACTGGTTTGGTTTTCCCCCTAGTGGCACCAGATCCTGCTTCACAGAGCTCTGAAATATGTTTTCTTGTATTTTATTATGTGCGCAACAGTAATGGTTTGTTGTACTTCGTTCCCGTTCACAATCCACTCAGCTTGGCTGTGACGTCAAGCAACCAAAAGAAATACAGACCTATTGAGAAAAGCTTCATCATGGAAACTGATTAAAATCCTAAATGATTAAACTCTCTTCAGTCATCTGAAGTCTGCCCCAAGACTGACAGAATTACACCGTAGACTTTAGTCCCAACGTTGACAGTTTTTAATTTTTTTTCCCTCTATTATAAATGCAACATTCGCCACACTGTACTTGCAGTTTTCAATTTTATTTATTTATTTTTTTTAAATGGCAATATATTTGCAAGGTAGGTCTACATGTCCAATGATTTTAACATTTTCGTTGGAGAATACTAATTCACAATACTGATGTCGATGGTCCGACGTGTTTTCCCAAACACTGGGACTCTCCATTCGATTCCTATCGAGTTCAGACATACGTTATGTTTACAATTTGCTTTCTTTATAGCAGTCTCACCCAATTCACCTCACCATTAATCAAGCATAATGTAGGATGTTAAGACATCACAATGGCCCTCCAACATCTCACAGCCATTCAACACCATTTTCTTTCACACATATTCCCAAATGTGCCATCACCAACTGGTTTGATTTCAAACACTAACTGGCTTTTATTGCTTTGGCTCATAATTAGCGCTGTGAAACACAATTTTTCCTCACCCTCTTTCTCGCGGCATTACTCCCCACCGTCCCATCTATCTACATGTTTCCCATGACTCAGCTCATTCTCAACGTTTTATTTCCAACCTCAAGCGCCTTCTCTTTATCTCACTTCTTTCTCACCTCGCCTCCACTTCTTGATGAATTCCAAACTGTCTCGCCGCACTTCATCTTCTCTTCTTTTACCCAAATTCTTATTTGCACCTTTGCCTCTCATCATTTTTTCTGCTCCTCTACGACTCGTCTTCTCTTTCCTGTTCACCTTTTCTCTCTTTCCGTCTGACTTTTTTTTGCTGGCATGAAGTCGGCGAGATCAAAGGGAAGGAAAAATGAAAAAAGGCAAACTTAACCCCTACGTGTATATCTCCCATACACTTTCAGCTCTTCACCTCTCCTGCGACTAAATCTGAGCCTGTCTCTTCCTAAACATCCCTGTCCTATACTCATTGTGCTTCTTTCTCCGGTTTTAATGCTTAAATTTTCCTCCTCACCATCTTCCACATACTGTTTTTCACCCATTGGCATAGCATCTCCATTTAGCCCCTTTTTCCTCTTGTTTTGCTGCGCTCTGACCTGAATGTATGTCATTACATGTGACGTCATTTCATGAAATCCTTTAAAACACAGTCAGTCACACAAGGAAAACACAAATGTGACGCCTTTCTGTTTGAAAGATTCACTAGATGGCAAGATGAAACAAAGAAGAAAGGCATGAAAAGAGAGAGTGGAGGCATGCTCCCACATACGTAGGGATTACCAGCTCCCAGAGCAGCCAAGGGGGCCACACATCTCTGTTCTCTTCATAATTCAAAAGCCCTATTAGTGTCTCTGTATTTGTGTGCGTTATAAAGCAAGTAAGTTCTATGCCTTGGCACACACACAAGCACATTCTCACATAAAATATAGCTAAATAAAAGGAAATGCAAGCTTACGCACCTACAGGATATTGAGTTTTCAGGGAGTTTGACACAACTGCATATTCAACACCTACATAAAGTCAGACTCTCTATGTTAATAAAGTCCCCGTTGGTTTTCTTTGTTCTCCAAACTGCTTTATCCATCTCTTTGGAGTGTTCAATTGTCTCCAGATGTGCAGTGTGATCAAAAGCATAATTGTGTGCATGTGTATATTCTCAAGGGTCGCATGGGAATTTTGCAAAAACTGTTAGCACTGCAGCGATGAGCAGAAATTTATAAGTCAACAATACAAACGGCTCCATTGTGTTACGAGTCTAGAACAACATGACCTGCTCAAGAAAAGTCTTTGTGGCCTGTAATATTAACTTAGCTGTTTTACTGAAGACATTTTTAAAAGAAGACTTAAGTTTGTCATTCTTTAACAAGCTGGCTATATCTTGCACACAGGTATGAGTTAAAAAATCAAATCAACACCACCAAACCAAACGGACATGTAGTGGAATAGAAGATTCCACTACAGGTTACTCCAAATTTAAGGCTTGAGGCTTCTTCCAAGTTTGCTTAAGCATAAGAAAGCATATTAAAAGAACTAAGCTCTTTTATTTATGTCATGAATCCCGATAAAGCCGATGGCGGTTGAATCATAAAAAATGGTGAAGAAGTGTATAAAAATGTTTTTCAGCAATGCACATTGCTCCACCTGTTTGCAAAATGTGATGATGTCCACCACAAGATAAGGCTGGTAGAACACACTGAACAGCTGAAAGTCGAGGCTTGGCCATCATAAGATAAAACTATGATCTCTTAAAGGCTTCTGATGGAAATGGATTGTGAAAGATTGAGGAGACGTGTATTTTTAATGAAAGGAAGCATTGTGAGTGCACGCCGACACACACACACGCACGGGCCACACTTACAGACACACACAAAGAAAGTCCCGCCAGAGTGTTAAAAGAAAGCTTATTCTAGACAGCCTCTCTTTACCTGCTGTTGTTGCTTGCCTACAGTCGTTAGCTTAGTCAAAGAGAACAAAGACTCAGAGGAGAAAAAAAAATAAAAAATCGGGGGAGAGATGAAAAAAATAATACTGCCCAACAGTTTTATTTACCAATATTCTCCTGCTCCCTACTCTCCTCCTTTCATTTTTTTCTTTATTTCCAATCAAAGTTTCAGTACGCAACAATAAGACTGCTTACTCTCTCAAAAGCTGTTTAAGTGAATTTCACTGGCTCACTGGGGAATCGCCCCACTGAGGCTTTTGAAGGCATTGAGGCAGGGAGAGAAAGTAATTACTTTTTTCCCTAAACAGAAGTGGGGCGCGGCATGGTGTGTGTATATGAATTTGTGCCTGTGCAAGGGGATGAATTAGTTTGTGTGATTTTTCTATCTGTGTGAACAAGTGAATCTATGTCATGAGTTTGTGTGTATGGGTGTGCAATCTTATGCTTTTGGGCGTGAGAGATTGAGGGGCACAGAGGAGCAGCACAACAAGGTTCTCAAGTGGAGAACAAAGCATGACAACATCTTTACTATGATAGCGTGATCATGGCATTACATGAAAGTATATTTTTCTGAGCATACAGATTTTTTTCAGAGGGTATCCAAATTGGATTTCAAAAACCATTTTGGATTTGCATTTTGCAAATACAAATCAGACACTCAAGGAGTGTCATAGAAAAGTGTACTAGGGGCAATATCAACACCATAAATACAAAGAATTGGACAATATCAACACCTTAAGTATAAAATGCTACAAATATGACTGGTGATTAACTGTGTTTTTCAGGTGGATGATGAACCTGAAGGCAAAGGTCTCAGTTTTTACATAATCTGGATTACATTTCTTTGTGTTTTATGTTCTCCTTAATAATTAGATCAAATACATCTAATCTACAGATTTGTCATCTTAAGACAGCATCTTTAACCTCTTATATCCTGGGCCTTTTTAAAATTTCTGTTCAAAACTGACATTCTCAAAATGAATTCAGTAAATCTCAGTAACTAGAAGGTTTATTTAAATGGTTCTGGCAAAATAAGCAACACTCCAAAGAATATTTCTGAGGTCTAAAGATCAATATTTTAGTTACTTAGTGAAAGTAAATGAATAAGGAAAATATCGTGACGATTCAGCATCTACTAAATGAGCAAAACATAAGCCTGTATTCTCGGTTCCATACATTTTGTATAGAATAGAGATAACGCGCAATAATGCCAAGCTGGGCACCCAGTTCTTGTTTATAAAAGGATTGAATATGTATTTTGTTTTTGTTATCAGTATTGAAAAGAAATGTTCAAACAAATAATTTGAAAAAATAATATGGTTTTCAAGCCAATGACGACTGCATGTGAATTTCACATCAGAATCACATATACTATGTACTTAATGTGCTGCATTCATTTCAAAATGATCTGTTCTAAGAAGATTTCTTAGTTGAACGGAGGTCTTGTATGATGCCACCCCATGGCAGCTTTAGTCTCTCCTCATCACCAGAACTGTGTTCAGGCTGTTCTTAGATATTCATATTTTCTATGTAAATCCACTTGATGCGACTGCAGTCTTCAACACACTTCTTTTCCATTTCATAAGCCATGTCCCTCACATTAACCCATTTTATCTACTCCTTTGACTTTCATTTCTTGCTCTAGGTATTCATTAATGGTTTTTATATGTTTTTTTTTTTTTTAAGTTCATTCAGTATTTCTTTTACATTTTGCTGCAATGTCTTGACAGTGAGCGTATTTTTCAAAGACGTTTGAAAGAAAACAATCCTTGAGAAGAGGATCATAATTATGTCAGGAACAAATCTGGCAGGTGACCAGCTTTCTATGCTAGAAAAAAAAGAGAAGGAAATCACTGACGCCACATGACACCATCCAATCTGCAAAAACAATTTTTTCAGATGTTGAGGCTTCTTTCTCTATGTTTCAAACACATTTGCCGCACATGGATTTGAAACAAATACTTGAAATCAAACCTGCAATCCTGAGAAACCTTGAGTGTAATGCATTTAAATATTTTCAAAAGAATATTTGAAGAAGACCACAGCTGGTGTGGTACTTGAGTTCTATTCAGCTTAAGATCCTGTTGGAGTGAAGAAAAATAAGGCTAATGACTCAACACTTTCAGCCATGTAATTGTTTAACCTTGTGTATACTTTGAAATGATTATGTTTTTGAGTAAACAAGAGACATTTCAACTAGTATAGGGAAGTAGTTACAAAGACAGGGGAGAAAAAAATCAGTACATGGTGAAACCTAGGGTGGGATTTAAAATTATTTCAGCAATCGGGATGATTGAATCAATCTCCAAATCAAATTAAATCTTGACATAACCCAGAGAGGACTTGTTTTGTCACTTCTGCTAATTACTGATGGACTGCATTGCTTGTGACTCTCCTGTTTAGAATTATTCTGTTAATCATGATATATTTTTTACTATATTACCCTACATGGTTAAAATATTTCTGTGTGGATGTGGGATTTATCGCTCAGCAAGAGCAGAGAAGAAGAGAAACAGGAAGCATCAGCACACAAACAAAACAGATTGAATTTTCAAATGTTAGCAGGTCTTTTTGCTCAAGGATATTAAACCGGGCGTGTTTGAAGATTGTGATTTATTAAGATGTCTGATTTTCAGATGGTTGGAGGATTTCAATTTAACACCTTAAACTGGAATGTTTTTTTCGGTTAGCTTATTTTTTGTTTGTTTACTTGTTCTGATTTATCTCTGTATGTGTGTGGGAAACCATGACGTCATATTCAATACATTAGAATATGCCTTCGGACGAGGCTTATCAGTCAGATTAAGTACACCTTTTGAAAACAGAGACAGAAGACACCACATTTACAACGCAAGTCTTTTGTCTTTTTTCTGTTGTCCTCCTTTTTCTTGCATTTCTTTATATAGGGGACCCACACAAAGAAACACATAATTGTGAAGCTGAAGGAAAACAATTGATTGTTTGCAAAAGTTGTAATATTAAAAATAAGAAAACAATTAGTGTACAATGGTATTCAGTTCCTTTAAATCTAATTCTTCTTCATAAAAAGAAACACACCAGTCTGTTCAGAGATAAAGTTGTGGAGAAGATCAAAGCAGGACCCTAAATTCTGGACACCGCAATGAGTGCTGTTCAATCTATGAACATGAAGAGTGTGGCTCAACTGAAAATCTACTAAGACATGTCGGTCCCCCCAAACTGAGCTGCAGAGGAGATGCAAAAGATCTGCAGCTCAGGTGGGCTAATCTGCCGAGAAAGCGGGTATGTGTCAAGGTGTTCGGATTATATATATATATATATATATATATATATATATATATATATATATATATATATATATATATATATATATATATATATATATATATATATATATATATATATATATATGTATATATATATATATATATATATATATATATATATATATATATATATATATATATAACGTTCTGGAAAAAAATAGGAAACCAATGCACTGAATCCCATTCAAAACATCTTGGTTATTCCATTTAATATTGATTTTTGGACTTTTCATTGCATTATTTGAGGTCTGAAAGCACTGCACCTTTTTCATTATTTTGACCATTTCTCATTTTCTGCAAATAAATACCACCTTTTTGTTTGGAATTTTGGAGAACTGTCATCAGTAATAAAATTATGTTTATTTTACTCAAACATATACCTATAAAAAAACTAAATCCGGGAAACTGATCATTTTTAGTGGTCTCTTAATTTTTCCAGAACTGTATATATGACACGCAACATTTTGATTCTTATACATTTTGTTACAGCTCTATTTCAAAATGCATGGGAGGGAACTAGTGCTAATGTTTACAAGAAGAGTGAAAAGCTATCTTGATATGACATCTGTTGTCTGCAGCATGAGGCAACAGATGTCATATTAGGCAACTTTGTGGAACCAGTAAACCAAACAATATAGTGAAATGAGTGCATTATAAATTCAGACCTGATAAACTATCTACTATAATTACCCCAAATTCTACATTATTATATAGTCTTGAATTAACGTAAATTTGCTCTTTTGCAAGATCAGTACAGCCCATTAAACTTTCTGACAAGTTTCATTGAAAGAAAACTATGTGGCAAAATAATATAGACAATTTTAGAATCACACATAATTCAATACCAGTGTATGCTGGGCTTTAAACTCACTTTGTTTGAGTAGTTCAAACTTAAGTCAAAATCAATGACATAAAGCCACACATTTAACCACACTTCAGTTAAGTCTTGCCACTTCTTCAACCGTATGTTTTTTAAAAAAAAAACAAATCTCTTGCTTGGCTTTCCTTCTACTCGTCTCTTTATCATCGCCCTGGGGGAAAAAAGGCCACTCCTACATTTTCACAGCATGAAAATATTCACACCCTTATCCTCCTTTGACAACGATGACCTGTTTCCCCCTAATTTATCCAAATACTTATTTCGTCTCTAGCTGAGATCAGTGCCATCCTAGTGGCATACTGAAAGGCTAATGTTAATACAGCTGGTGAGTGCATGGAGCCAGAGACGGGCGTGGAGACAAAATCAGTGATAGTGACGAGTACATGCATATGTATGAATACACACATATGCATAATCTTAGAAAGGAAGTGCTGTAAAATTTGCACACACATTTCTATATCATCATGCCACCGCACAGTGTGTGTGTGCATCTTGAAAAAGTGGTAAGGTAGAGAGTGTTGATGCTTGCATTTGTTTTTCTGCCAGTCACTGTTTCTGCAGAAAGCAACACAATGTGTCTGAGGGAGATGACACACACACACACACACACATGGTTCTGTTTTCCATCATTAATGATATGAGCCCAGACTACACATGTTGTGTGGAATATTTGTGATGTAGGTGTTTATCTGAGATTAAACAAATTTAAAAAAATTAAAAGTTTGAAGTACTGTTTACCATTTCATCCAGTTTGTGCGTTGCAGTAGTACTGGTCCTACTCAAACTGCATAATGCTATGATGCTGTTCTTGATAGTTTGTATAGTTTTTCTTCTTTTGAAAGTTTGAAAGCCTGACCATTACCTCCCAACATACTTGTCACTTATATTGTATGACACACTCTTTATCACATATCAGACCATAAAACTCTTTTTAAGAAAGGTTTTGGAATGCTCATGTTTGTAGCAGTGCTGCTTTTTTTGTGACGTCACGTCATCACTGATGGGTGTCAATTAGGGAGCTGCACCACCATTTGAAATTCTTCTGTTTGCTTTTACCTTTACAGTCTTTGCTTTCATAACAGGTTCTTTTGGGACAGAAAATGTTTCAAGAAAGACAAAGACGGTGGCTTTACTCTTAAGATCGCCCAGGTTTGTTATGTAAAACAATGAGGCAGCAATAACCTGGATATTCACCTTTTAACTAGTGTTGTGTTAATACATTTTAATTTGATTTGAGGATTCGTTCTTCTCATGCGCACATCTGCCATCTGTTGCAATAAATCATTTTAGCCTGAAATAAGGTCAAGCTGTGTTAGCAGAATTTTTATATCTTCAAATTTGCAGGTTTTACTTAAAGTTGTAGTTTACAGTGAGGTTACAAAGAATCTAAATTTCACAAGAGCAGGCCATTAATAATCAAGCTCGATTATACGTCAGAAATCTGATTATTCCATAGTTAACTAACAGAGCACTTTAATCCCAGAGTGCAGGTTTACTGGTGGTTCCAAGAATTTCTAAAAGGAGAAGGGGAGGCAAATTCAGCTTAAAACTTTCCCATTTGATATAGCTTATAGTTAAAAACAGAGTGATGTTTTCCCAGTTGTTGGATGTGTGGGACAGCAAGGGAAGAAGAGTGATTTATTGAAGAAAGATGGTTCTCCCTGGTTCACCTCAGGCCTCATTTCAAGGGCTTACGTTATCCTGAGCTATCCATGTACTTCTGCTACTTTAGGCTTAGGGACTTGGAGGTCCACTTTTCCTCACTCTGCTACTTCTTCTTCTGTTTTTTTTTTTCTCTCTCTAGAAGCTACATCTGGTCTGGGGTTCTGTTTGGCTGTGATACATTTCTGGAGGAGACCACTGGCTGAAATAATACTGCCAACAACAAAACATTGTCCCTCTCCTGCTATTAACTTTTTACTTTAATAGAAAGTACTTGTACATCAGTTTTTCTGTTTCTTCTTGCACTTTCTGCACTGTCTTCCAAAACCCCTGGTTGGTCATGAAAGATGGGCACTTGTACTGAGCCAGGTTCTGCTGGACGTTTCATCCTGTTGAAGGTACAGGCTTTCCTCTGGACATGTATGTTCGATGTGAGGGATTGGTGTAGAGTTGACAACACAACAGAAGCATTGTGTTAACATCAATGACTGTAATGACCAATGACTTGGTGTGATGAGATGGTTTTCTTAGATTGAAATGACAAAGCGCAGCCTGAAGACCCCTTTGAAGGATGTAAACATTGGATTTGGTGGTCACCGGGGCCCCACTCTGGAGCCAGGCCTGGAGGGCGGGGACGATGGTGAGCGCCTGGTGGCCAGGCTTTTATCCATGGAGCCTGGCCTGGCTCAGCCCGAAGAGGAAACATGGGTCACCCCTCCCATGGGCCTACCACCTGTGAGAGGGGCCAAAGGGGTCGGGTGCAGTGTGTGATGGGTGGTGGCCAAGAGAGGGGGGACCCATGTCTCCTCTTCAGGAGGAGGACACATCTTGGGGAGGAGGAGAAGATTGCCAGCTTCTGCAATCCCCGGTTGCAGAAGCTGGCTCTTGGGACGTGGAATGTCACCTCTCTGGTGGGGAAGGAGCCAGAGCTAGTGTGTGAGGTCGAGAGGTTCTGGCTAGAAATAGTTGGTCTCGCCTTGACGCATGGCTCCGGTTCTGGTTCCAGTTTCCTTGAGAGGGGCTGGACATACTTCCACTCTGGAGTTGCCAACGGTGAGAGGCGCCGGGTAGGAGTGAGTCTGCTGGGGGACTTCAACGCTCACGTGGGCAATGACAGTGAGGCCTGGAGGGGCGTGGTTGGGAGGAACGGCCCCCCCGATCTGAACTCGAGTGGTGTTCTGTTGTTGGACTTATGTGCTTGTCACGGATTGTCCATAACAAACACCATGTTCAGGCATAAGGGTATCCATATGTGGACTTGGTACCAGGACACCGTAAGCCGCAGTTCGATGATCGACTTTGTCATCGTTTCATCGGATCTGCGGCCGTATGTCTTGGACACTTGGGTGAAGAGAGGTGCAGAGCTGTCCACTGACCACTAAAACCTTGTGGGCAGTCTTATGGCACAAAACTTAAATCCACAGTTACTTTCCTTTCAATGGAACTGGGGATTTTGTGAAAGTTTGTGAATTAATTAATCCCAAATATCTATCAGATCTAGAACAAAATCTTCAGCTGTCTGCTGGAAATTTGAGGTTTTAAGGTTAACTTTTTCTAAATCAACAAAATAATTACTTTATCAAAAGAAAATAATTTGGTGAATGATTTAGACATATATTTAACAGAAAATCTCTGTGTGTTCTGTGAAGAAGGCTGAGAAGAAGAGATGTCTCCACAGTATGATAGATTTAGAGTAGAATACCTTTACTACTCTGGGATTTTTCTTTGGGAATACAACACATTCAATATTAAAATAAATGGGAACTAGACACCAATGCACAAACTCCACAATGGTAATTTATTCATGACATGAACAACACCTCCAGTTGCCATCAATAAATGGAAAGAAGTGGGATTTAGTGTAATAAAGGAAACAACGGTCTCTTTCATGGTGCAAACAGATGTGAAAGAAAAGAAAAAACAATCATGAGCAGAAACAAACCAACTTTTGGCTGTGATTGCAATTTAAATCAGCCTCACTTTCACTCTGTTTGTAGTTCTCTTAAGAGGCAAATCTTCTCAATCACTCTGTTCAATTATATGATGATTGTGCTGCTTAAATGACTTAGACCTGATTGTGCGCTCTCTCTCTTCCTCTCTGTGTTTCAAATGTTTTCATTTATTTTTGTTCTAAGTTTTATTTACTGTATAAAAACAGCATACTGTAAAAATACAGCACAAAGGCATGTTTTACATGCTCTAAGTGTGCAGTTGTAGCATTCATATTTTTAAATTCTAATTATTTTGTTGTCTAGAAAATATTGTTTTCTATTTTATTTAAAACGTTTTGTTTAGTTGCATTTTTGTTGTAGAGTTTCCATAGGAGGTTTACCTTCTTGCTGTTGAATAACTCCTATAAATAAAGTTTTAGTTGTCCTTATTTACTCTGGTGTGGGTTCTAAATATACTCCTGCCATATTTACTTATTTAGTGTTGTGGTCCAAGACCAAGATTCAGATTTTAACCTGTTGTGATTGTCTATGGATTTAAAAAAAAATCTTCTCTACACTTCTTTTTTGCAGCTCAAATATGTTCATTCTCAAATTAAGAGGAAATGTATTTGTTGTGTGTTAAATTTAAAATGTAATCATTTGAACACATTTTCAAAACTTTAAAAAAATAGTAGTTTAATAAAAAAAATTAAAAAAAACTTAACTCCTTGTTTTCTTTTCAGTGGTCTCAGGTCATCTGTGTGCCAGTTAGTGAGTTTTCACCTCATCTCTTCAATCGGGTCAAAATACAAGTGAGATCAAAACAACTCAAAAGATTAGTGGCTGCATCAAATGTGTCACCCACGCCATCGTTGATCAGCTTTCACCTTGCTTCCCTGTCTTCTCCTCACCTTCAAACCAGCCTCACTCCCACTGGTATTCCATATCAGTATTCATTTACCAACTTCCCTCACTCTTTATTTTATCTCATTCACTCTACCCTTTCTCCTCTACTACCCACTACATTATCCGCTAATAACCTGAAATTTGTTTGTCACCGTAGTGACACAGAGGGGAACTGCCCATCCTATTACCTCCCTCCCCTTCTCCATCAATGCTGCCTAGCTTATAACACTTCTCATCAAGATTGATCAAAAGCCAACCGAATCCCAGTCAAATATTTGTATTTCCCCTCGCCTGTTTAATTTAACTGCCAATGTTGTCAATCCTGCAGTCGGTCTACCTTGCTGAACCCTGCAACAGCTCACTGCGCTGCAATCTACTTTTGAGATTTACTGTGTAACAGCTTCTAATGACAGAGAGTCCCCAAGTCCCCAAGTGGTGTATTCAATGCTGAAGCAGTCAAGGTCATTTAGAAATATAAAGCTGAGATTTGTTTGAACAATAGGCCTGATAGAACAAGCCTAAAACAGTGTGCATAGTTTACACAACCAACAAGTAAAGTCAGTTTTGGCTTGGAAAATGTATAATTATGTCACAGAAGATTGTTTTTCTGTCACATTTTTATTATCTCTAAGCCAGAAACACCAAAATCACATTGAGTAAAATCTTCAAGAGTTTCACACTATGGGCCTGATCTTGAAAGATTCTCAATAAGGAGTGCTAAACTGCTTCAGCAAAAAATAAAATTTGCACCTCCAGTAAGTGGGTATGTTACATGTATGCGGCATACAAAGAGTGTGCATGTGACTGATTGCTCATACAAAAGCGGGTAAAGTCTGTCTCTGTGTATGTTACTGCTGCACAAGGTAAGCTCATAATAACTTATCATAACAGTGGCACAGTTGGTAGCACTGTAAGAAGTCCATGTCTGTATTGGACACATTTCATTCACTGTAGATGATGACCCAACCTCACCAGCTTCAGCCAGCATCTTTACAAGTTCTTTGGCTTTTGTTCCAGGGTTAATCTGCACATTTTGGACCAAAATACATTTATCTTTGGGACAAAGAACTCATCTCCTTCCCAAGCGATGTAATGATTGGACATTCTCATCATGTCCATACTTGTGCATAATTATTTTAACAGATGCGCCTTGAAGCATCGGTAAATTGTTCCCAAGGATGAAGCACACTTATGCAGCTGCACAATTCTCTTCCTTTGCATGCTCTTGTAAAAAGCTGAACAAAGGTTGTATATTGGCACACAGTCCTTATTTCTCCAGCTATTTCTCAAGAACGTAATAGCAAAATCCCACAACTATAACTTAGGTCTAAATTAGAGTGTCCGAGTTATGAATGGTCCGCATCTGTTTCTTTTACGAGAGTAGATGTATCACTGCAGTCTATTACAATCCAAACTACAGAGGAATGAAATTTAAAGTCAGCCGGCACCTGGTGGTACATGATTCTAATGTTCACTGGACTTAAATTAGGCACAGAAAAAGATATATATAAGCTAGCCATTTTGTTACTGGTTTCATTTGCGATGTCTAAAATTATTGCATTATTCATAAGTAAAGAAATATTGACCATTATTATATTTTTGGGATTCTTTGAACTAGTTGAACATTGTGTAATCACCATAATCTATTTCAGTGTTATAGTTAACTTTCTGCATCTTTTTGTGACACAATCTATAGCTAACTGTACTTCAACGTCACGAGATCACAGTCTAATAGAGCACATTTTGAATATGGTGGAAATATATACTTCAATAGTGGAAATATTGTAGAAAGTTTACCATGGAGGATCAAGGCACTTCTAAAGACAAAAGAGTATCCAGTCCTGTTTGTACAGTGGCCACTGAAGTGGTCTGAGAGTCTATTTTGCTGTTTAAAAACTAATGAGGTCTGTAATACAGACAATGCAAAATGTATTTTTCAAAGCACATAACAGTTTAAAAATAATAATTAGCTATTTTATATAGCTCCATGGAATGTATTAATTTAGAAAAATGACACAATTCAAAACAGCTCTTGCAAAATAATTCAATTATGTAACTGATTTACATTAACTTAATCGTTTTGTTGTTGAAAAGAAAAAAATAAACAAATTTAAAAGAAACCAAGCCTCCAGTGAAAAATTATTTACAATGCAACTGTTTTCATGTGGAAGAACAATAAAAATTTAAAGTGCTGGAACACTCCCTGCCCTATGAAGATAATACTTAGGTTTAGCACATTTAAGATAAAAGAATAATAATAAACAATATAAAACTAATTTATATTTTGCTAATAGGTGGAGTAGCAATAGGTTTCTTGAGGAGCTCATTATACCAAGAAGAAACACAGTTGAGTACTGTCACAATCCAGCTCCCGGAGGCAATAACTGCATCCACTATTCAGAAAGTACTGCTAAGATTATAGATGATTCATGTTTTGTATTAATTGATTGATTTATTGCTTTATCTACCATTTGATAATAACCAAAAGAGGTGACCGGAGCACTTTAAAGTAAAAATCCCTATAAAACATCATAAAACAAGAACAAAAAGTGAAAAATGCCTCTATGCTACATGGTAGATTTGACTGAAAAAATAAGCCTTGAGTTTTGATTTAGAGTTGTCTAGGTCTGACAAAGAGCAAAGGTCTAAAGCGAGTTTGTTTCAGAGCCGGGGTGCTGCCACTGAGAAAGCCTGGTCCTTGGAACATCTAGCAAATATTGATTTGATGACCTCAGGGATCTGCCATGTATAGACAGACTTAAAAGTTCAGATAAATAAGGTGGGCTAGGGCAATTAAGAGCTTTAAAAGCAAATGATAAAACTTTAAAATCAATTTGAGAATTGACAGGATGTGCTCATGTCTAGAGGCATTGGTTAAAGACGGGCGGCCGCGTTGAGGAAAAGTTTAAGCCATCAGCCTCAGGGACACCACTATAGAGTAATGAAAACTCTATATTACCATTACTCTGTCCAAAAATTAAATAAAACATTCCACACTTGGTTTCTCTTTATGCTTCTTAAAGTAGTAATAGAAAGTCCTCAAGCATTTTAAACATGTTAAAATATGTCTTGGTATTTTTTATTTCCTTAGCAAGGATTAACCAGCATTCTCAAGAGACCTGGGCCTGTATGGATTTGATCCAAGGTGAGGCCTTTATCACAGTTTCAGGGAGTCTGTGGAAATCTATAATTCCAGGTGTTTCTGCATCACGGTCAGTAGTGTTACCAACATTTATCACTATGACAGCACTGTTATTGTATGGAAGGTCCACAGTTATACATAGTGCCATGCACTGCAGTGGCTAGCCATGTGTCACAAAGAGCTGACTTTCACTTTAACTGATCTCCTCAGCAGGTTATCCTGTTAAAGGGTTCTTCCCTGCGACTTGAAGGAGTGCCAAACAGTCGGTAGGTACTTTGGTTGTAATGAAAACCTGCAGACAGCTGGCTCAGTGTTTGTTGGCACACAGCTTGAAACCCCAGGCCATATATTATGGTTCACAGTACCCCATCCACTTAGCCAATAGGCTGTGCATTTTGAAACCAGGGGTTCAGGCACCTTCATTCATCCTCATATCTCACAGTGTTTCTTTTAAATGGAAACAGCAACAGGTTTTATGATGCAATAAAAATGTTTCCATATCATTGGATGGTCAGTTTTTTTTAATGTATGTAGCTTGACACTCAAAGTCCTTACTCTTAACATTCCCCCAAAACACCTAAACCTACAAGATAAATGCACATCTGAAATAGTCTCTCTGTAAAGGTAACATGCTTTATAATTAACCTAAGTCCTAAGCAGTCAAACCTTTGCAGCTGTAATTACCCTGTAGGCATTGAAGTTGGAACACAGAACTAAAAAAAAAAAAAAAATTCCTTATCTGGATTTTTGGTTTGTTTTTTATGTAACTGTACACTGAGGAATAGAGATATAGACTTAAGAATCAAATGAGAAAATGGATGCAAGTCACACCACTATACCATTATGATCATGCAAAATATTACTTTTCTCCTGAGGTTTTTCTGTGAGTATTTCCAGTTTTGGAAAACACTTGGACATATGAAATTCAAGAAGCTATAATTCCTAAAACATTCAACATAAAATCAACATAGAGCAAACTATAAGTGTAAGGATTTCTGGGTTCTAGAGCAGCAGGTAGGCTGGAAGGAAGAACCCCTGAGGTGTGCTCCTACACACCTGCAATTCATCAGTTGCCACACTTCCCCTCACCCTTCTCTCTACTCTCTCACTCTCTACTTCCTCTTCTGAGAGGGGAGATGTGCTACAAGCTCCCCGTCTAACGGGTTAATTGAGTTTCCTAAATCTGCTGGGATTTACCCTGTCCAGAAATGAAGTAAACTCTGTTTAAGCTGGCATCGAGAAACAATTCGCCTGGTTTCTGACGGCCTCCATCCAGGTGTCCCACCCTTCTTCCCCCTGTGCATTAGCCAGACTGAGCAGCCTGCAGCCAGCTAGTTTCACAGAGCACACCTGTTAATGGTCGCTCGTTCTGTTTATTACAACTTGCTCTTGATACTAAAACAGGTTGGTTTTAGTGACTTGGGCAAGTCCCAAGGATGTCCATCCATCCATCCATTTTCTGTTCACCCTTTGTCCCTAATGGGGTCGGGAGGGTTGTTGGTGTTTATCTCCAGCTAATGATCCGGGCGAGAGGCGGGGTTCACCCTGGACAGGTCACCAGTCTGTCGCAGGGCATCCCAAGGATGTTGTTTTACATATGGGCTACCAGCAACCTATAAAACATTTTCCAGCTCTTCCTCTCCAGAATAAAACATCATAGCTATTTTACAACAATCAAATAACTCTGAGGTGACTCATTAATTGAATGTCCACAACATCTTTCAGATCTTCTTTAGGCTAAATATTTTATTAGTAAGGCATTTTTGCAAGAGTCAGTACAGCTTAATTCAGTAGCAGAAATGATCAAATAAGTAAAATCAATCATCTAGTCTATATTTCACTATTGCTGACACTGAGAACTAAAAAGGGAACCTTTAAGAGATGGACGAAGCATGGCTTTTCGAACCCCAGAACTGGCCTGATGATGAAGAAGGTGTTGCAGCAGGAGGAGGATGTTCATCAATGAAGGCAGGGATCTCTGTAGGTCTGATGATCTTTTGTCTGATGGTGAGGTCACACAGGACTTGGGCGCTGGCAGGAAGAGTACTGACTTAGAGACATAGAGCAGCAGGTCTCAGGTCTGAAGCTCCCTTCATCTTGTCTCACAATCTTTCTGGTCCGTTGAGATGTAGACTCTTCTTCAAACTCATACAACAAGAACCTAGCTGGAGAAATGATAATTCTCCAAACATCAGCTACCCCTTCTTATTTTAATTCTTCACATTATAAATACATGGATAAAGTAATTATCAACCTACAGGGTACACAGGTCAACGCAATTACACCATTAACATGTCACCTTGGCTGCCTGCATAGATTTAGCCTCTGCCACTGGCAAGTGGCACCTGGGCACTAATGAGTAGCTGGGTAATTAGGGGTTGACTTGATTCTACCTCCCTCACAAGCAAAAACTCTCACATAAATACACATATAAAGCTTTTCCACAAATGTATCAATTGTGTGTAGAAGTATGTCTCTGTCACTCTCTTTTAGTGAGACTGGGTGGACTAGCCATATGTCTCTGCAGTTTTGCTGCATTAATGCAGTAGGTAATATAGTTTAATGAGCTGTTTTTCAAAAAGAAAAACAGATTAATTTCTTACATATACATTTGTTTTAAACTGTAATCAACACTAGACTTTCCAGAAGTGAGGGAGTAAACAGCAAAAGCCCTATGTGACACACTAGGAAGTGTTTAATATGTAAAACAATCTTGAGTCGACATATGATGCCATTTCTTAAACATAAGTGCTGCTTGACACCATTTGTCAAATTCTCCTTATAACTTGTCACTTCCTTTTTAGGATGATTTGTCTCAGATTTTATAGCTGCAGAAATGGGTAATGATACAGTGTAAAATTCATTTACAACGTCTCTCTCCATCATGCCCCCAGGCAATGAAAATCAAACAGCATCAAGGACAAAACAGTGGGGGTGACCAAATGTCATCAAAACAAATTGTATTAGTAAAGTTTTTCACTTATGGTGTGGCAAAAGCCCAGACAGTTTTTTATAACAGCCATTGTCATTATCCCTGTTCTCTACCTTTATTCATCTCTAAAAGGGAGATCCCACTATCAAACTAAAGAGAATTTATTTGCATAAAATATAGAACTCTGTGGATACTTTTAGCCAGATTGCGCTTATGGTAAGCCAGGATAGACCACATGAAGCTAAACCCAAACTTGAATTTGAAAATGTAGATATATTTATACATATTAAGAAACATATGTTACTACTAAGTATATTTTTCCCATCACCTCAGTGAGGAATAAAACAGTTGACAGGAAAAATAGCAATGCTGTGTTTTATTTTCCCAGTGAACACATTGAATATTTTTTATTTGTTTATGTTACTTTTCAATCACAATAAATGCCGGAAGTGGCAACAAGGTTGCGGCAATTCCCATACTTCACAGCTGGGATTCTGTTGTACAGCTTGTAAGTTTTTATCCTGATATCTTCTAAAGGTAACATTGGTTATTGTGGCCAAACAACAATTTTACATTGGCAACAAGACATGTCTCCTAAAATTTAAGTATTTATTCCTGACGGCTTTAGTAAACCATATCCAGGCTTTTAAGATTGCTGTTGGAATAATAGTTTCTTCTGTTCTGACTGTCTGTTTAATCCATGTGTGTAGATGAATGTATTTACTTGTGGATAATAGCACTCTCTCAGTAATTTCAGGCATCATCCTCACAAGGTATTTTGCTTCTGTTCTTGGGTTAATACACAGATTTTGCACAAAAACACCTTTACCTTTGGGACACAAACCAGCCTCCTTTGTGAACAGCATAGTGTCTGTGGATGGTGTTCATGTACTTGCATATAGCTGTCCTTTAGAAGATGACTGTGGGCCCCTCAGATAAAGGATTGGAAAGATACAGTAAGTCTACAAACCTATGTCTTAAATTGTTTACCATATGGTTGCAAAAGTTACTTTGTCATGTATGGGATCCATGTATGACAAACCGTCACCAAACTTTAATCATTAGTAGTTTAATAGCTGCATGCACTAAAGTTAATGAGCTAATGTAAAAATATGAAACTTTCTATTTGGGTAGCTGTCAAGTCATTTACTCTGCAAGGCATCTAAGCTTTTCCAATATTACAATCAGTAATAATGTATATATATATGGAGACTGGCATGATTTTCTGCTCTATTGGTTTGTGAAAACAAACATATCAAACAAGACTGAGATTGGAAAAAATAGACACCCAAGAGGCACTAACTCACCACTCCACCCAAACGCAAAACAAAAACATTACATATTTCATAAAAAGATGAAAAACTTCGATCGAATGTTCAACACAAAAATATTTTAATTGGCTCAAGGTTTGTTACACAATGACAGGAATGCATTTTTTTAGAAACTAAAAAGAAAAATTCAATGGCCTTTACCAGTTTTATCAAAAAACAAAGCAAAACAACAGTAAATTAATACAGAAACTGGCTCAGTTTTGTCTCTAGAGTCCTTTCTCTATGTTTCCATTTTAGGTTGAAGAGTTTAAAGGAACAAAAGAAAAAAAGATCCATATTTGAGGAAATGGATTTGTTTATTTTATTTAAACTCTGGTGTTTTAAAGCTGACTTCAAGTAGCTGCGTGTAAAACACAAAGCTTTGTGTAGTTCTGAAAGCATGATGAGAAGTTTATAAGGAGCTATTGCTATCTGTATAGTATTCCACATTTATATAATAATAATAAAAAAATAATAATCTTTTGTGTTGCTGATGCAAAATGTCAGATAAATCATTCCTATATTAAGCTTAGAAGTTAAAATTTTCCTTTTCATTCATTCCTTTCAAAGACAATCTGCATGTCACATATGACGAAACAGCTAGTTGAGTGTCTGCTCAGAGACGGTTTCTCTGGTTTCTGAGGCTGTCACTTTTAATAAGCTCTGCTAGAAAGACAACTGTATTTCCCTGTGACAGCCTAGATAAAACATGGTACAGAACATTCAAAGTGACAGAGAAAAGGCTGATTTAGACTCTTCCTAGTCCAGATGAGAGATTCTGTTTATCTGCTGAGTGGATCTCAGCATCTGCTCCCAATGAAAGAAAAGATTAAACGGGATGACAAACAAAGAAAAGAGGAAGTAGTGACAACACCAATTCGTCTTGGTGGGCTGGTTAATTCAGCTGGGCAACATGTCAACAGTTGCTGTTTGTGAGGTTAGCAAATAAATAAATTCAAAGGATGTAAATATCTTTTTCTTAAGTTTATTTATTTTACAACTCACAGATATGGTAATTATAATGACTCTGTGTCCAAACAAGAAAAAAGCTAGCTGTCAAAATAACATGAGATCATCCCAGTCTTCCCCTTGCTAAAGATTCTTCCTTAGCAGCAAAACAGGAATATTTAAAGGAGTGCGGCCTGCATATTGTTATTGGTCTAAATTTGCCACACCTGCGGCTGCCTGCTCCTTCTCCTTCTCTCCTGACATCTTTCCCTGATGAATAAGGACTGAGTGGATGAGTGACCTCTCCTGAAATGATCACTGAGTTTCGAGTTCTGGATAATTGGTCATTTTGCTCACAACTCTCACCAAGTCCCTACCTGACATTCAAGCTGAGGATATACTCTTCCTTTACAAAGGGGACACTGAAGCAACAAAAGAAAGAGGCTGGGCAAAAAGGCCTGCATGAGTTCCAAGGCAAAAAACACTGCTGAGCAAAATGAAGACCAGGGTTTGTCTCAATTTTTCTAGAACACGTCTTTTCAAGACTTTTAGGAAAACTTTCTGTGGACTGACTAGTCAAAATCTGAACTCTTTGGCAGGTGTGTGTTTTGATACATCCGACGTAGAAATAACACTTCTACAGCAAAGGAACATCATACCAACCATAAAATATGGCGGGGGTAATGTGATGGTCTGGGGCTGTTTTGCTGCTTCACGATCTGGAAAATTTGTTATGATAAATGGAACTGCTGTCTGGTGGTCCAACCAGTTATTAGGTTTAGGAAAATCATTTTTTCACACAGTGCCATGTAGGCTTGGATTTTTTTCTCCCTTAACAGTAAACATTTTCATTTAAAAACTAACTGCATCACGTGTTTTTTGTGTTGTCTTTGACTAATATTTAAAATTAGTTTGATGTTCTGAACCACTGCAGTGCTCCCTGGGCAAATATGCAAACAAATAGAAAATCAAGACGGCAAACATTTTTCACACCAGTATTTACTATAATATCAGAGCCATACAGAGGAAACACTGAAACACTATTTGCTTAAACCATACTTCTTTATATGGTGCTGACAGGGAATTGTGTTATGAGAGTAATATCGTTTGGTAATTAAGCAACCATACAGATTAAAGAAAAAGAACCCCCCCGCCCCCTGCAAAAAAAGAAATGATCTTAATAAAATCTAGCAATGCCTACAAACATACATTTCCTTAACTGGTTATTTATTTTTTTATATTAAAAATACTTTAAGATAAACAGAAAAGCTAAGAATGTCTAGTTTTACCATCATTAGTAAAGTATTTAATTATATAATGATCACATTTAAGCTTAAATAACCTTGTATAAGCTAAACAAGCAACCCTCAAAACACAGAGGAAAAAAAAAAAGCTTTTTAACTTATCTTTGAAAATTTGTTGAGAAAGAGCAATGTGAAGTGCTTAAGTGATGTAAACAAGCAAAACATAGTTTTTTTTCTTTTTGAACACGTTTTTTTCAGTGTCATTCTTGCACAATGGAAGTGACATTTTGACTTTACCCTCGCTTTAATGTCGTCAAAACCTCTAAAAAGAAATAAAAAAAGAAATAACAAAAAACTAACTTGCAAAAAAATTGTGACTCATTTAAGGCAAGCTGAGTGGGAATATACTAAATTGTATATTTAGTTCCCATTAGTTCCTTTCCTGATTTATTTTTTAATCACTTTTAGAAGTCACTGAAGTTCAGAGAGTTACTTACACCAGGGGACAAACCTGTAAAAAAAGAATACACATTGCTTTTCTTTTCCGTTATTGCCATGGGGTGTTTTGGATAACCACAGGTAAAAGGGATATTCGAATCAAAGTTAAATCTGTTTTGTTGCGGAAGGTTAAGCCTCATTTCATGAAAGCCTGGAGGTAATGTAAAGAGAAAAAAAGGATAAGTTTCCACCCTGGGTCTTACCCTATGGGACTGAGAGGGTTAAAATTTTTTACTGCTCCGAGGTTTAGAAACTGGCTTTTTTCGCCTCAGTGAGCCAATGTGAGTGCATGATTGGTGATGAGTGTGTTTCCATCATGTGTGTTTGTGTAGGGATGAAATAGAGTGTGCCTTACCGTGTGTGTGCGTGAGCGTGTGGGTGTGGGTGTGTGCACGCGCGTTTCTGTCTGCAATAAATAGATAGATACTTGGGCATTGCCCCCTGGCTTTTGGCTTTGGTTCTTTCCCTGACTATTTGAGCCCCCCTGCAGCTAAACATCTAACATGATCTGTTAATGCTGACACAGATGAATACCTGCTGTTACTGAATGTATGCTTTCATAAAAACTTTATGATGGAATGAACTGCCCAAATATATGCATCTATATTTTCAAAAGAAAAAAAATCCCTGAACTGTCTAAATAGTCCAAGATGTTTACTTGCACAGGAAGCATGGCGAAACATACTCCCCTCTGCCATGCTGCGATATGTAGGTTTTTTTTCTCTGCATGTAAAACAAGGGTGTACAAACTCTGAGGGGAGCCTCCCTAGGGGTGCGGAGGAAAGTTGTAGAATGTCTTTGAATTAGTACTGACACAGGCTCAGTCTGACCACTTTCTGTAACCAGAGTTCAGTAAGGTGATTGATGCAATTAGTACTAGAAAACTCCTGCTGCGATTCGAAAAGTCAGAACGAAGTCAAATCCGAATAAACACAACTTTGCTAAGATCTCACAGAGGGAAATAAGGAATAACAGGTCATTGTTATAGACATGACCTAAGACAAGTTTCTAGGAAATATGTTGTTTCTAGGAACGTTTTCTAGAAAAGGTCAACTTGAAAACCAAATAAAAAACAAATGCCCATTTAAACCCCCAAAGAGATTTTAGATAAGTACATCAAGCACACCAACCGAGTAACTGAAAGAAGATAAGTTGGACAATCTGGGGACTTTTGAAATAATTAAGCAGTTAGTTTGTACTTTCAAAAGCTTTAAATGACAATACAATTAACATAGCATTGTTCAGTTTTAACATATTGCTGAATTTATGTCCTGTCAAAATAAATGAAAGTAATTTGAAAGTTAGTTACCTTTGTCAGCATAGATACAAATTAATCACTCTTCCAACTGAAACAAGAAATCGTCTTTGAGCTGGGAGAGTGGTGATTGAGTTCTGTAGAAAGTTTTTGTTTTTTCAGGAGTTTTCTTTGGATTACCCTAAATATTATCTGTCCAATTTAAATCTGAACTCAAACTCAGCCATACTAGAATATTACATTTCTTCTGGTGAAGCGGTTTTCTTGTTAATTTGGGTGTACTCTACATTTGAATTCACTATGATCTTGACCAATAAAATCCCTTCTCTCACATTTCTTGCAAAGACTTAATGCCAAACAGACAGATATTTGGAACTGGTCTAATTTGATCAACTTTTACAATATTCACTTCACTTATTATATATACTTAGGAATCCCAAAGCATGATGCTTATGGACTAGATAAGTCCATATGGACTTATCAAGGTCTTTATGGTGTTTCTTTGATAAAGAGTCCACTTTCTGTATTGTAGCCTGAATTTCTTAGTTTGCTTTGATTAGACCATAACACATCTTTAGCAAGTTTTCGGGAGACTGATGAGGGTGTTAATGTTTTCTTTGGGAGAAATATTACTTCTTAGACCAGTGACACTACCAACACTTCCTGACAGTCTTTCATTGTTGATGTTTACCTATTGGCAGCCTCTCTGATGAGTTTTCATTTTGCCTTTATGTTTACTTTGAAAAAAAATACCAACTTCACTCTATTATTTAATACTTTATTTGCAATTGTCTCATGATTGATGCCTTTATGACCTTTCTGTAGTGTATGACATTAGCTAAAGGCCAAAAAAATAAATAAATGTCACAATCATCCTGCTAGTACAGCTATGATTTTTTAAAAGATGCCTTTGTAAAGTATTATTTTTAGAGGAGGGAGGGGAGACGGAAGGCATAACTTCACAACCAAGTTATTAAAGCTGTTTTATTTCTTGGATTTTACCTATAATAGATGTTTGTTTTTCAGTTGATACATACATATATATAGATATGCATGTATTATTATAGCTATTAATGTGATACATTTATCATGCCATTGCTTTTTAATAAATAAAAACTGGACTTTGTAACAGATGAATACCAAATTCCTCTGTGACCTTTAGAAAGAAAACATTCTCCAAAATATAAATAAGTGAAATTTATCAAAACAATTGTATTAATGAAATGTCCTAAGAACAGACTTAATGACAGCAAAGGTTGCCTCTTTCCTGGCAATGAAAACAATTTTTTTTTTCCTCCGAAGAGTTTTTGCGGCGCGAGTGGCTCGTATTTTTGCGACAGTAGGCAGACAGGAAGGAGGGCGAGGAGAAGGGAGGAGAAGACATGCGGCAAAGGTCATCGGGACCGGGAGTCGAACTAGGGCCTCCAAACGTGGGGCGTGCTAACCCTGCGCCACCACAACACGCCCACAAAATCAACATTTTTAAATTGTGTAACAATGTGTGACAGATCTGAATTACAAGAAAAATGAAAAACATTAAAAAAAATACATTTTAATTTGCAACTTAAAGAATGCTTGGTGCTACGATATCAAATTTGTGAACACATCTCTTAAAAGGCAGAAAAAGATAAATACTTTGCAGTAAAAATAAGCTCAAACAGTGATAATAAAGAGAGTTTGAAAAGGGACAGCAGAAACCCTGTGACCTGACTTACATTACTCTCCATTTCAGGATAAAGACGAGAAGTGTCATCTATTCCCTTGAGAAGATAATGAGTAACACAGGAAAAGCAGCATCATAAGCAAATTTCTGTAGGCACTTAAGTCAGGGAAGAGGGGTGGGGGCGTATTAAAAATGAAGACTAACAGCAACAAACCATGCAGCTGAATAAGTGGAACAAATTAGCATGAAATCAATAAGAAAACAAGAATAATCTTAACACATCCAAACACACAGTTGTGGGAAAACAGAAGACATAAAAAGCAGGACCACATGGTAGCACAGTATAAGACCATATCCCATGGTGACAATATTTTTAAGCAAATCTTGGTAGAGGAGTCACTCTGTGGTGCTGTTTGAAAGACTACTGAAAAGTGGCTTAATAACAATTTCAACAGGAGATAAAAGGCAAGAAGGCTTTATAAGAAGATCACAGCATGAGCGGGTAATAAAATTGACCATTACACCTGTGCTTATTCATAGAAGAAGAAGCAGGTGAACTAGAAAAGTCCCGAGGATCTTGAAGTGAATCATGTGGAGAGAAAGGGTCATTGAGTACTTGACATAAAGATGAGTAATCAGTGCAGGATGGACAGGTGGGTATTTTGTTAAACTGACTCATCATAGAAGAAACTTGAATTAACAGGGAAGAGGATCTGTCACAATTAAACAAGAATATGTGGTATACCAGCTGAGTTTAAAAGGTAAATGGCTTGTATTTCTATAGTACCTTATAAAGTCCATAGGTCCCCAAAACGCTTTACACTTTTGGATAAAGTGTATCCAAACACTTTATCCAAAACTCAATTTCAGGGCTGCACAGTGGTGGCACTGCTGCCTTGCAGGAAGAAGGTCCTGGGTTCGAAACCCTGCCTGGCATCGTTCTGCGTGGAGTTTATGTGTTGTACCTGTGCATGCTTGGGTTCTCTCAAGGTACTCCTGCTTCCTCCTACAGTCCAAAAACATGACTGTCAAGTCGAATGATCTCTCTAAGTTGGAATGGCAACCTGTCCAGGGTGTAACCCACCTCTAGCAGCACCAGCACCCCTCATGACCCCACCAGACATAAGTGTGTTGGATGAATGGATGGCGTACCAATTTCAAGCATTGGCAATGATTGTTTATCTGGTTGTTGTTGCGGACTATGTTCATCTATTTATGAGCCACCTTGAATGTACTCATTTTCTAATAGCTACTTCCAAAGTTGAAATGCATCAATCTCAAATAATCTCATACTTTTTTTCTTAAACATGATAATGAGTTCAGGTTAAAACTATAGTCTCTATGGTCACCAGACTCCAATGCCTTAGAGTATCTTTGGGATGTGGTAGAACAGTAGATTTGCATCACTTACAGCTGTCAAATCTACAGTAGCTGCACAATTCTATCATCTGGATCTAAAAGAAATGCTTTCTACCCCTTGTTTAATGTATACCATGAAGATTTAAGACAGTTTCCGAGTGACAATAGGGGTCGAACATTTTATTAGAAAATGTCTACTTAGAGTCACTGTAAATATGTACCTGTCTGGTAACTTCAAAATGCTGTATTACCGGATAGGATGTAATGGATGTGAAAATGACTCATTGTTTTACTTTTCTCTGACAAATTTATAGTGAAGTACCGTAAAGAACACTGAGGGATTTAGGTTGGTTATTACCTTAAAAAAATTATGTGTCAATTTTGAGACAGCATAAGATTGTAGTCACTCTTCGAACAATGTTGATGACAATGTTCCAAGAGTACAGTAAATATATACATTACACATCTCCTTACAACTCAAATATTTCTATTATAAACATCCATCCATCCATTTTCCGTACACCCTTGTCCCTTAGTGGGGTCGGGAGGGGTGCTGGTGCCTATCTCCAGCGAACAGGCGGGGTATATTATAAACACAATGAGAATTTTTTTTCTTCTATTATGTTAAACAAGACAAACTATATTTTGTAAGCATTCTAGAATATTTTATAATAAAGCAGCCAATTTATCAAAAGGCAACCATGTGGTTACACACCCAAACTGTATGCATGAGAATAACATTACTATCTCTGCCTGTCAGTCAGAGGATTATCCAATCAGACAGTGACATATGCAGAGAAATAAGGCCTTTGTTTTCTGAGATCTAAAGATAAGATCGTATTTCCATTAAATCAATGAGCTGTGTGCTGTATCGTAATGAATAATGCATAGTCCCCTTCAAACCTGCTTCTTGCGCTACCGTGCCCCAACCCCCACTCTTCTTTTCGGTATTTGCTATGCTTGCCATTGAACAGTGTCTCAAGTGTTTTTCATACCTTTGCACTTCATAATAAAGTTTCTGCAAGCTCACCTCAAGTGCTACTCCATTTTATTTTAATCACTCTCCTAGGATGACTGATAAGGAAAGCATTAGTGTACACCAGAAATGTCAGTAATATGTTGCGTGAAATAGTACACAGTTTGAGCGACCATTGTGTTTTGCAGAGAACACTGTGAGCACAAAAGAGACTAAAGACCATGCGAAGCAGTGTACTCAAACTATTTCCTCAAACTGGGAAGGAAATCTTTGTCACCATCTACATTAACCCACCTCACATGTTTATCTCTTCTTTAACACCCCCTAACTTCTTAGAGCCATTAGCTCCATTACAGCTCATTCACTATCCACCCTACTGTGAACTTAAACGAAGCCAACATCCTTTACATCTATTTCATCTGCCAAGTCTGCTGGAGACACAATAGGCACAACACCACTTCTTTAATAACTCCCTGCATAGGTGTCTACAGGCGTGTGTAAAGCCTTATTGATTCCATGTGGAGAGGCTAGACTAGTTGTCCACTACGATGTGCAGCACTAACCTTGTCTTCCTCCATGTAATTAATTAAACCTCACAGTAGGACTGACGGCTGATGGATTGCCCTCTTGGTGATTGTTAGAGTCATGAAAATCACGCACATTCACAAAGATGCGCATACACACATTTACAACCAAGGTGTTGAAGAGCAGTAGAGAGCACAACATAGGGAATAAATGTGTTTTCCTTGGTTTAACAAAGCTGATTGGTTTATGCTACATAAATGGGTGTGTATTGGGGAAGTAAATGCAAAAAAAGTAATAGCTGCCCATACTAGTATACCCAATCCTTATGTCCCTCAAAGCGTGTATGTCTGCTGAATTCCTAATTCTTTCCACACATAACTGCCCCTTGTCTACCTATGTCTTTGTACTCCAGCTCTACCCCTCCCTTCTTCTCACTCAGTCAACCAAAACTACAGTGTGTCAGTCTCATTTCGTCATTTTCTCTTCTCTTTTTGAAACCTTTTTTTCTCATGCCGAGTCCCTCTTTAAGCCACACTTCCTGAGCCACTTGTGGAGGCACGGATTGGATAATCCACTAAAGAAATATTGAGGCCGCAAATTTATATTGCAGATGTTAAATTTAACCTTTTCTTCCAACAATCTAGTTCTAATCTACTTGTATTTATGCTTTGTTAATGTTTTTTTCTATTTTTTTAACAATAGTTTTATGAAATTTTAAAAATCTTCCCTGTTGCTATGTCTGTCTTCATCATTTTGGACTTCACAGTTGTACTGCCTTCTTCACTTACAGTTTCCTTTACTGTTTTGATAAGATGATATGATACAATGAACCAAAGGAAGTGTGCTTTGAAGTAAACAAATGTGGCTGGTGTGAAAAGAAACTCTTTCCTCACTTTGCTGTAAATCAAAGTTTTTCCTTCCCCTTGAACTGATGACCATTTACCAAGTGATTGCGTGGAAAACCATTGTTAGCCTTTCAAGCGTGGCATCCCTTGGAAAAGTATTCATAACCTATTTTAACTGTCATTTTCCTTCCACTTTACAGCTATGTGCAATTCTGTGGTAGTTTGTCATATACAATCCCAAGAGAACAGATAATTTCAATGGCTGTCACATCTTAAGATATTATCAAACATTATTTAACATTTGATAATATTTTTCAATGGACAGTTTAACTGATTACAACTATAACCCAATAAATTGTAAAACTGAGGACTGTGGAAAACCTGTTGTGTTTGTCTCTCAAGAACAGTCTGCTCTTTGACAAGATGTAGATTTGACCTTTTCCTTTGTACTATTTGAATGTTTTAGTATTTTTTGCGCCTACCCCTCCCCCAATTGTGCAGCTTGGGTGCTTCAACTGAAAATTAAGTCAGCTGAGGATGAGTTGAGGCACAACGTGAAAGATAAAACACTGTGTCAACATCACAAGCAAGATTAAGAAAGAAGGAGCAGGCTGTGAAGTTTGAGGCACTGAGAGAAATGTGAACTCTCAAATAACTTATAATTAGGTCTCAGACCTCAATCAGCCTTTTAACATCACAGTCCATGTTTGAAGGTTAATACGTGGCTATGAAACAGGAGGCAGCCAGGTAGTGAAAACCAAAAGGTCCTATAATTAACTGAAGCAGAACAAACAAAGGGTGCTGCAGAAAGCAACAATTTAGAAAAAGTTGAGAACATATGTGGGCTAAAGTCAACAAGAATTTGTCAATAAAGTAAAGAAACTGTGGTGCATATATGAACTAAAATCATGCAGAAGGGTTCAAACATCAAGTGTAATTTAAATTACATATTTCTCTAATGCACTGGCAACCTGACAAAGTAGTCATACACAGCATTCATCAAACTCATCAATTGACAGGCTACCTTGCTCCAAACCATAGGTCACATACCAGCTTTATTATGACTGCAAAACAGTTGTAGAACCCTGTTGGACCTTAGAAAACACCTGATAGAGAAAGACTAATGCTCTCAGACAGGAAATAAACTGTCTTTAACAAATAAATTAGCAGGGAGTAATGTCACAAAAGTTAGCTTGTCAAAATATAACTTACGACATATATTCAACCAGACCAGAAAGGTCAGCATATGTATAGGTTAAGTGGTTTGAAAACACTAAGTTTTGAGGAATCTGTCCTTGACCCTTCCATAGAATCGCGGCCAGTCATTATAATGCAGTTTATAGCTATTAATGTTGTGTCAAAATGTACTACATTTAAACATGCAATATTTCATGGGTTAATCCCTTCCCAGAAAAGACATTTATATAGAAAATGGAAGTTTGGAGATCATAGGAACCAACCAAGCATATGATTCATTGAATCATTCCAAGGAGTTTATTTATTTTCAGTGACAAAACAAATAAACTCTTGTTAAATCTCAAGTGTCACCAAAAACTGCCTGTAATCTCACTTCCATGCAGTTCAGTTAAGAAAGTTAAATGGGAAAATGAGGTCATTGACTGGTATAAGGTTTCAACCTCTACAATCCTGAATAAAAAACAGACTTGGTCACAAATGCTTTCTTTCCTCTATGCAAAACCCAGATTTCCATCTACCAGCCAATCAACCATTCAATCAAATCAATGAATCCCCTCATGAGTTGCAGCTACTCCGAGATTCCACAAACCTCTGATCTGATTCTAATAAAAGTAAAGGTCAGAAAGAAGAAGGTGACAAGGAAGCATTAGCTTTATCTGCTCCATCATCTGAATTTTCAGATGGGAAACCCACTGGGTACACTAAACCACAAAATATAGACTGTACCACATGTTCAGCTGATTTCCTGACAACATTTCATGTTCTACTTGTCTCTTAATAATAAATAAGCACTAGTAGGATTCCATCATTTTAACTGTGTTCACACTCACTCACAGTTCTGCTTAAAAGTTGTGAACTGTGTGGAAGAAAGACTACAAGTTTAACTGCCTACAAAGGGGCAGTAAGGGAGAGTAAGGATGAACAGAATGGTGCTTGCTTAGAGACAGATGTTGAGCAACCAAATCCACTGCCATCTCACAACTTAGAGTCAATCTGCAGGTCACAACACCACTGTTTTTTTACAATTGTCAGTAGTAGCCTAGCAGCTCTATAATCTGGCAATGGAGTGATTTGGGTAATGACTGTCAATAGCAATACGCATGAATCCAGTAAGAAACACTGACAAGCTAAGAGCTAAAATCCTTCAATCTATAACATTAATTGGTGGGTTTCTTGTAACATATCCTGATGCTGTGATGACATCCCCCCCAAAAAAAGAACTTGCATCAGTAATTAAACCCAGTACAATATTTGATTACCATGGTGAATGAACATAAACGAGACCAAATCAGGAGTGCTGGACAGACATTAATGATGACTAAGACCTTTCTGTGACTTCTCAAGCTTCCCTCTGGCGCTGGGTGTCAACAGATGTCACAGCGGCTACTTTTCTCACTATATAATGTTCTACATGAAGGAAGTCTCTCCTTATCATGAATCTGACAAAAAAATAAATCCAACATTTTTGTCATGTGGGTATTGTACTAGCAATTTACTTTTGCTTTACCAAATGAAAATGCCACTTTGTGAGAGCAAGCATTTAGGCAAACCCGAATGGATTTTACAAACATGGTAGAAAAAAAAGAGACACTCCAGGTATATTTTGTATGAGGACGTACCAAAACATGTAAAGATCAAAAAAGTTGATTTTACATAATAGCCTATCTCTCTACCCACCTTTAAATTTGCAAACAAAAAGATCCACAAACATTTTAGCAGATATTTATTACAACATCCAGCTGTATTTGTATCAAATGCTCTCCATTTTTAGATGTCTTTTTCGAGTCTGTTCCTATTGCTAAGAATATTTAGGTGTAAATATATCATCAAAGACCAAAATACCCACACTGTTTCAACAACCCCACAAATCTGGAAAATAACCATATTAGGATTTTAGATGTTCTTTTTAGTAACCTATGAATATGACAATTATTATTTTGGACTGTGGTGCTTCTGTGTTCCAGAAATCCACAAATATGTGTCAACATGTTCACTATAAAACTGTTTAAGTTCATGCTATTTTCTTTAACAGTAATTGAGTTATTTTATTTTATGCTACGTACAGCCTCTTAATGAAATTCCATTTAGAAAAATGGTTTTACGTGCATATCAGATAATATTCAGGATACTTTATTTCACTGACTAGCAGCCTCTAGAAGGCACTGCAACAGACTGACCTATCAATAAACCAATGACACTCCTGGACACTCTGCCAAGTTTCGTTCTTCTTCTGCAGTTACACTCTGTTGTAAATATTACATCTGATGAAATAAAGACTTTAACCTTTGAATTCCAGTCGTCTCTGAAAGACATGTTGGTCTCAACAGTACGAACGTTATTCGTTTTACTTGTTTTCAGCTGAGGAAAAATTGAAGAGATGATTACGCAGTGTACTTTAGAGATTCTATGTTGAACACAAGTGAAACCACAACAGCACCTCGTCATCTCCCTCTCTGTCTTGGGGGAGTAGAGTTCAGCTAATTAACCATAATATCAGCAAGAAAACTCTCCTCGCTTGGTTGACACACACAACGGCCCTTAATTGACTGCCAGGAGTTTTGAGGCTTTAAAACAGCAAAAAAGCAAGCTGTACCTCAGTGATTATGAGGTTTGGGGATATATTGCGTTACATTCTGCACATTCTTGCAGAACCAATCCAGTGTCACAAAGTTCAAACGCAACACTGCTTGAATAAACAAAGATGAGCTCAAACACTCATAAAAGCCCAGAGGAAAGATAATACATTTGCCACAGAGGTTGGAAACTCAATGCTTTAGTACTTTGGCATATGTTCTGAATACCAACAGTCACAAACCTTATGCAGAATTAAATACCCTATCACTATGCCCATTAGCCTATGAATTTCTTATGCCCCTGTCACACTCTGTATCTTCCACTTAACTGAATAAAATAATGTTTAATTCCACAAATAATCATGTAACCTATTAGGGCATTCACAACACATTTAAATTTTATTCCAAGATGGTTTTGATCCTTAAATGCGACATAAGTAAGTATTGCTTATGAGATGTTTATGTCATTACCGTAGCCCAAATTGGAATATTTGAAAACTGTGAATTTTATTTGATCCCAATACTAACACACCATTAAGAAATAGAGTGCTTTGAAGTCACGTAGTGCAGACTGAGCTGGACAAAAGATTTTTGAGAGATGTCTTGACCATAACATAAAAACAATTTGCCTAGTAAAAAAATACCAATGTTCTTTAAGAGAGACTAACAAAGTCAAAGTTAATGCTTCTGAGGTACCATTAACCAACCAAACAACTACATTATGATACTGACATTATTTAAGTCATTGACTTCTCATGTATCTCACTACATTTGGAAAAAGAAAAACAACTCAAGTTTTCTTAGAGGCTTGTTCCTACCATCTCCACAGCATAACTTAAAGTCATGTCAAACTAGTTCACAAATACCAAAAATTCCTTATAGATAGACCATAAATTTCAATCTTGTTGTCCCTGTAAACGTAATTTTCTTCCTTTAGTTATTCCTAAAATTCCTTAGGTTATTTTACGAGCAACATTATGGTTTTTAACATACTTCTGGTTCGGCAAGATGTAAAAAAATATATATATTTCCCTCTGCTTTTTCCCTCTGATCTCTCCTGGCTCTGAATCCGGATGTGCCACCCCTGATTCTAAGTATTGTTTTGATGGAGTGGTCATTTAAGGGGTTTATGGATCTGGTGAATTCTGACTTTGTAAAATCATTTGAGTACATTAGGGCTAAATTTAATATTCCCTGCAAAGACATGTATAAGTATCTCTAGATCTGTTAATTTTCAAGGTTTCCTTTGAGGACAGCCAGGATCTGTATGAAATTGTCAGAATTAGAAAATATAATAGTCTGGGCCAAGTCTCCCAGAGGACTGATTTGCAAGATTTATGCCTAATGCATCTCCCACCACCACCGACACGCCCCAATATCCATTTTAAGTTTCACAAAATCCCCTTAATTCCACAACATTTAGACTCATGAAGCACAGTATTCAATAAGCATACCAGTACAAGGAAAGATAGGAAATATTTTTGTTGTCTTACCTAATTATCTTCAAACTTAGTTGGGCTGCTTAGCTGCTTATATGGGCATCTAGAAAAAGTCATCACAGGAATCCACTTCAACTTCCAACAAACACACAGACAATAAAAATTGATCAAATCTCATTATGCTAGCCACATAGAAAACAATGTCAGAATTGAGAGAGGCCATGTTGGGGGATGAGATAAAGTTGGAGCAGAGGGAAAAGAGAAAGGATATTGAACATAAACATCTATTTTCTAACTGGGGCTCTGAGGTGGGGCAAGGAGGCACTTGAGTAATTTAGAGGACTCATCCATTTTTTAAAAGGAGTTTGATAGAAAGCAATCCTCCTTTGTGAATTTTTCAACTATATCATCTGATTGTGGGAGTGAGGAGAGCTGTCAATCAATCTAAATCGGTGCTCACATGTCACTTCAAGCCCAAATATGCAGCATGTGCACATACCAAATGAATCAGTTTTATATGATGTTTTCCCATTGTAAATCTCCGTCCTATCTGTTGGATTTCATTTTTCTTCTTTCAGAAAGAAAGAGAAGGTGGGTTGGTAATGGATGCGGTGTGAGGTAGTTCACCTGACCTTTTCATAAGAGCAGGTGCATGAGGCTAAGGATGTTCTAAAGCTATTTTTTCCAAGTCCAAGTCAAGTCTAAAGTTCTTGAAGAGCAAGTCCAAGTTAATTCTCAAGTATTTTTCCCCAGTTCAGAATCAAGTGTCAAGTCTTAACAATTGAAATAAGTATTTTGTCATCACATTTTCTACTGAATCTCCATCCCAGTAGATTAGAATCCTAAACCTTTTTTTTTTTTTCCTCATGGCCAAAATTAACACATGAACATAATGATAGTAATCGTAATAATAATAGTATATTTTATTTAAAAGTGAATTTCAAAACACTCAAGAACACTATAAATACAAGTTAAAAATAAGATAAGAACAATAAACCAACAAACCGCTGTCTGTCAAAAAGCAGTTATTAAACTGAGGAAGGGAGTCAGTGTTATGGAAATCAGGTAGCTGCTGAGACTAAACTCCCTTTTGTACTGTAGGACCGGGCTTAGCACTGGTTCAAACCTGGGTCCTCCGTTTTTGCATAGCTACTGAGATCTTGGTCATCCTCCCGGTTCCTGAAACACCAAGGGCTATACTTACTTTTGGGGCAGCCAGACAGGGCTGGTTTGAAGTAAGCCATTGATTGATTCGGCTGAGGGAGCCGGTACAGGAGTTCTCTTCCAAATATATATCAGAAGTTGCATAAGACTTTCCCGATGTCCGAAATTTTGACAGATGGTGTCAAAATTTCTCAAATTTTAAATTAGAATAGTGATACAATCAAATTCAATTAATTTCCATTCAGTTTAAATAATACCCAAGCTGAACAAAGAATCCACATTATACCATTCACATTAAGGAGATGAACTTTTACTTCACAGTGACAGAAACCATTGACTGTGGCACCCCTCAATATAAATAAACAATGAAATTGATGATAATTGATGGTCATGGCAAATGAGTAATTTATTTGCCATGACCAAAATGAATATAATCTCCAGCGATGGGAATCTCTGATCTATACCCAATATGATACACATCTGGATTCACAAGCTACATTCCAATACATTTAAGATTCCTCCTCATCAACCAGCGACTCAATTAGATAAGATTTATGTCCTCGTCACAATGCATCTCGATTTAAATTAACTTAGCTGAAAAATATTTTGTTTATAACTACTTTTTATTAATAAAAAAGAATGAATTCAAATTCAAATCATTTGTTAATAAATTGTTATTTTATATAAAGTAATTTATAAAAAGATGTCATATCTTTGTGTAGGACATGTTTATTTTTTTGTGTTGAATCCTGGCGTTATCAGTTGCTATGGCAACGAGTAGCAAAAGCCGAGTAGCGTAGCCGGTGTTCTATCAGACTACCAGTTCTCCAGGTTTTATTGAGTTGACGGAGTTGTTCTACAATGTGGCTATGGATGGCAAAAGAAGTCTTTTTGCCCTCCTGCACTGTGCCCATGCGCCAAATTTCAGGCTGTAAACAATGACATCCAAGGGGGCTATAGCAACTGTTATGGATTTTGCAGGAGTGGCGTGAATACACAAATGTCCACTGAAAAAGGATGAAATGAGATACTCACCATGCGTGGAGCTGAATGAAGAAGAACGACATAAATCTGCCTCTGAAGACAATGAACTGACACTGATTCCATATTGCCGTTTCAAGTAAGTTACAAGGTTAGTAGTGATTCCAGTGTATTTGGTAGCAGGATGGCACATTTTGCTAATCGCATTTGCTCTGTCAAGCTCTCCATTTCTCTTGTAATGTTAGGAATGTTGCAAAATCTTAGATTTATAGTGCGGCTGTGAATGTATCGGTTCCTCTGTGCTCTGCTAAGTTTGCCAATTGAACGCATGCCTTCTTCTTTAGATTTTAATGGCAGTTTTCATCCATTATTGGTGCACTACTGCCATCTCTTATACTTATTCCTCAAATTCTCCTAATGAGCTCAGTATTTTTTATGCGCGCCTACCACCGCAGCTTCTTCTTGCGCCTAGAAACAAAGGTCTCAGTTTGGTTGAAGTGAACTCTGTTGCAGTTCAAATGCATATGGATGCCAAGCAGAACAGAAACCACTGTAAAAGCAGGAAGTGGACTAAAGTGTAGGGCATTCTGGGTAAATACAACCAAAACAAAAGAGTGTGTATTTGGAGCTAGAGGGGGAAATAAATGGCTTGTCTTTTCTAAAGACAAGAAAGATCCGATTACTGCTAAAATCTGGTGTCACTCTATTTTTGCTTAGATTTCTTCCAGAAGGAAGTTGGGCTCACCGTCTTCTTCAGAGGTTTTTGTGTCATTTCCTTCAGTGATGGTTGGTGCAGCGCCACCATAGGCAAGAAGTTTACCAGATTGATCAAAGGGCTTGGTTCATTTCACACACCGAGGCAATGAAATGAGCTGGTCAGACAATCACTGCATAACCAAACAGACCTCAAGCAGTGCACATCAGAAAGAAAGGTCTAGCTAAGACAAATACAGGCTGCTTGTTGAGCTGTTTTAGTGTGACGGTATTAACAGACATAACTTAGAATATTTATTTTTCTGGAACAGCCAGTTGTATGGTGTTAGTCCTCTAGAATTTGTTTAACAATAAAATGGTGGGGACATAGTGAATGCCATTTATAATTTGTACAGAGAGTGTAATGATATTTTAATTGCAAACTGTAGACAGCACCACTGATTGTCTGTGACCCCTGTTGTAGTTGTTTTTATATTATGGGAACATTAAACTGGAATTAAAAGTTTATCAGGACAGACTATTCTTAAATATAACTGCAAAATGGCCATTTAAAACTGAATGACTCATCTGCCTTAAACTTACATAAGAGCGAAGAAACCCACTATTAAAAAGTTGTCACAGGACAACACAGAGATAGACAGGACAAACAATCATGCACACCCACCCACACCTATGGAGAATTTAGAGCGATCAATCAACCCTTAGAGTCATATTTTTGGACTGTGCGAGAAAGCCGGAATACCCTGGGAGAACACACGCATGCACAGGTAGATCATGCAAACTGCATGCAGAAAGACCCCTGGCCAGGATTTGAACCAAGGACCTTGCGAAGCAACATTGCTACTAGCCGCATAGCCCTGGCTGAATATCCAAGATACCTTATTGTATTTCTGCAAATAGATCCTTATTAATAGAAAATTGGCACGATAGCACTGTTATCACTATCAATTTTGAATTTTCATGCTGCTTAAAATCTTCCAAAGCTAGGAAAAAGTGCATTTGTCCTTAATTGAAAAACATATTGTGAGTGTGTCTGCATGTATGTGTATGTGTGGTGGCTTGTCCAAGGTATATCCTGCCTCTCACCTAATGACCACAGGAGATAGTTGTCAGCTCCTCCATGACACCACATATTGAAGGGTACAAATGATGGATGGGTGTTTACAGATTTTCTCCTTCAACTCCAACTGGACTTATGTTTCCATATAAGAAGTGAAATCAAATTTCAGTCTCTTAAAATGACAAAAAGAGCTTTAATTGCATAAACAAAGCAAATATAAACAACCTACACCTTTTCTTTCCACTTAAGTATTATGCACTGCTATCTGTTGGTCTATCACATAAAGTCCTATATAAAATAAACATAAAATCTTGGTAAACTTTACAAGCACTATAACTAAGTAATCCACTGGCCTTCATTCTGTTTTATTTTATTCTAATAATCCACAGAGCTTTATTTTATTTCATTTTATTCAATAGTATATAGCAGGGTTTCAAAAATCAACTGCAAATATCACATATCACTAGTTTGTCTATGAAAAGTGTTAATAATGTTATGACTGACTGGTGTAGCTGCTTATTATTATTATTATTATTATTATTATTATTATTATTATTATTATTATTATTATTATTATTATTATTATTATTATTATTTTATTAAATAGTGCTAATTGGTGACAGATTTAAATAACAACGAACAGAATCTTCTCTAATAACTATGTAGAAATACATGTTTCTACATAGTACTTATGAAATAAAAAAAACAAAAAATGTTTTTTAAAGGTTATGTCGCCTCAATGTGTGGTTTTTAGATCAATGTGAAGTATTCTTTACAATAAACTATGTGAATAAGTTTTACCTCTTTGTTATTCTGAATTCACTTTCGTTTATTTGTTCTGTGTTTCCCGGTTTATAGTAAGACGCAAGAGCTGAAACTACAGCTGACAGTTACTAATATATTTACAGAAATGGAGATGGATTTTTCCATACGAAAATAAACCAATTACTAAAGTAGCATCCTCCTCCTCCATTCCTTATCAGCAGCATTTTCTGCTGTCATGCCCAGATCTAACCCTAGAGCCCTTCTCCACCCCCTCCTTTTTCCCTTCACTTCCCTTCAACTCACTTTAACACTTCAACCTCCTGAAACCCCCCCGTTCCTCCGTTACCTCTGTTCCCTCGTGTTTCCTTGCTCATTCTACACTGATGCACTGTCTGTTCTTTCCTTTGAGCCCCCATTTACTCCAATCACCCCCTCCCCTGTTGTCTCCCCAACGCTCCCTTTTCTCTATCCCCCCATCCATCAGACTGAGTAATGGCCATCAGGGCAGGGAGTCACCCTGCAGCTGTCTGGGGCAGACACTGATCACATACACACTCACTTTACGTTGAGCACACAGCCATCCATTTGCATGGCCCTGTCAAGCTCACTGCACACTGCAATTTTAAAGCAGGAGCACAAATGGTTCAAATGAGGGTACAAATGAGGCTGATCATACTCATCTGGGGTTAAAGGGTGAATATTTTCTGGTTTTAATGCACAATGTGTCATCTGTGTTTGTGGAAATCACTTTACACCCCTAAAAGATGTCTCAAAAGACAATGTTCAGTTGGACTGTTTTCAGGATTTTTGCAGCTCAACTATAAGAGCAGCAACACAGGAAGGACTGTGCCAAGGAGTGCATGTTTTCACATTGCTCTCATATAACCAAACAAGATTTTAATTTTCCTATAATATTCCCCAAATTTAGACCAATTTTCCAAAACAATGCACACTACCAAAGTGTACTGCATTTACCAGTTTGTTATTTGGCTGCAACTGGTTTCCAGTGGAACACCAGTACTTTAGTGGCTCATCAAAAGACATTGTAAAAAGGATTGCGGTACTGCATATCATGTGGGTGCTAACCCCCTTAATGACATCTTAATTGCCTTTTTGTTCATATTATGAAATTTTAATGCCCTATTGAGCTTTTACCTACAGACTGGGGTTTGGTCTGTTAGCGCTTCACATTACAGCAGGTTATGATGTCATTAGTCAAAAATGATGTGCCATTTTTTATTTTAGAGGTACTAAATTATGAATGCATCAAGACTGGGAGAGGAATGCACAGTATGCTTATGTTCTGGTGTATGAAAAAAAAAAAAAACAACAAAAAAAAATAAGGCAGAGTCAAATGGAGTTCAACAAAATATTATAATATTTGAATGTAATACCTGACATTTGAAACTCATAAATGTTTTAGAAAAAACAATTTTTACTATATATTTTGTAAAATTTTAGCTTTGGATTTTTATTTATTTAATTCCAATCTTTAATTTGGCCTAGAAAAAAGTGATTCACTTTGTAGAGATGTATAGAAGCCCAGAGGGGACAAAAAACTTAAAGTCGTTCCATATTTAATATTTACTAACATGTAAGGTTAGTTTTATGAAACGTTAGGATGGATGGAGTAAGGCTAAAAGACCAAACAAAGATATGTCTGATTTTTTGAAGAATGAACCGGACCACAATGAATAAAATACTCTCTTCTATCCCAAATTCTCAACCTTGCAACCAATTTTACAGACTCACTATTTGCAAAATAGATGTTCATAGAACCAGGACAGTATGTATCAGCATATTGTCCTGGTTCCAGATCCTCTAAATTGTTTGGATAATCTCGATGGACTCTCAACATCATGTCCATATAGCTCAATAATTAATTGCAATGTACAGTTTGCAGTTGAAACCAAAAACCTACATGCACCAAATTAAAAGAACCTGTCTTTTTTGACACAATAGGAATATCAAAAGAAATCAGTCAAGATATCAGGAAGAGAATTGTAAAGCTACATTTGTCTGGCTCATCCTTGGAAACAATTTCCAGATAATTGAAGGTGGTGCGTTCATCTTTCAAACAATCATATGCAAGTGTAGACAAGATGGGAATCGACCCCAGAATAAAAGCTAAAGACCTTGTGAAGATGAGGTCTGAAGCTGGTAAGACAGTGTCATTATTCACAGTGAAATGTGTGCTGTACCGACATGGCCATTACTCCAAAAGAAATATAAAAAAGTCAGATTCCAGTTTGTAAATTCACACAGGGACAAAGACCTTCATTTTTGGAGGCATATCCTATGGTCTAATCAATCAGTCAAGTTTATTTGTATAGCACATGTCAGCAACAAGGCAGTTCAAAGTGCTTTACATCATAAAAACACAGAAATCAATTATTGAAACATTGCATTTTTCCAAGTGCTGTCATTACACATTAAAATGCTGGTGTTTTGTTAATTTTGTATTATTATACAAAAGCAACTCTAAATAGGTGGGGTTTTAGCCAAGATTTAAAGGAAGTCTGTTTCTGCTGTTTTTCAATTGTCCAGAAGTTTTTTGTTTTTTTTTTTCCCTTCCAGATTTATGGTGCATAGAAGCTGAATGCTGCTTTTCTGTGTTTGGTGCATTCTATGTTGACTCTAGATTGTTCCTCTTTGCGCCAAACTTTCCTATTATAACCTGAGCTAGTTGAAGAATATAGATATTGAATAAGAGGGGTCCAAGGATTGAACCTTGGGGTACCCCTCACGTGACTTCTGTCCACCTACTGAAACAAATGTATCCCTTTTCTTCATGTAAGATCTGAACCAGTTGAATACTGAACTGGAGAGACCTACCCAACTCTCCAGTAATATGTCATTGTCAACAGTGTCAAATGCTGCACTGAGGTCCAACAGAACCAGCACTGTGGTTCTTCCACAGTCTCTATTTATATGGATGCCATTGAACACTTTGACATTGTGGTGAGCATGGAAACCAGCCTGAAAGGCATCAAAATATATTGAAACTAAAGTGAAACCTTTTGGCCAAAAGGGCCATCGTTACATTTGGCGGGAAATGTAACAATGGAGATGGTGGAATCTAATTGTTCAGGTGTTTGTTGCAGGTTCATAAAACAGATGGCATCACGAGGAAAAATCTTTATGTAGAAATATGAAGCAACTTCTAAGGATGAATGAGAAATTTACATGATAACGATTTTTAGTAAGCACATCTGCGAGTGTGATGTTGTGTTCGTGCCTCTAAGGAATGTTTCCTATAACTTGTGGAATTCCTATAATGAATAATTGAGACAGTTCTGAGGGCAAACGGGAGGCCCAAATGGTACTATAAAACTGCAACACAGTGGCTGCTGAGTGTATATTACCTAGGGCATTAATTGCATTGCAACCTGCCAAAACTCATTTTGAGGGTGGTGTTGAATTAGATAACGCAAAGGCATATCTCGCATTTATTTTGGACAGCCAACCCTAAAATGTCTTTCTCTTTCCTAAGAAGGTCCTTTCAACCTTCTTGGTTGATAAGAAGATTTGTTCGATGGGTTCACAGTCTTTTATTGTTTGACCTGCTCCTCATTTTTCATAGGATATTCTGCACTTACTGTTTTGATCCGTGGACATTGTGTTTTATCAGATTTGGTAAAGAATGGCTTTTTTGATCCCTTCTGTGTCACATCATTTTGTCTATTACACAGCTGGTTATCCCTTCCACAGCACGGCTACATTTAAAAGACACGTAGTTGAAATGGCCTTGCTGAAGTCACATAATTATAACTTCAATAAGGGTTTATATCTAATCAGCTACAAGGCTTGAAAGCACTTTTGTGCTGAGCTGTACCTTGAAAACCATACAGGCACCCTCCAAAGATCACAGTCAAAGTTGGAAAAAGAGTTCAAAAGTGAACCAAGGCTATTTAAAAATATAACAACTCATAATGGGATTTTACAACAGTTCAGATTATGTGTTCAGGGACAAACTGAATGTGGATCAAAACAATTCAATCTGTAATGATGATTATATGATATTAAATTGTCATATAATATATTGCATTATAATATATTATTGCATTACATTATAGCATCTTATAATTTGCCCTCCTCCTTAACATTTTCTACAGTTTGCTATGATGCAAAGACAAATTCAAATGTATTTTTAATATATTTAAAAATATGATGTGATAGACCAACACAATTCCAATATAAAATAAACTTATTGCATTTTTTTGTGTGCCCAGTTTGATAAGTGTGGCAGACATATTGTGGCAGACAAAGTAAACAATTTGTAGAGCCACCTTTTGCTTGTATTGCAGCTGCTAGATCTCTGGGCTTCAGTAGGTCTCTGTCAGCTTTGCAGTAACTGAAACACATGCCCTTTCATTTTTGGAAAACCGCTCAGTCTTACTCAAATTGGATGGAAAACATCTGCGAACCATATCTCAAGCCTTACCACACATTGATTTAATTCAGGTCTAGGCTTTGATTGGACCATTCTAGAGCTGCACCTTGGCCCCAGTTCAATGCCTCTAACAGGTTACTGTGGCAATTGTGATGCCAAAGAAACTTCAAATCCACTAAAGTTCAGATTATCTTTATTGAAGAAGCCATGTATCTTTTTTGTTCATCTTCTCTGTTATGAATTACTTTGTGTTGGTCTATAACATAACATGAAATGTTGGTTTGTGTTTGAAATGTAACTGAACAACACTTATTGGGTATGAATACTTTTGCAATGTGCGGTACATAACACTAAATTCAACCATCATCCATGTGCTATAGCGACTAAATAATTTTGCTGTCACACCTGTGGCCCACCCCTGCATGAGGTGATGCAAGTTCCTCCTAGAAAATAACTCAAACTCAAGATCTTATTGCTGACAGGCCATAATGTACTACTGTAATATTACACGTTATTCTTGTTTTCTCCAGTTAGACATAAATATTGTTTTTATTAATTGTAACTCATTTTTGCGTTAATTGGGATCATGCAGTTAAAACTGCTTGTATGTCCTAATTACTAAATTCCTAAAAATCAACACCTTTTCTGTGCTTTTTTAAAAATTAATTAATTTTCTTTTACCTTGAAAAATGCTTAGTTTTATTCTCCTGTTGAGAACCCTTTTCCTCCCCAGAACTTTTTTTTTTTTTTTTTTTCCAGAGAAAGCGGACTAACGCCAGGGGGCGACGTTGATCTCTGTAACACTCTGACCGGGACAACGATGGAGCGCGCAAAAGGTGGGGGAACGAGAACGCGCACCAGAGTGGGGAGAGAGAGTATAAGAGAGAGAGAGGGAAACTCTGAGATCCGACTCTGGTGTCAGCTCGATTCAGTCACACAGCTCCGGCTCAGACATGGGTGGAAATTCATCTAACGTGTCCTCTTTGTTTCTTCTGACTTGTATGGCAAGATGCAGAATCGCTGTTTAATCCACTACACAATGGACACGTCGTTTTGCATTATGGCCGATATAGTGGCGCTCCCGTATATTACATTAGGAATTTGAGTCTTATGCTAATTAGACTGAATTATGCTTTTTATTTGTATTTTTTTTGTCACCATCATCATCCAAACTGTTTGCAACTAGTTAAACCCCCTATATGCCATTAGCATATTTAATTTATTCTTTCTGAATTAAATTAGCAGATGATGCAACTGAGCTCTCCTAGGGCAGCATGTGATGCCGAGGGGTGGGGGGGCTAATGATAAGAATGGGGACAAACGGGGGGAACTAATAGGCTGCAGGGTATTAGTAACACGCCAGGACTGAAACATAAACGACCTATTACACTGAATTAAAACTACTGACATAATCCTGCAGTGATAACATCTTGAGATTTGACTTTAGAGTATTTCATTCATGTTCTGCATAAGGAGCCAAATGGACACTCGTCTTAAAGAGTGGGAAAGAGAGAAGGATGGCCACACTGCACAGTGGGGTATTGCGTCACGGACTGTCTTTACTTGCGCAGGCATTTTTACATGTTTGGCTGTGCATGGGGATTCTTATTGCGCTCTGACTCATGTGTTGGTATCAAAGCAGCACTTTGATATCAAACAGCGGGATGATTCGTCAAGGGCAAACTCTATCTTTATCCGCTCTGACAAACTGAGAACTCTTTGTATAATAGGAAGAGAGAGAAGACAATCTTTCTTAGACCTAAAATCATATATATATATATATATATATATATATATATATATATATATATATATATATATATATATATATATATATATATATATATATATATATATATATATATATATATATATATATATATATATATATATATAGTGTTTTAGTAATAAACTTTGATATCCAACTTAACTAGTTTACTGGGTGCGGAACACTTTTGATTCCCCTTCCACAACCGTGACTGCGCCTGGAGATGAGAGTGGAAGAGAGGAGAGGAAAAGAGAGGAAAGAAGAGCACAGCGGCTCTTTAACTGGTTTTGTTATGATGGCCCGGCGTGCGCTCTAGCTGGCATCGCAGAGCCCCAATCAGGTGCCATTACACCCGATGTTTGAAGAATATCATTGGCTGCTGGGGAAAGGAGCTGTGCGCAAAACCAGCCCCGCCGCTCACACTCGGCTTCCAGAAGCAGAGATGAGAGCATCATCCGCTTTGAGCGCTAAGGCGCAGTGATTAAATCCTCACAGAGAAAGTCTCATTGTTCGTGCATCTTAAAAAAAAAAAAATAAATCTAACCGCTTTATTTATTTACTTTTTTTTTTAACAATGTTTTTCAACACAAGGATTTTAAAAGTTTTTTCATGTTCTTTTTTCCTGACTTTTCAGTGAAGGGGGGAGTTCGTTCTGCGCACAAGGAATGTTGGCTCAAGCTTGAGACTGTGTGCGCTGATACCAAAAACTCATAGACCGGGTGCAGAATTGATTAAAACTAAGAAGCTCGGATCAAATGGCTGCACTTCTCAAAGCAGAAACGACTAAATGTTCCACTGACCCGAGGCAGAGGAGAGGATTTTTAGACTCGGACAGCCTTGTTGCAGCTTGTTTTGCAGTTTTTTTCCTGCCAGGGAAGATTGGAAATGCACATATCTTGTAGGAAAAAGGAATAACACTTTTTTCAGTTTTTTTTCTTTTTTTTCTGCCTTCATATTCACTTGGAGAGTGAGAGGGGAGATGATTTGGTTAATACTTCTGCTCTCCATTCTGAATGGAGCTCTATGTCAGCTGCACTACTCCGTGCCAGAAGAGCAAGAGCCTGGCACCGTAGTTGGGAATATCGCAGAAGATCTAGGTTTGGACATTACCAAACTTTCCGCTCGCCGGTTCCAGACGGTGCCAAGTTCGCGGACACCTTATCTGGAGGTGAACTTGGAGAACGGCGCTCTGGTTGTGAAGGAGAAAATAGATAGGGAAGAAATCTGCAAGCAGACCATTCCGTGCCTGCTGCACCTGGAGGTGTTTTTGGAGAATCCGCTTGAGCTGTTCCGCGTCGAGATCGAGGTGATGGATGTCAACGACAATCCGCCCAGCTTTCCGGAGCCGGACATTTTCGTGGAAATATCTGAGAGTGCCATACCTGGGACTCGTTTCCCCGTGGAGAACGCCTTCGACCCCGACGTTGGCACCAACGCGCTCAGCACGTATGCTATAACCAACAATAACTATTTTTCCCTCGACGTGCAGACGCAGAGCGACGGGACCAAATTCGCGGAGCTGGTGCTGGAGAAGCCGCTGGACAGAGAGCAGCAGGCGGTCCATCGCTATGTGCTGACGGCTGTGGACGGGGGCGTCCCGCAGCGGACCGGAACGGCTCTGTTGGTAGTTAAAGTTCTGGACTCTAATGACAACGCTCCCACGTTCGATGAGTCCGTGTACACGGTTAACCTGCGGGAAAACTCACCCGTGGGGACTCTAGTCATCCAGCTAAACGCCACGGATGTAGACGAGGGACTAAACGGAGAAATAATTTATTCCTTTAGCAGCCACAATACCCCACGGATAAAAGACTTGTTCAACATCGACGAAAGAACGGGCAGGATAGAAGTTGCGGGCGAAGTGGACTACGAAGAGAGCAACACTCACCAGATCAACGTCCAAGCGAAAGATCTGGGGGCTAACGCCGTCCCTGCGCACTGCAAAGTGCTGGTCAAACTTGTGGACGTGAATGACAACACACCGGAGATCAGCTTCAGCACCGTAACTGAGTCTGTGAGCGAGCAGCACGCCCCGGGCACCGTTATTGCCCTCTTCAGCGTTTCGGACAGAGACTCTGGTGAAAATGGTCAGATGAGCTGTGAGATCATGGGCGACGTCCCCTTCAAGTTGAAGTCGTCATTTAAAAATTACTACACCATCGTAACGGACGGCTCGCTTGACAGGGAGAACACAGACTCATACACCATCACAGTCGTGGCCACAGACAAAGGTCAGCCCTCGCTGGCCACCAGCAAATCAATTAAGGTGCACGTCTCCGACGAGAACGACAACGCGCCCCGCTTTACGCAGGCTGTGTATGATGTTTATGTGGCTGAGAACAATGTGCCTGGTGCTTTCATTCACGCAGTGACCGCCTTGGACCCTGATATAGGACAGAATTCTTTAATTACCTACTCCATATTGGAGTGTGACATCCAGGGAATGTCTGTTGACACTTATGTCTCCATAAACCAAGATACCGGCTACCTTTACGCGCTGCGCTCTTTCGATTTTGAGCAGCTGAAAGAGTTCAGCTTCATGGTCCAGGCTAAGGACTCAGGTGCTGTCGAGTTGTTCTCCAATGTCACCGTTAACGTGATCATAGTCGACCAAAATGACAACGCTCCCAGCGTCATAGCCCCTATAGGCAAAAACGGCACGGCCAAAGAACACTTGCCGCGTTCTGCGGAGCCTGGATACCTGGTGACGCGCATCGTGGCCATGGACGCAGATGATGGCGAAAACGCACGACTGTCCTACAGCATCCTGCGGGGCAATGAAATGGGAATGTTTCGCATGGACTGGAGGACCGGAGAGCTGAGAACGGCGCGCAGGATCTCCCCCAAGCGGGACCCACAGGGCTTTTACGACCTGCTGATAGAGGTGAGGGACCACGGGCAGCCTCCTCTTTCCTCTTCCGCAAGTGTGAGCGTAATACTAGTGGACAGCGTGGTGGAGGGCCGCAGTGGGGACCGCGGCTCGGCCTCCAAGGCTAAAGAGACTTCTCTTGATCTCACCCTGATTCTCATCATCGCCCTGGGCTCCGTGTCCTTTATATTCCTTCTGGCCATGATAGTGCTGGCCGTGCGCTGTCAAAAGGACAAGAAGCTCAATCTGTACACGTGCCTCCTAGCCGGCGACTGCTGCCTGTGCTGTGGCTCCTGCTGCAGCAGGCAGAGCCGCGGTAGGAAGCAAAAGAAGTTGAGTAAATCCGACATCATGCTGGTTCAGAGCACCAACGTGACCACAGGAGTTGGGCCCGTCGGGCAGGTGCCAGTGGAGGAGTCTGGGGTGGGGAGCGTGGGAGGCGGGTTTGGCTCTCACCACCACCAAAACCAGAACTCCTATTGCTACCAGGTGTGCCTGACACCGGAGTCTGCCAAGACGGATCTGATGTTCCTTAAGCCGTGCAGCCCCTCCCGCAGCAACGACGCTGATCACACCAACCCCTGCGGGGCAATAGTGACCGGCTACAGTGATCAGCAACCGGACATAATATCTAACGGCAGCATTCTATCCAGTGAGGTAAGAGAGCAGACACTGTGACCTCAGAATCAACCTAACGCCCATGCGTAAAATGTATTAAATTGTGGAAAACAGCATTTTTCACGGGTTAACCTTCCCAACTGCGTTTGCTTTCGGTTAAAGTGCCAGATCACGCAAAGTAAAAGTCTTTGAAAAAAGGTTCTGTAATTGACTTGGCTACTGTGCTCAGTGGCCTTTAATCATTGTTATGCCTAATAATTAAACACCTGACATGTCAGTTGTTAAATTTCAAGTGGTATTTTATAATCCAATAGACTTGTGTAGTATCAGGTTTTATATGCAGCACTAAAAAGACTAGAATTTTAACTTATGACAACAACACATATAGGATAGGCTGTTTTATTTTTTTATGACCATTTTCTTTCTTGACAATATTAAAGTGTAGACATGGTTTTTCATTTCTTATCCTAATTACAAGCAACGAACGCATGCTAAGTTATTTATTTTGTGCAGCATTACAACAACTAGGCATAATAATGCAACAGGAAGGTATTGCTGGGGAATCCAGTCTGATGCAGACCAACAAGCTCAGGTTGGGCCAGGGGCGTATCCAGAAAGGGCAGGCCAGACGGGGACCACAAATAATCCGGTGGGCATATTGAAAATCAGAACCCATAAGAGTGTCAGTTTTGCTTTGGTATTTTGCTATGCGACTACTATCATACTTTTCGGGTGATTTGTTATGCGAATTCAGACACTTATAAGCTTGAAATTTCTTATTTAACATTAATGTCTAAAAGTTGTAATGCATAGCAGGCTTTATGACCCCTAAGAGTGGCACCACTTGTGTATTTTGCTCATGGATCTGAAGAGAGTTGATGGCTTTTTTTGTTGATTGCTTGGCTTGCGTTAAGCCAGACCAGCCAGTCACATCCCTAGTCCTCTGTGTGTTAAGTATTCCGCGCACGACACAGCACGGCAGCACCATGAACAAAGGTTGTTCAGTTTCAGCATCAGGCGTCTCAATCATTTACGCCTCCCTAATCTACTCCCCCCACCACAACCCTTGCTCTCATCTCCTCTTGCCGACTCTCACCAAGTGAATGCACACATAATCAGTAACCCACGTCGCTCCCCCAGATCTTCTCCTGACTTAGTTTCACATTCTATCTTTATAGTCTTAATCTATGATTATGCATTTGAATCATCTGCCTGTTTGCATCAGTTGTGATCACATCTGTGTTTCTGTTGGCTTTCCAGACAAAACATCAACGAGCAGAACTCAGCTATCTGGTGGACAGACCCAGGCGTGTCAACAGGTAGTGGAAAACACACGATGTGATGCATGCATACACATTCATCCCATTTCCTCTTGGCCTAATCACCACCACAATGTCTTGTGATCCACCCTCACAAGACATTCAACAGGCTGTCATTGATCCACAATCTCTTCATGACACTGAAGTCAGTATCCAATTTGAAACTTCCAAATGCAGCACCTGGCTTAAGGGCTATTTCGCTACATTTTATTGAGTCTATTCTAGTTTTTAAAAAAAATTATTAAAAAACTACCCATGTTAGAACTGAACATTATTATAATAAGTTCTCTGCACATTCTATTTGTCTTTGTTTCAGTATTTAAATAATTCATAGCAACTTTGAGAGGATTTCTTGTTTCAGAGCATCTTACATCACTCAGCTTAAAAACTACACTACCTAGAGCAGTCAAAGTTCATTATTTTACATAAAGGACAGCTTTCTGTGAACCTTTTTTTTTTACTTTCTAAACAAAAAAGAGGTATTTTATCTCTTTTTTCTGCCTGGATATCATTTTACGTGGAGTCCATCTTATAAACTCCACCACCCAAAAATAATTATTTTCCAACCTTTCATGATTTTTGAAACCTTCCTTAAGGTTGTGAGAACAATAAAGTATAATTTTAAATCTTTGTCAAGATCATTTTTATAATGTAGTGATATTTAATAAGCCACAAATGGGATGCTAACTTGTTTGGCATAGTCTCTTCCTAAATCTATAAAATGAACCAGAGCCAGCCTAAAGCATAAGTAAACAAAGAAGCTGCTTAGGGCCTCTTAAGCCTTCAGGGGACACCCAGGAGTACCAGAGCACACACGCACACATGCATGCGCTATATATATAATTTATAAATCTGCAGTCTTTAAAAAAAAAAAAAAAAATGTTGTTGAAAAGATTAATATCTTCAAAGTGGCATAACTGTTTTTATGCTCCACCTTTTTATGTGGAACAGTAATCCAACAGGTAAAAAAAAAAAATAGAAGCTGCTATAACAGTAGCTATGTGAGATGCATAATATCCAAGATTTGAACATGGACTACATATCTATATATAAAAAGAATGTTGTTTGGATTTGGTTACTGAGGATACTTGGACAGGTCCCAAATCAAGTTCTGCTTAGGCCCCGTACAGCCTCAGACCAGCTCTAACACGAGCACTACACCCATCAGTATCCACATCGTTAATTGCGGTTTTAAGAGCCTGCACTGTTCCCAACATATCCATAACGTTCATCTTCAATTTGGCATGAGTCCCATAACTGACACAGCGGCGTCTATTAAAGCTCTAATGCTGGATTTCATTACTTGCCATGTGTAACATCCAATTTAGGCTCTTGATGGCTACCGTGACCGCATTAACGTGGTCTTGACTTCTGATTCTTCCTCTCTGTCTCTTTGCCCTCTCATTTAATCCTCCTCCACACTCTGTGTCTTTTGCCTCACAACCATATTCATTCTTCCTCTGTCTGTGCTCCCCCTTCCCTCTCTGGACCTCTTTGTAGTTCTGCATTTCAAGAGGCAGACATTGTCAGTTCTAAAGACAGTGGTCACGGCGACAGTGAACAGGGCGACAGCGACCACGACGCAACAAACCGGGGTCATTCAGCCGGTGAGTTTATCCACATCTCATAATAATTACTCTGCCATTTCTGCCCTCACAAACACACAAACACACGAACCCATACACACCTCCCTGATCCGTTTCAGCATTGTGAGTTTGCAATTGTGAATAGGATAATGTGAAGTTGTTGGTGCGGATCGTTGATTTTTTCATTTCCTTAATTTGCAGAATGTGCGGGTAAGCCCTGAGCTCAGAGGTTACTGGCTGGTATGAACAGGCCCCAGATGTGTTGATTGTAACTCACAGCCTTGCAAAAAGACTGGCAAAAAGAGTATCAGTGGAAATCTCTTCCCTCTGGCCTTTGCTTCTTCAGCAGTGTGGTGCTGAAAGGACAGTGACTTGCAGTGAGGCTGTGTGGGGCCCACAGAGCTTTAGTTGCACAAATCAATAGGCTCAGTCAAGAGAAAATGAACCGCATGAAAGCTGAATTGATGTAATGAGAAGCATTTCAATCAACCCTAGAGTCAATATGTTGTACAAACGCTAAGCAACTTACCCATCCCTGTGTGCCTCCAGAGTTACCATGGCTCTTCTGGCTACTTCTCTGATTAATGCTTTTGGTGGACCCCCATGTCGTTGTAGGCTTGCAATCGTATCCACTTGCCTTTTTTTTTGCATCCTCTAAAACCTGCTCTGCAAGATATTCAGAGCCTGGAGTATTGCTTTATAATTAATAAAGTGATCTCAGAGGAGACCCTATTGCAATAGATTTTACTAAGGGTTGCTGCCGTAAGAAAGACTGATAGCAAAAGCAAATTATTTTTTTTCACGATAATTTTAAAATATGTACCGTTTTTCTTACGTGTGTTTTATTTGACCTCAGAGACCTTTAGTCTAGATTCATCTTTTCAGGCACACTTATTTATTTTACACCCTTTTCTTTTTTGATATACTAGATTTTTGTATGTTCAGCATGAGTTTAATAAAGACAAAATGTCAGAATTAGCTTACATATCCCCATCTATGTTCATTTGCAGACCCTCATTCCTTATCTGCCCTTACAGCAAGATAGATTTATTTCCAAATAAGGTTAGCGGATCTTATCTTAAGCCTCTCTTCATTCTCTCTAAAACTCTATTTAGTTAGTACCTGTTTATTGATCATGCTAGAGTCAGACAAAAAAGTGGAGCAATACAAAATCTAATTTCATATTGAACTGCCCTTTCTTTGTAAGGGAATGCTCTACGTGACGCATGTAAGACCCCTGTCTAGACCACAGCTTGCCAAATATCGTAGTGGTGCAGGGAATACAAATAGAGAGGAGATCCGATAGGCGTTGTTGGGTAGTGAATGGGTCTCTCATTAGGCTCTGCAGTGTTTGACATTATTAATGAACTGAGCCTAAATAAAGAGTGGGTATGCAGCACCGGTGTCACTCCCTGCCCTCGCTCATAAAACAGGTTGGGAAGGTCAAACTATGCGCAACTGAAATGGAGTATTGGAAGAAATCCAAGTCTCCCTTCTATTTTTGTAGAAGCTCATGGCTTAGTGAAGTAGATGTAAGGGCTGATGTTTAAACATATATATTTTTTGTGTGTTTAAAGATATTATATGTGATAAACCGTTTCTGCATAGGCTAAAGGACTAAGAGAAAGTGAGGGGATAACAGGTAGAATATCTAATATACATTTTAACATGTCCTTCTAGCACATAGTCTCCAACTTTAGGAAGAACTCAGCCTGGACATGATTTTTCAAGACATGCCTGAGACTGTAGTATAACACTTATTTTAGGTGGAAAATTGTCTTGAATTCCAATTTGCTAGCTTTTGGAGCACAGTGACAGGCATTATACTTCTGAACCAACGACATGTTCCTTCAGCCTTTTTTCTTTCTCTTTTGGCCCAGTGCTTTGCTCATTTGGCACAAGCTGGGGAGTATACACAGTTGGTGCTTCGACTGTGTATTTCATACAAGGGAAACCAACATTTGTTCCTCATGTTGGATTTAGAAGAGAACAGCTTACCACTCGACGGGAGGTAATACCATACGACTGGTATTTTGGAAAGACGGACACTTGAGTTTCACACACTTCTGTAAACAAAACCAGGCACTGAATGTTTGTCTGTGTGGATGTAAAGGTATACCACCGTCTGATTTAAGGTGTAGGTGTGTGCCTGATACGTAAATGTAACCTGAGTGTTTGTGTGCTTGTATGTGTTATGTCTAAAGAAGGAAAGTCTATGTGATAATGTCTGTATTGCAACAGCACTCTCCTTTGAAATGGTGCTCCGAAAGGGCCTGAATGTATTAAGTGTAAGAGGAGAGAGTGGAAGGTGCTGCTTGGATCTGTGCCTAGTGTAGACAGTATTTCCATAACACAGACACTTCTCAGTTGTCTCAGAGTAATTTATTAACAGAAAGCAATGGGAATGTTGATTTTCTCAGAGGGTTTATAGGATATAGTACTTTGCTGTGTAAAACTATACATGTCTTCTAAACTTTTCCATAATTATTCTAGTTATAATTGCAAATGTCATTGTATTTTGACTTGCATCTGTCCCATGAACCAATACTTTATAGTAGCACATGTCACTGTAATAACAGCTTCAAGTCTGTTGGTGTATGTCTCGACCAGTTTATAAAATAAAAGACAAAATATTTCAATTTTAATAAATACATTTTGAATTATAATGAGGAGTAATTTCTTAACTTAATAGAAAGTGGCGTGTCTTGACTTTCATCCAACCAATAAAGATTGAGATGCAGTTATATTTAAAATGTCATATTGGTTTTAAACCAGGAGTTTTACACTTTTGTAAATCATGCAACATAATTGCATATAAAATAGGCTCCTATATTTTCCAAGCAGTTAAAAAGGCCACTTCTATATTATATTAGTTCTATATTCAGAGGTGTTCAACCTCTATCTGTGTCACTCTTTACAGCCAGTGCATTTGGGATTTTTACCTCTGATTGACTTAGAGTATTTCTTGACCTCTTTCCCCCAGTCTAAGCGAAAAGCAATGTAAAAACAGAAACAAAATTTTAGAATTTCAAAAGTGTGTTCAGCTCTTTCGTTATGTTTCTCTTACTTTGTTGATATGCCTAATTCCATCTTTGATATTCTCTGGCTTTAGATTTTAAATGTTGGTCCTCTGTGGTAACAGTCGTCTAATCAAGTTTATTTTTAAAAGCAGAGTTCACCATAGTTATAGTTGTCTTATCCTCCACTGTTGAATGACTTAACCCCTGTTAATAAATGGCTTCCCACTACCAGCAAAACACAAAGAAAGGGCTGGACTACGTAAATGGAAAATCATTATGGGCTGCATTCAATTGCACTAGTGAAGATGACATATGGATTTAAATTCCACAATGCAATTAGAATTGTACTGTAATCTAATCTCAAAAAAACAAATATTTAAATTAATTCCCAGCCATAATAAAAAAAACCACTAAAATACATTGTATGTAATGTTTCAAAATGTACAAAAGGCATATTAAGACTTTTACAAGACACTTTACTTTGTCCTGACTGTGTTCTTAAGGTAACCAAAATGCAAAAGCCAGCATAAAAGAAATAAACTAAATTAATAAATAAGTAAGTAAGTAAAACTTATGCCATAAATAAATTAAGGAATTTTTGAAATGACTTTTTGAGAAGGCACACTGTATATATGTACACATGCATAAGCTCAAATGTATTCCATATGAATATATGCATGCTCTCATTCTTGGTGTGGAGGTGCATGTGCTTGTCTGACACACACATATTCTCTTCCTGGTTTTCTGTCAGGGTCTCATCCTTCATTCTGTCTCCCTCACACGTTGGCTCTCTGTAACACTCCACTGATCAGTAATTCATTTCCAGATCCTTTGCATAGCAATTATCAAAGGAGGGTTACAGGCAAGGTTTCCACATGGGAACATGCCACACATTCTCCCTTTTTGGTGCACCTTCGGAATATTTCAAATCAAGGGGGAAACCATTTCCAGTTGGCATATCATCAACTACACCTGTCGTAGCTTCCCGCTCGGCCGCTCGTCTGACACTTTAGAAAATAAGTCTCCTGATGTCGTTTTAAATCAAAGGGACACTGCCTGTGAGGCTGGTATACCTTGAAAATGTGAGCAAATGGCTTTTCTGAAAGCTGGTGTCTGGAGCAAGGCACCGCTGCATCAGGAACCAAAGCAGTATTGATTGAGCGCCACACCTTTTACTTCTCCACCCTGCTTTTTCCAAAATTAGGCACCGTTTTCTCTCATCTTGTGTCTAGAAAAAGATAGCAAAGTGAGCAGGCAAAACAGAAATATCGGTGGCAGATAAAACCGGATGAAGAATTAAGGTGAGAGAGGAAAAAAAAAAATAGACACCTCGAAATGTTCAATCAGCTGTGGAAGGCTGTGAGACGGGAAGGAGACTGGAAACGATCAGTATCATGACGTTTGTTTTGGTGCAAACAACAGCCATGACAAATGGTACAATTAAATCACTGTGGTAACGGTGTATTAGACGGCTGATTATGAATTAGTGGTGTGTACTGAGTTGCAGTTCCCCGTGTCACTACGCTGTCAGAGGAATTTAGCTAACAGGGCTTTGATACACCCCTTTCTTCCAGTTCTAAAATATAAAGAGACGTTAAAGACAGAAAGTAGGCAAAGGTATAAAGATTTAAGTTAAAGATGTGTGACTGATTAAAAAATGTAATTTGTACCATTTAGAAAGTTGAAAAGCTCTAATTATTAAGAAGAAATCAAGAGAGTTGTGAGATGATGAAGGCATCCAGCATGTCTTATGACAGGAATATTTCCAAACAATAAAATCTTTATTAATGATGGAAATAATGGGTATATGTACCCTGTATGCTTGACAAGTTGAAGCAATGTGCCTTTAAGAAACTATGCAGAGACCCTTAGTTTTCAGTTTTAAAGGGGGGAGAGGGTAGTATGTAAGATACATTTTTTTGTGCTTTATATTGTGTTATTATCTTGTTCCCTCATCAAAATCATATGAGTGATGCCTTGATTCTTCCATACATGTTTGAGAAATTCCCGAATCTCCCTTCGCAGCCATTTGTGTGTGCATAAACACTTGGTCTCACGCTTGCTCTGTGTATATTGGGATTGGTGCTGTGGAATTCCTAGTCATAAATGGGTGTTATTTTTCTGTGAAAATATTATTTTATTTTAAATTTAAGAGTTGATTAACCACCTACAAATGAAATGTCAGTGCCCTTTGGTTGGCCAAAGTGGTCAGACTTTGTAAATATTAGCCAAATTAATCAGAAAGTAAATCCCTTACCATCAGTTAAACCACCTTGCATGCTAAAATCAGCAAAGGAGCTGATGCTAAATCATAGTGAGGGATGAGATTCAGACTTACTGATTGACTGCCATGTGATCTGGACTAGTATTTTCCCAATACTCAGATAATGCAATACTGTGACTGCATTCATAGGACCACTGATATGTGGGTGTGCACTTGTCAGACTTTGCTGGACAATAAATTGTCCCAGAAATTACTGCGATAAATTATAATATTGTCGTTTTGAGACCCTTTTAACTAATATAACAATAATGGCATAGTAATGCAAGTACACCCTCTCAGAGATCAATAAATTAATTTGTAAAAAAACTTTTAACTCTGGAATTGGAAGACATTTTAAATATACAAAATAAATAAGCAAACCAAAAACAAATAAAATGGATGGATGAAGTCTCTGTAAACAACCTTATCCTTTGAAATAAGTTATTCATTAGGCTCAGACAGTGAAAATACTGCCAGTTAGGACTTTTGTGAAAAAAGTGTTAACTTACAACTATGTATTGGGTGTCAAATGTTTGCAGCATCTATCAAAATGCTGGCTTTTCAGTTAGATTAAAGAGCAGCATCTCTTTAGCAATTAACCAAACATCATGTGTGCATCATTTTGCTATGGCCATTTTGAATGTTGTTTATTGACTAAACATCCTGAATATGGTAGACTGTCAGGAAGACAGAAATAACCCGCTGGTTGTAGTTTGTTCTTTTAAGCTATGTGCGAATGTGTGTGTCCTGTGTGTATGTGTATCCATGTGTATATATTGAAACATCTCGATGAGGGTAAGGATGATAAAAGGCTTCCTAAGTACACACACATAGTGACAATTAAGGTTGTTAAAATCATCATAGAATTTAATTTGTCACTTTTGAGTTTACAGGATTTATGACCTTGTGTTTGCTGTTATTTGTGTTATGGAGCCTTTTAGGAAACAGGAAACAAGCGTTGGAGTGACTTTTCTTGTGAAGTGCATCCAGAAGAAATTTGATGTGATTTGCAAAATATAAATTAACTAAATTGAACTTAATTGTATTAAACAAAGAAAATCCTATATCACTGCACACCAGCTTGCTGCATTTATTGAGGAGTGCTATAAAGAACACGAAGCATGTATCAATAATCAATGGGCATCCTGAGCGTTTTGCTCTAACGGTATAAAAGAGGAAATATTAATCAAACTGACACTTGTACGGAAGCTGCTCTCCTTACTCTCCCTTGGCTCAGATACTGGGATGCAGACAGTGAAAATTATAGCTGGGAACCATTTATCTGGCTGTCATTAGTAGATATAGTGGAGGCCATCTTGGTGTGTTTTGGACCAAGGAGGTTTCAGGTTTACTCATCACAGTTTTGCTGGCCAGACTTCACCAGGAAGTTGTGCTTTTGTTGTTGTCCAAATGGTCATGTCTTGCGTCAGAATCCTTTCGGAAGCTGTGAAAAACAAGATGAAAAGCAGAGGTAGGGACAAAAGACAAACTCTAACATGGGGGTAATTTAGGTGGGGATGAGGGAAAAACATTAAAAGGGTGAAAAAGGAAATGAGTATTGAAAATTAAATATGCCTGAAAATGAGACAGAGAATGTAAGAAAAGACGCAGATGGACTGATACAGTTGGAGGAAGAAACAAACACAAACTGGGTGCTTGTAAAAAAAAAATATATATATATATATATATGCACAATATACTCACAAAGTGAATATCAAGATGGAGTTTATTTTTTTCCCCTGAAATTTGTTTTCCCCTCATTTCCTCGCTCTAAGTCGTTGGAGGTATGATCAGACGATGCAATTAGTCAAATGGCACCGACATGGGATTTTAGAAACATGCAGGGATGTAATGTAGAAAATAAGCAAGTGGGGGGAAAAAAAACGAATTGCTGAATGCTTATTAACACACAGATTGTGTTTATATTGTGTGGTTTCGTTTGCGCCTTCTCTTCGAAGGGGGTGTGCAGAGGTGTGTGTGCGCGCGTGCGTGTGTGTGTAAAAAGGGAACAAGCATGTGCTCTTCCTGCCTGTTGAGGTCACGATGAGAAGAGACTGCTGGCAGGGCCTGTCATTGCTAGTCACTGTTTTGGTTGTTGTTTTTCTTCCTGCCCGAGGAGGAAAAGGTGCATCATGGGGATCAACAGCCACTCGGTTTCATGTGAGCACAGTCTGTCTATCTGTTTACTCATGTATATTTACACATCCTCACGTTTAGGAAGTACTTTTCATGCAAGTGGGAGTTGGCTGCCAAACCTAGGTGTTAATAATATTTATTTTTAAGTTTCTCTGAGTAGATTGGGAGCTTTGATGTGACATTTTTTAAGTTTGATAAAGAGTTGGCACTGATAGCTGCGGAATAAATTTGCAAATAAATGTGACTGTAAAATATACTCATTCAGATGTGGCTTGTGCACGGAGCCCTGGGCAAGCCCTTCCTTCTGCCGTCACACACACAGCGCTGCCTCCCGGAAAAAAAAAATAGAAAGAATAAATGAAATAAAAAAAAATAAAATTAGTTATAAGTATTAGCAAGAACTAAATGATTATCCCTTTTTTTAAAAATGTTTCCACAAAACAAAATCTCTAATTTAGAGAATATTTGTTCAGTGGAGAATTTTCTAGTTTAGGTTTATCAAGTCTAAACACAGAGTCAAATGGAGTGTAGACTCCCAAAATGATGCCATTTATGCTTATAGTTTAGTCCTGTATCGTAAGCTGGGATTGGGAACTATTGTATCTTTCTTTATAGCAATGAAAAAAAGCAGTAAAGGTTTTAGCAACAGCTTTGTGATGTCCAGGTGCAAGTGTTCCTTCCTTCTCCACAGTTGCATGGGCCTTTGTTAGTTTTGCACCTGTGCTTTAGTCCTTCTGCTGATTTGTTTCCAAATTTAGAAGAACACACACATTGCAGGTTCCAGAAAACCTTGGCAGCACAATAGCAAAGAGATGACAGGAGGACCCGAGGTCAATGTCCTCTATGTCAGGAGAGTGCATGTATTTGTGGGAAGTCTATGAAAAAGGCTAAAGGCCAACAGCTTGATGGGCATTACAGAAATGCAATGATTTATATGCATCCAACCTTTAAAGATGCTATAAATATACATCAGCATAAAAGGTGAATCAGAGTGTATGTTGAAGGAAATGGCTCTCAAAAACATAGCTGGCATTTACAAAAGCTGCCCAGAACAGAATTAACTGTGCTGATCCCCTTGGAGTTGTGGAGATATCTTTATATATATTCTCCGCGTTTTCAGCCACCCTTCTTGCTTCTACTGAGTGGCATTTCTTGTGTGCTAGGTTGGGATGAAAACTAACGCAACCCTTGGCAGCCAAAGTCCTGATTTGTGCTCATTGTGTGGGGCTCTCGGATGGGAGAAGGGTATACAAACTGAATATGTATGAGATGTCTTAAAAAAAAAGTGAACAATAAAATGCAACATGTTTGGTAGAAAAGAGAAAAAAGCAACTGCCAACTATGAATGAGAGATTTTGAACATCTCCTCTTTTTTATGCATGTTTACTCAAGTAAATAAAAGAGTATTGTAGATCCAGGTAGCAGGTTGAAAGAGCTCCCCCTGAATCTTGCGATGAAATAAGGAAGATATGTCTTTACATCTACAAGCCCCTAAGTTTTTTTTTTTTTTTTTCTCATTTTCTTAACCATTTTAAAACTGTTACAGACAAAAGTCCACTATTTACAATGGATTCCAAAAGTATTCACACCCTTTGAACCATTTTTGTGTTTTGTCATGTTACTTTATTTTTATTAGATTGAATGTAGAACTGCAAAACACAGTATTGCATGATTATAAAGAACAAGAAAAAACATTTTCACAAAGCCATGACATGGTTTAGATCAGTGGTGCTCAACTTCAGTCATCATTGACCGAAGTTGGCTGGTGTCCTACAAGTTTGAGTTATGTGCAGGATAAAGCGCAGCTCTCTCACATTTGAAACTTCTCAACATGTCATCTGTGCCTGCATTCATATGCCTGAATGAACCATTTAGTTCATTTAGGCATATTGAATCAGGATATGGGGTACAATGGGAAGCATTTATGTTCATGTAACTTACAAGAAGAGGCTGAGAGGAAACAGTCTGTGTCTAGCAGCATTCCCATAGTCTCCGACTCAAAGCACAATAACAGTTTTCAAACATCTGAGATCCTGTGGCAAGTCTTGACAATTGTTTACAAACACAAAGCAATCTGATTGAGCTTGATACCTGGAAAGACTTTCAGTTGTATTCGCAGCAATTAAGTGTTGACATGGGTTGGTGGACTGAATTCCACTTCAGGTCCATCATTTGATTATTTGTCAGAAAAATGAGAACCGTGTATTCTTTTCTTTCTGCCTGCTTTGTGTTTGCCTATCCTACAAAATTCCAAAGAAATACTCTGAAGTTTGTGGTTATAATGTGAAAAAGATGGAAGGTCCAAGGAGAATTAGTCATTTCATTCTGGGCACTGTGAAAAAGTTTTTTTCAAAAAGAAAACCTGAATATATGTGGAAAATATGTGCACAAGACAGGGTAGAACTACTCTAACGTGCACATGTTGTGAGATATTTTGAACATTCTTTCATTCAAATCAACATTTTTCATTGCTCTACCCGCCTCTTTAACCCCTCTTTGGTCTCCATCTGTTTTGATCTGACCATCACTCTACCCATCTGTGACTGCGCAGGTCTCCCTTCTCCTTCCTGATGGTTCCTGCTGTGTTTTCGCGTTTTTCCCGCCTGTCGTTGCTGTCTGTGAAATCGATGGCACCCTGAGCCTGTTTGGCCCTCGCTGCCTGTGAGCCGTGTGTCTTCACTGGCTCTATGTCCACTGTGCAGTATTATTGCCTTTCTTGCACTCCGTGGGGGCCTCAATTAGTTGCTACATTAGATTCACACCATGCACACAAACACAGAAAACAGAATCAGTCACAGTGGCAGTTCTTTGACAATGTAATGGAAGATAAAAGTGTTGGGGAATTGCTGAGAGAGTTTTAAAATTAGAATGATCTAATGGATGTCACCAAGAGTTAAATCAAAGTTAATATGTTCATTGGTTTTGATTTGTAAAGATATTCCTTTTAGAACTTTTTTTAAATTTATTTTCAGTCTACTTCTGTCTTTAACATTCAAGTCTGTGCTTGGATTAAAAAAAGGTGAAACTACTTTTGATTACTGAATTTGTGAATTGGTCTATAAGTGAGATAAATATGTTTTTACCCTTTATTGATCAATATCTGCAGATATATGTACATTAAATATAATCTTAGGAGCACAATATGCAGTCCAGAAAGTTTCCAAAGAGTTTGCGGTAAAAGTTGAATGAGTGTATTGTTTTGAGCGCATGATGGGCAACTCCACACTCTCTTAGCTTGAAGCTTGTTAAGTCACCATCAGACGGAAGGGGCATGCCTGAAATACATAGACAAGCAGAGCAGTAGCATCCAATCTGACATAAGAAGCAAAAGTAAAAAATAATTCATTGTGCACAATCAGCCTTAAGGCAGCCTTATAAATTGCCCGTGTTTCTTTCACTGTAAGTTTTAATCTGCTTTCTTAATGGGCAATTTTTTTAGAATGGAGAGTCCAGAGTTCTTGTCTTTATCAACACCAACTTATTCAGTTATAATTAGTTATCAGTCAAGTATTTAAAAAAAAAAAAATACTTATAATCATGGCTTGCCAATGATTGCTGGAGAGAGGTACCATGTCCCATGTAGGGAAAAAGAGATATAAAGAATGGATGGATGGATGATTATTTCTCAATTAGGGTTGCAAATTGCAATTGGGCTGTATGGATTGCAAAGCTATAGTCATTGCAGCAGTATTAATTTTGCAGCAGACTGTTTGGAATGCAATGAAATGGCTAATATACTTCAAATGATTTAAGTTCACACTATGCCTGCCAATATAGTATCCAGCCTATTGGGTAGAATCCCAATGCAGTAGATTCTCACAACCCCCAAATGTTACAATGCCCATGATGTTAGAGGTCGCAGAGAGTGCTTGGAGTACATGAGAAAAAGTTTGAGTGAGAAAAATCTGTATTTATCACGACTGAATGGATGGTCTCAGTATTTATCTCAGTATTTATCAGTATCATTATCAAATGGATTTTCTGATATTGTGTTGCATTGTCATAGCACTACAAGAAATGAAAAGTTTGATTTATGCCCTTCCACGTTTAAGGAGCCTGAAACTTTCACCGCTGAATCAGATTCAGTAAGATGATCACGCCAAAGTGGAATTGTCTCCATTTGTATCTAACTGTTGATTGTCAGTATATTCTGACTTAAGCTGAGGTCTGCTTTAATTCTCCATTTCCATCACCCAATATGGGAATCAGTATTGATGATTCCCTCATCAGCATTGTTGTGAGAAGCTGCATACTTGTATGTTAGAGTCTCAACTAGCAAACAACGAAAATCACATTTTCTACCCACCTAATTTCTAGTGGTTTTGTGATAACAGTTCCAGCAAGACAGCAAAAGGTGCAGAAAAACTGTTTGTTTAGGTAGCTATTTCTTAATTCTGATTTATTGTTTAACCATTACTTGTTTAAGTTTTAGTATTTAAATCTTTACAGACCAATTTCATGATCTGTAAACATCATGTCCAGCCATGTAGCAGACAGACGTCTGGCCATTTATGTCGGTTATTCTCTGGTTTTCAATTTGCCACTTCTCTTAATATTCTTTAACAATATTCTTCCCCATTCATGACTCAGTGCTCCATTATATAATTTCAGATATTAATTTGATCATCTTTCTGCTGTTCTAATTTTTTGGCTGTAGCTTTTGTGTTTATTACAGTCAGTTGTTTTCTCTAAAGATGATTGACAGAGTGGAATTAAACAACTGAGTATTTTGTTCACTTTTGTGTCACATTTTCTTTTAGTGATTGTCATTTTTTTAGGATTATGAAATAAGAATTCATGTTTTGTCTCTTGGTGTTTCACAATCAAATGAGAGTCAGAGGATGTCAGATGAGAGGAGTGGTGAGGGTGGTGAAGTGCTTTCGTTACCTCACATCACTTTGATTGCTTATTTCTTTCTAAATGAAATGAAAGCAAACAATTCTCTTCATCAGTTCTGGTTTTGTCCTTTGACAAGTAAATACTGCTGCACATTTTGACACTGGTGAAGGATTGCTGACTTGTACTGAACCTCACAGTGTCTTCTTATCATCTCACTTTCAGTTTGGCTTTTATCTACTACCAAATATCTGCCCTCTTTAGTTTGTCACGCTGTCTTATTCTTCCTTCTTTTTGTTATCTTCTAAACCTCAATGCCAATTTATAAACTTCAATCTTTATATGTTTTGCTTCCACTTAGACTGACCTGTTTGAATGTTCTCTGCAGGTGCTGACCTGTTCTCCAACTGCACAGAGGAGTGCAAGGCCCTGGGTCACTCTGACCGCTGCTGGATGCCGTCCTTTGTGCCATCAGATGGGCGCCAAGGACCGGACTACCGCAGCAATCTGCACGTCCCTGGCATGGACGCCACGCTACCCGACACTGAGGTACCCTGCTCCGTCAACCTATCCAACCAACTCACAATGACCTCCTCCACCGCCTCGTCCAACGATAGGTCATTCTCCACCTTTGGCAAGGACGGCCAAAGATCACAGTCACACCACAGCCTTCAAAATCACCTCCATCAGCAACAGCAGCAGTACAGCTCCAGCACGCTGGAGAGGAAAGAGTATGATAGGGGGACCCTACCGTACAAACCAACCTTTCTCTGTGAGTATCAGTATGAAACCTCACTGGGACCCTACGATTTTGGTTTGGTCCAGTATAGAAACTAAAGGAGGGGACATTGAATATACCTCTTGATTCTGATTTGGACTTTATATGCTGGTTATCAACTTTTATTTCTTCTGCTTTTGAAGGTGTTCAAGAATATGGCTTCATATTTTCTTGTATTTTGTCTAAGTAGTTTTTTTGTAATATGATTTTTTTTCGAGTGCAAAATGTATTAATTGCATACCCCCTTTCTCCAAAACCTACATAAAATCCTTAACCTAACCTAACCCCTCCATAACCCCTAAATACTCCCTGTAATGACAGGACTTATTTTGAAATAAACTAAAATGAAATTTGACTCATGCCATTCTGCTGTGGCCACTTTTTTGTTCTTTTCTCCAAATTACCCCTCCCTTTAAAATCCTTCCTATCTGATGCTCATATTAGTAAAGGTCAGCAACACTTGCATGAATCATGTGTAAAGCACACACTGACATACAAGATCATCTGAGTAAGTTAGAACATCATTAAAAAGGCAATTTATTTCAGTAATTCAATTCAAAGACTGAAACTCTTGATATATTGATATAATATACAGAGTAATATATTTCAAGTATTTATGTTAATTTTAATGATTATGGTTTATAGATAATAAAAATCCTAAAGTTAGTTTCTTAGGAAGTTAAGATATACTGCACATGTCCTGCACAGTATATGTAATATATGATTATAGTTCCTTTTACATGAAATGTTGCATCCTTAAAGCCTGATATAGAGGCAATCGGGATGTGGCTTTGCTGTGGCTTTGCTGTGATATTAGGGAAACCCAGGTTGCTTTAATCGGATCTTGTATCTCTCATGTTTCTTTTTACAGTACTTCATAGATTCTGAATGGTTTGTTTGCTGGTCAGTCATGCAGTGTTACCATTGTCATTAAAGCATTTATTTGTACTCTTGGCAGTGTAGACAAGTGTCTAGTCCAGGTACAAATTGAAACCAGTCTCTCCATAAAACGTGTTAGCAGATGAAAACGTGAAGTGCTGGACATCGTTTTGGTTGATGTTCGCACTGATCTCTAACCAGTTAAAACATAGCGAACCAACGCCAACAGATGACACCGATAACCAAATCCTCACTCACTGGATTCTGGGTCTTATTACTCTTTCTCTTGTTTCTGGAACCTTTTCTAAATGTAAAAAAATAAAAAGTATATTTTCACCTAAAAAAAACAAAAAACTGTTTTTACCACTGTTAATTTGTAGCAAGGCCCTGTGGTCAGTGTTTTTCTGTTTGGAGCTTGCGTGTTCTCTCTTTTTGTTGGTAGGTTCTCTCCATGTGTTCAGGCTTCCTCCACAGTCATGCCTGCTAGGGCACTTGGCTTTTCAAAATTTTAGACTAGTGGACTTACAACCTGTCCAGGCTATGTCCTTTCGCCCACTGGATCCAGGAGATAGGTACCAACCCTTTGACCAAGAAAGATTAAGCCAGTATGAAAAATAAATGGATGAAAAGAGAACTTTGTGCCACTGGATAACATTTCAATCCCTTATTCTCCTCTGATAAGGCGAAATCCTTCTGATGACATCTGTAGTGTAACACATAGGATGCAACAGCTGTTGCCAATATCCTGGATATAAATATGTCTGGCTAATATATATGCACATGGATCGTCCACAAATTTTTTAATTGGTTATTTTTACAATTGCTCCAAAATTTCTCTGTTACTCTTGCAACTTTTTTAGATCTCACTTTTGTCTTCCACTAACATGCTTAAATACATAACTTTTGAACCTTACCCTTCAAGTAGTGGATGTCAGTAACTGTCTGAAGGATGGTTATAAAAACTAGGCCATAACAATGTCACAGTATAGCTCTATCTTAGGTAATCTCTGTAATTAACGAGTTTCAAGTGTTGGACTGAACTACTGAAATGAAGTTTTCTGGTTTCTTGAGATGTACGTTTACTAGCATTTAAATACTAGATGCAATTTGACTGAACACAAAGAAAAGGAAAAGAAGGACAGAGGATATCTATCTTCACTTTTTCATCATAAGTTTTGAGCATGAGCATTCTGACTTCCCTACTGAATAGCTCAAGAGGTGAAGCGCACAGCCCACGCTTCTTCTTCTTTACAAGGAGTAAGTCTGTTTTGCTCTGAAAAGGAACCCAAGTGTCCATACTTGCTTACTTGTGGATCAATACCTGACATAGAGAGGGATGACGAGGAAGACTTCATACCACAAGTTCAAGATTTTCCATCTAGAAAAGTCACAGACGCAATTTCTTTTCAACAATTTCGGAAATAAGCAGAAAATAAAGTGGCTTTACTTTGCCAAGTAAAATTTATCGATGTGCATTGGAATAAAATTTGGATTTTCATTTCCAAATAAGCTGAATGGATTTCATAAAAGGAGAAAAAAAAATGTAGATGTAGATGGGCAGAACATTTCAAACTGCCTATTCTTTCAAAGCTCCCACATTACATGAATATTCTATTAGCTCTAAGAGTAGAAAATGGATTTGATATACACATTCAGTGGGGAAGTCATTTTCAGTCATCTCAGCACCATGTTAACCACCATCATCCATGATCCTGCATGCTGGTTGTGGGCTGTCTCTCAGGTAAATGATGAGCACAATAACCTGTTTTGTCTTCTTTTTTGTGACTTATTAGTGACAAGTGATTCCTTCACTTTCACATCAGCTTATTTGAAAAGTAATTAGCATTGAGGCTTTAGATTCTAGAGTCTTTCTCACTGAATTAAAACCGTCTGTGCAGCTGTTCATGATGTCTGCTTTGCAGTGGGAAAAATTGACTCGTTTCAGTCACGTTTACCTTATTTCACATCTTTTTAATCTAGAATTTCTTTAGTTTTTGAAGGCGATCTGAAGCAGATATTCTATTAACCATAGTCGTCTTGTTTGCATTTAAAAATAGCTGTGAACGCTACTGTGGTAATCCTTTGATCGTCAGGATTCGCTTGTAAAAGGTTTAGTAAATGTTTAATGACCCATTTATTGATAATTAATGAAGCAATTAGAGCTCTTTGTATCTGTTACACATGCATTAAGCAGCCACACGGTTTTGACAATTTATCCTGACTGATAGACGTGTTTTCACGCCATTTCCAAATTAGCTTTACAGCAGTATATTGTAAGGACCAGCGATTAGGGTGTATTAATAACTTCACGTATTCCTTTGTGGTATGTATCCTTCTAGAGACAATATTTCTAGTTGATTGTGGCACTAAAAAGCCTGCAGGGGAAAAAAAAGAAGGTTTTATTTGTCTTAACGAGTGTGTGTTCTTTTTTTTTTCAGCCCACAAAAGGATTTGCTAGCTCATTCCACGTAGACCTGTCGGAGACAGCGTGAATTTATGTACTACACCATCAACACTGATGCTAAAGACAGTGAAACAGAACAAAAACAAACGGCAACCTGGACAGCAGCAACCTTGGCAAAACTTCATTTTCTCGGGTGGCGAACTGTAACGAAACCTTGGCGGTGGCTGCTGAGGGAGGAAAAAGGAGAAATAATTACCGAGTAGCTGTAAACCTCTTGATACCCAAGGAGCAATTCAAGGCCTTATTTCTCTCAGCAGGACTGAGACCGGCATGAAACTCTTGACCACATGAAGATTATAATGGTATAAGATTACAAAGTGAAGGAATTGAAATATCAAAGTGAGTAAGGGGGACTAATTAAATTAGAGAGGTGTTATTTCCCCCTCTGCCTGGGAGGGAGTTAGCCTCTAGAAATATGTGTGTGCCTGTTTACATCGAGAGAAAATGCTTCTGTACAAACGTCAACCAATGTCACACTGAACCCTTTAGCTATTTCTACAATCACCACTAAGCCAGCTGTACAGAGACCGTTTTGGGGGGAAAAGGAGACTGACAACAAGAGACTGAGCAAGCAGATAAAGAGAGAAAAAGCGCAAAGGAGTAAGTAATGTACAGGAATAAAAAAAAAAAGCAAACAAGTGCAGTACTATAGATTCTGTATCTCCGGTTTTTTGACTTGACTGTCTTTATATACCTTCTCTTTTTTGTTTCTGTTGTTCTTTCTGTGTGGTTCAAGTGTGCAGACTCTAGAATATTCCAACTCACAGTTTTAGACTGGAACTTGTGGTCCAAAGTGGGGCTTAGTTCTCTTTCAAGCTTAGCTAGCCACTTCAGGAAGGAGATTTGGACAAATCACTGTGTTAATGTTGAATCTCATTTTTGAGTTTAGGAATAAAATACCAGAAAATGAATGTTTCACGTTTGTTCATATTTTTCAAATCCTTCTTATTGTTTCTTAAGGTCCTTCCTGAGCTGACGGCAAAGAAAGTGTAATGACCCATCACAGAGATCTGGTTCTCTTGACGCCATTGGCCTATACATAACCAATCAAACACACTCAGTGGTTTCTATCATGTGTGCAAAGTGTTTACTGTACTATTTTAAAAGCTTATAAATGAATATAAATCTATATCTATATATATATAAAACTATATATATATACAATATACTTTTTCTGAAAACTGTGTAACCATTGATTAGTTTTTACACTTCATTATGTCTCATTCTAATAATACAAAGTGCTACAAAATCAAGATGTGTATTGTTTTATTTAAAGGAGGAGTGAATATTCTAAAAACGTTACACCAACCAACAGTTAAGTTAATGTTTTTAAACGATTGTTACTTTTCACTGTTTACATATGCCAGGCCTTGTTGTGTGCTGCAAAGACATCATTTAAGTTGTTTTGACTTGTATTGTATTTTTCCAAGCCGAATATTTGGTGATGTACAGGATGGAAAAACTATCACAATCCAGCAAGATTTCAAAAGTTTTACAATCATATGAGTAAGACATATGCATAACACAGAAACAAGTTACATACATAAATGAATATGACAAATCCACGCATTGACACAAACAAACAAATACATGCACATACAGAGATAAAGTGGTAATAAATAAACTGTGTCACTGAAGTTTCCTTAAGTGTGTTGTGTTCATCTTGAAAATGTGTCATGTAATGTTTACCCAGTTTCCAGTCAAAGTTTAAAATTATGTCTGCAATTTATTGAGCCATTATATCAATTAGAACTTATATCTTATATAGACTTGCAGACGTTTGTTCTTACTTCTGTCATTTTTTTCCATGTTCTTATTTTTGCAAATAAATTGAGATGTCCTGGAAGAATGTCATGGAATTTCAAGATGTAATCACCATGGCCTTGCTCTACTTTCCACATTCCCTGACCTCAATAACTTAAAAAAAGAAAAAAAAAAAAAAGATCCCAATCCTACTCCTTCACTCCAGCGTGATCTTCAGATGGCCTGGCACATGCTTACAGAGATAAGCAGGGGAAGCAGAAGAAGAGAAGTCCTGGATCAGCTGCAAGTGAAGTGTGGGGTCATGTGGGAGACACAGCAATCCCACACTTAATGTCCTAAAAACAGAGCTGAGTTTGTCTCCATCACAAGATAGTCTTCTTTAAAGAGCAGAGAGATCCATGTGACCATTTCATATGACTGATGTATTGGTTGCCTCTGTGAATTAGGGCCCTTTGGGTTTCTGATTAAAACCTCACCCCAAAATAATTCAGAGTTCTTTCAAGAGGCTGGAAAACTTTCTTGAGGAAAGAAAAAAGAGGTCATATGCTGAACTATGTAATTGGGCATAACTGGGTTGATATAAATGGGATCAGAAGATGTCTCCGTTGTTGAAATGATATACTTATTACTTCAAAAGGACTTTTTGGTGGCAAGTTAGCATGGTTACTGAACAAACCTCAAATTGGAACAACAGGGTGATTAGGAGAGTTAATAAAGAAACTTTTAGGGTTCAATTGTCATTTGCCCTTGCTACTTAGCACTGATTTCGTAATTTGCATTATCCAAACTTGAAATGTTGTCTGAAGATATGATTCTAATGAGTTAATGTATTCATTACTTTTTAATTTGACGAGACCATCTCCAAAAGTGCAACTATCGTGTGTGGGTGGGGTGGGTTTCTTGATCTGCAGTGGTCAGTACTCTATGTATCAAAAGAGATTCATTGAAGGAACAATGGCGTACTCCCAGCACGGCTATGGATTTCTATCGAGAACAAATGCTGGCCCGTTAGGTCTGATCCAACAGATTACTTCTTGAATAGGTGAAATCTTTGAAGAAAGGTGTGAAAGGTTTTCCTGTCGAAAGGTGAGTACATAATAGCTTGCTGTGAATGGGGCGAACAGGGGTTGAGAGTCATATCAGTGTAATCATCTTGTCCGTCTCATATTCTGAAAGACCAAGTGAGCTGACCTCATTCTCTGTCTGAGCTTGTGATCCTTTCTCTTCCTCTTGGGCATGCATTTTATTACCCCACCTAAACAGACTTTCAAGAGACCCCATTAGCCTCTCTGTCCTCCGGTCTGACACCTTTCACCATTGCCACCTCATCACACATCCTATTGATATGTGTGCAAGACACTGCACGCCCATGCAAGGTTCCTCTTTTGCCTCCTTATTGCTGGCTGCCACATCAGTCTGACACCACACACACACACACACACACACGCCTTCACACAAACATTGTTGTACTCTATTCCCCAACCACCTCATCAGACCAGAGCAGACAGCCATTACAGTGTGTCCAGCTATGCCCATTTCTCCTACAATTTTTTCGCCTTTTTTTCTTATCTGCAACAACCTATTTACCTGAGACACAGCCTTCCTGCCCTATTGACCCGGAGATATTCTGTCTGCATTTTACAGAGTGCTTGCTATCTTTCCACCCAATAAACAGTGTCCTGCAGCTTCTCATTTAATTCAGGTTACCTCAGGCAGGTCCGACACTGTGTGCGACACATGGGTTGTTTATGGGCAAGCAGTGATTGGTTTGTAAGAGGTAGATGTCGTGCCTCAAAATAAATGAGAAAACTTGACAGATAAAAATTGGTCACCTTTAAGTTATAGCTTGGCATCTTTCATGTATGATATCACTGAGACGGAGCTGGCTGGGAAAGTCCCAAGTTTGACTATGCTTCATAACAACAACAATCTACGGTGACAAAACACAAGCAAAATTGTAACTTTGAAATTGTTTTGCATTTGATAGTTACTATATGGTCTATTAGTTCAGCCGTAAGTATGTCTTTGGTTATCTCAACTTCTAATTCAACCTCTGTATTTATAATTCCAAAAAAAAGTTTCTTAAAGCCTAAAAAACATTTTAAGCTACAAACTCAGGTTTATTAATGATAGTATTTAGAAATTATAATGAGGGTTTCCTCCAGTGTATAATAAGCATGACAGGCTGCCTGGATTTACTTGCCTGGGGCAAGGTTGCCAGACAATGGTGCCAACCGGGCCGTCTGACCACCAGGAGCAGATAAGGCAGGTGAAGTGTCTTGCCCAAGGACAAAACAGAGTAGGACGAAATGGGCTTTGAACCTGCAACCCACCGATCACAGGACAAACTCAGTGTTTGTCTGTTGTTACTCTCAAATAGTTAAGTTAATATGCCACATTTAAATACCACTGGATTTAAAAATGCTAATTAATTAGGGCATTTTTTTCATTTGAAACTTCTGAAATTTTAAAATAAATAGCTATAGTAACCATGTTATGACATAAGCTAATTATATCATACCTCTAGATCAGAGTTCTTCAAATCCAGATGATGTGTCCCTGGTCCATCACATCTGAATCAGATGGCTGAATCAACTCCTACATCTAAGAGCTGCAGAATAACGGCCCTTGGGGACCGGATATGAAGACCCCTGGCCTAGATGAAGCATATTGTGTTGATATGTTGGTATGAGAGCCCAAATGAAAATCTGCCAAGGGCTTCAAAAATGCTTGGACCTGTTTTGGACTACAATTTGGGTGAAGAGCTTGGAAGATGAAAATGAATCCTCAAACTAGCCGATATCTCTTTCACATTACATGGGCAGATCATTGAGACGTGTTCACACATTTTCTAATTCTATTTTTTAACACTATTACTTTGTGGCAACATGGTTAAAAATTGTGAACGTTTTTATTAGATATTAAGTAAACCGTTGAGCCCACTGCTTGTTATTTACTTCTTTTTTCATAGAATGTCTCACTCTTTAGATCATGTAGGTTTGTCTGTTCATACTGGAGGATTTATAAACTCAGACATGGAATTCATCACCAAAGAAAATGATCAAAACATTAGATTCATACAAAAAGCTGGTTAGCAACTTCAAGAGAAAATGATCAAAATCAACACAAAACAAACTATAAAAAACATATTTATTGGGTAAAAGAAAAATAAACTATAGTTAAGTGATCATTCATTTATTAATTTATTTTTACATTCTTTTGTTACTTTCATGAAATATTGTAAAGAGGGTCACATTCTAATTATTATGACCATCATTATAATCTTTTCATTCTTAAGCCTGGATGTCTTGTTAGTGCCGCTTTATTTTTTTTTTGTGGACAACACACTAGATTTGTCACTCTTGGAATCTGTCATATAATGCCATAAAAATAAGAATAAATATAACATTTGAGCCCGATTACAGTTGTTTTTCCCCAACTCCTCTTTACCAGCAACACAGCGCCTAAAATGTTTTGCCCCCAGCTACCCTCTCATTCCACATTCTGAACAGGAAGTGTTGAGTTGGTAACCTGGGGTGACGGAATCAGGCCTCTGAGTCACGCCTTGACCTAAAGGGGGAAACAACCCAGTGGAGGAAAGATATTTGCCGCAAGCACTAATGCAACATGGCTGTCAGAAACTAACAGTCTGGATGAGTACTATAGAAGAACAAACATTGCTGAGAGCCATAGTTGGCTGCCTACAAGGCAAATATGCATAAAACAGGTCTGGTTTAATGATTTTATGTGTAGAACTGAACAGTTGCAATCAAAGTAGAAATAATAATAATAATAATAATAATAATAATAATAATAATAATAATAATAATAATAATAATAATAATAATAATAATAATAATAATAATAATAATAATAACAATAATAAAGCTGTTAATCCAAGAATGGAGATTTTATTTTATTTTATTGATACTGAGACATGATTGGCTCAAAAGAAAAAAGAGAGAAAGCTTGGTTTGTCGAAAAGAGAAACGCTCAAGTTGCTGACTCAAATTCTGGCATTCATCTCAGTAAGATGCGTCAGGCGAAAGGAGAGGGTGTTCATAAGGGCAAAGAGGTCTGCTGCCGGGTGGTGTAATTACAAAGCTTGTAACCTCTGTGGACCTATCTTATCTTGTGCCTTCTCTCTGCCCTCTTTGCACCTGTACCCACCCGGCGGAAGCAGGTGCAAAGATGCCAAGAGAACATGAAAGTAAGCTTTTCTCTCTAGTCATGCCCCACAGAAGGAGAACACCTGGTTCTCCTTGGAGGAGCAGATAGGAAGAAGATTTAGAGAAACCTGACTTATCTGCATGCAGTATTTTTGCCAATTTCTTCTGTTCCTCTTTCCTTACACTCAGCCTCTCTTCCTGCATTCTCTCCACTCCCTTCTTCTTGTCTTGCTTCGCTGTCTAACTCTCAGCTGTCAGACTGGGAAATGGCAGGCGAGACATGGGTCTTCTGCCTGGGGAGAGGGAAAGAAAAGGACGAAGGCCTCCAGACACACAGTCTGTCATGAACACATGCGCACATGCTCATGCAAATGTGCATGTCTACCCATGTGTGGTCTGCACCTGCCAACCTGTATAAAACCTGTATTCTGTAACTGCCCCACATGTTACAGCAATTTTTCTCCAAGTAAATAAATAAATAAATAAATCAATAAGGAGAGGTAAATCACTTTCAATCAAATTCATTTGTTAAAAATTTTATTAAAAATTATTTTGGGTGCACATTTTAGGATAATTAGAAGAGACCAGCTTAACCATTGCCTTCCCCACAATTCTGCTCAATTCTCATGAAGGGAAATGAGCAGAATACTAATTTCCCTTCAGCGCTCCATCTAAGATTTCTCCCATTGCATTGGATTTCTTTGGTAGAATTTAAACTGGGCCAATCAGCAAAAAAAAAGAAAAAGAAAAAGGAGAAGTTGTGAACGATGACGGCAATTTTTAGAATTGTAGACTGCCTGTAGTTCTAGCAGTGCGAGTGGAAGTGAAAAAAGCTGTTCAGACCATGTTGGCAATGCTTTCATGTTAACAACCATCTGGTTTAGCTTGGCACTTCTCTCTTAGCAGTGGGGATTGTTGTTTACAGTGCAGGCAATTTCTGGTAAGCTTCATAGCATTGAACTGGCACATTACATGTTGCCTAATGTTTGGGTTACCCAACTGCTAACCCAAAAGTTGTACATTTTTAAATACATAAGGAAAGGATTGTAGCACTATATTACAACCCACCTCACACCTGTCAACCTTTGTTTGGCTAATTGTATTAGAGTTCATATTCTCAAGCTTAGATATACACTGATCTTTTAATTTAAATAAAACTGCACAGGTTTGCAGCATTTGATCAAATCTGTGTATGAAAAGTGAGTGGAATTATTTTGCTGTTTTCATAGTTTTTACTTGGATCTCTGAAATCCAATGGGAATGCATCTTTCCCATGAGGTTGTGGCCCTTTCATCATCAGTTTGACATGCCGTCGAGATCACAGAAAACTTCCATTCAGATCTTGAACTTTCCTTTCATACATTTTATTTGAAGTTCAGATTCTATGCGTTAGCCAGACAAGTTAACTGCTACATAATCATCAAAACAGAAAGGCCTGCCTCTCTGGTGATATGACCCTGTCGATACTGATGTAACCCAAAGCCCAAAATATATGCTTTCCAGCACATCAAAGTCCCCAAATGATCTCAAGTTATTTTACTTTCACTTTAAATATAACATATTGATTTCAATGATATGTTGCGTTGCCGTTTTTGAATTCTGTTCCGTTTCAAGCTGGGTTGTATTGTAAATTTGCATGACTTAAAAAAGAGCACACATACTGCAGTGTTGATAAAGTGGGGGGCGGGAGGAGTTCATGCTCTGATATTGAGTTAGATGCTGTCTTTCATATGCTTTAATTGGCTTTGGCACATTTATATTACTCCCAGATACTGTGCGGCAACAATGAAGCTACAGTAAGAAAGTGCTTTTTTGTTTGAAAATAGGGGGTGGGGGGTTAAAGTTCAAGAATACACTTGCCAACAATTTAAAGGCTCATTAATTAACACACTGTCACTTGCTAAAAAAAAAGAATGTTAAATTACATGCTGTGGCTAACAACATATTATTATCGCCTGCAACTAAGAACTTGATGCCAAATATTCTTTTTCCAAGCACAGTTATATATTTTTGCTAAAGTTTTATACCAAATTACCTTATGATCAAATAACTGCTTAATATAATGACTTTTGATTCATCTCAAAATTTTACACCTACATTAAAATGACAGATAATCCTTTTTTTTGTTTTACAAGAACAGTAGTTGCTTTTATTTTCTTGTTTTTCTGTGAAATGGTCTTTTTTCACAGAGAGGTGTGGTTGTTCCATGCTAAAGTGCAATTCCTTCTGGGCTTCTGGGCAAATAGCTCCGGGCTATTTCTTTCAATCCCAAGATGTTTTCATTGGGATTTCATAAAAAGGAACAATTCGGTAAAAGAGGAGGTAGAACAAAAGAGGCATTTTACTTTTATTCTAGTCAGGTGCTTTCATATTAACAAGCACTAATTGGAGATTGACATATATTTGCTCAATGAAACATAATGTTAAAGTCTTTCAAACGTTGGTCAGCAAATGCATCAGGGAAATTATTAAATAAAGTCCTGGTTACGTTTCCGACAGAAAAAAATCGCAATTTTTCTGTATGAATGAGAAACAAGTCTTCTGAAATCCGTAGAAGTTGAAAGGTATAAACAGAGGAATAAATTGAAACCTAACACTGTCAGTCACATTGGGGAGCCCCCAGTGTGACTCCCCTGTTCCACTTCACTCACACATTGTAGGAGACAAGAGAAAACAAGTCACATCCGCCCTCTGAGAAGGTGCCGGTGTTGGTCGGCAGCTGAAGTGTTGGAGCATGTGTGAACACAAAATGACACAGGAGACAAATAACACATGACAAAACAACGTAAACAGCAATGTTGGATGCATAAACAGGTCACACACATACCTTTTTGTAGGCCCCAGCTTTACTGTGATTTAACATATTAGTCATAGCAATTAAACCACTGAAATGCAATATGAGATAATGATGTTGATTTTGTTATATTGTTATAGCGGCACCTTCACCAATGGGTGAAATAGACTTTGCACCAAGTGGACAGCCAAGTCGGTCTTCAAATTAATGTTGTATAATGTGGAAACACGGATAAGGACACGGTACACCAGCTTTAAATAAGATAAATTTATTTCAGCCAACAAATCTGAAGGCTTATTTGTGCAAAAGCTATACATCTTATGAACATTGCTGAGAGATTTAGGTTCATGAGGACATGATAAAATGATGCAGTTGATGCAGCGTTGTCAGCTCTCCATTCATGATGCAAATCTCTTGTTTCACCACTTGACAAGAATGATTCTATTGAACAGAAATCTGATGACTGTGGGGGCGGTTATAGTCTGGCGCGCTCATAGCCACCAGACTCAGAAAATTTTTTTTTTTATTTATTTGAGCGATGTGTCGTGGGGCATCGTCTTACTGAAAGTAGCAATCAGAGGATGGACACAGTGTGGTCATAAAGGAAACCACAAAGTCAGCAACATTACTCAGGTAGACTGTATTCTTTAAATTATGTTTACTTGGTACTCCAGGTTACACTATTGCAATAGTAGTCTGCACACCAGGCACATTCATACTTTCATGATATTATGCCAATTTCCAGCTTTATTTGAATGTCTATGATGAAGAAACATTGAAATTTATTTATTTTTTTTTCTGTCATTGTCCAGATTTGGTGAGTCTGTTCCTATTGTAGCCATAGTTAGCAGTTCCATATTGTAGTAGTAATTACCACCAGGGAGAGAACTAATGTTGTATATCGTGTAGTTAAGATGTGTTTGTCTTATCCAGCTATCATCAGTCACATAATGTAGTATCAAAGCTCTCCCCCTGGTGTTTCTGCAGAGGCCTGCTAACGAGCCATTATTTGATCCAGGTGACTTGAATCAGGGAGAGAACTAAAACTTGCGGGATAGTGACCATTAAGGACTAACTTTGGACATCTCTGGTCTATTCTGACACTTATGTATGTAATTGTTACTGCAGACTGGGAAAACATTACAAGAGTAGCAATTTGGGAGATACTGTAAAAAGCATCAGGGTTTGGCCCCTTCACACGACCTCAAATTCACATTCTTCTCCTTTCCTTCCAACTTCTCTCATATCAACATTGAGAACAAACTGTTCTCCTGCTGAGTAGTACGTCCCACTAACTAATAGGTGACATGATGAAGAGGTGATCAATAATAATTTACTGTACCTGTCAGTGGTCATAATGCTATGCCTGATCAAATCAAAGATGGTCTGGGCGCACTACCTCAGTATGTTAATCCAGTACTTTAAATGATGAAGCTTATGCACTATTGTGTAAAGCTTACACAGTGCTATGAAGATTGATGCTTACAGCTTTCATCCAAGTTGATTTGTGATGCTACAAAAAGGTCCTGACAGAACAGTAGAGTTGGAATACTAATGCATGGGTATAGGATACCACCATTGTCCTCCTTGAATTCATGCATTTATTGATCGGAGTGGGTTTGGTGGCATCAGAGAAACCTAAACAATGTTGGGCAGCTAGATTTAATGTTGTGGCTGATTGCTGTTACCTGCAATAAATCAGCCAGTTAAGCCTGCTGCTTGGAAGTAATGCTGGTGAGTTTCCAAGGAGCATTTGCCTTAAATATGCACACTCACCTTATTGGCGAGGATGACACTCACCGATAAAAGTATTTCTCAAAGAGAAGGCATGGCATTTCCATATGTCTCTGTTGCCTGTAGAATAAGGGACATCATGCGTGAAGCTTAAGCTTGAAGGTACAGTGAATAAGTCTTAATTTTCTCAGTCTCTTTTGATGACTTGTTTCAAATACTACAAGTCGGGGCTTGTGTAAGTGTGTCACTGAGAGTACATTCAGATATTTTATTCTCTGCAGATAATGTACTGTTTATTTATAGAGCACAATCAGTAATATTCTCATTGAAAAGTACTAACACAGTCATTTCTTTCTTTAATACATTTCTTGTTTGTCTCTTTTTTTTCTCTGACATAAGTGCTTGATAAATGTTAGAACCTTCATGGGCATATCTATTCAATGCAATAACCACAAAAGCTGTGAGAAAACGATATAATCTTCACCTATTTATTACCTCTGGTTTACATCTGACTGCATACAATGAATTAAGATTTTCAATTTAAACCATAATCCTTGCGAGCAAACACCTAGAACTCCCAGTCTATCATCAAATAAAGTCAGCATATTAAAAGCCAACTTTACATATCCTGCCCATGTTCTCCATATATTTCACAAAAAAACATCTGCAGTCAAAAGAAAATCTTATGTTTCACTTGGCAATATCTCCCCTTTAGAGAATGGAGTTTTTATTGTAACAATATGATAAAAATGATGAGGCAGATAGCCATAATTCTGCTGGTTTTTATATAAATCCCTCCAAAAATGTATTCAAAAAGCTTTTTTTCCCCCGTTTTTTTTTTTTGTAACTTTGTCTATGATTTTTTGTCTGTTCATAGAATCTGTTTTATGGATTGAAAAGAAAATGGTAATCGTTTCCATTGTTCCTCTTTGCATGCTACTCCACTCTGCCTTTGAGGTTCTGATGAGTGAATAATGGGGCAAGAGGATGAAAGAGCAAGCAACCTGAAATCTGTCCGTACCTGGCTGGCAGTATTTTAAAGTTTCACGCATTGAGTCTTTTTTAAATGGCAACTCTAGAGCACGAGCAACCCAACAGAGGCAGTGAGAGCAAAAATCTTTGAGGCAACCAGAGACAGGTCTCCAAGGTTACATGTTGTACTTAATCCCTTGAATCCCCACAGGCCTGATGTTGGAAGAATTTTGTTGATGTCTTTGGCTATCTAAAAGCTGTGTGTTTGTACGTGTGTGTTTGCACTGTCAATTCCCTTGAGCCATGGTCAAACCACAGTGACATCAGCAGCCATGCCTTATTTACCAATTACAAAGATCCCTCTGTAACTGAGTGCAGTGTTTCCAACACAACACATACTCTAGTCTAGGCTAATTAACACATGGAGATAAAAAAATAAAAAATAAAAAAAATAAAAATCTAAGACGGGTTTGGAACTTTTATTTATTTGTGGATATGGTTAATTTTTTAAGCATATATTTCCATGTTAGGAGAAAATCTTACATAATTTACATTGCATTTTTCAAATTATTTGACCATTGCCACAAACTAATGTGGATATGTCACTTTGGCCACTAGTAGTCAAACAACGAAAGTTTACCTAAAGTACCCCACCTGAAGTGGGTTTTAGGTCAGGGGTCAGGTGTGGTTGCATGGTGTCTGCTGTGTTGAGTTTGGTGCAGGGGCTACCATTGCCTTTCTGTGGTGGGGGCTTGTGTAGCGGGAGACAGGCTCTCACTATGTGGGTGTGTTATGAGCTGTTGGGGGTACAGAACTTTCCTGCGTGTCCCCCCCTCTATGGAAGCGAGATTCTTGACATCTGTGCTTGGCTGGTAGTGGGTGGTCCTCTGGGGGAAGTCATGTCATGTCTTGTGGGGGTGAGAGGTGGGACGGTTGCTCCGGTTGTTTGGCTTATTTGTACCATGTGGACCCTTTCTGGCCCCATCTCTAGTTGGGGTCAGAGTTAAGGTCTGGGCCTGGGTCATTTGGGTGGTGCTCAGTCCTTGTCCAGGCTGATAGGTTGCTCTGCTACTGTCTGGCAGTCTGTGCTTCTCCAGCCCATATTGAAGGGAATCACCTCCTGGGTCCAGGTATGGGGCAACCACATGTGTAACATTACTATA